>NC_083109.1:55879737-57079737 GCF_949774975.1 Lagenorhynchus albirostris
GAGTCAAAATTAAGAATAAGAAGCACACATTTTCCAAATTACTTCGAATTGCCCAAAGATATCTTCTATTTTACTGATGGATAAATATGACCAAAAAAATGTGTGCGTGTGTGTGTGTGTGTGTGTGTGTGTGTGTGTGTGTGTTGAGTGAGATTGAGAGATTTCTCACACAAAGTAGATACGACTGAACTGAAACTCAATCTAAATAATTTCCCAAACTCCTACAGTCCAATCAGTTGCCGTATTCTACAAACCAAACTCAAACTGGATATTGTGTTCGGCTTCTAATGTCTTGAGCATTTTCTCAAATCTAAATTAGCTTTTAAGAATAAAATAAAGAAATATGCAAGTAAATTAATTAAATAAGCAAAGCTCTTGGTGACTAAGATTTCTTCCAAAGGAACATTATAAGTTATTCCAGGTGACACTCTCCAGTCTTTGTCTTATAAATATTCATTCATTCAATAATTTTTAATGAAGCACCTACGATTAAAAGTCCAATATAGTACTCATGCCTCTTAATAACCTGGCCCCATTTAACCCCTTCTTCCCCTCTCATGAGTTCCAGGATTCAGTTGTACCAAATAACTTAATCCACCAAATACTCCAAGGCTTACTTTCACCCATATGCCCAATTTCTTTTGCTTACAGGGTAAATTCTTACACACTGTTAAATTCTCAACTTTGAACTATTAAAAAGAAAATAGCTTAAGTGACTCAAATAGAGCAAAAGACTTGACTCGGCTAATATGCTTCAGGGACCATCTGAACTTGGTAACTCAAGGCAAGGTTGGAATTCTATAGGGTGAGGACAAGGGAGGGGTACATGACTTCAGGAACAGATTGGACATGTAACAGTTTTCACCTTTAACTTCTGTAAAGGTATGGTTGGAAAAGTTAAGAGATTTTTCTATTTTATCATGCCTCTTGTGCAGGAGTGTTAGTGATCCCATTCTGATAACTATCCAACAGTGCATTAAAGAGATTGCAAGCCTTGAAATCTGTCAGTCAAGTTCAGGAAGAGGAGAGGTGGAAAAAATAGGGAGGAGAAAAGATTCAAGGGTCAAAGTCAAGGGGAATGCTCTATTGTGCCTATTTTGTTTTACAGTTCTCCTCTTGGTTAAGTTTAACACCTTTCATTGTTGACTAAATGGGTTAGGAGAGAAAACAAGGTTACAGGGATGTATAGGACTCAGGAACAGACCAGAGTTGGTTGAAGGGGCTGTTTGTTCTTTGATCTTTAACTCCTCAATCATAGCTTGCATCATCTGTCTGGACAGGGCAATACTGTTGATCTTAATTAATCATGATGGAATATACTTGATGAGGGCTATTTCTAGCAGGAGGAAAAGAAAAAAAAAGATCCCTAGCCCTTGGGGGGAAAAAATGCACATCCAGGACTGTAGCCCTCTTGGGACTAACCGGGAAAAAATATCCCTTCCTCAGCCACCTAAAGCTGATCCATGAGTCCAAGAAGCCAAGACCGTGTTGTTCATTTGACAAATGTCTGGTTGGTTTCACAGATGGTTGGATTCAACAAAAAGATACCAGAAGGTTTTCTGGGAATGTACGCAAAGCAGTCATCACTGATGGCGTTGCATGTGTCTCCCGTAGATGCCAGGAGGTTGTCCAGTGTCGGCTGATGATGGGAAACTGCCTTCTGGAGTCCCTGCATTTCTCAAGCAACTACGTCAACATTTGTACTGGCAATCTTGGTAGCTTGTGTGACTTGATGAATGGTAACAAATATCTCACCAAAAAAGTCTGCAACTAATATTGAAGTTACAGTGAAAATTCAATGCTTCCTTCCAAAGATTAGGCAAAAAAAAAAGGATGTCTGCTTTCATCGCTTCTATTCAATATTGCATTAGCGGTCCTAACAAGTGTAATAAAATAAAATAAAATAAAAGTTGTAAAGTTTGAAAGGAAGAAATAAAACTCTACTCACAGATGATAGGATTTTACATGTAAAAAACCTAAAGGATTCTACAAAATAAATAAATAAATTCTAGAATAAACGAGTAAATTTAGCAAGTTGTAAAAGATAAAATTAATATACAAAAATCAATTGTATCTCTGAAAACTAGCAAAGAACAATTGGGAAAAATATCATTTACAAAATCATGCAAAATATAAAATACTTATAAACTTAACAAAAGACATGCACCAAAAACTGTAAGATATTGCTAAGAAGGATTATAGAAGACTTAAAATATGGAAACCATGCAATGCTCATGTATTAAAAGACTCAATAGTACTAAGATGTCAATTGTTTCTGCATTTATTTACAGATTCAGCATAATATTTTTCAATATCCATAAAAACATTTTGTAGAAACTGACATGATGATTCTAAATGTATATTGAAATGCAAAAGACTAAGAAGAGCTTGAACAATTTTGAATAAGAACAATTTAGAGGAAAAAAAAGTTGAAGGATATACTCTAATTGGATTCAAGATCTACCATAAATTGACAGTAAGAGGATAGACATACAGACCAGTAGAATAGAATAGAAAGTCTAAAAATACATATGTGAACGAATGGTTTTTGACACAGGTGACAAAGCAATTCAATAAGAGTGTTTTCAACAACCTCTGATATTAAACAAAACAAAAATCTTTACCACTCCCCTACTCTTATTGGTTGAGCTAGATCACAGACTTATCCCAAAAGCTAAAACAATATCCTAGAAGAAAACATAAGAGAATATCTTCATGACCTTGCAGTAAGCAATGATTTCTTAGAACACAGAAATACTAACTATAAAAGAAAAAAACAGAACCTGATCAAAATTTTAAATGTCTGTTTATCAAAGGGTGCTAAACATATCATAAATAGGCAAAACGTTGACTGGGATAAAATATTCATAATAAATATATGTGACAGGGCTTCCCTGGTGGCGCAGTGGTTGAGAGTCCGCCTGCTAATGCAGGGGACACGGGTTCGAGCCCTGGTTTGGGAAGATCCCACATGCAGCGGAGCAACTGGGCCCGTGAGCCACAACTACTGAGCCTGCGCGTCTGGAGCCTGTGCTCCTCAACAAGAGAGGCCGCGACAGTGAGAGGCCTGCGCACCACGATGAAGAGTGGCCCCTGCTCGCCACAACTAGAGAAAGCCGTTGTGCAGAAACGAAGACCCAACACAGACAAAAATAAATTAATTTAAAAAAATTAAAAAAAAAAAAATATATATATATGTGACAAAGAACTTACATGCTGAATACATTAAAAAGAAAAAGCTCATACAACCCAATTTTTAAAAATGGGCAATAGATTTAATCATATACGTCACAAAAGAAGGTATACCAAAGTTCAATCAACTCAAGAGAGAGTGTTGAACATCATTAGTTACGAGAGAAATGCAAATTAAAAGAAATATGAGAGCTTCTGGAAGGATGAGCATATTTCTATCTTTATAGGCATACGGGTTATACAGGTATGTGACTTTGTCAAATGTGGTCGATCTGTATGATCACACACTGTGCATTTCATTGTGTATAAATTATACTTCAAAAAAAAAGACCTTGGTATATTTTTAAGAGGCATTTCAATGTTCTACAGGTCATCAACCCTCAGAAGAATCAAAATGGAATTTCTGAGCATTGGTTCACATTCTCATCTCTTATTCTAGCTGAAGGTCTGAACAATGTGTTTGGTGCTTAGAATAATGAAATACAGTCCCCAACTTACAATGGTTAGACCCAGCATTTTTCAACTTTATGATGGTGCAAAAGCAATGTGTATTCAGTAGAAATCATATTTCAAATTTTGAATTTTGATCTTTTCCCCAGCTAGCAACATGTAGTCCGATTTTCTTGTGTGATGCTGGGCAGTGGCAGTGAGCCCCAGCTTCCAGTCAGCCACGAGATCTCAAGGGTAAACAACCACTACCCTTACGACCGTGCTGCACCCATACAACCATTCTGGTTTCCACTTTCAGTACAGCATTCAGTAAGTTCCATGAGATAGTCAACACTTTATTACAAAGTAGGCTTTGTGTTAGATGATTTTGCCCAACTGTAGGCTAATGTAAGTGTTCTGAGCATGGTTATGGTAGGCTAGGCTAAGCTATGGTGTTCAGTAGGTTAGGTGTATTAAATGTATTTTTTTAATTCTCTATATTAAGCACTTTTATGCATACTTTCTTTTCTTTAAAATAATTTCTATAGATTTATTTATTTTTGGCTGCACTGGGTCTCCGTTGCCGCACGCGGGCTTTCTCTAGTTGCGGCGAGCAGGGGCTACTCTTTGTGGCGGTATGCAGGCTTCTCATTGTGGTGGCTTCTCTTGTTGCGGAGCACGGGCTCTAGCCGCGTGGGCTTCAGTAGTTGTGGTGCGCGGGCTCAGTAGTTGTGACGCACGGGCTTAGTTGCTCCGTGGCATGTGGGATCCCAGGGAAGTCCCTTCAATGCATTTTTGACTTTTGAGATTTTCAACCTTCAGGATGTAACCACAACATAAGTCAAGGAAGACTAAAGTCAGAAGGTCAGAATGTCATTTCTGTGATGGGACTGTAGTGAAAGAGATTCCCTTTTGAAGCTGGCAGAGTCATCCTTTATTAGTCTGGGAAGAGGGCTAAAAGTTGTGCCCATCAGTGGGTACTCTTGCTGGAATATAAGTGAACTCTTCCCCAAATTTACAAAGAGGTTGAAGGCAATTCACATAACTTGTCTGTCGTAAATATTCCTTCTGCCTTCAGATGACCTACAAAAAACCTCTACTGAAAGTTGATGAGTCTGTTCTGGCTCTACCTCTTTGCCAAGAAATCATATAGAAGAGAAATCAACCCATAAAAGTTAAAAAGAAAATAGACTGGGGGGGCGGGTACAGATTGTAGAAGATTCAGAACTCTATTCATACCCAGGATGACTTATTTGGCTCTGAGCACGCTCCATAAAAAATACAGTGTTATTTTCATACATTAGTTATAAGACAAACTTTCCCAAAATGATGCAGCTCGTTAGCTAAGGATATTTCTCAGTAGATTTGTTATATTAAAAAGGCGCTGTGTCTACTATGCTAATCAACTATGTTGTACTAAAACTCCACGTAGATTAATTAAATGCATTACTTGCCAAAAGGAATGTGATGTACATACAGCGTGCACACACACACACACACACACACACACACACACACACACACAATGAGCCTTATAATAATGGAAGGGTGTAAATTACTAAAAGTCCTCTCTCCCTGAGCCAAATGCTTTTTTAGTTCCTGCCTACATGATTTTAAACAGAACTGAATGAAACAATCCCTTCACAGCTGAGCCGAACCTTCTGCAAATAATAGCACCATGATATGCTTGTGTCTCTGGGTCTAAAAGCACTTTAGGTGTCTGGCACTAGGGTGAACATTTGCTTCAGATTTTAGTTTTAACCTGGGATTGTAGAAATGAGTCTGTCACCTGCCCTCACAATCTCTCCAAGAAAAATAAATGTCCTAAATGAAGTCTTTGTGCCCACGAAACCCCCAGCCCATCCAGGGCAAATACTCGCGACTTGAGTTTAAGAACCTGTAAGAGAAAGAACTAAGGTCACTAATCATTCCCTACTCCTCCCTTCCCCTAAAAATAAGTTGATCAGGCAGCTGGATTGTTGAGAATCATCCTTTGCCGTAAAACTCCACCCCTCACTCAAGGCACACAGAGGGAAGAAGACCCCAGAGATGGGGCTGGACAGGGCAGAGACACTAGTTCCCGCATTTCTTTGTCACATCCTTGTTGAATGACTTTGGACAAGCTAGTTAATCTCCCTGTGCCTAGTTTTCTCCTTTGTAACTGAGACTGTTGTGAGGGTTACATGAATAAATTTCTGGGAAGTGCTCAGAGCCGCCTACCACAGAGGGTAAAACATTCTTAGCTTCTGCAATCCCGAATGCCTTAGCCTCCCGCTCTGTTCCGTAACCTACATGGTCTCTAGAAGACCTCCCAGCTCTAGCATCCCAGGACCATTTGGCCATTCACTGCATTCACTCCCCCAGGCCACCATCCCCACCCCAAATCTCACACCTGGAAGCTTACAGAAGTCCCCTTCTCTGAGTCAAATATCACTCCACCTACTTCCAGGATACAGCTGGTATCATTTCCTGATTGCAGGAAGTGATGTGTTGTTGTGTTTAAGAACGTAAGATTTGGGGGTTTCCCTGGTGGTGCAGTGGTTAAGAATCCGCCTGCCAATGCAGCGGACACGGGTTCGAGCCCTGGTCCAGGAAGATCCCACATGCCACAGAGCAACTAAGCCTGTGCGCCACAACTACTGAGCCTGCGCTCTAGAGCCCAGGAGCCACAACTACTGAAGCCCACGCGCTTAGAGTCCATGCTCTGCAACAAGAGAAGCCACTGCAATGAGAAGCTGAGAAGCCTGAGTACTGCAACCAAGAGTAGCCCCTGCTCACCGCAAGTAGAGAAAGCCCGCGAGCAGCAACGAAGACCCAACGCAGCCAAAATAAATAAATAAATAAATGTATATATTTAAAAAAAGAACATAAGATTTGGAATGAGACAGAACTGCTTTCGTTAATCAGCTTTGTAATTTTTCAAGAGACTTTGGGAAGGCATCTCAGAGACTCAGTCTCCTCTTTGGTTAAATGGAGATAATAAGAGTTCGGGCATCAGAGTGCTATTGGAAAGATTACATTTTCTACATGTGAATGTAGAAAATATTTGGCACCGTGCATTTTAAGCAGTCCCTAAATAATTTTAAAATACATAATAATAGCAGTGGTAGCACTGCCAAAAGAAATAAGTATTCATGCACTCCAGACAGAAATAAAAACATAGAAATTTAAGGAAATATAAATACCGATGCTTGAAGGGATGACAGGTAGTATAATAAAGTATTGAACCCAATTCTGTCATTCTATAGCTTTGTGACCTTGGGCAAGTTTCCTGTGAGCCTCAATTTCCCTATTTGCATAATTTATACAATGTCACCTACCATAAGCATTGGGCGCTTATCACGTAGGAGGCATGAGCTATATGGAATCTGATGTAGTTAGTCTCAAGGACGTACTTCGGTCCACTGCTGTCGGTCCCGTGCCATGTATGGCTTAGGGTTTCCATGTGGGAATAACTTCCTGGCATACAGTCATTACTGAAGAATCCACTGACATTGGTGAACAGCAAGAGCAGCAAACACTGACATGTAAAATCAAAGAGTAAACTTTCTGGAACGTGGACAGGAGCGCATAGGAGAAAAGGGGTTATGAACAAATCAGTCAGTCTTGCTGGCTGTTCTTGCCCCGTTACAAGGGTATGTTCATGGCTCTTTCTGCCGCTCATGGTAAGTCATTCTTGAAAGTAAAATAAGCACTAATGAGTTTACATGCATAGCATATGCAAATACTATGAGTGGTGTTCCAAGAAATAGCAAATTTTGGAAGCAAAATAAATCGTTAAATAGTCCATTTCAACGTGTAATTCTTCGTAGGGCTGTGAATCTTGCTAGGAGCTATAATCACTGCATTATTCAAATACTATCCAATAATGTGCACTTGTGTATTCCAGGGTTTGAATATTCACTGTAGGCTACAGAGGTTTGTAAGACAAAACATACTTGGATAGATATATAGAGATAGATAGAAAGAAAAATAGATATGGATAGATGATAGATAGATATAGATAGATAGATAGGATGATTCATCTCTAAGAAGGGAAAGGGCGGGCTTCCCTGGTGGCGCATTTGTTAAGAATCCGCCTGCCAGTGCAGGGGACACAGGTTCGAGCCCTGGTCTGGGAAGATCCCCACATGCTGCAGAACCACTAAGCCTGTGCATCACAACTACTGAGCCTGCGCTCTAGAGCCCGTGAGCCACAACTACTGAAGCCCGCGCACCTAGAGCCCGTGCTCCACAACAAGAGAAGCCACCACAGTGAAAAGCCTGCACACCGCAATGAAGAGTAGCCCCCGCTCGCCACAACTAGAGAAGGCCCATGTGCAGTAACAAAGACCCAATGCACCCAAGAATAAAAATAAAATAATTTTTTTTAAAAAAGGGAAGGGGCACATATATGAAACAACAGGAGCCCTGACACCCAACTTTGGGTGTTAAAACCAACCCAAGATGTGTTTGGTCTCTTCCTTCACAATTCGACCAGTGACAATGCAAAAGGAAAGGCATTTTTCCATGTCTGGACCATTTTGTCACAAAAGAAAGATCAGGATATTGGATTGGGCACTGAATGTCTTGCGCTTTAAAGTTTCAACTTAAGAATGATAATTTTAAAATATTCAACATCTGAGGAATTATCTCTCCATTTTAAAAGTGATTTTTTTTTTAAACTGGCTTCATTCACTTTATTTTTCTCATAGAAAACTATGTGGTGGCTACAGCTGGAGCCTGGGTCCTCTGCGTGGAAGCTCTGGTGTGGGTCTTTACAAGATGGTCAGTGAATTCCTGATACGGAGACTTGGTGAACACCGTCTCTTTCCAGAGATCAGGAGTGAGATAACTGTAGGTCTTGGAAATGGCATCGAAAGTGGTCTTGGCGAAGTTGCCCAGCATGGCGGTGCAGCCCCTGGCAGAGGTGTAGCGGTCATCAATTCCAGCCATCATCAGTAGCTTCTTGGGCACAGGGGCTGAGATGATGCCAGTGCCCCTGGGGGCAGGCATGAGGCGCACCAGCACAGAGCCACAGCGGCCAGTCACCTTGCAAGGGACGGTACGGGGCTTGCCAAGCTTATTCCCCCAGGAGTCTTGCCGCACGGGGACAATGGAGAGCTTGGCCTGAATGACGGCCCCACGGACGGCAGTGGCTACCTCCTTAGAGCACTTGACACCCAAACCAACATGTCCGTTGTAATCCCCAACAGCGACAAATGCCTTGAACCCAGTCCACTGGCCAGCACGGGCCTGCTTTTGCACAGGCGTGATCTTCAAAACCTCGTCCTTGAGGGATGCGCCCAAGAAAACGTCAATGATCTCAGGTTCTTTGATGTGCAGAGACAAGAGACAGATCTCCTCCAGGGACCTGATCTTCATGTCCTTGACCAGGTGGCCCAGCTTAGTGATGGGGAGCCACTCCTTGCCCTTGGCCTCGCCTCCACGAGCTCCGTGGCTTTCAGCCCTGGCCCTGGATGCCGCTGACAAAGCCTCCATGGAAGCCACCGCTGCCTCCCATTCCAGGGCCCCCGGGGCCTCCGGGCCCATCGGCAGCACTGACATCATCCGCCATTTGGCGTCTTTACGGAGAAGAAGAGCTAAAAGTGATTCTTATTTGAAATTTATTTTTGCTGATGATTTCTATGATGAAATGTCTGTATCAGGAACTCTTACATATTATTGAAATATCTAATCTTGTCACAATATATCAGTTCCTAAAAATGCATGATAATGCATTTTGTTACAGAAAACCTCTAAGCCATCTCCTATAACCCTATCGGTGAAAAAAAATTATCCACTTTTTATCATGATGGTCATCTGTTATTGTTTTTAAAAAACACATAATAGCGTTATAAAAAGTATAGAACGACTTACGGGAAATTCCTGAGGATTTCTAGGAATTTCATCTTCTTTTTCCCCAAGTCCCTAAGATGAAGCTATTGAGATTAAGTCATATGTTCACCTAATAAGTGTTCATTTTGCACAAGCTGGGTTGTCTATGGTGAGAACCAGCTTTCCGTCTGATGGTAGAGACAGGCATTAAATAAATGTAAAAATAAGAATTAGAAATTGTGCTGGACATGTGTAGTAGAAACTGTGATGGGGACGACAGCTCGGCTCACAAATGTTCCCCAGCGACTGACTGCGTTTGTGCTGCCTCCTCCCCTTCTCCGCGGGGAGGGCTCTGTCACACGGTCAAATGGAGCCGCAGGCCCCCACCTCCTCACCCAAGTGCAGACACCTGATGCAAACTGGCCAATCAGAATGCTCCATATGCTGGACCCCAGTGATTGGTCCAGAGGTGGTCTTGTGACTGAAATGTGGGCCTCACGGTCCTTTCCTGGGGTTTTGGGAGCTGGAGCTTAGAAAGAGGGTCCTTCCCTTTTCTTCTGAAAACTACGCAGCTGAGAGCCCAGAGCTATAGCAGCCATCGTTCCAGCCTAAGGATAAAGCTATTATTATTTGAGAGGTCAAGTGCTCATACACAGAAAGGTGAAGGATGAAAAAAGAAGAGAGAAGATTGATCCCATTCTATTCTGTTTCCTATCATGGTTCCCATTATTACATGAACCACTCAGCCTTCCTTTTAACTGAATGCAGACAAAATTAGCCTTCTGCCAACCCAGATATTTTTTACCAATAAAGAATCAGGGAAGTATCACATGCCATGAAAGAGAACCAGAGGGCTCAGGTGCCCTCTTTGGGACTTCTACGTCCAGTGGGGGAGAAGGCAAGCAGACCGTGATGTGGTGATGTGTTCCTACTGACAGAAGCGCAGGTTACTGAGATTAAATGAAGGGGCGTCCCTGTCGGGTATAAGCTCCCACTCTGTGCTTCATTTCTGGGCCCTCACTGAGAACTGGCCTCGTGCCAGTGCTAGGAAGATACACCCACAATTCCATTCAGCTCTTGCCTCTGTAGAGGCTTGGGGGCCTTCAGTGAAGAGTTTCTGAGCCTCGAAGTCTGAAGAAATGCACCCGTATATGGCGGTCAGAGCCCTCCCGGGGCATAAAGGGGGAGGCCCTGGAGGTAGGAACTGAGCCCCAGAGGCCTGCCTTTGACCAATTAGAAGACACTCCACTTTGCTCCCCTTTGTTATTCACTCACTCGGGATGACTTGGTTTCAAGGTGGCCCTTTAAAGAGCTGGGCAAGCTTTGTGAACAGTTCGGCTGCCCAAACCAAACGGGAAACAAAGCCGATCTTGGTGCTCCGGCTTAATGGGAAACCTGAGCCATCTGTGGGCGTTCCTTCTAGTTGATTTGCTTCTTTGGCAAGTAGTAAACAGCCCCTTCAAGATCCAGAGAAATTATGGAAATGGGTATTAACATTAAAATCAGAGTACAGTTAGAACATTTCACTGCATAATTGTTTGGCAGGACCTGCGAGGAAACAGAGGATTTCCAGCTCTGTGATTTACTGCTCACAGGTCTGACTTTTCAGAATCTCCAGGGCCAGAAACACAGTCTGGGAGTGGGGCCCCTGACATGACAGTACAATTGGACCGTGGTTAGAAACTTATACCGTCTTTGTCTGATTCCTGGCGAACCTTCTTTTGAGCGGTCGCATCGGCTTTACGGAAGCCAACCAGAGCTCGATCCAGATGAAGGGAACATGCAGAGATGTTGGAGAAACCTTTGTGCCACGCTCCCGTGTCTTTGTCAGAAAAAGTATTCTGCGTCCGCTAGTAATTAGCACTACGACAGGCGTCAGAGAAAATGGCTAATTGCTGACATGGCCCACAGTGCTTTGTAAGTAAACACCATATTGGAATAGACATGCAAGTAATTGCACAACACTCCAATTAAACATGTTCAAAATGAAAATGGGGATGGGGTTAAGGTATCAGAGCTGCACTGCCAAAATCCTATTTTTTTTTTCTCTAAGAAATAATAAATGACTCACCTCTTGAATGTCACCAGGCTGTTTCCAAGCATTGCTTGGCTCCAGGCCTGAGGCTGCACTGTTTCTGGGAAGTTTTGAGTTGCTGGACCAAAAGCCTCTTATATATATTCCAGACCCAACGTCTTCCTTGGCTCTGGTAGCATATATTATGGACGAGGCTTACATTCCTTCTTACCAGGTCACAGCCCCACACCCCAGCTTCTGCAGGTTTTTGCTGCTCGTCACTCAGAGCTGTACCCTTCCCTGCAAAATGAACTTCACTGGTAGGAGCCACCGCCTTGAGGATGCTTAGAGGACTGTGCACACTTTCCCACCGGAGTGATGCTCACGCAATGTCTAAGTGATGTGTGTGTCTGTCAGCCCAGTCCCCTTTCCTGGTGGTGGGAAAACTTGCTGGTACAACCAACAGTCCAGAGATCCTTGTGGGATCAGTTGTGGCTAGGCTTCTCCAGAAACCCCATCTCTGTCTAGCCTTCTGTCTTCCCCTATTCTCCTTCCCTCATCCTTTTGTAAGTTTCTCTGCGTTCCTTCACTCAATAAGTCACTTGCCCAGGGAGAGAAGGGAAGCCAGTGTAAGACGACTATCATTTATCTTAACATTGAGGTTTGAACTAAGTATGGTAGACTTTCATTTTGTTTGGTTTTTTCCATCAGGGTGGACATCACAGAAATGCAACAGAAAGTGATTCTAGAAGTTTCAGAGGCAAAGAAAAACAATAAAGTGGGCTGAGGATTGGAACTCCATATTTGGGGACACAGCAGTCAGCTCAACTAAGCAAGTATTTATTCAGTGCTTTAAGCAAGTCAAGACAGGCACATAAGAATCAGGCATCCCATGGGCTTCCCTGGTGGCGCAGTGGTTGTGAGTCCGCCTGCCGATGCAGGGGACACGGGTTAGTGCCCCGGTCCGGGAAGATCCCACATGCCGTGGAGTGGCTGGGCCCGTGAGCCATGGCCGCTGAGCCTGCGCTTCCGGAGCCTGTGCTCCGCGATGGGAGAGGCCACAGCAGTGAGAGGCCCGCGTACCGCAAAAAAAAAAAAAAAAAAAAAAAGAATCAGGCATCCCAAATGTAGTTTCTGCCCCTGAAGGAGTGAATTATGTCCTGAGGTAGATGGACACACAAAGAAATAAGATGACACCAACATTTATTGAGCACGTACTACATGCCAAATATTACACCTTTGTAAGACACTATTGAATTGAATTCTTATGAGAAGGCTCTGGAGTGATTTATATTGTCACCACTTTGCGAATGAAAAATAAATAAATAAATTAGGTTTACAGAGGTTAAGCCACTCTGCCAATGTCACTCAGCTAGCAACTGTTGGAAATGTGGCCATCAGGAGCCCTGGCAGGTTTATTAACAAGGGAATGATGAGATTAGATGAGGCACAGAGAGGTTACAGAAGAGAAAAGATGGTCTCACAGCTCTAAGTCCCATGAACAGGACAGCAGACCCAGAAGAGGACAGAAGCATTTCACTGTGTAATATCCAAACTGGCTCACATCACTGATGAGCCAAAGACACTGGCAAAGCTTGTCTGCTTCGCTTTCAACGTTAGAGTCTCGTTGCTTCTACTGGGAAAACTAATAACATAACAAATGAAACTATTGTTCAGTTTCATTAAAAATAAATCTGATAAGATGGGCAGAATTGAATTAACCAATCTCAACTGAGTTCTCATTATTGGAGCAAATGGAATATTCTCTCTAATAGAATAAGTCCTGGTTCATTTTGGCTGGTCTGAGCTGCTCCTTGCTATTGCTCTGGTTTCCAGCCTTTGGCTCTAGGCATCCTCACGCTCATGTTAGTATTATCAGGTCAGCGTAATTGATCAGCATACTAGATCTGGCAAGGGTTCTGGATGGATCAGCATAACAGATGCAAGGGCTTCGGTTACCCCTGGCAGAGGAAAACTGTACTCCCTTCCAAGGAAGTCAGATTTAGGACCCTAAAGCTCACAAAAGAGAAAAGGCCCTTATTCCACACAGGGTGAGGTTGGGCTCGAATCCTGTGATGAACTGCCCTTGGAGTCAGAGATGGGGAAAACAGACATTCACTGTGCCCGCTTCTCTTGGCTGGCTCTAACTGAAGTAAGTGCCAGCAATGCTTCTATTCCTCTGCACTGGCGGAAGTTCAAAGGCTCAAGACTGAATAGCAAAGAGGCGCGTGCAGGTATTTTTGTGGATTCACACAGATACACACAAAGGCACATGCACATTCGCATCATTTTCCCAACAAAAGGGATTTGACACAGCTTATAAATAAACACAGAAACACAAGATGGAAAAATGGAAGAAATCGAGATCAAATATAGAACAGAATGGAGAAATAATATCGACTGATTAATAAAATATAGCTCAGACTGGGTGGCTGAATCACTTTTTGGAGGGGAACTGTCAATTTTGCTCTAAACCCACTAGTGAACATGGAAATACACACACACACACACACACACACACACGCTTACATATAATCAGTTCATGATTTGTGTCAATCACTGGATGAAACCAAACAGGTGTTAGGAGAAACACAGTTTCTTCCGGTCCTAATGACTGAAAGCATTTTTTAAAATTGTGCAAGTGCTTGTCAGGAGGAAACTGAATTAAAGTGTGAATGAATGAATGAATAAGCAACTGATGTGTCATAGATGGCCACGCCATGAAAAGTCATCCTTGTAATGACATTTCATGGAGTATAATCTGTAAAAATACTGAATCACTATACTGTACACCTGAAACTAATATAATATTGTGACTCAACTATACTTCAATAAAAAAGTCATCCGGTGCCACCTCTCCAGCCCCCGACAATTCCAGTGCTTGGAAGCCTCCTCTTAGGGAGCCAGTGATACAGCCCACACTGCTTTCTGAGACAGACTCTGCTCTGAAGTTCTGTCTATTGAGGTGCATTTCTGTCATTACAGCAACACAGTTTGGGGTGGGTCTGTGTGTAAAGGAAGAAATACAGGCTTTGCCCTCAGATCTGAGTTCAAATTGTGCATTTGCTACTTTCCAGCTGAGTGACCATGGGGATGTGACATCACCTCTCTGAGTCTCTGTTTCCGCATCTATGACACAAAGGTTCCTAGCAGCCATTGGACCACAAGGATTAGATACAAATGTGTGAGTTTAGTGTCTGGTTGCATGTAGGTGAGCAATGTGGGTTTATTCTTTCAGTTCACTCACAACATGTTGATTAAACATACGTGAGCCGCATCTAGGGACTAAGAATGCCTTTCTATTTGTATAAACGAGGCAGGTCAAGCTTCTAACCTACCAGAGTTGATGAGACCCTGTATGGGCCGGTTTCATTCATGTTGTCCACGTACAGAAACTTCACACACATTTACTAACAAGCTTGCCTCTGCAATGAGAGCGGTTGGGTGGCATCTTTTTATTCTCATTGTCTGGTCTGAGTCTGACAAACCTTCTGTTTCTGTTTAGTCGGGAAGCTAAACACAAGACAGTGGATTGCACACTGGCTGGGTTGGCTGGGAGTCTAGCCCTATGAAGATTTGACCTCAAATTAGCTCTTCATCACTTTGCTGTGGTTTAGATAAACCCCGGTGGGATTGCTCTGCTCAGTTGCACTACTGGCAATTTCAGTAAAATAAATGTTTTAGTTTTTATAATTTAGTCCCAGACAGCCAAGAAGGCAGTTTTCCCTTGAAGTTTCTCCTAATAATTACAAAAGGAAAGAAATGAGACAAAACAATCTGGGTCAATAGGATCAAAAGGTACCTCTCCCCTAGTTTTTTTTTTTTAAACATGAGAAAAGCCTCTGTTTGGTTGTTGAAGGATTTAACTTAAGCCCTCCATGGATGATACCTAAATAAAGAAATAAATTTTGGCTACATTGTGATGTAGTGTAGACAAGTTATGGGGACAACTGAAGAGACTTCAGTTTTCAGTCTATTTCCCTATTAGGACTCCTCTGTGTTTCAGACTTTGGAATTGATATGTTTGCAGCCAGGTGAAGACCCATATATGGAACTAGGAATAAGTATAATCATGATGCTGGGGATAATGATAAAGATAACAACTGTGAAGATGATAAAAGCTGCTACTTATCAAGCATGTTAGATTTGAGGAAGCGCACACTGAGAAGCTTTACAGTGTTCAGACCCCCTCACCAACCCTGGGATTGGCACCATGATGAGAAAACTGATTCCCAAAGACGTCAAGGAAGTGGTTCAAGAGAGGGCTGCTAGTAAGGCTAAAAGTGAAGAATAACTAAACCTCTACACCAGCTTCCATTGTCAGACTTGCCATTGGCTCATTTCAGGACCTTGGGCAGGTCAACTTTCCTCTTTGGACGTTGGTTCCCCATAGGTAAAAAGAAGAGTTTGGGCTACCAGATGGTTAATTCCCTTCCACCTGTGACAAATAATGATTTGGAGTTTCTTTCAGCTTCTGTGATGCAATTAAAGTGGGCTGTCACCAAGCTTAAACGTTTTCAGTCATCCAGATTCAGAGTAACCATTAGATGTTAGGAAACAATCCATTATTTTAAAAATTTGGATTCCCTCACCATATGGAAAAGCATATGGGGCGCGGTGCTATTTTCCAGTATGGGAAGTTTTCCTTCTGAGGCAAGAAAGAAGCCCAGGACTTCCCTGGTGGCGCAGTGGTTAAGAATCCGCCTGCCGATGCAGGGGACATGGGTTCGAGCCCTAGTCTGGGAAGATTCCACATGTCGCGGAGCAACTGGGCCCATGCACCACAACTACTGAGCCTGCGCTCTAGAGCCTATGCTCTGCAACAAGAGAAGCCACCGCAATGAGAAGCCTGCGAACTGCAGCGAGGAGTTGCCCCCGCTCACCACAACTAGAGAAAAAGCCTGCGCACAGCAATGAAGACCCAATGCAGAGAAATAAATAAATTTATAAAAAAGAAAGAAAGAAAGAAGCCCAGATCTTTGCAAGACTTGATGAATATAATGAGATCAGGGAGAAACCAGAACCCAAGCTTAAGCTACACTTGGAATATTTCCTTTACTAATGCACATCCACGCTGGTTTTGGGGTGAATTTCCAGGCTTTATTTGTGAGCTTGAAGTAAATTGTGTATTTACTTCCATTGTAAATTTACTTCACCAGCTTCCAGAAACAAATCGCTGACTCTTGCTCTTGTTCTTTCTTCAATGCACCTCTGTTGCTTTCTCACTTGTATTTCTCTGGTTTTGAGCATATGACTTTCAAAGTTGCTGGAAGTAATCACTGCATTCCTCTCACACAGAGAAATCAAAAGCAAATATAAACTGCTCTCTCAGCTTACTTCTAAATCTAAGCAGACCCAACTGCTGTTAGATAGTGCTTTGTATGCTAAGATGCAATATCTCTTTGAATGGAATAAACAAGGAAAACCTCCAAGTGCTTTGCTGACACTAAAGCATTACTGAGCTGGCCAAATTTATAAACTAATATTGCAAAGCAGCTCTCTGCTACGTGCTATTTTCGGCAATTTGTACTCTCTGTCACTATTTCCTTTTTCATGCCATCTGTAAAGCATACTGTGGCTTTTTTCTCAACAAAAAATGTGTCTTTCTGGAAGGTTGATCAGACAAAAATAGAAAGTACTTGCTGGGTTGGTTAATGACTATAGAGGATGTGCTACCTTAGCATCCTGGAGGGGGCTGTTTTGGGGTTATACAGGACAGACATGGGAGACTGATATAAAAAGTAAGAAAAAAAGAAAAAAAGGAAGCTATCATATGCCAGCTAGAATATACTAAATATTTCTCATCATCATTAGAAATGATCATATTTAAATTCCCACTGCCTGATTACTTAGGATCAAGGGAAGAAGTATCAGTGTCATTAAACAAAAATCTCTCTAGTTATTGAAGGATAAAGTTAAGCCATACATGCGTGATGCCTGGATGCAAGGGCATGGATTGAGAGACCTGGGCCCATCCACTTACTAGCTCTGTAAACATGGGCAAATCAATTCCACCATCGTTTGGTCTTAGTGTCATCAAATCAGGAAGGCCCTTCCCAACCCTGAAATGCTTTGGTTTGTCAAAGGAACATCGATTTGTTCATTTGTTCAGCAGCTATATATTGAGCTTCTACTATGGGCTGGGCACTGAAAAAGACAGAGAAGATTCCCAGGATCATGAAGCTGATGTTCAAGCAGAGGAGAGAGCCAATTAATGGCTCAGCCATTAATAACGGAACAAGATGGCTTCAGGTAGGAGTGAGTGCCACGAAAGGTCATAACTGTGTGATCTGATAGAAATCTGACAGAAATTAATTGGCGTGGGAAAGGGTGGGGGTTAGTCATACATTAAATTTGCAATACCTATCTACCAAGAGAGGTGTTTTTAACAGGGCTGGTAGTGCCTCCTAATGCGATTTTGGAATTTTGTGACTTAGTTATTTTATAGTGCAGCCGTTCTAGACAATTGACATATTGAAATACATACAAATTATTTTATTATGAATTATACCTTTATTCTCTCTTATATTACATGTTGAGAATTTATTGTATCCAAAATTGTGCAGGTGTATATACTACTTAAGAATTGCACTTCAGGGGCTTCCCTGGTGGCGCAGTGGTTGAGAGTCCGCCTGCCGATGCAGGGGACACGGGTTCGTGCCCCGGTCCGGGTAGATCTCACATGCCGCGGAGCGGCTGGGCCCGTGAGCCATGGCCGCTGAGCCTGCGCGTCCGGAGCCTGTGCTCCGCAACGGGAGAGGCCACAACAGTGAGAGGCCCGTGTACCGAAAGAAAAAAAAAAAAAGAATTGCACTTCAGGATCATAAAACGGAAGTTAGACATTAATATATATTTTTTAGAAATTTATTTATTTATTTCATTTATTTATTTTTGGTTGCATTGGGTCTTCGTTGCTGTGCGCAGGCTCTCTCCAGTTGCGGCGAGGGGAGGCTACTCTTTGTTGCGGTGCGCGGGCTTCTCATTGTGGTAGCTTCTCTTGTTGTAGAGCACAGACTCTAGGCGTGCGGGCTTCAGTAGTTGTGGCACACAGCCTCAGTAGTTGCGGCGCACGGGCTTAGTTGCTCTGCGGCATGTGGGATCTTCCTGGACCAAGGCTCGAACCCATGTCCCCTGCATTGGCAGGCGGATTTAACCACTGTGCCACCAGGGAAGTCCCCAGACATTATTTTTAATAAGCGGGGGCATTGAGTTTGATAGGATTAGAAACCACTGATCTAGAACTCCCATAACCAGAACCCTAATACAGCTAGCATTGCTGTGCAGTGATTTATTTTTAGGCAAAAGTGATCAATCATTAGGAAATAAGTTCCTACAGGGAATAATGGGCGCAGAGTTGTTTTAAGTAGCAATTTTCAGATTTTTTAAATCAATTAATTCGTTGGGTCACATCCAAACTTTATTTAGTTGTTAGTCTAAGTTATACACTAAGTTAATCTTATGGAAAATAAACAGGAGAACATTTGGAACTAGCTCTGAAAGTCAGAACATATTAATTGGAAGAGAAATAAAAACAAGTTCCAGGTAGGAACAGCCCTCTCACCAGTTCTTACATCATCTGCTTTGTGGATATGGACTAACTGCCTGTCTAAAAATAACCTCATATATGCTAAGGAAAAGTACCCCCTGTATCTGTGGGACTACTTCTGTTCTTACTCTTACGGGGTTAGGGAACCACCATGAATAACCACTCTTTCCTGCCCAGTTGGCCCGCGCATGGGCCTGAATCAACTAGGCCTGATCAGAATCATTCTCCAAGAGTTTTCAAAGGGGACTGAAAAATGAACTAAGCATTTTTCCAAGAGTCGTGGTGGAGGGAGGTTCCCAAGGCTCAGGAACAATCGACAGCCATGTCTTCCCCCATAGAGAGGAGGAAAGACTGAACGTGATAAACAGAGAGGTGCTTTCACTCTTTCATTAATTCACTCAATCGATGATACTTTTCACACTACTGTATACTAGACATTGTGGTGACCCTGGAGAAAATAATGCCTGCAGTAGGCTAAATAATGCCTCCTTTTCCCCCTCCACCCCCTAAAAAAAGATATCCACACCTGAATCCCCGGAACCCTGTGACTGTTACTGTATATGGCAAAAAAAGACTTTGCAGATGTGATTATATTAAAAGTCTTGTGATGAGGACATTATCCTGGATTACCCAAACGGACCCAATGTCATCAGAGATGTTCTTAGAAGAAAGAGACAGGAGATTCAGAGTCAGAGAGAGAGAGATCTGAAGATGCTGACTTCAAAGCTGCCGGATTTGAAGACGGTGGAAGGACCACAGCCAAGAAATGTGGGCGGCCTCTAGAAGCTGGAAAAGGCAAGGAAACGGATTCACCCTCAGGACTTCCAGAAGGAAATCAGCCCTGCCAGCACCTTCATTGTAGCCCTGTGGCCACGATGGGCTCATTTCAGGCTTGAGCTCCAGAATTGTAAGAATACATCTGTATTGTTCTAAACCACTATGTCGTCGTTTGATATACTAGCAACAGGAAACGGACACAGCGTCCCTACCCTGGCATCTCTTATGTTCTTGTAGTGGGGACAATCTAGAAATGTGTCAATAAAAAGTAAAACAAGATAATAGAAATCCAGAGATTGGCAAACTGAAATAAGAGATGGAGAAAGTAAAAACCCCTGGTTCCTGCTGACCCCCAGGCCCAGCTATTTCCCTGTAGCTATTCAATCATATCCCAGTACCTCCCATAAATCATATTTTCTTCTAATGTTTTTTCCAGTTGAGTTTCTATCTCTATCAAACAAAAGAACCCTGCTTCATATAATCTGCACTGATGGTCCTATACGGGCTCTGATGTCTATTGTGTCAACCTGGAAGCAGTTTCTCAAGAAAGTCTTAATGATGTTTAGCAGAACTGCATTTTCTTACAGGAAAATGTGCTTCTCCAATGTAGAAACATTTTCAGCAACATCGAAGATTTTCCGTGAATTTCCTATTAGACAGGCAGTTCCACTAAGGAAGCCTTAGCTGGGTGAGCTTCTTAATCAAAACTTTAATTTATTCATTCTTTCTGGTTCATTTTTGGTGTTCATTGAACACCTACCGCATACCAAGTCCTCAGAAGACAACACTGAACAACTTAAAATCTCTGCCAGGACTTAATAGGAGAGATTTTATTTAAAGAAACAATTACAATACAGTGTGATAATAACACTAACCACCAATGCTTACGATCATGTTCTATACGCCAGCCGATGTTCTAAGCTATGAAAATGGCTTACATGTTGTAATGGTCACAAATACACTATTTAGCAAGATGCACTATTATAGCTATTTTACAAATAAGGAAACTGAGGCAGATTTAGGAAACATGCCCAGATGGCAAGTGATGGTGTCAGGCTTTGCATCCAGTCTCCAGAACCTGGATGAATTCCTGCAGTCGGTTGTCTTTGGGGGAAAAGAATAGGGAACCACAGATGTATAAGATAAAGAGCAGCTTGGGAAGCAAAATTACTGGAAAAAGAGACAACTGGTTTGAGTGTCTCTGGATGATTAAGAATTTATCGGGTGGGACTTCCCTGGTGGCGCAGTGCTTAAGAATCCACCTGCCAATGCAGGGGACATGAGTTTGAGCCCTGGTCTGGGAAGATCCCACATGCCGCAGAGCAACTAAGCCCGTGCGCCACAACTACTGAGCCCACGTGCCACAACTACTGAAGCCTGTGCGTCTAGAGCCTGTGCTCCACAACAAGAGAAGCCACCGCAATGAGAAGCCCGTGCACCACAATGAAGAGCAGCCCCCACTCATCCCGACTAGAGAAAACCCGTGCGCAGCAACGAAGACCCAGCGCAACCAAAAATAAATAAATAAATAAATGAAATTGATTCTTTAAAAAGAAAAAGAATTAATCGGGTGGGTAGAGGCTGGAGTTTCAGGCAGAGGAAAGCTACAGGGAGTGACTCATGGACTGAGCTGGATGCGACTTGACTGCTAAGCAGTGGAGTTGGAGGAATAAGCAAGACCCTGGCTACAAAGAGTTTTGTATTCCAGGCTCCGGGGCGCCACTTCTGCCCTTTATTCTAATGCCTCTGTCCATGGTCCTGGCAATGCGCTTCACTGTTACTAATCACTTTCTCAGCACCTTGGACCTAGAGGATATCTGACTATCCTCCCACCCACAATGGATCTCTTTGCACATCTCTGCCTTCTCTGCTTGGCTGATGGCTCGCTGCAGAAGCACAATTCCTTTTTCTTCAAATTACAAAAACCCTACTGGGAAGAACAAGGGCAGATCCAAGATATTGAATAGTGTTGCCCTGAGTCTCTCTTGCCATCTTTCACTTTGGCTTCATTCCAGTGGTTCCTTTTCAGGTTCTGCTAAGGGCTATTCTCTGGGGCTCACTTGTTGCCTTCTTGCTTGGCCCATCCATTCATCCATGCATCATTCAACAAACATTTAGTGAACATCTACTATGATGTGGAAGCTGGAAAATTTGAGGACACAGAGATAAATAAAATACAGCCCTTGCTCTCAAAGTAGTTCACTGTTTAAAGGGAAAGAGAGAACCGGAAAGATTATTCATGAACAGCAGGATGCGAGGGGCTGCAGGATAAAGGAAGAGACTCGTTGATTTCAGCAAGGAAAAGGCACTGAGGGGGCTTTGCTACCAGTTAATATGCTACCACCTCTTAGCTTCAAACCCACCTTAAAAAAAAAAAACATTTAATCTTTTCTCCTTTAAGTGTGGAGGAAATACATGAATGTTGTACACATTTCAGAGAACTCACAAAAGTTTAAGGCTAGAAATAAAAATCCAGAGATAATAAAAATAAAAATCTATAATGCCAGAGAAAATCACTATTAACAATTGAATGTATTTTCTTCTAGTATTTATGTGTATATAATCTATATATCTGTTCTTAATCAAATTGCAAACCTACTTTTTTATACTCTGTGTTGTGATGCTGAGGTTGGCAAATCACATTTCTGCTCTGCCAAGTGGTTCCTGCTTTGGTTCTGAAAATGGGGGGTCCCCGGGGAGCCTGCAGATCTGGAGAAGGGATTTGCACCTGCCTCTTAGGTCACCACTAGCTTCCTCTTTCCTTTCTGTTTCTAACGGCATCATCCCAGCCTGGCTCCCACACTCTGGCTGGGTGCTCCAGGACCAGAGATTGATTCCACTTTTCAGTTTCTCCAAGACTCACAGAACCAGCCTGATTATACCCACTCAGAGACACAAGCCCTGGTCGGCCAGCCCACCCCCTACTCTGATAAGAGTGACCCCCCACTACTCTGAGCTCAGAGACTTGAGCCCTGACCGAGCAACACCCTCAGACAGAGGTGTGCATCCCAGCTTGGCAGGACTCCTCCTCCAAGCCTTTAAATTTTAATAATTCCAACCTCTTCCCTTTGTTCCCTCAGCCCGAGGGGTGGTGGCTGCTTTCCACCTGCGGTATCTCAGTGTTCTTTTTGCTTGTTTAGTTCAATACCTAGTTAATAATTCTTTATGTTAAGTCTTTCCTGTTAAGATAACTAGTGTGAGTGAGTTCTGTCTCCTGGCCAAACCCTACTGACAAAACTTCCAAAGGAAGTTTTGCTTACCAGAGTTCTAAAGGATATGTAGATACTCCAAACAAGGGGAAGGGCACAAACCAACAATTTAAAGGAGAGAGGGAAGATAATATATACAACCAGGATGTTGTTTGAGTCCAGAAGCATTGTTTCTCAAAGTGACCATATCGCCTTCTAATAGCAAGGGCTTCCCGGACTTCTTACATATGGCACGTGAGAAAAATGGTCTATGTATACAGTACACTGGGATAAATGGATGAAGTTGCTTTTATCCAGAGGTGACTGGCCTGAGGGCTCTAGTATCCCTAGGTCCCATCCCTCTGCCCCAAGGGGATTACTATCCCAGCACCCTGGATGGGAAATCTTGCAATAGACAGTTTCATCTCAGAGTGGAAAACCTATCATAAGCAGTGTGTGTTCGTGCGTGCGTGCGTGTGTGTGTGTGTGTGTGTGTGTGTGTCCCTGCATCACTTCAAGGGAACAACTTTGTGGCCTTAGAAGCATAGACTGTGAATCCTGAAAGAGACCTTAGGGATGACTCTATTCATGGTGCCCCTTTAGCCCAAGAAGAAATGTAGGTTTGTAAAGAGAAAGTGATCTACCCAGAGTCATAAGTCACTAAGTATGTGATCCTTTGTTGTGGCAACCCCAGAACACTAATACAGCTATAATTTAAGAAGCAAAGCAAACAAACAAAAAGGGAAAAAAACAACTGTTGCTGAGGGTGTAGAAAAATCGGAACACTTGAACATTGCTAGGGGGAATGTAGAATGATACAACTGCTGTGGAAAACGGTTTAGCTGTTCCTCAATAGGTGAAACATAGAATTACCATCTGATCCAGCAATTCCATCTCTAGGTTTATACTCAAAAGAATTGAAAATAAGTATTCAAACGAAATATGTCCGTGAAGGTTCACAGCTGCCTGTTCACAATCACCAAAAGGTGGAAACAGCCCAAATGCCCATCAATGATAACTGAATAATCAAAATGGGATATATACCTACAATGGGATATTATTCGGCCATAAAAATGAATAAAGTACTAATTCATGTTACAACACGGATGAACCTTGAAGATACTAAAGAAGTCAGACACAAAAGATCACATATTATAGGGTCGCACTATATGAAAGATTCAAAATAAGTAAATCCGTTGAGACAGAAAGCAGATTGCTGATGGGAGGGGCGGAGGGAAAAAGGAACAGGAGAGAAACAGCCTATGGATTTGGAGTTTCCTTTTGGGGTAATAAGCATGTTTTGGATCAAGATAGACGTGATAGTTGTACAACACAGTAAATGTACTAAAGGCAACTGGATTGTACACTAAAATGATTAATTTTATATTATATAAGTTTTAGTGCAATACCAAAAGGGGAAAAGAAAATAATGGCATGGGTTTGGTAAAGCACTCCAGCCAAAGGGAAGTAGTATGATTAGTCTTGATTTTAGAAAGATAACAGGAAGAGAGAATGGAGAAAGATGGGCGTGATTAGAGAAGTGAGAACAAAAACGTTACTCCTATAATGTAGGTAAGAAATAGAGGTCGTAGAATAAAGCTGTGGCAGTGGCAATGAGAGAAATAAATAGATTTAAAAGACACTTATAAGGGAAAATCATTAGGAGAGGGGGTAACTAACAACTGGGGTTCAGATCAATGCGTATGAACACTTTCTCTACCACGTACCAGTTCCATAGACCTAAGCCTCCATCTCCCTATGTGAAAGACAAGTGGGATAATTGTCATGGGTATGTTTCCCTGTAGATTCCAAAGTGTCCCAGAAAAGAAGTCAAGAGACCCCATAGGAGAGTTTGATGCTATGTCTTAAAGGAGAACGTTCACAAATTTAGGTTCTCAAAAATGACCCCTATCACTGGCATCACTTTTTCTGGCATTCAGCACAAAAAGCACCTCCAGAAATGTTCGCAGTGAGTCAGACTTGTAGCATTTCATGCCTGAAGGTGCCAAGCTGTGTACTGTGTGTAAACTAGAGGGTAAATAAGTCTGCAACTGATTCAGAGTCCATAGGAAAGATGGAAATTAGCAGGGATGACCCGAAGCAGTTAACTGCATTCAGAGAAGGAACCATGTAAAGCTCCATGCAGTTGTTTGGGGATTCAAGCCACCTCACCCCAAAACATTGTCAAGTCCACTAGCAGTGAAGGTGGTAAAACATTGCTTCTTGTCTTTATACTACATCACCAAATTTTGTTGTCTGTTTGCACTTTATTGAAGGGGTGAAAGGTTGGGACTTCAGTTGGGGATGGATTGAATTTGTAGAGTCCATGGCATAGGTGGAAATGTCCAGCTAAAAACTGAGTATTGTCAGCAAGGGGGAATTTCCCCCTCTACCTTTCTTGAGTGCTTGAGGCTGAACTACAATAAAATTGACACAAGACAGATTAACAGGAGAAAAACAAACAAATTTTAATATGTGTGCATGGAGGTCTCACAGAAATGGGATGGAAGAAGTAAATTCAAGTACATGAGAGTTTATGCGAAAACCCAGGACAGAACCTACAACAACATGCAAGATGCAGGTAGAGGGGAATCAGTGTCGGCAATCAGAAGGGAGTTGGGAAGTCCGGCTGGATGATTAAAGAGTAACCAAGGGAACATGGCACCATGGAAACCAGGAGAGAAGAAGTCAAAAAAGCAAGACTGCACAGCCTAGCATGTCTGCATCCCCCATATCTCGTGCCTTGCATCCTGTACATTATTCATGAAAGTGGTGGAAACAAGTCAAAGAAATAAGAGGAAGAAATAGAATCAGAATTGCATGGAAAGTGTGCTACTGTGGGAAGCAGGATATGAAGCTAATCTAGAGGGAAACAATTCCCTAACTGGTCCCTCCAGCTAAACCAGTAACCGCATTCCTTGCAGCTCTTCAGTAGCTGAACCAAGTGCAAACTCATAAAGAGGCATTTGCTTTGTTAAAGGGAAGAACAGACAGTGAAAGAAAAGGAAGGAAAACATCCTCTTCATCTCACCACATGCAGCCCTTTGCCTCTGGTCCTGTTTTTTTTTTTTTTTTTTTTTTTTTTCAGGGAGGAAGGCTGGGAAATTGGATTTTGAGTGTTGAGGACACAGTTCAAAAATTTCGAAACCCGGCATGGCCACTTTGCTGGGAAAAAATAATGGGGTTGGATGGCCCAGGCTTCTGGACAAGTCTCAGTCTGTTGAATTGCATCACCTTGAGACAACGAGATTTGAACTGTGACCTGAGAATAGAATGTTTTGAACCGTGTGGCTGTGTGAGCTTTTCAGCCTCTCTTTTCCTGACACATTACCATAGAACCCCCTTCAAGCTGAAGTGTTCAGACCTCAGCTGCCTTCTTCCCAAGGAGAAAGCATTTTAATCATGGTGCAGGTCCCTGGGTTTGCACCTCCAATGGCAGCACTGAGTCGGCTTTGAGGCCACCCTCGCTGACATTCTTTTTTTAAAAATTATAGTTGATTTACAGAGTTGTGTTCATTTCAGGTGTACAGCAAAGTGATTCATTTATATATATACATACATACACATATATATTCTTTTTCAGATTCTTTTCCATTGTAGGTTATTATAAGATGTTGAATATGGTTCCCTGTGCCATACAGTAGGTCCTTGCTATTTATCTATTGTATATATAGTAGTGTGTATCTGTTAATTCCAAACTACTAATTTATCCCTCCCCCCTTCCCCTTTGGTAACCATAAGTTTGTTTTCTATGTCTGTGGTTCTATTTCTGTTGTATAAATAAGTACATTTAAATCATTTTTTTTTGGATTCCACATACAAGTGATACTGAAACCATGCACCTCAGATTGGGACTCTAACCCATGTGGCTGGGACTCAAAGCCAGCCAAAACCCACATTGGGACTTGAACCCACTCGGCTGGGACTCGAACCTGGCCAAAACCCACAGTCTTCCAACTGAGATCACATACCTGGTTGCAGGACATAATAAAGCTCAGGTTCTTGATGTCTCACTGCAGAAGGAATTCAGTGAGAGACAAAGTGATAGGTCAGAAGTGGATTTTTTACCCTGATACCAAAACCAGACAAAGACACTACAAAAAAAAGAAAATTACAGACCAATATCACTGATGAATACAGATGCCAAAATCCTCAACAAAATACTAGCAAACAGAATCCAGCAACACATTAAAAGGATCATACATCATGATCAAGTGGGATTTATCCCAGTAATGCAAGGATTCTTCAACACACGCAAATCAATCAATGTGATACACCATTCTTCACCAAATGAAGAAAAAACACCATATCATCATCTCAATAGATGCAGAGAAAGCTTTTGACAAAATTTAACACCCATTGCTGATAAAAACTCTCCAGAACGTGGGCATAGAGGGAAACTACCTCAAGAAAATAAAAGCCACATAAGACAAACCCACAGCAAACATCATTGTCAATGGTGAAAAACTGAAAGCATTTCCTCTAAGATCAGGAACAAGACAAGGATGTTCACTCTTGCCACTATTATTCAACATAGTTTTGGAAGTCCTAGCCACGGCAATCAGAGAAGAAAAAGAAATAAAAGGAATAGAAATTGGAAAAGAAGTAAAACTGCACTGTTTGCAGATGACATGATACTATACATAGAGAATCCTAAAAATGCCACCAGAAAACTACTAGAGCTAATCAATGAATTTGGTAAAGTTGCAGGATACAAAATTAATGCACAGAAATCTCTTGCATTCCGATACACTAATGATGAAAAATCTGAAAGAGAAATTAAGGAAACACTCCCATTTACCACTGCAACAAAAAGAATAAAATACCTAGGAATAAACCTACCTAAGGAGACAAAAGACCTGTATGCAGAAAACTATAAGACACTGATGAAAGATATCAAAGATGATACAAACAGATGGAGAGATATACCATGTTCTTGGACTGGAAGAATCAATATTGTGAAAATGACTATACTACCCAAAGCAATCTATAGATTCAATGCAATCCCTATCAAACAACCAATGGCATTTTTCACAGAACTAGAACAAAAAATCTTAAAATTTGTATGGAGACACTAAAGACCCCGAATAGCCAAAGCAATCTTGAGAAAGAAAAACGGAGCTGGAGGAATCAGGCTCCCTGACTTCAGACTATACTACAAAGCTACAGTAATCAAGACAAAATGGTACTGACACAAAAACAGAAATACAGATCAATGGAACATGTTAGAAAGCCCAGATATAAACCCATGCACCTATGGTCAACTAATCTATGACAAAGGAGGCAAGGAGATGCAATGGAGAAAAGACAGTCTCTTCAATAAGTGGTGCTGGGAAAACTGGACAGCTACATGTAAAAGAATGAAATTAGAACACTCCCTAATACCATACACAAAAGTAAACTCAAAATGGATTAGAGACCTAAATGTAAGACTGGACACTCTAAAACTCTTAGAGGAAAACATAGGAAGAACACTCTTTGACATTAATCACAGCAAGATCTTTTTGATCCACCTACTAGAGTAATGGAAATAAAACCAGAAATAAACAAATGGGACCTAATGAAACTTAAAAGCTTTTGCAAAACAAAGGAAACTACAAACAAGATGAAAAGACAACCCTCAGAATGGGAGAAAATATTTGCAAACAAATCAACAGACAAAGGATTAATCTCCAAAATACATAAACAGCTCATGCAGCTCAATATTAAAAAAAACCCAACAACCCAATCAAAAAATGGGCAGAAGACCTAAATAGACATTTCTCCAAAGAAGACATACAGATGGCCAAGAAGCACATGAAAAGCTGCTCAACATCACTAATTATTAGAGAAATGCAAATCAAAACTACAATGAGGTATCATCTCACACCAGTTAGAATGAGCATCATCAGAAAATCTGCAAACAACAAGTGCTGCAGAGGGTGTGGAGAAAAGGGAAACCTCTTACACTCTTGGTGGGAATGTAAATTGATACAGCCACTATGGAGAACAGTATGGAGGTTCCTTAAAACACTAAAAATAGAATTACCATATGACCCAACAATCCCACTACTGGGCACATACCCGGAGAAAACCATAATTCAAAAAGACACATGCACCCCAATGTTCACTGCAGCACTATTTACAATAGCCAGGACATGGAAGCAACCTAAATGCCCATCGACAGATGAATGGATAAAGAAGATGTGGCACATATATACAATGGAATATTACTCAGCCATGAAAAGGAATGAAACTGGGTCATTTGTAGAGACGTGGATGGATCTAGAGACTGTCATACAGAGTGAAGTAAGTCAGAAAGAGAAAAACAAATATCGTATATTAACGCATATATGTGGAACCTAGAAAAATGGTACAGATGAACCAGTTTGCAGGGCAGAAATAGAGATACAGATGTAGAAAACAAACGTATGGACACCAAGGGGGGAAAGTGGTGGTGGTGGTGGGGTGGGGGGATGAATTGGGAGATTGGGATTGACATATATACACTAATATGTATAAAATAGATAACTAATAAGAACCTGCTGTATAAAAAGTAAATAAAATTAAATTAAAAAATTAAAAAAAAGATTACCTAAAAAATAAATAATGAATAAAGGACAAAATTATAAAATAAATGGTAAGAAATTTGGGAAAATAAATTTGCAACAATATGACACCTTTAAAAGAAAAAAGAAGTGGATTTATTTAGAGAGAAACACACTCCACAGATAGAGTGTGGGCCATCTCAGAAGGCGAGAGTGGCCCCAGGGTATGGGATTGTCAGTTTTTATAGGGGTGGGTAATTTCATAGGCTAATGAGTGGGAGGAGTATTCTAGTTATTTTGGGAAGGGGCAGGGAATTCCAGGAATTGGGCCACCATTCACTTTTTGATCCTTATGGTTGGTCTTGGAACTGTCATTCTCTGTCTAACTTACTTCACTGAGTATGATCATCTCTAGGTCCATCCATGTTGCTGCAAATGGCATTATTTTATTCTTTATTTCCTTTTTGGCTGAGGACATTCATTTTTAAAAATAAAAAATAGAGATAAAAAATGTTTAAAAAGAACCCAATAACCAGCATGTGAGTGTGTTCTACTGGAATTGGGTGTAAGCAATTCTATGAATTCGGGAGCGGGAAGAGCTTCGGGCCACCTGCTTGGGGCATCTGAAGGCTGATAGAAATGGGGAGACTGGTTCTGAGAAAATGAAACGAGACAGTCCTTGAAGCATATCCGAGCATATTGGGGTTTTGTTGTTATCATTCATTTGTTTTGTTTTTTTTAAATAATAAAGTGAAAAGAGTTTATTTGGATTTTCCCCACTCATCTATTTCCAGGAACCACCTGCAGGAAATTGATTTATAGGCTCCTCAGAGTGGAAAACAAAACAAACCCCAAATCCTAGAGATCATATTGGCTCAGGCCCCTTTGGAGGTTATTTACTGAGGCATGAGAACCAGGAGTGGGGACAAAGTGCAGCTGAACACAATGGAACAAACACAACTGAACTGGGAGTTAGAAAATGATCCTTCTTATGACCTTACCAGTGAACTTGTTCCCTCTCTACTTCTCTCTCTTATTCATTCTTAGTCATACAGGATGAGTCCAAGGCTAAACATCACTTTTTCACAAAGTTTTCTTAGACTCTCCCATCTCGTTTCCTGGCATTTTCCCCTTAAGGCACTGACTGCTGTCTACAAACACATATTTGTGATACTTTGTTCACGTCTGTCTTAAAAGCACCTGGAAGCCAGTGACTACACTTGTTTTGAACATCCTATGCCCCATACCTAGGGTAGGTCTGAGGTATACTAGGTGTCTGGTATGTGTACGTTCATTATCTGTGGCCTTGGGCAAGTCAGGTGTCCGGGAGGAGCACATTTTCCTGTACCCTTCTAGGTTCTTCTGGCTGGTCTAAGAATTAAATTGACATGAGACAGATTAACAGGAGAAAACCAAACAAAGGTTTAATAACATGTGTACATGGGAGAGACCCAGGAAACTGGAGTAATTGACCAAAATGGTGGAATCTCTCACCTTAAATACCATCTTCAGCTAAAAACAAAAGAGGATATTGTGGGGGGCAGTGATTTGGGACTTCAGAGGGGAGGAAGGCAATTGACATGAAGATGGAAAAGCAAATGTTTGGCAAACAAACGTTTGCTGGGCCAGCAGAGACAGTGGGACACAGAGAGGAATTTTAACAAAGAGACTTTGCTAAGTTCCTCTCTGTCTACACACTTACTTCCTACAACAGTGATCTACGGTGATGCTCCCTTCCTGCAACAGGTCCTCTACATTCTTTCGGGCAGTTAGGAGAAGGTTGAAGGTTCTTCCTGAGTCTTTTGGGCTTTAAAAATAATCAGCCAGGGTGGGGGGAGATAAATTAGGAATTTGGGATTAACATATACACACTACTATATATAAAATAAACAACAAGGACCTACTGTATAGCACAGGGAACTATAGTCAATATCTTGTAATAACCTATAATGGAAAAGAATCTGAAAAAGAGTATCTATTTATCTATCTATACATATCTGAATCACTTTGCTATACACCTGAAGCTAACACAATATTGTAAATTAACTATACTTCAATTTAAAAAATGGTTTAGAAAAAGACAGAAAAAGTCAGCCTAAATTAATCCTTCTGCCAAAGAGACACATTTTGGGGTGGCAAATTTTGCTCCCCTATACAAGCCACCTCTCAGATCTGTAATGTGGGTGTAATGCTCTCCAACCTTCAGGTGGATCTCTTGTGGATGGCATTTGAAAGAATCACACACATGTACGTTGCTTTTATTGAAACACATTTTACCATGTCCCTTTACATTATTTATTTTATTTCTTTCCTTTCCTTTTTTTTTGTACTGACTAAAGGAACACCTGCTTATTATGTGGAAAACACAGAAAACAGCAAAGAGGAAAATGAGACTCAGGATCACTTTTCCCGATTCAGAAACAATCATCGATTTTTTTTTAAGCCACTAAGTTTGTGACAACAAACTTAGCAGCAATGAAAAACGAATACAGGCCTCTTTGATCACCGTTTTCTCTTTTTAGTAATAAAAATTATGGAAAAGATGGTATTGGGCTTCAGGGCAGGCCACCCCCAAATATGCCCCAATGGCATATTGATGATTTTGAATTGAAGTCACTTGAAAAGCAGCCAATCTAACAAGGAAACTCTGATCCTCCTCTGTCCCCCTGAAGGGGGGAAATAAATCTCCCATGTGAAAGATGCCCTCTCTCTATCTGGAGCTAGAAGGACATCCTTATCATGAAACATGGGGAGCTGAGGGCTGAGAAGTGTGTATACACAAACCTTTTTACCCCTTTACTAATTAATCACCCAAGCCAAAGTTTCTTTGTCCTGTCAATGACTCACACACTTATTATTTCTTAGTCTAAAAAATACAAACGCTGCCCACTTTGACCACTTCTTTTGGGTCCCATTTTATGAGACCTCCATGGTCATGAATTAATTTTTTTCCTCCTATTAATCTGTTTTGTATCCATTTAATTATTAGACCAGCCAAAAGAACTCAAGCAGGGGAAGGGGGAAAATTGCCCTCTCCCCTGCCATGGCTAATAAATGAAGAACATGTCTTTACATAATTTCTTAGAGGATTAGTGAAATGATTCAAGTTCAAATTTGACAAACCTCCTTCCCTCGTTATTGCATTGGTGTAAATGGGAAAGGTGAAGTTGTTATTTCTTCACATCAAAGTATTCCATTTCATATTACTCAGACATAAAAAGGAACAAAATTGGGTCATTTGTAGAGACGTGGATGGATCTAGAGACTGTCATACAGAGTGAAGTAAGTCAGAAAGAGAAAAACAAATATCGTATATTAACGCATATATATGGAACCTAGAAAAATGGTACAGACAAACCGGTTTGCAGGGCAGAAATACAGACACAGATGTAGAGAACAAACATATGGACACCAAGGGGGGGAAAGTGGTGGTGGGGGGTGGAGGTGTGATGAATTGGGAGATTGGGATTGGCATATACACACTAATATGTATAAAATGGATGACTAATAAGAACCTGCTGTATAAAAAAATAAAATAAAATTCAAAAAAAAAGTATTCCATTTCTGGGGTAGCATTCAGCAAGAGTCATGGAATGTAATTAGAGGTGACAGGTGTTTCTGTTTTTTTTTTTTTCCCTCCTAAAAGAACTACTATCTTATCTAATGTCAGCTGCTCCCAGGCACTGTTTCCTAGTCCAGCCTTCCCCACCCCACCCTCACCTTGCCATTATCAGAGATCCGGGCTCCATAGACATATAAAAGAGTTAACAACCCTTTTGCTCTTTCCCTCTCTCTTTTAAAAGTTTTCTTTGTTCCTAGAACAGAAAGAGACTGAGATGGTGAGAGAGAGAGAAAGAGACAGGCAGTAGACTTTTCAGCAATATTTTGTAGTTCATGGTGTCAGGGACCATTACGGGGAAATGCAAAGATTCTGTCCTTCCTAAGATGTGTCACTTCTTTTTGAAAGACTATGTTCTGAGATAAGTGGCCTCTTGCCTTTTATTTCCTTCATAGCTGGAGCCTCTCACGTAGCCTAAGCAAGTGAAACTGAAGAGGACCCTGCAGGGAACTGCCAGGTACCAGGGCCTTTCTGTGCCCCCCATTTCTTGTTTGTAGGAAAAAGGCTTCCCTGAGTTCCAAAGGGCAGATACAAATAGTTACTGATTAGGGAGGTGAGGGAATGCAGAAACAAAGGAAAGACAGTCAATGGACAATAGTGCAGCGATAAAGCAGAGCCTTAGTTCCTTCTCAAAGGATGTATATAACAATATATCTTTGAGTTCTTCTGCAGGAACTAAGGCTCCCACCCAGGTAGAGGAGGGTTAACTGCAGGCTGAGCACAAGATTCCTGGAGCACCGGCCTGTAACCTCACCACCAACCAGTCAGAAGAAAGTCACACACCCTGCAACCCTCACCCAACATTTTGCCTTTAAAAACTCTTCCCTGAAAACCATCAAGGAGTTGTTTGAGCACAAGCCACCCATTCCCCTTGCTTGGCCCTGCAATAGACCTTCCTTTGCTCCAAACTCTGACCTGACTGTGTCAGGCATATGAACTTGGGTTCAACAACACAAGGAACATGGGCTGCAAGCTCTTTGCAGGAAGAGGCAGACACGGCCCAAGTCTGGCAAGGGGAAGTAAGAGGAGCCTTGGGAAGAAGAGATGGAAAGAAACTTTGCTGAGCATCTTGTCCAACTTCAGAGACAAGACACAAGCAGGCTGAATGTCACAAATATAAAGGGAAAAACTCAGTTTGCTTCTGATTTTTCTTTTTCCTGATTGTTTCCATCCTTGCTTTTTGTCTCATAGTGGAGCACTGGGAAAGAGCAAGGAACGACACCCTTGTCTTGGAGAAAGGAGCAGAGTTTAGGGTAAGGATGCAGCCAGGGTCAATATTTGCCTGGGCTTTCATGAGTTTGGAACTCTGGCATGATACTGAACATGAGCAAAGTTAAAGAAGTATAACCCTGTGCGCTGAAGAAATAACTAAACTTCTTGCACAGGAAGAATACCCTTGTTCTATAAAAAGGCAAATAAATTTTAAAGTGCCCAAATACTTTCCAAGCATCTGGTCCAGAGGCAAGAGTTACAACTGGAGGGGGAGTTTGATCATTGTACCCACTGCATTGTCAATGTTCACCATTTCTTCCTTGCTTCCAGGTCAAACAAAAGCTCTCAAACCTCAACGTGTCTCCAAACTATGCTACTGGGATCCTGGGGGCAACACAATTAAGAAGGAATCAATCCGCTGGCAGAAAACCCTACTCCATGTCCTCTCAGTGAGAAGTCTTTGTAAAGACCGTAGAATATCCAAGTTTGCAAAATTTTCTGAGTCTCCTCCACCCATTCTAGACCACGACTGACAGGACCCTAAGCCCATACAGTTGAGAGAGATGGATAGAGTCTCTCCAGGAAAAGCAGGTTTAAGCTGAATTTTGACTCCATTCTCTGAAAAGACTCACCTACTGACATTCTATCACTGAGTCACTTAATGTCCAAATACTAAATATAAGAAGCAAAATCAAACACAAAACAAAAACAAAGCACGCTTCCCTTGGGTTCACCTATACCCTTATTTACAGGCTTCTGAAACTGGGTTGGAGCCTGAAGGTTTTTTTTTTTTTTTTTCCTGCCATCCTAATTCAATTAGTTGGCAAGAAAAAGAACAAAAGAAAACCATTATGCAAATACATGCCATCCGAAGTCAGAAATTGAGGTCAGGCGGTGAAGGGTGGGGAAGAATAAAGGGTTGGAGAATTTTTTTCTTGTCAGAGTTCACCTCCTGTTTTACTGTAATATTCATTTTCTGAATCATTATTGATATTCAAACTCAACATCCTGGACTGCCCGGTTTATCACCCATATCCCAGCAGTACTGAGGAATAAATTTCCTTAAAGGACATCTCTGCTTTTTTGCTTCCAGATCTAGACCAGGGACTGGCAAACATTTTCTGTAAAGGGCCAGAGAGTAAATATTTTAGGCTTTTGGAGCCGTATGATCTCGATCACAGCTACTCAACTCTGCCACCACAGTCAATCTGTAAGAATGCGTGTGGCTGGGTCCCCAGGGAAAGAGAACCAGGAATGGTTTTTTCCACATAAGAGAACCCATTCTGGCCTAAGCCATTCTGTAATCTGAGCCTGGCTGCAATGCTTGCCCTTGAACAGGTCTCAGTAATTAATGATCTTAAGGGAGGGAATGCAGAAACAAGGGAGGAACAGTCAAGAAACAATAGTGCAGCCTCGGGGCAGGGTCCTGCTTCCTCAAGGGATATAGATATATATAACAATACATCTTTGAGTTCTGCAGGTACCAAGGCCCCCACCCAGGTGGGGATGGAATGATGATGTTGATCCTTCTTGACTTCAATCAACTAAACTCCTCTGCTGAAGCCCCTTCATGAATATGCATGTACCCTTAGCTTAAAACTTCCCCAATTTTGCCATTCAAAGAGACACTGCTTTGCGAAAGATCCCGGTACTCTTCTTACTTGCTGCCAGTAATAATAAATCCTTCCTTCTCCAGATCTTTGGCTTGGTTTTGTCTATTGGCTTGATACCCACCAAGAGGCAAACCCAGTTTTCAGGTAACAGCTGTGTTCCAATAAAAATTCATTCATGAACATTGACAAATTTCATAAAATGTTCATGTGTAATGAAATAATATTCTTTTTATTTTTTTAATAGTTCTTAGGTCATGGGCAGTACAAAAACTGCAGCGGGTGCTAGCTAACCCCTGTTATGTATCCTGTGATCCTGTCAGTACCTGAAAAAAACAGTCTCAGCCCCCTCCCCTTCTGCCACCTCGATTTACAGGATCAGAATCTGCATTTAATCAAGGTCCCTCAGGTGATCAAGATTGAGCTGTAATCACTCCCTATCAGCTTTTCCCAGTTTGACCTTACCGGGACCATCAGGAGACTTATGAAAAATGCAGATGTCCAGCCCCTTCCCCTGAAAATTCTGATTCGGTGTATTTGGAGCTGGGGCCAGGACTGTGTCTTTACAAGCTCCTCAGATGGTTCCTATAAATATCTAAAATGCCAGATTGCATTTTGACCCAGTGCCCTGAAGAAGCCAGCCCATGCAGTCCTTTCCTTCCTTTTGTAACCTGCAGAGACCCAAGAAAGCAAAGGTTTTAAACATATATGTCATTCTGTAAAACAACAAAAGCAGAAGTAGTTTCCCGGATTTGAACTTTCTGACCACACAACGGCTTAGCACCTGCTCTTGCCACACGAGAAAGAGGCATCTGAACCACTGTGGGTACCAGAGCGAATGTGTTATCCTTCCTGATTCTTCTGGACTCCCGTGCCCCTCCCCAGCATACCCCCTTCCCATCACTACCTGCAGGGGATTCAGAATAGACCATTCAGAGACTCGGTGAAAATGGGCCAGCAACCCTGGACTCCAAATAAGTGTAACTAGAACCCCAGAGAGGACAAAAAATTGTAGGAAAAATGGAGAGAGAATGAGAAAGGGCAGGAGGCTGTTTAGAAGGAGCTGGCTCACCCTTGCTTTCAAATAGCATCTAACAACGCACCACATCTGGTTTCTAGAAGCACTGATTCCAGGTGTGAGGCATTCTGTGAACAATCACCTCTGGCTGATGGAGTGGACTCTGGCAGATTATCAAGAATAAATGAGACAAAATATTCCAATTACAGACTCATCCTACTTCTCTCCGTCTCACGCCAAGTGTTTGTCTCAATCGTTCAAGCTACAAATTACCCCCATGCTCCAGAAAGACTGCCGAGTGAGCAAACACCGTGACTTCTGCTTAGGAAAAAAATGGCTCATTTTATTTTCGTTGGAGGGTTTGTGTCTAGAGCTGAAGCAGCTGGTCTTTCCCCACCAGGATGGACCACGTTGAGTGGGGATATCCCAGATGTGGCCAATGATGGGAATCAGAGGACCCTGGCATTGACAGAAAGCTATCTTAAGAGTAAGATGGAAAGACTATAAAAAAGAATATATATATATATATATATAAAACCGAATCACTTCACTATATGGCGGAAAATAACACAACACTGTAAATCAACTATACTTCAATTAAAAAAAGAGTAAGACGGAACTGAAGCATTATTTAATTCATTGGAGATCAAAAGTACCCTTGACCTAATTAGGAAACTGGCTAAGTAAATCATAGTATATCAATAAGAGACAAAGCAACCAAAATAAAGTCATTAAAAAAAAACTATTGAATCATCTGGGGGAGAGGGTCACAGTAAAGTACAAATAAGAGCACTGTCATTAAACACAACTACCACCAGTGACCAAGTCCTTGCCACATGCTAGACACTCTGTTAAATGCTGTCTATGTGTCATGGCATTTAATTCACAAACAGGTAAGTAGGTGCGATTCCCAGAGGGTTAAGGAACTGGCCCAAGGTCAAACAGCCAGCAGGTGGCGGTGCTGAGAATCAAGTTCAGGCCTGTGTGATTTGAGATTTGGGAACTTTAATCCTTACCCTATAGTCCCAATTTCACTTTCAATGAATTTAAAACAAATAGGAAGAGATGGGAACAGTGGTTGTTTCTGTATGGTAAGGTTAAGGGTGATTTTTTGGTTTTATTTCCGTGTTTTTTCCCAAATTCCCTACATTCTTCTCGACATCCTTATTCTACAATGAACACGTACATTTTTCATAATCTGAAGGCTATTACAGAGAATCAGAAAAAATAAGCTTGGTTTAAAATGTTGTTTAGTTTCTGTTATTTTATGTTTCCAATTTTCGATTGCAAAGCAACGATTTGTGATTTCGGTCACCTCCTTTTGATAAATTCAAAAATAATTGATGTACTTTAACATACATGCATATGTTATATATGTATGTTGTATGTATGTATGTATGTTATGTTGATGTACTTTAACATACATATGTTGTGTATGTATGTTGTATGTATGTATATTATGTTGATGTACTTTAACATACATACATAACATATGTAGAAACAATTCTCTTAGCTGTAACATTTGTCACCTTCATAGACTTAACAAATGAGCCATATTTAGGGGGATGCTTCAGTAGCAGGGAGAGATGTGGGGACCCACCTAACGCTGGGATGTACATGGAACACTGATTCTGTTCACAGTTGTATTTGGAGTTTCCACCTGCCTATTTTAGGAGAACACGGCAAGGTGTAACCTTACCCTAAAACCAGGCGACTTTTGTTCACACACCAGTTGCGTGACTCTGACCACGTTCTCTTAAATTGCTGAGCTTCGTCATATGTAAAAAGGAAAATTAATATTCATCCAGTAAGATCATTCGGAAGGTTGAATGGGTTAATACTGTGCAGGCTAGTTACATAGAAGGTGTTTATATAAGTGATGCTGATGAAGCCAATTGTCTTCACGATCATCCTTATTACCATTCTGCTGCAGAGTGAAGGGGCTTGTTCCATGTGGACGCCGAATGTGAATATAGACCTCACAAGCGGCAGACACTCACCCCCCCCATCAAGGATGGGTGCCCACTTGCTCCGCGAAGGCCCTGTGAAGGCACAAGGGGCATCAGAGGAAGATGGCAGGAGACCACACCTCCAGTGGGTTTGCCATTTCTATCCTGGAATTCCCGAGCGCCCTCGGGCTGCTGGGATAAAAGTATCTGCTCTCTAAACTGCCATCAGCAAGCACAGTATTTGTGCACCAGCGACCCTTCCCCTTCCTTCCCGCGTGTCACAGGAAGTGAGAATACGTTGCGCTTTAACAACAGTAACAACCAAAAAAAATCAACAACAGCAGAGTCCCCTACACCCCAGCAATTCCATGCCTAGGTATGTGCCCAAGAGAAATGAAAGTGTACATCTATGAAAAAACATATACACAAATGTACACATCAGCGTTATTCAAAACAGTAAAAAAAAAAAAAAAGGAAAGAAACTCATATGCCCATCAACTGATGAATGGATAAGTAAAATACAACTGATGTAATGTATTTATGCAATGGAATATTATCTGGCCTTAAACAAGAATTAATTACTGATACATGTTACAATACAGACGATCCTTGGAAACATTAGGCTAAATGCTATAAACCATTCACAAAAAAACACATATTGTAACTCCATTTCTATGAAATGTCCAGAATAGGCAAATTTATATAGAGAGAAAGTAGATTAGTGGTTTCTAGGGGCTGGGGGTAGAGGAAAAAATGGAGTGACTGCTAATAGGTATGGATATTTTTAGGAAAGGGGGAGGTGATGAAAATGTTCTAAAATTGATTGTGGTATTGATATTTGCACAATTCTCTACCTATATTAAAACATTTAAATTTATAATTTAAATAGATCAATTGTTTAGCATGTCAATTCTATCTCAGTACAGCTGAGCTGCTATTAAAAAAAAAAGGCAAAGATAAAGTCTGTGGAATCTTTGGTACAATTTAAAAAAAAAACAGTTAAGTCTTGGTTTCAACACTTGGGTTCCTTCCTTCAAGGAAAAGAGACAGAAAGTAAGTATTTGTTTAAATTTTTTTTTTTTAAAGTTAAAAGCAAAGATGTTGACACTCAGAGTAACTGAATGCTACAGAGATGGGAAAGTAATGTCAATAGGGGCCTGATTGTAGCAGAGGGTTTAGAAAGGGATGAGAATGAAGCAGCCAGGTCTCAGAGAGCCTTGATTGTCAGGTGAAAAGATTGTATTTTATCTTCATAGAAATGGGAACAATGGGAGTTTGGGGGACAGGATGGTGTTTTAGAAATACAGAAACAGCAGTCAGAAGAATGTATTGGGAGGAAACATATACATTCCTTCCTAATTTCAGAAATTGTTTAAGGTTGCTCACAAGGATTGGTAAAACCCATAAACCAGCAAGAATTAAGAGTTGGGTAGGGCTTCCTGGTGGCGCAGTGGTTAAGAATCCGCCTGCCAATGCAGGGGACATGGGTTCAAGCCCCGGTCCGGGAAGATCCCACATGCCATGGAGCAACTAAGCCCACGCGCTACAACTACTGAGCCTGCGCTCTAGAGCCCACGAGCCACAGCTACTGAGCTCACGCTCCTAGAACCCGTGCTCCACAACAAGAGAAGGCACTGCAATAAGAAACCTGCTTGCTGCAACTAGAGAAAGTCTGCTCAGAGCAACGAGGACCCAACACATCTAAAAATGAAATAAATAAATAAATTTATTTAAAAAAAGAGTTGGGTAAAAGTATAGATAATATCTATAGACTATATAGATATTATGTAGATATATAGAATATATATGGAAGATATATACATACACACACACATATATATGACAGAAGATATCAGTTGATAAAAATGTGTCTCTTTGAAAACTGGCTTCAGAATGCCTTCCCCCTCCAACCCCCTGGGGGTTTCTGGTCCCCTTGAACGTGCTTTGATCAAGAAATAATAAGAAAAATAATAATAAATCATATAAGCACCAGGCTAACTGCTGCAGTGACAAACTAACCCAGAATCCCAGTAGCCTAACAGCAAAGACTTATTTCCTACTCATGCTCTGTGTCCCACATGGTCAGTGGGGGGACACCTCTCTACAGAATCCCTCAGAAACCAGACTCGTGGAGACTCTACTATCTTGTGATGCCACCATAGCAACACGGCTCTCACACCAGGAGAGGAGAGGGCTTCAGAAACCCACACACACTCCTACCTGGCTCTGCCTGGACTCACATCATTTCTGCTGGCAGCCCATTGTCCAGAATGGGTCACATGGCCCAGACCTATCTGCAAAGGACACTGGGAAACACAGAGGAGCACCTGGGATGTTCGATGATCATTGCTGTCTCTGCCAATAGTACATGGCTGCTACGACTACTACTAATGGAATAGTTCATCTTTATGGAGTGGATTCCATGCCCAAGGCACTGTGCTTTACACATGCTGTTTAATTTAATCTTCCCCAGAGACTCTGAGAGCTAAGCAACTATTCCTACTTGGCTAGCAACTAGAGTTAAAGAATGTGCCTGCAAGGAAATGAGCGAGCAGGGAGTGAATCCCAGTGTCTGGCTCCCAAGCCAACCCTCTCCCTGTTCTCCAACCCTATCCCTACCTCCCTGCAGCCCAATTTCCTGACAAGACAAAAAATTGCTACAGATCTTGTATAAGACCCCAAGGCCCCTGCTCTGCCCCTCACCACCCTCTCTTGGGAAGGAAGGGATCAGACCGCTCCAGTGGGTCCAGTCTTTTCTTTCCCCTGGACATCTAGACGTTCTTCAAGAAGACAGTACTTAGCTGCTTCATTTTTTCACTTGAAAAACATGCATTATTTAATAGCAGAGTTTCAGAAACATGGAAATGACCCTTGTAAACACGGTTAAAACGTTTTCCTTTCAAAACACCCTGCTTCCTTTTGTAGTGGTGGGATTTCAGCCTGTAGAAGTAGCTTTCTCTTTTTTTCCTTTGGTCCCAGATAAATCTTAATTTTGTTTGGCATGTAGTAAATATTTAGCTTTACTCTCCCAGTGCTGAAAGACATTTATACAAGCTTTGGGGTTATTTGGAAATTGTCTTGATAATTGGCTATGTTTTCATAGAGATCAAGAGGGCTTTACATTTCTTCTTCAATTAAGTTTTTTTCTTTTTAGTGAGTATTTAAAAATGATCAAAGGTGGGATGCTTTCCTTACTCAAATGTTTTAGGTGTCTAGACTAAAGCAAAATTTCATCTAAAGGAGAGAGAGACTGGCTAGATGGTAACTTCAAATGCCGTGGCTTTTCTCCTTAGGGGTTCATCCTAAAGATATGAACGTGCTGTTGGTAAACAAACAGAGGAAGCAGTGTTCGTGTGCAGAGTGAGAACCTAAGGTATCCATCCTTTCTTTCAAAGATGGCTTTGGGTGTGGGATAGAAGATGGACTGGAATGAGAGACATCTCTCTTGTATAAGTTTCAAAGATTTGTAGAAAAAGCCAAGGGCAACAAAGCTCAAGTTGATATAACAAAGAAAATATCTAGCGGAGGGTAGAAGCCAGAGGAATGGTTGGCTTACTTTCAGTGCAGAAAGTAGAAATATTATTTCAGGAAACCTTCATCCACATAAGCATGATAACCAACAAGGCAGTGAGTGATCATAGGAAAAGGCAGAGGCTGTAGAGTCAAACGGACATGAGTTAAATCTTGGCTCTCCTTCACTTGCTGTGTGCCTTTGGGCATGCCAGTTAACCTCTCTGTGCCTCAGCTGCTTCCTCCAAACAAAGAAGAGTTGGTGATCACTAAAGTTCCCCTTCTTCCCTCCCTCCCTCCCTTCCTTTCTTTTCTCAGCATATGTCAAGTATCGTTCTAGGTACCAGCAATGACCATGAAAACAATTACAGAGGTTACAAGGAGAGGAGTAAGCCAGGGAACAAACTGACAACAGAATAAAGGACGTAATTTCAGATAATGATCAGTGCTACGAAAAAACATAAAATAGGTTAATGGGCTACTGAGTAATGGAGAGGGGGAGTTACTGTTGATCAGATGTCTCGGGAAGACCTCTAGGAAGATGTGATATTTCAACCAAGAGCTGGGGGATGAGAGGAACCAGCGATGCCAAGATCTGAAGGAAGAGCATGGCGAGAACAGCGACAAGGGTCCTTGAGGTTGCCACTGGCTGGTGACGCTGCTCGGCTGTGACCGTCTCTGATCCAGGCACAGAACTGGGCTTGGAATGCAGCTTTCCTGCCCTGTGTTCTTTCTGTTCTCCCAGCAGCGTCTCACTCAAAGGTCTCTGCGGCCAATGGAATTGTCCACTTTCCCGGGATGGCCACCCCTTGGGCACTCCCCAGCGCTTAGCTGTGCTCTTGTCTCTGTTCACTATTGGAGCCTCCAGAGCAATCCATGAAGGAAGGGCATCTTGTTTTGCTCCTCACTCATTGGGATGGATGGGAAATCTTTCTGCCAGCTGACTGCAGCAGGGCAGCTTCTACCCTCCTTGGGTGTTGCTGGCAATGTGTACCAAGGACACCAGGAACAATAAATATTTCTCTCTACAAAGTGTTAGACTCTAAGGCATGTGAACGTAGGAGCAAGAACCCATGATACCCTGGACTGTACTCTACCTTGGAGGCACCTATAGCCTAGTTCCTAGGGACATAGTCACTGGATGTGGAATCCCTGAGTTCAAATCCTGGCTCTGTTCATTGCCACCTGGGTGGCCCTGAGCCAGTTAATCAATGTCCTGTGCCTCAGTTTCCTCTTACTCAAAATAGGAATGATAATAGTTAAATAGTGCCTACAGCCTATAGGAGATCTTTAGAGTCAATGAGACAACGAGAGTTAAGTGGTTTGCACAGAATATAGTAAGGACTCAATAAGTATTAGCTATTGGTATCATTTTATTCATCTTACGAAACAATATTGGGTCCCAAATTTAATCTTTTTTTTTGGTTTCTTGCTTCCCACCCTCCTTCCCTCATTACCATCAACTGTTCATTATTAAATAACTTTTGACATCTCCCATTCCCTGGGCCCTCTGTTTGATGCAGAGAAGGCAGAGGCCATGGAGAAATAGTCCAGGAGCGTGGAAGAGTGAAGAAAGATGGATTGAATGTACAACTTTTTGGTTCCGGTCTGAGTGTCTTTGAATCGCTTATTTTTTTCTTTTTAACATCTTTATTGGAGTATAATTGCTTTACAATTGTGTGTTAGTTTCTTCTTTATAACAAAGTGAATCAGCTATACATATACATATATCCCTATATCTCCTCCCTCTTGCGTCTCCCTCCTACCCTCCCTATCCCACCCCTCTAGGTGGTCACAAAGCACTGAGCTGATCTCCCTGTGCTATGCAGCTGCTTCCCACTAGCTATCTATTTTACATTTGGTAGTGTATATATGTCAGTGCCACTCTCTCACTTCGTCCCAGCTTACCCTTTCCCCTCCCCATGTCCTCAAGTCCATTCTTGACGTCTGTGTCTTTATTCTTGTCCTGCCCCTAGGTTCTTCAGAACCATTTTTTTTTTTTAGATTCCATATATATGTGTTAGCCTACAGTATTTGTTTTTCTCTTTCTGTCTTGCTTCACTCTATGTGACAGACTCTAGATCCGTCCACCTCACTACAAATAACTCAATTTCGTTTCTTTTTATGGCTGAGTAATATTCCATTGTATATATGTGCCACATCTTCTTTATCCATTCATCTGTCAATGGACACTTAGGTTGCTTCCATGTCCTGGCTATTGTAAATAGAGCTGCAATGAACACTGTGGTCCATGACACTTTTTCAATTATGATTTTCTCAGGGTATATGTCCAGTAGTGGGACAGCTGGGTTGTATGGTAATTCTATTTTTAGTTTTTTAAGGAACCTCCATACTGTTCTCCATAGTGGCGGTATCAATTTACATTCCCACCATCAGTGCAGGAGGGTTCCCTTTTCTCCACACCCTCTCCAGCATTTATTGTTTGTAGATTTTTTGATGATGGCCATTCTGACTGGTGTGAGGTGATATCTCATTGTAGTTGCGATTTGCATTTCTCTAATGATCAGTGATGTTGAGCATCCTTTCATGTGTTTGTTGGCAATCTGTATATCTTCTTTGGAGAAATGTCTATTTAGCTTTTCTGCCCATTTTTGGATTGGGTTGTTTGATTTTTTGATATTGAGCTGCATGAGCTGCTTGTAAATTCTGGAGATTAATCCTTTGTCCGTTGATTTGTTTGCAAATAATTTCTCCCATTCTAAGGGTTGTCTTTTCATCTTGTTTATGGTTTCCTTTGCTGTGCAAAAGCTTTTAAGTATCATTAGGTTCCATTTGTTTATTCTTGCTTTTATTTCCATTTCTCTAGGAGGTGGGTCAAAAAGGATCTTGCTGTGATTTATGTCATTGAGTGTTCTCCCTATGTTTCCCTCTGAGAGTTTTATGGTGTCTCACCTTACATTTAGGTCTTTAATCCATTTTAAGTTTATTTTTGTGTATGGTGTTAGGAAGTGTTCTAATTTCATTCTTCTACATGTAGCTGTCCAGTTTTCTGATCACCATTTATTGAAGAGACTGTCTTTTCTCCATTGCATCTCCTTGCCTCCTTTATCAAAAATAAGGTGACCATATGTGCATGGGTTTATCTCTGGGCTTTCTATCCTGTTCCATTGATCTATATTTCTGTTTTTGTGCCAGTACCGTACTGTCTTGATTACTGTAACTTTGTAGTATAGTCAGAAGTCTGGGATCCTGATTCCTCCAGCTCCGTTTTTCTTTCTCAAAATTGCTTTGGCTATTCGGGGTCTTTTGTGTTTCCATACAAATTGTGAAATTTTTTGTTCTGTTTCTGTGAAAAATGCCATTGGGGGCTTCCCTGGTGGTGCAGTGGTTGAGAGTCCGCCTGCCGATGCAGGGGACGCGGGTTCGTGCCCCGGTCTGGGAGGATCCCACATGCAGCGGAGCGGCTGGGCCCGTGAGCCATGGCTGCTGAGCCTGCGCGTCCGGAGCCTGTGCTCCGCAACGGGAGAGGCCGTAACAGTGAGAGGCCCGCATACCGCAAAAAAAAAAAAAAAAAAATGCCATTGGTAGTTTGATAGGGATTGCACTGAATCTGTAGATTGCTTTGGGTAGTATAGTCATTTTCATAATGTTGATTCTTCCAATCCAAGAACATGGTGTATCTCTCCATTTGTTGGCATCCACTTTAATTTCTTTCATCAGTATCTTATAGTTTTCTGCATAGAGGTCTTTAGTCTCCTTAGGTAGGTTTATTCCTAGCTATTTTATTCTTTTTGTTGCAATGGTAAATAGGAGTGTTTCCTTAATTTCTCTTTCAGATTTTTCATCATTAGTGTATCGGAATGCAAGAGATTTCTGTGCATTAATTTTGTATCCTGCAACTTTACCAAATTCATTGATTAGCTCAAGCAGTTTTCTGGTAGCATCTTTAGGACTCTCTATGTATAGTATCATGTCATCTGCAAACACTGAAAGCTTTACTTCTTCTTTTCCAATTTGGATTCTTTTTATTTTTTTTCTTCTCTGATTGCTGTGGCTAAAACTTTAAAACTGTTGAATAATAGTGGTGTGAGTGGACAACTTTGTCTTGTTCCTAATCTTAGAGGAAATGGTTTTAGTTTTTCACCTTGAGAACAATGTTGGCTGGGGGTTTGTCATATATGGCCTGTATTATGTTGAGGTAAGTTCCCTCTGTGCCAACTTTCTGGAGGGTTTTTATCATAAATGGGTGTTGAATTTTGTTGAAAGCTTTTTCTGCATGTATTGAGATGATCATATGGTTTTTCTCCTTCAATTTGTTAATATGGTGTATCACATTGATTGATTTGTGTGTATTGAAGAATCACTATATTCCTGGGATAAACCCCACTTGATCATGGTGTATAATCCTTTTAATGTGCTGTTGGATTCTGTTTGCTAGTATTTTGTTGAGGATTTTTGCATCTATGTTCATCAGTGATATTGGCCTGTAGTTTTCTTTCTTTGTGACATCTTTGGTTTTGGTATTAGGGTGATGGTGGCCTCATAGAATGAGTTTGGGAGTGTTCCTCCCTCTGCTATATTTTGCAAGAGTTTGAGAAGGATGGGTGTTAGTTCTTCTCTAAATGTTTGATAGAATTCACCTGTGAAGCCATCTGGTCCTGGGCTTTTGTTTGTTGGAAGAGTTTTGTTTGCTATAAACTTCCCTCTTAGAGCTGCTTTTGCTGCATCCCATAGGTTTTGGGTCGTCGTGTTTTCATTGTCATTTGTTTGCAGGTATATTTTGATTTCTTTCGTGATTGATCTCTTGGTTATTTAGTAGTGTATTGTTTAGCCTCCATGTGTTTGAATTTTTTACAGATTTTTTCCTGTAATTAATATCTAGTCTGATAGCATTGTTGTCGGAATAGATACTTGATATGGTTTCAATTTTCTTAAATTTACCAAGGTTTCATTTGTGTCCCAAGATATGATCTATCCTGGAGAACGTTTCATGTGCACTTGAGAAGAAAGTGTATTCTGTTGTTTTTGGATGGAATGTCCTATAAATATCAATTAAAACCATCTGGTCTAATGTGTCATTTAAAGCTTGTGTTTCCTTATTTATTTTCATTTTGGATGATCTGTCCATTGGTGAAAGTGGGGTGTTAAAGTCCCCTACTATGATTGTGTTACTGTCGATTTCCCCTGTTAGCATTTGCCTTATGTACTGAGGCGCTCCTAGGTTGGGTGCACAAATATTTACAATTGTTATATCTTCTTCTTGGATTGATCCCTTGATCATTATGTAGTGTCCTTTGTCTCTTGTAATAGTCTTTATTTGAAAGTGAATTTTGTCTGATACGAGAATTTCTACTCCAGCTTTCTTTTGATTTCCATTTGCACGGAATATCTTTTTCCATCCCCTCACTTTCAGTCTGTATGTGTCCCCAAGTCTGAAATAGGTCTCTTGTAGACAGCATATATACAGGTCTTGTTTCTGTATCCATTCAGCCAGTCTATGTCTTTTGGTTGGAGCATTTAATCCATTTACATTTAAGGTAGTTATTGATATGTATGTTCCTATTATCATTTTCTTAATTGCTTTGGGTTTGTTATTGCAGGTTTTTCCTTCTCTTGTGTTTCCTGCCTAGAGAAATTCCTTTAGCATTTGTTGTAAAGCTGGTTTGGTGGTGCTGGATTCTCTTAGCTTTTGCTTGTCTGTAAAGGTTTTAATTTCTCTGTCGAATCTGAATGAAATCCTTCCTGGGTAGAGTAATCTTGGTTGTAGGTTTTTCCGTTTCATCACTTTAAATATGTCCTGCCACTCCCTTCTGGCTTGCGGAGTTTCTGATGAAAGATCAGCTGTAAACCTTATGGGGATCCCCTTGTGTGTTATTTGTTGTTCTTCCCTTGCTGCTTTTAATATTTTATCTTTGTATTTAATTTTTGATAGTTTGATTAATATGTGTCTTGGCATGTTTCTCCTTGGATTTATCCTGTATGGGACTCTCTGTGCTTCCTGAACTTGACTGACTATTTCCATATTAGGGAAGTTTTCAACTATAATCTCTTCAAATATTTTCTCAGTCCTTTTCTTTTTGTCTTCTTCTGGGACCCATATAATTTGGATGTTGGTGTGTTTAATGTTGTCCCAGAGGTCTTTGAGACTGTCCTCAATTCTTTTCATTCTTTTTTCTTTATTCTGCTCTACGGTAGTTAATTCCAATATTTTATCTTCCAGGTCACTTATCCGTTATTCTGCCTCAGTTATTCTGCTATTGAATCCTTCTACAGAATTTTTAATTTCATTTATTGTGCTGTTCATCATTGTTTGTTTGCTCTTTAGTTCTTCTAGGTCCTTGTTAAATGTTCCTTGGATTTTCTCCATTCTATTTCCAAGATTTTGGATCATCTTTACTATCATTACTCTGAATTCTTTTTCAGGTAGACTGCCTATTTCCTCTTCATTTGTTTCGTCTGGTGGGTTTTTACCTTGCTCCTTCATTTGCTGTGTGTTTCTCTGTCTTCTCATTTTGCTTAACTTATGGTGTTTGGGGTCTCCTTTTCACAGGCTGCAGGTTCGTAGTTCCCTTTGTTTTTGGTGTCTGCCTCCAGTGACTAAGGTTGGTTCAGTGGGTTGTGTAGGCTTCCTGGTAGAGGGGACTGGTGCCTGTGTTCTGGTAGATGAGGCTGGATCTTGTCTTTCTGGTGGGCAGGACCACATCCAGCGGTGTGTTTTGGGGTGTCTGTGACCTTATTATAATTTTAGGCAGCCTCTCTGCTAATGGGTGGGGTTGTGTTCCTGTCTTGCTAGTTGTTTGGCATGGGGTGTCCAGCACTGTAGCTTGCTGGCCATTGAGTGGAGCTGGGTCCTAGTGTTGAGATGGAGATCTCTGGGAGAGTTTTCACCATTTGATATTACATGGAGCCGGGAGGTCTCTAATGGACCAATGTCGTAACTCGGCTCTCCCACCTCAGAGGCACAGGCCTGACACCCGGCTGGAGCACCAAGACCCTGTCAGCCACATGGCTTGATTGACACCTTGTATTGTGATGACTTCCTTATGTGCCTCCCAGTCAGACATAGGAGGGCTTCTGAATTTCTGGAACCACAGAATGCATCTGCAGTCTTGTTTCCTTGTCTTTGCTTATGGCATATTTTATGCACGGTCTTCCTTCTCTTCATGAGGAATCTTGTCATCAGACTGTCTTTCTGTTTACGTTTTGGAAAATCCCCAAAGGACTGTAATAGGAATTATCTCCTCCAGGTCTTCACCTTACAGAGAAGGGCAGGGAGAAGATGGAGCCAACTCAGGTAACTTCAGGGAAAGATGCTCAGGTAGTGATCTGGAGGGGGCAGGCCCAGCCTGGCGAGGGCATCCCACAGACCCTGTGTCTGAATCACTTATTTAAAGGATTTTCTGAGCCTAGTTCCTTCACAGGCAAACCAAGAGTGAGATCTGTGGGAAAGAGTTTATGTAAAGCTTAAGCCATGACTTTTTTTTTTTAACTTTTGGCTGCACTGGGTCTTCGTTGCTGTGCGCAGGCTTTCACTAGCTGCGGCGAGCAGGGGCTACTCTTTGTTGTGGTGCACGGGCTTCTCATTGTGGTGGCTTCTCTTTGTTGTGGAGCATGGGCTCTAGGCATGTGGGCTTCAGTAGTTGTGGCATGCGGGCTCAGTAGTTGTGGATCACAGGCTCTACAGCACAGGCTCAGTAGTTGTGGCACTTGGGCCTAGTTGCTCCACGGCATGTGGGATCTTCCTGGACCAGGGCCTGAACCCGTGTCCCCTGCATTGGCAGGCAGACTCCCAACCACTGCGCCACCAGGCAAGTCCCAAGCCACGTCTTTATTAATTGATCATCATATCCTCGGCTTCTAGTGCAATGCCTTACAGTAATCAATAAACACAGGGTAGTTCAACACTGCTATCAAAGACAATGAAAACAACAATATCACGAGTTCTCACGGTCTGATGTTTTAGGAGAGGAGGTCAGAGGACAACTGCTGTTTCCCTTGTACAGAAATGTGACGTCTATAAACTATCTGTAGTATTTCCCTAATTTGAAAGAGTTGACATTGTTCTCTTTTTTGATCTCCAGAAGTTCTTTGTTTCTCCTTGTCCATCCCTTTGTTTACTCAACAAATATTTATTGAAGGCTTATCATGTGTCACTGTGCTAGGATTGCAATAATAAATAGATATATAGTTCCAGTCCTTTTGGAACCCTCAGTCCAGTGGAGGACACAGGTATTAATTAAAGAATGACATATCAATAAATACAAGGTGTGAGGAATTACTAAAAGAAAGGCTTGATCTGCGTTTCCCTGATGTTGGCCATTTGTATGTCTTCTTTGGAGAGATATCTATCTAAGTCTTTTGCCCATTTTTTTTTTAATTGGCTTGTTTGTCTTTTTGTTGTTGAGTCGTAAGAGTTCTTTATATATTTTGGATACTAGATCCTTATCAGTTATATGATTTGCAAATATTTTCTCCAATCCTATGGATTGTCTTCTTACTCTCTTGATAGTGTTTTTGAAAAGAATGAAGTACTTATCCCAGCTATAACATGGAAGAACCTTGGGCAAAATATTTAAGTGAAAGGAGCCAGACGTAAAATTATATAATTCCACTTACATGGAAATATCCAGAATAGGCAAATTTGTAGAGACAAAAAGCATTAGCGGTTACTAGGGAGTGAGGAGGGGGGAATGGGAAGTGGCTGCTTAATGGGCATGAGGTTTTCTTTTGGGGTCATAACATCCTGGAACTAAACAGTGACGATGATTGTGCAACATTACAGATGTACTAAATGCCAGTGAGCTGTTTGCTTTAAAATGGTTAGAATGGTCAATATTATGTGTATTGTACCACAATAAAAACAGAGAGGTCTAAGGCATACCGAGAGCATTAAAAGGAGATCCAACCTGATCTGGTGTACAGAGGAAGGATTCTGTGAGTAATAGTGCCTGAGCTGCTAATAGCTGATTGTGAACTTGCTCTACAGTCTTGGAGGAAGAACAAGGGCATTTGGTGGAAATGGATGATGGTAGAGAAAGAGGCTTGTGCATAGGAGACACAGCTTGTGCAAAGCCCCACTCCCTCTTCTACTTTGCATTACAACTGTGAGCACGCTGCTTTAATACTACCTAAGAGGCTCTAGTCTTTGTGATGGCTCTACACCTTAGCTGTAAAGGTGAAACCGAGCAGGACCCTGTGGGGCTCCTGGACACAAAAGCCTGTCTGTGTTCCCCCATTTCTTGATTACAGGAAATAGGCTTCATTCAGCTTCCACCACCTTCCCTGAGTTCCAACAGGCAGGTTCAAGCAGTTGATAATCAGGGAAGGGAGGGGATGGGGAGACAAGGGAGGAGCAGTTAAGAAACAATAGCGCAGCCTCAGGGCAGAGTCCTGGTTCCCCCTCAAGGGACACACATAATATCCTTGAGCTGTTTTGCAGGTACTGAAACCCCCACCAGGTGAGAGAAGTTAACTGTATGCTGCCCACAAGCACATAGACCCCAGACCTATTGGAACCAGAAGGTTGATGATGCTGACTCACACTTACCTCACCACCAACCAATCAGAAGAAAGTCCACGAGCTGATCACGCCCTCCTCTTTGAACCATTACTATAAAACTCCTCAGTATCCCCTCCAGGTTGGGACACACAATTTTGAGGGCATTGCCTACTGTGGCTCCCTTTGCCTGGTAAAGCAATAAAACCATCCTTTCCTACTTCACCCAAAACTCTGTCTCTGAGATTTAATTCAGTGTAGGGGTACAGAGGCTGGATTTGGCTTGAAAGGCAGGCTGTGAAGACACTATGACCACTTCCTTACTACCACTCCTCCAAAGATACCAGCAATAGGGACTTCCCTGGTGGCGCAGTGGTTAAGAATCCACCTGCCAATGCAGGGGACACGGGTTCAAGCCCTGGTCTGGGAAGATCCCGCATGCCGCAGAGAAACTAAGCCCGTGCACCACAACTACTGAGCCTGTGCTCTCGAGCCCGTGAGCCACAACCACTGAGCCCATGTACCACAACTACTGAAGCCCACGCACCTAAAGCCCATACTCCGCAACAGGAGAAGCCACCACAATGAGAAGCCCGTGCACCGCAACGAAGAGTAACGCCCGCTCGCAGCAACTAGAGAAAGCCCGCACGCAGCCACAAAGACCCGATGCAGCCAAAGATAAATAAATAAATAAATAAATGTATTTAAAAAAAAAGGAATACCAGCAATAACAAAAATGGGAACACAGAAATGAGCATTTCCTAAATGCCATAATATATAGTATTCACGTTCTAAAGTCAATACCCCCAAAAGATACTCTGAGGTGGTTATCCCCACTTTAGGCAATCAACTTATTTTATTTTGGTCATTGATCATCATGCAATATTTTCAAACATAGTAAAGAGCACGGAACAATGTATAGGGATCACCCACTTACTAACATCCAGCTTTAGCAAATGTTTGTACAGCCAGTTGAGATATGAAAAAGAACGAACAGATTCACTGATGCCAGGTTGCTCAGGCTGGAGGGAAGACCTGACAGTCCAGATCTTCCAACCTCAGATGTTCCCCACTACAGCAGTGCACAGTTCTATGGACTTAAGCTGAACTGGGACCGGTCATTAGAAATCAGCATCCTCATCTATGAAATGGGGATAATGTCTTATTTATTAATCTTACATGGTAGTTGGTATGTATGTTGCAGGGGAGGGGGTTGGGAGGGATGGACAAGGAGATCCCAAGAAACCTCCCTGTATGGAAAACCATAAAATATTCTGCAAACAAAGAAATCGTCGATGCTTACAAGATATTAAATGCCCTCCTCCAAACAGCCCTTCAGCCATCGGAAAAGCATATCCAATAATCCACTTTGTCTTAGCATCTGTGCAGATAAATATTTGTTAAATGCTTTAATGGTGATGATGGTCACTGACTAGGTAGAGAGTCTATTGGGCCCTTCCCAGTACAATCCCAGTGTGAATAGTGGAGCCCAGTGATATTATAAGCCCACCTCCAAATTTTCTGAAAAAATAAAATGGATGGTGGCTCGTGTCCCCAGTGCCTGAGCCAGATCCCAACCAATCCTGTGACAACATTTCCATTTTACTAATGGCTTGTGCCCCAGTGGATGCCCTCCATTGCCCAAAAATATGCAATCACTTAATTGCCATAGCAATCCTATTATATTACCATTACACAGCATCTAGTGGGGAAAGCTCAGAACACATTATTAGTGCTGAAAGGGACAATTCACTGGATTTCACTAAATGCCATCGCTTCCCAAAAAATGAATCAAAATCACTTGATGATGCACGTCTCACTTTAATGTCCCACTCAGAGAGTGATAGGGAAGCTGCCACTATGGTCTGAGCTGCTTTCGGCAAAACCGGCTTTGTGGCAACAGCAGGGATGCAGAGACTTGTCTGTCTCCATCATCACCGAGGTTCCCCAACGTGACGCTAAGGAATACATGTCATATCACCGTGTTGGGGTCCTTGGACATACTCCCTGGTCATCAAACAATCTTGCATGGAGCTCTCATCACGAAACTTTAGTTCAAAGGAGTGTTGAATTCTAAAATGGTTTCTGAATTTTAGAGGCCATGTCAGGAAAACACAGGCACATCCCAAATTCTGAAAATGAAACTTCCAAAGCAATGGAAGGTAAACAGGGGCTATTGGTCTGGAAAGAGTGGAGATCAGTAAAAATGGATCAGACCAAATCCAGGTACAATCCTGGAAAAGCAGTGCTAAACTCTATGGGTCAGAACATAATCTTTTTACATGAAGAACTGCATGTAGATATATATTCTTCATGTAGAAAGATTATGTTCTGGGACTTCCCTGGTGGTGCAGTGGTTAAGAATCCACCTTCCAATGCAGGGGACGCAGTTCAATCCCTGGTCAGGGAACTAGATCCCACATGCATGACACAACTAAGAGTTCGCATGGCACAACTATGCAGCCCACTGGTTGCAACTAAGACCCAGTGAATCCAAAATAAATAAATTTAAGAAATAAAATTTTAAAAATAAAATAAAATAAAATTTGTAAAAAAAAAGAAAAAGATTATGTTCTGACCAGTGAGTCTTTAATACCACTTGGCAATGACTCCACTTGTCTCCCTGTTTGATACCTGTTTTCTCACCACTGTAAGTCAGAGCAGTCATAACAATGAACTGCCTTTGGACAGCTACGTTGGGTTAAAAAAAAAAAGATGTGATCTTGCCTGCAATCACTCTTCTCCCAATACATGCCATGCTTTTTACATTTTGGTGGACAGGTCTTTCTTATAAAGCCGTGAAGCAGAATTAAAAGTCATGTGTGATCGTGATTAACCCTTTGCATGCAGAAACCTGCAAAGCATCAAAAAGGAACGAAAGTCACCTCAGGACCCAGGATGCAAAGGCTTACGAGAGTAACGATGTCTACAAGCAGAGTGAGAAGAATTTGTACAAGCCTTTGATTCTCTCTGATTTTTTTGAAAGCGCAAAGAGGCTTCATATTTAATTTATAGGGTTATATAAGCTGCTCTTCGTGTGTGTGTGTGTGTGTGTGTGTGTGTGTGTGTGAGTGTGTGAGTGTGTGTGTGTGAATTCCCCGGCATAACCCTGACTCTGGTAGTTTGGATTTTGCATTACGGAGGCAACAACTATTCCAGGATCTGAATACTCATCCTACAGAGCTAAATCCAGGAGAGTGAAAGGGTAGCAACAATTTTGCTGACCTGGTGGCATTTCCCTTGCCTATAAAACCAGTTTTAACTGTGCAAAACCCTCACCACGTTGCATTTGGGAAATGCAGCGGCTGCACATTAAGCTGTTATGAATAACGGCTGTTGGAATGGAATAAAATGGAAACAAATCTGCATTTTATTTGCACTCTTTCTGCAATCCCACGCCATCAAAGACTGCAGTTACAGTTCGTGCAACACCGCTGAAAGGACAGAGTTCTGCTGAGTGGCATGACGGTCCTCTGATTATTAGCCAGGCGATCATTTGAAACCGCGACCATTCCTCCCTGACACTGGCCACTGAACATTCTAATAGAGATGGCTTGCCTCTATGGAAGAAAATATAATCCAAGTCAAGTCTAATTTGACTCAGACGCTATCTAACGCTCCCCTTCTAATTCAGAGGCAATGAACCCAGGGTAAGAACTGTCAGGCCGGCCTCTGGGACTCTGAATATTCCTTTGCTTAAGGAGGCATGAGAGTTACATTGGATGATTTGGGCATCCGGCTGGTAACCGCATAGCAATGCACCTACAGTGGTAGCAGGCACTTTGCCATTATCCGTGTTGACAGGATGAAGCTGTAACATTCGGCGCAAGAGGATTAGAATGATCCTACATATTTGCCCAATGATAGGGGAATGATTAAGAAAATTATAACACAGCCTCGACTATCTATACAGCCTTTAAAATGATAGTCATAGGACCATATAATAAAAACCAAGAAATGGTCAGTGTGGCTGTCTGTTGTGGTAAGATTAAGGTAATAGTTATTTGTATTTCTTCGGAACTTCTACCTGCCCAGTTTTCTGTAATGTAGAGGCCAGAGACATTACCATTTTCATTTTCCTCCTCGGCACACCCCAAACTGTGTTTCTCAGCCATGTTACATCTAGGTAAAACCACGTGACTAGTTTTGGCCAAAAGAATACGAGCAGGGAGCGCGTAAGTTACTTTGAAGCCTGGATCCTAAAACATCTGGCGTGATCTGCTGACCCCTCTTACTCCCATCCATGTGGCTAGAAGCAAAGAGCCCCAGAGTGACGTAGCCACGGAATAGAAGGACACTGGCTCCCCACAAGGCTGCATGGAGAGGGCAGCCCAGGAAGGTCCCCGACTCACTTCTGATTTACAGGAAAGAGAAAAAAAAGTTCATGAAGCTACTGAGATGGGGGGTGAGGGTTAAGTAGTTCGTGTTAACCTACTTTGAATAAGAGACTCAAATGTTATGCCATTTCAGTGTTGTGCACAAACGCTCTGCCTTTTAAAATGGAGAACAGTCACATTTTGAAAATCATACCGCGTTCGCAAACAAACCTATGGTTACCAAAGGGGAAAAGGAGGGGAGGGATAAATTAGGAGTTTGGGATTAAAATATATACACTACTACATATAAAATAGATAAGCACCAAGGACCTACTATATAGCACAGGGAACTATATTCAGTATCTCGTAATAACCTATAATGGAAAAGAATCTAAAAAATTATATATAAAATATATAAAACTGAATCACTTTGCTGTACATCTGAAACCAACACAACATCGTAAATTAACTATACTTCAATAAACATTTTTTAAAAGAAGAAAATCATACTGAGAAAGTAGGATTGTAAAGTAGAAGTAAAGTCCCCTGTTTAAAACCTGGATAATGGCTGTAAGAATAAAACCAGCTCCCTTTTATGGAGCACCTGGCACAATTTGACGGCATCCTTGTGACAACCCCGCAAGAAGACACTATCATTCCACGCTAATGCTGGGGAACTCAGGATCTGATAAGGAAGGTCAAGTCGCACAAACTAAGTAGGAATTCCAGAATTTGAATTCAGGTGTGTCAGGTGCCAAAGCCGAGGCTTACTTACCAGGACTGGCCCGATGAGACGTGGCATTGCCTAAGCTTCAGGCCAATGTGGGTGAAGAGTCGTAACCACTGAACTGTTACGTAACGAGCTTTCTGTGTCCAAGCACTGTGCGAGGTGGCCCCCTATATGAGAAAAGGAAACACTGTGTGTTCTTTAAACATTTAAAGGACTGTAGGAAATGATGACAGCTTGGAGGCACAAATGGTATCTCCCCTTCCCCAGTTGCTCTGCCTCTGCCCCCAGCCACTTTTTACCACATTTTACTTCTCAGCTAATTTTTATGAATCAGAGTCCAGCACTTTAAGCAGACACTGGCTTGAGTTACTGGGCTTTAGGGCAATTTTATACCAGAGCAGTCAACAGAGGGCTTCGGTTTATATCCCAGGCCAACTACTTTATTAGCTGTGTGTACTTGGACCACGAGACTTATTTTCCCTGGGGCTCAGTTTCCTTATTCATAGGATAGGGATGATGATAATAATAGTAATGACTTCATAGAATTGTAGCAAAGCACATAGAACAAGAGTCTGGCAGATAGCGTGTGTGCGTGTGTGTGTGTGTGTGTGTGTGTGTGTGTGTGTGTGTGTGTGTGTGTGTGTGTGTGTGTGTGTGTGTGTGTGTGTGTGTGTTCTGGCATTCTGTGAACACTGAGAAATCGGAGCCATGATCAGCTCTTCACAATTTTTCCACACTTTCCTGAACATACAGCTGGTGGGTTGACTTGTCAAGGTCATTCTCCATGACCTAGCTCCCTTTCTGTCCTCTTTCTCTTCAGTTCTTCTGAGCATGTTGGCCTCCAGACTCCAAGTCACAGGGCAGAATGTAGGAGTCACCATTTATACCTCCAGATCTCATCCAGATTTTCCTGGGCTTCCAAAACTAGGACTTTTCGGGCAATGATGAGAAATAGCTGAGTCTCCGGCATCATCCCATCACAATAGCACCCAAACCTCATTGCAAGTAATTGAAACTGCTCTTGATGTAATTAAATTCCTAAAAACACAGAAGGTCCCCTTTGTCCTCAGAAGACAAAACCAGATATATGTGAAAGTCCCTTAAAGGCAATCTAAACCATGCAGTGCATGTTAATATATTTACGTTGCATTTTGTCGTATTTTATTATATATTTTTTCTTTCACGAGGATGGTTACTATTTATCTGAGTGCTTACTATGTGCCAGCTTATTTTTATAGTATCTGGTTTAATTTTTTACAAAACCCAATGGAGTATTATTATTTTTCTAACTTTAGAGATGAGGCTATGGGAACTGGGGGATGGTAAGTCACTTGCTGCTCTGCCAGTGACTGATGGAGCTTGGCTTGGACCTGAGGAATGCCCAATTTCAAAGCCAGTTCCCTTTTCTCTCTATTCCAAGCCACCCAGAGGGCAGGAAACATGTCTTCATCTATCTTTGCCTTCCCAACAGCATATGGTCCATTCCCTGACACACAGTGGGTGCGAACAGTAACAAGGTATTTAACAAAGGTTAGCAAAAAAAAAAGAAAGAAATCCTTAAGTCTAATGTCGTATCACCGTAACTAGGTCAATTTACTTCTGTGTGAACAGAAAGACGTTGCCATCTCTTAAGTGAGGCATTGTGGCTAAGTCCACATCTACTGATTCTGTCCCCAAATTCTGTCCATTTTGGAGAAGAGCATAATTGGATCATATTGACCATCCCTCCTTTAATATATTTCAGTACAACAAAGAGATTCAGATTCTGAAGAGAGGTCTTCACAGGAAAAGCAAAAGGCAAAACCATAATTTCTGGCCACCTTCCTGTTAGCTACATAACGAACCCCAACTCTTCATTAATTCATATATTCATTCACACATTCATTCACTCATTCATTTATTCATATATTCATTGCTCATTCATCCGTATATTCATTCACTCATATATTCATTCACTCATATATTCATTCATTCATATATTCATTGACTCATTCATTTATTCATTTACCCCCCAGGGGGTGTTACCTGCCTGAAATCTTAGTGTTTAGATCTGACAAAGAAATACAACACAATCTTTGATTATGGCAAGCTCATCATACTGAATAAATTTTTTTCTTTTATGATTTTTCCCCTAATACAAAATAATATTTGCTGATTATAAAACACAGAATCAAAACATTTAAAAAAGAAGCCCCTGTAATCCCCCACTTAAAGATTAAAAATAGCTAAGTAACATTTGGTTATATTTCCTCCCAGACTTTTCTATGCATATTTTATAAATATGGTATACTATACATACTAATTATGACTTTTTCTTTACTTAATATACATTGTTTGCATTTCATCATTTTGTAAATATTCTTCTACAATGCCTTTCTTTGTCTGCAAAGTGTTCCACTCAATTGCTCTGCAGTACTTTGCTTAACCACGTCTTGGGTGTATTATTCTTTTTTTGTTTTTTCTTTTATTCATTTATTTATTTACAGGCATGCCTCAGAGGTACTGTGGGTTCAGTTCCAGATCACTACAATAAAGCAAGTCACATGAATTTTTTGGTTTCCCAATGCATATAAAAGTTATGTTTAGGGTTTCCCTGGTGGTGCAGTGGTTGGGAGTCCGCCTGCCGATGCAGGGGACACGGGTTCGTGCCCCGGTCCGGGAAGATCCCACATGCCGCGGAGCGGCTGGGCCCGTGAGCCATGGCCGCTGAGCCTGCGCATCCGGAGCCTGTGCTCCGCCATGGGAGAGGCCACAACAGTGAGAGGCTCGCAAAAAAAAAAAAAAAAAAAAAGTTATGTTTACACTATACTATAGTCTATTAAGTATGCAATAACATTGTGTCTAAAAAACAATGTACATGAGGATACTCAAACAGCCCTATGGAGAGAACCATGCAGTGGGAACTGAGCTCTCCAGGCAACAGGCTGTGAGGAACGACATCCTTGTGAGTGAGCTTGGAAGCACATTTCCCAGTGTTGCTCAAGCCTTGAGATGACTGCAACCCCAGCCAACACGTTCACTGCAAAGTCACGAGACATCCTGAAACAGTACCAGGCAGCTAAGCTGCTCCTGCTTTTTAAACCATGGACATAATAAGAAAATAAATGTTTACTGTTTTAAGCCATTAAAAAATTTTTTTAAAAATAAAAAACAATGTACATACCTTAAGAAAAAAATACCTTATTGCTAAAAATGCTAAACATCATCTGAGCCTTCAGTGAGTTGTAATCCTTTTTGCTAGTGGAGGGTCTTCCTTTGATGTTGATGGCTGCTGATTGATGCATGTATTATTCTTTTTTTTTTTTGCAGTACGCGGGCCTGTCACTGCCATGGCCTCTCCTGTTGCGGAGCACAGGCTCCGGACGCACAGGCTCAGTGGCCATGGCTCACGGGCCCAGCCGCTCCGCGGCATGTGGGCTCTTCCTGCACCAGGGCACGAACCCATGTCCCCTGCATCGGCAGGCGGACTCCCAACCACCGCACCACCAGGGAAGCCCCGGATGTATTATTCTTAATGGCATCATTGTTGTTCTTTACAAAATACACAATAATGAGAAATTGATGTTGGCAAAAGTGTAGAGAATTAAACTGCCCCCACATTTTCACCTGTTATTTCTTTTGCATTCGTTTTCCAAATTACCTTAGGGTAGCTTGACACATCTTTAATTGAAGTCCTAATTATTGTACATAATGCAGCTCACACCTGTGGTGATAATGCTTTTATTAGCATTAAAACTAAAGACATCAAAGAATCATATCAGGATAAAATGTCTATTTCTAATTTAATAGAATTGCAATTAAAGCAAATTTGATCTGAATGAAATCCCATCATAACTGTTTTTTTCTTTTCTGCACAGTGAGTGAAAATTATTCTCCCCTAAATTGAAGATTAATAACATGCTTTTAATGTTAAATGTAGCAATTCAAGCATTAGGTTGCAATTCAAGTTCAACATCACTGAACATTTTATAAACTTCACATTTTACCATCTCTGGGAAGCGCTCCGAGGTAAATGCATTAGCGTTAAATGCATTAATGTTATTTTTCTTTATAAATGAGGTTATAACAGTGTTGTTACCTTCATTTGAATATTTTAATGAAGGGATAATATAGGGAGAGTGCTGCATTTTCACAAGGTAATTGTTTCTTCCCTGAGTGGCTAAACTTGGGCAGAAAGTGTAATTTATCTCATTGAAATTCTATTATGGCTGCATGGCTGTTGTTACTTGTCAGGAATCTCTCATTACCTGGAAACTGGGGCTTTTTGTTAAAACTCTTCTTTCCCATGGCATCCAGTCTCTTGCCTTCCTAAGGTGTAATCCTATCCTCTGGCAAGTCACAGCATCAAACCTTTGGTATCTTGCTCCAAGTATGCACTGGCTCAGCACTTAGAACGGAGCCGGATGGAGAATTCTGATTTAGATAAGTTCAGACTGGCTTGGTCACAAGTAATCGAAATTTGCAGTAGAACCTAAAATGAGGGAAAGGTATGCAATTGCTTTCAAGTTACTAAGAGTTGGGTCTGTGCCTATGATAGATTAATTGCAAAAACAGCCCCTATTTTCTGTCCTTCACTGAATCTGCTCCATTCACAATGTAACTTTCCAGATTCTCCCATCAACAGATGGAGTCTGTTTTTCCACTCCTCGAATCTGGGCTGGCCTTGCCATTGGCCTTGACCAGTAGAATTTGGCAGAAGTGACATCTTGCTCTTGGACCCATGGCTCCACGATAAGAACAAGCCCAAGTTAGCCGACTGGAGGACGGGACCCTTTCGGGGAAAACCAAGGTGCTTCTCTCAACAGCCAGCCAAATCTCACAAGCAGAGCCGCCAGCCAAAACACAGATGATAACAGATTCACGAGGGATCCCAGGCAAGGTTAGAAGAACCACCCAACTGAGCCCAGCCTAACTTGGCCACCTGCAGTTAGGAGCCAAACAGCCATAATATGGTACGGAAAATCCCGAACGAACTTTTTGGCCAACCCAATATTTGAAGCCCACAATTTTTGAGTAGTTTGTGACTCAGCATCAGATAACTTATATAACACCCTACCTCTGCCAGAGTCTATCTGAACGATCATGGATGCGTGAGCTACTAATCTCTTTGAGTTTTCTTTTCCTTCACTGTAAAGTGAAAACAATAAGACTCCTCTATAGGATTGTCTTGAATTAAAGATAGTAGATATAAAATATTTAGTACAGTGCATGCTACAGAAGAGTGCGCAGAATAAATGTTAGCTGTTATAGTTGCTGAAGCTACTACTGTTCATTTCCGTGACTCAGATCCAAGCATTTCAATTAGTGGTTGACAGCATGTGTCTGGAGGTAGGCTGCCACCATTGGGTGCCTGACTCAGTCATCACTAGCAGTGTGACCTTGAACAGCTTACTTAACTTCTATGCCTCTGTGACCTCATCTCTAAAATTGGAATAATAATAGTACCTACTTCACAGAATGGTTGGGATGATTAAATCACTTCAAAATAGATGAAGTGCTTAAAAACTGATTGCATATTTTAGACACGAAATAAACAGAATTATTATTTATAATAATAGAGAGATTTACAGATCTCTCTGTACATCTAAGTGGAAAAAATCCCTACCTATAATATTTATCTCTGAGATCTCCATTTGGTCTTTGGGACTAAGAATATGAGTATTTTTCTAAAATGTGCGTGATGGAAATTTGCAAATATGTGCACAAGGAAAATATTCAATAGTATAATAAAACTGATCAATCTATCACTGAAACTCAATAGTCATCAAAACACAGCCCGTCTTGTTTTTCTCTACCCTCATCCACTCCTCATTCTCCAGATTATTTTGTTGAAAATGCCAATTATCATTTCCTCTGCAAATATTTTAGCATCTATCACAAAAATACAATCTCCTTAAAATAAATAACCACATTCCATGTTCACACCTAAAAATTAACAAAAGTTCCTAATATCATCAAACATCCCCTTTTGATCCAAAAGTTTCCCCTCCGTATTCTTTATCTTTGCTTTTAATAACCTAGATTATTTGTCACACACAATTTCCCACAGGGTGGATTTTACTGATTACATCTCTCTAGTGCATTCTGACCTGTTCCTCTGTCTCCTGTGTGTCCTATAAATTTATATTTGGATTTAGAAGTTTGATCATACTGGGTTCAATGATTTTTTTTTTTTTTTTGGTCAAGAATACTTCGTAGAAGGCACAGTTTGCTTATACATACGTTGTCTGGTTCTCGCTATTTTTGTCATATCATCATAAACCACTTATGATTACTGACTAGATCCAAGAATTGATTTTTTTAAATGGTGACAGTTTAATTCTATTATGTCTTCTCTGTTCACTAGAATACAGCTAAATGAAACTTCCCTTCACAACTATTTGCTTATACTGTGATAATGCACAGTGCGACATAAACATTTACCTCCACCTTGTCTTAATTTAGTTAACAATATATTCCAGAGATAAATACGTGGCAACATAATGAAATATTTTCTCATTCCTTTTTATAGCTGTGTAGAACTCCATTGTGTAGATATACATGGATAATTCAATGAACTGCTCATTGAGAACTTTGGGATTGTTTGCTGCCAGTCTTTTGACATTGCAAATAATGCTATAAATGAATAGTTTGGGCATAGAGGGATATTGTTTGTTTGTTTGTTTTTGGTCTTGGTCAATTTTTATAGCCTGAGGCTTTCTGAATCTTGTTGGGGAGTGAGAATGTTGTAGGAGATAAATCCAGTTATGTGTATCTTCACGGTAAGGGCAAGGGTATTCCGACATTCATAGATCTTACAGTTCCAGCTTCAACTGTTTTCTGAGATTGCCAAATCCCCCTGACACGTCTATGTAGTCATTTGCCCTTCTGCAGAGATTTAAAGAATCTGGATTGTGGGAGGGAAAAGTGACTCATGTACCCAGCGAGTAAACCCCTTTCCCTTAGCTTCCTGTCTGGTTTTGCTTATCTCTATTGATCACAGATTATGGGCTTGCCTTCTTCATTAGGAAGAGTCTACAAAAGAAAGCCAATTGCCAATGTTGTTCCGGAAACTGTATAGAAGACAAAAATGTCAGAGCGAGTGATGGATGATGGGGATGGGGGTGGTTCATTACATCTTTTTGTTACATCCCTCACAAATGTCAGGGACCTCCTCTCCAGGATTTTTCAGTGGTCAGAAACCAAGGGATCTTTGGAATGGAGGAAATTTAGAGAGTTCTCAGTTCTGTTCAGCCTCTCACCTAGTATATTTATTCTCAAACACATGGATCTGCTGTATAAATACATGGGGCAAAAGTGCACTTCCTGGGAGAAGTCAAAATAAAAACCCCGCTTTCAAGATTGAGTCCCTGAGCCCAAGCCTGTCACTCAAGGGTGTTTCTGTCCTCATCAGGAACAATCTCAACTTCAAGCTTTATCTTAGTCTTTCCCAAGGGTCCAGCTACTTAATAGCCCAAATGTGTTTATTGAAAGAAACACCTAACATGGCCTCCAAGGCCATCAGCACAGCAGGCTCTGTTGTATCCACCTGAGGTTAGACTCCAAGGAGAATGAGGAACACATCTCCTTGTCAACACAGATGACTCCTCCTAAGGAGGGGCCAACAGAGATTCAAGGGGTCCAACATTGGTGAAGGAGTTTGATACGTGTGAGTTCATACCTGTTAAATTGTATCACAAAATAGATTACAAAATAAGCAGTATAAGACTCTTGACAGAAAATACTGGGGGTTTTTTTGTTTGTTTTTATTTTACATCTTTATTGGAGTATAATTGCTTTACAATGGTGTGTTAGTTTCTGCTGTATAACAAAGTGAATCAGCTATACATATACATATATCCCCATATCCCCTCCCTCTTGCGTCTCCCTCCCACCCTCCCTATCCCACCCCTCTAGGTGATTGCAAAGCACTGAGCTGATCTCCCTGTGCCATGCGGCTGCTTCCCACTAGCTATCTATTTTACGTTTGGTAGTGTATATATATCCATGCCACTCTCTCACTTCGTCCCAGCTTACCCTTCCCCCCCGGCCCGTGTCCTCAAGTCCATTCTCTACATCTGCATCTTTATTCCTGTCCTGCCCCTAGGTTCATCAGAACCACTTTTTTTTAAGATTCCATATCTATGTGTTAAATGCTGTTTTTTCTAATGTTGTTTACTACCACTACTACTACTGACAATACTAATAGTCACCGGTGACTGAGGCTACTGTTGACAAGAGTTTAAAATGACATTCACTCAAGCAATTCTGCCAGGAAGCTAATATTGGTTCTATCTTACAGACGAGGGGGATTCAGAACTTGCCTGGCTTTAGAGTCAGAAATTAAGCCAGTTCTGTGACTCCAGACTTCCTTTTATCCATCGTTCTGTGACCCTCCAGTAACTTCCACCATGGATTCGATCTGTACTTGGACACCACCCCCCAAGCCAGCTGACATTTAAGCAATTAGACTTGTAACCTTAAACTAGGCAAGAGGCTTCCATCAAACGTGGCTGTGTCTCGGCACTAGGTATCAGGGGGTAACTGAGAAAACAGGTACCATGGCCTGCAATCCACTCACTGCAGCATTTTAATGCAAAAGATTGCTCTTAGTTAAATAGCTTGCCCATGTTTTGATTTTTAATTTTCTCCTCTAACAATATAATGTGCCATTTAGAGCAAGGTTCAAATCAATATGACATTTCAGTACCCGTTAAATGTCTTGGCAACTAAACTTCCTTGTTATCCAATTACGTGTCATTTAATAAACATGTTCCCACCTTGAATCAGGGAACAGGAGGGGGGCGAGTTGCCCACATCCTTTCTCTCTGTCGTGATGATGCTTAGCTGGGTGTGGGTGCTGATCTCCCTATTTCCGTATTTCTCCTTCCAACCCAACATGGCTCTGTTCTGTTTGCCACTTTCTCGTCTCATTTTGCACAATGAGAAGTCAACCCAGAAATGTGCTTCTCCTGGCCACACAGCTTAGTTCCATGATTTCGTTGTGGTGGTTGTTACTTAATCACTGGCACTTATCCACCTCACAGCTTATAACAAAGTGTGAAAATAATCTCAGTCCCTAGATTGGCCTGAGCCACCTGCTTTTCCTTCTTGAATCTTGCTTTCCCTAACTCCTTTTTCTCACCTGATAGTCAAGGTTCTTTTAGAAAACCTCTTATCTAGACCAAACTTGCTCCTTTTATCCCCCCACTTCTAAATGCTGAAAAAACAAACCTACACATCACAAAGATAAATTCAGAAGCCAAGTTAGCAGCATCTACTTCTACTGTGGCTTTTATCTTTAGAAGTTTTAAAATTCATTTTTTATCGGAATGCACCATTGACATGGGACGTTGAACTGAGAATGTATCTTGAAGCATAAATTCAACATTTGGGTGTCAGTCCTGATTCTGGTATTAGCTAGCAGAAAGTAAATGACCTCGAGAGAAGAACTACCCCCTCTCTGGACCTCCATGGATACATATTTAAAATGGGATTTGTGGGACTTCCCTGTTGGCGCAGTGGTTAAGAATCTACCTGCCAATGCAGGGGACACTGGTTCGAGCCCTGGTTTGGGAAGATTCCACATGCCGCGGAGCAACTAGGCCCGTGAGCCACAACTACTGAGCCTGCGCGTCTGGAGCCTGTGCTCCGCAACAAGAGAGGCCGCGACGTGAGAGGCCCGCACACCACGATAAAGAGTGGCCCCCACTTGCTGCAACTAGAGAAAGCCCTCGTACAGAAACAAAGACCCAACACACCCAAAAGCAAATAAATAAATTTATTAAAAATAAATAAATAAACGAATTTATTAAAAAGAAAAAAGGGATTTGTGTGGAATAGATCCATGGTTCTCCCCTGGAGTGATCGCTATGTTCTCCGACAATGGACAGACTCTGATTCTGCATTTATGAGTAAAGCAGGGGGCAGCCACGATTTAAGACCCGTGTGCTTGATGATCCCCAAGTGTCCTTCCAGTCTACAAGTCTGTGGGTACATTGTTTTGTAAGGAGAGAGGATACATACAAGATCCCAGCACAGCATCCAAAACAACTTACGAAATGAAGAGAAGTAGCTCAGTCCAACATAAAACGTGCTGTGTTCTAAGTGGAGCAAAACCAGATATTTCATGGGGAGAAGAAACACATTAGCCCTGCTACTGAGGACAGCATCTTCAGCTACAGAAGCTACCTGAGTTCCATGGACAGGGTAAGCCCCCCTCCACTCAAGAGCTGAGAGATACTTCTCCAGCCGGGATGTGGCATCAGAGTTACTAAAACTGTAGTGATAATAGCTACAGTTTATTAGCTACTACAACCATTGAAATCACTGGGCATCTGGATTCAATTGTTTTCATTTACCAACTAGGGCTAATGACAATACCTACCACATGAAGCTATTAAGGTTTAATAAGTTGATTTATGTAAAGCTATAATATATTTATTTAGCTTTTATCATCATTATTTTAAAAAATTCAGATGAGAGTAGAGATGTGGATGGACCTAGAGTCTGTCATACAGAGTAAAGTAAATCAGAAAGAGAAAAACAAATATCGTATATTAACGCATATACGTGGAATCTAGAAAAAGGTTCAGATGAATCTATTTTCAGGGCAGGAAGAGAGACGTAGAGAACGGATGTGTGGACACAGGGGTGGGTAAGGGGAGGGTGGGATGAATTGGGAGATTAGGTTTGACATAAATACACTACCATGTGTAAAACAGATAGCTAGTGGGAACCTGTGATATAGCACAGGGAGCTCAGCTCAGTGCTCTGTGATGAGCTAGATGGGTGGGATGGGGGTGATGGGAAGAAGGTCCAAGAGGGAGGGGATATATGTATACATAGAGCTGATTCACTTCTTTGTACACCAGAAATTAACACAACATTGTAAAGCAATTATACTCCCATAAAAATAAAATAAAATAAAAATTCAGGTGAGAAACGTCAAATTCAGGGCGATCTCACCCCAAATCCTCTATTCATTTCACCTCATTGAAGTGCAGATACATGCAGGACACACGGGTTTCCTTCTGCCCTTCATCATTCCCTTTAGGATAGCTCTGAATTGTGAAAGGATGAAGTTTAATGCTGGATTAATCCTTCACTGTGACAACCACTAGATGGACAGAGAGCTGCATGCAAGCCATGGGATTTTCAGCACCCGGAGACCCCTAATCTTGTTTAATCAGATTTACTGATCATTAGTTTAAGATGCTTAAGTATCGCTAGGTGGTAAAATGTTTTATTCTATTTTGTTGAAGACTAAAATGTCTCCTTGCCCTGCCACCAGTAAAAGTACTGGCCTATCTGAGAGACACGTCCAGAGGGTATGTGATCTTCCCAGCAGCTCCTTCCTCACCCCCGTACCACCTGGCAGTTCTCACATAAATCAAACCTGAGAATGGGTCATTGATTTTTTTATGGAAAGAAATTCAGTAAAAGGGGATTTTAGAAGCATTCTAATATAACGTGTTTTACTATCTACAAAGTCAACTGAAGTTTCCATCTCTCTCTTTTTCTCATAAATCAATTTTTTTTCTTATCAGGAAAAAAAAAATGAAAGCATCTGTCACCATCCTTTACTTCCACCAACATCGACGAAGCATCTGTTGTGCCTAAGATGACACAGAGGTACTGGCACTCCTGGCCTCAAAACACTCACCTTCTAATAGAGAAGACTGAAAGGAAATCAATCCATCAAAATAACATATGAAGAAGCATCATAGCAAATATCTGTTGAGCTCCTGCTTTTCACCCCTAACTGTGTTAAGAGCTATTGCACACAAAGCAAGGTGGTAAGTGTAGCTTTGTCTTATTCTAAGATGAAGGTCTAAGACAATGAGTGCCGGAAGTCTTATATTCCTAATTGAGACTTTTGACCTAATGGATGTATATAAAGTACCTGGAGAGTAAAGACTCTTTCCTGGCCCATGAAACATTTATAACAAATGTAACTATGCATTCGTGCTGTATTCCAAGTGGAGTAAAACCGGATATTTCATAGAGAGAAGGAACACATTAGCCCTGCTACTGAGGACAGCATCTTCAGCTACAGAAGCTACCTGAGTTCCAAAAGCAAGTATCACCAAGTTCCAAATAATTGGTATTATATGGACCACAGTTGGACTATAATGTAATTAAGTTAGAAAAGTGTTACCAAAATTAACTAAAATAAATATAGATTAAGAAATTTTAGGGACTTCCCTGGTGGTCCAGTGGTTAAGAATCCACCTTCCAAAGCAGGGGATGCGGGTTTGATCCCTGGTTAGGGAACTAGGATCCCACGTGCTGCGGGGCAACTAAGCCCACGTGCCACAACTACTGAGCCTGCACGCCACAACTAGAAGCCCGTGCATAGCAATGAAAGATCCCACATGCCGCAGATCCCGTGTGCCACAACTAAGACCCGACACAGCCAAAAATAAATAAATATTAAAAAAGAAAATAGAATCCCTACCTTATTAAAAAAAAAAGAAATTTAAAAAATTACTTCCAGACCACCTATGGTTCAGAGAAGCATACTGGATATTTTCAAAATATTTGGAACTGAATTATAATTAAAATACCAGATATCAAATGATGAAGGATGAAGTGTTAAGCATATATACATATTATATATATACACATACATATACATATTTTTATATACATATATGATATTCATTTTATATATCTATATTATAAATGTATAACGATATATAATATATACTTTATTTATATATTATATATATGTAATAAATGAGCTTGGCATCTAACTTAAGAAGTTTGGAACAGAACCAACAGAATAAACCCACAGGAGTTAGAAAAGGCAGAGACAATAAAGTTGAAAGCAGAAATTAAAGAAATAGAAAACAAAAGTTATCACAGGGAGAATCAGAAAGGCAGAAGTTGATTCTTTTAGAAACACTAATAAAGTTGACAGAAGTCCTTCAAAATTGATCAAAGACAAAGGGGAAGAAAGGTGCCACAAATTGATAATGTTAGAAACCAAAAGAGACATCACTACAGATGCTAGGGATGTTTATTCGCTGTGTTACTGCTATTGGAGAAGAATGTGGTCACCACTAGGAAGGGAAGTGATGGGAGTCAGGAGGGAACAGAATGTCTCTTCACTGTAAACTCTTTTGTACTGTTTAAGTGATTGCAACCCGTGTGCATTGCCCATTACAAAGTAGAATTAATAAAAGATTTGCCTAAACGTAGATTTTCTAAAAAGCATTTGCATAGTTATTTTCCCTTTACAAGGATTTGAACGTGGAGTGTTACTAACTATCCTCACAATGACCATGTGACATATATTTCATGATTTTCATTTTGTGGTTGACAAAATGAAGGTTTAGAGAAAGCAATGCACATGGCTAGAAGTAGAGAATAAGGATCGCTTTTTACTACTTTTCTTAACGTTTAATTGTAAAAATTTTAAACTTCTGAAAAAATTGAAAATAGGGAATTCAATGTGCATACCACCTAGAGTCTAAAATTAATGTTTGATCATATTTTCTTTATCACATAACTAGAGGATAAAAATTTGAATTTATATTGTATGAGCTATAAATTCCATGTTCTTTCTACCACATCCAGAGAAAAAGATTTACTGTTACTAAAGCATTTGTGTGTGGCACAAAGTCAAATAGCCGTTTCCAGATGGTGCTTTCAGATATATACAAAGCACTGTTGGCATCTTTGCAATAAGCATATAGCTTCCTAAAGTGACTATCTATAAACCATAGTCCTTTCATTATTTTTGTTCTGCATGTTGATCATACATAATGTTTATGTTTCTCCTTCCTTTCCTTGGCCAATCCTTGACCCTTCTGGCCAGCTTCATCCTCTTCTCTGACTCCCACCTATTCTGCATCTTTCTGAAAGAATTAAGAAAATCCCCTCTGCTCACAGCATTCTGCAAACCCAAGTTGGGCCAACAAGAAAGAATGGCAATATTAAAATGCCTTTGCAGGTTACGATTTAATCTCCCTCAGGATTCAGCCATCATTACATTCTTATGACATCATTTCTATATATTCTTGAAGCAAATGTAGACTACTTTTGCCCTGGGAGCCAGTGGATGCCCAGCTGGCTGGCAAAACATTATTTCTAGATGTGTCTGTGAGGTGTTTCAGGAAGAGATCTGAACTGATAGACTGAGTAAAGAAGATCACCCTCATCAATGTGGGTGGGTATCATCCAATCCATCAAAGGCTGGAATTGACAAAAAGGCGGAGTAAGGGTTAATTTGCTCTCTCCTTGAGCCTGGACGTCCATCTTCTCCTGCCCTGGAGCATCAGCACTGGTTCTCAGGCCTTCAGTCTTGGACCGGGACTTACATCATTGGCCCTTCTGTTCTCAGGCCCCTGGCTTGGACTGGAACTACACCATTGGCTTTCCTGGGTCTCTGGTTTGCAGATGGCAGACTGTGGGACTTCTCAGTCTCCATAACTGCGTGAGCCAATCCCTCCTAATAAATCTCTATCTATACATCTTTCTTTATCCTATTGGTTCTGGAAACCTGACTAACACAAATAACTGTGCTTCTTGGCCACTTTATTCCCCCCGCACCGCGTGGCCTGCGAGATCTTAGTTCCCGGACCAGGATTTGAACCCAGTCCCATGGCAGTGAAAGCATGGAGTCCTAACCACTGGACCGCCAGGGAATTCCCTTCGTTGGCCATATTTCCCAAACCTGTAAGTAGCGTGTTCTTTTTTAAGGTTCTCACATAGCTAATGTTTCATTAACATTAATCTCGTCATTCATAGAGCATGTATTGAACATCTGCTATGAGCTAGCCATTCCTGCAAGCATTAGGATCAATTTTGAACGAAAAATAAAAAACAGGGTTATTGCCCTCAGAACTAACTGTCATCTGCTTTTATAAGGTAGGTATTACTTCCCTTTTTCATGGCTCAGAGAAACCAAGAACTAGTCCAAGAGGACCCAACTAGGAGCAGTCACAGCGGAGAGGAAACGCAGAGCTGCCCATCTCTGAACCCAGAGGTTTCTCAACGACACACAAATGCCTTTTATACCATCCTGAACATGAATTTGGTGGCTCACGTTTAAAACAAACATCATTTGGAGCAGGACAAACTGGGGCTGCAGCCCTTCTTCGCAAAGCCCTTGAGCTAAGTGAGAATGTTCTTCCCCCACGTTTAAAAGATTGTAAAACAGCAAAAGCACCAACAATAAGAGCAAAGAAGAGTATGCAATAGAGATCTATGTGGCCCCAAAGAACACGAAATATTTACTATCTGGACTTTTACAGGGAAAGTGGGCCCATCCCTGACCTGGAGTATATGGAGCAATCCATTCGTCTACAGTATTTTGTTTCTGCTTTTTTTTTTTTTTTTTTTAATAGCTTGGCTTGTGTACTTCAGAAATAGCCACTTTCATCAATTATTTCACCCACTGTTTCATGAGTAAATAAATGCCCTCTCACAGCATTCCTTGGGAAGATGGCTTCACACATGGTTATAATTCCTGATGAGAAGACAAGCCGATCGGAGGTAAAGTGGGCAAAGAGGGAAACCATGCTGCTTGTTTAAAGCAGCCCCATGGCCCGCTAATGGAATTTCTCTTTCCCAAGTTACTGAAATCTGTGTGGGAAGTAGAGGGGCAGTTTGATGGGATCAGCACTTCCAGAGTCATCGACAGCAACGAAATTGGAAAAATGCACCAAACCCTGGGTTTCAGCGGGCTGTGGACTTAATATAGATTGAGTCAGGAAGAAAAATATTGCACAGTGTGCAGTTTGCACGTCTCATCATCTCATTAAAGACTTGGCTATGGGTAACACAATGGGCCTTTTTCCTCCCCAGCTCCCAGTCGAGGGAATCAGGCATGCAAGGAGTAATAATATATCATTTCACGGCACTTTGAAGGAACTGCCGTAATTCAGCGTGAAAACCCGCTTTGATCCTTATTTACAAAAATAAAGCCTACCCATGCCTACAAGCACATGGCTTTCCTATCGCTTGCCACTCCCGTCTCTGCCTTCTCAGGGATGACCCACAAAGAGCAGCTTCATAGCCTCTCCCGGCCGGCCAGCCGCCCGATTATTTAATTACAGTTTTCTAGCTTCAGCACTTTGCCCTTACCAGGGAATGTAAGTGAAATGTGTCAGAAATAAAGAAATAAATTACAAGCTAAATCAATAGGAAAGAACCATGCAAACTGGCATCACAGTGGATATCTGTTTATCCAAAGGTTTTCAAAGGCATTTAGACCTTCAAGGAAGAAAAAAAAAAAAAGAAGACAAAAACAGGGTTAAGTTGGAGAGGGGCTGGAAACACGAGGGAGATGTCTGTCTGCAGACAGCCCCAGACTGTATCTGTCTGGGCTTCCTGCAGAGCCCCTGAGGTTAGCCTTCATGTTACTCACCAACGCAGGTGCCAACACGCGGTTTCCTAAGTGGAAAATTTAAAAGTAATTTTTCACCTTGAGAGAGAGGTTTCCTTCTGTTTAACGCTTACTCAGGCAAGACAGCAAATCTCAAAAACAAATTGGAGGCATTTCTGCCAAAACTCCACTCGGACAGAAAAAAAGATGGAGAGATCACCTCTCCCTCTTGGCTGGAGCTGGAGAGACGGCCAGGGTGAAGTTTTGAAAGCCAAGCCTCTTTTTCTTATTCTTTTTTTTTATTAAGTTTTTTTTTTTCTTTTTTTGGCTGCGTTGGGTCTTCGTTGCTGCGCACGGGCTTTCTCTAGTTGCGGCAAGCGGGGGCTACTCTTCATTGCGGCGCGCGAGGGCTTCTCATTGTGGTGGCTTCTCTTGTTGCAGAGCACGGGCTCTAGGTACGCGGGCTCAGTAGTTGTGGCACACGGGCTCTAGAGTGCAGGCTCAGTAGTTGTGGCACGCGGGCTCTAGAATGCAGGCTCAGTAGTTGTGGTGCTCAGGCTTAGTTGCTCTGTGGCATGTGGGATCTTCCCGGACCAGGGCTCAAACCCGTGTCCCCTGCATTGGCAGGTGGATTCTTAACCACTGAGCCACGAGGGAAGTCCCCAAACCTCTTTTTCTATGCTTTTCTCAGACAGTAACAGCAGCCTCTCCTAATGTCCTTAAGGCATTTTGAATATCATTTTTATAGACTAAGCAGAACTCAAATGTGGAGGGTGTGTCCTCCCCATGTGTGGGCTTTTTGCCCCCCACAGCACCAAGCAATCCTTCAACACCAGCTGGGTGTCCTACAGTTAACTCAATGCTGTTGCTATCTACCCAGAGACAGCAACAGATTCCACAAGTTGAGGGATACCATCGGATTACACAGTCCGAAAAGACTGCCCACTCCCCTCAGACACCAATCACAAGTCCGGTTTGTCACCTATACATCTGACCCACTGGCTGTAGGTGGGAGGTTCCAACTATCCCCTCCTTGGGTTTGATTAATTTGCGAAAGCAGCTCATAGAATGCAGAAAAACATTTTACTTACTGGCTACAAAAGTGTATATAACTCAGGGAACAGCCAGATGGAAGAGAGGCCTAGCGCAAGGTATAAAGAAAAAGAGGGTACCGTTCCCCCCAAACATCCACGTGTTCACCAATCTGGAAGCTCTCCAAACCCCATCCTTTTGAATTTTTTGTGGAGGCTTTATTGTATCAGCACAACTGATTGAATCATTGACCACTGGTGATCAATTCAACCTCTAGCCCCTCTCTCCTCTCTGGAGGTCAGGGCAGGTGGGACTGAAAGTTCCAACCCTCTAATCACATGGTTGGCTCCCCTGGCCACCAGCCCCCACCCTTCGGTACATTCCAAATATCACCTCATTAACATAAACTCAGGTGTGGTTGAAAGGGGTTTGTTATGAACTCTTATCTCTCAGGAAATTCCAAGGGTTTTAGGAGCTCTGTGCCAGAAACAGGATGAAGACCAATATATGTTTCTATTATAAATCCCAGTATCACAGCTTGCATGTGTGAGCACGTTTCCCACACATTTAAGTTCTACTTAGGAGAAATGAGAGATTGGGGATGCCAACACTGGATCTCCCCAATAAAGACAGCGTATTGGTGAAGATATGATTATCTCCAAGAGTTTAAAAAAAAAAGCACCTCAATTTAGCTAGGAGCAGTAAACAGCAACTGGGGAGCTTGGTTGGAATTCCAGGGGTGTGGTTAACATTATGGAGTTTAGGGATTCAATTTCATCAATTTCTTTCTCCCCTTCTCTCTCTTCCCCCATATTCTCTAGTACTTTCTCTCCTCTTCCCAGTTGGGTATCTCTCTCTGTCTTGATATTCCTCTTTTGTCTTTTAAGAGGGCTTCTACCAAGAGCTGAAGTCAGAGGCACAGAGCCCCAAGCTTACATTATCAGGACATAGGAGTCCCAAAGAAGAGAAAGAACTTTTTTCTCCTAATAGCAGAAGATAAACTCCCAGGGATGCTTGGTGATTCACCCTGCTTGGTTTAATAGCCTCCCCTTTGAACATCCATTGTGGTGCAGGGGATGAATACTCACCTATATGGTAGAATCATAATGTCCACATCATAGGGCAGTTGTGGCAGTTGTGATGATTGAATGAGATCAAAGCTATAAAAAACAAAGTATAACCTACAGTGAGCCAATCCAAGTCTTACAGACATTACATTAATTTTGGGCCCTCTTTTTTCCCCTCTAATTAGAGTGACCATCTGTCCTGGCTTGCCTGTGACTCAGTGATTCCCTGGGACATGGACATTTAATGATAAATTTGCCCAATTTGGCCAGGACTAAAGGTTATCCCCGAATGTGGGACTCAACAGTACTAAAACTGGGACAGTCCTTCCATTAGTGGCAACCCTTCTACTAATTTCTATCTCCTGGAATTTTCCCCTTTGCTCTGGGTCATTTAATGGTATCACAAAGGAAAAAAATAAACAAACATAAAAACAAAAAAAAACCCCACTTTATCCTTTTTTCTTGGTATGAGAACAATGGTAAAATACTACTTATAAGAGCCAAGCTTCAAAAAAAGCCCCATTTATAAAATTATTAAACCCCTAGGGGATCTTTTCTATACACACCTTTAAAGAACACATAGGAATTGTGTACACACATGCCTTTTTCCTAAAGTGATATATCAATAATCCATTACATAGATCAATACCATGGTGGTCATAATAGCTGCATTTTTAGGAGTTTTTAAAAATAAAATATAAACATTTACCAAAATTTTTAGAATGTAAGTTTTGGGATATAATTTAGAATGGAAATTTTAAAATACATTTTAGGCTTCCTATGTTCAAGGACCTTAATATTTTCATGGAACTCGAATTCAAAATTAAAATGTAAACAACATTTAATGTTGTTGTATCTATTGTTTAAAAAATATCACCTGCTAGGAATGGCATATAAAACTGTTAATGATGCTAAAGAAAAAGGGATGGGGTAAGAGAGAAAGAAGGAAGACAGTGAGAGGAAAAAGAGAAGAGAGCAGAAGAATGGGAGAGAGAGAAATAAAACCCCTTGGCTTCTCTTTTTAAACAAAATTCCAGGGAACACCTTCTTGCATTAAGATTTTTTTAAAAAATTAGATTCTTCTTACAGAAGTTGTAATTTAAATTTCTTGATGAGATCTGGGGGATGCCTTTATCCTTTCAATGGAAACATCATTTATTTGGAGGAGGAGTGTAGTGAAAATTCTATTTAGAAAAAGATATTTTAAGAAGTCAAATTTCTCAGATGTTCATTTTATCTAAATATTGGAAACTGCCTAAATGTATAAAAGAAGGTAAAATTATATTCAATATTCCCAATTCATAACTCTTAAGAGCTTTTAATAACACTTATGAAAAAATTGAGGAACCATATCCCTGACTTTATTTCTGGAATGCTGCTGCAATGCTCTGAGGGAGAGCAACCATATTGTGACCATGAGGATGATAGCCACATTTTAAGGCTGCATAAAAAATAAAGTAACCTTGTTCTGGATGACACTGAGGAACTAATATATACACATACACACGTATATATATATATATGATAAGTATATTATATACACATAATATAATATGTATATTATATATATCACAAATATGAAAAAAAATATATCACTATATATCTATATCTGTATCACAACTATGGCAAACAATAGATTACACAGGTCTGGGGACCTAGACAGAAGAATAATATGAGTTGAGCCCTAGTTTTCTCCGTTCTCCATAGAAGGAATATATAGGGTATGGTGTGTCTGTGTGGGAGACAGAACCCAGAAAGACTCCAGTGGCCTCAATGATTTGAGAAGATGGAGATAACAAATATTTAAGGAAGCTGATGAGCCTAAATATGTGAGAAAACAGTTTTGGAAAGAAGGGAGTTATGTTGTCGGTCAAAGGTTGCAAAGTTTTAGTTCTGTAGGATGAGTAAATTCTAGAGATGTAATGCACAGCACAGTGACTATAGTTAATAATATTGTACTGGACACACAAAACTTGCTAAGAGAGTAGATATTAAGTGTTCTCACTACACCACCACATACACACAGAAAGGTAACCACGTGAGGTTATGGACATGTTAATGAGCTTGACTGATAATAATGCTAATAATCATTGCACAATGTATGTGTTATCAAAACATCATATTGTGTACCTTAAATATATAATGTTTCTAAAAGTAATAAAACATAAGTATATTTCGATATGAGAGTAGAAGTCTATTCTAAAACTGATTTTTTTTCCAAATTAAGTTGCTAGAAGTATGTAGTAAAATCTTTTCATCCTCTTAAAAAATAAGAAGAAGAAGAAGGGAAAGAGGAAGTGATTTATGCTGAAAAATAATGCCTCATATCTACGTAGGGGTCCCTTTGAGTCTTTGCTTAGCATGAGGCCACATATGCACAAAGGGACATCACAAAAGACTGGTCAAAGAACAAGGAAATTGTAAGCAGAAAAAATACCCGAGATCACAGAGTGTGGGTAGATGTTCAAGTTTTATTCAGAAAAAATGGAAGATCCTTGGTGAGTATTTGGGGCATTCAGTGAAGACCCAGAAAGATCATGACAGGAATAAAGCTGAGTTAACTTATGGTTTTCCAACACTTGTCCCAGAAAAGTTGGACCATAAAACAGGTCTCAAAAAATTTAAAGGGATTTGAATCTATAGGTTCAACAATTTCGTAACTCCAGCCCTGGTGGGATTTTTTTCATAGAAATTGATTAGATTTTGATTCTAAAATGTATGTGGAAATTCAAAGAAACTAGAATAACCTAAATAATTTAGAAAATGAAGACCAGAGCTGGATGACTTATACTATTTAGAGTTATTATTAAGCTACAATAATCAAGGCATCGAATAGAAGTAAAAATAGAATAGAAATTGGCATAAAGGTGAGTATATAGGTCAATGGAACCAAATAGGGCATCCATAAATATACTGCATATCAACTGATTTTCAACAACTGTGCTGAGGTAATTTAGTGTGGGAAAGGACAATAGTTTCAATAAATGTTACTGGAACAACTGGATATTTATATGAAACGAGATCAACTTCACCCTATATAAAAATTAACTAAAAGTGGATCATACATTAGAACCTAAAAGCTAACATTATAAAGTTTCTAAAAGAATAATAGGATCATTTTTCATGGTCTTGGGTTGACAAGATTTCTTAGGAAACAAAAAGCATGAACCATAAATGAAAAACAATGATATATTGGACTTCAGAAAAATTAAATTCTTCTGCTCTTTAATAGATACTTCTAAGAGAATGAAAGGCAAGTTACAAACTAAGGGAATAAATGTGAAGTATATATGAATATATACACTTGTCATATTGACAAATATTGAAAATATTTGAATATATATATCTTTGTTACATATATATGAATATAGATAGATATGTCTTACTTACCAATAAAAAGATTAGTAACCCAATAAAACAGAGGTAAAATTTTTGAACAGACACTTCATGAAAGAAGATCTAAAAACGACCAATAAGCACAAGAAAAATGGTCATCATTATTATGAGTTGCCAGGAAAATGAAAAATTAAACCGCAATAAGATGTCATTCCATATCAATAAGAATAGCTAAAATTAAAAAAAAAAAAACTGACACCACCAATTGTTGGCAAGGATACGGAGCAACTGGGAGTCCCAGGGAATATAAAATAGTATAACACTTGGAAAAGGTTGTTGAGGTTTCTTATGAAATGAAATGTAAACTTATTTTATGACCTAATAATTCCCCTCTTAGAAATTCATCCAAAGAAATGAAAATATATGTCCATACAAAGACTTGTGTGTGAACATTCATGGCACCTTTATGCATAACACCCTCATACCGGAAATAGCCTGATGGTCCATCGATAGATGAATGGATAAGCAAATAGCGGTATGTCCACACAATGGAATACTATACAGTATAAAAATGGAATGAGCTACAGACAAACGCAGAAATATTAAAACATTATGCTGACACAGAAGATTAAAAACTAAATTAATGTGTTTTTATGAAACTCTAAAAAAGACAAACATAATCCCTACTGACAAAAAGCAGACAGCTAATAGCCAGGGTGGGGCTGCAGGAATTACTGACAAGAGTCACAACTGGAATTTCTGTGACGAAGAAAATGTCTAGATATTGATTGTGGTGGTGGTTAGATGCGTGAACATATTTGTCAAAACTCATGAAACGTACGCTTAAGATGGGCGCATTTTATGTATATAAACCCCACCTCAAAGTTGACTTAAAATGATATGGAGAAACGATCCAGCTGCAAGCAAGTAAATCGGAATGTGAAACAATGTAAAATTTGATCTCACCATTTAGAGTAAACACACCTACACCTATATACACAGAGGTAATACTGAAAGGAGGAAAAAAGAAAGGGACTTCCCTGGTGGTCCAGTGGTTAAGACTCTGTACTTCCACTGCAGAGGGCACAGGTTTGATCCCTGGTCATGGAACTAAGATCCCAAATGCCTCACAGTACAGCCCAAAAAAAAATGCGAAAAGACTGAAAGGAAAGAATCTAGAACAAAATATTTAAAATTATTTTGCACCAGTGGCAGGATTTGGACAATTTAAAAATGTCCTCAAAAAAAAATAAAAAAATAAAAATGTCCCCATTTTTATATTTTTTACAATAACTGGTGTTGGTTTCATAATTTGGAATAATAATAAAATTATTTTCCTAAACATTTGCATGTGATAGCATCTCATGGTTGGTACCTTCTTTTATAACCTTCCTGGTTATACCCAGTTCAGGACTTGGATGACTGTAGTCACTGAGTAGACTTACCAATGTTAAAAGCCCCTCCTATTTCTGTTGTTTCTGGTGATGTTTTCTCCTCTGGCTCAGGAATGGATAGTTTCCAGTATTACCATCCCAGAACACAGGCTTTCACTGGAGAGTGCATCAGTGTCACCAGGAGGACTTGTGAAAACACAGATTGTTGGGACGTTCCCCAGAGTTTTTGAATCAGTAGGTGCACTGCAAGGAAAGTCAGGGTGTAGAAGATTAACAGATGAAGCACATGAAAAGAAGAGACAGTATTGAGTTCCTTCTGTGTCTCAAGTCATGAGCTAGGGCTTTGCATAAGTTTTCTCCACTTCATCCAGAAATACAGTTTTAATTCAAGAAGTATTACATCCCGGGCTTCCCTGGTGGTGCAGTGGTTGAGAGTCCGCCTGCCAATGCAGGGGACATGGGTTCGTGCCCGGGTCCGGGAAGATGTCGCGGAGCGGCTGGGCCCGTGAGCCATGGCCGCTGAGCCTGCGCGTCCGGAGGCTGTGCTCCTCAACGGGAGAGACCACAACAGTGAGAGGCCCGCGTACCGCAAAAAAAAAAAAAAAAAGAAAAGAAAAAAAAGAAGTATTACATCCCTATCATTATCTTCAACAATAGAAAGAAAAACAACACAAAATACAAGTACACATACCTATGTAGCACTATGCTTGAAAAAGCAGAATTAATTCATCATCTGTAGGAACTACATAAGCAATTTACCATAACTGAGTAAACAATTGGCTTTTTTTTTGAGGAATGTTCTGAGTTCATTATCTTTTTAGCATTTATTATTCTCATTATACAGGAATCACTTCATCAGTAGCATTTTAGGCTAAGCTTTAAATACTGGAATAGTAAGTATAACTCCATTATCTCCTATTTCCTAATAACGTGTTTCCATCTTGAGTTCTCCCATCCCCAACACACACTTGGCACTGACTTAGAGTAACAGTAGATAATATGCATTAAGTGCTCGCTATGCCCAGACAACTGTTCTAAACATTTCACATATATTGATCCATTTAATCTTGATAAGCACATTATAGGGGAGGTACAATTAGACCATCATTATCTCCATTTTCCATTTTGTTTTTTGACTTCTAGCTCAGTTTGCTGAGCCAACAGCTTACCTAATTGCCTGGCCTTGGATTCAATATGTTGACCTCAAAGCTCATTCTCTTTCCATTTTACCATTTCACCCCCTGAAAACAGCCATGGTAGGATAATTTACAGTTGCGGGAATTCATACTTACTGGGAAATTTTGGGCTTAGATGAGGACCTTTCAAGAGTAATTTTAAAAAGCGTAATACTCCATCTCTGACTCCCTTGAAATATTCAGAGAACATTGAAGACTGAGTTTCCTAACTTATATTGGATAGAGAGATGGACATGATTTTATTTAAACATTAAAGGACAGAAAGATGAGATCCCCACATAAATGGGAGAGTTGGGGGCCTGTCACTCCTATCACCAGGATAAGTGAAGGCATCTGGCACCTACATTTCTAACATGGTCACCTGATTTCAGAAATGCTGCCCTAGGTTTCAGAATTCAACACTTTGGTTTGGAATCAACTTGAATTAAAATTTTTACATAATATTTTCAGCTTTATTGAGGTATGATTGACAAATTAAAATTATATTTATTTAAGGTATACAACACGACAATGTGACATAAGTATGCATCATAAAACGATGGCCACAGTCAAGCTAACTAACCTGTCCATCACAAAGTTATCATTTTGTGTGTGTTTGTCGGGGGGTGGGAGTGAGAACTCTTGAGATCTACTCTCAGCAAATTTCAAGTCTATAATACATTATTATTAACTATGATTACCACGCTGTACATTAGGCCCCCAGGACTTATTCATCTTATAAATGTATCCTTTGACCAACATCTCCCCATTTTCCCCAACCCCCCAGTGCCTGGCAACCACCATTCTACTATTAATCAATTTCCCTCTCTCTCTTTTTTTTTTCTTGCAATCTCCTTGGCTTGGGTGATTTTTTGCTTGGGTTAAGTATAAGGTGTAATTTTCGGTAAAACTTCCCCACCTTTTGTTATTTATATGGATTTCTCTGGTCCCCACTTAAGGAGAGGGAGAGAAGTGTAAAGATTAGATACAGATACAGATATAGATATAGAGATATTGACATATTGCTATATATTGATGTAAAACACTTGTCAGAAGAAAATGCAAGGTGATTATGGGTACATATAAAGAGGACAACACCCTGTGACTGAGTCCTTAGAGAATGATTTCTCCAGTGGAGAAAATGTGAAATGAGTCACAAAGCATGAGAATGAATCAGAAGAGGAGGAAAAAGGAACACGATGCATGGAGACCCCCAGAGACACAAGGCCACAGAAACAGGAAGCCGCAGCGCATTTGGGGACTAGAAATTCCATCATCCTGTCTGGGGGTAAAATTTGTGGAAAGAGGTGAGGCTGGAGAGGGGGTGAGAGCCAGCTCTTGAAAAGCCTTGTGCCCCTTCATCCTGAATCCTCAGCTACAGGACAGGAATGAGGGCAGTGTTCTCTAAGCCAGCCCCTTCCTGACCATCTCTGGGGAGGTGTCTCTAACATAGCAGGTTTGTGTATGCAGTCAGTATTTGAAAAGCTTTTCCTTCGTGTTTCTTGATAAAGAAGGTTTTGCAACATCACTCACTCCATTAAAATGCTTTCCTAGCTTCAGGGGACTGAAAGCATTTTTATTATGTCTCAACATTATTCATCCTTCCTGTACACAACAGTGAAGAGCAGAAATCCAAAGAGAAAAATCCTTCTAATGTCTTAACACTGCACCATGGTCCATTTATCTGCTATTGCAGAGGTAGAGAGAAGACAAACAATGTGGGCGAGGGCAGGTGCTTGCCCCCTACCTTCCCAGGATATATGGACAGGTGGGGACGAACTCTCAGGACATTCACAACTCAAAATTGAGCCTTCCTTCTCACCCATGTCCTGACACCTCATTTCAACAGGACGCTTTTCAGTCCTGTTTTCCTCTAAGAAGCCCCATCCGTTCCAGTTACACTGTCTGCAAGCTCACCCAAGGACAGTCTTTTATCAGAAAGAAAATCATCTCACAGGGTTAGCAATTAAATTGTGTCAGTGGACACGAATTCATTTGTAGGAAATGTATTAATTCTTGTTATTGAATAACAGAAACGAATTTTTATCAAAAGTCTCCAAATGGCCTGATGACAGAAACTGAAGATGAATCAATTTAAGGTAATGCAAGTTAAATCAGTGTTTTTCAGACAACTCAGTGGTTCCTCCTATGTATTTTCAGAAGGGTTACATATATATTGCAGAGGAGATTTTTAACATCACTCGGGTGGAGGAGACTGTGGTTGCTTCTTCATCATTGTCTACCGGCACTGGAATCTACTGCAATGGACTTTACCATGACCAGGGCCAGCTGTATGCATCTATCTCAGTTGCAAATGGCTAAGCAGTTTATATTTTCCATCTGGTCCCCTGGTTCCAGGTCACTTTGTGTCTTGTCTGTCCCAAAGTCAAAATAAGACAGAACTGAGTCCTAAATTTGACTCCGCACCTCACTAACTGACTCATTTCTTCTCTTTGACCCATTTCCTCTAAAGTGAATTATTGATAATAATAACAGTGCTTTAGTAAAATAATGTATACAGAATGAAGTTTTATATTCATTGTATATACAATGAAAAATACTGTACATAAAATATTTCACATAGTACCTGGCACATAGTAAGAGCTCAGTGATAATACTTGTTATTATTTGCTACATTACAATGGCCTATGTCTGACCCACTTCATTGAGGTGTAACTCCTCTCTATAGTGACCTGGAAATGTAATAGGGTGAGAATCTAGTGTATTGTGTGACATTTTCCCAACATAAGTAGAAAAACGGCCTGCTTCTAAGGAAGGGCCTTTACTTACAGAACCACTTTAAAATATTGTGCCGGACACCGCAAGCAATTCTAACACGTGAAATCTGCGACGTCGAGAAAAACTTGGCAGGGCTATTTCTCTGGGGGCTCTAGAGGATTCAAACAGGAGCCTTGACCTGACACAGCAATGGCATGATTTTTCTCAAGCATGAAGCCTGACTGCACACTTCATATAAGAGCTGGAGGCCATGGCCCCGGGAAATTGGAAGCTGGAAAATAAGCATTCGAAAGGTGAAAATGTTTCATCTAGTTATTAGAGGAGGAGAATCATACGTTTGCCAAGAGTAGGGCCTTCAACATCCATGTGGATACGCTTAGCGCATCCACCAAGGTGCCCTTGGCGCATTGGTCCAATTGTATCACCCAACAGGAATGGAGATGAGGATAGGAGGTCTCCATCATAAAGATCTGTTGATTCTGAAAGGGGTTTGAGTGGGGTTTAGGGGATGGTAGTTTTTCTCCTGATTATTAAGAAAAAAGGTATACTCAGATGAAAACAAGGAAACCGTAGAGAGATGTAAATAAGAAAATAATTTTCCACCATCCTACCAAGAAAGTCACTGATAGCATCCTGTCGGGAGCACGCCCTCTCTCTCCTTCCATTTATACCTTTTAAACAACATTATTGAGGTATACTTATACATCGTAAATATCCCCTTTGTAGTTGTGCAGTTCAATGATTGTCAGTAAATTTATTGAGTTGTGGGACCATCACCATAAACCAGTTTCAGAGCATTTTCATCACCCGATAAGATCCTTCATGCTCTTTTATAATTAATCTCCGTTTCCTTCCCAACCTCAGGTAACAGCTGATTTCTTTTCTCTATATATAGATATGTCTTCCATAAAGAATTTCATATACTTGGAATCATACAATATGTGGACTTTTGTGTCTGGCTTCTCTCGTTTTGCAAAATGTTACTAAGGGCCATCCACGTTGTAGCAGGTATCAGTACCTCATCCCTTTTTAAGGCTGAATAATAGTCCATTGTATGGAGAGACCACATTTTGTCTCTCAATTCACCCAATGATGGACATTCAAACTGTTTCCAGTTTGGTGTTATTATACACTATGCTCCTAAGAACATTTGTGTGTTAGTTACATGCTTTCATTTCTCTGGGCATGGAATTTCTGAGTCATCTGATAAATTTACCCTTAACTTTTCAAGAAATGGCCAAACTGTTTTGCAAAGGAGCTGTATCACTTTGCATCCCCACCAGCAACATATAAGGGTCCCCATGTCTCCACCTCCACAAACTCATCATCGTCTGCTTTTGAATGGTCACCTTTCTAGTGGACGTGAAATCTGTTTGTATTTCTATGTGACTTTATTTAATCCAAGGAATCATTAAGATGGAAGCTCCAGAAATCCTTACCCACCTTATCACATAAGTAAACAAAGTCATGCTTTTCTGCTGATCAACAGAGTTTACTTTCTTTTTGCTCAATTATTTTTCCCCTTGTCTGCATGAACATGCTCATGTGTGTGAATGCATATTGCATGTGTCATAGTTTAAATTATTCTGAATAAACCTGGCATAGCAAATTGCTGGCAAAGGTGAGATATTCTCCCTTCTTCTGCCCACACAGACCTTGCTAATCATTTCTGCTGAGTGCACATAGGACCTCAGAATATTTTCCGATGCAGAATTCCAAACAGCTATTAGCAACCAGTTGGTGATGACACGAAGAATGAAACTGATTTACCACGCTTAATATGTAAACGTCTGTATATTGCTTTTTCATCAATTAAATTTATATCGTAAGTATGTACTAGGCATATTTCCTAAAATAATTTTCAACGTTTGTAATAGTCTACCATATGAACACTTGATAATTTATTTAACCTTTCGCCTATTTTGAATACATACTTTCCCCCTGGTTTATTTCTATCATAAATGATACTACAGTGAATATTCTGTACATTTGTATATCCTAAAAGCAGAATTATTGGATCAAAGAGTAAAAGGTTTTGGGGTCTCACAATGCATCACTAGTATTTTCAGAGGATACATTTCATTTGCCCCCCATTTTTCTGATGGATGGAGGTTCAGGCTGGTAGTGGCTCAGATTTTTCCTGAGATGCCAAACAGGCTGTAGCATCTTAAGTTTCTATTTAACCCTTGGAATTTATGTGACCACCCCCCCACCCCAGAAGTTCTTGCTTGGTTTATCACGTAGATAAAATTTTTGTTTGTTTTCCTCTTCAAAATGTAAGAATATTACTCCTTCTTTGTTTCCTTTTCCCTTGTTAAGTTCCTTGCTCTAGAAATAGCCTTCAAAACCTGGTCCAAGAGCTCAAAACCCAGGATTTGTTGAGAGTACTCTTAGGAAAATGTAGCCAGGGAACTAGGTACAGTGGATAAGCCAGCTTCTTACATGGGAAAGAGGGACCGGGCTTGGTCCAGCATCCTGCCTCCGCCACAGGATTCCAGCTTGGAAGCAAGTTGAAAAGCTGTTAAGAGAAGCTGATGCACCCGATTGAGGGCATGACCATCCTGGGAGGGCCAGGTGGCCCTCTCACACCATACACTACGCTCTGGTTTCACTTCCGGTTTCCAGGAATTATGGTCAATTCTGAGTCACATCCCAATAGCTCTGAGTCCATCCCATTAGGGACTGTGTATGTCACACTCTCCCTGGGAGGTGAACAAGGTGGTCACACACCATACCCAGAGGCAATGTGGTGGGCAATGTGTTTCCATCAGATTTTTTTCCCCTAAAATCCTTCTCTCTTATCGTTGAGTAATAATAGATTACTAGTTCTCCACACCTTAGCTTTTCTTAAAGAGTTCAGGCAGACTGATAGGGCAAATGTCAATTATAAGTATTTCCATCATTATTCTCGACTCTTGGAGGCATTATGATGGCAAACTTTCTTCAGCCATGATTTGGGGCTTATATAGTCCATTGAGGTTATACCAGCAAGCGTCAAGAGGGTAGGGTGCTGTGCTGTTGACTGCTGTACACCCAGCACAGAGTAGGTATTCTAGAAATGTTCTTGAGTGAATGGGACAATGTATGCGAAGGTTCTTAGTAGCCTTAACCCACACCCTGACATACCCCTGACACGATTTCACTCCTGGGTACACACCCAACAGAAATGAACACCAGTGTCCTCCAAAGAACACGTGTGAGAATGTTTATCACAGCATTATTTAGAATATGTGACCCTGTTAGTAACCCTAATGTTCACCCACGGTAGAAAGGGATGGATGCATTGTGACGCATTCAAAAAATGGGAAGATGCACAGCAATAAAGATAGAACTAGGGCTTCCCGGGTGGCGCAGTGGTTGAGAGTCCGCCTGCCGATGCAGGGGACATGGGTTCGTGCCCTGGTCCGGGAAGATCCCACATGCCGTGGAGCGGCTGGGCCCGTGAGCCATGGCCGCTGAGCCTGCGCGTCCAGAGCCTGTGCTCTGCAATGGGAGAGGTCACAACAGTGAGAGGCCTGCGTACCGCAAAAAAAAAAAAAAAAGATAGAACTAAACACAAGAAAACCTCGTTACTGGGAGAATATTGAATAAAAGAAGTCAGACCTAAAACGTGTATGTCTCATTATCCCACATATATGAAGTTCAAAGACAGGCAAACATAATATTCAGTGGTAGAGAGCAGAGGTGTAACCCTGGGGGATATTGACCACCATAAGGCTAGAATCAAGAGCTGAAACTGTTCTGTATGTTGACTGGAGTGTTATTTCCGTGGATGCACACATACATCCAAACTCATCAAGCGATATGCCTAGATTTATATGCTTTGCCCTATGTAGGTGGCAACTCAATTTTTTGAAAGTGTGTTTCTTGATACGGCATCATAGCTTTTCATGACCTGACTCTCACCTCCCTGGACGCTCATATCTCCCTATGCATATTTTGCTACTTATTACTAAGCAAGGAGTGCCGGAATATACCAGGTATTGCTTCATTATCAGTATTTGGCAAGTTCTGTTTCCTCCTCACTCCTTTAAGCCTGGAAAACTGCTCTATAACCTTCAGATACCATTTTAGATGTCATTCCTTTCCAGGATAATCTCTTGGTCACCTTTCCCCCAAGCCTGCATTAACTAGGTGGGCTTTTTTAGCCTTCACAGCACCGAGTATTTACTCTTAACCCAAAATGAATCAAAACTGCCTCACTCCTTGCCTGTCTTTCCTACTGGATTCTGAAGTCACTAAGGGCAGGGGTCCCACTCTGGTTCCCAGCTGAGTACCACGGTGCATTGCCAGGCAGTTCACAGGACCATAATAGATGCTCCTTGAATTGAATTCTGAATTTCTCCTTTCAAAAACCTAGATGTAGCATCAGCAGCCCGGGTTTTTCTCCTCCCCAGAGTGTTGGTGTTTACAGGGCTTCTGCTAATGCCGCACCAACACGTTCTTTGCACAGGCCCTGTTAGAAAATTAGATCAGGTGGTTTCCCCACTGTAACATATGACACTTTTCTAATTAGGGCAATGTTTAATTTACTGTCTCATGGCTTTTTGAATAAATATAAATTGTCATACTAAAGTGACAGGTGTAAAACCCAGGACGGCTGTGTTAGAGAGGTTAATCTACTGTTAATCAAATCAGTTCTGCCTGACTTTCTCCTGGGGAGGGAGAGATAATGGGCCTGTTTAACTGGAGATTAGCCAGGTTTTGGCTGGAAATCCCTCCGGGCTCACCTGAGCCTCTTCCTGTCTTGTTCAGAATGAAGATATTCAAATGTGCCCCTAATTAAAGTTGGGACCTTCTCTCTCCTTTGGCATCCCATGAAGTGAGGACACTTTCCATTGGGCCTTTCTATTTACCACAAGGGTTTTTCTCTCAATCCAGTTACTTCTGGAATATTCTGGAATATTACTAAAAGTGCCCCCCGCATTGTAAATTCTTGCCAGTGATAAAATTTGGGTGTCTCTACTCCCATTGCCGCTCCCCACAGCAAAGATGGGGCACTCGGGGTATGATGGGGAGGCGGCCTTGGCCTTGATGTGGTCCCATGAATGTGTCTCTGGCCTAAGAAGAGAAGGGCTCTAGCCAGAAGTCAATGAAACTGCTAGCACAAGGAGCTGGAGATTGGGACACACAAGCAGAATTGATTTGGGGTCTAGGAGACCAAGTAGGGATTCCCCTTAACCATTGTCAGGAGCACATCATGGCTTTGGGCCTCTGAGGAGAACAGCCACGCTTCGTAACGTCAGGGATTTGCAGCCTCAGACCACTGAGGCCCTTCGAGGCGTCAGAGGACACAGCGACATCATGGTGGGCACCAGCTCGAGGCATGAGGGACTCTGATCAGTGGCTTTGCAGACAGAAAGGCGGATACAGATAAGAAGAAACGCTGTACTCTGGGACTCCTGGAATTATCTTAAGATTTTATACGGGGGGAGGGATAAATTAGGAGTTTGAGATTAGCAGGTACACACTACTATATATAAAATAGATAACCAACAAGGACCTACTGTATAGCACAGGGAACTCTACTCAATATCTTGTAATAAACTGTAATGGAAGAGACTCTGAAAAAGAATATATAGATATATATGTATAACTGAATCACTTTGCTGTACACCTGAAACTAATACAACCCTGTAAATCAACTATACTTTAATTTTAAAAAAAGAGGAAAAAACTAGATTTTGGAGAGATTGACAGTTTCATCGTGCAGATCGTGGAAGAGTAAACGAAATATGAATCATTACCATTAATTTGAAACACCCATTAAAGGAAGGTGATATGATGGTGTGATTAAGGCTGAGGGATAAAGAATCAGAGTGCTGGGTTCAAAATCTGCCTTATTACACAAGTTATGCGATGATGAGCAACCCCTGTGAGCCTCGTTATTCTCATATGTAAAATGAGGTTGTTGTGATTAAGTGAGATAATATGCATAATGCACTTAAAACTGTACCTGGCCAGAAAGAAACTAAATAATCATCAGTTATCATCATTATGATCCCCATCATCATTATGACCTCAGTGTTGTTACCATCATTACCGTCAGCAGCAGCATTACCATCAACACCATCACCATCAGAATCATCCCTATCATCTTTATCACAATCATCATCACAATCATTACCATCATCACCAGAATTGGTGCCTGCAGAATAATGAGGACTGAGGAAATTAAAATTATACTGGCATTATTATCACCTCCACTTTATAGAGGAGGAGAGCATTGATCCGAATTAGAGGCCTGCCTGAGACCACAGTTATTCAGGACTGGGGCTAGCATTTGAACCCAGTTCTTACATGTACTAAAATCCAGCACTCTTCCAAAAAGTGTGTTGATACAGAGCAAAGAGCCTAAGAAACAGGTGAACAACAGGAAATACAGTCAGATTATATACCTCTATTAATTTAAGATGTGACATTATTATATGGTTGGCTGGTTTCCAAAGAGCATGTTCCTAATTACTTGAATTTTGAGATTAAAAAAAATTTTTTTCCATGTACACACTGCTATATTTAAAATAGATAACCAACAAGGACCTACTGTATAGCACAGGGAACTCTGCTCAATACTCTGTAATAACCTAAATGGGAAAAGAATTTGAAAAATAATAGATACATGTATATGTATAACTGAGTCACTTTGCTGTACACCTGAAATTAACACAACATTGTTAATAACCTATACTCCAATCTAAAATAAAAATTTAAAAAAATTTCCCACTTACAGATTAATGATGTGATAAGGCCAGACCTATCCTTTTGCATCTTTCCAGCCAACATCCCATTGTTCATTTCCCCTGTGACCCTGAATTGTCTCTGGATTTTGGAGAGACAAAACAACGTATCCACTTATTTTCCTGTAACTCACCCAGCATGTAAAACAAATAACAGAGCTGACATATCTGAAGGGCTGTGTTGTGGGCAAAATAAGGAGGCAAGATAGTCTTGCGCTTCTATTTATGGACTATAAACCCTTTACAGTGGCATTGATGAAGGGTTTATAGTCAGTACCCAAGCTGGTTACACCATAAATTGTAATGTTATATGATAAACTGGGACTTTATAGCAGTAGTAGATATCAAAGAAAAAAATGAGTTGGAGTCTGAAAGGATCTATCATGGAAGACGCTTGCTGTAAGTTTAAATATTCAAGCTTGTTTTTGTCTTCATTTCATTCAAGCATCGGATAATTCATGTTCTTCTGAGTGGGGATTTATAGATTTACCTAGCGATCGACTGTGTAAAAAACAAAACAAAACAAAACAAAAACAACAGAAAACAGAAAAACAGAAGGCATCCTGAGTGGTAAATGGCACAGTCATGACGTGGATAAGAAACAGAAGAGAAACACTGAATTATTCAAGGATTTAGGCTTTCTGTTTTTACACTGGCAGTGACAGGTAAGGCTTCCCACCTAGTCTGGGGCTTGCTAGTATGGCAGTGTTGTAAGGCATCTTGGTTACTATATGGAGAAACAGAAAATATTTACAAGGGAAATGTGTTGAACATAACTTAATTGCCTCCAGTTTACATTAAAACTAAAAGCAGGAAAATGTCAACAAATGTTAATTTCCTGCTCTCTCTAATGGGCACACACTCTTTCAGCTCCCAATTCTGTTCTTTTTCATTATGGAACCCAAATTGCTGATACTTACTTATTACTTATTTATATTTTCATTTGAAAGTAAAAATAAGCTCATTTGCCATAATAACAGCTTAATACTTCCCGTGCTAAGAAACTGTCTTTTTAAAGATTTCTATTAATGGCCTCTCAGAAGAAGAAATTAGAGAGTTTTCACTTTTTGCATATGCACTATGAGGGAAGTATGGTTAACTTAGATCAGTATCTTCATTCACAGTGGTGCTTACTTAGTGCTCTAGAAAACAGGTGCTCTGAATTCACAGAGAGAAGAAATGGCTTGGTAACGGCTGAGAGCTAAAATCAACCTGCAAAGACTGAGCACTAAGAGAATCCATTCCAGAGGCTAGGAGTTCAGCTTTGCATCACATTCACAAGCCCGAGACCATCTGGAGTAGACCTGCTACAATGTCCCAAGGAAACTGGCCAGGGGCTGGAGGAATTGTCTGCTCCGAGTTAGATATGTCAAGTTCCTCCAGTTAAATCACTAGATATTTTGGCAGATATCAGAGCTACAGATTGCTTGGTCACAGATTGCTTGTACCTGGATTCCTAGAAGCTCCGGGGCTGCTGCTTACACTCTCCCTATTTTCTTAAAGAACTTCCATAGCCTCTAAGCTGGAGATCATCCCCCTTGGCCTTGGCTCAGTTATCTGACTTTTCTATTAACAAGTAGCTTTGGCAGGTCACTCATGCTCTTGTTCACAGTGATCCCTACTAACTCAAACTGCTGCTAGAACAACCAAGCCTCCCAGTTTTCCTGGGATTGAGGGATTTCCTAGGACATGGGACTTTCAATTTTAAATCCAGGAAATTTCCAACAAACTCAGATGTGTTGATCACAATACTAGTGACCCTGAATTACCAGGAGTGACGGAGCCAGAGAAATTCAGTGAGTAGCTGTACAAGTCTGAGTGAGACTCAGGAGAGAATGAGGACGTAAGAAAGATACAGAGCTATCTGTGCAGAGGAGAGCTGTGGGCGATGGGTACATCTCTCACTGATGGGGTGTGGAGCAGGGAAGAAAAATCAACATCACCTTGCATGACAATGCGGATGAATCGGAAATGGCTGCCTGGGGTTATGTGTTGAGAAGTATTCTGAGGTTGTTTAACAAAAGAAACATGAATAATAAACTTCACAAAGTGAAAGAAAATGATAGCAGCAAGTGTATTACTTAATACCCAGACATGAGAGAATTGACTAAGAATTGGACGTGATGACCATTCAAACATTAATTTAAAAATGAACCTCTAAAACATCTTAACTAAATAAACTAGAAGCAATCACAGCCAGTGAAGGAAATGAGAAACAGAAAACTTACAAGACTTTGCTATAAACTATGTTTTGTCTTTTTTCCTATGCATAGATATACTCTAAACAAATAACACTGTTTATACTGCTTGCCAACCTATTCCTTTTGTTTGTCTTGTTTTGTTCAAAAAGACTATATTTTGAATAACATCTGTCATTAAATGGTATTCCATAGCTTTATTGCAGATGGCTGTGTATTGTTACATAGAATTTGCCCAAATTTGCTCTTATTAGATATCTGATTGCTAATATTTACCCATTTTTGACCCACAAACATGGTAGTTTCATGATACAACCTAATAACACACTTGCTCCTACCCCAAGCTAATAAAAGCTCCTGTAAGAACAATGGCAACGTGCATTCTTGTAGCTGGGTGTGCACACTTCCATGGTTATTTCCTTGGGGGGGATTCCTGAACTTGAACTTGCTAATTCTAAGGATAAACTCTAATCCTAAGGATGAAAAGGAGTGGCTTGGTAACTTGTTCAAAGCTAGGGATAACTAACAGAGCACCTGGAACAGCACCTCCCAAAGTCACCTCTTATAGTTGAACTGCAGTCCCTCCAGCCACCCCCCACCCCTTGGCGGCCAGTCCTAAGATAGTAAAAGCACCTGATCTTGCCTGAGATGCAAATCTGATGAGACAAGTAGGGGCATTTGTGTTCAACATCAATAGGGTGCAGCTGAGAAGAAAGGGCGTGGTTGGATCCTTCTGTGATGCTGGATCAGAAGGTTTTTCCAAGTTCAAGCACTAATCACTTTCCTTCCTCAGCAATGTATCACTTCACTTGTACTCATTACTGTTACAGTACAGAGAAATGTGCAACAAGGTCTTACAGCTGGTTTCACTCTTTTCATTTCAATAAATGCATTCAAAAATATCATTTTGTATCACCACCAAAAAATCCACCATTTTTCTCACATGTACTTAGGCCACCCCAAATCATCCTATATACCAATGGTACAGGGGACATTCTGGTAAACAGTACATTCAAAGATATTCTGAGGTCTCTTTTTATTCTCCTAGTGTTTAAGAAAAACAAAATCTGATGAACATGGTTTTCGCTTTCAACAAAATTGCATACTACAGGTATTTAGAACTGAATTACAATTACAGTAATTGCCTCGGAATCTTCTCCAGCTTGGAAAAGCCTGCGCCGCCCCAAGGGTAGAGGATTATTAACAACTGTGCCTTGCTTTGTTACAGCTTCCTATAGCCTTTGCAGATAACCCACACATGGGCCACTTCCTTCATCCTTAGGAAGGTGTTGGTTTGCAAACTGGCCCTGTACAAGGAGGACAAGGCGAGACCCCAGAAAGAGGCAGCCACTCCAGATTGGTAGGTGGCAGGTCTCATAAGCGAGGGAACTTACAAGGCTTATCTTAACTTCTTTTTTGTTGTTGTTGTGGTGGTACGCGGGCCTCTCACTGCTGCGGCCTCTCACGTTGCGGAGCACAGGCTCCGTACGCACAGGCCCAGCGGCCACGGCCCACGGGCCCAGCCGCTCCGCGGCACGCGGGACCCTCCCGGACCGGGCCACGAACCTGCGTCCCCTGCATCGGCAGGCGGACCCCCCAACCACTGCTCCACCAGGAAAGCCCATCTTTCCTTTTTTTTTTAAAGTCTCGGCATTTTTTTACTCGTAAAAAAAGGGGAACTTACCTACAAGTCTTGTCTTGGGTGGGTGCAAGACGAGCAGATCTCGGCATCTGTCCGCCAGAATCTTAACAGTTTCAACAAATATCCTTTCCAGATGGTCTCAACACCTTACTCTCTCAAGGTTGCATCTCTGGAAAGCTCCCATTGTGGAAACAGTGGGCAGAGTGTACATTTCAAGAACAGAGGAGCCTCCGAATGCCCGGGTCCTGCCCGGGTTCAGCTCGCGGGTCAACCAGAGGTCTCACCCTCTCCGTGACCTCCTCCATCACTTTCCCAGTGGTACCGCCCCTTGGCGTCCTAATCAGGCTTCCTCACAAACACCTGGGCTGTAATCCTTCGTGGCTCGCACCCTCGTCGCTTTGTAAAACGGCTCACTGAGGTCTCCAGCTGACCATCCTACTCCCCCCAATTTTCTGCCAGCCCTGGAGCGAGCAGAGCAGGGGACACCGCAGCCCTTCTCTAACCCCAGTTCTTCTTCCCACTTTGTAACTTGAGTTTCAGCCACGAGCTGGGCATCTGTTGCCGGCCGACCCAACCACAGAGTAAGCCAGCCCAGAGCGCACCGGAGCCCGGCGTCTGCCTTCTCCGCCTGCAGCGCCCTCTGCGCCGTTCTGCAAAGAAGAGCGTCCAATCAGACAGCATGCTGTGGGCATCCCCGCACTCAAGCGGCGGTCAGCAAGCATCTGACATTCAGGACACCCCTCCCCACATAGAGGTCTATGGTCAACCCGGGATCTCCCGGCAACGGATGCCTCTTTCCCAAGACCCATTTCTTCCGTCTTCTGGGTGTCAAGCATTGGTTCGCCAACTGCCCCGTATGCAGAGGACAAGGAGAGACCCAAGAAAGCTGCAGGCTCCTCCAGATCGGTAGGTGGCGGTTTTAATAAGCGAGGGAACTTACTAACCAGGCTTGTCTTGAGCGGCCACAAGACGAAGAGATCTCGGCACCTGCCCGCCCGAATCTTAACAGTTTATATACGGAAGCCTTCACTTGGGTTAGGCTCATATTCAGTCTAGGTGGTCTGAACACCTCGCTCTCTCAAGGTTGCATCCTTGGAACGGCTCCCGCTGGGGGAACAGTGGACAGAACGTATATTCCAAGGACAGGGGAGAGGGTGAGGACCCTTCGATTGCCCGGGTTCAGTTTGTGGGTCAACCAGCAAGTCACATCCCCTTGATGACCTCGTTCATCAGCAAGTAACGTGTTAGCTACGTTTTACATAGGAGAACACTGAGACCATGGACGTTTAACAGCTTGTCCGTTTCCCCAGAAAATTTGGGATGGAGCTAAGTGGGTAAGTCATGTTTTCCTACAACAGCGTGTGTACCTCACTGAGGAGCAGTGGGAGAATCAGATAGTGTATAATCTAGGGAGGTCTTCATTGTTGTCTTGTCAATGAGAATGTCTTTTATCTGCCTGCTTCTGCTCTCCTGGTTTGTGTCCATCATACAACACTCGGCTGACTTGTCCTGCTGAGATTTTTCTTTTTAAGCCAGTGGTTCTGAATGTGTGGTAGAATCACTTGGGATGCTTTTAAAATATACTGAATCCTGAGCACCCCCCTCCAGAGATGCTAGTTTCATTGATCAAGGTGGTGCCTAGAAATTGGTGTTTAGAAACACAAACACTCCAGGTGACTCTAAAGTGCTTCCTGGTTTGAGAACCACTGCTTTTCCAGCCTTGATACTACCCACCATCTTGTTAGAAATTCAGAGTCCCAGGTTCCTCTTACCCTTTTCAATAATATGGATAACAAGCTCTCCATATTATTTGTGTGTATGTTAAAATTTGAGAAGCACTGCACCATAAGGGCAGGTGTCTACCTTGTGCATGGAGTTTATGTCTCATAGCATTCTACCTGAGGTTGAGAACTGAACTGACCCTGAAAAAAAAAGCAATTAATAGGTGAATCCTTATATGAGTCTTACCATTTAGGCCTGAAGAGGCACGTATGACCTTCTTGGTCTCATCCAAAGGACGTGAATATCATGATAGAACAATCCAAAATTTAGGACATGATTTTGAGTAGGATGGAGTCCTTGTAGACTATGCCTTCAACCTGAACGTTAATTGGGACCCTAGATGGTATTAGTCTTTATAGCAGTGGAAAGAGGTTTGGGAATTAAACAAACTCTGTACTTGCTGCATGGTCCTCGGTAAGCCCTTAACCTCAATGAGCTTTTCACTGTTCTTGGGAGAATGAAATGAATTTATGCATGCAGAGTGACTGATGCTGGCTAAAAGCTCAATGAATGGTAGTTAAGATGCTACAAGTTGTGTCATCTGGGGAAAACGTTTAAAATCGGTGGAAACTATGTTTCTCATCCTTAAAATGGGGAGAAAGATGGTAGAGATGCCTCAGTATTACATAAGAAAACGCTCTTGCAGAAACATATTTAACAGGATGCCTGGCATTTGAAAAATGCTCGATAAAGGTTTGTTATATTCATAGGTATTATCATCATCATTACTTCCTTCTATTTATGGCATATGTGCTTAGAAGGGTCTTGACTTAGTAATTCTGGCCTAAAAGAAAAGACAGACAAAAATTGGAAACACTTATTGCTTCTGGTCGTTTCTGCTTTTTCCTTCCCTTTTTCCCCAATTGGTCGAGCTATATTTTCTTTGTTTCCTGCTTTTCTCTGATGTACCTAGAAACCATCACCCTCATTTCCTTCAGATTTCACATCATTATTGTGTTCTTAATGTTCATCCCCCCCAATGTCTGGCATCAGGAATGAAATGGGATTTGTCGAGGGAAATAATCCTGGTGATAGGCCAGGATTTTAATCACCGGGAAGAAACCAGCAGTGATCAGGGTCATCAGGGAAGCACGCCTGAAACGCACATGAAAATGACACCATTTCACTTAGTAACAAAAATGCTCGTGGGAACGGGGCCAAAGTGTGGAAGTCAAGTTTAGGGATGAAAGATGGCAGAGACCCATCTCCCTGCAACTTCCCAGCTCTAAGAAGCAAGATCTCACTCCAGGCAGCTGCCTAACACATTAGATTGCATTTCTCAGCCTGTATTCCTCCTGAATGAATAGTCCTCAGCCTTGAATCTATGGCTTTTATAAAAATAGACATTTCCAAAGGAACAAATTATCTAGCCTTTTCCCTCCCAGCCCCTTAACCTACCCAATGTTGGAGAATCACTCTGCAGCCCCTCTCTCTTGCACAGGATTACCCAATTATCTTCTAAATTATAAAAGGGAACTCTTCCCCACCAACTGTTGGTGGCAGGGCCAGGATGCGCAGTGTTGCAAAACTGTAGCAAAAAAAAAAAAAAATGTAAACAAAAGAATCCCATGGAACAGGGGGCAAGCTGTCCACATATGCTGATCCCAGCGGCTTCAATCGAAGGCGAATTGCTTCCCCAGTAAATGAAGCCAGTGCAACTAATAAACTCAGGCACTAATTGCTGGCTGCAGATGTATTAACTGAAGCAAATGCAATGCCGGCAACCATTAATGATCTGATGAGGCCAGTAGTCTTCCGATGAGGTGGGGACTGATTGCATATTAAAGGATGGCATATGGAAAGTGCCAGGAACAAAAGATTTCAAGCTGGAAAAAAAAAAAAAAAGAATGAACGAAGGGGGAAAAAAAAGAGTTCTTTCTTTCTGTTTTTAAAGACAAGAGCCATCTCTGTGTCTGAGAAAGGTAATTAAAGTCCCATCCCTAGCACAGGTCTCAAAGTGAGTTCAGTGAAATCTGACTTCTGAAGCTTTAGCGCAGATGAAAAGGTTTCACATTAAAAGAGGGTGACAAAAACATTCCGATGTAAAAGCACTTGCCTCTTTGTTTAACCCTTAGAGCTGGGGTGAGTGCCTGCTGTTTAGCTGTTTCTTCTGCTTTTCATTCAGTGGAAGTGAACTTCCTGACTGCATCAAACCACGAGGCAGGTTCATGGATAAGGTCCCTGTGGAAGCTGTTCCCAGCTTGGTCTTTAAGCTTTCTTGTAGGGCTTGCATATTAAATCATAAAAGAAATTACTCTTTGCAGGGCACTAGCAATATGCCTGGCACCCTGCCAAGCCGTTGACACGTGTGCTCTCATTTTATCCACACAGTACCTTGCAAGATAGGTAGTTATTCACCGCCATTTTAAAGGCAAGGCATTTGAAGCTTAAAGGAGTAAAGTGACCTGCTCAAGGTCACATAGCTGGTAAGGAGAGATCTAAGTATTAAATCCAGGACTTTTGCTCTAATGTTGAGCTCATAATCATTGTACCATATGCCCCCTCTCCCCCAAATAAGGGCAGTTTAATTGTCAAATGATACACAAACTATTTGACACCTGCTTCCAGTAAAAAGTAGGGAACAGATTTAAGTGGTTTTCTGATTGTCCCTTGCGAGGGTCCAACTTTTAAGAGTGATTGAAATGTAAATATAGTGATGTCTTCTATGAACCTCTGACTCCTGAGAAGATTTGGTGTGACCAGCTGTACAATTTTCTAGGTCTGAAGTGTTTCCTGGGGTAGATAGCACTTTTAGTGCTTAAACCAGGCAAACTGGGATGGCTGTTCGCCCAAATAGATACAGATAAGAGTTTTCCCAGGTCCTCTTAATTAAAAACCAAAGTTATGTTTAAGTGACATTTTTTAAACAGGTTTAAATCAAACTAGCATTCAAGAAGGATGTAATTGACTGGCAGGGATGTAGAAAAAGATGGCATTCGGAGGGACTTGAGTTATGACCCCAGATGTGCCTCTATCAGCTGGTTAGTCATTTTTTCCTCTATGTCTACGCTCCTCATGCAGAGATGGAAGTGACTGATGAACTGATCCATCTTTACATTTTCTTGCAACTTTAAATTCCTAGGAGTCCAAAAGGGGAAACAAAGAGTATTTAAATCATTGTCATTCATGATAGTAACCAACATTTAGGGTACTTCTGTTTGTAGAGTATTTTATCTTGCATTATTTATTTATATTCTCAGACAACCTTGAGGTGTAGGCAAGCTTTTGGGTATTATGTTGAGAAAAGTAACACTCATTAATTTGGAGTTGTTATAGAAAGGTTATTGAAGTGACTTGCATTAAAACTAAATCAAGGTCATAAGTTAAAACCATAGACATTTCTTTCATGCCTGCCCCAGTTATCAAGCATTGCATATCTTAGACATTTTAATGGAGGCAAGATATATTTTTAAAAATCCAAACTTAAAAGTGTCTTATTGCTTCTTTGTACTGGAGACAAGACCACTTGTTCTTGTCAAATCAATTCTCTGCTCTTCCCCAAATTCTGTAGCCCAGTGTCCCCTAAAATGTATTTCATACTGCACTCCTTCAGCAGGATGCTGCAGAAAAAAAGAAAAAAGGTTTTATACAAGTATAGGTGCATGCAACAACATGGATGACTCTCAAAACAGCAAAATGGGTGAAAGAGCAGATTTGTTTTCCAACAGGCAAAACTAATGTGTGGTGAGAAAATAATCAAACAGTGATCGTTGTTAGGATGGAAAAACATCAGAAAAATGACTTCCTCTGGGTGAGTGGGTGGGAGTAGAGATTGACAGGAAGGGGAATTCAGAAAGTTTCTGGGGTGATGATCTTGAGTCATTCAGATCTTTGCATTTGTCAAAATTCTTTAAAAATTCAAAATAAAAAATTTAATTTAAATTCTAAATTCAATCTAAGTTTAGCAAATCTTTAAAAATCTTTAAAATGCGCACCTTTTGCCTTATGTAATTTCTACTACAATAAAAAACAGTCATAAAATAGGTTGAAGTCTAGTTAATAATATACATGCTGAAGTATTTGGAGAGTACTGGTGTGCTGCAATTTACTTTGAAATTCTTCCAAATATAAGATGGGTTGATGAATGGATAAAAGAATAAATAGATGGATAGATAGATACATAGATGGATGAATGGATAAAGGGACAAATAGGTGGATAGGTGGATGAATAGATAGATAGATATTGTAGATGATAGATAGATAGATATTGTAGAGGATGGATAGATAGATAGATAATAAGACAAATACATCAAAATCTTAATTGTAGAAGCTGAGTGGTGAGTACATGGGTATTCACTGTACAATTGTTTCAACTTTTCCATTTGTTTGCAAATTTTCATGATAAAATGTAAAAATAAACTGATAGTAATCTTAAAAAGTGTTCTCTATTTAGGAAATGCCGAGTTCTAATTACCTCATCTTCCCCTGGGAGTGTTTAGAGCTCAGGAACATATTAAAGATTTTAAGTTTTGTAGTTAAAACAAAATAAGTAAACTTTATTTAGCCTAATATTTCTTAAAATATTTTGTTAGGAAATTCTTGGTTTTATTTATATTTTTTGTTTGTATTGGTGTTGCATCTTTAGCTCTTTACTACTCTTTGTGGTACACTAGACAATCAGAATGAAATATTAACATGTAGAATTAGGTATCCCGTAAGAATGTATGTTGTCTAGAATGCATTAAATCATGGTTAGGGTATGGCAGTTATCAGAGCTGGGGTTCTTCCCAAATTGCGCAGAGGAGTTTCATATTTTGAGCCAGAGTTTGCTCACCTGTAAGTTGGGTAACATGGTCCTTTCTTCGCAGGAATGTTGTGAGCAGTAAATGAGTTGATTATGAGATGTGGCTACCTGTAAGAAAGAGTAAATGATGTCAAGAACATCCATAGTTGTTGATGAAAGTGTCTGAGTGAGTAGGATAAACACAGATAAATCCATACCAAGACACACTATAGTGAAAAATCAAAACAGCAGGTATTCAGAGAAAAATTTTAAATCCCTATAAAGAAAAGGTAGTTATGTGCAAGTAACAATGTTCAAACCAAACTTATCATCCACCTTAGTACATACCAGAAGAAAATGAAGTAGCATCTTCAAAATTCTGAGATAGAATTAGAAACTACCCACATGCTTGTCCACAGTGGATAGGTAAATAAATTGCAACATATTCATACAATGGAATAATACACCACTGTGAGGAAAAGATGATCAGCAGCTATATACAACAATGTGAATGGAGGAAGCCAGACACAAAATAGTACACACCTTGTTATTTTATTTACATAAAGCACAAACACAGACAAAACTAACCTATGCTGTTAGAAATCAAAATATTGGCTGTCATTATGCTAGTGGTAGGAAAAGGAATGGGAGCTAGTGATGGAGAGAGATAATGAAGTTAGCTTTTGCATACTGGATATATTCTGTTCCTTGATCTTAACTTTACACTCATAATAGTTGCACTTATCAGGCTAGCTAGCTTTATGTCTCCAGTATAAAAGTTAAGAGACTTGGAGACAGATCCAAAAGTCTTAACGTGCTAACATTTGAAATTCTTAAAGGATAAAAAGACTCAGACCAAGGAGACATGAAACACAGAAATAAAAGAAGAAAACTAACTGAACCAAAGAAAACCATGAATTGTCAGATCACATCTTCTCAGATAGGACACACAGATTCACAGACTTCCAGTCAATCTTAGTGAAATATCCAAATCTCAAAGATAAAAAGAACTTTTTTTTATACACTTCTGATGAAAAGAACAGACTCCAAACAGGACAGAGAGTTAGGCAGTTTTCTGATATCTCTCCACCACACTTAATATCCTTTGAGAAAAAAAAAGGACAATGATTAAAGTATTTTAGAATCTAGTCAAATATAATTCTAGTTCAAGAGTAGAGGAAAACCTGTTTAAAAAAGTTGGTTGAGGAAGAACCTTAACCAGAAGAAAATGAGATTAAAAACAAATCTCTCCAGATAGGAAAAGACAAAGTATTCAACAAGTTGAGGTGGGCAATGGATCTTGTAATATGGTAATTGCACCTAATGGGTTAATGATAGTGTGACTGGTAATTATGGTTTGTGCTTTTATGCTTCTCTTTTGAGAATCTGGAAAAATTTAATAATACTCTGGAATTGAATTTCTAGATGACCTAAATGAAACGTAGGAGTTGAGAGTATCAGGGGGACAGGATGAAGGACTTTCAAGGCCTTGGAAGGAAATAGTTAATAGACAAGGAGAACAAGTAGCAGCATGGTGGAGACATGGCTAATTATGGGTACTTGGTATGATGTATAAAATATATGTTTCAACATGGCTGTTTAGTAAAGAAAAGCTTGGAGGACAGAGCTTCAAAGCAGCAATTCCAAATTTTTAAGAAGGATAGAAAGGCAATATTCTGAATTGCAATATTTTGAATCAAGGTTGGTTGTTGCCCAAACTTTAGAGTGTTGAGGTCGGCCAAAAAGCACGTGTATCTCAGGTGTGTGACAACACATGGGGATGGTACCATTGCTTTCTACAGGGAGTGGGTACATAAGGAAAACAGACACAGGGAGAAAGGAGAGAGTCTGTTGTGTCAAGGGCTATGGTGAGTGGACCTTGGAACACGAATCACATTTTCAGAGAAGGAAGTCACAAACAGACCCCCCAGGTAGTCGGAGAGAAATGGCTGTGAAATAAAACCCAACAACCCATGGCTGCAAATCCCCTCAGTGTGACCAAGGTGCTGAGAAGTTTTACTGCCAAAGAGGAAAGTGTCACATTCTGGAAAGCACATGGCTCCCCAAACTGATTTGCCTTCAGCGTGAGGACGATCCTTCCCCAACCCCCATTTTCTTTTTTGATAATCCCCCTCTTTATTATAATCTTCTTAATATCCATCTGTTACCCTTTAGGCAGAGACTTCTTAAATTCAAATATCAGGCTATTTTTATCATAGAAGAATATGTAAAGCAATAGAAAACAGTTTAATGGATTGTGGAGCCCGTGGCCCTCTTTAGCATCATTTCCATAATGAAATCCACTTAACAGCCTCCATGTTGCCACAGTTGACTGTTCACACAAATGAAGAGTGAACATTTCCTTCATGTAAGATATCCCAGCAAAGCAGAGTCTGAGACACCCACCTGTGACAGTCACGGGACCTTCCCCCTCCAGCCTTGCAATGGAAGATTATGTTACCCCCTGTTTGATTCAGCGAAACTCAGTGGCATGTGGGATATTGTTGTGTGCCTGGGTTTTGTGAAATGGAGAATGGAAGGCAAGGCCTAGGGAGGAGAATTCTTTTCCCTGGGGATTTAACATGACCAAAACCCTTAAAGATTTAATGAGATAATATTAGGGAAAGCTGTAATGTAAAGGAATTGGAGGCCATGATGCTTCACTGCCGTACTTCAGGTCACATTAGATAAGTTGTTTGTTTGTTTTAATTAACAGATTATGACCTCAAACTTTGATATAATAACATAAAGCTACAGAGGAAAATCCATCTTGTGCACCAACACGTAAATGTTGCTTTGTAATGAGGTGGATAATGAAAATGTTCTCCTACATTTTTGAAATCTGTTATCCCTAAATTATAGACAAGATGATGCAAACTTGAAAGAGTGCAGGGATTTAGGCCCGTGCAGCCTGGCCCCTGAGTGTCTGCCCGTCCTAAGAGCCGTGGTGGCACCCAATTGGTCCCGTACACGAAGGAGCCCTCTGGCCCTCTTTCAGAAGAGCCTGACCCTACAAAACAATTATTCATGTCTTGGGGGATTACTATTGAATCTCCAGGAAACTATTGGTAGAATTGCTTTCCTTCTCCTGAACAAGATGGTTAGACCAGGGTGGAATGATTAAAACAGAGGCTAAAATAGAGTCCTTACTGTGTGTCATGGTAAGACTTTTCAACTATTACCTCTCTGGTTTTTAAATTGTGTCTATGGTAACTTTTATTACTACCCCCATTTTAAAAAAGAAAGAATCAAGGCTCAGAGGAACTAACTGAGATAGCCAGGTTTCACTGTTTATCAAGTATTGGCACTTGTACTAGAGCTGGTGCCGCCTGACTCAAAATCCAAGCTCTTAAAAATTCTAATCTTAATGCTTTCATAGAGATGATAAAAATCTGACTCCTTGTCTTCAGATTGTGAAACTGATATTCATTGAGAGATGCCAGGACTTGTCTGAGATCATACTGACTTTGGCAGTTGAGGTTGAAACCTAGACCATTTGGTGAAAATTATTCTCTGTAAATGTAAAAGAGTATACAGATGGGGCTAACTATTCCCTGGGAAAGTGTATCTAACAGGAAGTGCTCTCTACGACATTAGTAAATGTGACTGCATTTCTCTCCAAACCTGCAATATTGGTTGAGCCAATCTGTATCACTTGGCTTTCAAAAAGAGAACGTGAACAAAAAGAGCCGGGCTTCTACTGACCTCTTGGATCAGCTTAAGTTATCTCTGCTCTTATTAAAACAGGCACTAGGTGGATGCAAAAGAAACAGCTGTCTGAATGGTACGGTTTGAGGAGTCCCAGAAACAGTTTTGCCCTCATCAGGATATTTCTTCTGCCTCTCAGCCAAAATATCTGTAAGATTGTTGGGAATTAATCCTCTTAGTTAAAATATATACATTCATTCACTCATTCAGCAATAATTATTTTATTCTATTACAAGTTTTTAGTTTTTTTAATTAAATTAAAAATTTAATGTTATGTAAATTTAAAAATTTACGTAAGATAAAATTTATCACCTTAACCATTTTTAAATGAACTGTTCAGTGGTATATTTGTATTTTTGTACAACTATCACCACCACCCATCTCCAGAATTCTTTTCATCTTACAAAACTGAAACTCTATACCCATTAAACACTAACTCTCCATTCCCCACTCCTCCAAGCCCTTGGTAACCTCCATTCTCCATTCTGTCTCTATGAATTTGACTCTGCTAGTGGAATAGAAGTGGTATCAGGCAGTATTTGTCTTTTTGTGACTGGTTTATTTCCCTTAGCATAAGGTTTATCCACGTTGTAGCATGGGACAGGATTTCCTTCCTTTTTAAGGATGAATAATATTTCATTGTATGTATACACTACATTTTGTTTATCCATCCATGTGCTAATGGACAAAAGGTGGGTTTCTTCCCACCTTTTATATGCTGGTATGAATACGGGTGCACAAATATCTCTTTCGAGACCTTGCTTTCAATTCTTATAGGTATACACTTATAAGTGGGTCATATGGCAATTCAGTTTTTAATTTTTTGAGGAACTTCCGTGTTGTTTTTTTAATTGAAGTATAGTTGATTTATAATGTTGTGTTAATTTCTGCTGGACAGCAAAGTGACTCAGTTATACATATATATATTCTTTTTCATATTCTTTTCCACTATGGTCTATCACAGGATATTGAATATAGTTCTCTGTGCTATACAGTAGGACCTTGTTGTTTATCCATTCTATATATATTTGTTGGCATCTACTGACCTCAAACTCCCAGTCGTTCCGTCCCTGACCTCCCTTCCCCTTTGGCAATCACAAATCTATTCTCTATGCCGTGATTCTGTTTCTGTTTCGTAGACAGGTTCACTTGTGCCATAGTTTGGATTCCACATATAAGTGACATCATATGGTATTTGTCTTTCTCTTTCTGACTTATTTCACTTAGTATGATAATCTCTAGTTGCGTCTGCCATATTGTTTTTCAGGTGTAATTATGCACCAGCAGGATACAGAGATGAATCAGCCATGAGCCCTCCAGATAACAGTTTAGTTTCAGAGGAAAATGAATACAAACATGTAATGACAGTACATTGGGATAAAAGAATCAATGGAGGGCTGGCTAAGAGAGTGTGGGAGCTTTGAAGAGGGTGCACTTAGCTCTTCTCAGAGAGAACAAGGGATGCTTTCAAGAGGTGGTGGCATTTGAAGTGACTCGAGTGTGTGTTCGCTAAAGATGGAGGCTTTTTATCCAAGAGAAGAGACGCCTCAGGATTCATGACTGCTGCCTTCAAGTCTCTCAAGAGCTATTATGTAAAGACTGAGCAGATGTCTTCTGTGTAACCCCGATATGGAAGGGAGACAGCCTTCAGATCAGTAGAAGAATAAGATTGCCAAAAATCAGAGCTGTCCAGCAGTAGGACAGGCTGTCAGAAGGTAGAGAGTTCCACATCACATTTCCAGTGACAACCTGTCAGTGGATGGCGGGGAAGATTCATTCAGCATTTAGGTTAGAACTGATGATTTCTAAGACCTCTTCCAACTTGTGGATTCGATTATTCTAGCACTGGCTCCATCAAAGCATCTCTTGAGATTCAAATTTATCCTCATATTTTCCCTTTAAATTAGCTCTTACAGATACCTATACCTATTTATCTATCATCTAGCTAGCTAGCTAGCTATCATCTATCTATAGTTCATATATATATATATATGTATTACATAATATCATAAGAAATAATACTGTATCTGGGGACGAATAAATAGATAGACAGATATAGATCAGAATGCATTTTCTGTGTGACTTACCAATAATAACAACTATCATTTATCAAGCAAACTATTTTATTGTGCCAAGTATTGTCTTATTTTATTTTTTTCATTGAATCGTCATATTAACCCTCTGCCTTGCGTACTGTCATGAAACCCACTTCACTGACCTGAAACCTGTGTCAGAGAAGCTGACTAACCCATCCAAGTTCACGCTGTTGGTTGAGTTGACATTTGAACTTTGGCCCCAGTGAAACCCTATACTATATAATCTGTCTTGATAGAGCTGTTCTTTTTTTTAAATAATGGGTTACTATATTGCCATTATTACATTGATCCCCTTCACAATCCTTTGACGCCTATATTATCATATCCTCTTTGGACCGGTGAGAAAGTGGAAACTCAGGGTCGTCTAGCAGCATGTAGGTAAAGCCAGGAATGAGGGCAGATCTGTCTGCCTTCTAAAACCACTGACTGATTTTATCCATCCATTCCAAAGTCCTATCAAGGTAGTCTAGCATCCTAAGAATGGACAGGTCATCTGGTTTTCTATTATCTCGCAAGATCAGGTTATAAATTAGAAAATGGCACACGGTGACTCTGGACAGATGGTTAATTTTATCTCCCCCCAACTCCCCACCAAGAGAAACATGTTCTTTGGAAGCTTTGTGTGTAGATGAATTGCCATTTAAATGCCTTTTTCCCCCTCCTCATGCATCACACAAAAGGCATTGTAGAGGGATTGATCATAAAACGGAATTGTTTTATTTTTAATGTTTATTGCGGGAGAGGACCAAGTTGAAAATCAAACACATGGGTCTCATGACTTTAATCAGGAGGAAACTTGCTAATAGATTTTTTTTTTAACTTTAACAACTTAACAACTTGGCAACTTAATTAACTTTTTAAACACAACATAAACCAGCCTGTGGGACTTTCTGCTGCCATACTTAATTGTGGCAAATAGCCTAAGAAGTGGCAAGAAAAACAGATGAGACACCTTTATGGTGAAAGAGGCACCATCTGTAGTTACCAGCGATGATGTTTTGTCACAATCCATACCCGGGAAGTGTAACTCAAGACTTTTAAATAGCCCTCTGTTGGCTTTTCCTTGAGAGTTTAACAATGGCATCATGCAGCCATTAGGGAAAAATAATACTACAACTCCCCAGTAGAAGAATTTATTCCTGGTGAGTGCTAGGGAGGACCTGCATATTCTTCTAAGTAATTAATTAACTTGACAAATAGATCTTAGGTACTTTTGGAATTATTTGAAGGAAGCAACAAATAAGCAAAGCCATGCTTCCAAAGTACTTAATGTCAAGAGGGAGAATATAGGCATTGATCTAGTAAACAAAAACACAACATTGCTCCCATTTACAGAACATCATTATCACCATGCTGTCTGCCAGGAGATTTACACGTGGTTTTATCACCCTGAAGCCAGGTAGATTTTATTATTCACCCATCTAGGAGAAAAGGAGTCAGACACAGAGGGGTTTATTGAAATCGCTGGAGGTCCCAGAACTAAGTTACCTGATAGTCAAACCTAGGTTCACTCATCGAAAGCCAGGAAGCCGATGTTTGCCAAATTTGAGTTATTTGTGTCCCACGGTTACCTCTTATGCTATTTCATGTATTATCCAAACCAGTATTGATGTATCTTTTTCTTTTTCTTAATGAGAGGTAGCCCTATTTTCAGTAGCAAGGTATTTTAGATTCGTGGTTTGATTTATCCAAGGTCACGTGGCTAGTGGGGGACTGGTCCAGGGCTCAAATGGCTACCTCAAAATTTCATGTTCTTTACTACTTTTTTCCCTTTGCCAACTCAAAGGGGGTCAGAAATTTGAAAACAAGAACTTCTACTTTAAGAACCTTATAAAAATTTCAGTTGGTTTTATGATTTCCCGTGTCAATAGATATCATAAGAAAAGCAAAATAAAGTGAGAGTGATTACTTTGGGGAACTAATAAGGAAGGTACAGCTGGAGAGTCCTAACTATTAGAGTTGTGTAAAATTAGGACTAGAGGAGTTAAACAAGATTTTCCAAGATCCTTCAGATAAAACAGTTTTGTCCCACTCCTGAACCCTTGGTCTAAGGCTCTGTGTTATACATCTTGTCATAACCTCACCATCTCTAACATCTCTTATTGCATCTTAACTTTCTTCCATCAGATCAAACCTAGGTGCATTGTCCTTCTCTGATTGTCATCTCCCTGGGCAACACTGACCAGTTTTACTGGAAATATAAATAGGTTTTACTCCCCCAAAAGTTGCTTGGAGAGACATTTTATCAGTGAAGGGTCTTCCCTACCGTATCACAAAACTTGTGGTAGATCAAGAGTCTATGACTTGGGACTTCCCTGGTGGTGCAGTGGTTAAGAATCTGCCTGCCAATGCAGGGGACATGGGTTTGATCCCTGGTCCAGGAAGATCCCACGTGCTGCGGAGCAACTAAGCCCGTGTGCCACAATTACTGAGCCTGCGCTCTAGAGCCTGCGAACCACAACTACTGAGCCCACAACTACTGAAGCCCGTGCACCTAGAGCCCGTGCTCCACAACAGGAGAAGCCGCTGCAATGAGAAGCCCGCGCACCGCAATGAAGAATAGCCCCCACTCGCTGCAACTAGAGAAAAGCCTGTGTGCAGCGATGAAGACCCAACGCAGCCAAAAATTAATTAATTAAAAAAAAAAGAGTCTATGACATTCTTTCAAATAGAAATAGCATGGTTCAATCATGGCTCTGTGGTTCTTGTTACTTTTGTTACAATAATTAGGTACTTAATTTTTTTATTGAAGTATAGTTGATTTACAATGTTGTGTTAGTTTCTGGTATACAGCCAAGTCATTCAGTTTTACATATATATATTCTTTTTCTGGCTCTTCTTTATTATACATTATTATATATTATATATACATTATTATCAGATATTGAATATAGTTCCCTGTGCTATACAGTAGGTCCTTGTTGTTTATCTGTTTTATATGTAGTAGTGTGTATCTGCTAATCCCACACTCCTAATTTATCCCTCCCCCGCCCCTTTCCCCTTTGATAACCATAATTTGTTTTCTATGTCTGTGAATAATTAAGTACTTAAAAAAAATGGTTGTCCCTAGAAGTCATTCTGAATGTCAACACTGTAAGGGATGTTGGTTGAAATGACAAGGCCAAGTGGTCAGGGATCAGAGTTCCTGCCCTGGATCCAACCCAGATACCTCAGCCTTCCTTTGTTTTATGTGTTCAGTTTCCAAGAAAATTAATTATGTTGTTGTTGTTAAATCAGTATTCCAGGTCTTAAATAATACAGTTTGATGAGTACCTACCTAACATGATCCTTTAATTTTCTGGGTTGTTTTTTTTTTTTTGTCTTAGAATCTCTTTTGAATTTATTTATTACTTTAATGGTTTTTAATCTTAATGGGATCCTTTAATTTTCAAAAGCGTGGAAACTGATGACCCAAAAAGAGAAACGGACTTGCCCATGTTGACCCATGATATTGTCAGGCAAAGCTGGAACTTAAACCGGGCGATTCTGCAGCTCTGATCCACATTCTTCCATGACACTAAAACACTATTGCGGAGTCTTCTTCAGAACAGGGAGGAAATGGCACTCTTCTGCATGGCCTATTTTTCTTTGACAGGGAGTCGATTTCATGGGTAAAATGAGAGGTGTTCCTGATGGTCTCTGAGGTCCCACTCAGCTCTCATGTTCAGTGATTCTCCCTTTGTCTCTCTCTCTCTGAACTTTTCCCTTATCCCCCGGAGGTATGGGGATGTAATGCGATGTGCTACAGTACGAGAAAAACTTTCAAAGTCTTAGTGGATCCTAAATAGACTCGTTTAATCTACACGGGGATTTGAATCCTCACATAAGACATTTTGCTTAATTAAGCCACATTCAAACATGAAAAAGTCATGTTCATACAAACCTGAGGATCAGATTTACAACCGCTGAGCACCTCGATGGTGTGGGTTAGTCTCAATTAGCCACATCCTGATTCTTGCTGAGAAAAGGTCACCAGATTTTTTAGTCATTTAGTTCCTTAAAATTCAAGGCAGCCAGCTCAACCATGGTCAGATGTTTAAAGGGAGACCTGGTTTATCATGAAGCCTTTGTGGAGCAGATAGGATTCACTCAGTCATTTAACAAATATGTATTGAGCAACTGTGCCATCTTGTATATTAAACACAAGGGATATACATCGATAATGAAGACCAGTCTGCTTCCTCACTCTTCAGTGTTGCAGTTTAATGAGGTTTCAGGAGGCTGGAGACAGATAGAAGGGACTAAGCATGATTGTCTGGAAGCCTCAGAGAAGAGAACTTTGAACCAAAGACTGAGCTTACTGTAGTAGAAACAGGACGTGTGACCTTAAGATGACTTACAGCTTTATTGCTTTTATAAAATAAATGCATACTCATTTAAAAAATACTAAGTAAAATAGAGAGAAGGCATTTGCAAATCACCCCATATATTATCATCCTAAAGAGCCATCATTAATATTAGGTGAATATCATACTCAGTATCATTTTGTTCATTGACACAGATTTAAGAATAGAGAAACACATTAACCTAACAGGCTATTTTGTTTTTTACATCTTTATTGGAGTATAATTGCTTTACAATGTTGTGTTACTTTCTGCTGTATAACAAAGTGAATCAGCTATACGTAACATATATCCTCATATCCCCTCCCTCTTGCGTCTCCCTCCCACCCTCCCTATCCCACCCCTCTAGGTGGTCACAAAGCACCGAGCTGATCTCCCTGTGCTATGCAGCTGCTTCCCAGTAGCCATCCATTTTACATTTGGTAGTGTATATATGTCAATGCTACTCTCTCACTTCGTCCCAGCTTACCCTACCCCCTCATCCACCGTGTCCTCAAGTCCATTCTCTATGTTTGCGTCTTTATTCCTGTCCTGCCCTAGGTTCATCTAAAAGAATCACATTTCATAGTACTTGGAGTTAAAAATGGGAAAATACACTAACGTGAATTTAATGATATAGGTGAGATTCAAATAAATGTTTTTTCATTGCAGGAAATATAATTTCCTAAAAGACTCCTCTAATGTAAAGAAACCATGTTACAAAAACATTAAGAAATTGGAGTTGTTACTGCGTTTTAAACTACTTTTGCTTTTTAGATGATGTCATTTGGTTCTCTGTCATAAAAGAGGAAGCTCTTAACACAAATTTCTCCTGACCTCACTTCTCCACCACTTCCAAATTTTTTAGTTATTATTATTAATTTTGACATTGCCAAGGATGATGACAGTTACATTTTATTCTGTAACCATGATTTTCATAATTGCTAATTGTTAGTATTGTATTGAAAGAGAGACAACGTTAATAGTCTTTTGACCACAATTTCTTCATTCCTGAATTCTTTGTTTTAACTGCTCTCACAAGTGCTGTCAAACATTGATACACAAGTGAACCATCTGGGGAGCTTGTTAAAAATGAAGATTATGACTCAGTAGGTTTGTGGTGGGGCTCATATTCTGCCTTTATTTCTAGGTGTTGCCGATACACCATGACATGGTGAGGGCTAATTTTCTTTGAAAAGCTCTGTTCCCTAAGTATTTTTTTATGAATACTTACTGTGTGTTACTTTTAGAACAAAATCCTTGGCAGGGATTATTCCTGAATCTCATTTGTATACATATTACTCCATTTTTTTCTAGCATTAAATTTTATTTTGGAGAAAGCTGAGACCAGTCAGAGTTTCACTCTTTGTAGATGATTTTCTTTGACTCCTTAAAGACTTGGAAAAAAAGTCCTTTTAAAAATCTTTATATTCAATAATATAAACAAGGTATGCCTCATACTGACCATTTGGTATCATATTTTCTTCTAAAATGTTTTTTCCCGAATTGTATGGACTTGGTTTTATGTCAGAAATTTTTTCTTGTATTATATCTTGGAAAACTTTTATTTTTCTGGTTCCATTTTTTGAGTTCTTTCCTAGAAGGAAAGTCATTCTCTCTATTTCAAATTTTTTTTTTTTTTGGTCTCCCACTAATATCATCTCTCTGACTGCTTGAATCTTTTGTAATTTTCACACCCAGTTTGTACCAAACCCTTCTCTTAGATCAGATCTAAAAGATATTATCTTTCAGGATATTATCATTTCAGTTGCTTACTGTTCCTCATTTTTGTCCTTGCATGTGATATCTCTCATTTATATTTTTATTTGTCCTTTCATCTTGTCTTTGAATTATTATTTTAAAATGTGTTCTAGTTAAGTGGATCTAGTGCTTGAACATTTCTGCAAATCCTTTTTTTTTTTCCTGTTGTATTAGATAACTTTCCAGGTTGAGCTCTTTTCTTTTTTTTTTTTTTCAATTTTTTACGTTTATTTATTTAACCATTTTCTTATTCCTCTCCTCCTGGATTTACCTTGAAAACTTTTCCTTTATTTCCCTCCTGTTTGGATAGATCTATCCAGGTCTAGTGCTTTCATAACATGTAACTGATTTCTTGACTCCTTTCCAGTCATGGAGGGGACTGTACGCAGGGCCACAGGTTGAGGGCTGAGTATTTAGTATTATGTCTGCTTTTTTTTCCTATAGCCTGAGGTTGTAGATTGGAGGAAAATGTTCATCCAGAGGAGAGTGCTTTCTTTGTTAGAAATAGTGCTCTATATAGACTTAGAGGTTTTTTTAAATAGCCCAAGATCATTCCTTTATGGTCTAGGATGGATACACACATTGTGTATCACTGTGGAGATGCACTCAGATTGATTCTCATCTTTCAATTCATTTCCCTCATAGATTGCTCAGACTCTTTTTTTTTTTTTTTTTGCTTCTTTTGTTTCACTCCTTTCCTCCCAGATGCTCCTACTACATTTCCCCATCAAAGGAGGGAAAAGTAAAGGATGCCCTCTTGGTTTACTCTTTCCCGGATACTGAGGAATTCGTGAGAACTGAATACCAGACAGCTTCTAGGAGGTCTTGGGTGCGGGGGAGCAAGAGGTGGGCTACATCAAGATTTCTAGTTAAGGAAATCACTTTCAGATATTTATAGCACTGGCTTGTGGTTTTACCTCGGATACTTAAAGGTGAACTCTTCATTTAATTTTCACAAGGACCAATGATAAGTAGGTGTGCCTTTTCCTGCCTTTCAGAGGAGGGTGTTGGCATATATAAAGAGTTTGTGATTGGTCAATGTGATCAGTAATGGCAGAGCTGGGCCTCAAGTGCAGGTCATTATGAAGCCGTCTCCTGTGCCCTTGCATTGGGACACATTTCCTAGCTCCATAGGTATTATGAAAACAGCCCAAAAGACCACCTAGTTCATATGGTATGCTGAGTGACCCGAGTACTGGATACAGCCCACAGAGGTTTTGTATGTCCTGTACTTTAAAAAAAAAATTGAATTGTCAATTATAAAATGTGTACATGCGAGTCTGGGTTGCAGCATGTCTTAAGAAATCAGAAGCTCTCATAACATTGGGACTTCAACCTTCACAGGGACAGTTAACAATGAATGGGTAGCAGTCATGTCTCCTGGATGACACATGCACTCTGCAAGTCCCCACAGCCGTCTCCTTCTGCTACTCTCCTTTACCTGCCTAGCCCCTGTAGGCATTTGAATTTGTAACCCTGACTCAGATGAAACTTGACCCAAGCCCTGTGCCCTTCTAGACTGCACACAGTGTAGGGGCACGATGGCTAGAGAAGTCTCCAGATCCTCAGGGGTTCCCAGTCCTGATTGGAGCCTGGTCACAGAGGCCTCCCTGACACAGAGTGTTGTCCCCCTGGGATTCCTTAAAATTGTCACTTTATTCAGCTAAGACTTACTGCATCCTTAGCAGGCTCTGTAAAGACAGTGATCTAAGAAGGTGGTTTGCAAATCCTGCAAGAACAGCTCTGACTGGAAGCTCTGGTCTCCCGGGATGGCTCAAGGAGAAATCAGCCTTTTGTGTGGCGGGGTTGTCTTTTCTCCAGGGAGAAAGAAGTAATGGGAGCCAGGGAAGGTCTGTCCTCAGGGTCCCGTGGGAGCGCCTCCGAGGAAGGTGCTGCCAGGTTGCCTCCTCTGAGGGAGAGACGTGTTCCAGAAGAACAATGATGGGAGTCATCACCCAGATAAGCCCTCCAGGGAAAACGAGCCTTCCCCTCCATCTCTCTGTTCAGCCTCGTGGGCTTTGTTAGCCAGGATCTGACTCAGTCCTGCCAGGGGCAACCTGGTACCCTTGGAATTTACAGATGAGGTATCTCCCATTTTATAGTATCAGGAAGCCCGCTGTGTTGCTGATTAATTATGGAGATTTCCTGGTCCTACTTGTAGCCCATTGAGTAAGCCTCTGGGGGAGCCTGGGAATTTGCCTGTTTAACAAATGATAAGGTGTTTAATACGGAGGGACCAGAGCTTGAGGAAAAAAAAAATCAATGTAGAAATCTAGAAAAGATGAAACTCTAAAGACAGACAGCAGGTCAGTGGTTGCCTGGGGGCTGGAAGCAGGTTCAGGGGTTGACTGCAAATGGGCATGAGGGAGCTTCTTTGATTGATGGAAATTTCCCAGCAATGAACAGTAGTGACCGTCTCACAACTATGTACATTTACTAAAACTCATCACACTGCACACTTAGAATGGATGAATTTTATGGTAAGTAAATTAAACCTCAATAAAGCTGTGAAACACAAACACGTGATAAGATAATGATGGAACGAGGGAGCAACACAGAAAAATAATGAGCAATGGTGATAATAGCAGTGAATACAAGGATGCTAGCAGACGATTACTGAGCAGTGTCTATGGACCAGATGCCGAGTCAAGTTCTTGCATGCTTGTCGTTATTCCTCACTCTTACCCCCGTGAGATACATCCTGTTACCACCCTCACTTTGCAGAGGCTTGAGAGGTTAGTGATTTTTTTCACAGTTCACAGCCACATACAGAACTGAGCTTTGGGTGCAAGTGATCTGATACCAGGGCAGTAGTCCCTTACTGATGGATTAATTAGTTCAGTTAGTCCACACTATGAGGCTTAGAGTCAGACATAAGTGGGTCTGACGTCTGACTTTATGACTTCTTTTGTTTTTAAATATTTATTTATTTAGGCTGCACTGGGTCGTAGTTGCGGCAGGCAGGATCTTTAGTTGTGGCATGCAGACTTCTTAGTTGCAGCACGCATGCGGGATCTAGTTCCCTGGCCAGGGATCGAACCTGGGCCCCCTGCATTGGAAGCGCGGGGTCTTACCCAGTGGATCACCAGGGAAGTCCCTGACTTTATGACTTCTAACTACCTTCACTCAAATACCCGCCTTCATCTCTGTAAGCCTCAGTTTTCACATCTGCAGACTAAAGATGAGAGTGCCTATCTCACAGGTACTTTCCTTGGAAGAAAGAAAAGAAAACGAAATAAGATATGTAAAGCCTGGTCCATATCAAAGCTCTCCAATAAATGCAAATGTCATGAAGTTAGAATATGTCGATCCTTTAGCATAGGTGTCAGTGCATCATATGAGCTTAATAAATATGAGATAATGTATAATTCTAAATATTGATATCAGTTGTCACTCTAGCAGTCACCTGGGCTTTCACATCCGCCAAGCACAAGGGGAGTCAACAAATCAAATTGTACGTAAACAATTGGACACATCTTGCTCTCTGGGAACAAAAGACATGTACACTGATAATTGCAATAAATGTTTAAGTGTTTCACAAGGTAGAGCTGGTGACTTCACTGGCTCCTTCAGTGGTGGCACAAAAATAGAGGTCACTGTTACGTGGAGACAGGGCGAGTCCTCACAAAGGAGCAGACAGTTGAGCTCAGCTTTAAAGAAGGAGTCTCTTTAGATGTAAGCTTATTATATATAGAGTGGATAAAAAACAAGGTCCTACTGTATAGCACAGAGAACTATATTCAATATCCCACGATAAACCATAATGGAAAATAATCTTTAAAAAAGAATGTATATATATGCATAACTGAATCTGTTTCCCATGTAGCAGAAATTAACAAAATATTGTAAATCAATCATACTTCAATGTAAAAAAAAAAAAAGAATGAGTCTCTTTGTAGCAGAATGTCCATTTCTTTTATGTTTCCAGCATCTGTTCAAACCACAGCCAATACCAAAGAGAAATGTTTCCATATTTGTAGATGTGTTGAAAGCCTGGTTTTCCTTATTCTGTGAGGCTGCCTTATTGTTTTGGGACCTTGGGATCCCCTTACCTCCTCTCTTTCTTCCTCCGAGTCCCAATGGCTCCATTTTCAGGGTGGAATTCTCCAACTGGAAATGTAGCCCTGATGTCTTGGAGGTGGTAGATACCATTTACCCACTCCAGGCTAACTCCCTGAAGCTGCTGTGCAAAATACGGCTTCTTGGGGACCCTGGGATCTAGCACTGTGACTCTGCATGTGACATCTTCTGCATATCCCCTGTTGTGATCAAGCAAACCATTTGTGAAAAGCTCTGCTACCTGGAGAGTGATTTCACTCTTAGTACTACTCACAAGTTAGATGTTTTTAAATGACTCTAATTTTGGTGTTTGGGGGCAGTTTCTTTCCCCTCCCCCTTTATTTATCTTTTAAAATCCCCCAAACACATGGCTGCTGGCTACACCAGAGTCACATGTCCTCTGTCCATGGATTTTACAATTCAGGGGAAAATCAGCCCAAGGTGAAGTCGACACGGCAAGTTTCATTTGGGGATAGCAGGAGATTTAGGAGTTACCTTACTTTAGGTTTAAATTGCAAAAGTTAAGGCAGCAACTTAGAAAATGGTTCTTCTAATTCTTAATAATGACTCTCTGCCTTCCTCAATCTGATTGCAAATAGATCAGAGGGAAAAAACACTGAAGTCCAGGACCCAGAATATTTTAATTCTCCAAAGCATCGATTTAGGAAAGGAAGAGAAGAAAATTCTGTTCATGGTCATGAGGAGAAGTCCTCTGTGTCTGATACAGATGGACGTCTTTCCAGTGTCTCTGTCAGATTTTATTAGATGAGAAGGGGACTTGAGTTTTTACCCAGGCACACGGTGATTTCTAAAACACGTACATAAATTACCTGATTCCTCATTCTGCTGATATTCTTCCCATTGCCTGAATAGACTATAAAAATGGTAATGCCATGGTGAACCATTAAATGCTCAGCTATTTAGCCCAGAAAGTCCTCCTTGTTTAATGGTTATGCTCATTTAACATGTACAATTCGTAACCGAATAAATCTAATTTTGAAGTAGGTTGGGCAAATTAAGCTGCCTCTGGGAGTCCTCTGCACTCACATTTCTGGAGGGAGCACAGCTCACAGCATGTTATCTGGATGTTCTGAGTACCTGCTAATGAAGCCAGATTTTCAGCACAGCTCATGAGTTTGGGTCTTTTTCTATAACTTAAAATGTGAGTTGTTTTTTTTTTTTCCTTTCTGATATGTTATTATCTGGAGCATCCAGGTGAGTCGGATAAGCCAACATGTTTGACAATTCATGCAAATAGGTAACCTACCCAATGACTTAAGTATTGTTTGAATTGATTCTGGCAAACCCTCTCTCTTGGACATCAGCTACACCTTGAATTAAGTACAAAATCTGAACAGACATTAGGAAGGTGCAGTGTGGATAAGTGAAAACAAACAAACCCAAACTATAGAAACTGTAAAGAAACATCTTGGAACACCTACCATGAAGCACTTTCAGAAATGTGAGGGTGAGGTGATAAGGGTTTCAGCTGGAATAGTGTCAGGTGGAATAAAAGGAAAGAAGCAGGTACAAGCAGTATTAAATTGTAATAGGCAGAATTCTAAGGGGACCTCCCTTCCCAAATTCCAACGTGCAATGTCCCACAACCTTGTATAATCCTCTCACCTTGAGTGTGGGCGATATCTGTGACTATAATAAAATATCGATCCCATAACTAGGTTACTAATCCATTGATTCTGAGGGAATTACGAGGGAAATGATACTGGGTGGGCCTGGTCTAATCAGTTGAGTCCTTCAAAGAAAATGTAGCATCAGAGATATTCCCTCTGAAGCTGTCAAGGAAGTTAACAAACAGCCGTGTTGTGGGAGGAGTAGCCTATGGAGAGGGGTAGCCTCCAGGAGCTGAGGGCCACAGTCTTACAACCATAAGGAACTGAATGAGGATGACCTCCTGAAGATGATCAATGAGAGCTGTTTTGAGCTGCTAAGTTTATGGTCATTTGTTATGCAACAATAGAAAACTAATAAAAGTTTAGTTTAACTAAAGGATGATCAGCATACAACACTAAATCTAAATCATAAAATCTTACTATAAAAGACGCAATGATGCAGTTTTATTTCAAATATGTACAGTGAATCAACTGAGCAGTTGACAAAGTATTCCCAAGCAGGGAGTCTTCCAAGCTTACTTTACTGAATGTGTATGTTGTTTTTATAATCACTCACTCTAGTCAGTCCAGTTAAGGGGATCACCCTTCTCTCTCCCCACCTGTACTTTTCCACTGACCCTCAAGTATATTATTTTGGTATTAAAATAATGAATAAGACTGGTTGAACCAGACTATTCACAATTGTGTATCATTGAAATCTAATAAGGTTTATTTCACATATGAATCTTAGATAAAGGTACGACTTAATACAGAAGAGGAGGTATTTACTGGGGAAAGCTGACTGGCCAGGTCTCTGGTTCTGAAATTTGCTGTGGTGAAATTTTCTCTAGCCACTGTCCAGAGATGGTGTTTTCATCCCGAAAGTTCAAAACTTCTTTGTTGTCAGTATTCTAGGCAGGTTTCATCTGACTCACAGTAAGACCTGGCCATCTAGATTCAGACTGAATTCAGATCCTGATTCTAACTCTCTGAACCTCGATTTCCAGATTTTTTAAATCCTGAAAAGCTATCTGTCTTAGAATGTTTGGGGGAATGGGGTGATTAATGAGATAAAGCCATGTGAGCCCCTTAGAATAATGCTGAACATTGGAAAATACTCATTTTATAGATCAGTTAGGAAGATGGTGATGATGATGATTCATCAAAATAGCACACACGTAGTAGGGACTTAGAGAACTCACTAAATGAATGAATGAATAATATCAGAGACCAATTTATGAATTAAACATGAGGACTGGAACTGCCAAGTACTTGGGATAATGATCTTGGCCTGGCCAAGGAAGCTATAGGGGATGCCAAGTTACCTCCAAAGGTTACTTGGTAAGCATGAGTTTCTGAACAAGGGCAAGGGGAGTTTGGTTTGGTTTGGTTTTAATATGGGAATTGGTTACTTCATGCCACCTATCTTCATGCCACATCACCATCTGGAGATGTGATCTCCAGATACATCTACATCACATGCAGGTTAAATGAGCTCAGATACCCAGTTCCTTAGGGTGACTTGCTAGCATCCCATCTCCTTGGCACAGGGCCTGGCTGGACACTAACCCTAGAGTCTGTAACCCTTTCTTAACCATCGCCAGCCCCTTCGGAAGAACTTACAATTTATCCTAACATATCTATTCAAACAAGCCCAGGCTTGCAGGCCTCATCATCATTCTGTGTCATTAGACCAATATTATACTCCATACTCAAATTTTTCATGTATTGATGCCATATTTTAAACCCCACAGGATGACCTTATTTCCTGTCCCTTCAGGGAGGGGGCCACTCAGACCTGCTATTCTGTCCCATCTATAAATAAATCACACACACTGAATAGACCCAGTGAGATTACAAAGCCAAAGCCAAAATGTATTTTGCCCAGAGTCATTCTAGACCAAAGACAATTCACAGACAGCAAAATGAATATTTTTCTTTTAGTTTTATGATCTGAAAGATTTATGGACTGTGACTTTAAAAGCCTGTTTAAGTTACGTAGGAGAAGGTCCTGCTTTTTAGATGTATGCTGGAGACTTTAGAAATGAAGTGTCATGATGTCTGCAACTTACTTTCAACTGGGTCAGCAAAAAACACATATGCATATACATATATGGAGAGAAGTATACAGAAAGCAAATTGGGCCAAATTTTAACAATTGTCACCTCGGAGTGGTAGGTGTATGCACTGTGCTAGTCTTTCAGTATTTCGCTATGTTTGAATATGTTCATAATATAATATGAGAAAGAAATTTCAGCTATATTTTAATTCATATATAAATATAAATATAAATAAATATATATATATATATATATATATATATATATATATATCTCCAAAGGAGTATTTGTTTCTTTCTTCTATGATACTGAGTCTAACCATTTCAGTGTATGGAGCACTTTGACCAGAGCCTTCTTTCACCATCCAGTTATATTTTGTATTTTATTCTTTTATCTTCATAACTGTTTGGTCCAACTCTCTTCTCCTTAGAACATGAATTTGCTTTCTGCTTTTAACATAATTTTACATTTAACAAGAGTAGGCTTCCTTTGGCTGTTTCTTTTTACCAATGTCTTATGTCATAAGTCAAAAACATCTACAGCCTCTGAGACTAAGCCCCTTCAACACTCGATTTCTCATTAAGATGGGAATGGCTGTAACTTTTCCCTTGCTAGGCTGCCACAAAGTGACTCTGCATTTAGTGATGGTGACCTAGAAGTTACATGGAATTAGATCCAATTCTGTTTGACTCACCTTGTTCGGAGCCTCTTAACATAATTTTCAAGTGTTTGACCCAATCAAGATCATGAAGTAGAAAATCTGAGAAAACCTGATTACTGAAGGTGTTTTTTTCCTTCTAAAAAAAAATCAAAAGAACTATGGGAACATGTTTAAAGAAATAACACTGCATGGGGGACACTGCTGTGAATGAGACAAGATGCATCAGAGTCAACTGACCAGAAAGGCACCTTGGTGTCACTCTACGGAGAGGACACAGTTGAACAGGCAGAAGGACATGGATCCCATAGAGAGAAGTGGAAAGGGGCTCATTGTCATGGTAACAAATTAACTTCTCAGGAGGGTACCTCTCTGAGCATGTCTGCATTAATTCATGATGGTGGCTTGGGTCCCATGGGATTGGTGAGGTCTCATCTTTGGGAAAGGCCTTGACCAGATGAAGTTCCACTGTAGATCCACTGACTCACTTAATCCCCATAATGATGTTTTAAGATTAATGGAATTATCCCCAAGGGGAAGGTGCAGAATCTGAGGCTCAGAGGTTTGAGTAATTTGGTCAATGGCACACAGCTAGTTAGTGAATCTTCACATGTGTCTTTCAGACTTCAGAGCCTGAGGTCTTAGGCAAACAAACAGAACTTAGAAATCACTTACTGCAAGCGACCTTTCCTTTCCTGCCTACCATCCCCTTCCTAAACATTCTTATGCATTTATCAGTTGATGGACTTTTGGGTTGTTTCTACATTTTGGCTATTATGAATATGCTGCTATGAACTTTCATGTGTGATTTTTTATGTGAACATATGCTTTCAATTCTCTTGGATGTACCCATAGGAGTAGAATTGCTGGGTCAATTGGTAACTTTGTGTTTAATTTTTGAGAAACTGACAAACTGATTTCCATAGGTGCTTTACTATCTTACATTCCCACCAGCAGTGCATGAGAGCTCCAATTTCTCTACATACTTTTTTTTTCACTTCACTTCTTTTTAACTTTTTATTTCATATTGCAGTATAGCCGATCAACAGTTTGTGATAATTTCAGGTGCACAGCAAAGGGACGCAGCCATACCTCTGCATGTATCCATTCTCCCCCAAAGTCCCCTTCCGTCCAGGCTGCCACATAACGTTGAACAGTTCTCTGTGCTATACAGTAGGTCCTTGTTAGTTATCCATTTTAAATATAGAAGTGTGTACATGTTGATCCCAAACTCCCTAACTATCGCTTCTCCCCATGCTTCCCCCCTCCCGCCCCGTGACCATAAATTCATTCTCTAAGTCAGTGAATCTGATTTTGTTTTGTAAATAAGTTCATTTGTATCATTTCTTTTTAGATTCTGCATATAAGGGATATCATATGATACTTCTCTTTCTCTGACTTCCTTCACTCAGTATGACAATCTCTAGGTCCATCCATGTTGCTGCAAGTGGCATTATTTCATTCTTTTTAATGGCTGAGTAATATTCCATTGTATATATGTACCACATCTTCTGACATGTGTAATTGTGTCTTGTGATGGTAGTCATCTTAGTGGGTGTAAAGTAGTATCTTACTGTGATCTTAATTTGCATTTCCTTGGTGACTAATGATGTTGAGCATCTCTGCATATGCTGTTCAGTCATTTGCATATCCTCTTTTGAGACATGTCTATTCAAGTCCTTTGCTGATTTTAATTAGATTACTTAACTTTTTTTAGGTTGAGTTTTAAGAGTTCTTTATATATTTTGAGTACTAGACCCTTATCAGATATATGGTTTGCATATTTTCTCCTATTCTGTGGCTTTTCTTTTCACTTTCTTTTTTTAAAATCTAATTTAATTAATTAATTTATTTTATACAGCAGGTTCTTACTATCTATTTTATACATATTAGTGTATATATGTCAATACCAATCTCCCAATTCATCCACCCCAATCCCCCACTGCCCCATTCCCCCTTGGTGTCCATACGTTTGTTCTCTACGTCTGTGTCTCTATTTCTGTCTTGCAAACTAGTTCATCTGTACCATTTTTCTAGATTCCACATATATGTGTTAATATACTTTCTGACTTACTTCACTCTGTATGACCGTCTCTAGGTCCATCGACATCTCTACAAATGGCCCAATTTCGTTCCTTTTTATGGCTGAGCAATATTCCATTTTATATATGTACCACATCTTCTTTATCCATTCATCTGTTGATGGGCATCTAGGTTGCTTCCATGACCTGCTTATTGTAAATAGTGCTGCAATGAACATTGGGGTGCATGGGTCTTTTTGAATTATGTTTTTTTCTGGGTATGTGCCTAGTAGTGGGATTGCTGGGTCATATGGTAATTCTATTTTTAGGTTTTTAAGGAACCTCCATACTGTTCTCCACAGTGGCTGTATCAATTTACATTCCCACCAACAGTGCAAGAGGGCTCCCTTTTCTCCACATCCTCTCCAGCATTTGTTGTTTGTAGATTTTCTGATGATGCCCATTCTAACTGGTGTGAGGTGATACCTCATTGTAGTTTTGATTTGCATTTCTCTAATGATTAGTGATGTTGAGCAGCTTTTCATGTGCCTCTTGACCATCTGTATGTCTTCTTTGGAGAAATGTCTATTTAGGTCTTCTGCCTATTTTTGGATTGGGTTGTTTGTTTTTTTATAATATTGAGCTGCATGAGCTGTTTATATATTTTGGAGATTAATCCTTTGTCCGTTGATTCGTTCCCAAATATTTTCTCCCATTCTGAGGGTTGTCTTTTCGTCTTGTTTGTAGTTCCCTTTGCTATGCAAAAGCTTTTAAATTTCATTAGGTCTTATTTGTTTATTTTTGTTTTTATTTCCGTTACTCTGGGAGGTGGGTCAAAAAAGATCTTGCTGTGATTTATGTCAAAGAGTGTACTTCCTATGTTTTCCACTAAGAGTTTTATAGTGTCCGGAATTATATTTAGGTCTTTAATCTGTTTTGAGTTTATTTTTGTGTATGGTGTTAGGGAGTGTTCTAATTTCATTCTTTTATGAAAGAATGAAAATGGTCCAGTTTTCCCAGCACCACTTATTGAAGAGGCTGTCTTTTCTCCATTGTATATCCTTGTCTCCTTTGTCATAGATTAGTTGACCATAGGTGTGTGGGTTTATCTCTGGACTTTCTATCCTGTTCCATTGATCTATATTTCTGTTTTTGTGCCAGTACCATATTGCCTTTATTACTGTAGCTTTGTAGTATAGTCTGAAGTCAGGGAGCCTGATTCCTCCAGCTCCATTTTTTTCCTGCAAGATTGCTTTGGCTATTCAGGGTCTTTTGTGTCTCCATACAAACACTAAGACTTTTTGTTCTAGTTCTGTAAAAAATGCCATTGGTAACATGATAGGGATTGCATTGAATCAGTAGATTGCTTTAAATAGTATAGTCATTTTCACAATATTGATTCTTCCAATCCAAGAACATGGTATATCTCTTCATCTGTTTGTGTCATCTTTGATTTCTTTCATCAGTGTCTTACAGTTTTCTGAGTACAGGTCTTTTACCTCCTTAAGTAGGTTTATTCCTAGGTATTTTATTCTTTTTGTTGCAATGGTGAATGGGATTGTTTCCTTAATTTCTCTTTCTGATCTTTTGTTGTTAGTGTATAGGAATGCAAGAGATTTCTGTGCATTAATTTTGTATCCTGCAACTTTACCAAATTCATTGATTAGCTCTAGTAGTTTTCTGGTGGCATCTTTAGGATTATCTATGTATAGTATCATGTCATATGCAAACAGTGACAGTTTTACTTCTTTTCCAATTTGGATTCCTTTTCTTCTCTGATTGCCATGGCTAGGACTTCCAAAGTTATGTTAAATAATAGTGACGAGAGTGGCCATCCTTCTGTTGTTCCTGATCTTAGAGGAGATGCTTTCAGTTTTTCACCACTGAGAATGATGTTTGCTGTGGGTTTGTCATATATGGCCTTTATTATATTGAGGTAAGTTCCATCTATGCCCACTTTCTGGAGAGTTTTTACCATAAATGGTGTTGAATTTTGTCAAAAGCTTTTTCAGTATCTGTTGAGATGATCATATGGTTTTTATTCTTCAATTTGTTAATATGGTGTATCACACTGATTGATTTGTATATATTGAAGAATCCTTGCATCCCTGGGATAAATCCCACTTGATCATGGTTTATGATCCTTTAATGTGTTGTTGGATCCTGTTTGCTAGTATTTTGTTGAGGATTTTTGAATCTATATTCATCAGAGATATTGGTCTGTAATTTTCTTTTTTTGTAGTATCTTTGTCTGGTTTTGGTATCAGGGAGATGGTGGCCTCATAGAATGAGTTTGGGAGTGTCCCTTCCTCTGCAATTTTTTGGAAGAATTTGAGAAGGATGGGTGTTAGCTCTTCTCTAAATGTTTGATAGAATTCACCTGTGAAACCATCTGGTCCTGGACTCTTGTTTGTTGGAAGTTTTTTAATCACAGTTTCAATGTCATTACTTGTGATTGGTCTGTTCATATTTTCTGTTTCTTCCTGGTTCAGTCTTGGAAGGTTATACCTTTCTAAAAATTTGTCCATTTCTTCCAGCTGTCCATTTTATTGGCATAGAGTTGCTTGTAGTAGTCTCTTATGATGTTTTGTATTTCTGCGGTGTCTGTTGTAACTTCCTTTTTTTTTTTTTTTTTTGCGGGACACGGGCCTCTCACTGTTGTGGCCTCTCCCATTGTGGAGCACAGGCTCCGGACGTGCAGGCTCAGTGGCCACGGCTCACGGGCCCAGCTGCTCCGCGGCATGTGGGATATTCCCAGACCAGGGCATGAACTCGTGTCCCCTGCATCGGCAGGTGGACTCTCAACCACTGCGCCACCAGGGAAGCCCACTTCCCCTTTTTCATTTCTGATTTTACTGATTTGAGTCCTCTCCCTCTTTTTCTTGATGAGTGTGGCTAAAGGCTTATCAATTTTGTTTATCTTCTCAAAGAACCAGCTTTTAGTTTTATGGATCTTTGCTATTGTTTTCTTTGTTTCTATTTCATTTATTTCTACTCTGATCTTTATGATTTCTTTCCTTCTGCTAACTTTGGGTTTTGTTTGTTCTTCTTTCTCTAGTTCCTTTAGGTGTAAGGTTAGATTGTTTATTTGAGATTCTTCTTGTTTCTTGAGGTAGGATTGTATTGCTATAAACTTCCCTTTTAGAATTGCTTTTGCTGCATCCCATAGGTTTTGGATCATTGTGTTTTTGTTGTCATTTTTCTCTAGGTATTTTTTGATTTCCTCTTTGATTTCTTCAGTGATTTCTTGGTTATTTAGTAATGTATTGTTTAGCCTCCATGTGTTTGTGTTTTTTACATTTTTTTCCCTGTAATTTATTTCTAATCTCATAGCGTTGTGGTTGGAAATGATGCTTGATATGATTTCAGTTTTCTTAAATTTACTGAGGCTTGATTTGTGACCCAAGATGTGATCTATCCTGGAGAATGTGCCATTACACTTTTTCTTGAGAAGACAGTGTAACCTGCTGTTTTTGGATGGAATGTCCTATAAATATCAATCTATATGGTCTTTTGTGCCAGTTAAAGCTTGTGTTTCCTTATTAACTTTCTGTCTGGATGATCTGTCCATTGGTGTAAGTGAGGTGTTAAAGGCCCCCACTATTATTGTGTTACTGTCAGTTTCCTCTTTTATAGCTGTTAGCATTTGCCTTATGTATTGAGGTGCTCCTATGTTGGGTGCATATATATTTATAATTGTTATATCTTCTTCTTGGATTGATCCCTTAATCATTATGTAGTGTGCTTCCTTGTCTCTTGTAACATTCTTTATTTTAAAGTCTATTTTATCAGGTATGAGTGTTGCCACTGCAGCTTTCTTTTGATTTCCATTTGCATGGAATATCTTTTTCCATCCCCTCACTTTCAGTCTGTATGTGTCCCTAGGTCTGAAGTGGGTCTCTTAAAAACAGCATATATATGGGTCTTGTTTTTCTATCCATTCAGCAAACATGTGTCTTTTGGTTGGAGCATTTAATCCATTCACATTTAAGGTAATTATCAATATGTATGTTCATATTACCATTTTCTTAATTGTTTTTGGTTTGTTTTTGTAGGTCCTTTACTTCTCTTGTGTTTCCCACTTAGAGAAGTTCCTTTAGTATTTGCTGTAGAGCTGGTTTGGTGGTGCTGAATTCTCTTAGCTTTTGCTTGTCTGTAAAGCTTTTGATTTCTCTGTTGAATCTGAATGAGATCCTTGCCAGGTAGAGTAATCTTGTTTGTAGGTTCTTCCCTTTCATCACTTTAAATATATTGTGCCACTCCCTTCTGGCTTGTAGAGTTTCTGCTGAGAAAATCAGTTGTTAACCTTATGGGAGTTACCTTGTATTCTATGTGTTGTTGTTTTTCCCTTGTTGCTTTTAATAATTTTTCTTTGTCTTTAATTTTTGTCAGTTTGATTATTATGTTTCTTGGCATGTTTCTCCTTGGGTTTCTCCTGCCTGGGACTCTCTGGGCTTCCTGGACTTGGGTGGCTATTTCCTTTCCCATGTTAGGGAAGTTTTCGATTCTAATCTCTTCAGATATTTTCTCAGGTCCTTTCTCTCTCTTTTCTCCTTCTGGGACCTCTATAATGTGAGTGTTGGTACGTTTAATGTTGTCCCAGAAGTCTCTTAGGCTGTCTTCATTTCTTTTTGTTCTTTATTCTTTATTTTGTTCTGTGGCAGTGAATTCCACCATTCTGTCTTCCAGGTCACTTATCCGTTCTTCTGCCTCAGTTATTCTGCTATTGATTCCTTCTAGTGTAGTTTTCATTTCAGTTATTGTATTGTTCATCTCTGTTTGTTTATTCTTTAATTCTTCTAGATCTTTGTTAAACATTTCTTGCATCTTCTCGATCTTTGCCTCCATTCTTTTTCTGAGGTCCTGGATCATCTTCATTATCATTATTCTGAATTCTTTCTCTTGAAGGTTGCCTATCTCCACTTCATTTAGTTGTTTTTCTGGGGTTTTATCTTATTCCTTCATGTGGTACAAAGTCCTCTGCCTTTTCATTTTGTCTATGTTTCTGTGAATGTGGTTTTTGTTCCATGGGCTGCAGGATTGCAGTTCTTCTTGCTTCTGCTGTCTGCCCTCTCTTCATTTTCTTAATAGATGCACAAAAGTGTTTAATTTTGATGAAGTCTAATTTATTTATTTTATCTTTTTGTCAGGTAGATATACACCTTTGCTTCTTTTTAAGGTTTTTATTGTTTTAACTCTTACATTTTCACCTTTGATTTATTTGGGGTTAATTTTTTATATGGTGTGAGGTAGTGATTCAGCTTCATTCTCTTGCATGTGGATAACCACATGCAAGAGATCCCAGTGATACCAGCACCATTTGTTGAAGAGACTTTTCTTTCCCCAATAAATGGTCTTGTCACCCTTTTCAAAAATACCCTGAATCTACTTTTATAAATTCTTCCTAATTCCCTTATTTCGTGGGAGAAGTATATACAGCAGATACGTTTTTAATGTGAACACAAGTAAGCAAATACACATACACCTATAAGTATATATAGATAGATAGATATAGATGTCTTAAATACATATGTATACATTCATATATGTGTGTATGTGTGTGTGCATGTGTGTGCACATATAAATTTTAAAAGATCAGAATCTTTGGGATTTATACCTTAAAAAAACTACAATTCCAACCTGATAACTAAGGTTTTCAGATAGAGCTAAAGATGGGCAAAATGGTACAGATTGGAGTACATTCAATATGGTAGTTATTAAATTAATTCTACACTATAATTGTTCATTTCCTAATGGAACTCATTCATACCTGCCCTTTGATAGCAATCTCTGCCTGAGTTTATTGTAAAAACTTGTTGAAGAAGAAAACCACTGGGCTCAGCAGAAATATCAACTGCAGAAGACATGAATCTAGCATTGAAAAGCAGGCTGGGAGAAGCTACAGGAAAGGGGTAGCTTGGCTCTTCTTAGTCTGTTCAACCAGTGATGAGGCTTACCTGTATTTTAGTATTTTAGTATGTCAGAGATGGGAAAACTATAAGATGATCTCTTCTCCCCTAGTATTCATCTGAGGGTTTGGAGTCTGAGAAGGAAGATAGAGCAGGACAGCAGAATGAAAGAACAAGGAAGTTGAAGTCATACAGACTTGACTTTGAATCCTGGTCTCACCATGTTATTTATCTCTGTGACCTTGGGCAAGTGGCTTTCCTGATCTGAACTGTTTTTTGTCCATGAGAAAAATGACATCATGATACTTTCATTGCAGACCTGTAAGGATCTCGAACAAAATACGTTAAACATCAACACCTACACCAAGCAAGCATTGAATATAAAGGTGTTATTATCCTAATTATTATCTGGTTCCCACTAGACCTTTTGGATTAAGCACTTCTCTTCAGCTTACAGATATTGGCTCAAAGATCACTTACCCAAAGAAAGCTTATACGGCATCCTCCTTCACCCTCACATCCACACGAGATTCAGCCCTATATCTGTGGATCTCCCATCCCATATTCTCAGAAAACCAGGCACTTTTATTCTTTTTTTTCTTTTTTCAGTGAATAGTTCAGTACTGGATTTTTAAAAATTGTTTTTTAGTTTTTTTATTTTTGTACACTTTTTAAATAGTTCTTTCCATTTGCAGTCATTACAAAATATTGACTATGTACCCCATGTTGTACAATACATCCTTGAACCTATCTTACACCCAACTGAGCAGTGTTTTCTTAAATTTTTATTGGAGTATAGTTGATTGACAATGTTGTATTAGTTCCATTCGAGCACTTTTATTCTTGTCACTTGTCAATAATGTATAATTACACACATGCACACTCCACTTCAACACATTTTTAATTTACTATATTCTTTTTTTATTGAAGTATAAATTTCATGCAGTGAATCACTCTTTATGGTATATGAGTTTTCTGTCAAACAAAATGAAGTGACCACCACCAAAATCAAGCTAGAGAACACGTTCATTACCCCTCCCCCCAAATTCCTTCATGTCACTTTGTCATCAGCACTTCTCCCCACCCCCAGCCTCTGCCAACCACTAATTTGTTTTCTTGTCTGTATAGTTAACTATTCCAAAATGTTATTAAAAATGTGGAATCGAACAGTACACAGACTTTTGAGTATGGCTTCTCTCGCCAAACAGTGCACTTGAGATTTATCTACATTGTTGCTTTATCAGTAGTTTATTGATTTTTGTTGCTGAGTAATAGTCCATTGAACAGACATACCACACTGTTATCCATTCACCCGCTGAAAGACATTTGGATTCTTTCAAGATCTGGGTGATTTTAAGTAAGACCACTGTAAACATATATGTATAGATATTTGTGACACCATAACTTTTCATTTAAATTGGGGAAATAACTAGGAGTGGAATTTTGGGACCTATCTCCAGTGTTTTATTTATTAAAACAATAGAAGGAATATCTAAGGCAAATACAATAAAATGTTGGTTTGAAAACGGTGATTTGTAAGAACATAGGTGCTCTTCATAATATTCTATATACTTGTCTATGCTTGAAACACTTTATTAAAAATAAAACTCACAAAGTTAGGCAACATAAGTCAACCCAGCAATTCATATGGTATGGATGGACCTAGAGATGATCATACTAAGTGAAGTAAGTCAGAAAGAGAAAGACAAATACCACATGGTATCACTTATATGTGGAATTTAAAATATGACACAAATGAACTTATATACAACATAGAAACAGACCCACAGACATAGAAAACAAACTTCTGGTTACCAAAGGGGGAAGAGGGTGGAGGAGGGCTAGATTAGGAGTTTGGGATTAGCAGATATGCACTACTATATATAAAATAGATAATCAACAAGAACTTGCTATATAGCACAGGGAACCTATATTCAATATCCTGCAATAAACCATAATGGCAAAGAATCTAGAAAAGAATGTATGTATATGTATAACTGAATCACTGTGCTGTACACCAGAAACTAACACAACATTGTAAATCAACTCTACTTCCATTTAAAAAAATGAACCCTCAGATGGTACATGTACAGCTGATTATGTCAAGGTGTACACATGGGCTTTGCCACAGTAATGAAGTCCTTTTCTACCTAAAGATACTAATAATTTTAGCCATATTACTGAAACCTCTTAATGATTCTATAAGTAGAAGAGAAAAGTGGATCAACCATATCTAAAGCTGACAAGGTGGTCCCTGGGGATGGTGCGAATCTCTCTTTATGGTTCCACCTCCCAGATGCCCACAAGTCCCCTTCTTCTCCACCTTCTTTCCATCTTCCTTTTCCATCTTGCCTCTGCCTCCACCTGAATAAGGTGCCATCCTCACTCACTTACTGCCCTTCCCTTACACCTGTTCTTCTAAAAGGAGCATTCCAGGGAGGACGGAGAATTTCCAAGGCACTTAACTCTTTTGTGCGTATAGATCATGACGGTATCCCATGATACCACTCCCCCCTGGGGTGCGGAGGAGGAGTTCAAGAAAGGAGGAGGGAGACAGGGAACCCGTGATGCTAATTCATCCAAAACAAAGAGGTAAAGGAGCACATCCTGCCGCATTATCATGAGGCAGCAACAAGTCAGGCAGTCCCCACCAGCCATCCAGAAAGTCACGGTGGGGACACTTCCAGACAGAAAGCTCTTTTGAGAAAGTGCCTTGAGATTATGTTTCAGAAAATGGCATTTGCTGTGGTGGCGATAAATGGTTTCTTAAGCCTACAAAACATTCATCAGCGTAGCACTCAGGCCCTTCAGGTAATGCAAAGAGCGAACGTTGTCTGCAAACATGAAATATGGGCCGGTTCACTATCCACTCACTAAAATGTTTCATCTGGTGATCACTCTGGAGTAAGATTTATTTTGTGTTTCCCAAACATCTTTTTAAATTTAAATTGGATTTCATGGATCCTCTCCCTCCATCCTCTGACTTCTTGGAGTTTAGCATTTGCTGGCTTATTTTTTTACATGAACCCACTCATAATCATTCCAAGTCAAGGGTTGCCAGAGACAAAATTATAGGTGGAGCTGAACAAGTATTATTAACTCCACTGGAAGCTTGGAGTGATTATATGTTTTGTGGGAAGTGGGCTGAGAGTTCTTTAACTAAGGGAATTATGAGGAAGCCTGATGTCTAATTGGAATCCCATCCTTCCCAACATGGTTCCAGGAATTCTTGGCTGGTATTGAGAAGCTCAGCTTGGGCATGACTTCTCTGGAGTCATTTTTTGTTTCTGTCCACTCCACTGAGACAGAATCGTATATTCCCCATTCTTTTATTATTATTATTATTAAATTTATTGGAGTATGTTGCTTTGCAATGTTGTGTTAGTTTCTTGCTGTACAGCAAAGTGAATCAGTCATACGTATACATACATCCCCTCTCTTTTGGATTTCCTTCCCATTTAGGTCACCTCAGAGCACTGAGTAGAGTTCCCTGTGCTGTACAGTAGTTTCTCATTAGTTATCTATTTTATACATAGGAGTGGATATATGTGAGTCCCAATCTCCCAATTCATCCCAACCCCATTCCCCCCTTGGTAACCATAAGTTTGTTCTCTACGTCTGTGTCTCTATTTCTGCTTTGCACATAAGTTCATCTGTACCATTTTTCTAGATTCCACATATAAGCAATATTATATGATATTTGTTTTTCTCTTTCTGACTTACTTCACTCTGTATGACAGTCTCTAGGTCCATCCACATCTCTGCAAATGGCACATTTTCGTTCCTTTTTATGGCTGAGTAATATTCCAAACATTCCCCATTCTTTACCCACACAGCACCCTCTTGCTACTTACATGAAGGCGTCCATCACGTTATTTCGCAGCCCTCTTCTCATACCCGTCACCAGCCTTACCTCCCTGTCCCTTGATACCAGAAGGCTCGTCTCACTTATGTCTGAATCCTGCCCGCTCCTTGTCTTTTCTAGGGTCTAGCACACAGCCGACACTCACTAGACACTTGGTGAGTGAATGAAGCCATCTTTCTGGGTGCAGTGTGTTTGTTTGCACCCTCAACACATGAGAAAGGAAGGCAGCCAGGAGGCAAGAAGGAAGGAAAGTGGAAAAGAAAGAAAAAGGAAAGTGCATCCCATGAGATGTCTCATTGAACACCATTTTCAAGAGAATGAAAAATGGCTCAAAGAGAAAATTTGGGAAGGGATAGAGAATCTTTAAGATAGCAGACAAAAATTACATCACAAGACATGCTGACAAGTCCTAGAAAAAGATTCATTTCTTTGTTCATCTCTGTAAGATTTACTTAATATATTAATATATACCCCCGCCACACGCAAATCTTTTGATTCTGAAGGTAGTCTTTTCATCCTTTTCAATTTCCTTAAAACAACTTCAATATATTAATAACTCCAAGTTAAATTTAAGGGAGTCTCGATCTCCCTCTCTCTCTCTCCCCCTCTCTCTCTTTCTGACACACACACACACACACACACACACACACACACACACACACACACACACACACACACACACACACACACACCTCCCACTATTCCCTGTCTTCTTAAACATTAAAAAAATGTCTTTGTTCTTCATCAGGTTTTTCTCAAGTCCATGTTCCTTGGAGGGCTGAGTTTGGGACACCACATAGATGGTATTTGTTTGTGCATACCTGATAAAACTTATCTACTGTAGAGATAGAATTCCTCAGAGGAAATTTCCACTGCTTCTCTTACTCTGTCTAGGGTTTTACTTGGGTAGAGTGTATTCAGATACATCACAACATCCACTCCGATTGCCGTCAAAATCTCTGGGCCCTTTTTTAATTTACTTGTGGATTAAGTCTGCCTGTCTGTAGCTTCAGAATCAGATGCTGAAGTGTGCAGTGTCAAAAAGCATTTCGATTTGGCACGATTCAGGAGAGAAGTCATTCACATAAGTAAATTAGATGTATTTGTTCATCTTTCTGTTTAGGTTAACCCACATGTACTGAAATTCTGTCACATCCCAGGCACTATGCTAGACTATGCACAAAGTACCAAGTATTCACAGTTGTAATGCCAGAGAGTGTCTTGGGAGGGGCAAGGGATTAGCTGTCCTTACCCCATCAAAATCTGGATTAGCTCCCCATGCAAAAACATTGCCAAGGAACATACAACCTAATATTTTAAAAGAAAATAAAATACTATGAAAACACAGCTTTAAGATAATCCCCAGCTGCTCTTCCTTTAAGGAGGGCATTTGTGCAGAAATTCGGGAGCCACCTCTAAGCACAGATATTAATCAGCTATGATACATGGCCTCAAAGGGTAAAGCAGAGAGCGTTAGTGGCTCTGCAGCTCTGTCAGCACAAGCTCTGTAAGCACAGAGAAGGGTATTCAGTCCCATCTGAAAGCTAAGAGAAGGCTTCTTGGAGAAGCTTACTGATTTAAATGCCAACCCCGTGCATGCATATTTAAATAAAATTATATACTTCCATCACTCACTATACAATGGAGGGGAGGACACTTGTCTTAGTTCATTGGTGCTGCGATAACCAAATACCATAGATGTGGGTAGCTTATCAACAACAGAATTTTATTTCTCACAGTTCTAGAGGCTGGAAATCTGAGATTAAGGTCCCAACCTGATCCAGTTCTGGTACTCAGTGAATATGGTAAAACTTTTTATTCCTGTAGATGAAGGTCAGTGAATTGGATGCCTTGGAACAGTTACTTTGCTTTGGGAATTCAAAAGAAGATGCCATGTTCTCTTCCGATCTTGTCTTGGACCGGAAACAGACAAATTTAAGTCTAGCTTAAGTACAAAAAGAAAGTTCCCAGGAAGGGAAGCGTGTCAGCCTAAACTTTAACCACATGAAGGTCATGGCTTCAAATCTCAGCCCGTCTCTTACCAGCTTATTAAGCATGGATGAGTGATTATACTTTCTAGAGCAGCACAGTCTAATGGAACTTTCTGTGATGGTGGACATGTCCACATTCTGCCCTGTGCAATCTGCAGCCACTGCCCTCATGTGGCTTTTGAGCAATTGAAATATAGGCAGCGAGTCTGAGGAACTGAATTGTCAATTTTATTTAGTTTTGATGATATAAATTCACATTTAAGTAGCCACCTGTGACTAGTGGCTACCATATTGGATAGCATAGCTCAAGACATTGTTTTTTCCTTCTGCAAAATATAGAGTTAATTATGTCCATCTTTAAGGGTCGTTGTGAAGATGTGATGAGCACCTGACTTGTAGGAAGTGTTCAATGAAAGTCCCACCTATTATAACCATTGTCATTATTGCTATTGTTATTTTCTTCTTATTGTTATGAAGACCATTATTTTATTAAAAAGCACTCTTTCTAGGAATCATCGTCTTTATTGATACTCCTTGTATTAACGAGTTCCTGTTAATCAATGCTTTCATGTGTTCATAGTGGAGAAAGTGGTCTGGATTACAGAAGGCAGCGTGGAGTTAGAACGGCAGCTGGGGTGTCCTATGAGGAACAGGCTCTAAACAGATGAGACGCTCTTCCCTGGATCCCACCACGGGGATCATGAAACTCAGAAACTGAAGACCCCCACTTGATGTCGTGAAGTGTTTGCCTGAGTCAGAGCCATCCAATTTTGTAGAAAAAGGTCCCTTCAGATCCAGGATAATATAGATTGATTCTGAATCAAGAGCCCTGAATTTGATTTCTTTTGATTTCCAAGGTATCCATTTGGGGCAGCTCCTAGTCAGCTTCTCCGTAGAAGGCTGTAGACAGAGCATAAGCCTCTCAGAAGCTGATGTGTGTGTATCTATCTGACCATGGTCCCAGGCATGTTGGAGTCGGAGAGAATAGAAATTGAACGCTCAGCCTGCTCTTAGCTGGTGACTGAGCCAAAGAACGTACTCTCGTTGAACCCGCTTCCTCGTCGATAATCCTTGCAGGGGATTCAGTGACCCAAGGTGTTTCCATTCCATCGCACAGCACCTGGTCCATAGTAAGTGCTCCAATAATCAAATGATTTGCCTTTCTTAGTACCTGGCACACTGGAGATGCTTCATGCATTTTTATCTAATGGGTGAATAGATCTAGGAACCCAAACATGACTTTGTCTTACCCACTCTGAGTAATAGGTATATAGTAACGGTGCAAGAGATCTTGACAGGGAGCACGGAGGCCTCCAGGTGGCACATGGGTCTTGCTGGTGGGGTTCTCCAGAAGCAGATACTGAGATGAGTTTATTAGAAATCAGTATCTGTGAAAGGAAGAGGAGGAAGCTGGATTGGACACAGAGAAAAGTTGAACTGCAATGTAGACCCCCTGGAGAGCCTTGGCCAGCGTGACAGGGAGGCTGAAGTGGACGCTGCCCATGAGCTGTCCATGTTGGGTTGAAGTGGCTAGGACTTTATACCTCTCATGACATACCCCGAGGTCAGGTTGCCCTGGGAAGGCTGGGACCTCATGCTAGGGGGAGAGGCAGACCCTGAAAGAGGTGACAGCTGGAGCTGGCTGATGACCACACTTCCTGAGCAGCAAGCCCTGCCATGAGGCAGGATCTGGGAAGTACATCCCTGTGTCCATCTCAGTGGGGTACTTAGATTAGGGAGAGCAGACAAAGGGCGTAGGAAATAGAAGGAAGTTTCCCAGGGTTATCATCAACCCAAATATTGACAAATATATGACAAATATTCTTTAGGGATGCAGGAGCAGTAGAGAGGATGCCATAAATTAAACATGTCATATGTAGCATTTAATAAATTTCTGTTCATTGTAATAAGAACATTTATATTTTAAAAATACCATTCCCAAGCAAACCAGCATGAGATAAGAGACATGGGGGCCCAGTGAAGAACACAAGAAAGATTTAGATCAAACAAAGGAAGCTCTTTAATTGCATTGATTAAAAACTTGGGCAATGGCGTCATACAAATTTGGGATCAAGTCCTAGATCTACAACTAACACATGACTAGGAAGTCACCTCACTTCCCTAAGCCTCAGTTTCTTGATATGTAAAATGGGTTAAAAATGGAACCACTGCATGCTGTGAAGATGAAATGGATGAATGCGTCTAAAGGACTGAGCATTGTGTTTGGCTATATAATATTTACTTAATAAATTTTAATTATTAGTAGTATCATTCACACCAGATTATGGGTTTTCTGCAAATTCTTAACGAGGAGAGATTTGAAACTACTACAAGGCTATCCTTTCCAACAAACACACATACTAAATGTCATTTAAAATTGCTGCGTAGGGCTTCCCTGGTGGTGCAGTGGTTGAGAGTCCACCTGCCGATGCAGGGGACACAGGTTCATGCCCCGGTCTGGGAAAATCCCACATGCCGCGGAGCGGCTGGGCCCGTGAGCCATGGCCGCTGAGCCTGCGCGTCCGGAGCCTGTGCTCCGCAGTGGGAGAGGCCACAACAGTGAGAGGCCTGCATACCGCAAAAAAAAAAAAAAAAAAGGATGCATAAAAGTTTAAGTTAATCATATATTTATTTTATACATTTATAAATATATAAATATATGTTTTACTATATATATATGTTTATTTCTAGTTTCAGACATAAAATTTAACATTACCAATGACTCTTCTTTCTGATAGTCTACATATTTTCATTGAGTCATAAAGAATCTCCCAAAGCCTTGCTGTATACAAGCTTTAGCTAATTTTTGGTGTTCTGCTAAAAAAGAAAATAAAAATAAATAAGTGAGACCACACAGCAGAGTTCTAGGCAATGCTTCTGTCTATATCCTGTCTTAGAAAATCACAGAAAGTGTTAGCATAATCAATTATCTGAAAAATCCTATTCTAGTGAGAAAAATATTCCAGTGTTTAACTTTGTTGCAACCAGGTTACCCAATTACTTTTGGCCCCATAACCCTTGTCTTCATACGCATATTTATTAATTGGGGTGCTTGAAATGGCAAGCAATAGAAACCCAATTCTAACATGCTTAATCAAATAAACAGATTTATTGCACCAAGTAATTGCACTGAACAAGGGTGAAGTTCAGGCTTGGTTGACTCCAGTGACCAAATAACGTTTGTCATTCTCTGGACTGTGCTTTTCTCTGTGTACGTTTCATTTTCAGGAAGGTGCTCCCTAAATGGCCAAAACACAGACCACACCAGCTCTAAGACTTCTATGAGAACAGAAATTCCCAAAGGAGAGGAAGAAGAGTTTCTTTTTAATCAATTTTAGGAAAAGGGTCAGGGTGTTCTTTCAGTATCTGGGATTGGACACTATTGCTGTGGCCAGATTGATGTAACAATGTAGCATTTTCATTGGTCCAACTCAGGTCACATGTTCACCTCTGGAATTGAAGTAGGGTCATGTTCATTGGAAGCACAAAGTCTTCCATAGGGGAAGATGTGCTGAAAAAGATCATTTCATTCTCTCCTCCTTCTCTCTTCTCTTCCTCCCTCTCTTCTCTTTTTCTCTTTCCCTCTCTCTCAGTGATACAGTTCATAACCCTCAGGGACAAACAAAGGGTTAATTTCCAAATAGCCCTGGTGCCAGAAAGACCATCTGAGATCTTGTCTTGCCAAAATCGGCTCCATGCTGAATTTGCAGAAAGATTTAATTTCTCCCCTGGAGCTCTGAACAAGGTTATTAAGAGGCCCTTTCAAGTTGTCCCTCTGGGAAACTCTACAAACAGCTGCATGAAAAGGAAAAGGGAAGAAGCAGTACAGTACTTGGAACTCAGATAATGCACCTTCCAGCAGCCCCGGGCTTGATCTGGGCAACCTTGAGGTGCAAGGAGCAGGCAGGGGAAGTTGGAGGCCTGAAGATTTTCAGCAAAGCTCATTTCTGATGGGATACCTGCCAGGGAGTGCCCTGTACCACCGCCATATCAGAAATTGAGAAGCAAGCTGATGATAGCCAAGAAAAAAAACTGATTTAGTGGAGGATGTGTATTGGGTGGTCAGAAAACAGTTTATGATGACTGGGAGAGGGATGCTGTTTTCTCAACTCAGGGGAACATATATACCATGAGATTTCTTGCTGGGTTTGACATTAGATGTGCTACCATAAAGCTCTCTGAGTTTTTGGCATGCATGCTCTGTTTGGAATGCATATATCACTGTAGGAGCCATGACCAAGAAAGGAACAAGTAAGTGGGTGGCATGGTGTACAGAAAGTTAACTAAATTAGGGTGTAAATCTAAATTTGCACCCTTTCGCTGAGTCACTGGGAGAATTCCCTTCCCCTCTCTGGGTTGCACTTTCATCTCACAAGTGAGAAAAGTTGGACTAAATGAGGGATGAAAAATAATCTCATCTCACGGGTCAACTCTTATGATGTTGGCACTGTGTTGAGAAGGATTCTGAGGTCGTATCCTCACTCTCCAAGAAGTTATTAGGCAACCGAGTTGAAATTATTTGCCATCACCTTGGGAAGGGAGGGTTAGCAGCACATCTCTTTTATTTGCTATCCCTGAAAAAGGTGATTTCTGTGATCCCTTCTAGATGGAAAATTCTGTTATTCTAAACACTTTAATATTTTCCTTGATGCTTGAGATGAGATGATTATTTTTAACCTCTCCCAATCATTTGAAATGTTACTCCACGTCAGTCTTCTACAAAAAGACAGCATGACAGGCTGTTTTTAGGTATCAAAACTCAAAATATATATAAAGCAAAGGACACAGGCTTTCCATTTGCCAAGGTTTTCAGCCTTCCTCTACTGTGCTGTATATTAATACACTACAGCATGTGGAACCACTGCCTGTGCTTTACTGGTATTTTTCTTTCCTCTTCCTGAGTCCTGAACACACTGTTCCTTTCTGAGAGTCCATCACTGCCACAGATGCTAGGAAACCACGTGTGAGCAGCTGGAGAGTTCCTGAGGCCAGGTTTTGATCAAAGCTGGTGGCTTTTCAGTCCACTGTGCTCTCTTCAGCTAAGCTGTCACTGTTCTTTTTCTTTTATGTCTTTTAAAGGAAGTACTTCTTTGCACAGCAATGCCATTCAACAAACACTTTCTAGTGTGAATTGTGGGCAACTCCCTGTGCTAAAAGCGCAAGAGGAAAAGAAAGATGAATAAGACAGAATCTGTGTCCTTAGAAGGGTCACAAGTGAGTGGGGGAGAGAGACTTGGACACAATTAAAGGTAATAAAAATCAGGCTGTGAAAAGTACTTTAAAAGAGGTATTCAAAAACAGAATACTATGAGAGAATGGAGCAGAGAAAAACATGTTCTGGGTGAGTAGGCTTTGGGTTCGTTTCCAGAGAAGCTATTTGAGCTTGGCAGTGAAGGATGAATGCTAGGGGGAAAAGGAGAGCGTCTTCCAGTGAAAGTAACAACGTATGCAAAAATATGGAGCATGGGGTGTATGGTATGTCCAGAGAACAGTGAACAAAATGAGCAGTGGTTGTTTATTTAAAGGGTCCGAGTGGCTTGGATGTAGAGTCTGTAGGTAACAGCAATGGGGGTGGGGTGGGGTGGAGATTTACATCGGGGTCAGAATTTGGAGGGCCTTCCATATCATTCTAATGTGCTTCAATTGGTAAAAACATATTGAAAACCTAGGATGTAAGAGGCAGAGTTCTATAGGCTGAACTGGGAGGATAATACACACAAGGTTCTTGCCCTCAAGAGAATGTAATCAAGTAGGATCACATACAAAGCACTAATTGCAATAAAATGTGTGATTAATTCCCTCATGCAGATATGTAAAGGATTATTGGAGCAAATATCTAATATCCAGTGGGGAGCATAGAAAAAATTATTGACAGGCAAGTAGGAGACAGGCTAGAAGATTTTTCCAGGCACCAAGAATGGCATAAGCAAAGACTTAGAATAACGATAGATTCTAGCCTGTTTGGGGAATTGGGATAAATTCGGTATGGCCAAAAGGTAGACTGAATGGGGGTAAGTGACAGAAGTGAAGCCTAAAAAAAGATTGTGGCTTAGTCGGAATGAAAAAAGGATTAGGGGCTTCCCTGGTGGCGCAGTGGTTGAGAGTCCGCCTGCCGATGCAGGGGACACGGGTTCGTGCCCCGGTCCGGGAAGATCCCACATGCCGCGGAGTGGCTGGGCCCGTGAGCCATGGCCGCTGAGCCTGCGCGTCCGGAGCCTGCGCAGGCCGCTGAGCCTGCGCTCCCGGAGCTCCGCAACGGGAGAGGCCACAACAGTGAGAGGCCCGCGTACCGCAAAAAACACAAAACCAACCAACCAAACAAACAAACAAAAAAAAGATTAGAAGGAATGCTTAACTTATTGGGAGGGGAATTATACGTTTTTGAAAATTTGCAATGTACATGCTAATATTCAGTGCCCATTTTAAATGGTCCCTGATGTGTAGGGTGTAATCAGCACTCTACATATATCACTCCTTATAATTTTAAGGTCAGTTAAGTTTCTACTTTGTATCAAAGGGCCATATGTATGGAATATATGTGTAACAAAATACAATTTTATCTTTAATATAGAAGGCTTTTGTAATCTATACCAGTCCTTTCCAACAGAATTTACTGTGGTGATGTGGTTCTATACCATGTTATCCAATGTAGCATCCACTAGGCACAGATTGTTATAAAGTACTTGAAATGTGGCTAGACAAATTGAAGAACTGAGTGTTTTATTTTGCTTAATTTTACTCAGTTTAAATTTAGACTTAAATAGGCAGAAGTGGCTAGTGGCCACCATCTTGGATAGCATCGGTCTAGAGAAAGCAAATATATGGATATGAGATATGAAATTTGACAGATTATTTAGGGCACCCATCGTAAGAATGAACAAGTGAGACAGCTTATTGGAAGCAGCTGTATCAAGTGGGAATGCCATTAACTCCTTCTTTCTGGAAGAGAGATGGAGAGAAAGAAAGAGAGCCTGGGAATTGTCTCCTCCTAGAATTAATTACCTTCTGCTTAGAGTCATTGAAGGAGCCAAGCTGACCATGGACTTTGAAAGCAATAGAAATGAAAAAGCAAACATTAAGACAAAGCTTAAACATCAACCTTCCTGTAAGTGTATTGATCTCTGACAGAATAATCTTATGGAAAGATGTACACAGTCCAGAATACTTAAGGAATAAAATACCTGTGTCTGAGATGAACATATCTTGATATTGACCATCCGGCATCCCTCTGCTATTCTTGTAAGAGCATCAAATATTTTCCTGTGGGGACCTGTCATTTCCATATTCCATGTGGGCCTAATAGAGCTTTAAATCTCAAACTCCAATCTTGTTACATGGCCCAGGACTGGTCAGTAAGAACACTTCACCACCCTGGAGCTGGTGATTGGATCAGGGAAGGGATGAAACAGCCAAACCAACCAGAAGCTTCCCTTTCCAGCCTTTCTAGATGCTAGAATTTTCTCTGAAACCCAAAGCTAAAAATACTGTAGATGTGCCATTGCAAGTGATCATCTACTTTTTTGTCTAAGAGAGGAGCCAGTCAGAGGCAGAAATAAGAGACACAGAAAGCCCTGAGGATACAGTTCAAATCCCTGTATCCCCCCAACCCCAGCGCCTGAAGTGTCTGATCCCGCCCCTGGGAATTCCTATTTGTGTGAGCTAATCAGTCCCTCTTTTTACAGATCTTGGACTGAGTTGGGATTCTGCCATTTGCAAAGGAAAGACTTTACTAACACATTGGCCCACAGAAGGAACAGATCTTGAGACTTGATAGATATTTTTCCATTAACTAGATCTAAATATTTGCCTCTGACAGGTGAAATGATGGCAGGTGAAATGATGGTTTTCAGTTAGTAACAGAGGGTTTTGAAGCAGAGTCATTTTTCCTGATTATTTTAGCAATTAGAGAGTAAAAAAAAAAAAAAAAACGGAAGGGAACTTGGACCTTTCCAATATTTTGGCAACTGTCATATCAATGATTTTAAAGTAAGGTAGCCCAGAAATAATGCCAGCTACTTTAAAATTCCTGAAGGTCAAATGCAAAGTCCCCACTAAGTTTGACCACACTAACATCATCACTCCTGCCACTGACACGTGGAAGAATTAAGTTTGTTTTTTTTTTTTTTTCAGTACGCAGGCCTCTCACTGTTGTGGCCTCTCCCGTTGCGGAGCACAGGCTCCGGACGTGCAGGCTCAGCGGCCATGGCTCACGGGCCCAGCCGCTCCGCGGCATGGGGGATCTTCCCAGACCGGGGCACGAACCCGCGTCCCCTGCATCAGCAGGCGGACTCTCAACCACTGCACCACCAGGGAAGCCCCAAGAATTAAGTTTTGAAACGGGAGTTACGGTCAGAGTTGGCCTTTCTGCTAGAGCAATCCGCTGTCTTGTCAGACTTTTCTCCATTGTCTCATATGCCGTGTTGGGGAGAAGCTGAGGAGTCATCAGAACTTTAAGAAGGTGGTTCTAAGAAGGTGGGAATAGACATAAAGCTCACCTTACTTTGACGATCTCTGCCCTGGCCTGTGGCTTGTCAAATATAGTGTAATAGGGAAGAACCTTTGTATTCTGTTACAGGTTAATCACTAAAGGGATGTTGCCTATGTGCTTAAATTATCCATAATGGCCCGTCTCTGGGAACCCTGCCTCCCAGGTAACGAGTGTTAAGCTAAAATACCTTTGTTTAGCTCACAGGAAATATCCTGATCAGCTCACCTGTGAATGACTGCAGGAAGGACAAAATTAACACACCTCCTCCGGAGTCTGGCCAGAACCAGGACTTTCCCCCCCTCCCCTTTTAGTATAAAAGAAGCCTGGATTCTAACTCAGGGAAGATGGTTCTTTGAGACACGATTCCATCCTCTTTTCGGTCTGCTGGTTTTCCAAATAGATTCGCTATTCCTTGTAACTCATCTATCAATGTATTGGCCTGTCATGTGGCAAGCAGTATGAGGATGGAATTGGTAACAGTGGCACAAATTCCCAAAAGTAAACAAACAACCCCAAGTGAAAATTAACTTTATCCAAATTACTATAGATCAATTAATTCTCTATGAAGATAAACCATCTAAGGATTCAGAGCATTTATACAATGTGAGGAAGGGAGAAAGTGTAGAGCTATGAGGACCCACTCATAGAATCTGGAGTTAAGAGAGTGGGGATAATTAGGATGACTAGCAGGTTTCTGGCCTAAGAAACTGGGTACAGTGTTGATCATCAGAGCAATGAAATGGGCATGGCTTCAGAGAGAGAAGATGGAGGGAACGAATGGGAGGGGAGGGGGCCAAGGTTAGAACCTTAAGCAGAGGAGAAACCGGAGCCAAAGAAAAGGAGATTGAGGTGACAGAGGACCACCTGGAGGATATGGTCTCCTGGAAGTCAAGAGAGGGCAGATGAGAATGATGATGGAGATTACGTCATTTTGTAACAGAGAAAAATTGAAGCTCAAGGAAGCAAAGTCACCGCCCACAGCAAGTCAGCAGCAAAGTCTGGGACTCCCCAGCTCCAAAGACCACACTATTTCCATGATATCATCCATCTCATAGAAGAGACACTGAGGAATGTAGGGTCTCTTTGAATACATTGGTCTGTCAACCTTCAGAATACTAAGTTATGTGATGGGGCAGAGGGATGGCATTTAATGAGAGGAGAGAAACCGGATTATAAAGGCTACAAATGACAGTGAAGGAAAAGAAAAGAAAGCTCGGGAAGGTGGCTCTATGGAAAGACAGGGGACAGTACTTTTACTGGACAGCAGGTTGAAGAGATGTATTTTAGCTACTTGATGATCCAGAATCAGTAATCGATACCGTGGTGATAGAGAATTGGGGCTCTAGAATTAAGTGAGCTCAAATCTAGACCTCACTACTTATCAATGCCATAAAGCAGATCTCAACCGAGGTGACTGTGTCTGGAGACATTTTTCTCTGGGGAAGGGATGCTACTGGCTGTAGTAGGTAGAGGCCAGGGATCCTGCAATGTTCAGGGAAACATCCCTACAACATAACTCAACCCAAGATGTCAATAGTGCTGGGACTGAGAAACGCAGTGATAACAGGAACATTTCTTAAGCTTTTTAGAACTAGATTTCCTCAACTGTGAAGCAGGAGTGACAATGATACTTGCTTACTGGCCATTCGGGGATTTAATGAGCTAATATGTGCAAAGTGTGTGGAAAGTCCTAGGAACATCATTATCCTCATTTTTACCGTTTTGTGTGATGGGCCAAGACATTGACTTAAACCAGCATGCAAAGGCCAGTCAGAAAGAGGGTGGCATTAGTGGTTGTGTGTCAGAGCCCTTGACTCCTGAGTACTCCTCTGTGGAGAGTGGTCAGGGCTGGAGGGATGCGGGGCATGCCTTTAGAGATGGGTCCATTTTTTCTTTCACTCCAGAAATCCCAGGATGTCCTGGTTTCAGATATAGAAACACTCCCTGCAGTAGGGTTTTTCCGAGTAAGAAGTGACCATCACATGGGTTGGAGCTAAAACACTCTGACAGAATGGTTTCCAGGCAATTGAGCGGATTCCGTTCCATTGCTGCTGAGAAAGTGTTGTTTTGTGGCAGAACGGATGGCTAGATGTTCCTTTGGGGTACTTTCGATCAAAGGAGAAAAGCAGATTATTAATGAACAGAAATATGTATATTTGGATAATTACATGTTATACCTGTATATTTTTCTATTTTCCAAGATGCAAAAGAGCTGGGCGAGAGAACCACATTTGAAAGATTCCTATTCTAGTCAGACTCACTTAGCCCCTTCATCCCTTACATTGGCAGTTGAATCCCAAGGACAGATTCTGGTACAGAAAGGAGCAATAAACAAATACAGGCCAGGGCTCCTGGCATCATGGAAAAAAACTCCCACCCATTTCTTATAAATAGATTGCAATAAAACAATAGAGGGAATTTAGTAGAGGGAATCAGCCAAGAGGAACTCTGACTTGTTGCCCTTTACGCTACAGAAACAGACAAAAGAACACCGAAAAGGATTCAGATGAATCCTTTAAAGACAGCCGGCTTTTGAAGGTTTCTTAATCAACCTCTCGGGCAGAATACCCAACTATTTTAACTGGAGTGCAGGTAAGAGCAAATAATAAAGAAAATAGTCAATCAATAACCCAGAAGATGGGTATTCCAATGTCAACAACCTTTTTTTTTTTCTTGCCTTGTTTTCATGCGTCCGCACTGGTCAGATTTAATGCCTGTCTTTCACAGACTGGGTAGAAGAAAATGAAACGATACACTGTGTCTGTGGCAGTCTTCTGAGAATTCGCTTTTCCTCCTTCCTGTCCAGCAACACCTGGTTTCCATTTGGGGACCTATGTGATGCTGACTTAGCTCTCAGTTGGAAGGGGGTGGGGTGTAGCACGTGACTTTGGCCAAGCAAGTTGGGTCCTTCCAGCCTCTCTGGCTGCACCGATTGGTTCATTCATGGCATGGAATCGAATCTGCTCTTTTTTGTTATGCCCGCCAATGCATTCCTCTCATTATTAGGTCAGTTCTACTGGGTTTTCTATTATTTATAACCCAAAGAATCTTAACTAATGTAGTGGACCCATGTCTCAGGGTCTCCATTACTTAAATGTTTAGTGTATTAGTTTCCCATGGCTGCTGAAACAAATTACTACAAACTTAGTGGCTTAAAACAACACAAATTTATCATCTTTCAGTTCTGTAGGTCAGAAATCTGACGCCTGTCTCACTGGGCTAAGATTCAGGTGTTGGCAGGGCTGCGTTCCTTTCTGGAAGTTCTTGGGGAGAATCCTTGAATTTTCCTGTTTCTTGAGGCCACCTGCATTCCTGGGCTTGTGACCCCTTACTCCATCTTCAGAGTCACTATACAGCATCTTTCTGACCCTGCTTCTGTGGTCATATCTCTTTCTTTGACTCACCTCTGCTTTCCTCTTCTATGTTTAAGGACTCCTGTGATTTTCTTGAGCCAACCTAGACAATACAGGCTAATCTCCCCAGCTCAAGGTCAGCTGGTTAGCAACCGCAATTCCATCTGCAACTTTACTTCCCCTTTGCCACGGAAGGTAACATATCCATAGGTTCTGGGGATCCTGATGTGGGCATTTGGGGGTGGTCCTTCTGCCTACCACATCTAAATTATTTGGGAATTTCCTCCACGACACACAGGCTGCTTCCGTGCTCATGGAAAGGGCAGCTTGGTAGTACAGATTGGGCGTCAGATGGAGCTGGTGCTAGGTCAGTTTCGTGTGAAGTTTTGTTTTTTGATGTTGCCATTTTTACATGTCTACATTGCAGCAGCTGTATAAACATGATTTTTTAAAAGTTTTAAAATTTATCAAGAGTTGTGAATATGAAATTTCTGACCCCCACCCCATCTCCCACTCTTGGAGTGAGGGATGGGATGGAGGTGAGGGAATCAGTGATGGAGTGAGGATAAGGAATGTGGTGGGCAAAGGAATGACCCCCCCCTCCACACACACACACCAAGAGCAGGGGCAGGTCTAGGCTGTATGGGGCCTGACAGTTATGCTTCATCCAGGGCCCTCTTTAAGGAAAAGAATATAAAATTATGAGCAAAAAGCTGTTGTGAAAGTGGATATTTATTTAGAATAAGAACATAAATCACAGCAAATTATAAATTTTTACAAGCCAACAGAAAGCACAAACATCACAAAATCCAGAAAAATGATGTACTATTTTCTCTTTATTATCTCTCTGACATACCTACGGGATACTTTTTTCTTACACCTTATAGCTGCATATTCTTTGATTGCTTTTTCATAGGACAACAATTTTGTGATTTTTTTCATAGGAAAGATAGATAATTGTTTTGTTGATTGGGAGGTTTTTCTATTATCAATGTTATTGATGACTGTGCTTGATAAAACATGTGATGCCGTATACAGTTTGTAGTCATGCTGTAGGTTTGTGCCCTAAAAACACATGAATTTTGATGAAGTCTACTGATTTTTTTTTTTAAAAAGTATGTAGCATTTAAAATTGTATAAGCTGTACTTTTTCTGGTGTATTCCTGTTGGTAGGCAATTCCATTTTGAGCAATTATCAATGAGAACCAAATCAGTGACATAACAATTTTACACATCTAATGATTACAAGAATTTCTCACAGACTAGCATCTACCTCCTTACACCTCAAATCATGTTTTGCCCTCACTATTTACGTATTTCCGGTTCTGGGAACTATAGGACTCAGGTATATCATGATATAACTTCTTCCCAGCATTTTTGTATCATGACTCCTGGTGGTATACAAAGTGGAATGAGTATATCCATAGTCCTTGAAGCCATTCATTCCTACACTGGGATGTAATGATATTTAATTCTATATGGCAATGACTGAAAACGACATCAGTCTGAACCAAATGTATCCCCAAATCAAATTTTCTTCGAAGGATCCCCTCAAATGCTTGTGCCACTGGAATGCCACCCAGCACAAGGGGAAATGTGATGGAGGGGGTAATGAAATATAATCAATAATCTTAACTAATACCAGGTAGAATATTTTGCCTTTGACATTTTTAGAAAAAAGTGTAACCATGTAAACACATTGCCAAGCTTCCTCCCAGGGTCTTGGAGAGAACCAGTGTGAGTGAGGGACTTCGAAGCAAAAGATGAGATTCAGGGGCTTCCCTGGTGGCGCAGTGGTTGAGAGTCTGCCTGCCGATGCAGGGGACATGGGTTCGTGCCCCGGTCCGGGATAGATCCCACATGCCACGGAGCGGCTGGGCTCAGGAGCTGTTGAAATGTTCATAGGCGCGATAAAAGGGAGGGAAGGGGACAAGATTTTTGTTTCATAAATTGGGTGCTAAACTGAAAGTTTGGGGGGGCTACAATTTATTTTATTGGCTGAGTCAACCTCTTCCTGCATCTAAATCTACACGACACAAATTTGGAATGGATATTTTATACATATCATCCCCCAGTACTCTGGCATTTTACCATTTCCAAAACCTTTTTGCATTCCTGATCTCCTTAGAAAGCTGTTTTCTTTTTTTTTTAATTTTTAATTTTTAAAAATTTGCATTGGAGTATAGTTGTTTTCTTAAGTGTGCCTATAGCATGTAGCCTCTTTTAAGGCCCTCATACAACGAAAGTGGTGCGTGTGTGGGCGTGTACATGCTGTCCTCTGACCAATGAGAATTTACCATTGAGTCACGTGTGTTATTGACGATGTTTCCTCCTAAGATCCTGCTGGAACTTCTTCACCTGTTCATTAGACAGGAGCAGACATGGTTTCTGAGGAAACGTACGTAGGTTCAAACTGAGAACCACCCCAGTAGATACAAAATATATTATCATTCAATAAGTACATTCACAACACTGCCCTTCATTTAATAAATATTCACTGAGGATCTGCTATGTTGTGAGCACTCGGCAAAGCAGTGGGAAGCAAATAAGACGAGCAAAATTGAGAAAAACTGTGAAACTTTGATGAGAACCAGAAAGATGAGTGGGCGTCCTATCTGGCCTTCTCCTCGGCACTATCTCACTCTTTCCCTGTCTTTGAGCTATTTCACAGCTCGGTAAATTGTAGAAAGCTGATAGCAATGCAAATGATTCTTGTTCATAGAAATGCAAATTGTGTCCCTGGGAATGTAGTTGATTCTTGCCCCTCGGATATTGACCACTGTTGCCAGTTTTGCTACTATTTGTGCATTTTCCCTCAACATTTCTGATGCCCATATATTCCTCTGCCCTTTGCGTTCTCCTTTGAGTATTAACATCTTCCTGGTTCCTTTCTGAATGAAAGAGTTAAGTAAAAATTTTTGAGATGTGCTCATGTTATATTTGTAAGAGATTCATGATTTTACCGTTTTTAAACCTTTACCTTTTAGCCACACAACCTGGGCTTTGTGGAGGTTACAGCCTGAACAGACATTCAGCACATGATCTCATACATCCAGGCACCGGGAAGGCTCTTAAGAAGCCCTGAGTGTCTATGACAGGGAGACCTGATATTGTCTGTTTGATCAGGGCAGAATCCCCCATGGAAGTGACATTTCAGTCAACAGCTAGGAGTTCACAAGGTGTGCAGGGAAGGAGAGAGGGATTCTGAACAAGTCAGCCCGTCATGAAAGCCACTCAAGATCATTTCTCCCAGGAGGAGATTTGTGGTCCTGGGAGAGAGTGGGCTTCGTTGTCTGTGCTTCATGATAAGAGCATCTGCCAGTGTGCAATCTTCAAATGGGATGGGGCCAGGGGTTTGGAGAGGTGGGAGCCCAGAACCTGGGGTGGGGGGCTGACTGTCTCTCATCTCCCTTTCCTGGGATGAGTGTTCCAACCACTTGCTTTGATGATGTGTCAAAGCGTCTCCTTTGAAATGCATTCACTCCAGGCTCTGCCTAAGAGGCCTCATTTCAAAAAATGGTATCATCATTAAAGAGAGAAGGAGTCTGGCTTTTCTCTGTGACCAGCACAGGCCTTTAAGCCTATTTTCATCAAACTCCCCATGGGCATTTAATTAGCATCACGTCATAGTTTCCTGACCACTCCCCCCCCCCCCCCCCCCCCCCCCCCCCGCACCTGGCTTTAGGTGATTTCCTGTGCAGACACCTTTACCGGCAACGCCCTTCCTCCAGGCATCTGTTGATTCCTGCGTTTTATTTACTTCTCTACCCCAGGGTCATCTCCTCAGAGCTTCCAGATTGACCCATCTGAAACAGCAGCCCACCCTAATCTCTTCCATTTTACCCCAAAGTAGCAGCGGCCACCATCTTTCCTCCTGTAGCCATTCTCCCCTCTTCGAAGAAAATTTTACCTGAGATCAAGGGGAGGGCAGGAATGATGGTGAAACACCAATTTCAATATCTCTTCATGTTCCTTAAAAACAAAAACCTTTCAGTTGGTCCCTGTCTATTTCTGGTAGAAAGCACTTCTTATCTAAGGACCCCACTCAGCTGATTGGATTTACTCAAAAAGAACACAACCCCAGTGAGGAAATTCAAGGGAAAGACTTTGACGCCTCCAACTGTTGCGTATATATTTGTAAGAAGTTGTCTTTGTGGATCTGGGGAGGGCTCTGCCAGCCCCTAAGCGATCAGCGATCAGCCAGAATGCTGTTTGGTTTTACTGGTCCTTGTCAAATGGAATTGCCTCTGAGAAACATGGTCATATAGGCGTTCAAATGTTTACCTGTACAGCTCAACACCTGCCTTCAGAAAGTTCACTGTTTGGCCTCACCAGGTACTAACACCCAGGTGTGAATGAGATCATCAGATCGTTTCCAACTTGAAAGTCCCCTGACAGTAAGAGAGCATATGGGTTGTATATTTGGTAGTCACGATAATATCCTATGTTTATGAAGTCCACGTGGCAACCACCATACCAAACACTCGCATGGATTATTCCCTTTATTCTGCTGAAATACCCTATAAAATAGGTTTTATTGTCTGCTAACAGGAGGAGGTTGGCTCAGAGAAGTGAAATGGCTTGTGCCCAGTGACACCAAGATTTGGAGCTAGGGTTCCAACCAAAGCCATCTGATTCCAGCATCCACTATCTTCAAACTCATGAAGTGTTTTTCCTGTTTCTACTCTTGGTTAAGTCACACGGTAAATGCTGTAAGGGGGTGATATCTCTCCCATCGTTTTAAGCTGTGAAAACTGATGCGCAACCAGTGAAATGATTCACTGAAGGCTTTGGTTTCAACCCAGTCTGCATAGTAGAATCAGTCAGAGCTTTAAAAAACAAACAAACGAACAAACAAACAATGCCTGGGCCTAGACCCCATGAAGAGATTCTGATTTGCTTGCTTGAGGCAGGGCTAATGCGGCCAGGGTTGAGAACCACCGTGCTTAAGCTCATTTAGGCAGACATGGAATTTTTGACGTGAATTCTTGAGTCAAAATCCTTAAGCATCATCTAGGGGACAAGAATCCACATTCCAGCTGAAGTTGAGTGAGTTGAGTTGGGGTAGCTTCACACACTTGGCAAAGGGTGTCTTGATAGTCTGGCCTGAGGCCTCCCTTTAGTGTCACCATTGGCTCCTTGGCCTTCAGTCTTCTGACCACAGGGAGATGCTTGTGCGGCCTCCCAAGAGGGCATCAGCTCTCTGGTCTCCATGCTGATAGCCCATCCTCTGTATGTCACACACAGCCTCCTTCCAAGCTGGTTCCTGTTCATCCATTAGGTTTCAACTTAAATGTTAGCTCCTATAGAAAGGCCTCCTTGACATTCCAGCCTGAGTTTGCCCCCCTCTTCCTAACTCTAGGCTTATACAACATTATATACTTCTTTCTGTCATAGTACTTATACTACATAGAAGTGATCCTCAGAACTATCTGTACTTGTTTACGCTTCACTGAAAAGTAGATTTGTCAGGTTTAGCAAATAAAAAGACAGCATGCTCAGTTAAATTTGAACTGCAGGTAAACAATTATTTTTAGTGTAAGTGTGTCCCAAATAGTGCATGGGTGCTGCTTATACTAAAAAAAAAAGAAAAAATTGTTTATATCAAATTCAAATTTAACTGCATTTTATCTGGAAACCCTACTAGGAAGTCTTCAGGATATGAGGAAGGTCATGTTGACTGAAAAAGAAAAAAGCACAACCTAAAAGTTGGGAATTATATTTTATTTGGCAGACAAAACAGAGGACTTAAGCTGGGACACAGAATCTCAGATAATTCAAGGGCCAGCTCCAAAGAGGCAAGGGGGGGGGCCAGGATACACAGGAGTTTTTGCAACAAAAGATCAGGTAGTTGGAACATCAAAAGATTAGAGAAAACCAGACATCTCAAGTTAATGAACTTCACGCTTTTCTGTGTATGGGAAGATGCCAAAGTTTGGGCTCATCGAAACCATTCCTTTGATTTGCACCTCATTTATCTGGGGTGGGTATCCTATGTCTTCACACCCTGAGTCTCTTCAGGTTGCACTGTCGGGAGTGGCCGCAGCAGTTGACTGCTAGGTGGTGGACATGCTTTGTCTCTATCCTAATTTCCCTCGGTGCTTACTGTCGGGGTGGCTGTAACGTGGTGCAACATCCTTTGTTTACAGATGTGGCAGGTAATACTTTTGTTCACAGTCTTTTAAAAGCGCTTTCTGGGGCTTCCCTGGTGGCGCAGTGGTTGAGAGTCCGCCTGCCGATGCAGGGGACACGGGTTCGTGCCCCGGTCCGGGAAGATCCCACATGCCGTGGAGCGTCTGGGCCCGTGAGCCATGGCCGCTGAGCCTGCGCGTCCGGAGCCTGTACTCCGCAACGGGAGAGGCCGCAACAGTGAGAGGCCCGTGTACCGCAAAAAAAAAAAAAAAAAAAAAAGCGCTTTCTGTCCTCTCAACCCCAAGATTCCACAAAGCTTATCCTAAGAGAATGAGACCTCATAGGATCATGTCACTCAAAGGATGGATCGTAGGCCACCTGATTCCAACTACCAGAAGGATTACAAAAGATGATAACTCTTTTTTTTTTTTTTTTTTGCGGTACGCGGGCCTCTCACTGCTGTGGCCTCTCCCGTTGCAGAGCAACAGGCTCCGGACGCGCAGGCTCAGCGGCCATGGCTCACGGGCCCAGCCGCTCCGTGGCATGTGGGATCTTCCCGGACCGGGGCACGAACCTGTGTCCCCTGCATCGGCAGGCGGACTCTCAACCACTGCGCCACCAGGGAAGCCCGATAATAACTCTTTAACTGATTGAAACAAAGATTCCCAGGACCTATCTAGATTTAATGAATCAGAACCTCAAAACTTGGGGCAGGGAATTTAATTTAGACAACAGTCATCAGCACTTGTAATCAGCAACTCAGGCGATTCTAATGCATACTAAAACTTGAGAATCTATGCCAAAGGAGGTCACTTTACTTTGGTATGGAACCTTTGGGCTTAATTCAAGTGTGGAGAGGTAGGAAAAAGTCAAGACCTGTAACAATATGTCTCTGTTTGTTTCATCCCCCTTTAGATTAAGAACTCCTACAGGTCACGTGTATCCTGTTCACTGTGCTATTCCCATGTACTGTCACAGTGCCCAGACTATCATAGTGCTCAGAAGACATTTGTTGGCCAGACTTCCCTAGCGGCCCAGTGGTTAAGACTTCGCCTTCCAATGCAGGGGGTGCGGGTTCGATCCCTGGTTGTTGAGCTAAGATTCCCACATGCCTCACAGCCAAAAAACCAAAACACAGAACAGAAGCAATATTGTAACAAATTCAATAAAGACTTTAAAAATGGTCCATATCAAAAAAAAAACTTAAAAAAATAAAAAGACATTTGTTGGATAGTCACAAAGAAAAATACGAAAGAATGGAAGTCCATTTGGGACGAGTCCTTCTGCAAACAAGATTCGTTCAACAAATAAGATTTTCTTGCATTTATTATGTGCCAGAGACTGTGCTAGGGAATGAGGATACTGTTGTGAGCAAGACAGGAAGAGGACTCTTATTAAATCTATATTTTATTAGGAAAATATAGGCAATAAGCGAGGTAAGTTTATTTCTAAAAGTGTTAGGCTCAGTAAAGAAAATAAAATAGAGGATCAGAGTAGAAGGCAAGGTGGGTTTCTCTCTAACATTTATTTCCAAGTTTTGATTTTGCTCAGATATCCACCTGTGGAGTAGATAGACTCTGGTAACTAAGGTAATCTCATGTTCCTTGGCAGTGGTTGGTTTAGAGGTGAGCAGGTAAGCCAGTTCTGGCTAATGAGAGGTGAGGCAAAGTCTGCTGCCACATCAGAGTCTATCTGAAAAGATTCTTTGCTCTTAAGATAAAATACACCTAGGAGCAGTGGTCTTCTCATGGGCGTTGTTGTGTTTACATATGATGCCTGGGTTCTGCTGCCATTTTATGGCTACAAGGAGAAGCAGAAGGATAGTGGGACATACCTGGGTACTGATGACATCACTGAACAGCTGAATTTACCAACTGTAGAGCCATTTCCTTCTATTATGTGACATACTACATCTTTATTTTCGGAACTGGTTTGAATGGACTTATCTCCATTTGCCCCCAAAGCACCCTGACGAATGCAGAGTGGGCAGAGGATGAGGGTGTGGCAAAGAAGGGCCCTCTGAGGTGGTGACATTTCAGCAGGAGATTTACATGACGAGAAAGAGCCAGTCCTCTGAATACCTGGGAGCAATGAGGTCAGGCAAAGGAAACATCAAGCATGAAAGTCTTAAATGGAACATGAGATTGGTATATTCAAGACTTCAGAGAAGGACAGCGTGGGGGAGAGAGGATCATGCTGTATGGATCCGTTTAAGATTCCCAACGATAAAGGCAGAGGCCAAATTAAACAGGGGTAGTAGGCTGACTAATGCCCCTCTTCCAAAGATGGCCACGCCCTCATTCCCAGAACCTATAAATACGTTACCGTACATGGCACGAGGGACTTTGCAGATGTGATTAAATTAAGGATCTTAAGACGGGGACATGATCCTAGATTACCTGGTGGATCCTATGTCATCACAAGGGTCCCTATGGAAGTCTGTGTATGAAACAGGAGGATCAGATGAGAAAAAGAAGGCAATGCAATGACAGAAGCAGAGGGGGGAATAGCTATGTGATGCAGGGTATGAGGCAAGGAATAAGGATGACTAGAAAAGGCAAGAAAACAGATCTCCCATAGAGCCTCCAGGGAGGAAGTAGCCCTGTCAACACCTTGACTTTTCGTTCAGTGAAACTGATTTCAGACTCCTGATTTCTAGAACTGTAAGGGAATAAATTTGTGTTGTTTTAAGCCACTGAGTTTGTGGCAACAATGTTATATGTTATGTTATAGCAGCAATAGGAAACTAATACCACAGGGCATTGGATGCCATGATGAGGAGTTTAATCTGAGTATAATGGAAATCGTTGGAGGGTTGTAAGCAAGGCGGTAACATAGCAGGTATGGAAACTTGACTGTACCAGTGGAAGAGTAGAATCAGACACTATTACAGAAGTTGATTGTGATTTTGATTGTGGACGTGGATGGAGAGGTGAAGCTGGTAACAAGTAGGGTGACCAATCCGTTTGCCAAGGATTGAGGAGATCCCAGGGTACAGGAATTTCTATTTTACAGTGAGACAGTCCTGGCTTACCATCCATTTCCGCCTGGGACTCAGGGGACTCCTGGGATGTGGGTCTTTCATTGCTAAACTTGGGAAGGTCCCGGGCAAGCCTGGATGAGTTGATCACCCTAGTGAATAGTGACGGAATTGCGGTTACATGTAAGAGATGGAACCAACAGTACTTACTGGTTTATTTAAGGTGAGAGATGGAGGGTCTGGGTGATCCCTAGCTTTGGGCATGAACTTGGATCTATGGTGGTTCCACTTAAGGACTGAGGGAGTGTGGGTGAAGAACATGTTGAGGAGATGTTAGAGAGGCCACTTGGACACCAGGATTGGGAGTTGGATTCCTGGGGGAGGGGAGAAGGCTGCTAACAACAACAAAAGAATTGATGCCACAAAAATCAACTTCTCCTACTCCGCCATTTTGCTGAGCACCAGCCCTGAAGTTATTCAGTCCAGAGGCTATTTTTTCTTCATTTGAAAGCATCATGACAACAGCTACATCCTTACAAATTGAGTTCGTCTTCTAAGGTGTTTGCTGGAGCTTTACAAGAGGCTTCATCAATTTCACATGAATTAATGATGGCTATCAAACGAGGGGAAAAGAATGAATTCCAAATAAATACTTATTGCATAATTGAAGTTGCAAGAATCCACTATGAATAAAATATATTTGTATTTACAATGCATAAATTTGATGGCGACACTGTGGGGAGACACATGGCTTTTTGATAAGACCCCCGAACGCTGTTAAATTAGTAATAGGCTGAATACATTTCTTAACTATATCACTGGCGTTGTGCTCGGGAATACCATTTACAATAAATTGAGTCCCATTTGTATGCAGGCAGAGCAAAGAGAAAGCGTTGTATTTTGAAAATCCTAATGTACTCCTGGGAACACAGGTTAATGTCATTTACTGCCTAAAATTAGTCCTTGGTTTCAGAGCTTGCAATTGTATTAAGACTTATCATGTACTCTTTTCATCAAGGTAATAATTGCTATAGATTTACATATCCTGCCACAAGCAGAAACATGGATCCTTTAGGGCTTTTTGATATAAGAAATAGTTATATGAGAGGTGCGGGCAAGAGATATATATATATATATATATTTCTGTTTATAAAAGTGATTTAGTAATTTTGCAATTGAAGGTTAAATCACGAAAAGGAAAGCCATCCATGTAGTGGGTTGAACAGGGATGCCAAAAAAAAAAAAAAGCCCAAATCCTAATCCTCAGAACCTTTGAATTTGACCCTATTTGGAGAAAGAGTCGTTGCAGATGTCATTAAGTTATGGATTTTGAAAAGTGGGCCTTAAATCTTGTCATGTGTCCTTGTAAGAGAAAGATTTGAGACACGGAGTATAGACTAGTGGTTAGACGCAAAGATTCCATGGAAACATTGATCAATAGAACACAAATTTAAGACAGAGATACACAACAGGAGGTGCTGGGAAGACAGAGGCAGAGACTGAAGTGATGGGTCTACAAGTCAAGGAGCACCAAGGATGACCAGTAGCTACTAGAAGCGAGGAGAAAGGTATGGAACACATTCTCCCCAGGGCGTCCAAAAGCAGCCGACCCTGCTGACACCTGGATTTCCAACTTCTGGCCTCCAGACCTGTGAGAGAATAAATTTCTGTTGTTTTAAGCTACCAAGTTTGTGGTTATTTGTTATGGCAGCCCTAGGAAATTAATATAATCCATATTTACATCAATTGGAGAAAAATACAGTTGACCTCTGTATAAGCTGGACATGTGGTGTGTGAGTTAGGAACCATTAAGAGCCTTATTTCATGGATAAAGAAACTGAGGCACAGAGACATGAAGCCAGTTGTCAAGGTGGAATAGCTAATAAGTGGTGGTGTTGAGATTTGAACCCAGGTATTTGGGCAGTTCTGTTTCCTGTTTTTCCCCCATGAATTATACGTCACCAGACTTTGGTGGATATTTTAATTCTTGGAAAGAGTCCCCACAACTTGTCCCTGGACACTTCACTCTTCTGTAGGCCCTGTGGAATCTTTCTTAGAGAGAGAAAGGGGATGCCTCTTAGAAATGACTAGAATCCAGAAATAGAGTAATAGGACATGGTGGTTAAACAAACAGGGTTCTCCGATGTATTGTGACCATGTGTGATAATGGATAATTGTGTCTCTGTGTAGCAGTTGACTCCCTGTGCACTGATGGAATCTATGTAATAATTTTCTGGATAAGAGTGGGTGGCCTTGTAAAGCAATTATACCCCAATAAAGATGTTTAAAAAAAAAAAAGAGTGGGTGGCCTGTGTAATAATCAACTCTCTGCTTAACAAAGGACTCTGTAACAAACTCCCTCTGTAATGATTGACTCTGTGTAGTAGTGGTCTCTTTGTGTAATTATTTCTTTGTGCCATCACTGACTTTGTGTAAAAATGGACTCTCAGTGTAGTAATTGATTTCTGTATAATAATTGCCTCTGCGTAATAATTGACCCTCTGTGTAATAACTGATTTTCTGTGTAACAGTGAGCTCCTTGTGTAATGGACTCTCTGACTATAGGCACAAACCTGCAAATGCTTGGACTAGCAGAAATTATAGTACTAGCCAAGCTACTTCCAGTGGCCAGTCATAGAAAACCAACTCACAGTAGTTTAAGATGGTGGGAGAAGGTAAAGGAAATCATTAGCTCACATGCATGGCTAAGGTAACTGGCCTCAATCTCGACTGAATCCATGGGTTCATTTTATGTCTCCAGGCTTTATTCCCGGATGAGTCCAACCTCTACATGATAGGAGGATGACCCCTGGCTTCCATGGCACTGAGAGTGCCTGGTCTCAGGAAATAAAAGAAAGCAACCCTTTACTCCCAGCGTCCATGTCACTTCCCCAAAGAACGTGTCCAGCCCACACCTGAGATGGTAGAAGGGGGGACTCCGATTGACAGGTACCTCATTATCACAGGGGGTGGGGAAGAATTCACAAAGCGAACAGATGGGAAGCAGCACAAACAAGTATCAGATGTCTCCTCCTATTCACAGCCTGTGAGCTCCAGCTTGCCAGGGTGGGTGAGAGCTGCGTGAATTTGTCCCAGTAAGTTCGTCAATCCTTAGGTGAACCCACCATCCACTCCCTTTAGAGTAGGTGACTAATATCTGTGTATATATCTGGCTAATTTTCAAATAAGCATAAGTGCTCTTATGAAGAATATAAGGCAAAGTCATTTAAGATATCAAAATGATAGCAGTGTTTTCATCTTTATGAATTTTCTCAATCAATGGCCACTAAATATGTAATTACTACCTATAGTGTCTATAATATATAATTTTTTTTCTTATAAAAGATTTATATAGACTACCTATGAAGTGTGAACATACAGAAGTTTTTTTTTTTTTTTTTTTTTTTTTTTGGTGCGGTACGCGGGCCTCACTGTTGTGGCCTCTCCCGTTGCGGAGCACAGGCTCCGGATGCACAGGCTCAGCGGCCATGGCTTACGGGCCCAGCCGCTCTGTGGCATGTGGGATCTTCCTGGACCGGGGCACGAACCCGTGTCCCCTGCATCGACAGGCGGACTCTCAACCACTGCGCCACCAGGGAAGCCCCAGAATTTTTTAACTATACATTTAGACTTTTCATGGGATGAAATTTTTCAGTGAAAGTTTTACAGTGTTGATGCAAATTTAGAATTATTGACAAAAACTCAGTTGCCCAGATTGGGACTAGGGAAATGAGCCAAGAAGGATTCCTTGGCTGTCTTTATGTCCCTTCATCCTTCTTTTTTTTTCTCTGATTAATCACTACTTAATCCTTCAGACCACAGGACAAGCATTGCTTCTTTGGGAAAGAATTCTTCTGACTTCTCTGCCTACAAATATGTCCCTTTTATAGTATAGTATGTCCCTTCTATTACCACCACCACCATCATCACCATCATCACCATCACCACTGTCATCACCATCAGCACCATCAACAACATCACCATCATCATCATCAACACCATCACCACCATCATCACTACCACCACCACCACCACCACCACCACCACCACCACCACCACCACCACCACCCCACAGTACATGTGCTAGCATATATCCCAGTTATCCAGTTATCTGTGAGACTATTTGAACAGTTTTTCTTCTCTACAAGATTCTCAGTGTTAGGAGAATAGGACTGAACCTGGTTTTATCCTTGGTCCCCAGCATGGTACCTGGGACGTAATAGGAGCTCACTAAATATTTGCTAAATGGAAGAATGAGTCCATAAGTGCATAAACACCAAAGGGTAATCTCAGGGCCAAATCTAATTTTCTTTTCACAACATATGAAATGAGAAGACCAAGGGCCCAAATCCTGGTGACCTCTAGGAAGAAGGCGCTAAAATGTTTGCACTGGGTGACAACATCTTTCCATAGGCTCATAGGCAACTTTTGTCTGTTTTAAAAATTCATTCAGAAGAAAGAATTGAAAACAATCTGAGGTGAAGGGAGAGGACTCCAGGAGAAGGTAGAAAAAGGATAGTTTGAAGAGGCTTGATTGATGGAGAACTTCAACACCATTGTCTAATTCAGAAGAATGAAAGCTAGAAAGCTTTCGAAACAAAAGCTGCTATGGGCAGATACAGAAAACTTAAGTCAGATCACTGTAAAATTCATGCAAGAAACAACTGTTTCTAGCATTTTCAGTGGAAACCAGAACCCAGTAGGTTAGTAAGTTACAAATGGAAATAACATTTCCCAAACCCAGCACGACTGGTAGTGGTTATCGCCATAATCACCTGCCCAGAGCACCTTTTCCTTCTGCTGGAACAGTGGCTCTTCCCGTTGGGGAATTCATCCCGTAGGATTGGCCCTGCCTTCCCACCTACCACAGGAGGTGTGACCCACGTGAGAGGGCTCCTCTCATTGGTCACAGTCATTGGTTCTCAGATGAACATGTGACCTGAGCTGAGCCAATCAGAGTTTTCTCAGGGACTTCTCTGCCCACTCTCATTGTGATGGGTGGGCTAAGCTCTAATATATGGGTTTGGGGAGGCTAGTGTGTGTCAGGCCTGCTACATGGGAGGACACACCTGGAAAAATGAAGAGAAATGTATGCCTGATTGAATTCTCTGGGCCTTTGGTCCAAAGCCAGTAACACCATAAAGACTTCTTAATTATTTGAGCCCATCAGTGCCTTTTTTCTTTTGCTTTGCTTGAGCTGGGTTTCTGTCACTTGCAACTGTTCAAACATCTGCAGTTTATTTCACGTTAATGTGGATTTAAAACATTCCTTGGACTGGATAAATAGTGTTTTACAATTGCTTCAGCCAACAGAACAGCTTTGTAGGGCTATCCATGACTGATCTAAAACAGGCTATTACATAGATTCTCCCATGTTTTCAGATTTTCATCGGCTTCTGCTACAGTTGTTGAGTTGCCCATAAAACAGTATAAACAGACAATGCCTTCATAAAGCATCCTGAAAGCATGTTTTTTTAAAAGCTTAGGAAGAAAGTGGGACATTTTTCACATCTCTGGCAGCTCCATTATGATGCATTTGGACATTTTTGATAAAATTATGAGGCATAAAAAGTGTGAAGCATTGAAGATTAATTTTCTTCCATAAATATATAGATCATAGTCAAATTCTATATGACTAGTTTTGCCCAGAGCAAAAAATATTTCCAGTGTAATTTCATAGCAACATGGAAGCAGATAATGGGACAAAGGCATTGAAAAAGGCTTTGGTAGATTATAAATGTCAGGTTAACATTCACAACCTGATGAATCGAGCAGAAACTGCTGTTAAAATATAGGGCTTTGTTGTTTTAAACTTAAAAAAAAAGAAAGAAAGTTGGGAGCTGGTACAGAAGTAAAATTAAAGTAAAAGAAAATAAATAATCCATATCTCTTCTGCTCTGTTTAAAGTGTCAGCTGTAATTTTGAAATGACACAAAGAGGCTTGCTGGGTTGAAAAACTGCTTCATTTGTTGGTTTTCCTTGCTGTCTGAACTGTAATTTCATCTAAGGATGATTTTTGTGGTACAGGGTGCCTGAGCTGTATGTTCTCTTGCAGGTGGAGAGGAAGGTGCGGGATGTTTTAAATTTTTCTCCCAATTCCTCTATGACTTTATAGCCTCTTTCTGGAGACTACGCTTAGGTGTCCAGTGGAGTGGAGTCACTCATTCTAGGTGGAATTACAATTCTTTCCTGGCGCTCCCAACTGCACTGTTTTGGCTAACTGGCCATCTCATTCTTCATGGAACTCCCAAGGGCCAAGAAAAGAATGGCTTAAGTACTTCCTGTCACCTGGGGTCATCAAGATTCCCAGTTGAAAATATTCAGTCTCTTGAGACTTGCACACAAAAATGGCTATTTTTCTCTGGATAGCGGTGTCTTTGTTGGAATCGACTCAGGTGCTCTGAGAGATGGAAGTGACGTATCAGGCCTCCTGGAGTGGTTTTTCTGGCTGTGTTCTCTCCCTGTGGAATTGGCAGCCTTGTTGAAAAAGCCACGAAGTGAAGGTAAAGGGATATTGGAACTTGGCTCTTCTTGGAAGATGGTCCAAGGGTAGGATTTCAAGAGCTGTAAGGCTTTGGCTGAGAAGCAGGAAGATGGAGCTGGCGTGATCAAACTAAAGTACGTAGGAAGAGTCAAGAAACCAAACTACTAGGTCTGAAGATAGATGTACAGGGCAGACTCAAGGTGAAGTGTTTGGAGAAGGGCTAAGATGGGATTAGAGCAAGTAGATATCAGAAACAAATAAAGAGGATTCCAGGAAACCACCAAAAATAGCTTTGAGGTATCAATTTATAATGGGACTTATTTTTATCATCAGAACTCCCTTATAAGTTTTGGGGAGAAGAAGAAGTCACCTCTCTTGATAGGACATAAAAATCTCAATGTACTCATTTTTCCAACCTTCTCTTCAGCTAGGAGAGAATTTCTCAGTGTCAGCATTGTTGACATTTTTGACCAGTGTGCATCCTGTCTTGTGTATTATAGATGTTTAGCAGTCTCCCTGGCTCCTATGATTGAGATGCCAGTAGAATCCCTCTCTCTGCTTGTGACAACCCAGACTGCCTCCAGACATTGCCAAATGTCTCCTGCAGGCGACCTCACCCCGGTTGACAACCACCCGTCTAAGATCTAGACTCAGCCAATCAGATGCATGTTCTCCAGAACTGGGACCTAGATAGTCTATGAAACAGACACTGGGAAACTGACCACCCCAACCCACAGGGACAGCACTGCCACCCTCGGCACCAGCAGTTTCCAGTTCTGAAAGTATAACAAGCTACAGGGGACTTTGCCAGGAGATCCTGGAGTGTCCAGGATGAACGGAGCTGGTTAGAATTTAATGTCAATGATGTCACCAAACTAGTTCTGGACCACGATTTTGGCTGGAACACAGGCTGCCTAACTTCCCCTTCTCCTGGATATCTTTCAAGTCTAGTTCTCCATCTTTTCTGGTGAATCTGTGAACAAACCAAATAAATAAATAAATCCCTGTGTGCTTGAATGAGCCATGGCCCATTTCTGTTGTTTCAACTAAGAATCATATCAGCCCTTACACTTCCATCAGAAATATCAAGGTCCAAGGATGATAACGGAGGATGATTCAGAGGTCATGATAGAACAAGATTCACCTTGCTGGATTCAGATCTAAGGTCCAAAAGACTTAGAATGAACAACGTCCCCAGGAATTTTTCCCGTGCTCCCCTCCACCCCACCCTATCTCTGACCCTTCAGAAAATACACAAGAAAAATGGTACCTAGGTGCTCTTTGTAGAAAGCTTGTGTGTTTAAGAGTTTAGAGGCTGACTTCCTGGGTTTCCAGCCAGGCATAAGACAGCAGGTGAGTTTGGAGACTTAACCAACTTGGGCTTCAGTCTTCTCATGTACAAGATGCAGGCCAGGCTTCCGGTATTAAAATGATGTATAGGAGAGTTTTGCAAAAACTCTTTTTTTTTTTTTTTTTACCAGCTCAGCATCCACTTCTCCTTTGTTTTTTGTGACATCATGCCAGTTTTTTTTTCCCCCTTAAGGAAATCACTTGAATGTGTGTAGTTTCAGTGGGGAGATTCAACCTCCTGGATTCAAGACTAGGAAATTGGCCCAAGCCTATCAGTCAGAATTTTCTGTATCCTGGACCAAAGTGATGGGTTGAGGGGCAGTCTCACAGCTGAAGTCTGTCCAATCAGAGTCAATTTGTGGACATTTGCTGAAGCAAGCAGGAAGAGGGGTTTACTATTTCCATGACAGTTCCTGAGAGCTGTAAATGTAAGCTTGGAGCTGCTGGTGTTCATCTTGCCCCTGGGAGGAGGCATCAACCTGAGGCTGGAGAGGTAAAGAGGAAAGTGCAGTAGAGAGAAGAAGAGAGTGAAACACAGCCTTGATATCAGCATTTTAGGTTCTGGTTCCAGCTATGCCTGAAGCAGACCCAAGTTTTGAAGTTCCCAATACCATCCGCTTCTTGCTTAGGTCAGTTTGAGCTGAGTTGCTGTCTCTTACAACAAATAGAGGCTGAATTACTTACCACCTAGCACACAGTGAACACTCACCACGTGGGCACCGGCAATAAAACCATGACAAATGTTTGAAGAGCTGATCATGACGATTGTTCTTTTACTTTCGTACCCAGCGTCTGGTATAGGAGGCATCGATAGGCACGTGTTGTACGGGAGTTAAATTGCACAAATGCAAGGAGGAGCCTTAGGATATGAGAGGATGCATTTTCATTTGTCACGGCTACAGATTTGGGACATTTAGCATCTTTGGGGAAAGTGAGCCTCTTACACTTTCACGGATGACACTTGCACTTCTCTTTAACACTTTATAGCTCTTCAACTCTGTGGGGATTAAGCTTTGGATGTCTAGGAAGTTCTCAATACTTTCAGGGTCATAAAACGACAACAAAGGCACCGACGAGGGAGTGTTGCCCGGGACTCAGTCACAACTCCCTTCTCCTCAAACTCAGCTGCAAAGAGCTCTAACATGATCGGTGGCACAGACACCCATATTTAAAAGTCACCGCCAAAGGGCCCTCCAATCAATAGTATCCCCCTGTAGCATTTCCTCACATACTACATTAAAAAGACAAATACCCTGGAGAGTTGTAAAGATGTTTTAGTGCAGAGCATATATTATGAATGTTTCATCCTGATTCCTCAGGATTTATTTAACATTTTATTTGACAGTCCCTTTGGATTTTTGATTGATTACTAGGCAAATTAGATAAGCAAACTCTTTCCATAAGATAATCCCATGTAGCCTCCTAGCAATGGTGGTGATAACGATGAAAGCCAGCATTTATCTCACACTTCCTGTGTCAATAACCATGCTAACTAGTTCCCATGGACTATTTCCACTCCTTGAATGAGATATTGTTATATTTTATAGATGAGGAACTGAGTTTCAGAAAGCATGAGTCGAGATCAACCAGGGTCTGTTTCTCCTCAAAGCCTGTGTTCTCAACAAATGCTGTCCTCACCTCCACTTAATCCCCATAACACCATCCTCACGTTTCAGGATCAAATAAATTGGGGAAGCATTGTTTATACCAGGGGTCCCAACCCCTTGGCCTCGGACTGGTACCTGTCCGCGGCCTGTTAGGAACCGGGCCTCACAGCAGGAGGTGGGCAGCAGGCGAGCAAGTGGAACTTCATCTGCTGCTCCCCATTGCTCCCCATTGCTCCCCATTGTTCCCATCGCTTGCATCACCACCTGAACCATCACTCACATTACTGCCTGAGCCACCCCCACCTCCCCGGTTCGTGGAAAAATTGTCTTACATGATGCCGGTCCCTGGTGCCAAAAATGTTGGGGACCACTGCTCTATACCTTTGCTTTGGGATTCACGAGCATATGACCCGATTGAAGGTTCTGAGACAGCCTACAAGGAAGAACCCAGTTTGAGTTTATTTTACAAATGCTTTCAAGGTGATTTGGTTCTGGAGCCGACCTTTGGGTTTGTGGGTTGTGTCTGCTGGTTTCTTCCTATGACCACAGTTAACATACTGAGTGTGACTGAGTGCGCTAAACGAACAATCTGGCCTTTGGCATCTCCCCCCGCCCCCTCCCCTCCACCCCCAAACCCCGCCCACCCCCTCCTGCCACCTCTCAGAGAGTAATACAGTGGGAGACTTGGCCGGATGTAGACAGTGAGGCCCCAGGTGTTGCAGGAGATGTTAATTTTCCTTGCAAATCAAATCATGATGATTAGATTGACTGGACTCATTTTCCTCCTTTCCATGGATGTTTCATCCTGAAGACTCAGTCTTCAGGACTCTTATTGGAAGAGGTGGAATCTAGAGGGCTGCTCAGGTAGTTGCATCTACATCTGGTTTTGAAACAATTTTATGAAATCTGTTGTCTGAGTGTGCAGTATTTCAACAAGCTTGTAAGCCATTGGGGGTGTTGGTGTATAGTGTGCAGATTGGGTCAGGCTAGGCCAGGGGTCTTCAAGGAGAGCAACTTAGCCCCCCAAGGGACATTTAGTAATGTTTGGAGCCAGTTGTACTTGTCACAATTGGGAGGTTTGCTATGGGCATCTGGTGGGTATAGCTCAGCATCCTATGATGCTCCCCACCCCCTCCAGCAAGCGATTATCCAGCCACAAATGTCGATAATGCCAAGGTTGAGAAACCTTGGGTTAGACTATGCTGAGATAACACATAAACCCTACAATCTCAAGGTCTGAACTGATACACGTTTTTGTGTGTGTGTGTGTGTGATTTTGCCCATTTGCACAAGATCTAAAGCTAATGTTTGTAGTTTGTCATCCTTGCTAAGAAATACTCCTCCAAGTGGTACCCAAAGGATGCAGGCTTCCAAGCTTCTTCCATCCTGTAGAGGATGGGCAATTACACAGATCTTTTAGGGTCCAGACCCAGAAGTGCTGTACATCCTTTTCACCTACATTCTGATGGCCAGGACTCAATACTGTGGGCCTACCCAGCTTCAAAGGGGCACTGGGAAATAGCCCTCCGGCATTCTCAGAAGGAAAGTGAAATGTTTTGATGAACACATTGTATTGTCTCTGACACACATGGAAAGTTCATTTTGAATAAATGCTGAATAAATAAAGCACAAGAGCCAACATGTTTATACAGCAATTAAACAGTGGCAAAACATAATTTTAATTGGAGAGTATTGCATTGTAGTTGGGAAAATAGTTCTCAGGCAATAGTTCTTAGGCAATAGTTCCATTGCCTAAATCCCAATCCATGCACTGGGATTTAGGCAATGGAATTCATATTTATCAACTACCACCATTATCAGTCACTTGGAGTGTGTTAGTTCATTACACTTGTGAGGTAGTTATTACACCTGTTTCATAGATGAGGTAGACCTCAAGGTACTAGAAAGTGCACGCACACAGCTCATGAGTTACAGTGCCAGGATGCAAATCAAAGACAGATTCAAAAACCCGTGTTCTTTCCTTTTCATCAGCATTTCTCAAAGCAGGCTTTGTCACACACTATTTCTGTGACCTTGATCCTAGTCCAAATAGCCCCACGAGCTAGAGCACTTGAGGAATTCTGAATCATGTATTTTTCTCTTGAAAAGTCACGATGCCTATTAGAATATTTAAAGCCTATGAGAAGTCTTGTCTTAAAGAGACCAATTAGACCAATTAGATGAAAGAATCCTGTACTTTCATTATACATATTAATATTCCATACAACAAACTAAAGCCAATCTTTGAAAATCTTGCTTTCTCACAACTTTTCTATTTTTAATTGGAATTTAATTTTACACCTACACCCATAATATGTCCTATTCTGTCTAAAGCACTGTTTGGGGAAGCAGCATGGTATACCCACATGGTACAAACTGGGGAATTTAAAGATGGAAGACTGGTTCTTAGACATAGAACACTTTATTTTTTACCTGGACTAAATTAGTTCAGAGGTGGCACATCAAATCAAATATGGTGATTGGGACTGCCTGGAACACAGTGTTGATAAGGATTCTGATATCAGGTTCTGCAGAAGTAAAGAGTGCTCTGAATGATTCATGGTGTCTGCCGTGAGCTCAGATGAAAGAAGCAGTATTCATGGGCTGTAAATTTGCCATCTCTGAACTAAAGGAAGCCTAAGGTCATTTTCACCTCTAACATCCTCTGATTCAATTTGATGTGAGAAATAAGATGAATTACATTCTCCTACTCCTACCTAATAAACTGTGGTGGGGGAACAGAGTGGACTCTGACCTATGCATAAATGACTGGGTCCACTGAAGCGTTCTAAAATCCAAGTCCAAGGAAAGGGTGACTCTAGACAGGTCAGAGATTGAAGCTGTAAGGCATTTTGGAAGAAATGATCTTTGAGGTGGGTTTTGAAGGATGTATAGGATCCTGACAGGCAGAGACGGAGGAAAGGCGGTTCAGGCAGAAGAAATAACTTTTCTAGAGACTGATGAAATGGAGAGCTGTTTGATGATGGTGAGTGCCCAGACGGATGAGAGCACATGTGGACTTTGTGCATGAAACAGGGAAAAATAGATATAGAGGGAAGAAGAGACCAAAAAAAAAAAAAAACAGGTAGGTGGGGATCAGATGGCCATGTGCCCTAAATGCCTAATTCTGGAAGCTGCTGACTTCCTGTTGTTCCTGCAGCAAAGGGGCCTCATGGTGCCTGGAGTGCTGGTAACCCCAGCAGGGTAAGAGTATAAGAGGTCTTCTTGCACGGGACGCCTCCGCTTCCCCATTGCTGCCAGGACTGGCTTGTGGCATCTGTTACCCTCCGTGCTTTCCCTCCCTGCCCAGGGCTCCCTTCCTGGGACTGGACCTAATGAAATGTTTCCTGTTTTAATTTCCGCTCTGCTGGGAGGAGCTCTTTTATCTCGGCTGCTTCTGTGCCATGAAAGCCCGCTCAGTGCTGAGTAGCCGCCCACCCTCTCACTGGTTCTATCCTCCCCAGAATCCTGCCTGGAGGTTTTAATTCAGAGCCTCAGAAGACAAGCAAGGGGGCTGCTTTCGACTGATCAGTCAAACACAATCTCTTCTCAATTGTCTTTGGAGACTCAGGCTCCAGACATGAAAGACAAAAACGAGATGCCAGCTTGGTTTAAGACAGAAGTGTGTGCTAGACCTTTCTGTTCTTCCTTCAACTCAGAAAAAATAAAATAAAATAAAAGCTTTCTCTCTCAGCTCAATCAGTGCATTGTTTTCTTGTCTACCATCTTGTCCTATTTCCCAAGTGAATTTTTACTTACTTCAGAAGTAATAAAAACCATCTAACATGTATTGAGATTCCTCTGATCACTTTAGGTGTATTCTAGGCACTTTGTGTATATTAACCCATTTAATCTTAACTATCAATACTATCGTATGAAGTGGGTACCATTATTAACCCCATTTTACAGATGAGGAAAGTGAGTACCAAGTGCTAAGTAATCTGTCCCACACAGCTGGTTAAGTAATAGCGTTTGGATTTAACATCAGGAAATCTGGTTCCAGAGTCCCTGCTTTTTTGCCCTCATGCTATTCTGTGTCACTAACATCCATTTTTGAGGTGACATTCTATATGTTGATTCATGGCAAGGAAATTTACACCTTCATCACTGAAGTATTTTCTACAAGAAGGAGTGATGAATGACTCCTTAAGTAAAACCAAAAGATGTGCCTTGAAGGATGGAGAGCAACTTTGAGGGAGGTCTCTAAGGCTTGCCTGACCTAATATTTCAGTCTAGAAGATGGACACGTTGCAGGCAGAATTTTGGATGGAAGTGATGGAGCCTATTTATCCAAAGAAAGTTCCAACCCCTTCATATTTTCTCAGACCCAAATCTTGGCTAGAGTTAGAAAAAGTGAATTAAATTAGCCCAGCCCCCCTTTCTGCATGGCAGTGTTTCCCAGAATGGGATCTTAGCTCTCTTCTGTGCTGCTATACTTCTCCCATGCCCCCAAGGTTAGAAAATCTTGCGTATTTTCTTTGTCCATAGACACTAATTACAGGTGTAGATTGTTTATCCCCCTTTTTAAAACTCAATACAAGTTTCAGGTAGTCTCTGGAGATAGTTGACCTCTGCTCTCAAGTTTTCCCAAGGTCTTGAGTATATATGTCTATTTCTTCCACTCTCTGTCAATCGTAAAATAATCAAATATACAGTGCAGCATCTTTAATATTATTGGACTGTTAATGTAGACATGTAAGAAGATCACAGCATGGATTCCTAGCTCGCACTAATCTTCACTGTAACCCTATGAGGCTAACTCCTATTAAACCACTTTTCAGATGAGAAGACTGAGGCTCAGAGATACTGTGTTGCCAAAGTTACAACCAGTAAGTGAGGGGAGCCACAATTTGGTCCCAGTTCTGCCTGAGGCGATAGTCCATGCTCTTAAACGCTGTGCCAGATGACCTTCCTGCTAAAACTGTTCATGGTTATTTGCCAAGCCCTGGGCTAAGTCTTTGACACGCATTATCCAATCTGACATTCACCACTCTGAAGGTCATTGAACAGACAAGGATACTATGGCATGGCATTGGAAGTAAGGGCCAAGTTTCACATCCCTATTTATTGATGGGGAAAGATGGTCATCCAATGAAACTTGCCACATACTTGAGATGATTAAGACACATGACCTTTTTCTAGGTCATTCTCAGTGATTGGAAACATGCTACATGCATAGAAAGTGTTCAGGGATTACGGAAGGAAGGAAAGATGAAGGAAGGAAGGAGGGGAGGGAGGGAAGGAGGAAAAGTTAGGGAGAATTCCCCTTAAGATCCTCCTAAGATTTCCCTTAAGAAGGAACCTGGAGTAGGGCTAATGAAGACATCTATTTGCTCTAAGGTTAGGGTGGAAGTGAAGATCACAGGTTTAAAAAAGGATCCAAACAGGTAAACCTGCGATGTGAACCTGGCGAAGCATTTGAAGAGAGGCAGTGATCCCTGCAACACTAGACAGGCTTGTCCCACTTAGAGAAGACGGCTCCCGTTCTTCTCAGCCCGCTCAGCAGGCAACAGGTATGCAGGCCCAGTGATGCAGCTAGCCTTTTCTTTCTTTCTCTTTTATTAAGAAGCTGACAATCTGGATTTTTATGTGCAACTCTCTGATTTTTAAAAGTTGACAGCCAATTCCTCTTATTTTTTAAACACGATGCGCGCTGGGCTAAACTTGTTTGCGCGCCTGGCGTGTCCCGCGGGATGCAGAGGTTTGTGGCCTCTGTTGTAGAGAAACAAAAGGGCAGGAGGTGGCCACACTGCAAAGGACCATCTGCTGAGACAGAGAAGAACAAAGTGAAGGAGGACTCAAGAAGACGGTTGCTTGATTTTTCTCCCAACTTACAGCTTACGACCAAAAGGCGTGCTGGTTTTGCTGCTGGAAGATGGGCTGGGGTCCGGCCAGAGAGATCTTTACAAGCTTGTGGACAAAGGATAATCAGTGACCTATCCTGGCAACTTTGGACTTTGTAGATTCTGTTCTTGGGGAGAAAAAAAAGGTCGTCAAAACAAAGGAATTGCAGACCAGCCCCCCGGCAGGACATGAGCTTTATTCTTTGTTAAAGTAGGTGTCTGATGGCTGACAGTTCTTCTTCTTCTTCTCCTTCTTTTCCCTTTTGACGCTGGGACACAAGGGACTGAACGCAAACTGGCAGTGAAGGATATTCCTCCCGACTTCGGGTGATTATGTTCGTTAATAATGATTATCGCTTCTACGTAATATTTGCATGATAAACTGTAGACATCTGGTGGAGTGCGCCTGTACGTGCGGGGTTTGTTAGGAAGCAGAAGCAAGCTAAACGCTGAGGAAATGTGAAATCTAACCACTCAGACTAAAAATAAAGTCGGCAGGCTTTAGGATTTCTGCATGCCAGCAGTTCTGAACTGCTCACATACACTGCCTTCGTTAGTTACCGTGGAGACACGTGGCCGGGCGATGCAGAACAGAGTCCACGCCTTGTGGGCCTGGCCCCTGGGGGTCCCATTACAGAATTGCGTATGTTTAGAGATATTTTGTAATAAGGCCCCTGGTGTCACTGATTAGTAATAAAATGTGCAACTGCCGTCATCAGCATCAACCTCCAATTTGTTTTTTATGGAAATGAACCAGCATGCTTTCAGGTAAAAGGCTGTGTGTGTGTGTAGTGTACACACACACACATACATAGATAGATTTAATTTAAATATATATTTAACTATGTGCAGAGAATTTTATCTTCCTCAAGCTGTTCTGTTACAGTTGGATTTTTTTTTCCCAGAAAATTCTGTACTTTTTTTTTTAACCTGCAGAGTCTACTGAAATTTCTCCACAACGCACAAAGCAATGTGAATGTCTTGAGGCCAAACCCAACATGAACTTCTAGAAGCAGAGATACTTTGAAGGGTGCACGAAGCACAGGTTCGCAGCGTGTTTTCTCATAATGTACAGATTTTAGACAATGGGAGATTCTCAGCATCACTAGAATCATGAATTCCAGGAGTCCTGGGAGGGAAAACCTTTATCCAGTAGTAAATATTGTATTGTTTCAGGGCCGTTTGGGTAACATTCCTATAAAGGGTCTAAAGGTGAAGAGATGACTATGATTTTTGTTTTGGTGGTTTTGCTTTTACCTGCTCTGAGTTGCCAGGAGAGAATGACTCCCCAATATGGACCTTCTTGTTTCCTTTCCAGAGTGTTCCTCTAAACGTCTCTGGTAACAGAGAATGGAATGCTCTTTTCTGCTAATGGTTTTCAGCCCATTTCAGGAAGACCTGCCGTTTAACAACTCCCTGGTGGATTCTCCAAAGTTAGCAGAAGGATGTGCATCACAGAAGCTCCAGAGAGCCTGGCGTTTTCTCGGCAAGCAAGCCACTATCTGCAGACGCCCTGAGCCACAGTGGCTGTTCTGAGTTTCGAGCTGGTCTCGTAAATGGGAACAGTGAGTGGTGGTGCTGAGTGATCTTTGGTTCTGCAGTTCATCAGACCTGGGGTGCAATTCTCTTCATTGCTCTGAACCTCTTCCTCATCTGAAAAGCCGAGGGACTAATACCAACTTCATCAGGACTTTGAAAAGGTTAAAAAGGGTGACACTACATGTAAAGTTTCCAAAACATTGCCCATGGCAAAATAAAAATATATCACGGTAATAGCGATTAAAAGTTCAATGAAGCACTTTCTGTGTATCATACACTGTGTTGTGAGCAACTGATAAGCATTTTCTTGTTTTAGTCTCACCATCGTTCTTAGGTGAGGAACATAATTATTCCCATTTTACAGCTAGAATAAAAATAGAGGCACAGAGAAGTACTTTGCTTTAGGTTTACAAAGCCAGTCGAGCCAGGATTCAGATCCAGAGCTGACTAAGTTAAAGATTCCGCTTGTAAATAAAATGCCAAGCCTTGTTGTTATTAATACCAGAAGTGATGATAATAATTGGAAATTTTACCCTTGAAATGTTCAAGGGGGTGGAGGATGGAACTGGAGCATTAAAACCAGTTGAACTCCTAGGAGATTTGGTACTGATGGAATGTTAATCAGCAAAGAAAAGATCCCAATCACAAACAGCAAAGAAAGAAGACAGATTGTGAGTTTGGGAATTTCACATTAGAATTCAGAACCAAGCACATGAAATGGTTAAGGACATGGGTTTGGATAGCTCTTATCGCGATGTACCCATGATGCGACTGAGGATGTGCTTTTGGGGATTCAGGAACTGAATCCTCTCCCTGGCCTTGGGATGAAGGTTAAGAAGAGCCATCCACGTGCTGGTAATGATGGGCACTGACAGATGGAATACCAGCGTTGCTCTTTTGCTCAAAAGAAACATCATTTACATTGCAGACGAGGTGTAAGAAAATCTAGTCAATATAACAAGGGTCTGGTACCCCATACATAGCTTCACTGAGCTGCAGGGGATAATTTTAGAGATAATGTAATATAGAGACCAGGTTCTTGTTCTCAGAGGCTCACAGTGTGGGGTAGTGCTGTCAATAGGACACTCTCTGACTATGGCAATGGTTTATATCTGCATTACCCACTACAGCTCTGGAGCTCTTGACATAGGACTTATGTAACTGATGACCTGAATGCTTCATTTTATTTAATTGCCTAAATTTTAAATGTAACCAGACATATATGGCCAGTGGCTACCATTTTGGGTAGCACAGATCTGGACGATGAGGTAAGGGAGAAAATCAGTGATGAGGATAAAGGCTGTAACCTTGGAGTTTACAGGAGGTGCTGGGAGTCTGTGGCTTCCACCACCACTAGCTCTGTGCCCTTGGGAAAGTTAAATAACTTATCTGAGCCCAAAGTAGGCATCTGTAAAATGAAGACAGTTATGATAAAAGGATGATGGGATTCCCGTGAGTGTGGGATATTCTACATAAAGCTCTTTACAAAGTTTAAAAGAGTTTTAATAAAATACCGGCAGTTATTATTTATTGTTAATTATATTATCATTGTCATCATTATTTTGTAATCAAAGAGCGCACAAGTTGCTGTGAGGCCGTCGAGTTTAGAATGACTCACTGTGAGCTGCCCTGGTGGCACAGTGATAGAGAATCCGCCTGCCAATGCAGGGAACACGGGTTCAATCACTGGTCCAGGAAGATCCCACATGCTGCGGAGCAACTAAGCCCGTGCGCCACAACTACTGAGCCTGCGCTCTAGAGCCTGTGAGCCACAACTACTGAGCCCATGTGCCACAACTACTGAAGCCCGCGCACCTAGAGCCCGTGCTCCACAACAAAAGAAGCCACTGCAATGAGAAGCCCGCACACCACTATGAAGAGTAGCCCCTGCTCGCTGCAACTAGAAAAAGCCTGCGCACAGCAACAAAGACCCAATGCAGCAAAACATAAATAAAATTAATTCATTAATTAAAAAAAAAAAAGAATGACTCACTACACTGTGATTGAGGCAGACACAGAAGGTGATACCAGAACATAACTCACAGAAGGAATGGCATTCCAGCTTCATCGTATACTGTGGATAGATGTGTAACTGCTCGACGACAAAAGGTTGGGTGATTCAGATATAGAGCATGCTTGGCTAAAGCACTGGCTTTTGAACAAGTCTGGCTTGCTTGGGAAATTGGGGAACCACATGCAGTGAGTCTGTAGGGTTACGTTAAGAGCAAGGTTCTATAGAAAACACGGTGGATGTTTGGGTGCATCTTGTAGATTTTCATGATCCATCACATGGATTCATGGAGGGAAGTGAGATCAGATTTCCACGTCAAAAAATAAATCTGGCTGCTGTGGGGGAATAGATGGAGGCAGAGGGAGGCTGAAGGCAAGAAGGTCAGTTGGAAGGGAGTCTGGTGTGAGATGGACAAGACTCTTTTTTTTCAATATATTTATTTATTTACTTGCTTATTTATTTTATTTTTGGCTGCGTTGGGTCTTCATTGCTGCACGCAGGCTTTCTCTAGTCGTGGCGAGCAGGGACTACTCTTCGTTGTGGTGTGCGGGCTTCTCATTGCGGTGGCTTCTCTTGTTGCGGAGCACGGGTTCTAGGCGCGCGGGCTTCAGTGGTTTTGGCTCACGGGCTCTAGAGCGCAGGCTCAGTAGCTGTGGCACATGGGCTTAGTTGCTCTGCGGCGTGTGTGATCTTCCTGGACCAGGGCTCGAACCCGTGTCCCCTGCATTGGCAGGCGGATTCTAACCACTGTGCAACCAGGGAAGTCCCTGGATAAGACTCTTGGTGAGGTGAGTGGCCATGGTAATGGCAAAGAGGGTGGACTTGGGAGGTAGGTAAGAGAAAAAATTGGCAGGACTTTTGAGAAAAGAGAAATTAGGCCTTTCACGTTTAGGAGCCAGATTTAGGTAAATAATAACAGCCATGAGAATGACATTGGTTAATACGGCCTTTGTGCTTTTCAGTTTACAAAGCATTTATCTCCTTTAACCCTCCCAATAACCCAATGGATACCTTGAGGATAAAAAGTGATGATGTGTGTGAAGTGCTTGGTCAGGCTGTAGTCAGCTACTGAGACTCAAAAATTAATGGTTTAGTCAAGGTGATGTCATCACTATTGCTTTATTAAGAGAAATTAGACTTGATCCACTTAAGGAGGTAAGTCCAGCCCAGAGGGAAGCCTTGCTAGACTGTAGCACCAAAGAAAGGAATGAGATAGTAAGAAAGCATCCAGATAGAGCCTCTCACATCTAGGCTGAGATACTGCTAGGAATGAGGTTGTGATGCTCCTCCTGGGCTTTGCTGCCTGATGGAGATGCTGCCATCAGTTCATGGACCGCCTCTGAATATGCAGCTGATAATCTGACTTGCCCCTTGTGTGCTTTCTTTCCAGTTTTTGACTGTGTCTTTATTTGGACTTATTCTTAATGCACATTGTGTAGTGAAAAAAATTCTGGCTTGAGGTTAGGCAGTAATGGATTTGCATATCATTTCTATTCACTAGATTTTTTGGGTTTTTGCTTGTTTGATTTGGGGGGCGGGGTAGATGAGGGGAGTAAGAAATCCTTTTGCTTTCTCCTTTTTTCTCACTTGTCAAAATCAGAATAGTATTACCCATCTCATTGCATTTGTTTCATGTTGGTAATATCCTAATATGTTTTATGTAAGAGAGAGAGAGAGAGAGAGAGAGAAACAGAGTCAGGGACAGAGACAGAGACAGATTTATTTTTGCTCTGCCTCTTTCTGATATTTCTATGTCTTATGTGACCCTAAGACTTTGACCAGTGTATCTGAGAGAGGGAGCTGAAGAATTCCCTAATCAACATTAAAATAGCCTCCAAGGCCCTGCACCTTAAAAACTCATTAGCTGGAGATGGATAAAAAGGATGCCTGACAAACATTCTAGCCTCAGAGCTGAAGTGTGATCCCCAGGATCAATCCTTGGGTGCCAGACTTTTTGTACCCACCTCTCTAGGATGAGCAGGGCTGACAAATCTTTCCTTTGACGTTGCTCTTAGTCTGGGACCAGAATGAATTTGACGGTCATGCCAGCGATGGCAAATGTCCCCCATCGGGCAGTTGATGCCAATGTTGGTAATTTTTTTTCAATTTTAACTTCAGAAGTTTTAGAGCAACAGGGGAAGATGTCTCAATGGCAGGAAAAGGCTTGCAACACTATCCTAAAATTCTCATTTCCTCTAAGGGTAAGTTTCCCTTCTTTCCATGAGAGCATCTAGCCACTTATGGCTTCTTCTGTCTTGATAACTCATTTATCAGGCAATGCAAGGGAATGTACCATTCCACAAAAATTAATTTCCAAGTAACTTAAGTTTGCCCCCTTAAACGCCCAAGCTCTTTGCTTTTAGTTTAGTTTTCTTTCTTTTTTTTTTTACAGAAGCATTTAAAATAAACATTTCATTTTCCCCTCTGCTTCCTTAAGCAAAGTTGACCCAACACAATATAACTTTTCTGTAATGATTCAAGGCCAAATGTCTGGCACATTCTTCATGTAAGTGTGATATGACGAAAGATGCTCTGGGGTTGATGCTCAAGTGGAGAAGCAGTTTTGTCCTTGCAGTAAATGCCCCCTGATGCTCTCAGCTTTTTGACCTATGGTGTCTGCTTTTCATGTGAGTTTTAAGATTTTTTGCTTTCCTCCCTCCCTTAAAGCTGGCATCTGATTTCCCTTCTTGTTATCAAGTTCCAAGGAATTCTTTTTCTTCTTCCAATTTGTGGCTTTTCATCTGCTTCCCAGTGTAAAACCAGATTGTGAAGGCTTATTATAATTGTGACAAATGCAAAAGTGATTAAACTCTGAGCAGAAGTCTCGGGGCAATCTTCTAGGTCAAAGTGAATTCCAGAGGACCTTTTTTTGTGAAATCATCTCTGGCCATGCAGAAGCCTGACTATATGTTTTCTAGGACCGAGGACTGGAGATTCACTGTGCAGAGTGGACCAAAATGGGTAGACAAATAGGCATTGCCAGAATTTTAATATGTGCTTCATCTGTTTGTCATTCATTTTGTTTTGTTTATTTATGTTCATGGGAGTATCCAGACTCTGACTCCAAAATGGTAGGAAGGCAGGAGAGGAAACTTTAGTGTTGGAGAAAGAAGGCATGCGATGGAGAGACCATGTTAACTACCAGAAGACCAAAATTAATGACTGCAGAATATTTGTAGAGAGGGCAAAAGCCATCTGCAGACTGTTTTGAAAGGCATTGGCATGGCCTTCTTGCAGAGACTCCCCCTGACACCCAGATAGAGATGGGTCTGAAATCCCATTAAGGATGCATCTTCTTCCCAGATGCCTGTCTTGCAAATCCTTTTGGGAGGATAAGTTCCTGAAGCACATGTTGGCACTTGGCTTCACCTCTTCTTCCCAGAGGCATCACAGGCCCTTCCATGAATCTTTATTGAAGTGGATGCTACTGATTCATATGGAGATGAGGATGGCCACCTCTACCTTTTTTTAATATGAAAAATGTTTAATTTTAAAAAATTGCAGTACAGATAATTTACAAAGCTGTGTTAGTTTCAAGTGTACAGAAAGTGATTCAGTTATACATATATATGTGTGTATGTGTGTGTGTATATATATATATATATGTATGTATATATATGTTCTTTTTCAGATTCTTTTCCATTATACGTTATTACGGGATATTGAGTAGAGTTCCCTGTGCTATGCAGTAGGTCCTTGTTGATTACCTATTTTATATATAGTAGTATGTATCTGTTAACACCAAACTCCTAGTTTATCCCCCCACCCCCATTATCCCCTTTGGTAACCATTAGTTTGTTTTCCAGGTCTATGAGTCTATTTCTGTTTTGTAGTTAAGTTCATTTGTATCATTTGTTTAAAGATTCCACCTATAAGTGATATCATATGGTATTTGTTTTTCTCTCTCTGGCTTACTTCACTTAATATGATCATCTCTAAGTCCATCCATGTTGCTGCAAATGGCATTATTTCATTCTTTTTTGTGGCTGAGTAATATTCCATTGTGTGTGTATGTGTGTGTGTGTGTGTATATATATATATATATATATATATATATATATATATACCACTTCTCCTTTATTCATTCCTCTGTCGATGGACATTTAGGTTACTTCCATGTCTTGACTGTTGTAAATAGTGCTGTTATAGACATTGGGGTGCATATATCTTTATGAATTAGGCCACATCTACCTTTTAACAGCAGGAAGAAAGGATTATGTAGTTGAGCAAATATCAGGGGAAATGGAAAATGCATAGAAAAGGGAAGCCAGAGAATAAAAGTCAACTTTGTCATGTTTTGCAGTTTTGCAAAAGTGGCCTTGGTTTTGTAGGAGTCTCCTTTGCCACTTACTAGAAGGCTGTCTTGCTGGCCTAGGACTCTACGGAGTTAAAGTTACTATGTTAACTCCTGCTTGGGTCAAGAAGAGATCATCTAGCTGTGGCTGTCTGAGCTGCCACAGTGAATGAAACCTTTGGAACTCTCACAGAGAAGAGACAGCTTCCCATGATTACTAGCCTCTCCTGGCTAATAACTCAGTATTACCCCCATGATTTATATTACTAGATCCTCCTCCAGTAGAGAAACATTATGTTTGCCTTTTTCTGAATACTTCGTTGGAGGTCTGCCACTAACATGACAGCTAAATGCAGTGTGTGACCCTGGGTTGTATCCTGGATGAAAAATGCTGTAAGGTATGTTTTGAGGATAATTTTCTAAATTTAAATATGGACTCTATCTTAGCTAATTATATTGTATCAACATGTAAAGTCCTTGAACTTGATAATCCTACTATGGTTCCATAGCAGATAGTCCTCATTCTTAGAAGATACATGAGGAAAATTGGTAACAAAGGATCATGACAGCTATGACTTACTCTCAAACGATGCAGAAAAAATGTATGTATACAGACACACCCATGCATACACATATACGTGTGTGTGTACACACATGCACTGAGAAAGTAAGAGTGAGAGAAAGACAATACTGAAATGTTAAAATATTAACAGTTGTAAATGTAGGTGAAGGGTATCCAGATAATCATTACATTCTTGCAACAAAGAAGGGGGATGCTTCTAAAAGAAAATTGAGGTCCCAATTGAGAAGAACAAGAGGAAGAGGATGCCGATAGGCAAAATAGCTGTTGTCTAGGTTACACTTATCTTCCTTTCTTTGTAGAACAAAAATTCTGAAGCATTATCTTCAGTGTTTGCTTAAACTAGTATTAAAGTTTGAGCAGCACTTTGTGAGCTCAGCTCAACCTTCACATGTGAGATTTTGTAAAGCCATTGCAACTTCTTTTTCCTGTTTAGATGAAAGACATTGAATGCATTGGCTGCTCTTAACACACACATCAATTAATTTAATTGACTTAAGTGTTGTTCTTGCATAAAATGCTACTGTTTGGATTGTTTTAAAAGACATCAATTTGTCATAAAAAGAAAAAAAACGTATGGTAGCTTTAATTTTTTTTTCCTCCAATTCCTTTAACGTCTATTTTGTTAAATGTGTAGCAACAAGAGGCTGGCTTGGGTAAGAGCTTCTTTGCCAAGATAAAAATAATCTAAAATTTAGATGTGTCTGCAGTGATCATGGCAGTGTAAATTAATTAGCCACGCTGAGCCTGAATCAGCGTCTCTAAATTGATCTTGCTTTTAGGCAGCTCTGTTTTCCAAAATATATTCACCCTTGAAAGTAGCCATTCTTGTTATTACTTCCTTTTCCCAATCAGAAATCACAGTTGGCAAGAAATTCATTTTTTTTTAAGGTTGAAGTTAATAATCCGTTAATAAAATAGTAGAATTTGGATTTTGTACCAGGGGCCAAGCTGAGGGCCAGCTGCCGATGAGGAGGATATGAAAATACGTAAGAGATTATCCGTATCCCTGAGGAAGTTTATAGTCTTTTTATGGAGTATTAAAAGATGTATACCCAAAATTAAATTATATAATATCAAACAGCAAGCAATGCCATGAGGCAAGTTGGTTTTCATTGCCAAGAAGGAATGACTACAGAGCTCTATAGAAGTAACAGTTCATGTAGGATGAAAGGAATGGGCTGAGAAGACTTTTGGAAAGAAGGGAGTTGGAATAACAATTTTGTATGTATTCTGTAGGCCCAAGTTCCGTGCAAAAACTTGACATATCTTTTTTCATAGCTTCATTGAGATATTAGTTATCTAATTAAAAATTCACTTATTTTGTGTCCAGTGATTTTTAATGAACTTACAGAGCTGTGAAACCATAACCACAATACTTTTTTTAAAAGTATAGTTGATTTACAATGTTCCAGGTGTACAGCAAAGTGATTCAGTTAGGTAGATAGATAGATATACTTTTTCAGATTCTTTTCCATTATGCTATTACAAGATATTGAATATAGTTCCCTGTGCTATACATTAGGTCCTTGTTGTTTATCCATTTTGTATATAGTAATGTGTATCTGTTAATACAATGCTTATCTATCCTTCCCCCTGCTTTCCCCTTTGGTAACCATATGTTTGTTTTCTATGTCCGTGAATCTATTTCTGTTTTGTAAATAAGTTCATTTGTATCTTTTTTTTAGATTCCACATGTAAGTGATATCATATGATATTTGTCTTTCTCTGTCTGACTTACTTCACTTAGTATGGTAATCTCTAGGTCTACCCATGTTGCTGCAAATGGCATTAGTTCATTCTTTTTTATGGCTGAGTAATATTCCACTGTGTGTACAGGCACCACATCTTCTTCATCCATTCATCTGTTGATGAACATTTAGGTTGTTTCCATGTTACAATTGTATAACCTCTCCAACACCCTAAAATACTGCCTGAACCTCTTTTTCAGTTAATCATTGTTCCCACCCCCAGCCCCAGGCAACCAGGAATCAATTTTCTGTCTATAATTTGCCTTTTCTTGCCTTGTATATAGATGGGATCACACAATAGTGCTTTGGATCTAGCTTTTTTTAGTGAACATAATGATTTTGAGTTTCATCTATGTTGTGTTATGTCTCTGTGTTTTGTTCTTTTTTATTTTTAAATAATATTCCATTATATGGATAGACCACATCCTCTTTATCAAGCCGTCAGTTGACGGACAAGTTCTGGCCATTATAAATAATGCTGCTAGGAACATTCACGTGTGAGTTTTAATATGGATATATGTTCTCATTTCTCTTGAGTACATATTAGGAGTAGACTTGCTAGGACAGATGATAAACTTAGGTTTAGCTTTTAAAGAACTTTCCTATCTTCCAAAGTGGTTGTGTCACTTTACATTCCCATCAGCATTGTCTGAGGTAGAAGTTTACGTATCTTAATTTTACTTAATTATCATGTGAGCTCTGTCCAGGAGGGATTAGATGAGGAAAGAGATATGGATTGTCTTGCCCAAGGTTATTCATCCCATAATTGCAGAGGTTGAGTTTCAACCCAGATTTTACTGATTCTAAAGCATGCTCTCCCCCATGCTGTGGCTCCAGGATTTTGAGGTACACTTTTAAGGAGGGTTTTGTAATCTGAGTTCAAAGGGAAATAAGGATTGATTAATAATGTCTGCCAAGGACACAGGCAAGATGTCCTTGGCAGGTAACCATGCTGCCATTTGTCATCACCAGACTGGAGCCCTTGGTCCCACTGTCTGCAATTCTATGGGATTCCTCTTTTGATTCTTCACCATCGTTGTTTAGACTAAATATAATATTATTTGAGTATAATTCTCCTCTCAACTCCTCTACCACGGCGAACATTCTCTTTTACTATGAAACTCACTGCATTATACTATAATTTGTGGTTTAAGTCTTTTATCTCCCAATGGGCTGAGAACAGCTGATGGAAAGATACTTTATTCTTCTTAGTGTCCCTGCCCCATAACAGAGTGTCTAGCTTAGGAAAGGTACTCACTGAATGTTGCTTGGTCAAAAGATTGCAAGTATAAATGTAAGCATAAAATTAGATTTCTCCTTTCCATTTTAAACATGGTAAAGCAAAGAGATGGAGACTTTGAATAATGGACCAAATCCACAGAGCCAAAGAAAGATGGAGAAGAGCCTTGAGCCCCCAAATTTCTTAATCACTGGGCTCCAGGTCACTTCTTGAGAAAAACTGGCCTCTTTCTGTTACTATTAAGCAATTGATATGGCCCGTTAGATTCTGCTGATGCTGGGCTGCGCTGAGACTAAGGCATCCAAGATCCACAGCTCCCTTTTAGTTTATAATGAACAGACTGTGGTTTGCCTGGCGTGCAGAGAGGAAAACACTATGTGGAGGTTATTCCAGCAACACTTAAACGAAAAAGAAAAGATAATATTTTGACCAAATGCAGTTGGTTAGTGGGGTGGCCTGTGAATATTGTATAATTATATAATCAACAAAGAAAGATGCAACATGACATAATTCACACAGCATGATGACTAAGCCCACTCATCCTTTCTCACCTTCATTCTCTCTCTCTCCCATACCGAAGAAAAATACCAAAGAAAACATGTTAATAATAGTCATTACTAAATGATGGAACTGTGGTGTATCTTCTTTTTTCCCTGTCTTTTCAAATTTTTCATATTTTTCGCTTTGCAATTAATAAGCAATTGTTAGGAAATTCCTTGAGAATATGTAAATATCTTGTTCTCCATCAATCTTTCATCCACTACTTCTAGCATCCACTGGTGATTTTCTAAGTCTGTTACTCTTTTAGTATTTATTATTTGTCAATTTTGGGTAAGGAAGAGCTTCCCCATCTCTTCTACCAATGAATTCATAAATATCATTATGGACTCATGGGTTTTTATTTTATGAGTTATAAACCATTGCTATCATTATATATTTCAATGCTCAAATTGTCCCAGATTTGACCAGTAGGGACCAGTTTAAAGGGCTTCGACCTTTATCCCACAGGCAGTGGGAAATATATGGCAGGGTTTTAGGCAGATGAGTTGAAATGATCAGATTTGCTTTTTGACAAATTACTTCGTCGGAGGCACGGAGAATGGGTTGGAGGAGATGATGTTATGGAGGAATGACAGAATAAGTGTTATCAGGAGTGTTTGTTGGAGGGTCATGCTGGAAGTTCTTTATCTATTTATCCTTCTTATTCATGTGTGTGTCTCTATCTTTATTTTGTGTGTCTCTGTCCTTTGTGTGTATGTGTGTGTGTTTCTCTGTGCGGGTCTCAGTATCTCTCTTTTATCTGGATACATAGTTCCCTTAAGAGTGTGTACTTTTTCCCCCAACAATTGTACCCTGATGCCTTAGGAAATTTTCTGAAATACTTTCCTTTTACTATGGTAATAAGCCTTCAAAAACATAATTGAATTTATATATTAAATACTGTAAGCACTATCATTTAGCTTCTGATGAAAATGTGCGTTATTGTGTTTGAAACGCCAAAAAAAAAAAAAGCAGTGAATCAAAACAACGTTTTATTTTTTCCTTCCTCCTGTGAAGTCTTTGTGTGGAATAACTCAATCTCTTTTAGGCTTCATTCTCTGTGATGTGGGAAATAGAACCAGGGCCATTATGCAGTGATAAGATGTGGTTTCCAATTCTGCAGCACCGTGGGAATCTGCTCCATTGTAGGTTTTATCACCTTCCGATGTGCCAAGTATTTCTAGCAGGGAAAGCACAAGCACGACTCTAATCTTAGTGGGAGACCCATACAGGGACAGGACGTTAAATTTGGAGTGATCCATTCACTTGTGTGTTCAATCAAACAATTCTTATTGATCCCATACGCTGGATACTCAACTCGGTGCTAGGGACACAGCGCCAGATAAGAATGACAGGGTCCAACTTCACAGAGTGCTAACACTGTCTCTGCTCCTGGTAGGGGTTTCCGTTTTAACAAAGCTACTTAACTTCCCTGACCCTAGTTTCTGATCTATGCAGCTCAGTCAAGCCTGTTAGGGCGATTTTAAACAAAATCGGGGGCATGGTATGAGCTCCCTGCGAGGTGAGTCAGGCGGGTCATCATTTTTCAATCTCTTCTCCGAGTGGTATTTGTATCACTTTGTCTTGGGATGCTCCTCCCTTTGCTTCTTGGTTGATGCATGAGCTCTGTGCCACGTGGGCAGTCCATTGGACCTTGTAGATTACGCTCTCAGGTGGCTTAGAAATCCTGAATTTCTTAGTATTTTATGCACAGAACATTGGTCTTACTACGCCAGCAGCTTTTTTTCAAAAATAAAGTAGGAGATGTTAGAGGAAAAGAGAGACATTTCCTCTTTCTTTTGATGTCTCCATCCTGCTCTCTTTCCATAGGTTGTGAGTGGTTATGTAGAGAGTTGGGAGGGGGAAAGAATTGGGAAAACTTGTGAAAGTTCTGATGGGTGGGAGCCTTCTTGGGAACTCTCTGAGCCTTGTTCAAAATACATATTCAGAAACAGACTTTAGGAGCTGTCCTAACTGTCTCTCTTGTCGTTTTTTACGAAATGAAAATAATAAAATAGTCCACATTAATCTCAGTGATTCAGTAGTTTACCTTCTCTAATTTCCATTGTGGCTAGCTGTGGCCTGGGACTAAATTCTAGCTGAAGGTGGAAGTATCCTGAGGGTCTTATGGAAAGCTTCCTTAAAAGGATGGGGCATGTCATTTCTCTGCCTTTCCTCCCTCTTGTTGGCTGGGACCTGCTCCTGAAGGCAGGAGCTGAGCAAGCTCTATGCCACCATGAGGTCTATATACCAAGGATGGTAGACGAATAACATAGGAAGAGCAGGAAGAGCCTGGGTATCTGAAACCATACAGCTGCTGTCCCAGTCTTAACTTACCAACCTCTGTGCTGTATCTCTATGAGACAGAAATAAATTAATTTCCTTTTTTTCTTCTGTTTCATTATATATAGCTGAACGTCTCAATGCAGTCTTATTTTAAACAAGAAGAAACAGTCCCAGAGAAGGTATGCAACTTACCAAAGTTCCCAGTGACAGGGCCTTGAGTAGAACTCAGCTTTCCTGACTTGAAGTATGGATTTTTCCCAATAATCTCAAACTGCCCCTTGTTAATTCTGGGTCAGGTGTAAAATAGGAAATATTGGACAAGTAAGAGATCTATCATTGAGATGGGTAGAGGGTCACCAGCGAATGGCAACAGGAAGGAAATCTCAAGGAAATATGTCTAATGAACTATGGACATTCTGGAGCTAGTGGATATCCAAAGATTAGTAGATTTCCTTCTCCTTTTCTCTTTGAATGAAGTAAGCCAAATTGAGAGATTAATCCATCAGCAGATATTGATTTCCTTAAAAATGGCTGGCCGCAAACAATTACACCTACCGACTGGTTGATACAAGAAGTTGTGAGTGGAAAAGAGGTGGAATAACTTGGTTTCGTTAGAGTCCCAGAGGTGCCTATGTTTGTAAAGTTGAGTTGAGTTCGGAATAATGCTTTTAGAGAAAATGCCTTTAGAAGCTTGATCTAGAGAAGGCAGGATCATAATAGCCCTTTCAGATATGTACGCACAACTAAGTGACTTTTTCTGCGGAGTTGGTCTTCTTTTTGGGCTGTGGTGATGTTTCCTTCATGTTTAAACATTTTGTTTTCAGAGCACGAAGCGGTTTATAAAATGGGACAGGTATGCTGTGGTCAAGGTCAACAGGTGAAACTGTTGAACTTGGTGTTGATTGGCTTGCTGTGAAACAGCCAGAGGAATTGTTTTCTGATTGTTGGTAACTTTTTAGAGTCAGGGCACTGTTTGAAACATCCTCCTGGGGAAACAACTTTCTGACTGACTTAGGATGTGGGCTGGAGGACTACAACTTGAGTCTCCAAAGTTCCATGAAAAATGGAGGGTGTTGAGTGAATTGGAACCCTTTCTGCTAAGATGTTACCACTTGAGAAACTCTGCTTTGGTATATGCAAATGTTGTTTATCTGACCTTCCCTGGTGCTCTCAGGTATTATTGTTAAAACACCTATTGCATTGTGTTATAGGAACTTGTTATAAGTAGACCTATAGTAATACTTACTGAGCCCTTTCCATGTATCAGAATACTGTGTTATCTATTCAGCCTTCATGAGGACTGTATTAGGCATTATTATTATTGCTGTTGTTGTTATTGTGATCTTTTTATTATCTCTCTTTTGCAAATGTTTGGAGTCTTTCAGTGACGTGCTCAAGGTCACATACCAAGTAAATATAAAAGGCAGAATTCAAATCTAGACGTTTTTTTCCTATCCAACTAATGACAATGCAAAATTACAGAAATAAGGGGAAATTCAGAGGGCGGAAGATTGGTACCCAGTTGACAGTTTAGCAATATGGGTCAAAAGCTTTGAAATATGCGTGACTGTAAGAGAATAGATCTTAAATGTTCTCTCACCAAAAAAAAAAAAAAAAAGGTAACTGTGTGAGGTGATGGATATGTTAATTAACTTGATTGTGGTAATCATCTTACAAAGTATACATATATCAAAATGTCACATCGTACACCTTAAATATATGTAGTATTACCCATCAGGAAAACTGGGGGATAAAAATGTGACTCAGAGTAAGTATTGGGAAATCTACTCTGGAAACATTTGAGAGTAAAGTTTATCCTACGTCATACTGCTCACTAGAAAGAACATTTGCTTTGACGCTTGGGATCATCTTCCAAGGTGTTGCTTGACACCTGCCATCACATGGCATTGCTGAGAACAATCTTTTAATGACACAAATATAAAAAATAATTGAATAGCCCTTTGTACTGGCCTTAATAAAATACTCAATACTTTAAAATATACATAACCTGTGAATTATTATTCCTATTTCTGGAGGTGTATCCTAAGGAAATCATTGCAAATGTTGCATTAGTTTTGAAGGTAGAGAAGAGAGCATAGAAGAGATTTTTACAGGAAAAAAGCAAGATTCCATTTAAAAAATATAGACAGTGTTAATTGTGCATTTGTTCACTGTTGTTGTTTTTCAGTCCTAAAGAACAGCTAAGATTCACACTCATCCAGTGAAAGGTGACCTCGAGAAGAAATGAAGTAATTTAAGTATTAGCAGTGCAACTGAATTCTGAGGTTTTCCTTGCTATGGAGGTTCTTTAAAAGTCTTTAAATGCTTATAATACAAGTTGGACATTAACTTCTCTTGGCTGTTTTGCCTCTGTGCCAACAGAAATGAAGGTGGCCGACAGTATACTAACGTGCTCTTCTAGATTTCCAATACCCCCATGACCTTGGGCAACTGCTGTTAATTTCACGGGGAGGTCTTAGGCTACACTGGCATTCCCCTGACATGCATTTCTTCTCTCTTCACATTCTCCCTCCCCTCAAAACCCAGTAATGAGGAATCCAGTATAAAGTAATTAGACTGTATGCAATTGAGGTGGCTGCCAATTATGCTGATGGAACTGAAGTCTTATTAGACTAATAAGGTTTCTAAATTGGACTTGGGACTCTCAGTTCTTGTTGGTGTGAACATTCCTAGGAGAAGTTGCCCAAGTACTTAAAATAAGTTTACCTAAGGATAAATGTTCACCTTGACTGACTGAACTGGAGTGAGTTTTGGGGCCAGAGATAAGTGGGTTCACACTCAAAGTCTGCCACTTATCAGCTCTTTGACCTCAGGCAAGCCACTTAACTTCTCAGAGTGACCTGCCCTGTCTGGAAGATGGCAATATGAATCTCCGCCCAGTTGAAAAGAATATGACGGCAATTAAATAGATTGAAAACTGCACAACACTTGATATTTTATATAAATTATCTTAGTATTCTTAACTTTAGATGTGGTTACTTAATAAAAAAATTCTTAAGTTGCAATATTATTATTGTTAGCTGTATCTCATAATCTTGGAGAGTTTTAGAGACAGGAAGATTGATATTTGAATCTTAGCTCCAATATTGACAAATGCGGACTATTTTACTACTTTTTTAAAAAATTGAAGTATAGTTGATTATAATGTTGTGTTAGTTTCAGGTATACTGCAAAGTGATTCCGATATATATATACATATATATATATATATATATATATATATATGTATGTTCTTTTTCAGATTCTTTTCCATTATAGATTATTTATTTTACTACTTTTAATCTTGGTCTCTTTCTCTCTTTAAATAAGAATAAAAATAATAAGTAGTTGTGTCTTGTGACATTGTTGTGAAGATTAAATAAACTAATATGGGAAAAGTGTTTACCAAACTGCTTGCCTCAGGAAAATAACTTCATGGTACTTATGGGACCAAAGTATTTTGAGGTAATTATTTTCCGTTGAATTTGAAATGTATTGATGGTGCAAATTTTCCAATTCAAAATTGTCTGAAAATACAAAACATGTCTACATTGGGACTGTGGAATGATTCGTGTTTTGTAAAATTCTGTGAATTAGGATTAACTTAAAAACAATAAAATCAAATTAGCTTAAGAATTATTTTTTCTCATATAACAGTTAAGTCTAGAGTTAAAGTTGGGTTCTTATATATCTGGATCCAGGAGCTCAAACCTCATCAGCAAAAATCTCCTTCTTCAACTCTTTTCTCTCTTTATCTTTGATTTTATATCTCTAAGTGTACTTTAGAACTCTGAATGGAAAGCAAAATTTCCTCTTCCAATGCTCAGATATTAATTCCAGGAGAGATTCTGATTAGCTCTGCTTTTCTTTAAAAAAATTATTTATTTACTTATTTATTTATGTATGTATTATTTTTGGCTGCGTTGGATCTTAGATGAGGCACGCAGGATCTTCAATATGGCGCAGGCTCTTTGTTGTGGTGCCGGGCTTCTCTCCAGTTGTGGCGTGCGGGTTTTCTCTCTCTAGTTGCGGTATGCAGGCTCCGGGGTGCGTGGGCTCTGTAGTTGTGGCGCGCAGGTTCCAGAGAGCGTGATCTCTATAGTTTGTGGCACGCAGGCTCTCTAGTTGAGGCAGGCGAGCTCAGTAGTTGTGGCGCACGGGCTCAGTTGCCCCGCGGCGTGTGGGATCTTAGTTCCCCGACCAGGGATTGAACCCATGTTCCCTACATTGGAAAGCGAATTCTTACCACTGGACCACCAGGGAAGTCCCCTGATTAGCTCTGCTTAAATCCATTTTTTAAAAGGGCTGGTGTGTCAACTGAAGTTGCTGTCCACATCTATGGTGCTGAAAGTTCTCACAGCCATCCTGGTCAGAGATCTCTAAGTTGTAACGTGGCTCGTGACCTTTGCCTATGCTAACCAGCAACAGGGTCCCCTACCTTTATGATCAGAAAACTCCTATTTTAGAAAAATTCTCTAATTCCATATTTTCTGACAATAGGAGTTAGGAAGGGAATAGAACTCTGGTATCTAGTGTTGAATTTTTCCTCCCTTAAGAAAAACAGCAATTTTAATAAAACCTAAGAATGTCCATTTATTCTGAAAACACATTTTAACCATCTAAGATGGACTGAGAAGTGTTCTAAACGAGGTACTGAGGGAAAGAGATATAACATTTGGCTGTGTGTGTCTCCCATACCCAGAGTGACAAAAGTTACACAAATGATCAAAGTTAATTGCGATCCATGTTATGATGGCAGTCAGTGGAGGGATAGATAAGCTGGATGCAGCTGTGTTTGTAAAGTCTGAGAAGTTTTTGTGGAGAAGCTGCTCCATGATCTGGGTCCTACAAGATGAACAGAAGTCAACCCATGTGTAAATGAAGAGCGGAAACATCCCATCTGGTTAGTTGCTCTCCCACCTGTGGCTTTTGGGGCTTCTTCAGAGGTCCACTGATCCCTGGTCCTGTCATCTCATGCTTGATCAACATGGGCCCATCTGGGTAAGCAAAGGAGAAACAAAAAAAAAAAAAAAAAAGGAAAAAAGAGATTAGAATGAAAGAAAAGAACAAGCAGAAACTTGTTTACTCAGTGTCTGTATCCCAATGAGAAGAGATTGAGGTGCCAATAATTGAGCAAGGCTCTCTGATGATATAGATTAAACCAGAAAGGCCAACAGTAAACAAGATGAACTTCAAAAGAGCAGCGTCTCTGCTCTCTGGGGACCTCCATTAGCGAGTCACCAGATAGGCAATTACTATACAGTTCTTGTAATGACCGGGATCAAACGCAAGCATTCTGCACAGTAGGCAGTCAGAAAGCAGGCAGACAAAAAACTGTGAAAATATGCCATTAAATCTTAATTATTCTTCAAAGGAAAACAAGCATGACTAGGGGGCATAGAAGGAAGGAATATTCTGAGTCTTACTAATGCCTGGGGCTCAGGGCAATAGTACAGTTACTGTTTCAGCTCTCATATTTACTCAAAACTGAGCATCTCATTCTGACGTGATCTGGGCTAGGGAATTCAGTTTATATAAGCATCCTAGTTTCTGTGACCTCCTATATCTTCTTCTGAGTATAAGGAGGCTGTTATATTACACCCAAGTTTTTGGACACAAAGTTTGAATAAAAAGGACTGATATTTTTGTTGTTGTTATTAAAAGCAAGTATCTCACCATCCAGAGTTGACCACTGTTGACACTTGGACTCAGAGCAGTCTCTTAACACCTTCAGAAAGAGTATCCTCTGTTCTGTAATCCACAAGCATCATGTGTCATGCTAGTCATATGTCATTTCCCTGAAGCCTACATCTGAGATGTCCTTGATTAGTGCATGGACGTTGTTGACATCAAAATGTGGTACTGGTTAAATGGAAGATTTAAAGAGCTCAATAGCTATTGATTTTGAATACAGTGCATGTGGGGGGGATGTGTGTGCGTGCGTGCGTGCATGCATGCGTGTAGGAAAGAGAAATTGAGATTGTACAGCATATGTAAACTTAAATCCTATTTTGATCACTTAGCACTAAGGCTTTTAAATATTCTGTAGCTACAGGAGAGGCTAGCTCAGTGCCCTCCAATGGAAGTACAGTGTGAAACATATGCATAATTTTTAATTCCCTGGTAGCCACATTGAAAAAGAAACAGGTGAAATTAATTTGTAATAATGTTTTATTATTAACATACACAAAATGTGATCATTTCAATATAAAAGTGATCATGACACATTTTACTTCTTTTCTTGTACTGTCTGAAATCCAGTCTGCATTATACACTCCCAGCACAGCTCAATTTAATCTAGCTACATCTCAGATACACATGAGGCCAGTGGTTATCAAATGGGACCACTCACAGCTAGACTGCATCCCCAGTTCCATTCTGGGCCATTTCCACTTACAAACATTCATTTAAGAAAAATGACACATACTGCATTGGTCCTAGGGCAGGTGCTATGTGACTCTCACCAGCCTAGTGAAGTGGACTTGACTTCTAATGACCTAAAATATACAAAACTGTACACAAAGAGCCCTGTGATATGGTTAACTTCAAAAACTCCACCCAACAATGACTGTGGTCTACTGAGTCAATGGGATCTCTCCACTGGGGAATTAAAACTTGAGATAAAGGGAAATTCAAGCCTGTTTCAGCTCCTCTCACCCTCCACCTTCCAATGAGAATCACTCTGTGGGGAGAAAGGGAAAAAGGTAGAGCGGTGCTCCTAGGACATGTATATGCTAAGAATCCCCAAGATGCTTGTGAACATGCAGGTTCCCAAGCCCTATTCCCAGAGATTCTGATTCAGTTTGGGGCTATCTATTTTTGTAACAAGTCACCATTCCAATTTTGTAAAAGTTGTTATAGAAGCAGCCAGTTGAGCTTTGAGATGTTGATGAAGGAAACACACAACCCCATCACCTTATTCTTTGATACCTGCCATGTTTTCCCTGTGATCCTTCATGTTTGGGGTGGGAGGGTGAGAAGAGGGAAAATGAGCAATTTCTCATCTGCATCTCTGATTGGAACATTTAATTCTCCACAATCATTCTACCTTCGCTGCACTGTGTGGTTTTATTTATAATGTGGAACATATTTAGGAACCTTGGATTATCCAGATTTAATCCCAACCCATGTTTCCTACATTCCTTCTATGTCCACAGCCCCTTAGGGAATTGTAGAATCAAGGGGCAGGATCCCTGCTTCAAAGGCATTTGTAGAATACAGAACAGACCCCTTAATAGAAGATGATGGTCCATGGGAAATGGTACAGATAAGAGCCACTGAAGATCAAGGGATGGTTTGGAAGCATTGTTTACATCCTCAATAGTCATAACATGACCATGAACATGAAAGGCTCATTCTCCCACCTGTTCATATTATCTGCCCATGATTCCTTAACCCGACCAAAGAGTTCTTCAGTTAAGAAAATTAAATGCTCAAACCTTGCTATTAATATGGTTGTTGCAATCAGTAGTAGAACCTTGAATTTCATAACACAACCTGACTTACAAATAGTTTGTGATCTCCTGCATTTGCATATATAACGTAGATTTGAAGAACTATGATGTTTGATGTTCTTAGTGTTGGAAAGTAGTGCACTATTTAGAAAATATTTCCACGTACATTCTCTCTTCTGATGCTTGAAACATTCCTGAGGTTGAAAAGAACAAGTAGCAGTAGAACCATTTTGTAGATAAGGATGTGGAGCTCTGGTATGTTAAATATGAAATCACAGATCTATTGGGTGTCACAGGCAAGGCGAGGATGATGGTGTGTTACCCTATACTTTGGATCTTTTTCTACTACCTCTTGTTACCACTTTCTCAGAGAAGATTAGATTCTCCCATATTCCTGGCACCTATGTTTTCTTAGATTTCTAAGCTTCATCTAAAATGATGTTTTTAAGAAGAGATTCTGGCCTGACCACAGGACTCCTAGAAATGGCTACAGTGAGCGACAGTGAGAACAGCGCTTGCGGTACTTGTATTTCAAATCTGTCTACAGAAATGGGCGAGAACCAGTAGCCGCTCTCCTTTTTCAAGCGCTAGATGGCCCGCTGGACAGGAAAAGAGAACACTTTCAATTATGCTGTTTGACTGCAGTGACCAGGGCTCCAAAGATTAACGGCCCCCTTCTTTCCCTTTCCTTCCAACCTCAGTGACATCAAATTCTGATGAGTCTGAGTGTTGGCTTGTGAGGGAGTCTGGAGGAAATGCTTGCCTAAACCATGGCCCGATGAGAAGGGTGTATCCAGTGGTGGTGATTTTCTTTGTCCTCTCATATGAAAGTTGTCAGAGGAACAGGAGGAATATAGAAAGTAGCAAGCTAATAGGTTACAGAGATGCTCTCTTACCTTGCCTCATGGCACCTGTGCTATAGACCTTAGATCATGCTCATGGGACCAAGCCTAGGGAGGAGGGCTTCAACTTAAGCATTCTTTTCTTGTGTTTCATGGCAAGTCCAAAGTTTCTGCTCTCCAGTGGAGATGGTAAAGCTATGCTAGTTCCATATTTGGGTAAATAAAGCAAAGCCTAAGTGCCTGGAGCCTACGTTAAAATGAATCACCTGTTGTGGCATTGTCTCCAGGAAACAGGTGTGACCCATCAATATGAAATGCTCCTCTGGGTCCAGCCATCTCACTTGGCAAATGTGAACACGGAGAACTTGAGAGGGAAAGTGATTTTATCTAAAATCACATGGGGAGGAGAGAGAAGATGGCTCCCCCCGCCTTCTGGTCTTGAGTGATTCCTTCCTTCTACACCAATTATGCACCTGCCATCTCAATGTCCATGAGCCTTTCCGGAAAATTGAATAAAATTCCAACTCTCCTCCTAGATTTACACGGCTCTGGATAATCTCTGGTCCACATCCATGCCCAGCCTCATCTTCTAACCTTTTTTCTCTTTGTTCACTTTCCCAAGCCACAGCAGCCTTGTTTTGTTTGTTCAACACAATACTTCATCCTCAGAGTATTTCCCTACTGCTCTTTCTGTCTGCAGTGCCCTCCTTTTGGGTCACGTATAACTGATTCCTGCTCCAGAGTTTGGCTCAGAAGTCACCTTCTCAGAGAGGCTTTCCCTGGTCACTAAATCCAAAGCTGTCCACACTGTCTATCACTTTACCGTGTTTTGCTGTTCCCTTCACACTGATCAACATCTGAAATAATGTTTTGACCTGTGTGTTCAATCAATTTCCATTTTTGTTCCTCTCCCCACAGACTGAAATCTCCAGGAGTATTTTATTCACCAGTCTATCCCCAGTACCTAGAACAGGGCCTTTCAAATAGGACATGCTCAATTAATGTATGTTGAGTGAATTAATAAATAAGATGCCCTTTTATTTGCGTGTGAATATTTTTGAAATCATAAACGTCTTAAACTTAATATCTGTCTTAGTTCAGTCCATAAAAAGATATCATAGACTGGGTGGCTTAAACAGCACAATTTTATTTCTCAGAGTACTGGAGGCTGGGAAGTCTGAAATCAGGGGCCAGCATGGTCAGGCTTTGGGGAGGGCTCTCTTCCTGGCTTGCAGACAGCTGCCTTCTTGCTGTGTCAACCCACGATGGACAGAGAGTGATCTCTGTCTCTCTTCCTCTTCTTATAAAGCTGCAAACCCCATCCTGAGAGTGCCACTTTCATGACCTCATCTAAATCTAATCACCTCCCACTGTAATGGCCCCATTTCCAAATACCATCACATTACAGTCCTGAGAGAAGTTGCCCAAGTATTTATTTTATTAATTTTATTATTATTATTATTTTAATTAATTTATTTATTTATGGCTGTGTTGGGTCTTCGTTGCTGTGCGTGGGCTTTCTCTAGTTGCAGTGGGCGGGGGTTACTCTTCGTTGCTGTGCGCGGGCTTCTCATTGTCGTGGCTTGTCTTGTTGCGGAGCACGGGATCTAGGCATGCAGGCTTCAGTAGTTGTAGCACGTGGGCTCAGTAGTTGTGGCGCATGGGCTTAGTTGTTCCGCGGCATGTGGGATCTTCCCAGACCAGGGCTCGAACCCATGTCCCCTGCATTGGCAGGTGGATCCTTAACCACTGCGTCACCAGGGAAGCCCAAGTTGCCCAAGTATTTAAAAAAAGTTTACCTAAGGATAAATGTTCACCTTGACTGAAGTGGAGTGAGCTTTGGGGCCAGAGATAAATAGATTCACACTCAAAGTCTGCCACTTATCAGCTATTTGACCTCAGGCAAGCCATTTAACTTCTCAGAATCTCCTGCCCTGTCTGGAAGATGGCAATATGAATCTCCACCCACCCGAAAAGAACATGATGGCAATTAAGTAGGTTGAAAACTGCACAATGCTTGGTATTTTATATGTTATCTTAGTATTCTTAACTTTAGATGTGGTTACTTAACCATGCTACATAAAAAAATTTTTTAAAGATGCACTTATATTATTATTCTAAGTATCTTATAATCTTGGAGAGTTTTGGAGATAGACAGATCCACCTTTGAATCTCAACCCCAATATTGACAACAGGTGAATTTTAGGAGAACATAAACATACAGTCTGTAACAATATCTCCCTTTTAACTGGCAGTGTTGCTTTTCACTATATTTCTAGAAATCCAAATAACTCTATATCTGTAACTATACCTATAAATATATCAACATCTACCTCCTTCTCTATCTTTCCCTCTTGAGAAACATCTTACGAACTGTTCAGAAATCCTCATCTTTTTAGGAGTTGACACCACTCTTGAGTGATGCCACTGCTTCCTCAAATCTAGCACATAGCTGCTGCATTGATTTACAAACAAAACTAAACTCAAATTTTTAAAGATTTCCGTTTTGGAAATTTCTGAGAATTTAATGACAGTTATGGAATAACTAGAATCTTCTTTTAATATTATTAAGTCAAACTTAGGATCACCAGCATAAGAAAAGTTTTTATTTTCTGGATCATGAAATTAAAATAAAAGCAGATGACTTGGTCTCTATTATTTTTGTAGGGGAAGCGATTTTTATGGGATGAAAGAAACCTATTTCTCCATCGGTTCCTTCTCCCTCTCCTTTCTTCCCTCTGCACTTCTTTCTGTTCCTTCATTTTCTTCTCCTTTATTTTCTCCTTTTCTTCACCTTCTTTTTTCTCTCTGTCTCTCCATCCCCTGTCTTTCTTACTAAGCAGGCTTTCTGAAACACTAAATCTACAGCCTAAAATGAATGCACGCTCACATCCCTTGGTGGGTAAATAATTTTCAGAAAGCTCACTCTTCAAGGCAGTTTTTAAAAGGAAATCCTCACTTTCTCAAAACAAAAATCACTCTCGCCAGGCAGGCTTCAGAGATAAAGAAGTGATTGCTATGCTCCCAATTATACAAGATGCTGTATTTTTGCAAAGGAGCTTACCTTGGAGAATGGAACTAGTTGTTTTTATCCCCCCAATTAAATATTGTTCTCACGAAATGGTTGTATATTTTACACCGGGAACATATAGTTTCCCATGATAACCCCAGTAAATAAATAGTACTCCATCAGGATGGGAGGCAAAAACCTGCGTAGTTTAATACTGTCCAAATGACAGGGCACCTCAGATGATAAGACACAAGGAGAATTAGACAAATGGCACATAAATGAGGGCACACACAGGATAGCGGTTGGTTCCTGCTGTATCTGGAGGGACACTTACACTCAGGGAGAAAATTCAAGAGTGTGTTATGATTAGAAACCAGTAGCAAATACAGTTTTATGGGTATTCTTGGGGAAGGCAAAGAAAAACTCATTCCAGACCTGCCTCCATGTGGATGCATTTTCCTTTTGCCTCCCAAACCTCAAATATCTCCCTTATGCCATTTGGTAATGAATGTTCGGCTCCGTGAAAAGGAGTCTAAAGAGCTTTGTTTTGTATCCTCGGAGTCTGCAAAGAGATTAACAGGGTCTAAAGGAATAAAGAACATCTGGAAACACGGGCTTTGCATTTTCCTTTCTTGCCTTGAGTGTGTTTTGAATGCTGAGCATTGGGGAGAGGACAACTGAATTTACTTTCATGTCGGAAAGCCCAGGACCTCTGTGATTTAAACAGATACATAGGTTAAGATTAGTCACGTCTCTGCTGGCAGCACTTGGAGTCCAAATGGTGACTGCTAGTGTGGTTTCGTTTCAGATTTTTCCCAATCTGAGTAGTATGTGGAAGGGGAAGTAGGAAGATGAAATTGGTGAGGCTTCATTTTAATCTAGCCAAAATAGATTGAGAATGTGATGCACACTGATCACTGTTCTAGGGGCTCTGGAGAACAAAATTAAGACTCTTTTTGCCCTGATGTACATTAAGGATGTAGAGGGAGAGAGACAGATCTTCGCACAAGTGTTTATAGATAAATGCCAACTTTTATATTACACTTACTTAATTTGTTTGACTCTGTCTCCCACCAGAATGTAAACTATTCAAAGGCAGGTATTCTGGGGGAAAAGGTTAGTTTGTTCACTGTTGTGTCCCATCCACTAGAACATAATAAGCACTTAATAAATAATTGTTATATCCAAAATATATAAAGAACTCTTCAAAATCAACAATAAGAAAACAACTCAATTTTAAAATGGGCCAAAGACCTTAACAGACTCCTCACCAAAGAAGATATACAGGTGACAAATAAGCATATGAAAAGATGTTTGACATCATATACCGTCAGGGAAATGCAAAGTAAAACAACAATGGGATATCACTACACACCTGTTAGAAGGGGCAAAATCCAGATACTGATAACACCAAATGCTGGTGAGGATGTGGAGCAACAGGAACTCTCATTCACTGCTGATGGGAATGCAGAATGGTACAGACACTTTGGAAGACAATTTGACAGTTTCTTACAGAAGGAAACATGCTCTCGCCATATGTTCCAGCAATCATGCTCTTTGTTATTTACCCAAAGGAGCTGAAAACGTACGTCCACACAAAAACCTCCACACGGAGGTTTGTAGCTGCCTGGGAAAAATTTCCAGCCAAAGTTTTCATATATTCTATGGTCTTTTATACCTGGGGTGGACTAGAACAGCCTGCAGGCTGGCCACCTCTTTGTGTTAAAAAAAAAGAAAGTGTCATTTGATCACAGCCATGCCTGTTGGTGTATGTATTGTCTGTGGATACTTTGATGTGACAAAGGCAGAGTTGAGTAGTTGCAGAACAGCCCATAGGGATTAATAAGCCTAAGATATTTACTCTCTGATCTTTTAGGAAAAAAGTTTGCCAACCCTTGTTTTATTATTGCTGTTATTGTAAAAGTTCTGGACTCATCAACCCATATATTTTATCAAGACATGAACAAAGATTACTGGGTATCCGATGTGGTGTACTCTCCAGAATTATGTCTGGTTTCAGGTATTTGATCTCTTTTACAATTCTCTAAGTTGCAGAAAACTGTTACTCATGCAAAATTGTTCTTATCCATAGAAAAGCAAGTAAATTGTGCTGGGTGGAATGCAATTGATTTTTGCTCTGTGGATATTGGCCAGTTTTGCTTCCAGGTTTGAGTCTATTGGTAAATTCATTTCAACATTCTTTTTTCTTTTTTAATATATTTTTAACATCTTTATTGGAGTATAATTGCTTTACATTGTTGTGTTAGTTTCTGCTTTATAACAAAGTGCATCAGCTGTACATATACATATATGTCCATATCCCCTCCCTCTTGTGTCTCCCTCCCACCCCCCTATCCCACCCCACTAGGTGGTCACAAAGCACCGAGCTGATCTCCCTGTACTCCCTGATCTCCCAGCAGCTATGCGGCTGCTTCCCACTAGCTGTCTATTTTACATTTGGTAGTGTATATGTCAATGCCACTCTCTCACTTTGTCCCAGCTTACACTTCTCCCTCCCCGAGTCCTCAAGTCCATTCTCTACATCTGTGTCTTTATACCTGTCCTGCCCCTAGGTTCTGAAGGTTCTTCAGAACCTTTTTTTTCCCCTTAGATTCCATATATATGTGTTAGCATATGGTACTTGTTTTTTTCTTTCTGACTTACTTCACTCTGTATGACAGACTCTGGCTCCATCCACCTCACTACAAATAACTCAATTTCATTTCTTTTTATGGCTGAGTAATATTCCATTGTATATATGTGCCACATCTTCCTTATGCATTCATCTGTTGATGGACACTTAGGTTGCTTCCATGTCCTGGCTATTGTAAATAGTGCTGCAATGAACATTGTGGTACATGACTCTTTTTGAATTACGGTTTTCTCAGGGTATATGCCCAGTAGTGGGATTGCTGGGTCATATGGTAGTTCTATTTTTAGTTTTTTAAGGAACCTCCATACTGTTCTCCACAGTGGCTGTATCAATTTACATTCCCACCAACAGTTCAAGAGGGTTCCCTTTTCTCCACAGCCTCCGCAGCATTTATTGTTTGTAGATTTTTTGATGATGGCCATTGTGACCGGTGTGAGGTGATACCTCATTGTAGTTTCATTTCAACATTCTTGATTGCCTATAAAATTATAGTATTTTGAGTTTTCCTTTGAACCGGTTGTAACGTCTTACTGGTTCCCTCATTAATGAATAAGATAAATATAAGATCCTTAGCATGTATTCACTTTACATTTGTTTGTGAGTCATGATTTTACCTTTATAAAAAGTGTGTTCTTAAGAACTTGTATATTAAACATATACGCAACTAAAACCCTATGCTGAGTCAGGAAGTGGAGAACCAGGGTTAAGAGGTACATCTTGACTTAGATTGTCTCCTGACAGCTCTATTAATTAGGTGTTCGAAGTTAGGCAAATCACTTGACATCTCTGAACCTCCACTGACTTCTCTATAACATGGTTATAATTCCTACCTCATATGGTTGTATGAGGATTAAATGACATAATCCATGTACAACATCTAGCATTCAGTAAACAACCTGGATGTTAGCGATTGTTGTAATTGTCATTGTAAATTGCATTTTCATTCATTAACTGAATGAAATTTTCAGCTTCTGCAAGATGTTACCTTCTGCCATCTGCTTGGATGCATCCCCACTGGCCTGGCTGGAGTTTTTCTAAAGGCAGAATCTGAGGCAAGACTGGTAGCGGGTAGTTTTTGTAGAAGTGATACCTGGAAGCAGGAATGACAACGCAGAGAGAGGGTGAGACGTGAAAGAAGGAAAAGAAAAGGATGCCTTTTTCTTCCATGTGGCTGTGTAGGGGAGGAAAACTTTTTCTTTCTTCCCTTCTAGGCTCTTTGGCTGGTTTAATAATTGACTTAAGACAGATTAACAGGAGAAAAACAAATTTAATTTCAAATGTACGGGAGTCCCAAAGATATGAGGCTCAAAGAAGTGGCCGAGGCAGGCAATTTTTAATACCTTTTAGACAAAGAAACAATAAATTTGTGAGGAACTGACAAGACAAAGAAATTTGGGCTTGGGGTATTAAATTAGTGAGGACGTAACAAATGTCTGGGAGGAAGAAAGTTTCCTCTGTCCTTCTAGGTTGTATATTAAACATATACACAAATTCTGGATGGTCTAAGAATTAAATTGAACAAGACAGATTAAGTTTAATAACATGTATACATGGGAGAGACCCAGGAAAACAGAATAATTCACCAAAATGGTGGAAACTCTCACCTTAAATACCATCTTCAGCTAAAAACAAAAGAGGTTGTTATATAACTAATGAGAACCTGCTGTATAGCACAGGAAACTCTACTCAATTCGCTGTAGTTACCTAAATGGGAAGGAAATCCAAGAAAGAGGGGATATGTGTATACATATAGCTGATTCACTTTGCTGAATAGCAGAAACCGATACAGCATTGTAAAGCAACTATACCCCAATTGAAAAAAAAAAAACAAAAAGAGGATGTTGCAGGGGGGATGTGGTTTGGGACTTCAAAGGGGAGGAAGGCAATTGACATGGAGCTGGAAAAGCAAATATTTGGTGAAAAAATGTTTGCTAAGCCATGCAGAGATGGTGGGACACAGAGAGGGATTTTAACAAACAGACTCAATCTAGGTTCCTCCCCGTCTGCACACCTAGTTCACACTATAGTGATCTCTGGTGATGCTCCCTTCTTGGATCAAGTCCTCTAGCTACATTCTTTTAGGCAGTTAGGGGAAAGTCAAAGGTTCTTCCTAAGTCTTTGGGTCTTGATTGTTTTCAGCTCAAAATAATCCACATGCCAAAAAGACACATTTGCGGATGGCAAATTTTGCTCCCCTACACAAGGTTTGTTAAAACAGGCTTCTCAGCCTTCAATTTCCTATCTCTGGTGGTAAGATTGTCTCCCTACCTTCTGGTACTGGGAGGGCACCTTTTCGATGGAAGATTTATTTCCTGCTCTCTGGGGGACAAAGGAGGGACGGAGTGCCTTTAATTCAAGATAATCAATATGCCAAAGTGGCATATTTGGGGATGGCATATTTTGCTCCCCTTTAGGTGCCACTGCGGGAGGCTGGAGTTCAGTCCTGCTGGGGACCCGCTCAACAACACAGCTCAGAATTGTCTCTTCTAAAGACAACAGGCTGAGACATTAGCCACCAACACCCATTGCTCATTGGTTACTGGTTTATCCAGGCATATTACTTCTCCACAGTTCCGGGCTATCCAGACTGAGGGCTGAAGAAGCATGTGTGTCATTGGAGTAAACCTTGAGACACAGCCTCAAGGGGCTTGGGGACAGATGCCATTGGTGTGACTGGGAACTTTCCATCATGTTGGACACACCAGATACTCAGAGACAGGCCAAGGGGATATGACAGGAGCACAAGTGTCTCCTATACACACCACTGAAAGCAGATGACAAAGTTCCCTGACCAATGACCTCTCACATCCCAGCAGTATCCTCTGGGTCCCCACACCCTTCAAGGGGGCAGAAAAGATAAAGGGTATATAAGCATAAGCAGCTGTGCCAGGAAGCAGCAGATGCTATAGGGTGAAAACTCAGTTTTTGCCTTGAAGAGCCTTTCTCCAATCCCTGCTCCAGAGACCGATCCGGCCCCAGGTTAGAAGTTTGCAGAAAATGCAGTTGAACTTTCTGAGTTCGCCCCAGTGGAAGCCTTCAAGGAGGGCCTTAGGGAAAAAGGAGACCCCAGATCAACATTCCTAGTAGCCAAAGCTGCAGGATTGGAGCTGGTGGGACGCACCATTCCTTTCGGTTGCTTGCATCAGGGGAAGACACAGTCAGAGACCTTATAATGTAGCTACCTCTCCTCTTATAACTTTTGAGTTTATTGGTCTGAAATCTGCCTTTTAAACGTGTGACTTTTGAAATTCACATGTACATACAGTGGCCTGCTGCCACTGTAGCAGCTGCCGTAGTTCGGCCATTTCCAGAACATTCTGCTGGACCCTTCCCATGTATTATCTCAAAACATTCCAACTAAGGCAAAACTAGAGACAGCAGAAAGATCTGTGGTTGCCGTGGATCCAGGGTGGGAAGGAGGAAGGGACGAACAGGTGGGCCACAGGGATTTTTTTAGGGATGTGAAACTATTCTGTATGATACTCTATTGATGGATGCATGTTAGAGATTTGTCAGAATTCACAGAACAGTACAACACCCAGTATTGTGAAGCAATTATACTCCAATAAAGATCTATTAAAAGAAATAATCATATATCGATAGCGGCTCACGGATCCTGACATATATACTACAGTAATGCAAGAGGAGAATTATAGGGGAAACTGTCAAGGGAGGGAGAGGAGCATAATTCTGCTCAATTTTTCTGTATACCTAAAACTGCTCTAAAAAATTCAAGCCCATTCATTAAAAGGAAGACTTTATAACAAATCCTTGCAGGTGGTCATTGTTACCCCTTTGTTACAGAGGAGGCAAGTAAGGCTCTCGGGAACACATGGCTTCTGATGGCATCACGGGGACAGGGCTCCTGGTCCATGTGGTTCTGAAACTCATGTTCCTGTCACCACACCTTCTCACTTCCTTCTTTCCTGGCCTCCTGTCTCCCTGTTGAGTGTGCTCTCTCCTCTGTGGCAAGTTGCCTTCACTCTTCACCTTCTGTACCATCTTGACATGGCCTGGCCCCCAGGGTCACCCTACCAGCATTTCTGCAGTCAAGCTTTCCGGAAGAACCTGCTCATCAACTTGAAGCTTTCTAATGAGCCTGTGGAATGTCATCCATCCTTGGTTCCCATTTCACTCAGCTCTCTCAGTGCTGTGATGTATGGATCAATCTAAGTGCTTCTGGTCTTTGAAAGGCCCAGTCCAGTGGTAGCCCTGGGAACCCAGCTCAAGTGACCCTTTATAATATAGCTGACGCACTCTACCACTCCACTGCTGTTTCAGTTGTCTCAAATGAATGTCAGTTGGTACAGAGGACCAGGTATTCAGGAGCTAAATTAACTGAATCATTGCATGAATTAGTTAGATCTCACTGAAATACAACACCCATTCTTTTTCCCACTTATGACACAAAGAGCATCCCTCTGACCCCTGACACTTCAACACCCTATATCCTACCCCTCAAAATAATTTATCTGGATGAAGTAGCCCAGCTAGGAGTATCATGCTCCAAATATATAAATAATAATGAGAACCTTTAATAAAATCAGACATAAGTTATGCAGCAGGCATCAATTACAAAGGATTTTAAAGGTTTTGCTCTAAAACCCGAGCGGTGTTACATTTAGACTAATAACTGTACCCGTGATTTATGTGTTTGCAACCAGAATGGTTTCAGTGCCGCGATATATGTCCAAAGGAAAATTTATAGTCTGCTACAGAATGTATAAATAATGAACAGCCATATGTCATCACGCATTTAAAATTGTGACTCCTTCTGCAGCGGCAATGGGGTTAAATGAATTAAAATCTTAAGTTCAATGGGAATCTTAACTTATTTGGGAGTACTTTAAGGAGCGTGCACAAATGCAAACACTAATTTAATATATTTCTCTTCCCCCGAGTCAAAGAAAAATGGCTGTTATTAAAATGACAAACACTCTTGGGAAACCTCAGGAGTCATCAAATTAAATAATGGCAGGGGAAAGAAAAGAGGAACTGGCTTGGGAAGATGATGGGAAGGAATTTTTCTGACACTGCTGTGACCTCAAATTATTACGAAGGCCTTTAAAATGGTCAAAATAAATAAAATAAGTCGATGATGGCATTCTACCTTGCAGTTTCCCATAAGGTTCGTATAAGGTTTATGGAAGTTGGAGAGTTCCCATTAATGAAAGCCAAGAGCCTGTCACTTATTAAGTCCTTATGAAGGTTGTACAGCCACCCTGAGGCTGAGCCCTTTCATCTGAAAATGGGACAAATCAGGTTCATTGGACAGAGTTGCTGGGAGGGTCTAAAAGTAATAATAAACATTGTGAAAGCAACTAGTATCCTCCCTGGTACAGAGAGTTGGTCCTCAGTAGATGTTACTCTGGCCTCTTCTGTATAGCTCCCTCAGTGGACAATAAGGTGTGGAGGCATGGACCATATCTCACTCGTCTTTCTATGAATAATGCCTGGACACAGATGAGTGGTTAACCAATATGAATGCATCCTTGCTCAGTGAATCACTTAATGTGTTTCCATGGCTCTAAGAGCCACTGTGGAAGTCCAAATGTCAGAAAGAGTTAGGAGGCAAGAATATGTTGCATATTTGAGATTGTTGGGGGGAAATTAAGTGGCCCTAGTTAATGAATTTGCAGAAAATCAAGGCTTGCCTCCTTAAATTCTTGGACAATTGTCACCCTTTAATCTTTGATAGTCACAACCTTTTTAAAAACCCATTCCTGTGAATTCCCTGGTGGTCCAGTGGTTAGGACTCCACACTTCCACTGCAGGGAGCATGACTTCGATCCCTGGTTGGGGAACTAAGATCCCACATAGCCATGTAGAGCGACCAAAAAATAAAAATAAATAAATTTTAAAAATGTAAACCTTTAAAAATTTGAGGACCTCTGTGGGTTCTCAAATACGCTGACAAGAATGTCATCTTTCTTCTTAACTCCAAGTTCTCATGAATTCATGAGCCTACAGTGATATGATATAGAAATAATTATTGTGAAGGACCTGGTGCTGGGTTTACGGTGTTCTCCCTCCACTTCTGCCTGCTAAATGGTCTCCAGCTACTGTTTTGATGTCTTCTCTTGATTTTAATGGTTTCTGTTACTTCCCTCAAAGTTAACTTTCAATTCCTACTACTGCCGGGTCTTACAGACACTATTCCAAACGCGATGGTTTGAAACAGTTCATAAGTGTCTCTTGTAGCTCTGTGTGTGGACTGGGGTGGGTGTTTTTCACTTAGGGTTGTGTCTCCTGTGGTTCGAATCAGATGGCAGCAGGGACAGGGGTTTCCTGAAGATTCACCTTTGGGCTCGATGTCCAAAATAGCACATCGCAAGGATGACCATCGAGGCTGGCTGTCAGCTGATGCCCAGCTGGGGCTACGGAAGGGAGCACGGACCCGTGGCTTCTCCCTGTAGCTTGAGCTTCTCACAGCTGGGTTCTCAGAAAGAGTAGCCCAATAGCACACATCTCAAAAGATGCAGGTGGGAGCTGTAAGGCTTCTTATGGCCTACGCTGCCTCACTTCTGCCTTATTCTCTTGGTCAAATTTCACAAGAATGCAATATAAGGATCCATGATTCACATGGTTCACTCCGCCTTTGGAGACTGGCTCCCATCTCAGTTATGAAAATTGCATCTCGAACATTGAAAGGGAGTTTATCAAGATCTTCTGGATCATGGATTTCCTTTTGACTTCACAGAGACCTTTTAGTTCTACCACTTACATTCTGATTGTTTGCCTTCTAAGACTGTCATTTATCAATACATGATATCTGGGAAAGCAAGGGTTGGCAGTGTTTTGAAGTGAACTGTTAGATGAATGTTATTAATGTATCTTATGAATTCCCTGTTGCAAGGAACTTTCGACTCCATCGCTTAGCTATGTCAGCTTGTTGTTTATTTCCTTCCGGTGGTTTCCATGATGGGAATTAAGTTTTGCTGACTCAGATCGCTTTTTTCTGTAGGTTAGAGTTTGGAATAGAGAATGTGTGTGTTTTGTGCGTGAGGATTGGGGATAGATAAAAAAGTACTTCACTCAGGTATTTTTCTAAGCCTTTATTCCCATAGGACCAAATAACTCCTCAGTGCAGTAAAAAAAGAAAAAACAAGTATCCCTCATGCAGGGATAATTACATTCTGTGGATCACAGCTGAATGGAAAGAACCCTGGAGTCAGGGTATTGTGTTCCATCAAATGGAGGTGTCATAGTTCATTGAAATGACTCCCTGTTTTTTGAATCATTTGGTTATTTCCTTCTCTTCTATAGCTAAATCTCTATGTCCATCCGCAGGCATTTCCTCGGGATAGATTTCCCTTGTTCATTTCTATCTTTGTTTCACCCATATGACAGTCAACACCCACCTAGTTTGAAGCTTCTCTCTCCTTCACCAAATTATATGGTTTTCATCTTGCTTTTTGGAATCATGTAACATAGCACAAGCATTCTGAACCATCCAGTTGGCTGAAATGATTCCTATGGAGCTCCCTACATTGGTCTAAAATTAAAATCAGGTTAAAATCACACCAACTCCTCTACAAAATTCCACAAGCAGTTTGGGCGAATGAGGAATGCAGTAAAGAAAACGTCCGCTTTGAGTCTTGAGAGGCTGTATTTTGCATCCCAGCAGAGTCCCTCTCCAGCTTTGTTGCATTGGGCTGGATACTTCCATTCTCTGAGACTTGATTTCTTCATCTGTGAAATGGGATGAATAAATCCTCTCTCAAAATGTGATCAAGGGGCTTCCCTAGTAGCGCAGTGGTTGAGAGTCCGCCTGCCGATGCAGGGGACACAGGTTCGTGCCCCGGTCCGGGAAGATCCCAGATGCCGCGGAGCGGCTGGGCCCGTGAGCCATGGCCGCTGAGCCTGCGCGTCCGGAGCCCGTGCTCCACAACGGGAGAGGCCACAACAGTGAGAGGCCCGCGTACCGCAAAAAAAAAAAAAAAAAAAGAACAAAAACAAAAACAAAAAAATGTAATCAAGAAGCATTTTTAAAAATGTACATCAGGTGCCTAGTTCCATGCCTAGCACATCATAAATTAGTTACAAAGGAGAATTCTCTTCCCATACCCTCCCCTGAGAAATGTATGTGGGGGGTGTGTGTGTGTGTTCCACTAACCTTGTTCTATTATCTTGGAGATTGTAGGTGCCTCTGATTCTATGGACTGGGTAGGCACTTGTATTAATCAAAATCTTGGCAGGCAAAAGATGTGTAGTCAAATTGAGTGATTCAAGGAGAGTTTATAAAAGGGGATGGTTACAAAAATCAAGGTAGGGTTAGGGAACTACAAGGCATAGGGCAGAGCTCCTGGACTTGGGGACTAGTAACAGTGTGAAGGAGAGGGGATGCCTGAACAGGAACTGTGGGCTTCAGGAAAGGGTTGCAGTGAGCTTTGGAGATCTGGAAGGCAGGGATGCAGCTGCATTTTCTCCTTTCCTCCAGTTCTGTTAGTGCCTCTCACCCAATGAACCAACTCTGAAGCTCAAAGGCAATCTGTGGTCCATCCAGGTCAGCCTTCTGGCAAACAGAGCAGGAGGAAGAAAGGGAGTGAATCTGGAGGTGTGAATAGAAGATACTGAGCATAGACCCCCCCCTCTCCAAAGCCAGGGTCTTTGATCGCCTTGAACTCATCCATCCCCAAACAGGTTATACTAGAGTCTGAGGCTTGGGACTCATGAAAAGGGCTGTCCTCACCATCTCTTCTCAATCTGAGGTCCGCCACACATAGAAGGGCTTAGGATATATTGCTGTGTTCTGGGAATTCTTAAGGAAAAGTTTTATAATCTGAATAAGATAAAAGCCTATTATAATTTACCTTATTACCAAGTACTGCCACATCATTCCAGTAAGTCAGCTCTGAAGATTTCCATTACCTTTCATCTTCAAGTCATCTGAACAATACTAAAGTTTTAGAGACCACTCAAAGAAAGGTAATTCTTTCTCTTTGGGGCTAGTTTTGGCAATGATCTTCAAAAGTAATATTGTATTATCAGGTTCCTTCCACCGAAAAGGCAGAATCAGTCACTGACAGAGCCCCTAGTTACCAAAAAAAACCAAAAAACAAAAAAATCCCCTATCTGTGCCACCCCCTGCTCCCAGCTCCAAAGTCCCCTTCATGGTGAAGAAGGCTCACTTTCATCCTTTTGGAAGGTGACAGCCTGCACTTCTTCCCACCTGGGGAAATGTAAAAGTAAAGAAACTCGACTTGTTCTGGAGAGAAGCTGTCAGCCATAGGAACCCCTCTCCTGTAGCATGCTGCCCAACATTATTGGGAAGTTATCTAAAGTGTCAGAGAAAACATTATTGATTTTTTAGTCTGTTTTGTCAACTAGTCAATAAACCTTGCTTTTTCCTAGATTTTCTTTCTTATAGCTCCCTGCCTCTCAGCTCTTTGGAGCTTCTGTCTTCTTCCCCTTCTCCTGTTTCTCTCTGTGCATCTCCCTCTCTTTCTCTCTCTCTCTCTCCCCTCATCCCCCAGTCTTCCTGTCTTCTCTCTCTTTCCCTTTATTTCTTCACTGTTTTCCTTGCAGTGTCAACAAGCAGTTGAAAAACTTCTCATTAATTCAAACTTGGCTAATATCAGATCCTTGATAATGTATCCATGTGGATTTTTAATTGAGATAGATTAAGATTGATTTTTTTATTGGAGTGTAGTTAATTCAAGTGTACAGCAAAGTGATTCAGTTATACATATATATATATTCTTTTTCAGATTTTTTCCATTATATGTTATTACAAGATATTTGATATAGTTCCCTATGCTATATAGTAGGTCCTTGATGTTTATCTGTTTTAAATATAGTAGTGTGTATCTGTTAATCCCAAACTCCTGATTTATCTCTCCCCCACCCCCTGCTATCCTCTTTGGTAATCAGAAGTTTATTTTCTATGTCTGTGAGTCTATTTCTGTTTTGTAAATAAGTTCATGTGAGAGATACATTAAAATTGATATTTACTGAACAAACTAGCTTTAAGGCTGGTAGAGATGTTACGTAGAGTCATCGCTCACCATGCTTGTGTGTTTCCCAAAGCAGTGGAACTTTGCTGTTCCTTACAAATCTCCCTTATTTAAATGGTTGTAAAAAAGAAGCCATTAGAAGATTTCATCACTATGTTTAAAACTTCTTCCTAAAACCAGAAAGGGTTCTGAGATCACACTTACATAGCACTCACATTGTACCAGACACCATTCTAGATGTTTTTGTTTGTTTTTGCTTGTTTTTAATTGATTAATTAATGTATTTATTTTTGGCTGTGTTGGGTCTTCGTTTCTGTGCGAGGGCTTTCTCTACTTGCGGCAAGCGGGGGCCACTCTTCATCACGGTGCGCGGGCCTCTCACTGTCACAGCCTCTCTTGTTGCCGAGCACATGCTCCAGACGCGCAGGCTCAGTAGTTGTGGCTCATGGGCCTAGTTGCTCCGTGGCATGTGGTATCTTCCCAGACGAGGGCTCGAACCCGTGTCCCCTGCATTGGTAGGCAGACTCTCAACTACTGCGCCACCAGGGAAGCCCTGTTCTAGATGTTTTACATACAAAATTCTTACAACATCTCTATGCAGTAGATTCTATTATTATCACCATTTTATAAATGAGGAAACTGAGGCACTGAGATTTTCTTCAGTTCCCCTGTTTGTTAAGGAAGGCCTGACCATAAATTGTCTCAGATAAATACTTGATCATCAGCTATTTAGTTTCTTCAGAAGAGAGTCCACTGACAGAAAATGCCTGTAACAATAACAGTGCCTGTCGTGAGTGTCCCGTAGGTGTGTTGGCCACACCCCCAATGTGCCTGGTCTGTGGAATGCCAACTGGCATGGGGGTAGCACAGCCCTTGGTTCTCCCAAGACCAACCAACTCAATACACCATCTCTTACATCTTCAATTTATCTCTTTCCTAGCTTTTCCTCCTTAGTCCTACAAACGTGCTCGTCTCTAGTTACACTTTCTCTTTTTTTTCTCCCTACTCTCTCATCCCAATGTGATCACCGTGTATGGGTCAGAGTGAGTTTTGCTTTGCTGCAGAAACAAAAGAAAATAATCCGTGGCTTTACAAAAGCAAAGGTTACTTTTCGCTCAGGCTACACGCCCATCAGGGTCATCTGGGGCTCTGCTCAGCCTAGTCGTTCAGGGGCTGAGCCTGACGGCGGCTCCATCTTAATAAACGCTTTAGCCATTACTGTGCCTGGGGAGGGGGATGGGAATGACCAGACTCTCCCTTTTTTCCTGCCTCTAAGCCATTTTTAAGTATACAGTTCAATAGTTAATTCACGTGTTAAGTATATTCCATATGATTCTTAAAGAGTAACATGTTGGTAGTGATTTCTCTTTCTCTCATGTTTCAGGTTCAAAGAACAATCCGTGTTGAAAATTTGTAACTTTTTTAAGCCAAGGATTCAGAAAAATGTCAAGGTCCTATTATTTCTGTGCATTTTCTCTTTAGTCGTGTAACGGAGTTTACCATCAGTGATGTGTGAACCAAGGAAAGCTAAGTGTGAATCATTTTATTCACATTGTAGTTTTTACTACATATTTATATATAAATATATACATATTTTATAAATACATTTTATATATAAATATATATAATAGGAAATTTGCTACTTAGAATTTCAACTGTCTTCTAAAGAAGATGGTGGGAAATGGAAGAGCTTTTATTTTCCAGGGTGTCTTCATCAGTTTTGGAATTAAGATCTGCAGCTGACAGATGATGTGTTCAATTTCTCTCCTCTCTCCCTTTCACTTTCTCTTCTTTATCCTTTCTTCTCTCCCATTCACAAATATGTATTGAGACTTTAGCATGTAAAAACTGAGTTCTTATGTGTGTTGGGAATAAAACAATGAACCAAGCAAACAGGGATCTTAGAAAACCTGCATTCCTAATGGAGGAAGGAAAGGACATGAATAAGTTTAAAAAGCAAGAGAATACCTGATAGAAAGGAGAAAATAAAATAGGATAATGGGACAGAGAGTGACCAACTGCCTATGTTAAACTTAGTGACAAAGTAGGATTTCTCCAAGGAGCTACCAGTTGAGCCAAGACCTAATGAAAAAAGGATCCAGGAAGAACAGCATTTTAAGAGATGGATGGAAGAGAGGAGACGGTGGGGATGACTTTGATGCAGTTGGAGAAGAGAGAGAAGACCAGAATATCTGGAGTGAGGGGAGTAAGGCCGGATGGTGGCAACCGAAGGAGACCCTTGCTCCCGTGTTTTGGAAATGTTGTTTGTGCAAAGGGTTGAAACTAAGAACACTGATATTCCTCCCTGAAATCCTCAGAAACCAACAACTCCACCCTGAAGAGGAGAAAGCAGTTAAGGGACCGGCTATTTCCTTTGGTGGCCTCTTCTCAAACACTTTTCTTAGACTGTATGCTGAAGTTGAAGATGTACTCATTTGGTTCATCCTTATGGAACTCGGAAATGAGAGTTTATAATATTGCAGGGGAGGCCTGAGGGGGGATTACCTCTCCTCTGATAATGGTCTTGAGCATCATTTTTTGAGTCCAAACTGGGAATCTTCATTCAATAAATACAAATGTATTCGCAGGAATAAGAGAACACTGGAATCTAGACCATCTTGGGGGCTCCAGTACAAGTGGTCACTGTATTTAAAAATGAGCACTTGTTCAAATGCTCTTAAAATGGTATTTTATTGAAGTGTTTCCCTCTTATTTCAAAAGAAACATGTTTATGTGTAGCCTAAAGCAAAAAATGATAAGAAATACCCAGCCCATTCCATCTAAAGATAACCAGTATTAACTTCTTTGTATACTGCCTCTCCAACACGTTCTGTATTTTCTTTTGTTATTATTAATTAATTAATTTATTTATTTTTGGCTGTGTTGGGTCTTTGCTGATGTGCACAGGCTTTCTCAAGTTGCGGCGAGTGGGGACTACTCTTCGTTGCAATACAGGGGCTTCTCATTGCAATGGCTTCTCTTTGTTGTGGAGCATGGGCTCTAGACACGTGGGCTTTAGTAGTTGTGGCACTCAGGCTCAGTAGTTGTGGCTCATGGGCTCTAGAGCGCAGGCTCAGTAGTTGTGGCCCACGGGCTTAGTTGCTCCTCAGCATGTGGGATCTTCCTGGACCAGGGCTTGAACCCGTGTCTGCCTGCATTGGCAGGTAGATTCTTGACCACTGCACCATCAGGGAAGTCCTGTATTTTCTTTTTTCCTCAAAATGAGATTGTATTTTATTTATTAACTTATGTTTGCGTTCATTCAGTAAATATTTATTCAGCCCCTATTGTGAGTCAGATGCTCAGGATACAGACTTGAACAAAACATATTTTCAGTGAGCTCGTGGGGAAATTTAGCAGAGAAGATATATCTTTTAAAAATCCAGAAGACTTCTGGTTTTGCAATGGCCAAGTAAGAATATTCCACCTCATTCTCCTCTCAAGCATCACCTAAAAACAACAAGAAGAGAAACTGTAATGCATACTCCATTTTTGAAGAAACTAGGGAAAATCTTTAGTTCATAATACAGAGAGAGACAGAGACAGAAGGCTGAGCAGGACGAGGTCAGAGATTCTTGATGCAGAAAAAAGTGCTCCAAAATCAGAGTTGAACGCTGAGGGGTACAACCATCCATTTATTTTTTTAACACCAGGAATGGTGCGTAAAGAAACAGCAACTAGTGTCTCTTCTTTCCATTTAGTCCAATAGATAAATGATGGATGAAACCAAACGAAACACACATGCACACACACATATACACACACACACACACATGCCATTTTTGTAGGAAGCTATGTATAAATGAGGCAAGGTGAGGAGAGAAGCTCCGTAACAGAAGTCTAATAATTCTGCAGTTACTTATCTGGGTTATCTGGTTAACAACAAAAAAGAATAAATTCCCAAACTGATGCTGGAAGTGAAAGAAAATTTAAGCAAACCAACTGTCAGTGAATGTTGTCACAGAGTCAAAAAAAAATCCACAGAAACACTAGAGGCAGATGATTTTAAAAAGAAATTTTACCCAAAGTTAAAGGATCAGATAGTTCTCACACTATTTAACCTTTTCTAGAGCTTAGGGGGAAAAAAACCCTCTCAAATTCTTGTTATGAACCTACCATAACATCGATGGCGAACCCCTCCAAAGCTAGCAAAGACCTATTTTGATCAAGTATAGTCCAGAAACAGATACTAAGTCTCTGTGAAAAAGGGGTGTGACCACCTTGCTATGTGGGATTTTGATACCGACCAGGGTTCTTGGCCTTCCCCAACCAATAGCAATTGATGAGAGGCCAGACAAGGAATTCAGGCAAGGCTTTATTGGCGCTCCTGCGGCCGCAGGAGGGAGCAGAAACAGGTAACAGGTTCCCTTGCTCATTCCCCAAAGAGGGACGAGCTGGATCCTTATATGGGGTGAGGGTAGGGGCGGGTCCAGGGGTTGGGCCAGAGGGGCGGCTTAGGTGATTTGCCCACCCATTTGGTGATGTTGTGTGCCGGGGGCATGTGCAGGACCTTACTTTTGCTCCCAACACCCTGTTTTGCTCCCAGCTCCTCAGAAGTGGCAGTTGGGTTTTTTTTTGGTTTGGTCTTTTTGTATCTTGTTGTCCAGAATTTGCCCCAACTGTGTGTGCACACAGTTATTTTCAGTCCCTATGGTTTCTTTGTATTTTGTTGCTCAAGGAGACGTTTGTCCAGGTGCAAGCACTGTGGCGAAGGGTCCCAGGTCTCTGGTCCCAGCCTGTCTCATTTTGACTACTCTTGTCAAAATGTATAACTAATCCCCATTTTCAGTGTATTTTCACACCCCCTCCCTTCTGTTCCCGGTGCCTCCAATTTTCCAGACTCTGTGGGTCTGGTGATGTGTATCACTGTACTTCTCGTTAATACATCTCTCAGTGGGCAGTATTAATAGTATCTTTCTCCCCTCTGCTTGGCCAGACCACTGTTCCATCCACTTTCCATCTTCTACAAAATGTTAAAAGTCTTTCATTCACTAAGCCTCTTCCAAAGTGTTTATTCCTGTGAGCCTTTAACTTATTTTATTCCTTCCATCTCATTTGAATGGCCTTTCCAGAGGAAAACCTAATGCACATGGTGCGTATCCATCTGTTTAATCAGTAGCTCTTACCATAGTGTGGTAAATAAAATCGATACAATATCATATTTGCACCTAAAAGTAACAATAATTCCTTGGTATCATCAGATACCTAGTCAAATTTCCCCAATTGTACCATAATTGTGTTTTATAGCTTTTTTTCCTAGCCGTAGTGCTTTTAAATCTGCTTTTTAAATTCAATAATATATTGTGAATATGTTACCATGTCAATAATTATTAGTTAGGTCTTCCCTGGTGGCGCAGTGTTTGAGAATCCGCCTGCCAATGCAGGGGACACGGGTTCGTGCCCCGGTCCGGGAAGATCGCACATGCCGCGGAGCAGCCGGGCCCGTGAGCCATGGACGCTGAGCCTGCACGTCCGGAGCCTGTGCTCCGCAACGGGAGAGGCCACAACAGTGAGAGGCCCGCGTACCGGAAAAAAAAAAAAAAAAATTAGTTAATCACCATCCTGTTGAAGGAATAGTAGTCAGTGTATGGATAAACCATAAGGGATGTCAATATTTGCCGTTTTGTTACTTCAAATAAAACTAGAATGAACTGTTGGGTAGCTGAATGTTTTTACACATGTCTGTCCTTAAGTCCTGTTTCTCAAGCATAAATGATACACCATAGAATGTACACATGGTAAAGGTGTTAGATTTTGGCAAACTTCCCTCCTGAGATTAAAATCAATTTTCAGAGAAGCCGGCTGTGTATACAAGCGCCCATTTCCCTGATCTAACCAGGGTTTTTGTCAGCATTTTGTTTTTTCTTCACCTACTTGAACAGAAGAAAATGGCATCTCATTTTTGTTTAATTTGTGTATCTTTCCTAATGAGGGTGACTTCTCTGACATATGTTTATGGGCCATTTGAATTTCTTCTTTTTCTTTGCCCATTTTTTTCTTATCATTTTTTCCCCTTATTCTTTCCTTCCTTTCCTTTCTCTTATCCTTAGACTTAGGAGTTTGAGTGCTGCTTTAATTCTACCCACTCCATTTGGGGCATGAAGCCAACATACTCAAGCCAGAAAAGACCATGTTAAGCACTAGAGCCCTCTGTGGATAGATGGGTGAGGTTTTTACAGAAGTGAGTTCCCTGTCACTATAGGCATTCAAGGAGAGGTCTTAATCATTTGGTGGAGAATCACAGGACATATTCAAGACTAAAATGTGAGAATGAACCAGTCAATTCTAAGGCTTCTTACAACCTTTCTGTTAAATTGAGGATGTGGGGATAAAAGACTAGGTAGACAATCCTTCAAAACTCTGAAAATTATAGGAGAACTTTTATCATACAAAGGATAGCTTCTTCTAGGTCACAATCTTGCCTGGGTTTCAAACAAACATGATAAGAAGAAACAAGCTTTTTCACATGAAAACTCACTGCAGTGTATTTCACTGGTAATGAAGATTGTTCTATTTGAGAGAGAGAGAGAGAGGAGAGAGAGAGAGAGAGAGAGAGAGAGAGAGAGAGAGAGAGAGAGAGAGAGAGATACAGATAGATGAGAAGGGTGGCGGGGAATGCTTCTTTAACTCATTAACTATTGGCTTGAGTCACTGGATATAAAGTTGAATTTAGTGTTTTTGTTTAAATCTCCCTGTATCCTCCTAATATTTTTCCAGTGGCAAATTTCTTTAACCTCTACAAATATCTACATGGAATAGGTATCAGGTTTTTCTTGTTAGCTGAGTGCCATTCTCCAGTTCCAAGGTATGGAACCAAACAAGCATAGCATCATAGCCTTGAATGAAAACACTCTCAAGGGTGGCTTTCCAGATCATTTCTCGGAATATCAGCAAGAAAACTGAAAATGTGTAGCCTCTTGTTCACCAATGGCACTACCTGGTTTTCAGAATGTATTAACCTTCCTGTTAACAGCTCCTGGAGGCAGGGTGCAGGTCAGCGTTTATTGTTGCTATCACTGAATTTGGTGATACTGTGTCTTTTCCGTACTTGGGTGAAAACAAGGAAAATCATCCACAAGTCTTGAGCAGGGAAGATGAGTCTGGCCCTGCACTAAATTGTTCCTATATATGAATTAGAGTGATTTTCATCTTGCAATCTGGAATTTCCGGGGACTGGAAACCCCAGATTCACAAAGAGGGACATGTCACATTCCCGGCTCAATTTCTGACTCCTGTTTTAGGACACAGTAGATTAAAAATACTTTAATTATTAGTCTGTTGTACATATAGCTTCTAAAGAAAATCATGGAAGGCTTTTATTCTCTGGGCACTTCAAAAATGCTACTATTTTGAAAATAAAATCTCCAGTGGGATTTTTTAAAATTAGGTGACCTAGGTCTCTTACAGTCTTCATCTAGTAAATGGTTGACATCATCTGTGATGGGCCATCGACTGAGTTGCTTTCTAAATTCTCATGTAGGATTTACTTACAAGAAACGAGGAGACAGATGCCCAAGCCCACTCATCTTCCTGCCAGTCCTGCCCACACCTCAAATAGGTGATGAGACGAAGGATTTTATCCTTGTCCAGACCTTTGCCCATCTGCTCAGAGGAAACCATGGCTAGGTCTTTCCGTGGTTTCCGATCCGTCTGAGAACCCAAATTTTTTTAAAGTATTTAATTCATTAATTTGTTTGTTTATGTATTTATTTTGGCTGTGCTGGGTCTTAGTTGCAGCACACGGGATCTTCATTGCAGCATTCAAGATCTTTAGTTGTGGCATGAGAACTCTTAGTTGTGGCAGGTGGACTTCTTAGTTGTGGTATGCATGCGGGATCTAGCTCCCCGACCAGGGATCGAACCCAGGCCCCCAGCATTGGGAGCACGGAGTCTTACCTGCTGGACCACCAGGGAAGTCCCAAGAATCGAATTCTTGGTGATGGAGCAGTGGGAAGAAAAATGAAATGGAAATTGTGACTATTTTGAGTGAGCATGGGCAGTTGCTGGGTCCTTAGAGTCTAAGCAGATAGGTCTGTCTCGATTTGGAAACTCCCAAAAGCATACCCTAAGAAAAAAACTGGAGTTCAAGTTAGTTTAGTTGGAAGATGAAGAAAATACCAGGTGTCAGACAGCAAGTAATGAATTATTATAGACAAAGGAAGTCAGACAGTAAAGGTTGGATTACCAAGCCAGTTACCCCTGTGGGTGACTGAAGATTAATCCCCCTGGAGACCCTGGTAGCCAGTGTACCATACAAATGTTTTCCCATATGAAAGGTGAGGGTGCTGGGGTTATTCTTACACCAACTTCCTTCTACCATGGGTTGAGGCATACTTGGGCATGATGTTAATTCCCCAGGTCTTCCAGCTTGCCATCCCATGGGCGAAGTGGACGTCAGTGGCTGAAGGAAGCCCTCAGGCAATTCAGTGCATGTATAGTTGGAAGTCTGGCCAACTTTCGCTGAAGCATTAAAGGTGAGGGGCTATATTCAGGGTGTCAACAATTGCTCAGAGGGTGAGCTTTTGCCTTGCCCCTGAAAGAGATCTTAATTGGCCTTTAGATCTTAAGCATATCACTTCTCCTCTTGGGATCTCAGTTTCCTCATCCTAGATGGGAATGACGGCACTGGATGGGGAGACATTGGATTCCATTCAATGGAATCTTAGGTTCATACATACCTACTGTCCCATTTCTCTGAAGCTTGGGTGTGCTTGTGTATAACACACCCAGCAATTACTTTAATAACTCCCATCTCCAGCTAATGGATAACTTTGAAGATCCTTCTTCAAATTCTTGATTGGGATCTGAGACTCATCGATATCTCTTCCTGGATTAAAGCTTCTGGTGCATTCTGCAGCCCCGTGAAAATGCTACTAAAAGCAGCAAGATGAACATCAAACCACTTTGCCACGTAGCACGAATTTTTCATTTTCAGTTGCAGTCACCAGTTTAATCATGTTCGCATTTGTGGAGGGAAAGCTTTTGGTGGGCAATGCACTTTAAGAATTTGGACAAAGATAAACTCAAATGGAAATATATGATCTCAGCCCTCAGCCATGCTGTACTTCATTATTATTGAATGGTTATCTGCCTTTCAACTCATCCGTAAAAGTGGAGACAAGAGTTGAAAATCAGAATAAGTGGAGCGTGAGGCCAACAAGGCTTCTGTGAACTTAGGATGCTCCCCAGTCATTGGCGGCAACTGAATCTTCAGAGACACTAGGAGTCTTGCCTCACCAGTTTCGCTATACTTTGCAAGTGTCCCGGCTACCGTTTGCATCAAGTGAGAAGAATCTGACCTGCATTCATAGCCTGCCTGTTATCAGACTAAGTTCAAATCTTATTATTTGACTGACTACTTATTCTTTGGTTTCTCCTTCCCTCGTAGATGTTTGCTGAAGAACAAAGATAAATAAATAAATAATTGCAGCTTGTCTTAAAAACAAGGATATGTATTACTATATGAATTACTCTCAACCAAATGGATACCTCTTATATATATATTAATTTTTTTTATCAAAGTGTAATTAATTTACAATGTTATGTTATCTTCAGGTGTACAGCAAAGTGATTCAATTGCATATATATGTATATATAGAGAGATATATACACATGTATATAAGTATATATCTATATATATACACGCACATATGTTCTTTTTCAGATTCTTTTCCATTATAGGCTATTACAAGATATTAAATATAGTTTCCTGTGCTATACAGTAGGTCCTTGTTGTTTATCTCTTTTATATATAGTAGTGTGTATATGTTAATTCCAAATTCCTAATTTATCCCACCCCTCTTCCCCTTCAGTAACCATAAAATTGTTTTCTATGTCTGTGGGTCCATTTCTGTTTTTTTAAATCAGTTCATTTGTATCATTTTTTAAGATTCCACATACACATACTATCATATGATATTTGTCTTTCTCTGTCTTCACTTAATATGATAATCTCTAGGTCCATCCAAGTTGCTGCAAATGGCATTATTTCATTCTTTTTTTAAAGGCTAATACTCCTATATATATATATACCACATCTTCTTTACAAATTGATAGCTCTTATGGAAGATATAATACATTCATCAACAGAGATGGACTTCATCTTTTTTGTGTGTGTGTGGTACGCGGGCCTCTCACTGTTGTGGCCTCTCCCGTTGCAGAGCACAGGCTCCGAACGCGCAGGCTCAGCGGCCATGGCTCACGGGCCCAGCCGCTCCGCGGCACGCGGGATCCTCCCAGACCGGGGCACGAACCCGTGTCCCCTGCATCGGCAGTTGGACTCTCTACCACTGCGCCACCAGGGAAGCCCCTGGACTTCATCTTGAATGTGATTGAGACTGTCACTCACTGCATTGTCTTCTTTGGCATTTGCTCCATGGCTGAGTCCATGTATTGTTGAGTTCGGGATCTAGCCTCCTGGCATCTGGCTGAGAAAGGGCATTTAGAGGCTAATGCTTATGTATCCATAGTCTTGGCAACTCAGATATTCACTTGGGTTGAGCAATTTGTCACTTTTCCTGAACTGGAAGGACTATCACTTAAAATGGTTCCTAGAGATCGGTCAGTCCAAGTGCGTGGTAGAACTGTTGACAAAATGAAGCAGGGCTGGTTTCTAGACTGAAAGAGAAAGGAGAAGTTTGGGCTGGCCACTGCCATTTTAACATCGCTTGAAGACACAAAAGAGCCAGAGAAGCAAGAGGTTAATATGACCCAAGAGAATGTATGTTTGGGGAAACATGCTTCCCTTTATCTTTCTAACCCATCCCTCTATCCTTCTTTATCTGAGAATCAGGTCTATTTCCTTGATTACAAAGGCAGGGTGAAAGTGCCCTCCTAGTCGTCAAGAATGGCTAATGAAAGCTTTTGTGGGTAGGCTGTGAATTCTGTTTTGCACCCTGTCTTGTGAATGGAGGTTACATGGGAACCAATAAAGCATGAAAAGTAGGAAGGGAAAATCCCCTGGAGGTGGTGGGGAGAGGAGCTCAGCACTGGGCAGAAGGGACTTTCCCCTTCAGTTGTTACAGAAGGAAAGATGAAAGGGGAGAGAAAGGCTTCAAGGAAATCTAGATACTTTCTCTGTGAAATAGGACAGGAAGAGAAACTCTGTTTTCCTTATGGTGTTTCCACAAGGAAACACCATAAGTTCCTCACTCCATCTCACAGGAGGAGAGGTCTATTTGATCAATGAGGGTAAAATGCCCATGACGACAGGTACCTGTTTCCTGACTGAGCAGAGCAAATACTTTAACACCTGCACGTAAGAGGTCTTCTCCTGCCTATCCACCTCTCACTTCCTAGTACAGTTTCCCAGGAATACACCTAAAGATTTCTTCCAAGGCTGTTTCATTTTGCGATCTCTCTCAATTGAAAATGAACGAGGAGAGAACACATTTTCACCATTTTCACCTTCAAATGCACCAAAGGAGCCAAAGACCTCTGCTGAGAGTCAAGGGGAGGGTCACAGGGCAATCGAAGGAGGGAGAGGATCCTTCTAATTACACTGCAGAGAATGCGACAGATTGCTGACAAAGGCACCAGGGATGTTGCCACAGCCTGGTTAATGTTGACACCCGAATTTGAACACGTGCCTACGCCAGTCCTGTGTTTAGTTACCAACCTCCCCAAACACAGTGATGCACAAACACGGTCCCTGATTTCAAGGAACTCAGTGCTTATTATGTGTGAAGGAAAGTGGAGATCTATGCGTACTTTAACTTCTGTTGATGACAAAGAGACAACCCCAGCATTTTGTGATGAGTCCTAGGACAGGTAGGAGCAGAAGGGGAGACCTTCAATACAAGTTAAACAGAACTTTATACTGGAGATGTTACTTGAGCTGAAAATAAGTTAAGGGATAGTGGGGAAAGTGTGCAGACAGAAGGAGCAAAGCAGTGAAATCCCAGAGGCAAACAGTGCATGATTTTTAGGGGAGAAGGTCGTGTTTCACTGTGGCTAAAGCAGCAGCCTTTCTCTATTTCTTAGACGGGGCAACCAGAGCTAGGAAGTTGAAGTGATTGACCGACGTCACAGGGCTAATCTTGGCCTTAGAACACATCACCCAGTGCTCTCTCCACTACCCCACCCATCTCCCCAGTCTGGCTGAGTCACCACAACATAAGGACCCACCTCGCTGATTCTTGTACAGCTATTATTCCTGCCTCCTTCCTAAGTGACATAGGATGAGTCTAAAGTTGGAAGCGAAGAGAAATGAAACCTCCCAACTCGGGGCAAAGGCACCATATGTCTTCTAACTCCTGGGCACAATGTGGAGCCTCTTTAATGACTATCTTAATTCTACCCCACCTCGCCTTTGCCTTTCAGTGTTGGCTGCCCATATGGTGCCTCTCTCTTCCCAAGGAATTGCTTTTACTGATATCATTTCCTGTCACAACCTTAATATTCTTTTAATGGACTGCTGTTGCTTGCTGCAGAGTTTATCTGTTACCCCTTGTTACGGAGACCTCACTCCAAATGGCAGAGCAGAGAATTGTCTCTCTGAGCTAAAAGCAACACTTTCTTTGTGCGTTTGTTAGTTTCAAACTTTGATGTTTAAATGATGGGTCTATTTTCCTGGATTGTGAAATTTTGAGTTTGTGTAAGACATGACTATTAGCTTGGGATGCTTTCCACTGTTAGTTATAACAACAACAACAAGAAATATATACTGTTTAAAAAAATATTTTATTTAACTGAGAAGTCCAGCTGTAGACTGAACTTCAGGAAAAGCTGGATCAAGCAAACCACCAGTATCACCAAGGACCGAGGTTTTCTTCTGCCTCTCCACTCTGCCTTTCAGAGTGTTTGTTCCACCCTTAACTTAAGTACAATGTTGGTTACAAAATACTTGTCAGCAGTCGCCAGAATTAAAAATTTGCCAAATTATAACAAGCAAGAGAGGAAACTTCTCCACCCAAAGGCCCCAGTAAATGTCCTAGTCCCATTGACCTGAAGTGCATCTGTACTTCAGGTCATAGATGGCTGTGTCATGTGACCAGGAGTAGGGGATGTGCTGATTGGATTAGAATTTAGAACCCAAATGCCTACATTTAAATATCAGCCCCGTCACTCACTATCTGAGTGATGCTGAGAAATGACTTCATCTCTTTATGCATCATTTTACACATTTGTAAAATGGGATTAGTGTAAGAACAAGCTACTTAATTTTTAAGAGTTAAATTCTTAGAATGGCATTCAAAGTCCTTCCAAAGGCTAAAATACAGACTAAATGAAGGAAATCTACTTCATATACTGTCCTCTCTAAACTTGGCTGTTACACGAAACACTAAATTTAGTTAGACATTTTGATGCTCCCTGGCTGTTTTGAGCCACACGTAACAACATGAGGCAGGCAGAGCAGGGGCTCTTGCACCCCTCTTATGGATGAGAAAACCAAGGTTCAGAGTCATTCAGTAACTTGCCTGAATTGAAGATGCAAATCAATTGACCAATTGGGTTGGGCTCAGAGCCCTTTCCAATACAGAATGAGGGTACTCGAGTTTTTTTTTGTCTTTTTTTTTTTGCGGTACGTGGGCCTCTCACTGCCGTGGCCTCTTCTGCTGCGAAGCACAGGCTCCGGACGCGCAGGCTCAGCGGCCATGGCTCACGGGCCCAGCCGCTCCGCGGCATGTGGGATCCTCCGGGACTGGGGCACGAACCCGCGTCCCCTGCATCGGCAGGCGGATCTCAACCACTGTGCCACCAGGGAAGCCCCATGTACTTGAGTTTTCTACCTATTTTTTTCACCGTTCTAGATTTGCTCTATCTAATACCATACCCACAATCCACATGGGGCTAGTTTAACTTGCATTAATTAAAATTAAAACTTCAGTGCCTAGTCATACCAGCCACATTCCAAGGACTCAAAAGCCACATAGGGCTAGGAGATACCATACTGGTCAGTAACAGATATAAAAACATTTCCACCATCACTGAAAGTTCCACTGGTTTAAACCAATATACACGTTAAATGCTTTATATCATGCTCTCTTTTCACAGGCAGTGATGGGGAATGATAGGGTTAGGGTTAAAGTACTTAACCGACATCCTTTCACTGCCCTGGTTAAAATGCAGGTAGATTAAAACAGAAGTAGGATTTAATATGTTTGAGAGAATCAATAAAGCAGAGAGGGCACTGCTGACCACACAAAATCCTTTGTGTCCACATCATATAGATGTCACTTTATTGAAGATAAAATAAAATAATATAAAGAAATAAGGAAACCTGTTTGATTCAATGAAAAACAAATTCCACTTTAGGCAAGTTTCAAACTCTACCCTCACTCCCATCTTTTCTTTCTATTCTCCAAAAATCACGGTTCTTGGCAGCAAGGAAGGTCCAGAGTACAAAAATGGTAAGCAGAAGGGTCTTGGCAATTTTAATAGACACATTGAAAGCTACAAGGAACCTGGCATCCTACTTTGGAATGAGTTGGAACCATTTCACCATTTCCGAGCCAGACCATGTTTTTATAATTAGCTTCTCTTAAAAGGACTCTGTCCTCAAAGCATGTGATTTGGGAACACGCCACACACAAAGAGGGTCTGTGGCAAAGGAAAGAGTGAGAGGTTCTAGTATGTTTACTTCGCCTTTCTTTTCACCTTGGCTGCTCTTTATTGCAAAGCTTTATATGTGTCTTTTGTGTGTGTGTGGGGGGGGGGTCGGAGTGGCAAATTGGGTGGGTAAGTGGAAGAGTCGTCAAGCAAAAGAAATATTTCCTCTTGTTCATCAATTATCTGGACAGCCAAGGCCATCCCTGGATGATGAGCAGTCAGCCTCTATTTCCCCAACGCAGCATCTGGCTTTCTGGCTGACCCTCCTCTGCACATGCACAGAAAGGCAGCTGGGTTTCTCTGGTGAATGATGAGCTCTGAGTGGCTTCCTCTTTCCAGGACCCATTTTCATTGCTCACCTTTGACCTCGTCATTGGAAGCGTTTCTCTCCATTTGGGCGCTTTTTCCAACATCCATTTTTCATGAAGGCTTTATGTGTCTCTGATCACCCCTTAACAAAACAAAAAAAAGAGGATAAGGCAAATGAATTCTCCATGTGCATCTCCTATGACTCAGTGCCATAGATTTTAGAGCTTCTGATGGACAAAGCAGGACTTTAATGCCCTCTGCCTCAGGGGAGAAAAATGTCTTGATAGGAAAGACATATCATTGCAAGAGTTTGTTTTCTCCTGAGCATTTACGAAGAGTATTGCTCTTTAGAGAACCCTGGATAAAAATGTGTGCTCTTTAGGAATAAACAAATAAAAACAAAGCCAAAAACAAACAAAAATAGGTCTTAAGAACTATATGCACGGAATGATTTTGCCTACATCTTCAATTAGAACTAGGAAAACTAGGGTCCCAAGCGTAAATGAGAGCTTACCTATTGCCACCCCAAAACTTTAATATAGCCAGGCAGAAAGAACTAGAACCCTCATAACAGAGATGGCTGGAAGTAGAGTTGCAGGATTCTGTTTGGACAAAGTAGGCATTCTTGTCAGACTTTAATTATGGAATTTCAGACAAACCAATGTCTCTGGCTTCTGCCATCGGAGTGGCCACCCAGCACTGTTTAAAAAGAAGTGGTGGCACAGTTTCAATGAACAAATCCATTTATTTATAGCTGAGTGACCTTCTGTTCACCAGCATTAGGGACCTCTGGTGCCTAATAGGAATTCAGATTTTTCTGAATATCTGGTTCATACTTAGAATGGAATTTAGAGCCCCAGGGCTTTGGGCTATATAGAGGAGGGGTCATATTTGAACATAATTTATGCTGGGACCTAACTGTGACCTGATACAGGTGATACGCAGACATCAGTCTCTCTCTCTCTCTGATCCTCACTCCTCCCTGCTATATTCCACTATGTTCTCTTCTGTCAGATCATCTATATCACAGTGTTGCCTCAGCATGAATGTAATAGCTTGAAAGAAGGCTGCTGTGGGTGCAGTGGAAGAGCTCCAGATGGGGGAAAGAGAATCTTACTCTGTGCCTTGGATTAGTTCCTTACTTTCTGCGTCACAGCAGACAATCTTCTCCACCTTTGAAAATCTCAGTATCCTCAGCTGTTATGTGCAGAGATTAATTATCTATCTTCTGGGTACGGCTGCTGTGGGAAATCAAATATACAATGAAAATAATTGAAATGCAATCAGTGCTTCTGATATGCCAGGGACTGTTGGAAAAACCTCACCTGCTGTATTTTTACTTCGTCCTTACAACAATTTGAGGAGATGCCTCTTATTATTATTTCCATCGAAAAAATGAGGAAATGTCTTTTCTTTATTTTTTTAATTTAATTTTTATTTTATATTGGAGAATTGTTGATTTACAATGTAGTACTAGTTTCAGGTATACAGCAAAGTGATTCAGTTATACATATATCCATTCTTTTTCAGATTTTTTTCCCATATAGGTTATTACAGAATATTGAGTAGTGTTTCCTGTGCTATACAGTAGGTCCTTGTTGATGATATATTTTATAGTAGTGTGTATATGTTAATCCCAGACTCCTAATTTATCTCTCCTCCCGCCATGTTTCCCCTTTGGTAACCATACATTTGTTTTTGAAGTCTGTTTCTGTTTTGTAAATAAGTTCATTTGTATCATTTTTTTTAGATTCCACATATAAGTGATATCATATGATCGTTGTCTTTCTCTGTCTGACTTACTTCACTCAGTATGAGAATCTCTAGGTCCATCCGTGTGGCTGCAAATGACATTATTTCATTCGTTTTTATGGCTGAGTAGTATTCCATTGTATGTATGTACTACATCTTCTTTATCCATTCCTCTGTCAAGAAGAAACATCTTTTAAAAAGAGGTTGAGTGTCTTCTTTGGCTTGTATGTGGATTCAAGTCCAAATAATCTGACTCTGGACCGTGCGCTCTGAAATACTGATGCTCACAATGGACAGGACAGGAAACGTTAATACATAAAATGCTCTAAAAATGTAAACTCTTTACCTCTAATACTGTCATTAGTTGCACTCCTAGTACTCCAGTAGAATTTCCACCTAGAAGAGGACTATACTTCTAAAAAGCACAGGTCACAAAGAAATGACTTTTAAAGAAGTAATAACCCCAGAAGACAACATCTCAACTCTTAACCTGACATCAGAAGACATCGACCACTTAACATAAGATCTACCAGAGCAGAAGGAAACCTTTAGAAATTGTGGATATATTCATAGCATAGATTGTGGTGATGGTCTCATGGGTGTATCCTTATCTCCAAACTCACCAAGTTGTATACATTAAATATGTACAGCTTTCTGTATGTCAATCATACCTTAGTAAAATGCTTAAAAAAAAAAAGACATTGTCCAGCTCTGAAATAGCACTCTACAAATTGTAAAGGGATATTGTTTAAAATCTGAGTAATCGTTTTCCAAATATTGAATCTGGGCTTGATCAGAGAATGATGTGACATTTTGAGAAGTTACACCAAAGGAAGGCAATGATCCCAAAAACACACTCCTGAGATGGAATGAATTAGGCACATGGGAAGAAGAGAATGAAACTGTGATCCTCTCCTTCCCTTTCCTTCACTCCTCCCTTTCCCTGCTTCACATCTGTTGTTGGAGGCTTGAGGGAGGAGGATGTGAAGTCTTGGATACCTTGAAGGTTCAGCTTCTTCTCAATCTGTCTTTGAAACCACAGGAGAGAATAAAATAAGAAGTTCCTGCTAGAATGTTCTTCCTTGTCCCTCTCTAAGCCTAAGCCCCCATGTGATATAACGATGATGAATGTGTTTACGTAAGTGAAAGATAAAGGACAAAACTGTACTGCTGTAAGAGTGCTATTATTTCTTTTATCAGAAACAGAATTTAGCAAATAGAACATTTAGTAGTGGTAGAAAGGATCTTGGAAGTCGTGTGATTCAGCCTTTATTTATTCTAGGATACAAAACAACTTAAGAGACCAAATTCCTGCCCCATGGACACTCAAGCTACAGAGAGGTGGAGCTCTTGGAATTCACTGATTCATTCATGGATTGATCCAAACATCTACCAAATACTTCCTATGGCTCAGACCCTGCTTTGGTCACTGGGATTCCCAAGAGGGATAGTACATATGTTCTATCCTCAAGAAACTCACTGTATGGAAGATGAAAAGAAGACCCAAAAATACATAACTGGTTCATGATGAATAAAGATTGTAATAGAAATATAACCAAAGTGTTGTGATCACCTGAGGTGCTAGCACTGATGGGAAGGCAGAGAAAACTTAAGACACACTTACGACCATAGCGTTCTTCTCCGAGCCCTGTACAGAGATGAAACTGTCATTTTCCCTGTCCTTGAGGAGCTCATAGGTTAGCAGGGAAGATAAGACACTGGTAGAGGCAAAACTATATCAAGGGAGAAAATGCCAAGTGTCACAAGAAAGGTCCAAGCAGGAAGCTGAGGATTCTGGGGAGGCAGAAGTGCACCCAGCTCGGGGGATCAGAAGGCCTGCCTGGAAAAAGGCCTTCCTGATCTGATTCCAAAAGGATCTCCAGAACTTCAGAGCAGACACAGAGCCCCGGGGTGCCAACCATGGGAAGAGCTCACAGCAAATTAACAGTAACGCATTCAGTTTGATTTTGTCCCTGGCTTTTTGGTGCACATGGCATTATTAAGTTTCTAAACACAAACATATTCCTTTTAAAATCCGTCTTCAAAGGAGACTGGAGTTCCACGCCTATGGAGACTTGACATATCAAAAGAAACTTGCTGACACAAACTGGAATACAGAGCTTGATCTATTCTAATCTATGATTTTCATGTTTCTCATTTTGTAGCCTTGCAAGCTACCATCTATCATCCACTGTCACATTTAAGTTTCCTAAATGCCTGCTTTTTAACTTTTGTCACTTATTCAGCCAAGAGTTATATTCTAAATCCTGGCCTCCCCACCCCCAGCCCACCCCTGTGATTGTATCTTAATATGAATAGTGAAGGAAGGAGAAATAGAAATCTTTGCTCCATTCAGAATAAGGCAGAGTTCCCCCCACCCTCCACCCCAGTGTCAAATCCAAGCATTGATTTAACTATGTCACTTCTCAATGGTTTAGGGTGAAAACACATAAAAGTGGTGAGAATTGGAGGAATGGGATGTGTTGAGAGTTATTATGGAAATTGAGAAAGTAAACTCTTTGGGACATTTCTGGATAAGGGATCAAAGGAATAACTCCTTCTTCAAGACATGGGTGAGGAAGACCCCCAAGTTTCCAGCCTTGACTCTGAGAAGGAAATAGGGTTGCTGTTTGCTCTGCTGTCTTTGGTTTCTTGTTTGACCTCCAGCTCATCAGCTCTAAAGCTATCACGGTATTAGGAGTGACTTTCTGGCCTGATTTGGCCTTTTTCATTGAGTGGAAATCTCTGCTGGTGGATAAAGTCTTGAGATAGCCACAGGATGGTGTGATATAACCACACGTATCGTAGGATGACCATATGCTCTGCTTTCCCCAAACTAGTTCCAGTTTACAGCTGTTTTTGCAATATGCCACACAATTAGCATTCTCTTTTACTCTCAAAAGTGCCCCGGCTGGGACAATAAAGTTATGGTCACCCTACTCATAGGTGAAATACACTCAGGCAACAAAGCCAATTGCATAGGAGAGAAACACCAGGGATCACAGAGAGATGCTCCTGTGTTTGTGGAGCCAGATGGGTAAAGCCACTCTCTCTACTTAACTAAGTACAGGAGGGCGATTTCTGTTCAAGTTGATCTATGAGACTCTCCCTGGAGACCAATGTAGCAACATTAAACCTGAGAAGGTGGTCGGTCAAGGGCTCAGCACTTTTCAGAGAGTGGTCCTTCAGCAACATCGGTGAAAGTGACTCATCTGTTGCTGTAGCATATAGTCAGTAAGTAATCCTGTCGAATGAGAAAAATAAGCTAAACTACCAACTCTTAATCTCTGCTCCTTTAATCTCCATTAGAGGTGCCATGGGCTATCAGTCCATGTTTTCAAAAAGAACTGAGGACTTCTGGTTCCAGGAAAGATGGGGTAGGAACACTCCACTCTAGTTCCCCTGCTGATGACAACTAAAAACTCCAAATAAAATACATAAAGAAACTATCTGGTGATTCTGGAAAGTAAATGATTACAGGAAAATTATTTTTCTTTATTGAAATAAAAAAGGTTCTTCTATACCCCCCACATACACACAAATATACTTTTGCTTTATTTATTAATATACTTTAAAAATTGTATCAAACTATATCTTGTTTCATGGACTTTTCCCCCCAAATTAGGCTCCTAAGTCAAATCTATGGTGATTTATTCAACATTCATTTTCATTACAGCATGACATTATGTTGTATGAATATGCCACAAATTATTTCTCTATTCCTCTTTCTAGAATTTAGGTTGTTTCCAGGTTTGGTTGCTTATGTGATTGTTTTCACAATGGGTAAAACATTCCTGTATATGTTTCCAGGGGGTAAATGATAACATTTTCCTAGAGTAAAATTGTTTAGTGTAAAATTGCTAAATTGTGGAGTATATACAGATGTTACAATATCACGCCAACTTGTTTTCCAAAGTGCTTGGATGAAATGGTACTCGTATTAGAAGAGTATGAAATAATCTTGTTTATCCATATCCTTTCCTACCCTTATAACTGTTGGGCTTTTTAATTTTTGCCAAAATCTTTGGTGTAAATATTATTCTAATTGAGATTTGATTTGCATTTACTTGCTTTCTACATTTTTTTTGTATCATGGAACACCTTAAAATTATAATATTTTAACCATGTTCTGTAGTAAGTTACAGTAAGGCTTCTCTAGCCTGAAAGTGATTGACACAAGAGATATGAACATTGAAAACCCCACGTGGACATACCGAGGGCTGAGGGGATCAATATTTCACTCCCCTAATAAACCGAATCTGTTTGAGGAGCCCTGGATAAAGAATAGATTGGAGAGTTTTGTATGAGGGAACTATGTAAAGGACCAATTAATTACTTGCCTGAAAGTGATCACCTCCTCATGCACAGATTATTTCAGATTTTGGTGGGAATTCAGAGGACTAAAAACTCCTTCTAAGGAGGCCATCTACTTGACTTCTCTCCTGCTAAGATGGTGGATGTACAACTGTAAAAGTTATGAGTTCTTAGCATCATAGAGGCAGTGTGTCAGCCCTGAATTTCCCAGTCCTGGAATACTTGTTTCATGAGACAAATAATTCTATATTTCTCAAAGCTGTTGTTAGTGGAGTCTTTTGTTTCAGATAGCCCAACAGTTTGCTAATTGATATACAGCTCAATATTTGTTGGACACTTACTATTGTCTTGGCACTAGATATCTTAATTTATATCAATAAATAGGGAAAACAAATGTACCTCTAATCACTGTCACTAAGATGTGATATGCAGGAAGGAAAGAATGGTAATAATAATATCCATCACTATTGAGAACCTTCTAAGTGTCATTCTAAGTGTCAGATGGAATATTATGATCTTTAATATTCCAGTCAGGCAATAGGGGTCATTAAGTATAGCTTAGACAAATCACTTGACACTGAGCTGAGCTCTGTCTTACTTAGATCACCCAATAAGTTCGTGGTTGACCTGTTGTTTTGAGACGGGTTTGTCAGGCTTCAAACCTTATATTCTTCTTCCTAAGACTTTTCCATCCACCTCTACCACTCACTCTTGCAATGACACACTTGCAATGACACAATGCCTAACGTAAAGAAAATTATGCTCAGATGATGAGATGAAGCATTTGAGATTATGTCTAGGAGATGTCAAGCATAAAAGAAAGATTCTGATACCAATAATTCAAGACATAAGCTCCTGGCAAGAACTGTGCACTAACCACAAAGGTAACTATGCCCATATGTGGTTGTCCATGCATTCTGGTTTCTCTAGAATAGCCCTGGTTTATATCTGTTTTTTTTGTTTTTTGCGGTCGTGGGCCTCTCACTGTTGTGGCCTCTCCCGTTGTGGAGCACAGGCTCCGGACGCGCAGGCTCAGCGGCCATGGCTCATGGGCCCAGCCGCTCCGTGGCATGTGGGATCTTCCCGGACCGGGGCACGAACCCGTGTCCCCTGCATCGGCAGGCGGACTCTCAACCACTGCGCCACCAGGGAAGCCCTATATCTGTTTTCTGTGGCTCTGTTAACTCAAAAGAGTCCCAGTTTGGCCATGCAAAGTTTTCCTTTATCTAGGAAACATCAAGATGATATTTTCTCTACACCTCAGAGTACATGAAAGTCATGCTCTGCACTGAGAATGAATCTGTTATGGACTGATGTTTCCACTCAGTTTTCATCATTGTCATCACACGTTTCTTTGGTGTCTGTTGTGAAGATCAAGTGTCACCATTGACATTTGCACATTTCCTCTGCTTTTCTGCAGCTGGATTTGTCAAGGAGAAAACAGGGAGTTTGGGATTTTTCTGCAGCTGAAAATTATTTGCAGTTGCAAGAAACTCCTCTAAGAATTAATTTAGGGACTTCACTCGTGGTCCAGTGGTTAAGACTGCGCGCTTCCACTGCAGGGGTCGCAGGTTCAATTCTTGCCGGGGAACTAAGATCCCACATGCCATGCAGTGGGGAAAAAAAAAGGAATTAACACTCTAATCGCAAACAAAGGTTTCCCACTTCACAATCAGCTTCCCAGAGTCTTGAAGAGATGACATTTAAGGAGTTGGAGACTTCTCAGCACTGCAGCGTTTAGAGGTGCAGCCAACATATTACCCTCTTTGATTCTGAAAGACAGGGAATACACGGATGCTTGAAAAGTATAGAAAACTTCCAGCCCATATTTTAGTCTTACCTGAAGCAGTAGAATATAATAGTTAAGTTTTTAACTGGATGTGAAATTAGAGATGGGAGATATATGACTATTGGGGGTTAAAGGGTGGTTTCTGAAGTCAAATTTCCTGGGTTTGAATGTTGAGTGTCCCACTAATCCATCATGTGACCTCATCCAAGTTATCTATGAAATGGAAAATTATAATAAGACCCAGAGACTTGTAGTGAAAATTACATGATAGAATGCATATAGTAAACAGTCTTATCATTGTTCACTTAAAGACAGATGGAGCCAGAATAATACAAGTCTGGATTCTAAGGAGAAAAGTCAAACCCTGGGGAAAGTGAGGATAAATATCTCCCTGTCAGTCTTCATATGCAATTAATTGGAAATTTATGTCGATGAAACATCAAAATGCAGCTTTCAATCTCATCCAATTTTCTCCATCCCCTCTGTTGCCAGTCTAGTCTGAGTCCCCATCCCTTCCTCCTAAGTTATTGTATCCACTCTTGCCCTTCTCCAATTCATCATGAACAGGGTAGCCAAAGTGGCCTTTGGAAAATAAATATGATCCTGATACCCTACTGTCCAAAGCCCTTCTTTAGCTTCCCACTGATCTTATCCTGTGGTCAACAAGGCCATGGATCATGTGTCAACTTGCCATTTACTTCCTGTACATGTTCACTATACTCCCGATTCCTTGGTCAAGCCAAGCCCTCTTCCACTGAAGGAACAAACACGTGCTCCCTTCACTAGCTCTCTGCACTTCTCCTGTTTAGATCTTACTCATTATTCAAGTTTCCCATTTAAATGGTACTTTTTCCAGGGACCTTCCCATGATCACTCAGATTCAGACAGTTATTCTGTCATGTGGTATCAAAAGCTGCATTTTCTATACACCTAATTCCCTACTTAATAACTCTAGTTTCTGGGGCCATGTCACTGAAAGTCAAATAAAAATAAAATATCTCCATTAATTTTAATGGGAAAAAGTATTTTGACTTCTGTACCAAATCAATATATACAAGTAATTTTTATACCTAGCTTTAAAAAACATATATAGATTTATATATGTATGTATATATGTACATATGGAAATTGAATAATATAAAAAGTAAGAAATAAGCAACAGTTTGAAAGTAAATAGTCTGCATGTGAAATGCAATCTGATGGATGGAGATTTCACTGGTCAAAGGAGAAAAAAATATTTACTGGTGGGTGGTTAGAAGAATCATTCTTTGGAAGAAGAATTCTTTTTTTCTATATCAGTGTTCTAACATTTTGGGGGGACTCATAGTTATCTTTCACTCAAACTGCACTTTATGTATTTGTTTATTTTTATTGACTCGATTTATGATAGTATATTAGTTTCAGGTGTACAACATAGTGATTCAATATTTTTACAGATTATACTCCATTTAAAGTTATTACAAGATAATGGCTATATTTCTCTGTGCTGTACAATGTATCCTTGCTGCTCATCTATTTTACACGTAGTAGTTTTTACCTCTTATTCCCCTACCCCAATCTCACCCCTCCCCCAACTCCCCACTGGTAACACTAGCTTGTTCTCTATATCTGTGATTCTGTTTGTTTTGTCAGTGTGCACTTTAAAGTTACAGCACAGAAAATGCATGTAAAGCAAATTAAACACTGAACACAAGAGTGCTTTATAATGCATAGAAATAGCCCTCGTGGACAAAAGATGGATTAATCTCAGATATTACCTCTTTATCCCTCTCACTTGCTATATGCAAAAGGCTTGTGCTTTATCTCAACACAGAGGACAATTCAAATTTGGTACACATGACATTCTCTGACTAGAAACTCTTATGGAGAGAAAAAAATGACTTTACTACCAAAATATAACTTCTTACGGCCGACTTGTTTATGTGTTTTGTGTGTGAAAAAATTATTAGAGTGGAAGACAGCTGTCATTAAGCTAAAGATGATATGGATTCTCAAAATAACAGAAGTTGATAAGTAAATAAGCAATATATGTATACAATTTTGTAAGTTATAACCTGGAACTTTAACAAGATTAACAGAGCAGTCGTTCCATAGGTAGGTCTATAATTACACACTTACTTGTGTAAGTGTTAATATGCTGTTTCCACCGCTAGAGAATAAACTCCATAAAGGGCATTTACTATTGTATTCCTAGCACTCGGCACAGGGCAGTGAACAATGTCTTGAGATGATGTCTCATGGTAAGAGATAAGAGCCAGGAAGAAACAAGATTGAATCGAGAGCAAGAAGTCAGTTGGGGGACGGATGGAGCAAGGGAATATCCCACACCATTACTATGAAAGGAAGGGACATGCGATATGTGCCAGACACATGCCTCACATGCGTTATTTTGCATCTCAGCTGGAATGTATACAGTTAGCTGCTTTTGTACCTAGACTCGAAAATAGGGAAGATGTCACCAGATCTAAGTATAGCATCCTTTTTCTTCTTTGTCTCCTATACTCCTGTAACATTTGATTATTATGGTCATCATAGGCAGTGAAATGACTCAAGAAATGACCTGAGTGTTTCACAGGCTAATTTATTATATAAATAAACAATATAAGCTGTTGTGTGTGCAGCTAGCCCAGAGGGTAATGCCACAACTACAAACAGGCTGAATAATTTGTGAGCTTCTTAATGTCTTCGCTCCTGGTTCCAGCACCTGGGCCTTGGACAGCTCCTTTCGGATGTGCTGGTTTGGCCTTTCTCAACAACACATTCAATTAGATTCAACAAATACCCTCTGTGTATGCCAAGGTAATTTTAACATGAGACAAGGCTAGAGAGAAACCACAGCCTGGTGTCTCTTCATACTGGCTGAAACAAAATGTGCAGAAACTTTGAAAATGACCTTTTTAATGAGGACATAGGTTGGACTGGTAGCAAAGTTTTATTCAAATATGCTTCAGATTCATAGCTGTTTTCAGTCTAGTTAAATCTCCTTCTGCCCTGCCCCACCCCCATCAAAAGGGGAAAAAAAAAAAAACAAGTTTGACCTATCTTGAGCCAAAGTCACACTGTTCTGGCTGTTAAGAATATGATTAGCTTCTGAAAGTGACTGATGCCATGGGTTTTCAATCATGTTAGAATTCTGGAATAATGGAATTTCTTATGAGGTCTACAGAAAGGTCTGATAGACTTTCAGCAGCAACTTCCTCCTCCTTCCCGGGAACTGAATTTCCTTCTGCCAATCAACTTCTGTTTACGGCTATGTGGATGTACAGGCTTATGGTTTGGTCCCTGTCAAAAGATCTGAAAATTAGTGGTACATTCAGTAACTCTCCTGAGTTCAAATGTCAATTGATCTTTCTTTGATAGAAGTTCATTAGTTCATCCAGCAGTAAAAATGTAGACAAATATAAATTTTAAATGAGTATCGGTATGTCTGGAACATCCTAAAAGCCTGCAAGTTAAGATTCCATTATCCATATCGGAACGTAGATTTGAATCCGGCCTCTAACACTGACAAGCTGGGTGAATTTGGGCATTGCTTCACCTCCATGTGCTTTAATCTCCTTATCTGTAAGATAAGGATTGTTGTAATATCTACTATGGCAGGGCTCCTAGAAAGCTAATAGTAGTAGTAGTACAATGTTATGCTTGCTATTCCTGTAATAATTGTTTGAGGTTTTCAAATAAAACGTAAAGCTCTGAAACCATCTTCCAGTGAAGAAACTCCTTTGGATGAGTATTCCAGTCTCATTTGAAAGGGCTGGAGATGTTGAGATAGATAAATTTAGAGGCATATTGTTGATAGAGATTGAGAAAGAGCTGTCATTAGGTTTCCAAATTACATGTGCAGTAACATTAAATGCTACATTTTTATCTTAAGCACTCTTTCTGGGATAGGTCCGATGCCTTTATCAAGTAAAGCTGTAATTTTTGGTTTTCATTTTGGTTGAATCCATAACCCTGTTAGCACCTCTAAACACAGCGTCATATTAAATTTTAAAGAAGATATACTTCAGTTTGGTTTCCAATATGATTTAGAAAGCTTCTACTATACAGACCTTTCCACAAATAATAACCGTAAACTTTGAACAATATAAAAACACAACTACATTAAAGCAGTTGGGAGCATAAAAGCAAGCAGATTCTTGAAAGGAGGCATCACTTGAAAAAAAGAGAATTACACTGTGTGTTTCCCATCTTCACAGCTTCTAGCTGATGGCAGGCACCCTTCTATGCCATTTTGGGTAGCTAACCCCACAGTACATCTTGCTTAACAAATTGGAGGATAGAGTTTGAGGCAATTGCAGCTACTAAAAAGTGAGGAGGGGGTTCCTGAAAAAGAGAGAACATGAGAGGGGAGGTATTAGATCCTGTGTATAAACTTTGCCTGACTGATCACTGAACCATCCATGCATAGAGGAGGCTACAAACAACCAAGCTAAAGATGAAAGAAGTGAACCAGCATTTGAATTGCCTCTCAAGAGGTAGAGTTTGTAGTTTGAGTCCAACCAAGTTAATTTTCTGCTAAAACAAAAAATAAATCAACATGCTTTGGAGGAATATAATGGAATTTAGAGTCTCAGTAACACAACATTCACACTACCCATACCAAAGAGGAAAATGCGATTGATAAAGACCAACCTGAAATGATCAACACATTGGCGATAGCAGAAAAATATTTTAAAGTACCTATTATATTTATACTCAATGATATAGTTATGTTAATAATAAATGAAAAGACAAGAAATGCCAACAAAGATATATAAAGTCTTAAAAAGAAGCATATTGATATTGTTGAACTAAAAAAACACAACATTTGAAAAAAATTCACTGGATGGTCTTAACAGTTATATTGGAGATGACAGGGGAAAGAGTAAACTTGAATATAGATCAGTGTAAAGTATCCAATCTGAAGAACAGAAAAATGAAAGATTGAAAAAATGAACAGGACTGCAGGCATCTGTGGGATAATATTAAAAGATCTAATATATGTTTAACTGGAGCTCAAGAAGGTGAGGCAAGAAGGAATGGGATGGGGCATGATTTTTTTGAAAAAATAATGTCTATAAACTTTCTAAATTTGGAGGAAGATGCACATATTTACAGATTAAAGAAGTTTAGTGAAACTCATCCAAAGTAAATATAAAGAACACCACATCCAGACATCCAGACACACAATAATCAAACGGAAAAGATAAAGAAGGAATCTTGAAAGCTGCCAGAAGCAGCAACACACTACATGTAGGGAAATTAGTGTTGATTTATCAGAAACAGTGGATTTCAGAAGATAGTGGAGCAACATTTTTAAGTTTTGAAAGAAAGAAAAAAAACCTATCAATCCAGAACTCCTTAAAAATATCCTTCAGAAGTTAAGGTGAATTAAATATATTTTTAGGTAAATTAAAACAAAGAGAATTCATTGAGCATGTGTGCCCTATAAGAAATGCTAAAGGAAGTACCTCAGGTTGGAGGAAAATGATACCAGTTGGTAACAGTTCTTAAGGAAAGAAGGACATTGGCAATGGTAAAGATTGGGGTGAATATAAAACATAATTTTTATCTAATTTTTTAAACACATCACTTCAGCCCTTTATGTAATTCTTGACCCTTATTAGAGGCTTAATAATTGGGAGTTGAATGAAAAAAATGGGGGTGGGTGAAGGGAGAGTTGCACCGAAGGGAAAAATAATGCATGATCTTGGCTACTTCGATTCTCACGAAGGGTAGATTATTCGAACTCAGACATGGTGATTTCATGATAAGCCAAAGGGTCACTTTAAAAGCCGGTCTGCGGTTTGCGTCAAGATGGCGGAAGAGTAAGACGCGGAGATCACCTTCCTCCTCACAAATACATCAGAAATACATCTATATGTGGAACAACTCCTACAGAACACCTACTGAACGCTGGCAGAAGACCTCAGACCTCCCAAAAGGCAAGAAACCCCCCCCACGTACCTGGGTAGGGCAAAAGCAAAAAGAATAAACAGACCAAAGGATAGGGACGGGACTTGCACCAGTGGGAGGGAGCTGTGAAGGAGGGAAGTTTTCCACACACTACGAAGGCCCTTCACGGGCCAAGACTGCGGGTGGCAAAGGGGGGGAGCTTCGGAGCCGCGGAGGAGAGCACAGCAACAGGGGTGCGGAGGGCAAAGCGGGGAGATTCCCGCACAGAGGAATGGCGCCGACCGGCACTCACCAGCCCGAGAGGCTTGTCTGCTCACCCGCCGGGGCGGGTGGGGGCTGGGAGCTGAGGCTCGGGCTTCTGTCGGAGCGCAGGGAGAGGGCTGGGGCTGGCGGGCGTGAACACAGCCTGAAGGGGTTGGTGAGCCACGGCCAGCCGGGAGGGAGTTCGGGGAAAAGGTCTAGAGCTGCTGAAGAGGCAAGAGACTTTTTCTTCCCTCTCTGTTTCCTGGTGCGCGAGGAGAGGGGGTTGGGCAAGCCGCTTAAATGAGCTCCAGAGACGCGCGCGAGCCGCGGCTAACAACGCGGACCCCAGAGACGGGCATGAGATACTAAGGCCGCTGCTGCCGCCACCAAGAAGCCTGTGTGCGAGCACAGGTCACTATCCACACCTCCCCTCCCGGGAGCCTGTGCAGCCCGCCACTGCCGGGGTCCAGTGACCCAAGGACAACTTCCCCGGGAGAACGCACGGCGCGCCGCAGGCTGGTGCAACATCACGCCGGCCTTTGCCGCCGCAGGCCCACCCCGCACTTCGTGCCCCTCCCTACCCCGGCCTGAGTGAGCCAGAGCCCCCAAATCAGCGGCTCCTTTAACCCCGTCCTGTCTGAGCGAAGAACAGATGCCCTCCGGCGACCTACACGCAGAGGCGGGGCCAAATCCAAAGCTGAGCCCCGGGAGCTGTGCGAACAAAGAAGAGAAAGGGAAATCTCTCCCAGCAGCCTCAGAAGCAGCGGATTAAAGCTCCACGATCAACTGGATGTACCCTGCATCTGTGGAATACCTGAATAGACAACGAGTCATCCCAAATTGAGGAGGTGGACTTTGAGAGCAAAGATATATATATTCCACCCCCTTTTTCTCTTTTTGTGAGTGTGTATGTGTATGCTTCTGTGTGAGATTTTGCCTGTATAGCTTTGCTTTTACCATTTGTCCTAGGGTTCTCTCTGTTCGTTTTTATTTTCTAACTTAAAAATCTTTTTTTCTTAATAATTAGTTTTTATTTAAATAACTATTTTATTTTACCCTCTTTCTTTCTTTCTTCCTTTCTTTCTACTTTTTCTCCCTTTTATTCTGAGCCGTGTGGATGAAAGGCTCTTGGTGCTCCAGCCAGTCATCAGTGCTGTGCCTCTGAGGTGGGAGAGCCAACTTCAGGACACTGGTCCACAAGAGACCTCCCAGCTCCACATAATATCAAACGGCGAAAATCCCCCACAGATCTCCATCTCAACACCAGCACCCAGCTTCACTCAACGACCAGCAAGCAACAGTGCTGGACACCCTATGCCAAACAACTAGCAAGACAGGAACACAGCCCCATCCATTAGCAGAGGCTGCCTAAAATCATAATAAGGCCACAGACACCCCAAAACACACCACCAGACGTGGACCTGTCCGCCAGAAAGATAAGATCCAGCCTCATCCACCAGAACACAGTCACTAGTCCCCTCCACCAGGAAGCCTACACAACCCACTGAACCAACCTTTGCCACAGGGGACAGACACCAAAAACAACAGGAACTAAAAACCTGCAGCCTGCAAAAAGGAGACCCCAAACACAGTAAGTTAAGCAAAATGAGAAGACAGAAAAACACACAGCAGATGAAGGAGCAAGGTAAAAACCTACCAGACCTAACAAATGAAGAGGAAATAGGCCGTCTACCTGAAAATTCAGAATAATGATAGTAAAGATGATCCAAAATCTTGGAAATAAAATAGAGAAAATACAAGAAACATTTAACAAGGACCTAGAAGAACTAAAGAGCAAACAAACAATGATGAACAACACAATAAATGAAATTAAAAATTCTCTAGAAGGAATCAATAGCAGAATAACTGAGGCAGAAGAATGGATAAGTGACCTGGAAGATAAAATAGTGGAAATAACTACTGCAGAACAGAATAAAGAAAAAAGAATGAAAAGAACTGAGGACAGTCTCAGAGACTTCTGGGACAACATTAAATGCACCAACATTCGAATTATAGGGGTCCCAGAAGACGAAGAGAAAAAGAAAGGGACTGAGAAAATATTTGAAGAGATTATAGTTGAAGACTCCCTAATATGGGAAAGGAAATAGTTAATCAAGTCCAGGAAGCACAGAGAGTCCCATACAGGATAAATCCAAGGAGAAACATGCCAAGACACATATTAATCAAACTATCAAAAATTAAATACAAAGAAAACATATTAAAAGCAGCAAGGGAAAAACAACAAATAACACACAAGGGAATCCCCATAAGGTTAACAGCTGATCTTTCAGCAGAAACTCTGCAAGCCAGTAGGGAGTGGCAGGACATATTTAAAGTGATAAAGGAGAAAAACCTACAACCAAGATTACTCTACCCAGCAAGGATTTCATTTAGATTTGATGGAGAAATTAAAACCTTTACAGACAAGCAAAAGCTAAGAGAATTCAGCACCACCAAGCCAGCTTTACAACAAATGCTAAAGGAACTTCTCTAGGCAGGAAACACATGAGGAGGAAAAGACCTACAATAACGAACCCAAAACAATTAAGAAAATGTGAATAGGAATATACATATTGATAATTACCTTAAATGTAAATGGATTAAATGCTCCAACCAAAAGACATAGACTGGCTGAATGGATACAAAAACGAGACCCGTATATATGCTGTCTACAAGAGACCCACTTCAGACCTAGCAACACATACAGACTGAAACTCAGGGGTTGGAAAGATATTCCATGCAAATGGAAGTCAAAAGAAAGCTGGAGTAGCAATTCTCATATCAGACAAAATAGACTTTAAAGTAAAGACTATTACAAGAGACAAAGAAGGACACTACATAATGATCAAGGGATTGATCCAAGAAAGAGATATAACAATTGTAAATATTTATGCACCCAACATAGGAGCACCTCAATACATAAGGCAAATACTAACAGCCATAAAAGGGGAAATCGACAGTAACACAATCATAGTAGGGGACTTTAACACCCCACTTTCACCAATGGACAGATCATCCAAAATGAAAATAAATAAGGAAACACAAGCTTTAAATGATACATTAAACAAGATGGAGTTAATTGATATTTATAGGACATTCCATCCAAGAACAACAGAATGCACATTCTTCTCAAGTGCTCATGGAGCATTCTCCAGGATAGATCATATCTTGGGTACAAATCAAGCCTTGTAAGTTAAAAAAAATTGAAATCGTATCAAGTATCTTTTCTGACCACAACGCTATGAGCCTAGATATCAATTACAGGAAAAAGTCTGTAAAAAATACAAACACATGGAGGCTAAACAATACACTACTTAATAATCAAGAGACCACTGAAGAAATTGAAGAGGAAATCAAAAAATACCTAGAAACAAATGACAATGAAAGCACGACGACCCAAAACCTATGGGATGCAGCAAAAGCAGTTCTAAGAGGGAAGATTATAGCGATACAATCCTACCTTAAAAAACAAGAAACATCTCAAATAAACAACCTAACATTACACCTAAAGCAATTAGAGAAAGAATAACAAAAAAACCCAAAGTTAGCAGAAGGAAAGAAATCATAAAGATCAGATCAGAAATAAATGAAAAGGAAATGAAGGAAACGATAGCAAAGATCAATAAAACTAAAAGCTGGTTCTTTGAGAAAAGATAAACAAAATTGATAAACCATTAGCCAGACGCATCAAGAAAAAAAGGGAGAAGACTCAAATCAATAGAATTAGAAATGAAAAAGGAGAAGTAACAACTGACACTGCAGAAGTACAAAGGATCATGAGAGATTACTACAAGCAACTCTATGCCAAAAAAATGGACAACCTGGAAGAAATGGACAAATTCTTAGAAATGCACAACCTGCCAAGACTGAATCAGGAAGAAACAGAAAATATGAACAGACCAATCACAAGCACTGAAATTGCAACTGTGATTAAAAATCTTCCAACAAACAAAAGCCCAGGACCAGATGGCTTCCCAGGCGAATTCTATCAAATATTTAGAGGAGAGCTAACACCTATCCTTCTCAAACTCTTGCAAAATATAGCAGAGGGAGGAACACTCCCAAACTCATTCTACGAGGCCACCATCACCCTGATACCAAAACCAGACAAGGATGTCACAAAGAAAGAAAACTACAGGCCAATATCACTGATGAACATGGATGCAAAAATCCTCAACAAAACACTAGCAAACAGAATCCAACAGCACATTAAATAGTTCATACACCATGATCAAGTGGGGTTTATTCCAGGAATGCAAGGATTCTTCAGTATACGCAAATCAATCAACGTGATACACCATATTAACAAATTGAAGGAGAAAAACCATATGATCATCTCAATAGATGCAAAGAAAGCTTTCGACAAAATTCAACACCCATTTATGATAAAAACCCTGCAGAAAGTATGCGTAGAGGGAACTTTCCTCAACATAATAAAGGCCATATGTGACAAACCCACAGCCAACATCGTCGTCAGTGGTGAAAAACTGAAAGCATTTCCACTAAGATCAGGAACAAGACAAGGTTGCCCAGTCTCACCACCCTTATTCAACATAGTTTTGGAAGTTTTAGCTTATAAGGTGTGGGAAATCAACAAGGGATGGAGAAATACCCCGAAGCTAGCAAAAAGGGAATGTCATCATCACACCTAGACCACTCCCCCAGGGACAAGTGAAAAAAGCAGTTGGCAAGCCTGGTGAGAGCTGTAGCTATGTAATAGGATTGCCTGATGGAAGACATGACCATGGACAGAGGAGCACTGCCATATCACTGAGCACTAGACTATATGACACCATAGTCCAGCAGGAAGGAGACCTGTGAGTAGATACTGCAGTCTCTCTCTCCTCTTCCCATATGATCTCCTACCAGTTCCTGCCATTGGCTTAACTGAACTAGGGTCCAGAAAGCAAGGAAGCCCAGTTGCAGCAACCTCTTTGTATTTTCGTGCACAAAGCAAGATGGAGATGGATAGAGGCTGGTTCTTGGCAACAAAAGGAGGTTAAGAATAGAGCAGACATATTCCCTATCCTTTGGTTTTGCAGTCTAACAGTTAAATAACAGGGTGATGGGCCTGGTCTTTATCAACAATCACTCAAGTAACCCCACATAGAAAGGATCTGTTTTGAGCTATTCTATAAAGCCAACACTGATTCCCTAAATATGAACATTTTCAAAGCATAGTTGAGCAGGGTTTGACCTTACATCTACTCTAGCCTAGATATACTTCATCACCAAGGAAACAGGCTGAGAAAAATGAAAATTATTTGCCTAAGTTTATGTAGGTAGTTATTGTGAGCACTAGGATTGGAACTGGCTTTACAGAATCTCACTTAGCCATCATCCCATCCACCATGACTTTAAACATATAAATGTGGGCATTTTATTCTTATTGCCAGAAAAAAAAAAATGTTCCTTGCATCCTGGGTTCAGGTTGGTTCGCCATTTATAGTATGTTTCTTCAAGTGACAAAGGAAGTTGCAATGCACGTCTGTTGCCAGGCATGGAGCATACACACAACTTTAAATCTGAGTCGTTTTCTTAAGATCACTAACACTGTCCTAACAGCAACAATGCACCGAGTCCATGTTCAATATCAAACACTGTGGAAAAACAGTGTTTAAAAAGCACAGCTTGAAAAAGCATTGGTTCATTGAATTCTTACAAAGACCACGTGTGGTGGGTAACATTACCCCCATTTTACAGACAAGAAAATTGATACACCAGGAGATGAAGTAACTTGCCATCTCTCACGTTATTAAGACAGGGGCACAGCAGAAGTTGAACTTCTGTAATCAAAATCCTGTGCTGTTAACCATTCTATCACTGTGGGGATTTGTGAACTGAAACTACGCCTGACCTTCTGGCTGCTGACATATTAGCAGTGGGCTGATGGAGTGGGAGCCAATTCATAATTTATCTCAGAAAAAGAAATATTTCCTCCATCTTAACACCTGACAACTGAACCCTTTAGCAGCACCAGTGGGAATGATGTGGGAAGAAAAATGGCATGTCTGTGAATACTACATTATCTTTGGGTCCATTAAATGAATTTTTATTCTCAAAGGTAAAGTAGTTGCAGGAATTCTGTCTGGATTGGCAGGATGCCAGGGTCAGTTGAACTTTTCCACCAAACCTTTTGGGTTCATCCAAGCCTTCTAGTTTCTCAGGAAAGCCTGTTGATGTGGAAAGAACATGACTGTTAGAACTCAAGTACGGATTGGAAAACTATAACTTTTCCACACTTCTTATGAAAGAGGACCCAGAAAAGTAGAAATAAAACAACAGAAGGAGCGCACTTTGCTCTCATCAAAAAGGACTAGGAACTCAAATCTCCTCTGGATCCTGGCTGATGCTAGTGTTTTCTTTTTTGCTCTGCACCTCTGCAGTAAAGATTCATAAAACAAATAAACATGACTACAATAGCATCATTTATGGAATATTTTTTAGGTGCCAAGCACAGTAGTCACTTTTTCCAGATAAGGAAACTAGTAATTAGAGAGGCTTAAACCAAGCAGCTAATTGAGAATCAAAGTTGAGAATCAAATTCAGATCTGATTTGATGTCAAATGTTGGTTTCAACCCTGGCTGCATATTTGACTCACTTGCAGAAAATGTAAAATGCACCAATATCTAAACGTCACACTGACAGATCCAGTGCAGTTGATCTGGGCTGAGCACTGGGCATCATTTTTTTTTTTAAGTCCCCAAGGGACTCTCGTGCGCACCCGGAGAAACCACACGCTAAGCTTTCTGAATACCTCATATTAGCTTGCTTAAACATTAAAATCGCCTAATAATGGAGTTTACCTTCACAATACAGACCACAAAACCCTCTTACATGAACAGTTCTAAATCCCCCACAGAATGAAGACTTGGTGAATTGTACCTGGGAACTAAGATCTAAGAGTTCCTTCTGGTCTTCCACTTAGGCAGGAATGAGTAATATTTAATCTTGCCTGCTCCATCATATTTCAGAGCCATCCAAAAGTCCTCCAGGCAACATTCAGAAAGATCGACCCAAGTAGCCAAGAGGGAGGTTTCTTGTCACTGATAAAATCCAATGTACCAACTCCATCGCAAGCCTGAGAACATCTTCACTATTAGAACAAGCAGAGACCACCAGAAACCTAACAATTAGCTCCATAAAATAATTAAGCTGACATTCAAAAGGACTCATCAGAGGAACAGAACAATTTTAGCATTAACCATTCTGGTTAGAAAAGGTGTCCATCTCTATAGGGCAGCAGACACTGTGTCTACAAGATTATTCAATCACCCATTTTAATCAGTTGAGGGAGAAAGGTCTAATTCATTATCAAAGGACAGTTGAGGAAAAGTGACAGTTCTACAGATCATTATGAATGATACTTTGTTCAAAGCGACTATTCATTTCCTGTTTTTATAGCCAGCATGGCATTCAAGAGATTTTAATTCATGGAGAACATGTCTTGATTAAAGCAGATTTAAATCTAAATAAAAGATATCTAAATGACAAGATAAGTGGTCTGGTTGTCCATTCATTAGGCATCCCATAGTCTCAGAAAGCCAGAATAGAAAAATTAACTTGGTTTCAAAGCTCTGATATTTACTGAGGATGTAATTGATTAGAAAAGGAATACTATGAGAAGGCAACAGAATTACCTAGTCCTCCTCCACTTAGAAAAATTATGTAATATTTCATGAATAAATAAAGTACATTATGACTCTACTATATATAAAATAGATAATCAACAAGGACCTACTGTATAGCACAGGGGACTCTACTCAATATTCTGTAATAACCTGTATGGGAAAAGAATCTGAAAAAGAATGGATATAAGTATGTGTATAACTAAACCACTTTGCTGTACACCTGAAACTAACACGACATTGTAAATCAACTGTACTCCAATATAAAATAAAATTAAATTAAAAACAAAGTATTTTATGGATTTATAAATTATTGAAATAATATAATGCATAACAGTGCGCCAATCAATTAACAAAGGAAAAAGGATATTACCAATATTTCTGAAGTCTTCCTTGTATTCACCTATATTGAGCCTAAAGGTAACCGTCTCCTGAATTTTATGGATATCATGTTTTAGCTTTTCTATAAAGTTTTACTGGGTACTGCTTATTCAGTGTATCATTTACTTTTCAAGTTTGGGAGCCTTTATATAAATAAAATCATACTGTACATATTCTTTTCATATTTGTTCTTGTTTTATGTTGTGCTCAGAGTATTTTGTGAGATTTAACTATGTTGTATATAAATATTGTTTATTCATTTTGCCTCTACATGATATTCCAGTGTATAAATATGCGAAATTTATTTACCTGTTCACCTGTTGTTGGATTTGTTGGATGTTTCCAGGTTTGTTTGTTCTTTTTTAATGTATTTCTGGAAACAAAGATGTTAACTATGTTTAAGAGGTTCTCTAGGCTATTAATTTTTTAAACTACAGTTGATCCTTGAACAACTCAGGGGCTGGGGGTACCAACGCTCTGTGCAGTTGAAACTCTGTGTATAACTTATAGTCAGCCCTCTGTATCTGTGGTTCCGTGGCATCCAAGGTTCCTCCATATTCACAGATTCAACCAACCTCAGATCATGTAATACTGTAGTACTGACTATTGAAAAGAATCCACGTATAAGTGGACCTGCGCAGTTCAAACCCATGTTGTTCATGGGTCAACGGTATATAAAATAATGACTATTGTATTCTAAAGAAGTTGCAAATATTTATGCTCCCAACCACCTCCCAGTTGTATGTGAGAGCACATTCTCTATATCTATATTTCCATACTTATAAATTTTGTCAAACTGGCCACTATAAACCTTTTATTGTGACTTTAATTCGCATTTTTCTGATTACCAATGAGGATGAGCATCTTATTTTATTAACCATCGTCCTTTCTCTTTGGGGAATGCTGATTCAAGGATTTTGTCCATTTTATTATTGGTTGTTTGGAATTCTTTACTGAGGCTTGGGGAATTTTTAATGTACGCTAGTATTTTCTCGGTTTCATTGGTGCTGACAGCCTCTCCCAGTTTGTGGTTTGTTTTGAGTTTTGTGTGTTGGCTTTGTGTTTTGAGGATCAAAAGTTCTAAACTCGGGCATAGTCAAACTTATGAATCTTCTCTGTAGCTATGGTTCTGTGTCTTGGTTAAGAAATTCTACTTTATTCAGATGTTATAAAGACCTTCTTTATTTTTTACTCTTAACATTTAAAAATTGTCTCATATTTAAATATTTAATTCTCCTGAAAAAAAAAAGAAAGGTGAGACTCTCTCTCTTCCTCTTTCTCTCTCTTCTCTGTCTCTCTCCCCATCTCTTTCTCTCATTCCCTGAGTGTATAATCTGTTGTGCTGACATGGTTTATTAAGATCCTCCCTTTTTCTCACTGATACACAGTTGCTATTCTATTTTAGTTCTCATATCTATGAGACATGAGATATCTATATCTCATATATCTATATGTATAGATATATGTATAGATATCTATACATATCTCATATCTATGTATCTATCTCATATCTATTTCTACAGACACTTTTCTCTCACTTCTTTCTTCTGATCCACTGCTCTGTGCATCTCTGTATCATACCCACACTGTCTTAATTATTATACTTTTTAAGAATTCTAATTGGGTTTGACAATGATTCCGTGATTTCATTTTTCCAGGTACATCTTGGCTATTTTTGGTGACTCATTCTTCCATATAAATTTTAGGATCATATGTGAAGTTCTACAAAGGACACTGTAGGGACTTTACTGGCTACTGAATTGGATCTTTGAACCAATTTGGGGGGCAGCTGGCATTTTTGGCATTATTAAGTCTCCCTGGAACATGGGATATCTACACATTTAAGTTCTCTTTAAAGGCTTCATAATGTTCAGTTTTCCCCCATATTTAGTTAGACTTATTCTTTGGAGTTTTGCCTATTTCTTCTGTTTTTCTTTTCCTTTTCTTTTCTTCTCTGTGACTGATTGAGCTTCCCATCCATCCTACTTCCATTTTCTTTTTTGTTCTTTAGCAGTTTTTAAGTTACATTCTCTATTTCAAATGTCTTTGTGGTTACTCTAAAATTATAGCAGACATAATAAAGTCTAAAGTGTACCTCTCTTTAACTTTCTACTAAATATTATACAAAATTTAGAATGCTTTAACTTGAGTCACCCTTCTCCCAATTTAGAGTATATTAGTACATCTTTGTCTAGTACTCTAGTTCGATTGTGTTCATATTTTAACCCTGCAAAAGGATATTATTTGTTTTGGTTTATAGTGACAATACCATTCATATGTTTATTCTTTTCTTTGATCATCATTCCTTCCTGCATCTCAGACCTTGCTTCCAGGATCAAGGGAGTTATGAAGACAGAAAATGTTACTTTTACTTCCTTTATTTGTTCATTTAGTTTACAAATACATATTCAGAACCTACTGGATCAGGCCCTGTACTAGATATTAGGAAGTGAATTAGGAGCAAACGGCCTAATTCCTCTTCAAAGTTGCGTTCTGGTGGAAGGAAAGACTCTAGTCAAATAATCACATAAACAAAGCATTATCAACTGTGGTAAGTTCTCTGATGGAAGATATGAAGGCTAGAAGCACTCATCTAAGTGAAAGGGGGAGGAGGGAGTGTGCAAAACTTGAGGGAGCAGAGGAAAAGTTGGGGTCATTTCCAACAGAGCAAACAACTTTTCAAAACCCCATAGGAGAAAAGAAGAGCCTGGCATATTTGGGGAACATAAGACAGCTCTGTGGGTGGTGTGTGTGTGGGAAGGGCCAGGGGCCACACAGAAAGGAAGTGGCTATCCTACAGCCTAAACTGTCTGTGTCTGTAATCCCCAAACTTTCCTTTCTGCTTCACACTATTCTCATTTTACAAACTAGGCCATTGACATTCGGAAATGTTAAGCATCTTGTCTGCATTAACAACTGACCAACTTGGGCTCTGAACCTATTCATCCCATTCCTAAAGCCCATTTCCCTTTCATCTGTCTGTACCATGCCGCTCCCCAGGCCGAGGAATTCGGACTTTATAGGGAACCTATTAATTGTTGTTGAGCTAAGAAGGAACCAGATAGAAAGATTTTATGTTCTTTTGTTTGTTTTTTATTTTTGTCTTTAAGCAAAATTCACCTGGCAAAGGTGGGCAGGAATCTCCCCACTTCATTTGCCCTTCTGCTAAATGGTTTCTCACGCCTGAAATCACCTTCTCCCAGGTAGCCATTCCACCGTGTCCCTCAACATTTACCTTCTCCAGTAAGTCAACCCTGATTATTTGAGATGGCATAATAACAGTCTCCTCTCCAATCAGAACAAATAGGCAAATAGCCCCAATCCCTCAGCAGTTGGTGTTTCCGGCAGAGAGAAACAAAATTAATACATTGGTAAAGCAGCCTATGAAATCCACAAAATTATGCAGCTTACTAAGCTGTGAGCCATCTTAGAAAGAAAAGGGGAATTCCCAAAGGCCTGCCACTTACATTTTTCAGTCATTATTATAGAAGCTGTCTTGGAATCAGGTAACCATTCTAGTTTCATTTCTAAATTTGCAGATGAACATTTTAAAATATATCAGCGACCATCATTATTATAAAATTAGTATCATCACATAAAATGTAAAAATATAAAAACTTGAAAAGAAAAAAATTTTTCTTATCAAGTACAAGTTCTGTTCACAGTTCAGTGAAATTCCTTTTTGTTAGTTTTCTGAGTATTATAATCACCCTTTGTATAAAACTGTGAACTGCAGTTTTTGTTTCACCCCACATTATGTAGCAAATACAATATATAAGTATATATGATTACATGATATCACATACTTTTAAAAAGCATTTCAAATCACTGTATAATGTGCCATCAGGTTGGCAAACAAGATACAGAACCCTCTTCCTAAAACTGAGAATCTAGGTATTTTCCAGTGTTTTGTTCTAATAAGGCTGATATTGAACACTATTGCACATTAATTTCATTTTATTTCTTTGATCTTCGTAATTTCTAAAGTTCCTGTCTGAACAAAGTTAAGAGTTAAGAAACCAAATCCCGGCCCAATCATTTAGCAGCCATTGACATGGCTATACAGGGCATTAATATCCCTGTCTTTGAAATGGGAATGAGACTGTCCATGATTGCAGGATTGCTGGGTAAATCATTTCATGCCTAAGGAAGCACTGTGTATAGGTGAATGTTAATGTAACTGAAAAGCGTTATAAGACTTTATCCTGGGCTTCCCTGGTGGTGCAGTGGTTAAGAATCCACCTGCCAATGCAGGGGACACGGGTTCAAGCCCTGGTCCAGGAAGATCCCGCATGCCGCAGAGCAACTAAGGCCGTGCGCTACAACTACTGAAGCCCGCGCACCTAGAACCCGTGCTCCGCAGCTAGAGAAGCCACCGCAATAAGCCCGTGCATCGCAACGAAGAGTAGCCCCCTCATCGCAACTAGAGAAAGCCCGTGCACAGCGACGAAGCCAAAAATAAATAAATACATTTATTAAAAAAAAAAGACTTAATCCCAAAGACAGATAATCCTCATGCTGATGAAACTGTACTAAATATTACAGAAGAAATTTGAAGTAAAAAAAAAGCGAATTCTGTCTGAATAGGTGCTATATTAATAATAATAAATGATAATTCTAGATTGCCAGATTTAGGGTAATTATTTTAATTATATGTTTCACCATCTGGATGACTGTCCTGGGTGTTTAAACAAGTTTTCAATTAGTATTTTGAGGAAGTGCCAAGAACATTTTTCTCTCAGCATTCAATTCCTTTCTCTTCTTTCATAATAATTTCCATTTGTTTTCCCTTTTAATTTTAGGGTTTAAAAGACCCGTGCCTCTGGCAGAGTGAATACAGTGACAGTGACAGAAAAGACAACAACTTCGGCGTGAATCTGGCTCTGCTACTTACATAGGTAAGAGTTTGACTGTCTCCGTTTCTTTGTGTGTCAAATAAGAAAAGGATGCACACTGAGTAGGACTGTAGTAAAAATACTGTAGGACAAAAGCATATTGAATTCTGGCTCAGTGCCTGGCACATAGGAGAAGCTCTATACATATTATCTCTTATTAACAATGGCAAGAACAACGTCTTGAAGGTTGCAGGGCTCTTCTGGGCGGCACATCTATGTGCATCTTCACTCCAAACCTACAAGTCGCCCTTCTTTGACAGGTGAAAACCAAAGCGCTAAGAGGTTAAGTAATGCAGTCTGTGTCACTCAGGGTTCAAATTCTAAGTCTCCCTTGTTTTTCCTTACTGAACACTGGGAGTTTCCCAGTGTAAATGGCTCCTATTAGAGATCTTCCTGAGAACAGGTCTGGAGAAAGACAACACGAAACAAATCACAAAGAACTCCCAGTAGCTTACATTCATGTGCGGCACCTTACGAGGTGTTACTTAATTGAATTGTCTCAAATGCCATATGCTTTAGTCCTTACTCTTCACATTTGTCACTTACAAAAAGGGTTTCACATCCAGAACCATCTGACTCCAAGCCTGTATTTTTTGTTACAAGTGCTTAAAGAAAATCAAAAATAGGGATCATGGATAAAGGATGGATCCCCGAAATCCAAGTACGAATGTGTCTCTTTACCTAACTTTCTTTGGGGCATGATAGGAGACATCACTTGCAGTATTTTGCAAAAAGCCATGATCAACTTGTGAGATACGGGCGATAAAGATATTTGAAGGTGCTTGTAAAAGATTTTCTGTAAGTCTAGACCTGAGCTGGAAATGCAGAGCTGAACCTCTCCACACACCAGGGAGGGAAATATGGCAACAGTGGATCATTGCCTCTCTCTTGATAGTGAGTGATTTGCAATCTGAAAGTGAAGTTGGACTGGAAAGGGAGAGAGAGAGATAGCAAGGAAAAAAAATATTCAATTTGAAGTTGCCTTCCAGGAAAAATGTCACCCGGAAAATGATTTTATCAGGTTTGAAATGCAAATGCAATAAAATCCCTGACATATTTAGATTGGTAAAATAATATATTTCGGGACTAGGTGAAGAGAGAGATTTTAGTGCTGGGGAAGTTGTGTGCAGATGTGACTGGCTAGAGTTAGAATATAAAAATCACCATCTCAGAAGACAAATAAAATTTCTAACCCTGGGTAGAGATTGTATAAAAACAAGATATTCAGCCTTAGCTAAACCTTTTTCTGTGGCCATATCCCCACTTTTCTATCATGAAGAGACATATATAAAGGAAGATCTCAGGGCACCATGGTCTATATTTCTATATATGCCTCTGTAGTAGACAATTTTGGGGTGTCTGTTCATCCTACAGTCCCCCTTTTCTAATGATTTTCTGCCATCCTCAGGGTGGGCTTCTGTTGTCACGTGTATGTGAAAAGATGTATCTGTCACATGTATATTGCCATTCCTTTCCCCCATAGAGTTGGCTGCATTAGGAGTAAAACCTCACCCAATAGGACCAGACAGATTGTCAGTCCTTCATATTTCAAATAGGGGGTCACTTGGGGCCAAGGAGATGTGAAGATAAATATGGTTTCTGAGAGAACAAAATAAAACAGATATGTAGAAACAGACCATGAGAACCAGAGCAGACATTCCTACAGAATGGAGAGGCATCCTTAGCTCACGATGCCTTTCCAGTTCCAGGCTGGCCTCCCTTGGCACCTGGCTGTATCCACATCAAGCGTTTCCATGGTTTCCTCATCTTTGCCTAATTCAGGTTGGATGGGAAAGGTCTTGACTGATGCAGTGCTACCCCATCTTTTGCAGAATGTGCCTTAATGCATTTGGGTGGATAAGTGGAATAATAGCATTGTAGTATTTATTGCTAATCTTGAATATAGACTTTACTTTTTGGTATTAGTTTTCCTGGGTCTCTAACAGATCCAAATAGCTACTGCTCTCTGCCTTCCTTCTACTTAACAGTAGTACAGATGGATTTTTTAAATAGAGCTCCCCGTGTAAATCCTGCACAGATCCAAGGACAAATAAATACTTCGGTGTCGCTGTACCTAAACACCAGGTAGAGTAACTCTTTGTTTGGAGATCATTAGCCAGCAATTGAGCCCCATGGGTGACAACTTCATGAACCAAGGTCTATGGCTGGCAAGTGCCAGAGTCGGAAGTCAGGTGTTTTTTTGAATCTGACTTTGAAGCTTGAATGATGGTGCTATTCTGTGTTAAACATAGTGGCCAAGAAACTCATAGATAGATAGATAGATAGATGGATAGATAGATAGATAGATAGATAGATGAATGGGTAAAGGGACAAATGGATGGATGGATAAATGGATCAATAGATAAGACAGATAGATAGATAGATAATGGGTGGATAGATGGACGTAGATATGGATAGATATGATAGAGATAGAGATGCAGATACCAATACGCAGGTAGAAGGGGGGGCACGTAGGAATTTTCGTAGACACTGACTTGTGTGGCAATATCAATAGAGAATGGGATGACAACAAACAAACAAAGCAAAACAGAAGACCTCAATGTAATAGCTGTATTAAGTGGGAAAATGAATAGAATGAGAGAAATGAGGTACTTTGTGTTCAGTGACCCACAAAGCCTGGTATTATATGTTTAGTTCCACACAGGGCTCTTTAAGAGAGAAAGTGGAAGATGGGAATTGTCCAGCAGAAGGTAAACAGGGTGGGAAGATACTGGAAGTTCATCATAAAAAAAAGAAAATAGTCAAGGGAATGAGTTTTTTTCTTGAGAGGAAAGGCACTTAGGAAAATTAATTCCTTCTTACTATGAGGAGCTCAGTTTACAGGAAGAGGAGATAAACAGTGAAACCCTGGAGACTTGCTGTTAGAACCATGGATAGAAGCTTAAGGGAGACAAAGTTAGGGACCATATCAGAGTGATGCTCAGAGAGTCAAAAGCTAGGTTTCCAAATCTCGGTCCCTTTTGTACCACCTTCACTGTACCTGCAGAAAACCTGCCCTATGTGTTGGTCCATTTTTCTTTAAACTGACTTTCTTATTAAGTGTAAATAAATGTATTTTAAAAGAATGCCTTCTAGCATCACTATACATGGAAAATAAGTGCCATTCATTGTAAACAAGAGTAAAGAATAAAAATAAATAAGATGAAAAGACAGTGATATGGAATTCCATCTGGTCTGAAGGCTGCTACCTCTCTGTTAAAAAAAAAAAGAATGATAAGAATTAATGTCATACGTAGAAAACAAACTTATGGTTACCAAAGGGGAAAGGCAGGGGAGGGATAAATTAGGAGTTTGGGATTAACAGATACACACTACAGTATATAAAATAGATAACCAGCAAGAACATACTGTATAGTACAGGGAACTATACTCAATATTTTATAATAATCTATAAGGGAAAAGAATCAGAAAAAGAACATATATATATATATATATATATACACACACATATAATTATATATGTATATAATATGTATACAATATGTATGGTATATATATGTATATTATGTGTATATAATATGTACTATGTATATATACATATATATGTATGTATATATATATAACTGAATTACTTTGATGTATACCTGAAACTAGCACAACATTGTAAATCAACTATATCTCAATAAAAAATAATTAATGTCATAAAATACACACTTAACTACTAACTTACACCAAGTAAACTAAATTACTTACATCATCTTCATATTTAAAAATAAGAAAGTGCATCATGTACATCTCATAGGGGGGTAAAATTCACAAAGAGTGAAATAAATTTACAAAAATGGTAATTTGATATAAGAAAAGAAAGATTGGAAAGTGTTGGCGAGGTGTTAGAGGATATTGAGATCACCTCCTTGATGTCAGAAGAAACGTAAGAGGGCTAAGAAGGACATCACTTTCACTCTGGGAGAATTAATGTCCATAAGCATTTATCATGTCTATCTAAACAGCCCTTCAGAGGTGCATCCCATCCTTTGGGAAACACTGACCAGGATGTCCAGTGATGGGTCATTTAACAAATAGGGAGCTTCAAGTCAAAGAAGTATTTCTAAGAGACCATAGTCAGCAGGGATGTCGGTTAGAAGGTTACCCAGCTACCAGGCAGCCAGAACCCTTCTGGCTCAAGGCGTTCATGATTTCATGGTTTACTGAGTGGGACTTTCTATAGAGAAAGAGACCTTGCTTCCACCCCGTCCCATGGCTGGAGCTCCTGGTTGGCTTCACAGGGCTGCTCTTTGACGTCTGTGTGTTTATCCCACACCACAATTAAAGCTCCCCGTTTTCCAGGACAAATGTGAGAGGGGTTGTTTGTGACTCGGCCGGCAGGCATGCAAATCGGGCCGCGCGGCTCTCAAGGCAGCTCCTCATTTCTCAGTGTCACTGTGGATCTTGTATAACTTGCGTTGTTTCATTCTCCTGGTAATGCAGTCATGATTTCTTCCTGATTGAGTGGGAAGTAGCTCAAGCAGTGCCACCGAACAGCACCGGCGGGGAGGAGGAGGGGCAAGTGGCACCCAGGAAAGGACCATGTCCTTTTCACTTTTCCTGCACAAATCCAAAGGCGCCTCTCTTGGAGATGGAGAAGATGATGAAGGCCACATATAACATAGCGCAAAATGGTACGGTCTTTGCAGCCAGACGCAGCTGAGCTCTAATGCCAGCCCTGCCATCCACTGTTATGTAAACTTGGGTGAATAAGTGATTTAATCTCTTTAGGCCCCAATTTCTTCATAAATACAATGAGGTTAATAAAATAACAACTCACAAGGTCCTTAAGAGAAATGGCTGAGATAAAGCAAATTCACATAAAACATCTGTTTAGTTCCTCTTTTATGTTCGGAATACACTGGTGCTGCAAGGCAGAAGGAGGCGCAGGAGTGAGCCGTAAGCTTGCCTTGTCATCAGCTCACCTGCATATTGTCATTCCCAAGGGAGATAGGGCTGGGAATTAGGAAAAGGTGTTTGGTATAGATTTGGGGGTAACTGAGATAAACAAAGAAACCAGCCTTTTCCCCTAAATTTGCTGTGGCATATGTCTACTCATTTCTTTTTTTGTTTTTTTGGGTTTTTTTGCGGTACGCGGGCCTCTCACTGTTGTGGCCTCTCCCGTTGTGGAGCATAGGCTCCGCACGCGCAGGCTAAGCGGCCATGGCTCATGGGCCCAGCCGCTCCGCGGCATGTGGGATCTTCCCGGACCGGGGCACGAACCTGTGTCCCCTGCATCGGCAGGCGGACTCTCAACCACTGCGCCACCAGGGAAGCCCCACTCATTTCTTAAATTTATTTATTTTTAATTTAAAATTTTTTTTTACTTTTTAAAAAATGTTTTATTTTGTATTGGAGTATAGTTGATTAACAATGTTGTGATAGTTTCAGGTGTACAGCAAAGTGATTCAGTTATACATATACAGGTATCTATTCTTCTTCAAATTCTTTTCCCATTTAGGTTGTTACAGAATATTAAGCAGCTTTCCCTGCGCTATACAGTAGGTCCTTGTTGGTTATCCATTTTATATATAACAGAGTGTACATGTCAATGTTCACTCATTTATTTAGCAAATATTTCTACTGAGTAACTGCCATATTCTACACATGGCATTAGGTCCAGTGGATTCACTGGAGGAAAAGATAAGCGCCCTTCTTGTGCTCATGAAGCTTATAATCTACTGGGATGGAGAAGACTCACCCTGACTTACTAAATACACATGTGACGAATGTTCTGAAAAGTGACAGACACAATGAGCATCTATTCCAGGGAGATCCCAAAAGTCGGCAGAGTCAGGAAATATTTCTAGGAGTGGGCAATTTTTTAATCCAGGCCCTGAATAATGAATTCATTCAGCTCATTGGTGAGGCATGGGGAGAGAGGAAAAGGCCGGCTCACTGGAGGAATAAAAATCAGCTCAGCATGTCTAGGGGGCCCTCGAAGAGTAAGCAAATTTTCATTTTGCTGATTAAGTACATCTTTTAAAGCAGCTATTGACTATCATAATTTCATGGAAGAAAGAACTTTTGAACACCAGGAAAATAAGGAGACACTGTTAGATTAATGTCAGCCCTTTGAACTGAATAAATTCAGAGTTATAAAATATCCACTTCGTTTTGCTTACTTTTACTTAAAAACGTGTCTGTCACCATTGTAGGTTTCCAAGACAGGTAGAGAAAGAGCCAAATCACTCTTACTAAAGAGAGCTTTTGGCTCCAAATTGATAACTTATTTTCTCCCAGTGAGCTGACCCAGAAGATAGATAAACATCAAAGACTTGCATTCACTCACTCATTCATTCATTCAACAGTATCCCTTGAGCTGCGTGTATATACACAAGACACTGGAAAGAGCAGGAGAGACTGAGGAAGATACTATTTGTCCCAGGAAAGTGCACATCTCTTTCTTTCTCTGTCGAGTTTCTAGAATTGGGGCTGAGTCCACAGAATCTGAGTTGAACCAGTCAAGCTTCCATCACATATAAACAGTATCATGTGATAGTTGTCTTTCTCTGTCTGGCTTACCTCACTTAGCAGGATCATCTTTAGGTCCCCCCATGTTGCTGCAAATGGCATTATTTCATTCTTTTTATGGCTGAGTAATATTCCACTGTGTATATAGAGAGACCACAGTTGTAATTATTGGGCTGGCCAAAAAGTTCATTTGGGTTTTCACTTAATGTTACAGAAAACCTGAACGAACTTTTTGGCAACCCAATATATTCGGTTCACTACTGGCTTCAGATGTTTTCAGAGTCAGATCAGGGCTTTCCCTCAGCAGGGTTTGGTATCTGAGCACTGGCCAGACCCCAGAGATCTCACTACACTTCACAGAGCCACCAGCTTTCGGGGTCACTGAGGAATTCTCTCTGTCGTCAGCCCCACCCTGATTTTCTGTGCCTCTGGCGATTTCTCCCCACCTAGCTGGCCTCCCCCAGCACTGTGGAGTTGCTGCCTGAGCCTGGTGAAGGCCTGTGTATCCAGGGATACATCTCAGCTCTCCGCCCTGCCCGCACCTTTCTGCAGCCACTCCTAACACTAGGCTGTGCTTCCAGGCTTTCCCTCAGCTCATCAGACCTTCGTGGGTCCCTGCCAGGCACTCTGAAAAGGATCCTCCTCTAAGCCCTCCTGTCCTGCCCTCACCATGTGGCCTTTGTGTGGGAGCTCCAGCAGATTCTAGTCCATCATGGTAGCCCACAGGGTCTGGTAAAAGTTTGGCTGATTTCTCCTTTCAGTTTAAGGTAGGTTTGCTCCTCCCGCCTTGCCCAGGGGTAAAAGAAGCCACGGGTTTCTTCTCTCCTATAAATAGCTTAGCTCTTTCTGGATTTTAGTTTCGGTTTCTTTGCATCTCTAGATTTCTCCTCTCGCCCCCACTTCTCCCCCTCCTTTTCCTTCCTCTTCTTCTTCTTATTCTTTTCCCTCCCTCACTCTCTCTCTGTCATCTCTTTCTCTTTCTCCCTATATATACGAAGTATAGTAAATAAAGCCAAATTCTACATACTGCCTTCTCTCAGTAACATTTTTCTACCTCTCCTCCAGAGGTAATAATAAACAATGTTTGTATATATGATTTGTATTTTATATACTTTGACTAACCATCAAAATATAAAGAGTTGTAGTGTTATGAACTTAGACAAATTGCATATACTATGCATATCATTCTGAAGTTGCCTTGGTTTTCTCAACATTCTGTTTGGGGATCCATCCAGGCTAACACAAGGAGATCGAGTTCTTTGATTTCATCTTCTGTTCACAATTCCATGCCATGAGTACCACACTGTATATTTATCTGTTACCCTCCTGGTTGACAGATGGATTGTTCTTTTCTAAGGGTTAGGGGTATAAACATAGGGGATAAAAGGGGGAAAGTAAAGTTCAGTAATTTGAGCACCTGTTTTGTATTATTTTAGGACTGCGGGCAGAAGATACAACACGTGTCCAGTTTAGTGGGATAGACGGGGAGGTACGCAATCATTGCATTTGCCTTTTAGGAAGATTGATCTTGAGTACATAGGGCATATGGGAAGGAGTTGTTGGACACAAGGAAACTCAGTAGGAATAGTCTGTGATGAACTCCAGGGGTCCGATGAGGCACTGGAGAAGTTCAAATGAAAGCAGTGATTGTGGACAGTGGGAAATAATATGGACATGGGACCAACATGGCTGATACAGTGAGGGTGGGAGGGAAGCCCACACTTGTCTTTCCCCAAAACCTCTGCTTGCCCACCAAGCCACACCTGTGCTGTCCAGAGAGACAAGGGTCAGTCTGTGGAGAGACCCGATGATGGGGATAAAGTAGTGTATAGTTCTCAGTGTCTGCTCCTAAGAAACTCAGAGGACTTAAGAAGTCCAGTGGGAGAAATAAACAAACTGACTTTATAATGTAGAGCAAAGCTGTACTGTCTACTGGTGTGTCTGATCCCAGCACAAAATGGGCACAAAGGATGAACAGCTGTGCCAGACGGTGAACATGAAGGGGTATTTCCAAGAGATGATGTCTTTTCAGCTGAGATGGAAGGACAAGTAGAATGTAGCCAGGAAAAGAAAAAAAGAAAAAGTGTGTAATCACAGTCTAGGTAGAACAAACAGTTTTCAGGATTATACGACCAGGACAGCTACATAATGATTGCTAGGTGTCCGGCACAGTTTTACGTTTATTTCCTCCTCACAGCAACCCCCTAAGACAGGTGGTGTGATTGCTATCATTCTCATTTTCTGGAGGAGTAACGTGAGGCAGAGAGAGGCTAAAGTCACACACCCAGTAAGCAGCAGAGCAAGCGATGAATTAAGCCCTAACAGCATGGCTCAGGAATCACGCTCTCAATCCCTGTTGTACATCAGCTCTCACTGTGACTGCATACGGTTCAGCACAGAAGCCGTCAGTGGCTGTATTCCAACTCAGGATTCAGTAAGGTTTTCTGGGTGGAAGTGTCCAGTAGAAAGAGCCCGAGAATGAGAAAATGGGGCTGGGGGTGAGGAGGGAGGGAGGTCTTAGTGCCTGTGCCATGCATGCCCGGGGGAGCAGAGGCTAGGCAGGAAGGGAGTGGTAAAAATGGGAGGCGACACCAAGAAATGACATCCAGATGTTACCACAGGCTGATGCAGCTGGGCTGGGCTGCACGTGATGTTCCTCTGGTCCCCGTTCTCAAATTCCACCTTGATGCAGTGACTCTCAGTCCTCATCATTTCTCTCACTTCCTGGTCTGCATATTCAACTGGTTTTTACACTTTTTGCATCTGGAAAATTTCCAGGCAACCCTGTTTAGAGCAGGCAATGTATAAATGTCAAGTTCCTTCCTTCCTTCTTCCTTCCTCTCCTCCCTTCCTTTTTCACGCACTGGATGAGCATCTACTATTTACAAGACCATGTGTTTTTTAGGCTAGAGCAGGCATGAAGGGGCAGCCTTGCTAGTTACAAACGTGAATCACCTATGGCTTCCCTCCTCAAAGAGCTTGCAGTCCAGTAGAAAAAAACCCCAACATTTATCCTGAAACTTTTTTATTTTCCATCAGAGAAGTCTTGAAAAATTGCTCTATGATGTCAAGAAGTTGGGGACAAGGGAAATCTTTCCTTTTCACACCATGCTCAAATTGGGAGAAAGCTCAGAAAATTGTGGCTTTGGGCTCCTATCTTTGTGTTCAGAATTCTGTGGAATATATCCCAGAGTTTCTGAGTATATCCCTAGTCTTGTCTGAAAAACTAGTAGATCTGTGATAATATTAAACATAGTTAAATATAATTACTATCTCTAAGATTAATGATATATAAGTTAATAATAATAGCTAAATCATATGTAACGTTTACTATGCCCCAGAGATTTTTCTCAGTGCTTTCCAAATAGAAAGTTGCTTGGTCTTTGCAAACATCTTATGAGAGAGGTACTATTATCATCTTACTTTATAGATGAGGGGATTGAGATATAGGTTACGTAGTTGGTCCAAAGCCACATAGCTCAGAAATGGCAGACATGAGATTTGCACCCAAATGGTACGGCTCTGGAGACTCAACTTGGAACCACTGTGAAATTTTTCCTCTTACTTATAAGTAAATAAAACTACTTAGCACATAGAAGTTATACTTTATTTTCTCAATGACTATTTTTTTTTTAATTATCTGAGCATCTGAAAAATGTTTTGGCCTTTAAAAAAAAAAAACTCTCACATTCCAAAACCTGATTTCTACAGATTTAAATGAATCTCATTTACGGGCAAAGAGACTTAGGAAATGACTTTGCCACGATCGTGAAGACAGTAACAGGACATGGCTTAGGATCCAAGCAGTGTAGAAAAATGTTGCCAAGTATAGGCTTTGAGACAGAAACAGCTAGAATGAAGTCCCAGCTCATTCATTAACTAGCCCCGTAGGCTGGAGCATGTTGCTTCTTTGCCCTCAGTCTCCATTTCTCCATCTTTAAAATGGGAAGGACATTCTATGAACCTCACAGTGTTGTTATAAGGATCAATTGAGACAACATATACAGTGTGACAAGCATCATGCCTACACATTGTAGCACCTCTGTTGTTACAGGTATTCTTCTGGTTGTAATTATACCATTTTAGCTCACCCAAATCTCCTCAACTTAAATCCAGTGGTCTCTCTGGGGTATCAGGCAAAATCACCTGCTTGTGTGGGAGTATGCCCTCACCCCCTCCAGGCTTTACTAATAGCAGCAGCTACTATAGCCAAATAAAATGGGCTCCATGACCTCTTATCACCATGTCTGAAGAGACCCAGCTCAGTGAAAGCAGACACAATTTCTCGCTCTGTTGACAGTCAAGGACTCATGTTTCCAATCGTCAAGTCCTTCAGAAGATTCTGCCGTTCCAGCTGATTTGTCATGTTTCCTTCTTTATTTTTCTGATAGCCAGTAGCAGTCATCTGAAATAAAATGCCAATGTGCAGGTTCTAGGACGAGAATTTAGATGTCAGCCAAAGACCTTCATGGTCACATGCCCAGATGCAAAATTTTACAAAGGTGGAGGGGAGGTGGCAGGGGCCATGAAAGAACGCAAGTAACAGGAAACATGTTGTGGCTGAGAGAGGCTTGATCTCAGAGCTTTGTATCCTAGTGTGAAGAAAACTCAGTTTGGGATTCTAATGACATCCTCCTGGTCCAAAGAGGCCCATCATTCTTCAGACAATGGTGAAAGCATATCCGAGCTCAATTGGAGCCTCAGAACCTGCGGTGGAATTGCACTCGTCTGCTCATCTTTGTGCAAGGGTAGTTCAGTATTCTCCATGGATTTCTGATTCTTTAAAACAATTTCCTACCCACTTCAGAATTTGTCACATTTTCTCCTCGGCTTCTTTCTGTCATTTTTGCTGCTTTCTTTCCTTCTCGGGCTTATGAAGACATCCATCCTGCTGGAGGAGACCATCAATAAAAATCACCGTGCTCAATGCTGTGATCAGCCAAGAACAATGCTCTTCCTTACTTGAGTTTTCGCCAAATCAACATCACATGCTTTTTCACCTTCCCTTACGACTAGCATTTCAGATGTCGGGAAGTGATCTTCAAATGATAAATGATTAAATCTTCCTATAAAGAGAGGAGTCTGGGAGAAACATTCAGCAGGCAGTAGAGACTTTTTTTCAGCAAATACCCCTGTCACACTGAGTGGGTCAAACCAGGGTTCTTCACAGGCCACGTGGGCAGGACTTTAGGATTTTATTGAGACTTTTATGGGCATGAAACGGCATGAATGTAGGTCTGTAATGGGCAGCTAGATTTGTCTTGCCCAATAGCTCTTCTCTTTCTTCTGGTTACATAAGTTTTTTTTCCTTTGCAAAATTTCCTACCCCAACCCACCTGTCTTCTTAATCAATGGAATGAGCATGTGACTGCAGCAAATTGGTCAGAGCAGCCTATCCTCTTGGACACAACCATTGATGCAGAAACCTGCATGGGATCCAGGAAGGGCCAATCAGGGATTGATACGGCCACTAGGAAAGAGATGCTTTCGCCTCAAATGCTGTGAGGTCTATACAAGTCTGGCATTTTGCACTCACTTGGAGAGAGTCTGGTTGAGAAATAAACCAACAAAGAGGAAAATAGATTTGAGAGATGGCAGAGAGAGAGAGAAACAGAGAGAGATGACATCATTTGGGGCCTTGCAATAAGTTACAGCTGAATCTGTAACAATCTGAATCACACAAAAATATTTCAGTTGCCTCAATCAATAAAAAACCCTTATTCCCACTCCCTCCTCCCATTTTCTGTTGTTGCTTAATCTACTCTTAGCTGCTTTCTGTCACCTGCAACTAAGCCATTTAATGTAATCCCTTTCAAAAGATTTTTTTTTTTTTTTTTTTTTTTTTTTTGCGGTACGCGGGCCTCTCACTGTTGTGGCCTCTCCCATTGTGGAGCACAGGCACCAGACGCGCAGGCTCAGCGGCCATGGCGCATGGGCCCAGCAGCTCCGCGGCATGTGGGATCTTCCCGGACCGGGACACGAACCAGTGTCCCCTGCAGCGGCAGGTGGCCTCTCAACCACTGCGCCACCAGGGAAGCCCAGGAGCAGGGTTTTATAATTAAAACATGTGAGGTCCACAGATATAAGAGAACAGACTTGTGGTTGCCAAGGGAGAATGGGGTGGGGGAGGGAAGTATTGGGAGTTTGGGATTAGCAGATGCAAACTATTATATATAGAATGGATAAACAACAAGGTCTTATTGTATAGCACAGGGAACTATATTCAGTATCCTATGATAAACCATAGTGGAAAAGATATGAAAAAGAATATATATATACACACACACACACATATATATATATATATAAAACTGAGTCACTTTGCTGTATAGCAGAAATTAATACATTGTAAATCAACTATATTTCAATAATATTTTTAAAAATTAAAAAAAGCATGTGAGGTCCAGCTTTAAGTAACACATACAGATATTCGTTCCTTCCCATATGAAAACATCACAGCGGCTACCCTAGTTCCAAGCGCTTTCCAAGTGTGCACGCAGTTAATCCTCACAGCATTCTATGAGGGAGGTGCTATTTTTATCCCCAGACATAGTTGGGGAAACTGAGGCACAGATAAAGAAATTTGCATAAAGAATATTTGGAAATATTTGGAAAGAGTAGAGCCAGGATTCAAGTGGGCAATCTCCAGGCCTGCACTCTACCTACTATGCTACATGACCTCTTGCTGATATTCGTGCTGAAGGTGAAGAAGTTCCTGCTGATGGTAACTCCCTGAGCTGATGTCTGCCACATTTCATTCATTTCAACATCACAAGCTCATGGTTTTATCCCCATGTCACAGTAGAGCACAATGAGGATAAGAAAAGTGAAATGATTTGCATGAGGTCACAGTAAGAAAAAAACAACCACAAAAATCCGAACCAGGACTCAATCCTAAATCTGTCTGACTCCAAAGTCTATGCTTTCTGAAATGCAGTGAGCACTCCGTGACTTTGACCTAGAAAGGACCAAGACCGTCACAAATCCTCAAGTTCCCAAGTCCCACCAGCGCAGCATTCAAGATTCCTCATGAGTGCAATAAAGCATGGCTGAAGGAAAGCCAATTGCTCCTGCAGAGAAGGACTGGGTCTGTAAATACACAACTGAATTTCCACATGAAGCTCGTTCCTGTCTAAGAATCACCACTTTCCTAAATCCCTGTAATTTCTCATCCTTTCCATCCCCAGCACGAGCAGTGGACTTTCCTGAGGGGACCATTTCTTTCACAAACTATCAAGTTGTGGTCATTTCCTAAGAGCTCCGAGTATGTGATGACAGGATGTGAATAGCAGTGATGTGTGTAGGGGATGCTTAGCCTGGCTCGCTAAGCCAGGCACTAGCCCTGCAATCCGTGTTCGTAAAGGATAGATTATGACACAGCGTGTGCCTTCGAGGTTGCCTGTATATAAATAGAGAAATCATCAGTTTGGATCTGTTCCCAGGGATGACATTAACTCTTCTTTAAAAAAAAAATTTATTTATTTATTTGGCTGCGTTGGGTCTTAGTTGTGGCATGTGGGATCTTTCATTGCAGCGTGTGGTCTTCTCTCTGTGGTGCGCAGGCTCAGTAGTTGTGGCACTCAGGCTCTAGAGTGCATGGGCTTAGTTGCCCCGCAGCATGTGGGATCTTAATTTCCTGACCAGGGATCGAACCCATGTCCCCTGCACTGGAAGGTGGATTCTTAACCACTGGACCACCAGGAAAGTCCCGACATTAACTCTTTTTTTTTCTTAATTAATTAATTAATTAACTTTATTTTCGGCTGCATTGGGTCTTTATTGCGGTGCGCTGGCTTCTCATTGCGGTAGCTTCTCTTGTCGCGGAGCATGGGCTCTAGGCACGTGGGCTTCAGTAGTTGTGGCTTGTGAGCTCTAGAGTTCATGCTCAGTTGTGGTGCATGGGCTTAGCTGCTCTGCAGCATGTGGGATCTTCCCGCAGACCAGGGCTCGAACCTGTGTCCCCTGCATTGGCAGGCAGATTCTTAACCACTGCGCCACCAGGGAAGCCCCTGACATTAACTCTTATTTAATGGAAAACTAGAGCCAGTTCCCCACTCTAATGTCTAATATCTACCTATCAAAGGCTGGTGGAATAAATTACAGAACATCCACACAGTGGAATATTATACAGCACTTCAAAGGAATCTGCGATATCTCCATGGATTGCTGTGGAGCCTTTACCAGGATATAGTCCAAAATTAAAAATCTACAAAAGTGTTTATAACATGCTGCTATCATTAAGAGAAGGCAAGTAGGAGTATGTAGTAGCTTGTGGGATCTTAGTTCCCTGACCAGGGATCGAACCCAGGCCCTGGCAGTGAAAGCACTGAGTCCTAACCACTGGACCACCAGGAAATTCCTGAGTATGTAGTAGCTCATATTAAAAACAATGAGAGTGTTCTTAGGGGATATTGGGAGTTGTGAGTACTATTTCTAGCAGCTCTTCTCTAAGTTCGAAATTATTTCCAAATAAAAAGTTTAAAAATGTAAAAAAAAAACACAAAAAACCTTCCAAGAACAAACAAACAAAATGAAAGTGTTTTTAAAAATCTAAAATAAAGAAAGAGGAAAAGAGGGAGAAAACAATGTGGATGGGACAGAATCTTGACTTCTTTGATAATAAATTGTATAGATTGGGCTTCCCTGGTGGCGCAGTGGTTGAGAGTCCGCCTGCCGATGCAGGGGACACGGGTTCGTGCCCCGGTCCGGGAAGATCCCACATGCCGCGGAGCGGCTGGGCCCGTGAGCCATGGCCGCTGAGCCTGTGCGTCCGGAGCCTGTGCTCCGCAACGGGAGAGGCCACAACAGTGAGAGGCCTGCATAGTGCAAAAAAAAAAAAAAATCATAGATCATAAATTGTATAGATCTTGTTCTGAAACCATGTAAATATTTTCCACAATCACAAAACCAATTTATAGTTTTAAAAGCAATTCCTAAAACATAACAAATGAGCCTGATTGTTCATCAAGCTGATGGCATACACATAGAGAGGGAAACTATATCGTGATTTTAAAATAAGTAATTTCACTCTATATCACTAATGAGATATACTCTGTCACCTAAAATAACTGGGGGGAAACTGTTTCAAGAAAGTGTATCAGTAGTGGTAGTGTTGCTATTGTTACTGTGGGTCTGCTGTATGTGTGGTATGAGACAAAACAAATGAGAAATCATGTTGGCTTCATTGGGGACCAGGATTTCTAGCACAGAAGAAAGGAAAGGAAGATTACTGAAGTTAGTCCTGGATTCAATTTGTAGGTACATTTTTCTGCAGGAGAATCGGGATCTAAATATTTCACCACAAGCTTGTTTCCATCAATGGCCCAAGACTTCTGATCCTGGGCAGAGGGCTTGTTCTGATACAGATTGCTCTTTAAGGTATAATCTGAAATTCTTAAGTGAAAATATGTCTCTGGAAAGAGAAATAGTTGGTTTTGTGGCTCATGGCCTAATTAGCATCCATCACTGTGACTACATACACATGGAGGGGGTGGGAGGTTGGTTTCCAAGCTCTTTTTTTTGCAAGCACGTCAAGTAACAACTATGGGGTTTTTTTGCGGGGGGCGGGGGGGCGCACACTTGATGGCTAATTCTCATCCTTTGAACTCTCTCTTCCAGTTAAAAATCATTATTAAATTTAAAAGTATAAAACATAGTTGAATTTAAAAAGTGATGACATGTCCAAAGGCAAAAAGCCATGAAAGAAGATCAGTTAATCCTGAATAATTAAGTCAGATCTTGGTTATTTTTCTAAATTGATTGAACCTTAAACATCAGGGTGAAAGATACTTTAGAGCTTTGGCATCAGGTAGACATAACCTAATACCCAACATGTAAGTATGATTTCAAGCCAGCTGCCCAGTAGACCAGAGCATGAACTTCTATGGTGGTAAAATGTAGACAACTGTACCTTTTTCTTAGAGTTTTTGTGAAGAGTAAGCAAAATAATGAGGTAACATCAAGAGACTGACACAGATACAGTAGGCGTTCAACAAGTTATCACTAGGCTGTGCTTCAGAATTAGGGCCAACTGGTATAGTATATGTGCCCTGGAGTTTTGCCACTCAGCTAGTCACCTTCAATACTTTCCCAAATAGAGTAGGTTTGCTAGGCAAATCACAAGTCCTTGAGGAAAAAAAACATAAATGCTGCAAAATAACTTCACTTTGAGTTGTGATTGTCCTTAGGGATATTTTCCAAATATTCCCTTCTTTTGAACACAAGGTAGAATGTCATTTCTTGAGTATGACGCCATTGACTAGAACTAAGTGATTAGTTCTGTCCATTGAATTGTCAGCAAAAGTGACATTCGTGAGAGTCGAATGCCAGTACAAGACTCTCCCCAGCTCTCTCATAGCACAACAACTGCCAGAGATGTTTCAGTTGACAACTGTTCTATCAGCCTAAATTCCCAGCTAACTAGAATAAGCAAAGTTCCTATGCTGACTTGTGTTGGATATATAGTGACAGCAAGAAATCAAGCTTTTTTTTTTTTTCTTAAGCTACTGAGAGTTGGGAGATGCTTGTTGCTACAGCATAATCCAATCCATCCTGACTGATACATAAAATCAATTGGATTTTAGCAAATTGATTTTCTATAATTCAGTTAAACTGATTTTTTTTGCCTTAGGGGGGGCTTTTTCATAGTTACCCTCAAAAATTTTTCAGATCCAATCATCAGCATTTTATGTACAAATTTGATTGCCTTATTCAGATTGTTTTCTCTCACGGCATAGATTAGTAGGTAACAGAAATGCAGTCAAGTACCTCTCTCCTCAAGGGGATACCCTCATCACCTACTATTCTTCTTAAACATTACAGTCACTCTGGTATTCTTCCTGCTCCTCTGACAAACCAAGCTCATCCTCTGAGGCTTCGTACTTGCTGTTCCCTCTGGACACCCTGAAGCATGTTGTCTTCAAATCTTGAACTAGGTGGCTTCTTCTGTTATCCATCCTCTGCTCGTATTTCACCTCCTCAGATAGAGAGGACCTGTCTGTCATTTCACCCTGTTTTATGCCCTTTGTAGAACTTAGCACTAACTGCATCTGTATTTTTTTTTATGTATATGTTTGTTCGCTAATTATCTGTATTCCCTCTGAACAAGACAACTCTTTTGCCTATCTCATTCACTGCTAGAAAAAGACAGTGCCTAGAACAGGGGTGACAGACAGAAGATGCTCCATAAATGTTTATTTAAGAAAGATGAGGGCTTCCCTGGTGGTGCAGTGGTTGAGAATCTGCCTGCTAATGCAGGGGACACGGGTTCAAGCCCTGGTCTGGGAAGATGCCACATGCCGCAGAGCAGCTAGGCCCGTGAGCCACAACTACTGAGCCTGCGCGTCTGGAGCTCGTGCTCCGCAACAAGAGAGGCCGCGACAGTGAGAGGTCCATGCATCGCGATGAAGAGTGGCCCCCACTCGCCGCACCTAGAGAAAGCCCACGCACAGAAACAAAGACCCAACACAGCCAAAAATAATTAATTAATTAATTTTTTTTAAAAAAAGAAAGATGAGTGTATGAGACATATTTTCTTCCCTATTATTGCTGAAGGGTGTGTCAGTATCCCCTCAACCTCTGATAGAGGACCTTGGATGTGTTCTACTGAAAACATCAAACCCTTTGTGAGATTATTGTTTTACTTAAAACATTCAACTTCCTACATCTGTGCATCGTCTGAGACAGCAGTAGTGGCTATATTTTCTGACAAAGATATCCTTTCCCTCCTTTCTCTCCGGATGGTTCTGAAGTTTCCTCTTCATCAGGAGACATACTCTCCTCTCTGCTGGTTTCATCATTTTTGTTTTGTTTTAATGATTTATTTATTTATTTATTTATTTATTTTTGGCTGCGTTGGGTCTTCATTGCGCGGGCTTTCTCTAGTTGCGGCGAGCGGGGGCTACTCTTCCTTGAGGTGTGCCGGCTTCTCCTTGGGGTGGCTTCTCTTGTTGCAGAGCACGGGCTCTAGGCGCGCAGGCTTCAGTAGTTGCAGCACGTGGGCTCAGTAGTTGTGGTTTGTGGGCTCTAGAGCACAGGCTCAGTAGTTGTGGCACATGGGCTTAGTTGCTCCGCGGCATGTGGGATCTTCCCAGACCAGGGATTGAACCGGTGTCCCCTGCATTGGCAGGCGGATTCTTAACCACTGGACCACCAGGGAAGTCCCTTGCTGGTTTCCTCTTGACCTCATCAGTCACAAAAATTCTCGCAGGAGATCTGTTGTTTGGATCATTTAAACTTTGTGAATTTTGAAACTTTGTTTCATTTAATACTCAATGTGTACTTCTCTGAATAATTTCTACTTGGTTCCTAGAATATTGGGCTTCCTCTCATTCTCTTTTGAACGGCAGCTTGCCAGGACTTGCTAACTGCCCCCGGCCAAGTCTCTGTGGAGGAAAGTAGACGGAAATACTTCATGCTGAAATATTATTTTTTGAATGATGAAGCCCTCTTTGCAATGGAAAACTTAGCAGTCAAAGAAGATATTTAACAGCCCCTGCTTTTAAGCCCATTGCTTAACTAAATGACAACAGGATAATTCCATTTGGAGGACTTGAACCCCTCGGAGTAGATGGAGCCAATCACTTCAGGGTGTCAGTGGTACAGGTGAAGGCGTGCGAGGTAGTAGGTTGGTCCTCAGGCATCTGTCTTCTGGGGAGGCTTTTGCAACATTCAATGGAAATTTGCCTGTTTTCTCTCTTTCCTTAGAGAAGTCAAGGTAGGCATTGGGATTCAATCTAGACACTCTATCCTGTCCTTATGCAGAAAATATTCCATGCTCTGGACAAAGTGTGCCCAGGATAGAGTGGCTCACGTTTGCAATAATACTACACATTTGAGGAACGGTCTCTGTTTTACAGCAATGTACACGTATGTTCTTATTGAAAAAAAATGTTTGCAGTCCCTGTTTATTGAGGCATCATCATTTTCCAAAATCAACTCTATTCCCTTCACAGAGGTCAATTTTATAAATGATTGTGTGTGTGTGATACATAAAAGGATGAGACTAAATTACAGAGTAATTTTTGAATAATGTACAATAATTATGATGATGATGATGATGTTTATGGATGGTTTGTCCCAATGCCAAACACTGTGCTAAGTACCTTATCTATAGTATATTTTATCACTTAATTCTCACAATAACCCTATGCAGAAAGTACCATTTTAGAGATGAGGAGACTGAGGCACCAAGAGAGATTCATAAGCTTATCCAAGGCCACGCTGCTGATGAGGAACTAGGAATGGACCTGGTAGTCTTGCCAGGACCAAAACTCTTAACCAGGAGTTTATACCTAGAAGAGATCATAAGGTATATAAAATTGTTGCATCATGGTTTTATTTCCTTTACCTCTATAACCAAGTGGTTTTCCCTAATGTTATGTTTCTAGGGAAACCTGGACCCACAGAAATTGCATGTGCATTTTTTCCCAGGAGCAAAATCATAGCTTTTATAAATTTCTCTAAGGAGTTCATGACCCAGAAAAAAATCATAATGGGTAATATCTGTGTTTATTTACTCTTTAAGGTTAATTTTTATTTACACATTCAACAGTTATTTCCTGACAGTTATCAAAGCATTGGGCAGAGGGACATGGTCTTCTGCATCCAGGGGTCCCAATAGTATGTTCACACATCATTATGATGGTCCCCTCTGATTCTGAGATTTTATGAATCTCCAGGCTGCTGTGTCTACATCAGTCTGTGGTTATCTGTCCTTTTCCAGTTTACCCAGAGTCATGGCCACCCAGTTCAGCACAGCACTGTTTTAAAATTAGTCCCTATGTATTAATTCCTACCTTCTCATTTGTATCAAGCATTCCTTAAAGGCAAGGATTGATGCTGTCCACATTTCTGGCATCTCTACCCAGCCTTTCATCCAGGGATGGGCAAAGAGCAATTACTTAGTGGATGTTCTTTGAACATTCCTCAATAAGCCTGGTGCAGAGAAGCGAATCAGCAAGATAGAGATTCACCTCCCCCCACCTCTGTCTCTGACAATTGTTTGATAATTAGAGATCACTTAAGTGTCTGTCACGTAGGAGGCTCTTGGTAAATATTTGTGCCTTTTGTTTCTGAGTGGTCTCATCCCACCCCCACCCCGTTGGTTGGACCAGGTCAAGAGGGACGAGAAAGTGTTTCCCTGCCTGCAACCCCCAAATGGCCCCTTCGCGGCGCTGAGCTGGAGTCAGAGAGTGGCTTTTCCCCAAGCCTTTCCATCTCTACCATCTGCGCAGCCAACTGTTCTCTCGCTGCAAGCTTCCCGCTTGCAACCCCGCTAAGCAGGTGTGGCTGATGCCTGCCTCTTCTCTGCTTTGCATGCGGAATCTGATTGCGTTTGACAGGCTGCTCACGATGGAGAGAAAAAACCCCATGAATTGGATTAAATGCTCTTTGTTTAGACTTTATTAGCCAAAGAGGCTGCTGCATCATTAATTGCAGAATAAGCTATAATCTCAATGGAGGCAGAGACTCAGCCTTGTGAAACACAGCCTTGCTTCCACGTAGGATGGTTTGGCAGGGAGGTGGGGGCAGGAGTGGTTCCTAATTGCCTTGCGGTTTTGAGGAATCAATGGGCACAGACAACGAGAGATGTCCTTTCCACCTTTATCCATCCACAGGACACTAGGAAACCAGATCACTTTGGTGGGTTGCTTACTTTAAGATTCAGTTTCCCCATTTGGGAAAGTATAGGGTTGTGATAAGGATTAAATTAAAAATATTTAAAGAGTAGCACAGTGCTTTGCATGGGATTGAGCACTCAATATATTTAGGCTAATATAAATTAATAATAATAGTTATTATTATTTTATTATCATTGTAATGATTACTCTTCTTAAAATTTAGACCATACAGAGAAGTCCCCAGAGGCCAACCCTTCTTAAGTTGGGCTTCCGAGATAGAAATTTTAAAATAATAGAATCCTGGAAACTTCTATTTCACTTCAGTTAGACCAAAGAGAAGTGCCTTCTCCAGAGAGAAACAAATTCAGTCACAGTAGAGGAAGATTTAAGTGGACTGGTCTATGTTTATTCATGATAATGTAGATGAAGTGTCCTGAAAAAACAAATAACTCTTCTTTTTTAGATTATGCTGTTAAAAATACAAGTACAAACAAAGACACTTTAAAAATTCAACTCTTTGTCCCAGTTTATTAATCTGAAACTTTCTTAGTTAACAAAAAAGAAAAAAAAGAAAAAAGAACTTCTGCACTGAAAAGAAGTCCAGTCTGTCTAATGTGGCTGAGATGAGTAGACACAATCTTCTCCCTATTTAAAAATATCTTCCCCTGCTCATTACCCTGATGCTGAAATCTCTGCTTCTGACAGCTGTCCTTCTTCCTTGCCCCACGGTAGACATGCAGCAACCACGTGTTGAATAAATCCCAGATTCTCCTTGGGCTGACACCACCCATTGTGTCCAGCTACAGTCTTCCTTGAGTCCTCATTTATATTAGCATAGCTGTATCTGCTTTCTTTTGGAGAGTGTTTGCCTGGTATATCCTTACCATGTTTTTACTTTCAATGTCAATTTATTCTCACATCTAAGGAGTAATTTTGTAAACAGAATATATCTATATATCTATAGCTGTATCTATCTATTTCCAATGCTGACAATCCCTGTCTTTTAATTGTATTCATTCATCTGTTTACATTTAATATAATTTATGATATATTTAGGTGTTATTCTACCACTTTACTATTTTCTTTATTTGTCTCATTTACTCTGTTTCCCTCTCTCTTCCTTGCTTGATTTCTATTGGGGTATTTTGTTATGCCATGTCCCCTTCTACTGAAATAATAATTATGCATACTTTTACTATTCTTTTAATAGTTAGAGATTAGAGCATGTGTCCTTGACTGTAGTAAAATATGAATTACTGTTCTCACTCATTTCCTGATATTTAGAACCTCAGTATACTTCTGCTCCATTTACTCCCTCTTGCCTTCTGTTGTATAATTGTCATATATTTTAATTCTGCATATACTTTAAATGACATAGGACAATGTTATCTTTCTGTGCCTTCAATAGACACACATTTTACACATACATCTAATCAAATTTTTCTGTTGCTGTTCATTCCCTTCTTCATTTCCATGCTTCCATCTAGAATAATTTTTCCTGAGCCTGAAGAACTTTAATTTTTAAGTATTTCTTTTAGTGTAGATCTGCTCTAAATTATGTCAGGTTTTGTTTTTCTGGAAATGTCCTTATTTTGCCCTCACTTCTTAAATATATTTTTGCTGTAAAGAATTCTGGGTTGGCAGTTACTTTTATTTAATGTTTGTATTTTGGTTTTCATCTTTTTCTAAGAATTAGCATCATACTTATTGTTATTTCTCTGAAGATAATGTTTTGTTTTGTTTTCTCTTCTCTGTCTGCTTTTAAGATGTTCTCTCTTTGGTTTTTAACAGTTTTATTGTAATGTGACCCAGTGTGGTTTTCTTTGTATGTATCTTGCTTAAGTTTGTAGTGCTTCTTGAATCTGTGGGTTGATATCTTTCAACAGTTTTAGAAAATTCTCAGGCATTGTTTCTTCAAATATTGCTTCCGTCCCTTTCTGTCTGATATCCAATTCTGGTATCCCAGATACATGCATGTTAGATCAAACCACTGTGTCCCATATGTCACTTTTCTGTTTTTTACTCATAATTTTTCTCTCTGATCTTCTGTCTAAATGCTTTCTACTGATTTATCTTCTAATTCATTAATACTTTGTTTGTATATGACTGCTGTGTCAGTTAAACACTATTGCAATGTTAATTTCTTCTTTCCAGTCTAATGTTTTCCTTAAATTAGCTTTTCTGAATTTCAGTTATCTTTCTAAATTGTTTATCTTGTCTTTCATATTTTGAAGATACTAATCACAGTTGTTTTTCAGCCCATGTTTAATGTACTGTCCAATACATGGATCACTCCTGGTTCCATTTCTATGGTCTATCTCTTCTGTTGGCTTCACATCTTTGTATACATAGGAAGTTTTGCATGAACGCCATACCACATATACTTGAAAAAATTGTAGAGGCTCTAGATGTTGTTGCCTTTCTCCTGGAAGAATTTATTTACCTTCTAATCACAAGTTCAAGTAGGAGCAGATTATCTAAATACAATCAAGAATCAAGATGGTTCAAAGAATGTTTTAGGATTATAAGAACATTTCCATTTCATTTCAGCTCTCCTCCTGGGGTGTAATCCTTCCACTGTCCCAGTAAAATGCCTGTCTTGTTTACTAGAGCTTCTCCACTCTGTCAAATCCTGAACCCCAATCCTTATCTCCTTTGAACTTTTGGCATCTTCTCAGGCTCCCAACAGTGACTTTCTGCCTGGTGTTTCTGCCTCTCATTCTGTCCTCCATGTATAAATAAACAAATAACTCAAGGGGAAAACCAGCTTAGACTCTCAGACTCTATTCCTCTATTTGCCTTCTTTCTGGTATCTTGCCCACTTGGGTCCTGGCTGTCTGGATAATTCTAAACTTCCTATTTGCTTTACTTTTTGGCCTCCACAACCCTATGAGGCTGATGAAGTGGCTCTTTGTTGATGCTCTCTGCTCAGATTCTCAAGCTTGCGGGGCTCACCTCAGTGGTCTCCCTTCTCTCCAGAACCTTGCCACCATCACCCCCAAGTCATAGCTGCTGTGATAACTATCAAATACTTTCTATTATAACACAGTATTTTTAGTTGATTCTGATGGGAGTGTTGATCTGATACAAATGTGTTTGTCAGAACTGGAAATGGATATTTGGTTCTACATTTCAAGCTGCAGAATTTGTTAGACTCTCAGGTTTCTAGTGAGGACACTATTTTCTGTATCTCCAAACTGAGTCCCAGAAACCTGAAGGAAATGTCCCTCGAAGTCTTGAAGTTTCACTCAGAAAGCCCTCGGATGAAGTCCCACTTGGTGGCAGCGATGGAAATACAGACAGACGAAGCCTCTGATTTTCAAGAATGCCGTCTGGTCCCCTGGCAGCTTCACACCACAGTCTTTCCTCTTCGGAGAGAATGCCTCGTTCCATATGTTCCCCCAAATGGGAAGCTCGATTTAGGGCCTCTTTCCAAACGCAACTGCGGTTTCCCGTATGGATGGTTGGGAGTTTTGTTTCTGCCGGCTTTGCTGGGAGTCATTCAAGGTGAAGTCTCCTAGGTGTTCGGAAGGCTGTGCCTTTGGAGGGCACGGTGCTGGCCTCCAGGAGTCAACTGTGGATTCCTCTCTCAAGGTCTCAGTTCCTCATCTTTCAGACCCAGGCACTGTTCCAGACCCTTTCACCTCAACATAATATATTTGAAACCTTCCATTCCCTCACTTCCATGGCCAACGTGGCTGACCTCTCCTCCTTTCATTCTGCCCAGCTCCTTGCCTCTAACCCAGCATCTCTCACCCTGAGTAACCACAAACTGGTATTTCTTTCATTTAGTTTCTCCCACTGCAAACCCACCCCTACAAGTCAAACCAGCTTCTACATGATATTTCTAAACACACACTTGGTCATGCCGGTATCCGTATTTAAAATATTTTAACCTTATAGGCAGCACGTTTATACTTCCTTTGCGGAAGGAGAAACACACTGCAGCCCCTGTGCAGAACAATTTGTGAATATATACCATGAAAAAATGTACATCCTCTTACCCTGAAATTCCAATTCTACTAATTTACCTTCAGAAATCCTAGTCAAGTATATCCGTTGCAACACTGTTCATAGTAAAGATTGGAAAAAGCCTAAATGATCATTAACTGATGCTATTTAAATAAATTATGCTGACTCTACAGGACTGCCATGTGGCTTTTTTTTTTTTTTTTTAAAGCAGAAGGTGGACATTTCAGTGCTTTTATGGATCAATTTGCCAAGATACCTTTTTTTTTCTTTTTTCTTTTTTTTGCGGTGCACGGGCCTCTCACCGTTGTGGCCTCTCTGGTCGCAGAGCACAGGCTCCGGATGTACAGGCCCAGCGGCCATGGCTCATGGGCCCAGCCGCTCCGCGGCATGTGGGATCTTCCGGGACCAGGGCACAAACCCGCGTCCCCTGCATCGGCAGGCGGACTCTCAACCACTGCGCCACCAGGGAAGCCCCAAGATACCTTTTTAAGTGAAAAAATAAAAACCAAGTTGTCAAACTGGGTAAACAGGATAATCCTTTATATGTTTCAAAAAAAAGTGACAGAAAAATAGACATTTCTTCACTTATGCATCATCTATCTTTCCACACTAAAGCCTCTGTTGAAAGACTTTGTCATTTATTCTATCTTCTGCATAATAATAAGGGCTCAGTAAATATTTGTTGTTTAATATATCAGAGAAAATGGCCTGGGTACTTATCTGTTGTGTCGTGGTTTGATTACAATTTTGAATCCACTTGTTTATGACAAAAATGAAGTTGTTTTTGAGAGTGAGGTGGTTTTCGAAAATGAAGTTATTGTTTTGATATAAAAGGGAAATTGTGCGCCAGGATGTGATCATCCACACCTGTGTTTGCCAGTAAGCCTTCAGTAGCTCAGCTGCTGACGGATCCTGGGGGTGCTTATCCATAAGAACATGAGGACTTCCCTGGTGGCGCAGTGGTTAAGAATCCGCCTGCCAATGCAGGGGACATGGATTAGATCCCTGGTCCGGGAAGATCCCACATGCTGCTGAGCAACTAAGCCCGTGCACCACAATTACTGAGCCTGTGCTCTAGAGCCTGCAAGCCACAACTACTGAGCCTGCATGCCACAACTACTGAAGCCCACACACCCTAGAGCCTGTGGTCCACAACAAGAGAAGTCACCACAGTGAGAAGCCGTGCACCGCAATGAAGACAGCCCCCGCTTGCCGCAACTAGAGAAAGCCTGCATGCAGCAATAAAGATCCAACACAGCCAAAAATAATTTAAAAATTTTTTAAATCTTAAAAAAAAATAAGAACATGGGAAGAAGCAACTATGGGGAGGGGACATTTAGACGATAAATGCTCAGAGCTTGTGAGGACCATTTAAGAGTGTTTGGTCTGGGCAAGACTCCCCTTTGCTGATCTCCATAGCTCTCCGAAGACCTTGGGGCATTAGCTCCTGCCGTGGTAAAGGCGACTCTGTTACCAGCAGTGGCAAAAGCCATGCTGCGGCTCTTAGAAGAAGAGCATCTTCCCCACCAACAGCAGCGCCATCATTCCCTAGCAACAGGGATGCTTCACTTTCCTTTCCCCAGCAGTTGGGTATCAGCTAGTGGTTGGTTAAGCTGACTCTCCCAATAGCTAACTCGTAGAAAGGTACACCTCAACTAAATATGGACTTTATTTCTTTCATCTCCACTTGCCTGGAACAATAGTGTAATTAATCTCTCATTGGTTTGGAGTATGTTATTTCTTTGTTGGTTTATTAAGAGACATTATCCTGTATGCAATTGGCTTGTGAAATCATTATAATTCCCACTGTGAACCTGTGTTAAAGAACCAATCACACAGATAATCTCGGTCTCTGAGCATAATTTGTCCTGAAACAAAGCACTGGGCGTCTGGGGTGAGAGAGTCTTGCTTTTTGTTGTTTACCCCCACCAAAAAATATCTTAGGGTGTAGAAGCTCCAATCAGCCTCCTTTCCCATCTCCCCACCATGTACTCTGACCACTGCCCACCCCAACATACTCACTCTGTCCTGAACACACAGGGTGTGTCCACAGCAGAACACATCTGATCAGTTTCCTTGGCCTTGCACAGCCTTCTCAGATCTTCCACTAAACTCCTGCCCATCCAGCCTTAATCAGACTCCATCCCTTTGGTTGCAAACACGCTTGTTCCTTCCTCTGGATTTTTTTTATCCCTTCTCTTTAGCAGCTCTCAAGTTATCTATATCTTAACTATGACCCTCTCCCTAAAGGCTGCAATGTTCTACCCAAAGACCAACTCCTACTTATCTTCACATAAGGAGCCTGGAACAGTGCTCAGCAAACCGTAGGTGCCAATCAGTATTTAAGAATGAATGAGTTTCATGAAACCCCCAAAATGGAAGCAGCCCAAATGTCCATCAACTGATGAATGGTTAAATAAAATGTGGTATATCCATACAATGGAATGCTATTTGGCAATAAAAATAAATGAATTATCTATATCTGTTGCAGTGTGGATGAACCTTAAAATCATTACGCTTCAGTGAAAAGCCAGTCATGAGGGACCACTTATTATATGATTTTATTTACATGAAATGATTAGAATGGGAAAACCCATAGATATTGAAAGTAGGTTGGTGGGTTTCTGGGGCTGGAGAGGATGAAGGGTATGGAATTGCTTTTTTTTTTTAATATCCAGTGCTTTTTTTTTTTTCTTTTTTAAATGTTGGGGGTAGGAGTTTTAGTAATTTATTTTCTTTATTTTTGCTGTGTTGGATCTTCGTTTCAGTGCGAGGGCTTTCTCTAGTTGTGGCGAGCGGGGGCCACTCTTCATCGCGGTGCGCGTGCCTCTCACTATCGCGGCCTCTCCTGTTGCGGAGCACAAGCTCCAGACGCGCAGGCTCAGTAGTTGTGGCTCACGGGCCTAGTTGCTCCGCGGCATGTGGGATCCTCCCAGACCAGGGCTCGAACCCGTGTCCCCTGCATTAGCAGGCAGATTCTCAACCACTGCGCCACCAGGGAAGCCCTGGAATTGCTTTTTAAGGAAATAAAAAACGGTCTAAAAAATTGATGGTTGGTGATGGATGCACCACTCTGTAAATATACTAAAGGCCATTGAATCGTGCATTTTGAATGGGTGAATTGTCTGGTATGTGAGTTATATCTCAGTAAAGCTGTTTGAAGAATTGAAAGTGAAGAGAATGAGTGAGAGAAGGGTGAATCATGAACCAGGTTAATACAGGTTAATGGGGCATCTCAGTAAGTAAAAAGCCTCTCTCACCTGACTCCCTATACCTGCCAAGAGGGTCCCTCCTAAATTATTGAGTTATTTATACAACAAATAGCATCAAGGCTATTGTGTGCCTTCAAGAAGTTAAACTAACAGAAATATTCTCTGCCATTGGAGAGCAAATCACTTAGGCTAATAGCCTGGTATTTAACAAAGTATTATCCAAAGAGCTTTATTATTGTTATTATTACAGTTGTGTTAAAAGCTAGAAAGGAAAAGAGCCAAAGCACCAGTAGAGTAGAAGAATATTCCTTGTCTGGTCTGGATGAGGCCCCAGTTGTCAGGTAATTTTCATTGGACGTTTGGACATTTTCTGTTAACACTGCTTGACCTTGTCTCCTCACAAACTAACTGAGCTTTTAGTAAAAGAATGCAGAGCCAGCCAGTGTGTGCTTGGAGTCTCTTACCCTGTCACTGCTGGGGTGGACGGCCCTACCTGGGGCACTGAGGAGTACCTGGAACTTGGCCCTGACACCATTCTTTGATACTAGTGTCCACATCCTCCTTCCAATGCCCGGCATCAGGGATAGATAGCTTTAATTACACCAGTCCTTAAGGACACTTCCAGACCTTCACTGAGGCATTTCATTTCCTTCTGCTAGGGGCCCCCAATGCCGGGTGATATAATTCAGCAGAAAACTTCCCCGGGAGGAATTTTGAAAACTAAACCTCCAACTTCGCTGACACTGCAGGTGTTCACTGAGCTGGGCCCACTTCGCTTCTTTTCTTAGGGCCAGTGATGCATAGCTTCTGGAGCTCATGAAAATCTGATCAGGCTAGTCTTGGACTGAAAGTCCTATATTCCCCATTGTCTCTAGTATCGATTTCAAATTCCTATAGATGACAACACAGTCCTTTGCATTAACCCTATTTGCCCCCTCCCCTCCAGCCATGCCCCCACCATCCTCATCTTCACCACTAGCATTAGTACATCCTTCTGAAATACTACACGTTGTACTTATCCTTGGCATGAATTTTCCACCTCATCCCCCCAACAACCCTCCGAGGCTGGGAGTGTTCTTATCTCCATTCTACACATGAAAAAAGAAAAAAAAAATACAGGGAGGAAATAACTTCCCCAAGTCTTATAGCTAATAAGTAGTAAGATTCAGATTTCAGCCCAGGCAGTCTGACTGTGATTTTAATCACTTCACTATTTCGCATCAGCAATACCAAATTACTTGCAATTCACCCAATGTGCAATTTTCTCATGCCTCTGGGCAGGAATGGATCTGGTTTTCTGTAGGGCTGAAAGCATATACAGTTTTGCAGACCCTATTTAAGGAAAAGAAAAAAAATACTAATAAAAATTTAGGTATTTATAAGGGAAAAGAATCTGAAAAAGAATAGATACATATATATGTATAATTAAATCACTTTGCTATACACCTGAAACTAACACAACACTGTAAATCAACTATACTTCAATTTAAAAATCCAATTTAAAAAATTCAGGTATTAATATGAATGATTATTTCAAATAATAAAAAGATGGCAAATTACAATTTTAAAATGCTGAAAAACATCAGAAAGTTTTCTTAAAAATCCAGAAAAACAACACTATTTCTATCATTTTCTCTCTGACATATCTGTCCATCGTATGAGTTTCCTCCTTTTTCTGAGTTCAGACTTATGGATCACTTCCTCATATGCCCCAAGTTTGGGGATGTCATTTTCTACAAGGAGAGTGGAAAGATAATTCAGCCTTTCTCCAAGGGCAGAGGTTGGTAAACTGAGGCCTGAGGTCAGCTGCTGTTTTTGTAAATAAAGTCTTTTTCAGCACACAGTTGCACCTGTTTGTGAACCTCTATTGTCTGTGGCTGCTTTCTTGCTACAAGGAGTTAGAGTTGAGTGCGTGTGATAGAGAAGGTATGACTACAAAGTCTAAATTATCTACTCTCTGGCCCTTTTACATAAACAGTTTGCCAGTTCTGCTCTAGGGCAGTGGTCTCTGAAGGGAAGAACTTAAGAAAGATGCTATGAAACTTAGTTTCATTGACTTCTTTTTACCTATTTTGCTGCCTCTGGGCCAGAAATCCATCCACTCTGGGTTCCTCCTTTGAGATTTAGCTCAGACATGTTCTCCCTTAGAAGAGCATTCCCTGACCCCTCCCCACCAGCCCACACCAAGAGCCACTCCTCTGTGCTCCCACACTCACATTCAATACCCCTTCATTTATTGTGGGGGAAAAAAATCATTTCTCTAAGCTTCCCTCCAATTCAAGATTGGAAAGATGAGGGTGTGGTTTGACCAGACAGGGGCCACACTGATTTGAAAAGAGTGACACATACTACTAGCTGCCTACCCCGTATCCATTCTCCTTTCTCACTTAGTCGCAGAATGTGATTTTATTCTGAGCGGTGTTGTGTCAAGATCAAAGATTACATTTTCTGCCTCATGGTTCTAGTCAATGAGGTATAAGTGGAAGTGTTGTGTGGGATTTTGAAAAGGGTTACTGCTAAGAGCTGCCTTGGGTTGGAGGTAACTCCTTCTTCTGTCATCACCACCCTGTCTCCTTTTGGCTTCTTTTAATGTAGATGCAATGGCTGTAACTCCAGCAGCCATCTTGGATTATGAGGCGACTTTGCAGATGGAAATCAGTATTAAGGCTAGCAAAATAGAAACATAAAATGTACTCTATGTCCAAGCAGATCCAGTAGAGCCACCATAAAAATCCTGAGCTATCTACTTTCAAAATACTCTTATGTTAATAAATAAATTCTTGTGTGTTCAAGCCACTGTAAATGAATCTCTGCTCCTAGCAGCCAAATGCAACCCCTAAGTGGTACAGGAGACAAAATTCTTAGGTTATTTAATCAAATAGGGTGGGAGGGTGAGAAACACTTTAGAACTATTGAACACAAAAAATATTATATTTTTGTCATATGATTTTACAAATTAATGATAATTGACATTCTAATCAGGCACTAAACAAATTGTGCTATGAGGGTGGTTATCTTAGGATGTTTTCATTAGACAATGTTCATTGGTGCCAACTAAGAACTGTAACATATATGTATTTAAGCAAAAAAATAAAAATAAAAAGAAGAAGTGGTGGGGTTATTAGGTTCCTGTCACTGGGAAGAATGGAAATGGATCCAAGGCATCCAATAATGTCATTATCTTTTATGTAAGTTTCTCACTCCCTGTTCCAATAGCTTTTTCCATGTGACTGGGCAGCAGGGAAGCATAGCCCAAAGAAGCCAAGGTGTGCAGTACTTTCATTTAGAGGAAATACACTGTTTTCTCTCCCAGAATCCATGTAGATAAATCCCAGGGAAGATCTCTGATTGGCCAGCTAGGATCACATGCCCACCCCTTGTACCATGTAGTATTGGCAGGGAGGAGTGTGGGGATTGGCCAGTCTGGGTCACATGCATGCCCATGTGGTCAGGGGACAGAATCCCATGATTGGCAGCCCCTCTGGAATCATACAGGATACACAGTCAAATGGTTAATGAGAGATGAACCATGTCCCCAAAAGATGGAGAATAAGGTAAAACCATAGTACTCACTACCTAGTACATGGCTGTTAGCTCTTTGAGAACAGAGGCCAGTTCTGTTTTTTATCTAATGTCTCTGGCACATGGTGGACGTCTTATGGGTGTTTGCATCTTCATCAATGAACACTTAATTTGGGTATTTTGTAATAATAGAAACAATAGCCATTTGTGAACCGCCTCCTATGCCAACAATTTTTTTTTTTCATTTGGTCCTTAAAACAATTCCAGTTGCTGTTGAGGAAAGTAAAGCTCAGAGTCATCCAATAATTTGTCTAAAACTGCACTGAATTCAAACTCCATTTTTATCCAAATACAAAATCCATGTTTTTGCATGACAACACACTGCCTCTAAAAGTTTTCAGGGTGGTACACCTTATCATAGATCTGTGTTTGTTTTGTTTTGTTTTTTTTCAAATCATGTCGGAGAGGATCAACAGCAGGGAATTTCAAATCTGGTTGCCCATAATGATCACCTTGTATGCTTATACTGGATCCTGGGCCTTGTTCTTGTTAATTTTGATTTAGAAATTATGGAGTAGGACCTGGTAATCTGTATTCTAGCAACTATTGTGAATACTACAAGCAATCAAAACACACAGAAAGCAAAGCATTCATGCATTTACCACCAAGGTTAAAAATAAAACACATCATGTGTAATTAAAGCCCCCTGTAATCCTCTCTGATGTCATTGCCATCCCCCCTGCCACTCCCCTGCGATAGGCAATAGCCTTTATCCTGAAGCTTGGGTTTACTATTTCATCTGTGTTTGTACTGTTACTACATATGTATGTCCATATGTAATATATGGTATCTTTTTATACAATATACATTAACTCCACATTCTCTTCCACAATTTTCTTTGATCTCTCAGTTGTATCTTTTGAGGTGTAATCACATTGATGAATGTAGTACTAGTTCATCTGTTTTCACTGTTGTATAATATTCCATTGTTTGCCTTTATTTACCACAATTTATGTATCCACTTTTTCTTTAATGTACATTTAAGACGTTTACAAATGGTCACTTTTACAACGTTGCAGTGAACATTTTTGAACATATCCCCTCATTCACACCCATGATAACTCTCTAGATTATATTCCGAGGGGTGGAGTTGTTGGGTCACGGGGAATGGTGAGTCTGTTCTTTTTCAGAACTGCTCAGCTGATTCTCATGGGCAGGAAAATTAAAGAACTGCTAAGTCTGTGCCAACCTCAATCTGTTACACCTCAGTGCTTCTCAAATTCTAATGTGCAAATGAATTTCCTGGGGATCTTGCTAAAATGCAAATTCTGATTCTATAAATCTGGAGTCGGGGGTGAGATTTGTAATTTCTAACAAGCTCCCAGGTAATGCTGATGCTGGTCTGCATGAACCACACTTTGGCTATCAAGTTCTATCTGAATAAAAATGAAAGCTCATTCTTTCAACAGAGTAAACTAGGCACATACTGTGGACTAAAGGCAGACGATGCAGGGAGGAATAAGAAGGGTGAACAGACAAGTCTTTTTGTTGGAGACAGTCCCAGTTTTGCCTAGCATCTCTATGCCTCTGTATGTGACAGATGTCATGGTTGTCCTTAAACAAGGCACTGTTTCTGTATCTTATGCTCTAAGTAAGGAAACTTAAAGGAATCAGCTCTCTGAAAGGGAAACTCTACCCTATGAAAAAAGCTTGGACCTCAGGACTAGATTCAACATCAGCATCTTTCTCAGGGCAAAATTAGAAGAAGCCCCAGATATTATTCTCACCAGCATCCTCCTGTCAGCTCCAAATAGTGAGGGAGCAAGAAGGAAACCTGGAATTATTAGCTGTTTCACAAATTTTTCTCCTTCAGAATTCTAAGATATAATTGAATTGCTGAATTTTATACTAAATGTTAGCACCACTTGGAGTTACAAACGCTAAGCCCAAACAGAGGCAATGATATCACTGAAGACATGGTGGTTTGAATTTTGATGCTAACAGTTGTGATTAGATAAAATGGTTTTGAAAAGACCACAGACTCATCTCTAATGCACTTGGACCTGCTACAGTTGCTTGCTTTGCACACCCCAAAATACGGGGTGAGTTTTCACTCTAAACAACCCATTCTTTAACTTCAAGTAGTGTTTCTCTTAGACAAGATGCAAAGTGATTAGAGACGAATGTGCATGGAGGAATCTCGAAGACTTTGCTTCAAACCCTTCACTTCAAGAAAGTGCGATGTATGTTCTCACTCTTGCAAGATGATGCTCAGAGCCTTCCATGGAATTGGAACAAGCATTTGCCTTGAAATCCAATATTTGGGCTCAGCTTCTATGAGCAGCGTGGCCTTGGGAAACCCAATTGCTTTATTAAGCTCCTCATTCAATGGTACAGAAAACATTTGTTTAGAACTGGAAATCATTTTTCTGGAAAATATCTCAGAAAACAGTTACAGATGAAGATCCTTACAGCTAGAAACACACACGAATTTCTCAATGTCACCCAGCCAGTGTGGGTTTATAGGGCTTTGCCCAAAAGTAAGGCTGTGTATGAGCTGCCAAACACGTCTAGTTATAAAGGTTGAACTTGTCATAAAGGCACCTTAGCTTTTACAGTTCCATTTGGACTTTATTAACTTAGTAAAATGTAGTACATTAGAACTAGTAATAAGAGATTATCCACATGCACTGAATATTTGATAAGCATTCATCATTTTATTTTTCAGATGGGCTGGATATAAATGCCCAATTTCTATAAGTGTGATAGCTCCCAAGCCCCTTTATGTAATAATTATTGACTTCTTGTTTATAAGCAGGCCTGAAAGTAGTGTCTCTTTTTAATTAGTTTCCTGATGACTTTTTTTTTTCTTTTTTTAATTAAACAATGCCACAGACAAACTTTTGAAGCTAAAGACACTTTAATGGATGTGATCTGTCTGCCTTTATTTTCCTGGCTGTATTCATTATAGGCAAATCAATGAAAATTGATAAACTCATGATGGAAAAAAGGAATGTATTTGTATTCATTACAGGGGATTGGAGATAATAATAAAATGAAATGTTGTTATAGTGAGATATAAACGCAACCTACAGAACTGTTCAATATGAGAATAGCTAGATACATTTCATTACCATGATAGGAAGCAGCTCAGAAGCGGAAGCCAATAATTTTAAAAGTCTCGAGCACAGGGTTATGCTGACTATACAGTTCAATACGTTAATTGACAATAAATCCTGCTTGCCTCTAAAAGGCACTTGACTAGTCATTTTCAAGATGGTCCTGATTTTTTATGATGCAGAACTTTTAATTTACAGGGATGATAAAAATAGATTTGCTTTCAGCCACTTGTATTTGATTTAATTACCTAATCAACTATAAATCATCTACTATTGAAAAAGTAATTTAACAAAGATGATATTTGGCTGTCATATTTTTGGGTTACTGCTTGGGAGAGTTTGGTGACTGGAGAGGAAGGAGGCTTCGGCAGGTGAATCTTCTACACTTCCCTCCAAAGTCCGAAAGAACTCTGCAAAGCTCGGCTCCTCCTCCAAAATCAGTCAATTGGCATTTTGACTTACTTACTTCTTAACCAGATATACCTTGAAGGTGAAGTTGTCATTACAATGGGAAAAATTGGGACTTGATTATATCTTAGCATTTTTCCAGCCCTTATATGCTGTCATATTGCCCCTAGTGACAAGTTGGATGTGAATCTAATATGGTAGTTAAGATTGACTATAGAAAATAGAGGCTCACCTCAGCAGAACCTACTAGATTAAATGCTTGATTATAGATGATGGATATTTATGATTAAAGAAGAAAGGCGTAGTTTCCTGGAATAATTGGAGGTTCTGATGCCCCAATGTCAGAAGACCTGCAACAACATCTCTCTCCAGGCTTGATGAGACAACTCAGACACTCCCATTTTCTATTTGCCTCTCCAGAAATCAAAGTCTGCAGCTCTTTTGTGACCATATGCTAATTACTAGCCACTTGCTTCTAAAAGGTATATCTCGCCTTGTCCCGGGGCTGCTCAGAATTCTTCAGTGGTTTCCCATCATGCTCAGTCTAAACTTTTAGGCAAAGCATCTCCTTAACACTTCAGACTCTGTCAATATTCCTCCATCCTATGTGTTCTAAACATTCTGAAGGTCTTTTAATTCCTGCAAAATTATGGTTTATTGAGGGAATTCCCTGCTGGTCCAGTGGTTAGGACTAGGCACTTTTGCTGTTGTGACCCAGGTTCAATCCCTGGCCGGGGAACTAAGATCTCACAAGCTGCAAGGCATGGCCAAAAATGAATATGGTTTATTGGCTGAATGGATGAATGGATGGATGGATGAGTGGATGGATGGATGGATGGATGGATGGATGCAAGGATGAATAGATGCAAGGAAGAACAAGGGGATGGATAGGTGGAGGGACGGATAGGTAGATAGATGGATGGATGCAAGGACGAAGGGATGGAAGAGTGGGTGGATAGATGGATGAATAGCTCAAGTAACTGTCTTTCCCATTCCTGGAAGTATTTAGCCCTAGTCCCTAAAATATCTTCCTTTGCTCTAATTCATTCTTCTCCATTCTACATCTCAGAAATGTCAGTGTGTCTGAATCATATTTACTTGCTGGATACTGAGGTGATTATGCCTCTTGGTGAAGTTCAACCTTACTCATGGTTCTAACCTCTCATCTTGGCTTAAACTCTGGGGGACCCTGAGGTCCTGGTGATGGACACTATTTTCCTTGATTCATGTTACATTTAATTACCTCTGCCCGACAACCAGGCACAGGATTCTTAGCAGCTTTCTATTCCCCCACTCCTATTTTCTTTGGAGTCAACCCATACTGCCTGTCTTTTAACTAGAGGGGCCTGCAGTTCTTGGACACATGTAGGACCAAGATGAGAGTAGTAGATTCAGAGCTGAGTCAGTCAGTAGATTTTTAATTTCTAGAGTGAGACTTTTCTCCAAGTTTGGTGATGATCTCTGGTTGTCAATTTCTCCCAAACCTCATCTTAGTTTTGCAAATGCCTTATACCAAAAAATGTTAATAATTTTCAAAGCTGTATAATGGATACAATGGGTTTCTTTTTCTGTCCCACTTGCATGGATGCATGGAATTTATTCTTTTATCTTTTTGAGCTCCATATATTAAAATGAACAAAGATGTGAAACTCATGACACCTAAAATACATGTGTGTGTTTATACCTATTATTGAAAGGAAGGCGTAATAGCCCAATTATACTTCAATACAAAATTATTATCCTAAACACAGTTATTTTCATTTATATATCCCCTGCCCCAGTCCAAGAGCATAGACCCATATTTTTACAGACCGGCATTAATGGTGCCCAGGTCATTTTGTGTTCTGCTTTGTTCACTTCATAATTGATCAAAAACATTTTCCATATTTCCACCCAGTTTTCACAATTATAACTTCTACAATCTGCAAAATATCCTATCATGTCGATGGAACATCATTTAGTCCATCATTACTCAATGGATGGACATTTTAAATTATTTCTATATTTTTGTTGCCATTGTTGTCGTTGGAGATAATGCTGCAAAGACTAATAAAAGATGTGAATATAGAAAGTCTGATTAAAATTTATCATCAATTTTTTCCTTCCCCAGAGTATTTGATTACCTTAGAGCTCATTATGTCCTTAATCTCTATTTTCATTTTCTTTTTTCAATTTTGATACCTATTCATTACCTGTCTTAATATTTGGTAATCCTCCCCTTCTCTAGCTTTAAGCTTAAAAAGCGTACGAAATTCTGTTTGTGCAATAACACAGATAGGAAGTCAAACCAACCTGAATTCAAATGCTCTGTCTACCACTTTGTAGCCCTAAGAACTCAGAGAGGTGATTGAATATTTCTAGCTTTCAATGCTTTCATTGGCAAAATGAGAACAATACCTTCCTTATAAGTTTATTTTAGAACAAACTCTAAGAAAACTTTTGTTGTTACTCTTAACGTTTTTATTATTATTTTCTTTGAAGAGCTTTAAAAGTTTGGACTCGGAGAGGGTAGGATCAGGCCTAAAAATTGTAATAGAAAAAAAATTATTTTTGGTGTGGTTTATTCATCTGCTTGTTCTCTTCCCACTTCCATTTAAATAACTGTAGAGAGCATTGTTATGGTAATAGACCAATTGTAGGGGGTCTATGCGTAACTCACCGTAAAAATCTTTCTCTGAGATTTCTTCCCATGTTATTATATAATATTCCTAAAAAATAAAGTTTAAAATAAACGGCAGCAGTTTGCCCCAAAGAATGGGTATTTCACATTTTTTCACACACAAAAAAATGGTGATTCATTAAGATGGTTTTGAAGTTTTAACTATCGTAAAAAACATTGTGGTCAGTAACTTTGAGTATAAAGCATTTCCTTCAAATAAGTATTATTTCCTCAGGATGAATTCCTGCATTTGGACTTATTGTGTCAGACAATATATACATTTTAAACTTGATTCATTTTGAAATTATGTTTTTCTAAAGTATTGTACAAATTTTTTATACCTGCTAAACCCTCTTAGGTTCCGTAATACTAGCAAAAAGAGGATAGAAAGCTTCAAAGAAATGAACCCAGCTAGTTTAATAATACAAGATGCATATTCTGGGAAATATCATACATATTTCCTTTTACATTTTGTTGTTTCAGACTATGTTTGCATATGAAATAACCAAATAAATACTGTTTTCATAGTAAAAATGCTATCGCTCAGATAACATATAAGGAAAGACATAAATTCACCTGGTAAGTGATATTGTAACAGGGAAAAAAAGGAAAAGGACATTTATTTTGCTAAGAGCTCCACGGATGGGACTAAAATACAATACAGCTTGATCAGGTTCAGTATAATTTTGTGTGTCTCACAAATGTCAGCCAAAGGGTTGATTGCTTAAAATAATACTCTGTGTTTAGACGTTTTGGATCAGCAAAATGTTTGCTTGTAGTTGCCATTATTAAGAAACAGTGGCTTTGCTTTTCTGTTAATGATGGAGTTTTTCTAGACTAGCATGTAAAGGGTGGGATTGTCTAAGCTTAGCACTCCCCCCAGTTTTCTCTTTCTCTCTCTCTCTCTTTCACCCAGGCAGCAGATCACTCCTTTTCCATCAAATGTTCACCTTTGCTAATGAGTAGTTAATGGGTTTTGGCATCATTGAAGGCACAAGCACAGACAAGGTTGTAGGATCCTGGGATGGCCTGGTGTATTGTGATCGTGCATAGGGGATCCTCAGATCCAGCCCCTGAGCCTTTTCCTACAATCCCTCGATACTTCCCTGGAGCATCGAGTGTTTAGAAATACAGCTCTATTTTAAAACCTCCAAGTCACCACTTTATATGACTACATCCCCTCCTCTTGGAATTGATAACATGTTGACTCAGAGTCATAATGGTAACTTCCTCATGAACAGCTGATGTTGTGAAATTAACAAAGACGAGAACTCCCTGACAGTTGAAGCCAAGAAATGAATTATAAAAATGTACTTCAGTCACAATACCAGAGAGACTCCGCTTATGAATTAGTAACAGATGGGAAAATACTATTCACTTCCAGTTTTACATAAACGTCTATAATGCTTGTTCTGATCATAAGTTTTTATTTCTTCCAGAGCTTCATTATGGTTCTAGCAAGATTTGCCATTAAAAAAAATAATAATAAAAAGCTTGCTGTGGGTAGATGCTATTTTTCTCTCTTCCTTCTCTCTCTGTTAAGTAAAAAAAGTAAAGAATAATTCAGGTGAAAGATATGCATGTCATTTCATTGCTTACTTTTTGTATTGCAAAACAGAGTATTACATATTCCCCTAAATCACGTGGTCGAGGGTAATTTATTATTATTCTTTTAGATTAACATCTATGCTCTGAAAGGGAATTGTTAGTTAATAAATTCTCTGTGCCGCTTTTCCATAGTACTACTGCTCTTCCCACAATTGGAAAGTAAACATCTTTGATGTTTGGAGCAAACTCTTGATATAAGAACTGTCTCCATCAACACTGTGTCTTGATACTAGTATTTGGCACAAATATAAGCCCTCTTAGATTTCCCGCGACAGCTTCATTCTTTGAGAATATACCACCGCCACCACCCCTTCTGGACCACTCTACTGCATCTCTGGCAGTGCCCTTGCCAGCCTAGCTGGGTTGGCTGGGATCAGGTTGAAGCCGTGGACCTGGATCACCCTCATTCCCAATAGGCTGAGCCCTGCCCACCCCAAGTCATCCCTCCACTTCTGCTCTTGGATGCAATGCCACACCATGGGGGAGGGGATCCAACCTCCTTGAGGGATATTCAAGGGCAAATGATATAACCTTGAAATGTGGAGAATCAGTTTTCCATAAGGGGGAATCTTGACCAAAGGAAACAGGTGTAGAAGGGCCTGGGCAAATAAATTCCTCCTTCTTTCTCCATTACGGAGTCTCCTCCTAGTTGTAGTTCCTTTTTGCAACTTTGCTTAAGAAATTCCCTTTTGCTAAGCCGCCCTGCTCACTGAGCAGAAGTGATATGTCTCTTCGTAGCTTGTCCTGAAGTGGTAGCCGTCCCTGAAATCCAGGGTGTAGCATCGCTTCACATCTTTCCTGGCCTCACTCCCATCTTTCCTTTACCCTCCCTGTCCTGGACTCTCAACTCTCAAATAAAGTGAGAGCACTTTCATCCTTGCCTCAAGCTCACTTTCTTTTTTTTAAATTTTTTAATTTTTTAAATTTTTATTGAAGTATAGTTGCTTTACAATGTTGTGTTACTTTCTGTTGTACAGCAAAGTGAATCAGTTATACATATACATATATTCACTCTTTTTTAGATTCTTTTCCCATATAGGTCATTACAGTGTATTGAGTAGAGTTTCCTGTGCTGTACAGTAGGTCCTTATTTGTTATCTATTTTATATGTAGCAGTGTGTATACGTCGATGTCAATCTTCCATTTATCCCTCCTCCACTTTCACCCCGGTAACCATAAGATTGTTTTCTACATCTGTAACTCTATTTCCGTTTTGTAAATAAGTTCATTTGTACCATTTTTTAAGATTCCACATATAAGCAATATCATACGATATTTCACTTTCTCTGTCTGACTTACTTCACTCAGTATGACAATCTCTAGGTCCATTCTTATTGCTGCAAAAGGCATTATTTCATTTTTTATGGCTGAGTAATATTCCATTGTATATATGTACCACATCTTCTAGATGGGCCACCATCTACCTTCGACTGCATAATTATTAGTAGTTCCCATTTTCACTCTTTACAGTTATAGGGTCACCTTCTCTCTAGAAGAGAAAACTTTGGAAGAAATGGAATGGAGTGTAGTAGGTTGCATAGTGGCCCCCAAAAGTTATGTCCAAGTCCTAACCTCTGGTAGCTGTGAAAGCAACCTTATTTGGAAATAAGATCTTTGCTGATAGAATTTGGTTGAAGATCTCAAGATAAGATAGTCCTAGATTTAGGGTGGACCCCCCAGCCACTGATGAGTCTTCTTACAGGAAACAGAAGGAGACACAGAGACACACAGAGGGAAGGGCCATGTGACAATGAAGGTGGAAGTTGGAGTGATGGGTCTACAAGCCAAGGAGCTCAAAGAATTACTGGCAGTCCCAGAAGCTGTGAAAAAGCCATGGAACAGCTTCTCCTTTGGAGATCTCAGAAGGAACTGATCTTGCTGACATGTGGATTTCAGATTTCTGGCTTCCAGAACTATGGGAGAATAAACTTCCATAGTTTTAAGTCACCCAGTTTGTGATACTTTGCTATAGTAACCATGGAAAACTAACACAGGGAGAACAGAAAATCTTAGTTGGCTTCTTTTTTTTCTGAAGGGAGAGGGATTGGGCTTGACCTGATTCTTGCTTTCCCCTAGGTTTGAAAAAATACCCACCATTAAGCATCCCTCAGATGCCTTTTCAGATGTGTATTCACATGAACAACATTGGTTAATTCACAGATCAAAAAATAAGATAAAGACTCTTTGGTCTGCAATTTGGTAAATCCCTGGTGTTTTGCCCAGCCACATGTACTCTCCTTTAGCCAATAAACCCACTTCAGTGAGGCTTTCTAACTGTTCTCTGCAGTGGGACAGACCTATATTTTCCAAGTAGAAGGCATTCTGCAATCTGGTGAACTCCTATTGATCCTTCAAGAACCAGCTCAAATGTCACCTCCTCTATGATGTCCTCCTGATTTTCCCAACCACTGAACATTCCCTTATTTGTGCATTTAAAGTACCAAATGTTTTCTTTTGTAGAGTACCGTTCACCATTTACTGCAATTGTCAATTTGATTTCCCATCTCTTTCACTAAAAGGGCCTGCACTTTTGTGTTCAGATTGTGTGTATGTGATCAAAAGCCCATACATACCTATATCAAATGAAGGGTGGATCTTGTTTGCAAGGCAGGCTTCTTGAAACAGTGTCTAAGGACAATTCTAAGTACAGAAATTATGTTCCTCTCCTATCTTTTCCCTTCAAACTAAGCTGCTTATTCCCCATAGCCAATCTTCCTTCCTAAAGGCAACATTTTATTTGTGAAAGTGCTTTTAAAAGACGGGGGGATTTCGGCATTATTTTAGAGAGACTTTCTAAAGAACAATAACAAGTCTATTTGAATCTTTTATTTGGTATTAACTAGATATTTTATCATAAGTGAGCAGGGAGTTTCTGGGTCACTAGTCTTTATTGCTTTCTTGAATGCATCTCAGCCTTTTCCATAGTTCAAGTCCATATAATCCCCAATCCTTTTTTCCTTCAAATTTTAACTCCTTCACTGTGTTCCTCATCACTCCTCTTGTTAATCTCTCTGAGCATTCACTGTTGAATTGTCATCTTCAATGTGAAAATGTTTTGAACTCATGGTGAATTGTGCCTTTTAAACAGGACTGTAAGAACTTGAGTAATTCAGCTTGTTTTACCCTGAGCCAAAATACCTGTTCCAAGGTTTTCTTTTCCTCCTCGTTTTTGAGTGACTGAGGGAGCCCTGTCCTATAGCAGTGGCATCTGTTTTAGGTTTATGTTTAAAGGAGTCCTTATCTTTGACCCTGGCATATTAAATAAATGTTCTCGCGGTCCGTTTTGAATTCCCGCAAAAGGACACAGTAAATGTTCACTGTAATTTCTGGACCTGTCTTCTTGCCTCTTTCTCTGCCCCCTTTCTTCCACCTGTTCCCATCAGGCACCCTGTTTCTTCCCCAGTTTCATCTCCTATTACACATTCTCTGCTTCAGCCACAAAAAACATTTTTGAACCTGTCTCTGTGTGTTTGTATATCCTATCCTTTCTGAATGGAATGACCTTCCTCCTTGTCCAGACTCACCCATCAATGTTCAGAGGGAAACCTCACTCCACCAGAAAGTCTGACTGCTCAGAGCACTTTTTTCCTGTCCCGAGTTAATCTATTGAGACGTGAGTTGTTCTCTCTGCTCTGGAAAGTGCCAATAAACGAGATAAACCTTTTTCTTCTTCATTGCAAGATGGCAGCTGGGACTTTTATTCTGAATTCTGGCTCCCAGCCTGCATGGAGGTCAGGTCACAAAGGACAGACAGAGCAGAGCAACAGCTTGTAAAGTTAGCCAAGGACACCTGATGCAAAGAAAGGAGTGCAGAGCTGGGGAGGGATTGTCCTAAGCACAAGAATACCTCGGTGCGTGTTATGAACAGAAATAGTAACAGAAGATGGACCAGCTCTACATTGGAACAAAAGAGGCAGGAAGGCAGGTGGGAAGATGGCAAACTGAATTGAAGATGAAAGAGGTGAGCAGACCCCAATCCATCTAAGTTTCTAAGGTCTGAGTCAAAATCTACATTTGTTCAGTGACACAATTTCTCCAGTTTTGCAAAGCACTGGGTCAGAAAATTGTCATTTTCTGAGCGCTTAATCTGTGCCCAGCAGTGTTCGATGATTTGATCACATTATTTCATTGAATCACCAAGTGACCCTGGAAAGAATGTATTACTGCCCACGTTCCTCAGAAAGGAACACCAGATGCAAATATGGCATTAGAGAATCAAGGTTGGAGTTCAATGTCAATGTGTCTGATGGTAAAAACATTTTCTGGTCTACCAGGTCCTCTCTCTTTTTGAAGCCAGGGCCTGAGGCCACTTGTTTGGCCATACCTGGTCTCACATATGCATGGCCCCAGTGGAACCAGCCTCTACCCATGGGAAAAAGAACTCAGAACAAGCTAAGCCCATCCCACTTTGGTGCCTCCAAATGAAGTTGGATAAGACCTAGTCCAGTCCCAGCCCCTAAAGAGATTCTCTGATTACCAAAGAAGGCAGTGGAGGAGTTAGAAATTTAACTGTCAACCTGGGAGTTTTCTAAGTCCTTCTGCTTCTCTCAGCCTTTCACTCCTCCCTACAATGGGCAGTAATGGCCCATTGGCACTCATAGGCAGAAGACTTCCGCCTCCCCTGTGGGGTTCAATCTTTGGCTAACCTTGTTGAGCCTCTTCTGTCATCATTATTGGTCTCTTTTATGGCCCCCACTGGAACTTAACACTCATTGTAAGAATCAGCCTGGTCAGAGGGTTCCAGAGGGGACCATTGGAGTTTTATGGAAACTTTTCCAGCTGCTAAATAACCTTGAGAAAAGAGTTTAGTTATTGACTTCCTGACTCATGGCTCTACCTCCCCAGCCACCTGGGGTGAGAGTTTATATGCTCTGACATCCAGTATCTCCTGAGGATGTAGCACCATTGTTGACCTGAAGCTGTTATTTAATGATGAAAGAAACTGACTCGGAATTTCTGATTGGCTGTTATTTCATTGCCATTTAAATAAGTCCAAGTTTGGAGTGTATGCCCCTAACTCTCCCTGCTGTGTTCCTGCCCCCGTCCTGTCTTAAAGGCACACACATAGATGACATCCACGTTCGCCCTCTTTTAGGGTTTGAGTAATAGATGCATGATTCCAAGGTCAAGCTCTTAAATCCCTCATCACCCATTAAGCTCCTCCTCATTACTCTGTGAATCACTATGGTTTAAAGACACTGTGCCTTAAAAATAGATTGATAAAAGTGTAGATGTAAAGACTTTTCCAGGATTTGTGTTGTTCTGTAGGTGACACTGGAGGGAAAATTATAAGTTATAAATCTTCTTCCTAGGGATCGCTCTAGAACCTGTCAGGGTAAGAACACTTGGCCTTAAACCCACCATTTCCAGCCAGAAGTGTCAGAGTTGCTAGAGAATTGGGTTTATGAGGAATGGTTGCAAGCAACCGAAGGAGTAATTAATTGAAGGAGGACAAGGGGTGTGTGGCATTCAGCAAGATTGTGCTGGCATAGAACAGCCATGAGAATGGAAGTAAATACCCAAAATACGGCACAATTTCTGTAACACTAGACAGCATCATGATGCTTTACATAAGTTATACCATTTATTTCTTGCAACATCTCCCTGGACGGGTATCTAATACCCATTTTACAGATGCCAAAACTGAATCTCTTATGTGTCTTTTTTTTTTAATGAAATGTAGTTGATTTACAATATTGGGTTACTTTCAGGTGTACAGCAAAAAGATTCAGTTATATATGTGTATTTTTCAGATTATTTTCCATTATAGGTTATTACAAGATATTGATTGTAGTTCCCTGTGCTATACACTAATCCTGTTGCTTTATATATAGTAGACTGTGTCTGTTAATCCCATACTTCTAATTTATCCTCCCCCCCTTTTCCCCTTTGGTAACCATGTTTGTTTTCTATGTCTGTGAGTGAGTCTGTTTCTATTGTATTTTGTACGTAGACTCATTTGTATTATTTTTTAGATTCCACATATAAGTGGTATAATATTTGTCTTTCTCTGTCTGACTTCACTTAGTATGATATTCTCTGGGTCCATCCATGTTGCTGCGAATGGCATTATTTCATTCTTTTTGATGGCTGAGTGATATTCCATTGTGCGTGTGTGTGTGTGTGTGTGTGTGTGTGTGTGTGTGTACCACATCTTCTTAAACCAATCATCCGTTGACTTTGATTGTTTAGATCCTGAGTGTGAAGCTTGACTTTTTACTTTCTAGATACCAGGAGGCTGGCTTGTGTTCAACCCTTAGTTGACTAGGGTTCAAGCTCGTTGAGACTAATTTCAGTGGTGATTCTGCTGTCTAGACTGTCTGCTGATCTTGACTTTAGCCCATGGAGTATTAAGAGCCCCAAATAAATAGGCCCTGGAACCAACAGACCTGGATTTGAATTCTGGCCATTCCTTTTTCAATACGACTTCCCTAGTCTAGAAAGTGAGATGTATAGTGTTCAGCTTCTGGAGTTTTATGGGGAATCAAGTGCACTAATATTGTAAAAATAGATGCTCGGTAGAGTTTGGACTCTCTTTCTCACAGTTTAGTGTCAAAGGTCCATTGCCCCTTATATAGCAAACTGTCTCATCCATCACCCTCTGAACTCCCACATTTATCCATCCCTATCTTTTAGAACCTGGAAACTTCTACCTTGCATTATGCATAGAACTATGTCCAGTGCACATACATTGTTGGAACTCACCACTGCATGTATTCATCAGGGTTCTCCAGAGAAACAGAATAAATATGTATATTATATTATATTTAATAAGCAGCATTAACAGACCACCTCTCCAACAATTCTTTATAAGAATTCCCAGTGTTCATAAAGCTGAAAGGCGATATGAATCTGGTGATGGAAAAAAATAAAACAAATAGCCTGTTGTAGGTCAGGGCGTCTCAGCCTCAGCACTGACATTCTCTGTTGTAGGGGGGCTGTCCTGTGCACTGTAGATGTTTAGGAGCATCCCTCGTCTCTACTCACTAGATGCCACTAACACCCCCTCCCCAGTTGTGATGATCAAAAACATCTTCAGACACTGTCAATGTCCCCTGAAGATATAATCACTCCAGTTATTATTCTCTGCTTTATACCATAGATAAACAGCAGAGTCCAGACTTGAGCTCATTTATTTCATTCTAGAGCCCAAATTGTATGTCACCATGGTAATGATTAGTAATTCTGGATCCTTACCTCTTTAAAGTTCCTCTCCTTTCAACCATCAATTCATTAATAGGACTGCCCCCCGAGCCCACTCACAACAACCAAAAATGTCCCCAAACATTGTTCTAGGGGCAGGTGGCAGACAACATCACCTCTGGCTGAGAACCACTTCTATAAAAGATATGGAGGGCTTCCCTGGTGGCGCAGTGGTTGAGAGTCCGCCTGCCAATGCAGGGGACACGGGTTCGTGCCCCGGTCCGGGAAGATCCCACATGCCGCGGAGCGGCTGGGCCCGTGAGCCATGACCGCTGAGCCTGTGTGTCCGGAGCCTGTGCTCCGCAACGGGAGAGGCCACAACAGTGAGAGGCCCGCGTACCACAAAAAAAAAAAAAAGATATGGAAACCTCTGCTTCAGGTCACAGGGATAACTGCAGGAGTGAGCATTATGCAGGCGGGGTCGCGTGCTCCGTATGAGGCCCCGTGATGTCACCTGACATGTGACACCCACTTTAATCCTCACAAGATTCAGAAAGCAGATTGAGACTCAGGCGTGGCCAGCAGCGTCCTCTAGGCCACCCAGCTAAGAAACAGGACAGCCAGAATTTGGATACCCTGCGTTTTCCTTCACTCTGTTGGGACTTCTTCTCCAGATCCTGGAAACGCCAGTATTGGAAGATGAAGTGAAATACCAAAGAAAGAAAGGAAAACTATCAGTAGAGGCAAATCAAAAATACAATGAGATCACTTCACACCAGTCAGAATGGCCATCATCAAAAAATCCACAAACACTAAATGCTGGAGAGGGTGTAGAGAGAAGGGAACCCTCCTACACTGTTGGTGGGAATGTAAATTGGTAGAGCCTCTATGGAGGTTCCTTAAGAAACTAAAAATAGAGCTACCATATGATCCTACAATCCCACTACTGGGCATATGTCTGGGGAAAAACATGGTCCAAAAGGATACATGCACTCCAATGTTCATTGCAGCTCTATTTACAATAGCCAGGACATGGATAGAAATAAAGGCTTTCTTCTTTCTTCTGCAACTCTCTTTGGTTAAGACAGCAAGCGGGGAGAGGTACATTCTTTGTCATATTTAGTTGTAGTGCAGTAGTGATAGTGGTGGTCCTGGTATGTATTTAAAGCCATCACCAGGTCACTTAGGTGTGGCTAAGTCAAGAAAAACAATTCCCTGTGGGTTTGGAATCTCTACAAGCCAGGTGTGCACTGGGTTCTCCGAGGATTTGCCAAGCCACAGAGAGCTGAGGCTGCATCCCCCATCCACCCTCTCGTTGCTGATGTTATGGAATCGACCACAGTAACAAATGGCCTTGCATTTGGATGGTGGTCCCAGTTCTGATTACAGCTGAAACTCCCTGTCACTGTTGACATATGTGCACTCTGAGAGCTCTAATGCCACTGGCCATCTGTCCAGGAGTCCAGAGCCATCCTCGGCATTGAAATTCGCAGTCAGAAGAGGCAGCTCTTCCCCAGCAGACACCTGCAGCCCCGGGCTCACAGACATGGCCTCGCCAGCAACCCATCGGTGCTGGGAAGTCCCCGGATCAACAGAAGGTGGAGGGAGGGGATCACACAAGATGGATGGGGGCCCTAGGACATCATCCCTGAAAAAGCCCAGGAGACGTGATTCCCCTGAGTGTGAGCGTAGTGAAGGGGAAAGGGCAAGTTTGATCGTTGCAGTCAAATTTGGGTTTGAATCTCTGTTCCAACCCGTATGGGAAGCATGATCTTGAACAAGTCACTCCTAGAGATTCAGTTTCTGCACCTGGAAAATCACAACAGACTCTCCTTCTTCCTTCAAAAGGGGATAATTGGTGTGAAAATTAGCTTTGTCACTTAGTGAGTGATCTGTTGTGGTGAAAACTGTCAGCTCTGGCCCCCTGCACAACATGGACTTTATTATTCATGGAGGGGAAAAGGGGGGAAGAACCAGATGGTGTGGCCCAAGCTCATTTGGGGAGAGAAGATAAAGCATTAATTAGGAGACTCAGAAATGTTCATAGAGACAAATGTGAGAGTCACATGATGAGCCTCAACTTTTATTTGAAAATGTAACACATTATCGGGGAAAGCGTAAACAGGATGCAAGAATGCCTAATAATAAATATATCTTCCTCCCGCCCCCATCAGATGGCCAGGTCTCCCTCTCATGAGAAATCACTGTGGCTAGTTTCTTGTGCATCCTTCAAGCAACAATCACTGTATAGACAAGAAGAGAATTCTAGAAAAGCGACTTCGACTTTGCTTTTTCTCACTGATTAGATCTTGTTCTTGAATCAGAACATCTGTATCTGTCTCTTCCTTTGCCAGACCAGGCAATACTCCACCATATGGATGTACCATCATTCCTTTCACCAGTTTTCTGCTTCTGTGACGACAAATATTTTGCTATCATAAACGATGCTGCAAAACACATTTCAAAAACCATTCTTCACGCACATGTAAGTAAAATATTAGAGACAGGGTTTGTGAGTCACAGGGAGTAGACATTTCTTCTCAATTTGCAAAACTAATGAGCCGCTCCACCAATAATAGGCATGCGTTATCTGTTTTCACACCCAGAAGCACCCACACGATGCTCTGACACCCCACTTTCCCCTTGGAGCACATATGTGTGTTTTAATTTATTTACTTTATTTTTTTTTTTTGGAGTGGGGTGATGTTGAGAGAAATGAACCATGAAACCCAGTTTTTATAAAAGAGATGCTCTGTAAAAAAATTAAAAAAATAAAAAAAAAAAAAAAAAAAAAAGAGATGCTCTGAATTGAGACAAATGAAGGACGACAGAGAAGCTGCCCCCCTTCTGGAATATGCCCTTACAACAATGTCCATCATAAGCCTTTGAAGGCAGCAGCCTCACGCAGGAAGCTTCCTGCGTTTTCATTTTTGCGGATAGTCAGTAGGACGGGCGGGAGGGGCGGTCTCTGCTCGCTCAGCTCTCTTCCTGGAGAGAGGAGGACTGAACGGGAGCAGGCAGAGGGGGCAGCAAGGGCCACTTCGGCTCATGGACCTAGAGGATCCATGCCCCGAGGCTGCCGCAGTATAAGGCAAAGGTCCATCACCCACTGCAGACGCAGACCCTCCCAGGAAGCCCGCTTGAGCTGAGAGGTGAAGTTGTTCCCTGCGGATGCTCGAATGAAAACGAGATAAATAGAGAACTCTTTGAAGGTAATTTATCCATCCCTCACTATCTGCCTGTCCCATACACAGGCCATCCTGTGTTTGCCACAAGCAGAAAAGAAAGGCGAGATAGGTAGCAATCCCTCCGGGGCTGCCCTGGGTCAACTTTATCAAAAAGATAAAATGTTTTGGGTCTCGGCAGCCTCCCTGGGCTGGCTCCGGGTTGGGCTTCCCGAGGCATTAAGGGGTGAAGGAGGTGAACGCACCGCTCTTCCTGGTACATCCCAGTGGCCTTGCCTGTGTCGCCGCTGATAGCAGTTTTATCAAGATAAATCTAGTGCTCCTCGGAAAGGATATTAATAAATTATCTAGTAATGAAAAATGTGAGAGGAACCATACTCTTACATCAGGCTTGTGATGATTACTTTGATAGATGCACTGGGGAGATTTCCTCGACAAGGCAGAAACGAGAAACATGACACATAGACCTTTAAGGGTGACCTCAGAGGAAAACAGAAGTTGCTGAATGATACAGAAGCAGAATAGGGAAAACCAGAGCTGCGAGGCTCCGCATGTCCACTGCCAGATGGATGGGCTCCGCTGATCAACCGATCATTGGGTTTAGAGTCAGATGCAGAGGGGAGGAGGATAAAGGGAAGGAGGAGAGGGGAGCAGAGGGCAAAGACTGGAGTCTGGTTGTGAAAGCATGTGGTCGAGATTGGCATAGATGCCGGGATGGAGTCTTAGCTTTCTCGCAAGACACTGAAACATCCTAAGCCTCCTTATCTGTGAATGAAGAGAACGTCAATGGCACTTAAATTGCAGGGTTGCGGGGGATTGTGTGCAAAAATCATTGGAAAGTTCTTGGAACCAGTAAGTACTCAATAATGGTATCATGGTCCCTGAGAGAAGTGGGGTCCACTTGAGAGCTGATAAATGTGGTATGAACACTGGGAAGGAAGCAGGTGCTCAGATGAGGCTGTTAAAGAGAAGAACCCCAGTGCTTTTTTGTCAACAGTCCTTGACACAAGTTTCTTGTGCTCTGTTAGGTTCTGAGGATGCTAGCTGAAATGGGGGTGAAGCTTCCCCACAAAGTCTAGTGAGGAAGATGGGTTTGTGCAGTAATCAAAATAAAGTATGATCAAGGGCTATGAGAAAGGTATCAGACCTTTTGTATCAGACCGAGGGAAGGCGTGCTTGAGGAGGTGACCTTGGAATGGAATTTTGAAGGATAAAGAGGAATCCATGGAGCGATGGACGAGAAATGTTAAAGGTAGTTCTTTTAGAAAAAAAAAGTCTTGGGAATTGCATGTGATTCAGCACAATTGGAAGGGAAAATGGAAACTAAAGAGAAGCAAAAGAAGAAGCTGGAGACGTAAGCCTGGACCATATTAGTCCAAGTTACTTTTTTAACATGCACGGGGTACCGTCATAATGCAGTGAGGAATCACTGCCTTTTTAGCATCTGTTTCTCCCCTGTTTTAGCTACTGCTTCTTGATTCACTGTTGGAGACTTGCCTCTCCAGCATTCCCATTGATTTGTGAGCTGCAGAGCTGCACACAGGAGGCTGGGGGCAGGCTGGGAGGGCAGACAGTCACCTGAGGCATACCCACCTGCTAATTCTACCTGTGCCTCCCGTGAATCCACGGTGTGGCTCACTGAAGGCTGGGGAGCACAAGGATGGAGCTGCATCTTCAAAAACTTGAAAATACACAGGTGAGCTGGAGAGCAGAAAAAGCTCCCCAAAGGTCCACAGAGCTGGAGCCTTGCTAGTGAAGCAAAGAGAGTTCTAAGAAGTCTTGCTGGGACTCGGGTCCCAAGCCCTGCTGAAGGGAGAATCTTCATCTTACCTATAAACATTTACAACCACGATGACCTGAAGCTACAACCCAACTTTACCCCAGCAATGCTGGGATGAGATGAAAGAGGATAAACCCTCCCACTCTACTGGGTGGGAGGAAGGGGCAAACCCTTGTCCAGGGTAGATAGGATTTAATCCACATCTACTCTTCTTCCTTTTTTTTTTAAGAATTTTTTTTTTGATGTGGACCATTTTTTAAAAGTCTTTATTGATTTTGTTACAATATTACTTCTGTTTTATGGTTTTTGTTTTGGTTTTTTGGCCACGAGGCATGTGGGATCTCAGCTCCCTGACCAGGGATTGAACCCATACCCCTTGCAATAGAAGGCAAAGTCTTAACCACTGAACCACCAGGGAAATCTATTCTTCTTTTATATACAATATCTTTTAGACATAATTACAAGATATTTTTTTAAAAAAAAGACAATGTGACCCACAAGTTAGAGAAAAAAAGTGGTCAGTGAACTCACAGATGACCCAAATGTGAGAATTAGCATAAAAGCACTGTAAAATAACTACTCTCCACCTGCTAAAACATCTAGTGGAAAAAGTGGACAATACACATGAAATAATAAACATTTCAACAGAGAGAGAAAACACGAACAAAGAAACAAATGGAAGTGTTAGAACTGAAAAATATAATATCTTTAAGGAAGAATTCAGCAAATGAGCTTACTTGTAGGCTGGACATAGCAGAAAATATATTATGGATAAATAAAATTCAGTAAAATTATCTATTCTGACTCTTCAAAAAAAAAGAGCAGCAGCAGAGCCCGATGGGACACTGTCAAATAGTATAACATACGTGAAATTGGAGTCAGGGGTCAGAGACAGGGTCTGGCTTTCTCTCCACTGTATCCCCAGATCCTGGCACAGTGCCTGAGTCTTGACACAGTAGAGGCCTGGGGGAAAGTTGTCACCTTTTTTCTTCCTTTGATATCTTAGGACATTTACTTGTGTTGGCTGGAAGAATAACTCCAGTGCCGAAACTTGCATAGAAAGAGCTTTGTTTACAATATCTCGTCTTCCTCTCTCCACCCCTCTTCCCTAAGCGGGAAGGATTTTGAAGTCAGTGAATCAAGTTCAAATCCTGTTTCCATAACTCTGCTACTAGAGTAGCCTTGCATAAACTACTTCACCTATCTGAGCCCATTTGCTCATCGTAGAAACTGAAATGGTAAAGACTGCTTTTCAGGTGTTGGAATTGATGAACAGATAAGTCAGATGATGTGGAAGGACCTGGCTTGGTGCTCCTCCTTCCCTGCTCTCCCATCTCACTGAGCTCTCCTTCCTCTCTCCCTTCCTGGCCTCATCCAGCATCTCTCATCCACCTCCTCTACCCCACTTGCACCTCCCCTCCCCCTTGCTGCTCCCTGTGTCTGTGCTGTATGAATACACCCTCTACCACTGTGTGCACTGAGGTCAGGGTTAAGGTGACACCAGGGTGGTGGTGGTGGGGGTGGGTGAGAGGAATTGATGGACACTCTGCTCCATTTCATGCCAGGTCCCCACTTCCTACTTAGAAGCATGATATCAAACCAGGTGGCCCCATTAGAGTCCATCTAGATTAGGGGTCCTCAGCTGGAGATCAAACTGCTGAGCTCCAAGGGGCCCTTGAGTTGAGACACAGTATGCATTCTCACACACATCCTGTTACACACGATGGACAAGAACACTCGGAGGGCATCTACTTCAGAATCCCCCCAACCCTAATTCCTTATACATGTTCTTGTACTTAATCTGATCATTGACTACATCGCATGGAGTCAGGAAATACCAAATCTGTATTAGTTCTTCAGAGAAACAGAACCAAATGGAGATATTGAGAGAGATTTATTTTAAGGAATTGACTCACCCTTATGGGGGCCAGCAAGTCGGAAATCCACAGGGCAAGGTTGGGGATTGGGGTGAGAGCTGATGTTGCAGTGTTGAGTCTGAAAGCTGGAAACTCAGGTGGCATTTCTACATTGCAGTCTGGAAGCAGAGCTCCTTTCTCTTCTGGAAACCTCAGTCTTTGCTCCTAAGGCCTTCCACCAATTCAGTACCCATACACATCTCCTGAAACCATACTTCACCTCGAAATAAAGACAATAGCAAAGTCATACTTCTCCCTCACAAAATACAGCTATCCAGCAGAAAACTGAAAATGCACTAACCCTTTCTCCAGAAGAGGATGCAATGTCCTTAGATAATGTCCACTCTTCTCCTTGATAGGCTGAAACTTTAATGCTCTACTAAAAAATTAACAATTCTCAAACACTATGGTGTAAATTTAATATGTCTTTGTGTTTTATGACAAGGGAAACAGATATTTGCTTAAAATATATACAAATATAAACATATGCATAAAAATGTGAGAAAAGTACTCAAAACAATGACAGTGTATTACAGTTGTTATCTTTTTTTGTTGTTGTTTGTTTGTTTGTTAGAAAACAGGTTCAGAAGAGTTCTGTCTCCCCAGGCACTGCCAGGGCTTTTCTTTGGGACATGGCAGGTCAGCATCTGTGCTGGAAGGAGCTCAGTCTTCTTTGGACTCACTGGGATTTGGGCTTCAGGACTACACAGGGCTCTGTCCATGCTGTCAGGAGCCTGGTTCTTCAGGACCTGCCTGGAGAGGCGCCGCCTGGAGGACGAGGCCCAAGACATCCCCAACACCCAAGACAGAGTGGCTCCTAATATAATCTCAGTGCCACTAAAATACATGTGGACTCTTCCAAGGGCGGTTAGCCTCACATCTTTGTGTGAACTGGATCTGTTTCTTCAAAGCCATTGTCTAAATATTGAAGACGCTGTGTGGCATCCTCAGTTGGTGGCTTGTTTTGGACTCGGGGCTCCATTTCAGTTTGAATTTCCAAATTGAGTGGATTCAGCAGGCCTGCCAGCTGGGAGCATGGCCTCTACTGAACTGAGTGGTTGGGGCCTGCACTTCCCAACTGGCCAGCAGGTGGCGCCAAGACCAACTCTGACTTTTGGGGCTCCTGAGTGTTCAGCTGGAGGACTGAATTCCGTGCTCCGTGCAGTGGACAGGAGCTTGGCCTCCTCAGGATCTTCCAGGACTTTGACTTCTGGACAACGCCGGGACATGTCAACATTGACAGAAGATCAGTTTCCTCAGGACAAACTGGAGCTTCGGCTTCTTGATGATGCTGGACCGCATCCATGCAGGCAGGAGCCCAGTGCCTTCAGGACCCACTAGGAGGCATCTTCGCAGGAGTAAAAGGTAAGGAAAAGGTCAGAAGAAGCGTCTTGTGCATGGATTGCTGCTGAGGGGGTTCATTTTCAGTGGAGTCAGCAAAGGAAGGGCTTGACGTGGACCGTTGGGAATTTTAGTTAGTTTTGTGTGTGGTGTAGACTGGACCCAGTATCTTTTGGTGTGTGGTGTCTAGCTTTCGCGGCAGCATTTATTGGGGGGAATGGTCCTTCCCTGGTGGTGTGTGTCCTTGGCATCTTTGTCACAAATTAACTGACCACACACACGTGGATTTGTTTCTAGGCTCTCTGTTCTGTTCCTGTGGTCCATGTGCCTATTTTTGTGCCAATACCACACTTTTTTTGGTTGCTATAGCTTCATGGTGTAGTTTGAAATCAGTGATGAAGATGCCTCCAGCTGTGTTCTCCTTTCTTAGGATCGCTTTGGCTACTCAGGGTCCTTTGTTGTTCTGGACAAATGGTGGGATCGTTTTTTGTTTCCGCGTAAAATGCCATTTGAATTTTGTTAGGGATTGAATTGAATGTGTGCACAGCTTTGGCTAGATGAACATTTTAACAATATTCTTCCAGTGTGTGAGCACGGATTGTTTTTCTATTGATTTGTGACTTTAGTTTCTTCGTCAGTGTCTTATGGTTTTCAGTGTGCACATCGTTCATGTCTTTGGTTAGATTTGTACCTGGGTGTTTTGTTCTTTTTGATGCCTTTGTGGATGGAATTGTTCTCTTAATTTTTCTTTCTGGTGCTTCATGGTTGGTGTACAGAAATTCAACTGATTTTTATGTATGGCTTTTGAATTATTCAACTCTACTAAATTCATTTATTATAACAGGTGTTTTTTTTTTTGGTGATTTGATGTGCAAAATTGGAACTCAAAAGTCCCACTGTTTCTATCATAACCCAGGTCATATGCAACACCCAAGATATAGTGGCTTCTCATATAACCTTCCCACGGCGCCTCTTAATAACATGTCATTGCTTCCTAATTGTTCATTTGGCGATGTTCTGTTCGTAGCTTGAAGTCACCCATAATGGGAATATTTACACTACAGAAATAGACAAATATTACCAATAAGGTCTTTTGGTGTGTGTGTGATTCGTTAAACATTACCTGTGCATCACTGAATATGAGCTCCATGATAATGGAGATTTTTTTTTTCATCCTAACACCTAAAACAATACCTTGCACATAGCAAGTGTTTAATAAAAGTTGACTTAATCAATTTAGCTAAGCTCAATATCCACCACTGTACAACTGGGAAAGCTGAGGCTCAGAGAGGTCGTCACTTTCTCAAGGTTGTCCAGCTCATAAGCAAGTAAGCCAAGATTTAAATCCAATTCACTCTGACTTCAGACCTAAGCTCTGTATTTCCACAGAGAAGGGGGACCCAGGTGTAGAGATTTCCTCAGACATTTTGACCATCTTTCCTAAAGGACACTGAGTAGGTGCCACCACAAGGAAGACCAGGGTGGCCTGAGGGACCATGGGTACCAAAGAGGCCAGCTTTCTCCATCACCATCATTGACACGTTTTCCTCTATGCCGTGGGATTGACAAAAATAAATTCTCTCTCAGCCCACAACTTCTTAATTAGGCTGTAGTCACATATCTTCAGACTTCAGAAAAGGCAGTGGAAGCAGCTTACAGCCATTGGCAGCTAACAAGAAGAAGTAGGGTAGCCACTGGCAGTATTTTCTCCTTGCTCAGTAACTCGAGTCTGGCCCGAAATCTCTATTATTCTTCCAGGAGGATGGTCATGATTAAAGGATTCCTTCTGCAGCTGAGGCCCAATGATAAGGACTTTCTGTTTAGACCCTCCTAAACTACAAAAAGAACATAAATCATCATTTTGCATCAACTTAGTTTCCATATTTTATTTTTACTGGAAATTGTGAGGAGGGGGCACAGTAGGTTAGGAAACGTGGGTTTGATAAAAGAAGCACGCCCATAGTATGGTTGATGTGTTTCTGATGGGGGGGGGTCAATTCTACAGCATGATTAATTAATCTCTCTTATTTTATGAGACGCAGCAACCAACTTGCAGGGAAGGGACCAGGTATTTATGAAGTCCTAAGGTGTGCCAAGCATAGTGCAGCATGGCCTAGATATTACCTCTTAGTCATAGAAAAAATTGTAAAAGTTGATGTTATTAACCCTATTTTATAGCGAAGAAACTGTGCATGGGAGGAGTTGAGCACCTTGTTCAAGGCTCCATGGCTAGTGAGTGATAGGACATGGCTAGTGGCCTCTGCGGGCTCCTCCCAAACTTCTCTCCATCAACCCCCTTTCCTTCCTGCATGTCTAGTCTCCTCCCTTCAGCATCTCAGCTTCCTCCTCCCCCACGTCCAGGAGGCTGCAAGCCCCGTCCCATTTGTCTACACCACCATCCACGTCCTCTCCGGAGGTGTCTCTGGATCTTAACCTTTGAAGAGTGGCTCTTAGAAGCTAACTCAGATTCCTCCTGCTGATGTGGGTGACTTCTCATCATGGAACTAAAGGCTCTTTTGCTTTCAGGGGTGAAGGTAGAGAACGATGAACAAAACGTGCAAAGGGGAGCAGAGGAATCTGGCAAATGGAAAAAAACCCTTCTTTTTTCCTACTGATTAACTCCATTAACTGAGGGCAAATTTCTTGAAGCAGCTCAGCATCACTTTGAGGGATCCCGCTAGCCCTGCTTTCCCTTTAACATCACTGGAGAGGGAGAAGCGCTTCCTGGGGAGGAGAGAAATTATGCAGTGAAAACGGAGCTCCTTAAAAAAATTTCTCCTCCCCGGGGCTTCCTAATCTCTCTTTCCTCTAACCTCAGAGAGGGCCAGACAAGGAATTTCCTGCTTTTGTTTTTAATTTAATTTTTATTTTATATTAGAGTATAGTTGATTTGCAATGTCGTGTTAGTTTCTGGTGTACAGCAAAGTGATTCAGTTGTACATATACATATATCCATTCTTTTCAATTCCTTTTCCATTACCAGTTATTACAGAATGTTGAGTGGAGTTCCCTGTGCTATACAGTAGGTCCTTGTTGATTATCTATTATATATATAGTAGTGTGTATATGTTAAGCCCAACCTCCTAATTTATCCCTCCCCCCCACCTTTCGCCTTTGGTAACCATACATTTATTTTCGAAGTCTGCGTCTTTTTCTGTTTTGTAAATAAATCATCTGTATCACATTTTTAGATTCCACATATAAGTAATATCATATGGTATTTGACCTTCTCTGACTGACTCACTTCACTTAGTATGATAATCTCTAGGTCTATCCATGTAGCTGCAAATGGCATTATTTCACTCTTTTTAATGGCCAAATAATATTCCTGTGTGTGTGTGTGTGTGTGTGTGTGTGTGTGTGTGTGTTGGATACCACATCTTCTTTATCCATTTATCTGTCAGCGGACATTTAGGTTGCTTCCATGTCTTGGCTATTGTAAATAGTGCTGCAGTGAACATTGGGGTGTATCTGTCTTTTCAAATTATGGTTTTCTCCAGATGTATGCCCAGGAGTGGGATTGCAGGATCAGATGGTGGAATTTCCTGCTTTTTAAAGTCACTGTCTTGAGTCTTTTAATTCAGGAAATCAAAGCAGGACCATAAGCCAGCCCTTCATGGGATGACACAGCCACTCTGGTGTGTGTGGGGTGTCTGGGCATCTTCAAAAACATGGCAGAGCAGGTAATTAAATAACAAAACAGATGCTATTGAGAAAATAGTGTGGGTGGCACAGTGGGCCAGAAGTTGAGACGGGAGCAAATGGAGACATAATTTTGCTTCCTGCGACACGCACTCCTGAGTTCCACTTTATTGTAAAATGGGCCCCGTCTCCAATCTCCATCAAGTATTTTATACGTACACATATGTCTTTGTGCTTTGAAAATGAGAACGGATTCATATTCTTAACTGGTATTAAGTTTACAGTGTTGGAGGTTTCATTTGCATAATAAAATGCTATGCAAGAGGAGATGAGGGTTAATCAAAGGGTTTTATCACTCTTTTTAATTATCTTCATTATGCCAGAACAAGATGTAAATTTTAATTCTACCTTGTTAGCTAGCGGATTCCACCAAACTTTGGAATATCCTAATCATCTGTCATTTTTAATAGGCACAGATGCCAGTGATTTTAGCAAACGAAATGCCCTAAATATTGTAAGCTTTGTTAATCTGATTGATATATCATTTAATATCATTTAACAGTTATTAATGTTAAACATAATATCACCCCAGATGGAGGCCCCTGTGAGCCACAAATGGGTCCCCCGAGTTTTTCTTTCCCCATCCTGCTCTTCATCAACTTACATTTGAAATTCTTCCCCATTCACACAGCACTTCTTTGTTTTTCTCCTGCTCCATCAAATCTGTAACCAGAGTGTGCTATTCATGTGCAGTTCTTTTTCAGTGATCCACAAACTCTTCAGGTTTCTCAAAAGATATAGTACATACTGTGGTCTTAGCCCACGGACATGAAAAGGATTTTCAAGGGATGAGCAGTGGGGGATGTCTACGTAGGTGTTGGGTTTATCTGCTAAACTTACTGTACAGAAGCCAAGCAAAGTCTTCATCCCAGCCTGGGTGATCAGAGGCAGAGCCTGCAGATCCCATTTAAATGAGGGCACTGCTGAAGAGTAAACACCAAAGCAGGCTTTCCCTGGGCTCCAGGAGATAAGCAGTGATGCAGAAAGAGGTGGCTGCCCTTGTCTACTGCTGCTGAGCTTGGAGCTGGTGGGAGGTGGGACATGAATCAGCAAGGCTAAGCATCCCCAGTGGGTCAAATGGATGTTTCTTATGGCCCTCTGGTCGTGCTTTAGGTGTGAAAAGTGGTGCTATGGAATGAAGGTTGGGGTCTTTGGGAGGTAATTAAGACTAGATGAGATCCTGAGGATGAAGCCCTCACGAATGGGATTAGTGCCAGTTTAAGAGTCATGAAACAGCTTGCTTCCTCTCTCTGCTCTTTGCCATGATAAGATACAGCAAGAAGTCGCCCATCTGTAACCCAGAGAGGTCACCAGAACCTGACCACACTGGCAGCATAATCTCAGACTTCCAGCCTCCAGAACTGTGAGAAATAAATTTCTGTTGTTTATGAGCCACCTAGTCTAAGGCATTTTAGTTATAGCAGCACAAGGTAACTAAGCAGCTGGTATGCTGTAAATTAATTGTGGAATTAGGCATCTGGGCCAGAGGATCCCACCTTTGATCTCTTACTAGCTGTGCCACCGTGGACAAATCACTTAACCTCTCTGGGCCTCAGTTTCCTCAAATGTAATGAGATGGATCATGAAATCTGATCATGAGTTTTAAATGGCATCAAGCATGGATTTTGGCATAGAGTAGGTACTCAGTTATGATGGTGTGATACTGTGATTTATAATAAGAAATATGTATTCGGACTTCCTCCCGTTTCTAGCTCAGAGCTCATAAAACCCTTGGAATTTCCAGTGATAAGAGTGATCAATTTCGTTCCTTTTTATGGCTGAGTAATATTCCATCGTATATATGTGTGAAATTGAGTTATTTGTAGTGAGGTGGATGGACCTAGAGTCTGTCATACAGAGTGATGTAAGTCAGAAAGAGAAAAACAAATACCGTATGCTAACACATATATATGGAATCTAAGAAAATGATATTGATGAACCTAGTGGCTGGCAGGAATAAAGACACAGACTTAGAGAACTGACTTGAAGACACAGAGGGGGAAGGGGAAGCTGGGACGAAGTGAGAGAGTAGCATTGACATATATACACTGCCAAATGTAAAATGGATGGCTAGTGGGAAGCAGCCGCATAGCACAGGGAGATCAGCTCGGTGCTTTGTGATGATCTAGAGGGGTGGGATAAGGAGGGTGGGAGGGAGACTGCAAGAGGGAGGAGATATGGGGATATATGTATACATATATAGCTGATTCACTTTGTTATACAGCAGCAACTAACACAACAATGTAAAGCAATTATACTCCAATAAAGCTGTTAAAAAAAAAATTAACCAAGGTATCTCTTGTTATGTTAACGACCTCACCTAAGGGGGTTGCTCTTTGCCAGGAGAACCAGCCCTGTGATTAGAGGGTTGAACTTTCAGTCCCATCCACCTGATCTCCTGGGAGGTGAGAGGGGCTGAATGTTGAATCAATGGCCAATAGCCAATGATTTATCAATTGTGCTGATATAATGAAGCCTCCATAAAAACCCAAAAGGATGAGGTTCAGAGAGCTTCTGGGAGTAGCTCTCTGTCTCTGTCTCAGTCTCTCTCTCTCTCCCTTTCTCTCTTGATAACCTCAGGCTTGCCTTTCTGTATAGAGCCCAATCAATAGTTACCTTCAGAACCCACTCCTGGCTTGAAAACAATTGGAGGAGCTATCATATCACTTGCCTGATCCAACCGGTGAATACCATGTCAGATACATTTTGAATGGCGGCCTTCCAGTTCTGCAGAAACTGTAAAATTGACCCACCCTAAGAAATTATCACGGTTGCTGGGATCAGGGACTCTCAAGCCACCTGTCACCTCACCTTCAGAGCATCTACCTCTGAGCTGTCTTTGTAGGCGATGCAGCAGGGAACAGATGTGAAACGCTTCGTATTCTATGGCAATGGTGCAAAGATAGTGGCCCCATTAAAATTCAGACATTCTCTTAAAGTTACCCCGAAAGGGGACTTTTTTATTGCAGTATGTGGAATTCCTCTTGCGACAAGTGTCTTTTTAGTAAAAATCAATACTCCTTTTAAAAAATAAAAATGATTGGTAGTTTGATAGTTAATTGTGTGTGTGTGTGTGTGTGTGTGAGAGAGAGAGAGAGAGAGAGAGAGAGAGAGAGAGAGAGATTTTATGAGTTAAAAATAAATATGGAGGAAAAAAATGGACCAGTTACTAAGATTAGAATGTAATCTCTTTGCAGGGACAGAGGAACCCTATGTCAGCACTGTCCAGTAGAACTTTCTATGCTGTCCAATATGGTAGCTACTAGTCACATGGACCTATTAAGTACTGGAAATGTGACTAGTGCAACAGAGGAAATGTGTTTGTAATTTTAAATAATTTAATTTTAAATGGCCATATGTGGAGAGTGTCTAGCGTATTGGACAGTGTCACCCTATGTTCACCCCAGCCTGAAGCTGAGGCCCTCTGTGAGCCCTTATTCTACAGAGGAAGTTGACTTTTTCACTCTATGGTACAATGATTTGCTGAGTTGTTCTCAAGGTCCAGGAGGCTGTGGCATCTATCTCACTGTTTTTTATATCATTGCTTTCATTTGTCCATCAAGGATTTGAGTATCTACTATGCACCTAGCCTTGTGCTAGACCTTGAAAAATCAAATAAAGTGATGGCCCCAGAAGCTCACACATCAGTAGGGATGACAGGCTAGGAAAGAGTCAATTACAACCGAGGAGTTCCATGATAGCAATGCAGAACCAGGTTCTGAGAGAGAAGTGATGAAGTTCTCTTAACTCAGTCCAGGAAGGGGAAGTGAGAGAAGGCTGCCAGAATAAGGAAGATGGAATGAAATGGCCAGGATAGGAGGAGGTGCTTCTAGGAAAAAGAATGGGACTATTCAAAAGAATGACCACATAAGAAAATGTGGCACTGGACAGAGTTTACATTTCTAAGTACCACATGTGAGTGCAAGGAAAAAACATGACTTGAAAAGAATATATTTTCTTCTAGCTAAATCTAGATATATCTGCATAAAACTCTCCACCCTTCCAGGCTGGCAGGAAATTTAATCTCTGTTACTACCATGCCTGCTCTTCCAGTGTCACCCAAGGTCAAGGAAAGTTCTGAGGTTTGTACAAGGTCTAGTCTAGAACCTTTGAAAAAGGCCCTCCAGTCTATGTTATACGGGTTACCATTCACATGCGTATTTACCCTGCAACATCCCCTGTTCCTCAGACCTAAAGCCCCAAGGACCAGGGTCTAAAGTCCCTCATTGCCCTTTGCAGACACTCCCCTCTGGGGACCACCTGCCCCTGCTGCTACAAGGGCAATAATTCCTCATATCCTCACACTTTCTGTGCCTCCCTAAATCCCCATCACCTTGCAAGTCTTGGGGAAGCTCCTTCCCATCTTCCTCATGTGTCGTCAATGCTTTCTCCCACCATCTTTTGGGCAGGGATGATATACATTATCTCTTATCAGCAGGTCTTTAAATAGCCTGTGTTTGTCCTAGCGATGGGGGACAGACTGCTCAAACCATTAGATTTTTTTTAAATGATTCATCAATTCTGTTACAAAATATTCAGGAAATTAATAAGTCCTGGAGATCAACTCTATAGCATAGTGCCTGTAGTTAACTATACTGTATACGGAAACATTTGCTAAGAAGGTAGATCTTATGTTAAATGTTCTTAGCACAAAATAATAATAATAATAAATAAGAGTGAAAGGAAAATTTGGAGGAGATGAGTGGGTTTGTGACAAATTATGTCAGTAATTTCACAGATGTATACTTACCTCTAAACTTCTCTACTTGTATATGTTAATCATGTTCAGCTTTTTTAATGTCAACATTTTTTTTTAATACTCAAGAAATGGTAGGCAATTCCCTATAAAATGACAGAAGGTAAGGAGAAGACAGAGAGGGCCAGGTCAAGGAGGAAAACTTTAAATGTATAAGAAGCTTGGAGTACTGGATTCTTTGGATGTTGGCATAATGGGCATCCTCAGGCTTTTTGTTACTATGTTTTGGCTGCCTGCACCTGAACCTCTTTGTATGCATAAAAGATTCACCACTGGGTGCAACGTTTAAGTCTTGGTATCCACCACAGTCTGCCTCCTACCAGATAAATGGAGAGCGTTATGGTGAATTCTGTCCTCCAGAAAGATGTGTTTAAACCCTAACTCTAGACCTCGGAATGTGACCTTACTGGGAAATAGGGTCTTTGCAGATATACTCAAGATGAGAGGACTTCCCTGGTGGTGCAGTGGTTAAGAATCCGCCGGCCAATGCAGGGGACACGGGTTTGAGCCCTGGTCTGGGAAGATCCCACATGCCGAGGAGCAACTAAGCCCGTGCACCTCAACTACTGAGCCTGCACTCTAGAGCCTGCGAGCCACAACTACTGAAGCCTGTGCACCTAGAGCCTGTGCTCTGCAACAAAAGAAGCCACCGCAATGAGAAGCCCACGCACCGCAATGAAGAGTAGCCCCGCTCGCTGCAGCTAGAGAAAGTGCACGTGCAGCAACGGAGACCCAAGGCAGCCCCCAAAACTTAATTAAATTGAAAAAAAAAAGATGAAATCATTAGGGTGGTTCTTAATCCAATATGACTGATGTCCTTATAAGGGAAAATTTGGACACAGAGACAGACTTGAAGGAGAGGGAAGACAACAGGACGAGACACAGGGAGAAGACAGCCATCTACTAGCCAAGGACCACCTGAGGCTACTGGAAGCTAGGAGAGAGACCTGGAACAGATCCTTCTCTAGCACCTTCAGAGGGACCATGGCCATGTTGACACCTTGACTTTGGACTTGTGGGCTCCAGGACTGTGAGACAATAAATTTCTGTTATTCTAAGCCACCCAGTTGTGGTACTTTGTTATAACAGCAGTAGGACATGAATATAGCCATTACTCACTTTCTCAGCCTACCTGGCAGCCAATCAGGTGCATCCACCCAGGATGCACCTGGGCAAAGGGGCACATGGTAACATGGTAACATCCATCTTCAGTGTGAGAATGGTACCCACCCAGCACCAAGTTCCCCACCCTGGACCACAACTGTAGCATGAATTAACCCGTGGTCCCAACTGTATTGCCTTCCTTTGCTCCTGCCTGTTTTCTGAGGGTGGTGATTCTGTGTGCTGAAAGCCTTCCAGTAACTTCCATCACTGCTTAAATCAGCACACAGCAGTTTCTTTTGCTTGCAACTGATAACCTGGCTGATACAGATGGAGAGCCATGAAGGATGTAATACCTCCCTGAAGTGGTAAGTGGTGGACAGGGGCGAAGAATAGTCTGTAAGCAGCTGTCAGGTGCTCCTGGGGAGAGGGGAGAGAATTAGGCTCAGCTGGCAACTGAGGATATGGGAGAGCCTGAAAGAGACAGCGGGTGCATAGTGTAAAGTGTGTGTGTATGAGTGTGGGTACACATGCATGTACATTTGCACGTCCTCAGCTACAGATCTTCTGGAGGCAGAGCAGCCACTCGTGCCCACGGGGGTGAACTTCAGTCGTCTGGTGTCTCTCACTAAACAGTGTGTTCAGGCTTCAGCAGCGCCGAGCAGGGCAGACAACAGTCTCCAAGTTTGAAAAATGAGCTGCTTCACTCTCCTGGTGCTAATGTCTTTTTCGAAGAAACTTACATCTTGGAAATGTCGTGACACGTTGCAATCACGGAGAACACAGCCACAGTAATTGGGAGTGTTTCTTCAAGAGCAGAGCGTGTCCGAGAAGATACATGGCTCCCAGCATCATTTCTGGCAACCGTGGTCAGGTGGGGGAGTCCGGTGCGGGAAAGCTGCCTGGGAAATAAATCCTGGTGGGAGCTCCAGCTGCCGGGCCCGCTTTGGGAGTCAAAAGGATGCAGGGCTAGTACTGGCTGGCTGCACATTAGTTGTGTGACTTTGGCCATGCCTACAAATTGGTCTGTGACTCGGTTTCTCCACCTTTCAATGAGAATAACATCACATGCATTGTTGGTTGCTCATAGTAGTGTTACTGAGTCCAAGCTCGTACTGCTCACCACACGACAGGCCAATCAACCCAGAGACGAGGTGTTGGGGCAAGGAGTAGTGACTTTATCTGGAAAGCCAGCAAACCTAGAAGATGGTGGACTAGTGTCCCAAAGGACCATCTTGCCCGGGTTTGGATGCTAGTTTCTTTTATAGAGCAAAGATGGGGAAGTGAGGAGGTAAAGTAAAAAAGCGATAAGTTATTGCAAATATTTCCCCTTTCAGGCCAGACTCTGGAGGGGATTTGTTAATTTCTTCCTTCTTGCAGCCATTCACAGGTGGGCCTGGTCAGGATGTTTCCTAGGAGCTTAAACAAAGGTATTTTAGCTTAACTTTAGGTCTGGGAGGCAGAGTCCCTGGACGTGAGCCATTATGTATCCTTTAAATTATAGGCAACATCCCTTTAGTGTTTAACTTGTAGCCAAATCAATAGAATACAAAGGTTAAAGTAAAAGAACCAGATCTAATATGGAGTCAGATTTGTTCTTCCCTATTAAAGTAGTGCCTTGTATACAATCAACTTCCAGTGAACTAGAAATCATTATGATGTTTTGCACATCTGATACTTGCCAGGCATGTACTGAGCGCTATCACATATTAGCTAACTTAAAGCACACAAGCACCCCACGAGATGGTGCCGTAACCATCACTGTTAAGAGGAGGAAGAATGGAGGCATAGAGAGGCTAACTATCCTTCTCAATGTCCTAAAGCTAGAGTGTGGCATTGACAAGATCTGAACTCAGAACAGAGCTGGTGTTTGAGTTCATAGCCACAAAATGATTGGTCTCTCATGACAGATGCTGTGGTTTTGTGAAAAGTCCTAAGTGCTAGTAAATTTCTCATGGGTTAACATTTACAATATTGGAACTCCTTTAAAAGACAGAGTGAACAAAACCAGAGTAGATTTGCTTCTATTCGTGACGATTTTGAATGAGCTCGTAGTAACAACAAAAATAACTATAATACTTCCACACTGTGGGCTACCAGTGGGTACTCAATGTGCCAGGCGGTAGATAGTTTCAATAAATGATCCCAGTTGAATCCTTCCAGGGGACATGTTCCCATTTTACAGATGGGAGACTGAAGGCCCAGAGGACCTCCCAGTCCAAAGATTATCCAGCAAAACAAATAGCTGTGATGGGATTCAAATTCAGATGGACAGGTTACAGAGGCTCTGCTTTTTCCTCTCTGAAAAGCTGTCATAGACCAGTTTTCCTCAAAGAAATATCCGTTGAAAATATTTGAACCTTTGGGCTCCTATCTCAGACAGAGAAAAAAAGCACAAAGATGTTAACAAGATAATGTAAATATTAACATTCACTTTAAGAGGTTAAATTACCTAGAAGCCCTCATTTCTAAAGGCCAACCTTCTCTGGTCTGCTTTCTCCAGAGCACTCTAACCTTTTCCTTGAGGAAATTAGGCCCCCGATACCTGCTTTGCAGAGACCTCAGGATTTCCAGGCTGTCATCTGGGAAAGGAGGAGAAAGGAGAAAACTGGCTGTTCATTGCCTGCCCTTGGACATCTGGATCTTTCAAGGCAGGCCCTGGGATGCCTGCTTGGCCCAGCTTGTCTGCTCCCATTAGCACACCGCTCATGTGTGACAAAGGTATTTGGAAAAGATGAGGACTTGGAATTCCAGCTCTTCAGTAAAAACAGAGCTATATCAAGATGACATAACACGTGACTGAATATGAGTTCTTTAGAAGTCCTGCTTTAAATAATTGCCAAGACTGATTTGTAATATGATCAGTGTTTGTTCAGAAACATTAAAAATTGCAAGCAGGCCTGGAAGCATCTTTCTCATTTTTCTGTAATATTGGCAGCATTCCTCTCTCAGAGACAGAGAGGAGGGTTGATAGACACAAGACAGAAGGTTCAAAGAGGAGTGTCTCTGAAGTCACCTGTCTATGACTGTGCTATCTAATTATGAGATCTCCCAGCTGTATGACAATTTAACAAGTCACTTCACTTTGCCTACACTGACTCACCCCTCCTGTCAAGTGGTCACAGTAATTCCTTCATTGAGATCCTTTTAAGGCACCAACTGTGTCTTATATATCCCTCTAAATGCAGTGACTGACCATAGTAGGTGGTCAATTAATGAGTGGTAAATAATCCAAGTTGTTGTGAGTACTACATGAAATAACTTATTTTGGAAAAGCTCTCCCTAAATTCCTGGTACATACTAGGTGCTTAAAAATAGCTGTTTTCGGGCTTCCCTGGTGGCGCAGTGGTTGGGAGTCTGCCTGCCGATGCGGGGGGCACGGGTTCATGCCCCGGTCCGGGAGGGTCCCACGTGCCACGGAGCGGCTGGGCCCATGAGCCGTGGCCGCTGGGCCTGCGCGTCCAGAGCCTGTGCTCCGCAACGGGAGGGGCCGCGATGGTGAGAGGCCCGCGTACCGCAAAAAAAAAAAAAAAAAAAGCTGTTTTCTCTTCTCCCATCTTTAGCCTCTCATTTGTGCCTTTAAAAACGCTACTATACACTTTGTCTTTCATACTCTCTGAATTCACTGGACACATTTTTTGGAAGTTTAACAGATCTCAAATTCAATATATCCCATACTGAACTTCTGATTCTCCTTCCAAAACTCTCTCTTCCCACAGTTTTCCCCATCTCAAGTGTTGGCAATGCCATCCTTCCATTTGCTAAAAATAAAAACAAAATGCAAAACACAAAGCAAACAAATTTTTTAATCCGTTGATTATTTTATATATTAAACTATGTTATTTGATAGCTAAATAGTTATGGCCCTTATATTTTTATTGCAGATTGCATGTTATGTCACAATGTCAGACAATCCTTTGGATTTCATGAATTTTGCCTTTATCTGACCTTATGTAAAAGCAGAATTTCCAACTCTTTCTTTTTGCTTGTTTTCTCAAATAAAGCTTCACTTGTCTTATTTTTAACTTTTTTCTTTACATTTGGTTGCATTTAATTTCTTTGTTTTTTCTTAGTATGAGAATCTTCTTTTTTTGTAATAGGAGAGTCTATGAACACATTACCTGATATAGTTACTCTTACATGTGTCATTTTATCTTATGCTTCCTGTATGCTTTTTGCTGTTGTTTCATTTGTGGTATTTTTAGTGATTTCTTGAAATTTCTTTTGTTCTTCTGACCTTTCCCATGTAGATTGTTTGGTTACCATACGTGATATTGTGATTCATAATGAGAAATATATATTTGGTTTTTGTCTTTTGTTTCTAGCACAGAGCTCCTAAAGCCCTTGGAATTTTTTAAAGGTGTCTCTTATGTTAATGAATGCGTTTTTGGCCTCATCTAAGGATGAGGCTGGTTGCCAGGAGAACCAGACATGTGATTAAAGGGTTGGAACTTTCAGTCCTACCCCTACACATTCCCCCAACTTCCCCTACCTTGGTGGAAGTTGAACCAATCACCAATGGCCAATGATATAATCAGTCATGCCTCTGTAATGAAGCCACCATAAAACCCCAAAAGGACAGAGTTTGGAGAGCTTCTGGGTTGGTGAACACATGGAGATTTGGGGAGAGAAGCATGGCTGAAGACAGTGTGGAAGTTCCCCACCCTCTCCCCATACCTTGCCCTGTGCATCTCTTACACCTGGTGGTTCCTCACTTACATCCTTTTATAATAAACCACTGATCTAGTAAGTAAAATTTTTCTCTGAGTTCTATCAACCACTCGCTCACAGAACTGACGTATAAACAGTCGGTTAGAAGTACGGGTAACAACCCGGGCTTGCGACTGGCGTCCGAAGGAGGGGATAATCTTGGAGGACGGAGCCCTTCACCTATGGAATCTGATGCTGTCTCCAGGTAGATAGTGTCAGAATTTAGTTGAATTGTAGGATACCGAACTGGCATCCAAGAATTTCTTGTTGGTGTGGGGAACCTCCCCCAACCTTGGAATTGATACTGGAACCTATTTATCCTGTAACTTTCCCAACAATGTGAAAAACATACATCTTATTTTTTACTCCATTATTGGCTAATATTAATTTTCTCAAGAGCATCTTTTAAATTATATGATTGTGTGTGACTCATCACCACAACTCTATATATTTTAACTTCTTTATAGTCTGTCTTGCCTGATAAGATGTAAGTCTCTTGAGGTCAGGTACGCTGACTTGTCCCCACTGTAGCTCCAGCACCAGGCAAAGACCACTGCATACAACACATGCCCAATAACTTTTTCGAATAAAAGAAAGAATTTCTTTGTCAGTTGCTTCATTAGCAAATATTTTCTCCCATTCTGAAGGTTGTCTTTTGGTCTTGTTTATGGTTTCCTTTGCTGTGCAAAAGCTTTGAAGTTTCATTAGGTCCCATTTGTTTATTTTTGTTTTTATTTCCATTTCTCTAGGAGGTGGGTCAAAAAGGATCTTGCTGTGATTTATGTCATAGAGTGTTCTGCCTATGTTTTCCTCTAAGAGTTTGATAGTTTCTGGCCTTACATTTAGGTCTTTAATCCATTTTGAGCTTATTTTTGTGTATGGTGTTAGGGAGTGATCTAATCTCATACTTTTACATGTACCTGTCCAGTATTCCCAGCACCACTTATTGAAGAGGCTGTCCTTTCTCTACTGTACATTCCTGCCTCCTTTATCAAAGATAAGGTGACTGTATGTGCGTGGGTTTATCTCTGGGCTTTCTCTCCTGTTCCATTGATCTATCTTTCTGTTTTTGTGCCAGTACCATACTGTCTTGATTACTGTAGCTTTGTAGTATAGTCTCCAAAATTTATAAGCAGCTCATGCAGCTCAAGAACAAAAAAACAAACAACCCAATCCAAAAATGGGCAGAAGACCTAAATAGACATTTCTCCAAAGAAGACATACAGACTGCCAACAAACACATGAAAGAATGCTCAATATCATTAATCATTAGAGAAATGCAAATCAAAGCTATAATGAGATATCATCTCACACCAGTCAGAATGGCCATCAACAAAAAGTCTAGAAACAATAAATGCTGGAGAGGGTGTGGAGAAAAGGGAACACTCTTGCACTGCTGGTGGGAATGTGAATTGGTACAGCCACTATGGAGAACAGTATGGAGGTTCCTTAAAAGACTAAAAATAGAACTACCATACGACCCAGCAATCCCACTACTGGGCATATACCCTGAGAAAACCATAATTCAAAAAGAGTCATGTACCAAAATGTTCATTGCAGCTCTATTTACAATAGCCCAGAGATGGAAACAACCTAAGTGTCCATCATCGGATGAATGGGTAAAGAAGATGTGGCACATATATACAATGGAATATTACTCAGCCATAAAAAGAAACGAAATTGAGCTATTTGTAATGAGGTGGATAGACCTAGAGTCTGTCATACAGAGTGAAGTAAGTCAGAAAGAGAAAGACAAATACCATATGCTAACACATATATGTGGAATTTAAGAAAAAAATGACATTTAGAACCTAGGGGTAAGACAGGAAAAAAGACACAGACCTACTAGAGAATGGACTTGAGGATATGGGGAGGAGGAAGGGTGAGCTGTGACAAAGCGAGAGAGAGGCATGGACATATATACACTACCAAACGTAAGGTAGATAGCTAGTGGGAAGCAGCCGCATAGCACAGGGAGATCAGCTTGGTGCTTTGTGACCACCTGGAGGGGTGGGATAGGGAGGATGGGAGGGAGGGAGACACAAGAGGGAAAAGATATGGGAACATATGTATATGTATAACTGATTCACTTTGTTATAAAGCAGAAACTAACACACCATCGTAAAGCAATTATACTCCAATAAAGATGTAAAAAAAAAATTTCTTCATCCTCTCTTCCTTTCTTCTTAGGCTTTGTAAGCGTGACCTGACAGTCAAACCCAGCTGGTTTTTATGTTATTATTTTCATACTGTATAGCTTTTTAAAGAATTATTTTTGGCCTTTATGTACAATTTTGTGACCATATGTACAATTATCCTCCTCCCACTTACCAGACACCACCCAGAATTTTACTATCTCTAAGTCTACTTTTAGACAAGAACAGGTGTTCTCCTTTCTGCAGGAAAAAAAAAAAAAGCCTAGCCTTAAGAGACACAGCTCGCCTCCATAAGATCTATAAGAAAAGAGGTATAAGGTGAATTTTTTTGAGATGATTCTGTGCTGCAGGGGTTTCTTATCTACCTATACCCTGAGTAGCCCAATGCAAGAGGTATTAATTTCACACCTGTTCTGTGCTGGGTATCATATCAAGTGCAAGTTTTAGACAAATAAAACATTCATTCAACAAATGTGAATTGGGTTCCTACTATGTGACATGCACTCCACTGAGCTCTAGGGACATAACAAACCACATAGATGCACTTCATGCCATAAGATGTGCATAGAATAATTGTCCCTCACATCCAACTGCCGTGTAGCAATATATGAAATCATTTTTTTAAGCAGCTTTGGGGTAGATGAAACAAAAAATCATTGCCCCACCCCCCAAAATTTCAGAAATTCCAGAAAGGATCAAATACCTTTCACTGAAAACTAGTAGAAGGATATTCTGAGACAAGTGATCAGGTACATCATTTTGAAAGACAAATTACCGGCAATCCAGTTAAATTTTAAATAGCATTATGTAAATGAAAAATATCAAAGCGTGAGATATCCTAGCAAGACTCGCTCCAATTTCCTGCCTGGATGCTGAGTAAGGAATAGCCTGTTTAATATCATCTTGATAACGTTTTTACAGGTTCATGTTGGCCCATCAGATTGCAGTTTGTCATCTGCTACCTAGCAGTGTCCTAATTCCTCATCACTTCACAGGGTAAAATAATAGGCACAGAATTTCAAGGCATTTTTTTAATAATAGAAAAGTAGAGTGGGAATTAGGGGCTTTATTTCCACCAAGTGAAGTTTTTCCCTGGCTACAATAGGAATGGTTGTCAATGATTCAAACACAGTATGGTTTTGGGCTCACTTTTTCCACTGAATTAATTTATGAAAGATAACATAAAATGAATAAGAAAATCCCTAAAGCTCATTTTCCTTGCCTCCCACCCTTCCCAAAAGTTGAGGGAGGGGTTGTGATGAGAAGATGCATAAACGGGTGTGTGGTAGAAGGAATTTGGGCATCAAAGTTAGAGGGTCTTGGGTTTGAATCCAAGCTCAGGCCCTTAAAGCAGCTCCCCAGTCCCACTGAGCTCTTCAGCGGTCAAGTCCGGACCATGCTTCTTAATCATAAGATTCCTGGGGTCCTTAGGGTTAAGCTGTGAGTTTCCTGCAGAATGGGGATCATTGCAGGCATCCACTTAATTACAGATTTTAACGTTGTAATGTTTGGCATAGTTCCCTTCCCTCCCCCTCGATACTCTTTCTAATTTGCCTTCCAGGACATCTAACTCCTAGTTTTCCTCCCACCTTACTATCCATTTCCACACAATTTCCCGCACTGTCTCCTCTCCTCTTCCCTCTCTTTTCCTCTTAGTATTTGAGTGACTCAGGACCCCTTCCCTGACCCTTCTCTCTCCTCGAACTACACTCAGTCTCCATAGATATGCTCCATATGTACCACCATCTATATGCTGATAACTCAGATTTAGATCTCCAGTCTCCCAAATGCCAGAATCATAGCTATACCGCTCTTCCCCACATCTCCACCTGTAGGTCTAATCAATATCGTGAACTCAGCACATCCAAAAGTAAATTCTGCATCTTTCCCGCAAATCCTCCCGCATCCACAGCTTTCCCCAACTCAGCTGAAGGCAGCCTGATCCTTTTAACAGCTCAGAACAAAAGCCTCAAAGATACCCTTACTCCCTTTCTTATTCAAGTACCCCACATCCAGTCCACCAGGAAATCCTATGGGCTCCACCATCTTGTCAACCAAGAACTTGATGGAAATAAGGGTTAGTTAGCTCTCTGAAGAAACTTTACTCAGTGTATTTGCTTGTTTGGTTAATGCTGTTGACAGTTAATCATGGACCGTGGGCCCTCTCCCCACATCCACGGGTTCTGCCTCAGTGGGTTCCACCGACCACAGGTGGAAAATATTCAGAAAAAAAAAAAACTCCTCCAGAAAGTTTCAGAAAGCACAGCTTGAAGTTGCCACACTGGCAACCATTTACATAGCATTTACATTGTATTAGAGACGGTTTAAAGTATTCAGGAGGATGTGCATAGCTTACATGCAAATACTACACCATCTTATATAAAGGACGTGAGCACCCATGGACTTTGGTATCCATGGGAGGTTCTGGAACCATTCTCCCATGGATACCAGGAGACAACTGCAGCTTGTCTTTTGCTTGCTGGTTTCAGTTGTGATGAACACTCCATTAACCAGTTTGAGTGCTTAACCATCATGTGCCTGTTCTGATAGAGGAAAGGTGTCTGTTTCCCCTCCAGCCATCAGCAGGTGAAGGAAGGAGAAGTTAGCTACTGATGGGGGGGTGCCACAGAGAGGCTGTAATTGGTTTACTGGCCATTGTGGCCCTAGTGGTGTCACCAGTGGATGGGGAATTAGAGAGGTACCAGGCAAGGCATGGGGTCATATGTCGCCTTGTTTTCATCTTCTGAAATGTCATCTCCTAATTGCTATTGGCTAATGACCAAGGATATTTCTCTAATAACATGATTTTTACTAGGACAAAGAGCAGGGTAGATGTGTCCTTTGGCGTATTCTAACAGCTAGACGTGTGTGTGTGTGTGTGTGTGTGTGTGTGAAGCTTTTGAAAACAACTTTCCAATGATTCTATGGACTTTTACAACATAACTTATGGAACCATTTCACCTACGTGATTTCATTTGATTATCAGAGCAATCTTGTGATAAATCAGAGCAGTTATTACTGTTTTCATCTCATGCCGGATCCCCTGTACTCTCCTTTGCATTTTCTTTTTTTTTTCTATAGCATATATCACTTTTCACATAGCACTTAATGTGCTTGTTTATTACATGGTTTGCATCTTTTCTCTCTTCTGCTAGAACAACAGTAGAAATGTTTATTTACTTGACTCATTAACCTTAAACATCTAGAACAGTCCCTAGCACATAGCAGGCACTCAAGAAGTATTTGGTGAAAGATTGAAATGTGAGCATGTCTATCAAGTACATTTCAACATGAATGGCATCACCAGCCCAGGATGTAACCTCCTCTGGAGTTTTCTTGATTCCCTCTGCATGATATTCTTTTTCAGAACAGACTTGTTTCCATCTTAATATCTAAACTTCAGTTAAAACGTTTGATGTTCCTAAAGACCTGATAAGAGCAATTTCTAATCAGACAAAGTTTTGAATGCATCATTTCCCTACTTTGTCTTGGCTATCAGGAAGCTCGGAGTCAGACGTATTACTCAGTCTGATCACCAGCTCATCCTCTTCCTTGCTCTCTTATTCTGTGTGCCTGTGTGCTTTCACAATAAACTCATTTCTTTTTTTAAAGTAGATGTGAATATTGATGAGATTTAAATTGAGATTGAACACAAAGTAAGAGATTTCCAAAGCAGTCCTCTTTATCCTAATGGGCTATCCAAATTATAATTCTAAAAAAAAAAATTGTTAAAATTTACAGAATGCTTAATATGTACCAGACTTACCACTCAGACCTGACCCACTCCTCCAATTTATGGGACCTCCCTGACTCTTGAGGGTATTGGAATTTTAAGCTCCTAGCTTAGGTGTCAGATTACATTTGAGATTTGATTGCCTGGGCTGGAAGAAGTGTGGTGAATACATCTTTTTAGTCTAAAGGGTCAAGAGTGGGACAGAGAGCTAACACTATGATAAATATAGGGGCTCGCTAAGACCTTAAAAAACTATCTAGTTCACTCTTTTTTTAATAGATTGATTTATTTATTCGTTTGTTTATTTTTGGCTGTGTTGGGTCTTCGTTGCTGCACGAGGGGTTTCTCTAGTCGCGGCTAGCGGGTGCTACTCTTTGTTGTGGTACGGGGGCTTCTCACTACAACGGCTTCTCTTGTTGCGGAGCACGGGCTCTAGGCGCACGGGCTTCAGTAGTTGTGGCTCACGGGCTCTAGAGCGCAGGTTCAGTAGTTGTGGTGCACAGGCTTAGTTGCTCCTCGGCATGTGGGATCTTCCCAGACCAGGGCTCGAACCTGTGTCCCCTGCATTGGCAGGCGGATTCTTAACCAGTGCACCACCAGGGAAGCCCTATCTAGTTCACTCTTTTGCATCCCCGCATACACGCATATACTCACTCACTACTAGAATGTATGCATCTTACGTGCATCACTTTATCCCGGTTGCCCAAAGCACACATTTTTCTTCAAATGATGCAGCTTATGGTGGTGTGTTCATTACGAAAGACTCAAAGCTTGTCGAAAAGGCTGAGATCTGGCAGTGGCTGATGCAGGGGCTGCATCCAGGCTTTGTTATGCAGATGAGTTTCCATTTTATTTTTGGTGTATCTGTTGAATCCTGAGTATTTTAATAGTTGTGAAGCTTCGCTGAACTCAAGAAGAGCTTAAGATCTGAGATGTTAAATCAGCTCAGCAATAATATCTAGCAGAAAATGAGGATCTCATTCTTAGTTCTCCTTTTCCTCCCTAATAATGAGGAGCTGATTTTTACTATTAATGTAATTCTTACATAAGGAACTCTGCAGTGATCCAGGGTAATTCATCCTTAATTAATGTGCCATCTTTCCAACCTGTCCCCATTTAACTATAAAAGCTGGTGAATATTGGGCCTCAGAAGTGGCCAGTGATTGAAATAATATAAGGAAAATATTAACTCTGGGCACTTTCAGGGTGGGAATTATTTTTTCCTTGGAAAAGCATACGAATGAAAAAAGTTGTTTGCAAGTAGTATGAGTCCCATGGGATATCTTCTACCTATACTCTGCTCCTCTGATCTTTGGGTCAGAGATTTTTTTTGTCAAAAACCCTCAGGCTTTATATTTTTGTTTCTTTTTTGTGGGACCCTCTGTGAATCACTTTTAAAACTTACATGCTAATCTTTCTCATTTTAGAGGATTTTAAAAATTGTAGTCAAATATACATAACACAAAATTTACCATTTAAGAGTACAGTTCAGGAACATTAAGTCCATTCACGTCGTTGTGCAACCATCACCGCCATCCATCTCCAGAAGGTTTTCATGTTCCCAAAATGAAACTGTGTGTCTGTTAAACAACAGGGTCCCATTCCCCCTTGTCTCTGCCCCTGGGAACAACTATCCTACTTTCTGTCTCTATGAATTTGACTATTCTAGGTATCTCATAAAAGTAGAATCATATAATATTTATATTATATAAGAAATTGTGTAATATTTTATAGTTGGTTTATTTCACATAGCACAATGTCTTCAAGGTACATCCATGTTGTAGCATGCATTAGAATTTCATTCCTTTTCCATTTTGTGTGTGTGTGTATCACATTTTGTTTATCTATTCATGTATCAATGGACATTTGGGTTATTTCCACCTCTTTTGTAAATAATATTATAAATAATGCTGCTATGAATTTGGTGTCCAAATATCTCTTTGAGTCCTGCATTTCAGTTGTTTTGTGTATATACCTAGAAGTGGAATTAGTGGATCATATGGTAACTCTATGTTTAATTTTTTGAGGAACCGCCATACTGTTTTCCACAGTGGTTGTACCATTTTACATTCCCACCAACATGCACAAAGGTTCTAATTTCTCCACATCCTCGAAACTTCATGTCTATTTTTCTGATAGTAGCCATCCTAATGAGTGTGAAGTGTTATCTCATTGTGCTTTTGATTTGCATTTACCTAATAATTGGTGATAAACATCTATGCGTGTGTATATCTTCGTGGAGAAATGTCTATTCAAGTCCTTTGCCCATATTTTAGTTGGGTTTTTGTTCTGGTTTTTTTTAGTTGTACGAAGTTCTTTATATATTCTGGATATTAATACCTTATCAGATAGATAATCTGCAAATATTTTTTCCCGTTCTGTGGGTTGTCTTTTCACAGTTGTAGCATCCTTTGAAGCATAAAAGCTTGTAGTCTTGATGAACTCCAATTGATCTATTTTTTCTTTTGTTGCCTGTGATTTTAGTGTCATACCTGAGAAATTATTGCCAAATCCAATGTCATGAAGTTTTTCCTGTATCTTTTCTTCTAAGAGTTTTATAGTTTTAGCTCTTATGTTTATGCCTTTAATCTGTTTTGAGTTCATTTTTGTATATGATGTAAGGTAAGGGTTCAGCTTCATTCTTTTGTATGTGGATATCCAGTTTTCCCAGCATCATTTGTTGGAAAAACTGTCCCTCATTAAATGGTCTTGGCATCCTTATTGAAAATTAGTTGACCATATGTGCAAGGGTCATTTTAGTGTTTTAATATACTTTGGTAGCATACTGCCTTGGAAAAATGCGTGGGCTTTATGTTCAGACAAACCTGGGTTCGAATCTTTACTTTGCTGCTAATTAGCTGGGCAAGCTTGGGTAAGTTATTTAACCTCCCTGAGATTACTTTTTCTGATCTGTAAAATGGGTATGGTAATGCCTGCCTCTTAGGGTTGCTGTAAAGATTGTATGAATTAAAGTGTTCAGCACAAAGTAAATGTTCATTAAGTGATTGCTGCTACATTCAAAACCTCTCTAAGCTCTTTTGTTTAAATTATAAACTCTTTCTTTAAAAAGATTTTTTTTAATTGAAGTATAGTTGATTTACAATGTTGTGTTAGTTTCAGGTGTACAGCATGGTGATTTAGTTTTATATATATATATATATATATATACACATATACACATATATATACACACACACACACACATATATATATTCTTTTTCAGATTCTTTTCCCTTATAGGTTATTACAAAATATTGAGTAGAGTTCTGTGTGCTATACGGTAGGTCCTTGCTGGTTATCTACTTTATATGTAGTAGTGGGTATATGTTAATCCCAAACTCCTAACTTACTCCCCGCATTTCCCCTTTGGTACCATAAGTTTGTTTTCTGTGTCTGTGAGTCTATTTCTGTTTTGTAAATAAATTCATTTGTATCTTTTTTTTAGATTCAGTATATAAGTGATATTATATGATACCTGTCTGTCTGACTTACCTCACTTAGTATGATAATCTCTAGGTCCATCCATGTTGCTGAAAATGGCATTATTTCATTCTTTTTATGGCTGAGTAATTTTCCATTGTGTGTGTATATATATATACATATATATATATACACACACACATATATATATATATACACATACACACCACGTCTTCTCTAAGCCCTTGTCTAATGTATGCATAATAAGGAAATAAACACTTTCCATATAAAACCTAGTTCACTGGTTAGTAAGGATAAGAGAAAAGAAAACATCAGTCAAAGTGCCAACTGTAAGGATACTGGCCATAATTTGACCTGGAATATTTTTCACACAGCTTAAAAGGCAACCTTTAAGATGATTTGCTCTTGTATTTTATTAACAGGCATTGTGCAAAGATAGCTGACAATTGCATTTCATCCCTGAGATTTACCCTATCCTTTGTCTCACCTGACAATTTCCATGCCCAACTGACAAGGATTAAAACTTGGGGACACTTTTGGTTCATGATAACAAAATGTTTCTTTTTTCCATTTTAATGTGGCTACATAAAAAAAATGTTTGCATTGATTGGTATAACCACAGTTGTCTTGTTAATTAAAAAACAAATGACAATACCATGTGCCAGTGATGGTGCAGGGCAACTGGTACTCATACATTGCTGATGGCAACCAAAATGGTGTGGCCACTTTGGAAATCAGTTTGGCATTTTCTTATAAAAATGAACACATATTTACCATATGGCCCAGCCTGCCCACTGCTAGGTATCTACCTTATAAAAATGAAAATGGAAATTCCTACAAAAACCTGTAACCAAATGTTAATAGATTGTTCATAATTGCCAAAAACTGACAAAGAACCCAAATATCCTTCAATTGGTGAATGAATAAACAGACTATGGTATCTCCATACAATGGAGTACTACTCAGCAATAAAAAGGAATGAACTACTGACATATACAGTGGATAAATTTCAAATACATTACTCTGAAAGAATCCAGATTCAAAAGGTTATAAAATTATGAGTCCATTTGTAATGATAGTCTGGAAAAGGCAAACCTATGGGGATGGAGAATAGATCATTGGTTTGCAGGAGCTGGAATGGGGAAGGGGTTATCCACAAGGCACATGGGAAAAATTGGGGAAGTGGGTACTTGAATTTGGTAGTGGTTACGTGTCTGTGGGCATTTTTCATAACCCATGGAACTGTACACAAAGGATGAATTTTACTGTATGTAAATGATGCCTCAGTTAAAAAAAAGGATAAAGAAAAATTTCTGGTTGATATTCAAAAATTAAGTGCTCAAAATATGGAACTCCTCTGAGATGTTCACCCCTGGCTATCCTGTGCACATTTTTCCCATCCGTGAGGTGCCCTTTATGAGTCAAATGCAAGGTCATCTGTTGAACTTTTGCTCCATGCCTCGTTGAACCTGTGAAAATTTGGGGAAGACTCCATGCTTCCGCATTACCATTCACAGAGAACAATCTATAAAGAGTCCACAATATTTTACAAGACACCAGGATCCAGTTTTTCATGAGGCATAGATTATTAAACAGTTGCCAATCTTTCATGTCTGTGAACTGCTAAGTATGATGGGTGACTCTGACAGTTACAGTTTGTCAACAACTGTTTCTAGTGTCTTTACTTCATTTTGTGTTGCACATTTCATTATGAATGGCATGCTAAACATATCTATAACTTTGATAACTCAATTCGCTTTGTTAGTAATGGCTTCCTATTATAACATAACAATAACCATGCTGAGGATAAATATTTCATCAGGAATGCATTGTTATTTATTTATCATTTATAACATGTATTCCAGAAACATTACAGAATATTTATTAAACATTTATAAATAATTTTATGCCACTACTAGCCTGTGCTGTACATTAATACATTATTAATTCTCTTGAACTGCTGATGGATGGAGGTCAAAATAACGCCTCGCCAACTGGGGTTCTTGCCAACAAAGTGCAACAAGGAAGCAGTCTACACTTCCTGAGGCGGCCACTGCTTAGAAGCTGCTGCCTTGGAAACTGCCTGCAACTGTACGTTAAGCCCATGAGCTCAAATTCACATCAGGTGGTCGAGAGTTCAGGGAGTGGATTTCCTCAAAGCAGGAGTTAGGCATCAGGGCTGTCCTGCATTTCCTCTCTGTGACCTTGATTGCTGCAGTTCCTGGAAACCCTACCTCATTTCCTTTATTGAGTACAACTCTTTGAAGTGCCAAAGTCTCTTTCCTCATGAGCAGCCATTTCCCTGGAGTGAGGATGTTCTTTCTTTCCTTCCCAGCCGCCTTGAGATATAACTGACATATAACATTGGGTAAGTTTAAGGTATACAGTGTGATGATTTGATTCATGAATACATTGCAAAATGATTACCACAGTAGGGTTCATTAAAAGATGCATCACCTTGCATAGTTACCATTTTTATGTGTGTGGGGAGAACTTTTAAGATCTACTCTCTTAGCATATTTCAAGTATACAATGCAGTGTTGTTAACTGTAGTCACTGTGCTGTACATTATATCCTCAGAGCTTATTCATCTTATAACTGAAAGTTTGTATCCCTGACCACCTTCACCCATTTCCCCTCCCCGCCCCACTACTGGCAACCAGCAATCTACTCTCTGTTTCTATGACCTCAGATTTTTTAGATTCTACACATAAAGGAGATCATAGAGTATTTGTCTTTCTCTGTCTGCCTTACTTCACTTAGCATAACTCCCTCAAGTTTCATCCATATTGTCACAAATGGCAGGATTTCCATCTTTTTTATGGCTGAATAATATTCCATTGTATATATATAAATATAAATATATATGTATCTCATTTCTTTATTGATTTATCCATCAGCAGACACTTAGGTTGTGTTTCCATGTCTTGGTTATTGTGAATAATTCTGTGTTGAACATGGGGGTGCAGATATCTCTTTGAGATTTCAATTTCATCTGAAGATAAATGCCCAGAAGTGGGACTGCTGGCTCCTATGGTAGTTATGTTTCTAATTTGGGGGGAAACCTCCATACTGTTTTCCACAGTGGCTGAACCAATTTGCATTCCCACCAACAGTGCGCAAGGATTCCATTTTCTCCACATCCTCGCCAACATTTGTTAGCTCTTGTCATCTTGATGACAGCCATTCTAACTGGTGTGAGGTGATAGCTCATTGTGGTTTTGATCTGCAACTCCCTGATGAGTACTGATGCTAAGTACCTTTTCATGTACCTGTTGGCCATCTGTATGTCTTCTTTAAAGATGTTATTTTAAATTGATCCTGCATTTCAACTTCCCCTTACTGGATTGGAGAACTCATACCTGAGTTTGGTGCTCTATATACTGGAGATAAAATTGTTATTCACTTTTTCTGATGCCTTCTTGTCTGCTGTTATATTGGGAGGTTTTCTCCTCCTCCTCTTTCTTCTTCTCCTCTTTCTTGCAACTGCTCATTTTTTGAAGATTTTTTTGATGTGGACCATTTTTAAAGTCTTTACTGAATTTGTTACAATATTACTTCTGTTTTATGTTTTGGTTTTTTGGCCGCGAAGCACGTGAGATCTTAGCTCCCCAACTAGGCATCAAACCCACACCCCCTGCATTGGAAGGCAAATTCTTAACCACTGGACCGCCAGGGAAGTCCCTGCTCTTTTTTTCACACTGGGGAGAGTTATGTCTAGAAAAAGGAGAAGGGAGCCTTGGTAAGGTTTCCAAGGTCTTCTGCTACCCCAAAACAACCATGTTCATAACAAACACAAATGAACACAGAAGAAAAGAGGAACTACTCTTCAGTAACTGAATGGAAAATGCCTCGAGCTTTGCTCTACAAGAGGTAAGGAAGTTGGCTACACCTGCTTTGTGGGTTTATTCTGGTTAATTTCTGACACTGGTGAATGTTGACATTAGCTAGGCAATTTTGAAAACTAAAAGTCAACAAGCCCAGCAAAGGCTTACATGGACAGACACGTATTGATAATGTTCACAGCTAAATAGCTGGCAGTGGTCATATGCCTGCCAGATGGGAATCCTACTATTGGTGCTCAAGATTACTTGGCCACTTTAAAGACTTTAAATGTTACAGAGGAAAGAGTAATGTCAATGTGATTTTTCAGAGAAGTGTATGAAGATCAAATCAGGTAGAAAGAGTTTCTAACAATTCCAAGAAGGTAACATTTTCTCGCTGCAGCCATCTCCAAACCAACAGGTTTTCCAGCTTCATATACATCAACTGGATTGGACACCATATAATAAGCAGACCTTTGTCAAGATTCCTCAGGCAGTATGGAACACTGGTGCTAATGTCAAGAGTACAAGGAGTTAGGAGTTTTGGGTTAACATATACTACTGTATATAATATAATCAACAAGAACCTACTATATGGCACAGGGAACTCTACTCAGTGTTCTGTAATGACCTATATGGGAAAAGAATCTAAAATAAAGTGGATATATGTATATGTAAAACTGAACCAGTTTGCTGTACACCTGAAACTAACACAACATTGTACTATACTCCAATATAAAATAAAAATTAAATTAAAAAAGAATCAATAACAAATACATTATTCTTAAATATTTTTTTAAAAGTGTACAAGGAGTTGATTAATTGCATTCATGTTAGCCAGAACTTGTTGAATACCTACTAGGTGCTAAATGTTGAAAAGAAAAAGGCAAAGAAGAAAGCCCTTATCCCCGAGGAATTGCTATCTTACGGGTTTGTTCAGTCTCAGATATTTTATGGTGGATTCTGGGAACTCACAAGGGAATTTCAAACTTGAACAGCCACGTTCTATGCTGGGAAGCCCAGACTAAGAAGAGAGATTTGTCACCAAGCAGGCATCACTGATCTCTCCAAAGCTAATCTTTGTATTATTGTCCCCTTCATGGCTTAGTGATTTTTTTTTTATGTGTATTGCTTCTATGGCATTTTATTTCAGGGCCTTGGTCACAGAACCTCGAATTAATTAAGATTTGGTCCAGGAGCCGCTTAATTGCTTGTACTTAGAATGTGGGAATTCAAGGGAGAGATGGAAATGACACAGCAAGTCATGCATAATACATGCCCTCCCACCCCTCGCTGAGTGACCATTACCCTGATGGGTGTTATTTAGTTTTTTTGTTTTTTTTTTTTTAAATCAGCCCACGGTGCCAAGAACCTGGCATTTTCAAATACTCATTAGTGCTATCCTCTGGGGCTTAAGATAGCAGTTATTAAGGAATGAAGTCTCGGGAGACAGAGTGAAACCACCATGGCTAACAATGACAGAAGTTCAGGTGTACCAACCCCCATCACTTACGGAGGCATCACATGGCTAAATTAGCTTTCAAAGTCTTAAACCGAACATGCAAGGCCCACAAATGTCATGTGGTATATTCTCTGGAGGTTAAATTTAGGTTTTCCCCGGCTCCTGCTGCCAATTTGAAAGAAGGGAAAATGTCAGTGGGTGTGGAGTTGAAGTCAAGGGTAGGATGCTGCCAACGTGGAATCCACCGATGCTGACATTCAACCGTCTCTGGAAATCCAAGCTGTGCAGCAGCCATAGCCATCCCCAAACTTACCCAGATTGCTCGTTAGGTCCCCAGTTTGTTCCAACACAACGTCAATTTACTCCAGTTGACTTGCCCGGCCAGGGGGTTCCAGCCACCCATTTGCCTTGATGATAATGGAACGTGTTTAGATGCAGTTAACTGGGCTGGTGTCAGAAGGGTGGGGTAAGAAAGAGATGCTACTCATCGGACCACAGGCATGGCAATAGAGGAAACGTGCACAGTGATTCCATGGCCAAAGGATATTAGAAGGGAGGACCACAGACTGAGATGTTTACCTTCCAACGCTGCCATCCAGTGAAATTAACTCTAATGCAAACTGATTTCACACTGGGATCTGAATGTCAATGACTGGTGGGAAAGAACCCCATCTCCCTCACATCTAGGAGCTGGGGAGTCTTGTCTGTGGACCTGACGTTAAAGAAATGTTATTTTCTTGGATCAGTTATTAGCTGTATTAAACAGAAAAACCAAGAGGATGGGGGTTTAAATGGGATAGAATCTTTTTTCTCCATCCGTTAAAAATAAAGTTTATCTCATACAAGCAGAGAATAGAGTTGTGGTTCCAAAGGATTGGGGCTGGGGGAAAATGGGGAGATATTGGTCAAAAGATACAAAGTTTCAGTTATAAGATGATTAAGTTCTGGAGATGTTATGTACAGCAATATAACTATAGTTAATAATACTGATCTTTATACGTGAAATTTGCTAAGAGGGTAGATCTTAAAAGTTCTCACCACAAAAAAAAAAGAGAGAAAGGAAAACGGTAACTTCACAGGATGATAAATATGGTAATTAGATTGATTGTGGTGATTATTTCACAACGTATATCAAAACATTAAGTTATATACCTTAGAAATATAAAATTTATATTTGTCATTTATACCTCAGTAAAGCTGAAAACAAAGTTTAGAGGTAGGCAGTTCCAGGCTGATAAGGTGTCTTAGGAATTCAGGCTTTCATCTTCAGGGTCACTTCATGGTCCAATATAGCTGCTGGAACTCCAGCCATCACATCCCCCTTCCAGACAGCAGGAAGAGGGAAAGTCAGAAAGGATCCACTTCCCAATGTGGTTGGTTCCTCTTAAAAAACTTTTTCATAATCCCATTCATTTCCACTTATATATACTTTGCCACAAAGAAGGCCGGATACGTACTTCAATAGCTGAGCACTTTGACCTACCAGATATAATCAGAGTTTGCCACTAAGTAACAAGGGGAGAACGGATGTTAGGTAGGCAATAGCAGTCTCTGCCATTGCCATAAACATAATACCTGTTATCTGAAATCTAGAGAACCAGATCTTCAAGTGACTTTCTAACAGAATATACGGTGTGGAGGACAGCATCTTGAATTAGGAGTCAGATCATTTCTGATACTTAGGCGACCTTGGGAAATATATTTAAGTGCTCGACATCTCATTTCCTTATCTACCAAATGAGGGTCTCAGCCTTGTCTACACCGGAAAGTATCTGCTCAGAAGATAGATGTGGATGCAGTGTGTCAGTGAAGTGTCAAATAGATGCTAGGTGTTAATTAACATTATTATGTTTGATCCAGGCATTTATAGTCATTAAGATAACTGGTTCCAAAACCCTTCATTTTTCATAGAGTTAATGTTTACATCATTATATGTTATAATGGTAGTACATTCTGCATTTACAACACTTTACAACACGGATTTCATTTCATCCCCATGAACTCTCCCTCTGAACGACGTGGGGGAGGATCACCATTTACCCAGATTCACTGGTAATAAAATCCGAGTTCAGAGAACCAGCTGACCAAGCTCACACAAAGGTGCCTGCAAGCGACAGCAGCTTCAAGGATGAGAACTCAGGAGATGCTAGCTTTTTAGAAGTGATGAATGCCTGAATTTAAGGATGGAGCTGTTGACTGTGGCCTTGCAGAACTGACCCCAGCACCTGGAGGTCCACACACACCTGAATGTCACCTGCCCAAACTCAACTTCATTTTGTTTCCTCCTCTTCCCATTCTCCTCCTCGTAGACTCTCTATCTTAGCAGAAGTTACCACCTTCCCCTCCCAGCCAGACCAAGGACCCAAAACCCATCCTAGTCAGATCCGTGCCTTTCATCCTCATTCCCTGCCCAGCTCTCGTGGGTTACCCATGTGGGTTATTGTTAGTTTCCATCTACTTGCTGTCTCTGTATCCTCAGAGCCTGGGAAGGCAAGCTAGCCTCCCAGCTGATCTTTCTTCTTTTTTTTTGCCCATTCCTAAAATATTCTCTACCCTTCAGCCATAGGGATCTTTATAAAATCCAAGTCTAATTCCATCATTCCTTACTTAAAACCCCTCAAAGGTGCCCTGTTGTCCCCAAGATAAAACCTAACTCTCTTAAAAAAAATTTCATGGTGCTTCTTGTGCTTTGGTCCCTGCTTGCCGCCCCAGCCCTGCATCCGTCCTGCCTCATCTCCCATTCTCTCGTCCTGGAAGACACTACGCTCTTTCTCTTAAATCGGAGACTTGGATGGCTGCTTTATCTGAAATTACTAAAGTCTGCTTTGCCTGCTTGATGACTTTAAGCTTATCCAAGGTGTCATCTCCTTCAGGAAGACTTCCCTGCTGGCTGAGACAGCCTGCACAACTCTCCCCCAATTACCTGCTGTTTCTCCCCATCACAGCCCTTGACATGCTGCATTATCATTTTCTGTTTATTGGTAATTGTCAACCCTCTGTCTAGATTATAACTCCTCCAGGTCAGGGACAGCAATTTATAATTTATTGAGCTTTTCTTTGCATGCCAGGGACTGTCCTTGGCACTTCACAGGTATCCTACAACTTAGAGACCCTGTTATCCCTTATTCAGATCAGGGCACCCATGCACTTAAAAGCCAGGCATCACGGACAGGTCATGTGACAGCCAGTGTCAGAGCTGAGGTCTGAACATAGAGGCAGTCGGCTCCAGAGAAGTATGGGTCATCCTACACTAAAGTTTTTTGTTGTTGTTAAAGCATAGTTGATTACAATGTTGTGTTAGTTTCTGGTGTACAGCAAAGTGATTCAGTTATACATATACACATATTCTTTTCCAGATTCTTTTCCGTTATGGTTTAATACAGGATATTGATTATAGTTCCCTGTGCTATACAGTAGGACCTTGTTGTTTATCTACTTTCTATATAGTAGTTTGTTTCTTCTAATCCCAAACTCCTAATTTATCCCTCTCCCACCCCCTCTCCCCTTTGGTAACCATAGGTTTGTTTTCTATGTCTGTGAGTCTGTTTCTCTTTCATAAATAAATACACTTCTGTCGTATTTTAGATTCCACATATGAGTGACATCATATGGTATTTGTCTTTCTCTGACTTACTTCACTTAGTATGATAATCTTTAGGGCCATCCATGTTGCTGCCAATGGCATTATTTCATTCTTTTTATGGCTGAGTAATATTCCATTGTATGTATATACCACATCTTCTTTATCCATTCATCTGTCGATAGACATTTAGGTTGCTCATCCTACACTGAATTTTCTTCTTTTTAATGAGATATAATTCATATAACATAAAATTCACCCTTTTAAAGTGTATATTTCAGTGGTTTTCAGCATAGCCACAAGGTTGTACAATCGTCACCACTCTCCAATTCCAGAATATTTTCAACACCCCCCCCATCCAAAAAAAACTCCATACCAATTAGTGGTCACTTCCCATTCCTCACTCCGCCTAGCCCCTGGCAAAAATTAATCTACTTTCTGCCTCTGTGGATGTGCCTTTCTGTACATATCAAGTGGAATCATAAAATATGTGGACTTTTTTACCTGGCTTTTTTTATGTAGCATGTTTTCAAGGTTCATCCATGTTATAGCAAGTATCAACACTCCATTACTTTTTATGGCTGAATACTATTCTATTGCATGGATAAACTACATTTTGTTTATCCACTCACCTGTTGATAGATAATTGGACTATTTCCAACAGGAAATGTGAGTCTGCCATCTTTGTGCGGTTTCCAGATGCTTTTGATTTCTCTGGGTCACTTGCATTTCCATATTGATTTAGGATCAGCTTGCCAATTTCTGTAAAAAAGTACACCTGGAATTTTGATTAAGTCTTCCAATCCATGAACACGAATGTCTTTCTATTTCTTTGTTGTCTTTAAGTTCTTTCCAAAAGGATTTGCAGTTTGGGGTGTATAAGCTTTCCACTTCTTTTGTTCCTTTATTCCTAAGTATTTTATTCTTTTTGATGCTATTGTAAACAAAATCACTTTTTCAATTTTGTTTTCAGATTGTGCATTGCTAGTGTATGGGAATACAGCTGATTTTTATAGACAGATATTGTATCCTGCAAACGTGCTGAATTCATTCATAAGCTCTAATAAGTGTGTGTGTATGTGTGTGTGTCTGTGGATTCCTTTGTACTTTGTCTAGACAAGATTGTGTCATCTGAAAATAGAGATAGTTTTACATCTTTCTTTCCAATCTGGATGCCTTTTATTTCTTTTTTCATGACTAATTGCCTATACTATATTTTCTTAACAATAATTGCCCTATTTTTAGTACTTGCTATGTGTCCCGTATTTTTGAAAAATCAATTTATGTCCTTAGTGAAAGTCTGCTGCATTTTATGTGTATTAAATATTCACAGACATTCTAAAAAGTGGGATTGCTTTCACAGATGAAAAACACTAAAGTTAGAATATGTTAAGGATAATTCTACTTCGGGAGGCCTTGTGTAAGGACAGAATGTGGTTTCTGCAAACTAACAGGTTACGCCAAATCCCTGGGGCCTATAGTGACTGTTGGGAAAAGGACGGAAACTGCCAAAGACTAATGTTTAAATAAATCCCCAACGGCGAGTTATTTTGTCATTTTCCCCTTGTCCTTAGAAAGCTCAGGAAAAAACTTACATGATTTTCCTGACATTATGGTTTACTCCCTGTGAGCTTTAGCAAAAGTTATTTCAACTCTTTGGCCTCAGCGTGTGCATCTGTACAATGGGATGATCTGTGGGAATTGCATTGGATGATGCTTAAAATCCCTCCCAAGTGTTCAGAACATTGTACATACTCCGCAAATAATATTGATGCTGATGTGGTCTAGCACTTAGTGATTATCACTGCTCAGGCATCATGGCAAATGCTTTACATGCTTTTTATTCAGGTTTCACACCCACCAGGGGGTAAGTGTTAAGGATCACAGAGTATCAATGTAATTTATTCAAAGTCTTATAACTAGTGAGCTCCGCTGTGGGGACCCAGCCTGAGGTGTTGTGACACCAACGCCCATGGGTTGAAACGTTATTTACCTTTCTTTTCATCCCCCTCGCTAGGTATCTCACCCATTTGACCCCAGGTTTAGAAATATAAACAAGTATAATTCACAGAATAAAATACATGGTTTATTTATTTATTCACTCAATCAACCAACAAGGAATCATGAGCTCCTATTATGTAACAGGCTCTAGGGAAGTATCAGAATATGAAGTTATGAAGAAGGCACACTTCCTGCTCTACAGAATTTTGTGGTACATGACGGAGAGAGAAGAGCCCAGTGCAAAAATAACAACCCACCGTGATGCATCCTTTATGAGTTTGGACTTTATCCCATAGCACCGGTATCTCTCCTTTGTAGAATTGATTGCAATTGCCATTTTACACATTCCTGCATCATTGGCTAAATTTGCTCTCCCCCTCCAGGCTATAAACCCCATAAGAGGTAGTGAGATTGATTACCATGATCCAAAAGCCTACTAAGTGCTTGCACATAGTAGGTGTTTCGTTAATCGCTTCTGAGTGGGATAATCGAAGGGGAGAAAAAATTAAAGGTTTGAATACAAGAAGCGGAGCTGGATTTGCACTTTGGAAAGGTTATCATTCTGACCAGAGGCAGGGATACCTGTGAGGAGGCTGTTATGAAGATCAAACATGCTTGCCCTCTTGAGCTCAGGCTTGGTCATGTGACCTGCTCTGGCCAATTAAATGTGAACAGAGGCATGTCGATTCCAGGTAGAAGCTTTCATAGTCCCTGTGTGGCTCACCAGGTAGACTTTTCCTTTAGCCACAATGACAAGCAATGCTCCAGGTAGATTCTGCTCCAACTGTCTGGGTCCCAGAGTGAAGCTGTCATTGAGTAGAGAGACATGTGACCCACAATGAGTATGTAGCATGTTTGAGAGATAAGCCTCTGTTATTAGTAGCCACAGAGACTATGGGGTCACTTGTTAGAGTAGCAGTACTTAGTGTATCCTGACTGATTAATGGCATTATGGGTTGGGTTTGAGGAGTCACTGAAATGAAACAATGTATATAGAACTGTCTAGCACATAGTAGTTTTCCATAAATGATAATTGTCCCCTTTAAGTCAATGTCCTGAGCGTTTCTGTTATTATGTGGAAAAAAATTATATATATTTTTTCATAGTCCATTTGGGATGCTATAAAAGAATACAGTATATTGGGTGGCTTATAAACAATAGAAATTTATTTCTCACATTTCTGGAGGCTGGAAGTGCAAGATCAAGGCTCCAGCAGATTTAGTGTCTAGTGGGGACCCACATCCTGGTTCATAGGAAGTCATCCTCTTTCTGTGTCCTCACATGGTGGAAAGGATGAGGAAGCTCTCTTTTATAAGGGCACTAATCTCATTCATGAGGGCTCCATCCTCATCATCTAATTACATCCCAAAGGCTCCGTCTCCAGTTACCTTCACACTGGAGATTAAGTTTCAACATATGAATTTGGGGGAGATGCAAACATTCAGTTTATAACACACACACACACAGACCACACACATGCACACACTTATATGCTAGCATATTCTCCAACTCATAGTAGGTGCACATCACGCATCAGATGCCTTTTCTCCTGCATTCTCCTGCCTCCCTGAACTCTTCTCATGTAAAGAGTGCCTTCCAAGAAAGCTTATTCATCTCCTTATTCATATGGTTTCCCAGCTACTTTTTCCTCTTTTCAGTGGTGAATCATAGCATGTTTCTAGGCATGCTTTATCTCCTATTTCCTGCATAAATAATCGTCCCAGATCCAAGGGGTAATGTGTATGCAGTGGTCCCCAGGCTGGAATAGCACTTAGCTCAGCTCTTAATATGCAGTGTGGTGAAAAGGAGTGTCGAGTTGGGAGAGAAACCTCATCTAACATAGTTGGGGCCACTTACATTCATCTGAGGAGAGAGAAAGGATGCATTTGGACTGCAATTCTGCACCTTATAAATAGACATATATAGCTCCACATGCATTATTAATATGGGCTTTATTGCTAGCTTTATTGAATCCACAATGGTGCTTCTCTCAGGAAACCACAGAACACAGGAAGATTGCACAGACGCCTGCATTAACCAGGACCACAGTATACCAAGCAAATAAGGCTGTGCAAACAGCAGTATTCATGCTCACTGCATCCTACAATTCAAATAACATAATAACAAATAATGTGCTCAAGCAAGCCCCACAACTGCTATTTGAAGGATTTTGTGCATTTCTTATCCATGTCGTTTATGCTAACACAAGAGTAGGCAGGGAAAATGTATTTTTACAAAGTTCCTTAGCATGACCTCCAAAGCCCCGACTTCCTCCATAATGTCACCTTGTCCCTGGACTGTCTCCTTGACTCACTCTCATCAGTTCCCCCTGGACATGCCTTGAACAGGCAAAATTATTCCCTCCTTCTAGTCCTTTACCCTCTGCTCTGAGTGCACACACACACACCTTTATGTAACTGGATATTCTCCCATTCATTTTCCATCCCTTACCCTGTTTATTAGCAGCAATTATTCCTAGATGTCCTTTTCTTATTTTTATCTTTCCATCTTTATCATCTGTCTCCCCGTGTAGAATATAAACGTCAAGGAAGCAGAGATCCTTTCTGTCTTATTCAAATTGCTGGATCTCCAACCAACATGGGTAATAGTGGTTGGCACATAGTAGGTTTGCAGTAAATATTTGATGAATGAATGAATGAACCACAGAACACAAACCTCAACAGCTAGTAAGTTCCTTCATCTTCTTTGTCCACTGTCCACTTTGACCTCCCTTGATATAAGCTTCATGAAGGGCAGCCCTCTGTCCTGTTGTCACCTCTAACCCCCAGTGTCTGAAGCTGGAATGGCACTTAGTAGCTTCTCAATAATTGGTCATTGAACCTAGGAGAACTAAAATCTGTTCTGGAAGCATCAGGGTGCCAGTGTGGTCAGTGGTGGCCTCAGTAGTGTGTGTGGTTCCAGTACGTTCTCTTATACTCCCTCTGGTGTGGTGGGCGAAGGTGGGGTATTGAATAATGTAGCTTTTCCCACCTCCCTTCGACCAGGAAGTTACCCCCTTGTGAAAGTGGGCCAGGAAGCCCCCATCTTTTATTAATGACAATGGTTCTTTGAATATAAATTGCCCCCTACATACAGAATTTATGGAGTAAATCGACATTTGGGATTACCGTCAATAAGCTGTCACTCTTGTAAGCCAGTCACCATGGAAAGGTTCCCCTTTTCCAGAGACTGGTTTTGCAGAGAGCACATAACCTTGTTCTGGCCTATGTGATATAAAGAAAACTTACCTGGCGGTGGCTTCTAGGAACTAACCCCCAGCAAGGTAAGAAGAGCCACACGTGTAGGAGCCTTCTGTGGCACCTCTTTATCCTTCTTCTACTCTTTGGAAGTCACCATATGAGGATATGATGTCCAGAGCTGAGACAGCCACCTCGTGGCCATGAAGAGAGACCTCCCCAGTATAGAAGGTGACAAAATGGAAGGATTGCAGAAGACTGCATCTTAGATGACATTGCTGAGAGCCTGAACCAATGCTGGGACCACCTAGCACTGGACTTCCATTTATGTAAACATGGGATGCTGTTTGCTCTCAGCCATCATTGATCAGGAGTTGTTACCAACAGCCAAATGCACTCTCAGTGTTACACACACCCTGGGCCAGATGTTGGGCTAATTTGGAGAAATAGGACATGAAGGAGTAAGACAATATCTGTCCTCAAAGAATTCCCAGTCTAGTGGGAGCTCAGAGAAGTAAATCCACAGTTGCAAGATAGTGTAATCGGGGCCAGAACTGGAGCAGGTACAGAAAGCTGTTGTAACCTGAGGGACAGACACACAAGTCCAACTGGGAGAATCATAGAACCGCAACACCCCCCCAAATCCTGCATTGCACTTTTTTTTTCCCCACCCCCTGCCGGTTTCCCTGCTTGGTGTCCATATGTTTTTTCTCTACTTCTGTGTCTCAATTTCTGCTTGGCAAACCTGTTCATCTGTACCATTTTCCAGGTTCCACATATATGCGTTAATATACGATATTTGTTTTCCTCTTTCTGACTTACTTCATTCTGTATGACAGTCTCTAGATCCATCCACGTCTCTACAAATGACCCAGTTTCGTTCCTTTTTATGGCTGAGTAATATTCCATTGTGTGTATGTACCACAACTTCTTTATCTATTCGTCTGTCGATGGGCATTTAGGTTGCTTCCATGACCTGGCTATTGTAAATAGTGCTGCAGTGAACATTGGGGTGCATGTGTCTTTTTGAATTATGGTTTTCTCTGGGTATATGCCCAATAGTGGGATTGCTGGGTCATATGGTAATCCTATTTTTAGTTCTTTAAGGAACCTCCATACTGTTCTCCATAGTGGCTGTATCAATTTACATTCCCACCAACACTGCAAGAGGGTGCCCTTTTCTCCACACCCTCTCCAGCATTTGTTGTGTGTAGATTTTCTGATGATGCCCATTCTAACTGGTGTGAGGTGATACCTCATTATAGTTTTGATTTGCATTTCTCTAATAATTAGTGATGTTGAGCAGCTTTTCATGTGCTTCTTGGCCATCTGTATATCTTCTTTGAAGAAATGTCTATTTAGGTCTTCTGCCCATTTTTGGATTGGGTTGTTTGAAAGAAACTAAAGGTGATACAAACAGATGGAGAGATATACCATAATTCAAAAAGAGACATGCACCACAATGTTCATTACAGCACTATTTACAATAGCCAGGACATGGAACCAACCTAAATGTACATCAACTGATGAATGGATAAAGAAGATGTGGTACATATATACAATGGAATATTACTCAGCCATAAAAAGAAATGAAATTGAGTTATTTGTAGTGAGGTGGATGGACCTAGAGTCTGTCATACAGAATGAAGTAAGTCAGAAAGAGAAAAACAAATACCATATGCTAACACATATATATGGAATCTAAAAAAATAATAATAATAGTACTGATGAACATAGTTGCAAGGCAGGAATAAAGAGATAGACAATAGAGAATGGACTTGATGACTTGGGGTGGGAGGGCAAAGCTGGGGTGAAGTGAGAGTAGCATCGACATACATATACTACCGAATGTAAAATAGTTGGCTGGTGGGAAGCAGCAGCATAGCACGGGGAGATCTGCTTGGTGCTTTGCGATGACCTAGAGGGGCGGGATAGGGAGGATGGGAGGGAGGCTCAAGAGGGAGGGGATATGGGGACATGTGTACGCATATGGCTGATTTCCTTTGTTGTGCAATAGAAACTATCACAGTATTGTGAAGCAATTATACTCCAATAAAGATCTATTAAAAAATAAAAATAAAATAAAAAATAAAATAAAAATAAAAATGATACAAATGAACTTATTTACAAAACAGCAATAGACTCACAGGCATAGAAAACAAACTTACAGGTTACTAAAAGGGAAAGGTAGGGGGAAGTATAAATTAGGAGTTTCAGATTAACATATACACACTACTATATATAAAATGGATAACCAGCAAGGACCTACTGTATAGCACAGGGAACTATACTCAATATCTTGTAATGATCTATAAGGGAAAAGTATCTGAAAAAGAATATATAAAATCAGGATGGTGATGAATAATGAGAAGGGGGTCTGGCAACTTTTCCTGTAAGGAGTCAGAGGGTAAATATTTATACTTTGTGCACCATACAATCTCCATTGCAACAAATCATTGCTGCCATTGTGGACTGAAAGTTGCCATGGGCAGTATGCAAATGAACAGGCATGGCTGTGTTCCAATAAAACTTTATTTAAAAAACCGGGTGGTGGGCCAGATTTGGCCCACAGGATGTAGTTTGCAGTCTGCAGACCTCTACTTTAGACCTGCCCTTCAACCCTGCTCCCTCTTCCCCCTCACTGTGTGCCCTTGGAAGAACAACTAACCTCCCTTCTGCAAATGGCATCTGATACCCACCATGGGACTTTCGTGCAGAAGAATGAGGTCAGGCTTGAAAAACAGTGAGCAGCACGTTACACACATAGTAAGTGCAGTTGTGCTGGTGGTTGTTTTTGCTCTGGCTGCTGTCCTGTGTGTGTTTGGGTTTTGTTTGTTTCCAGCCCCATCAGGTGCTATGGAAAATGAACCCCCAATGTGAGAGCCAGCAGCGCTGGAGAAAAACAAAATGTTCAGCAGGGCTGAGTCAGGAATGGAGATGTTCTTTCCATTCGCTGTGGCTGAGGCTGCCTCTAACTCCTAAGGGATTTGGGCCATTTAAGCGGGTTTGATTGGCATTAATTATTCAAAACAATTATTTATTAATAAATAAGAACTCTAAGGATGCCCTGCACTTGTTCAGTGCTTTATAGTTTTCTTTTATTTCTCCTTTATTATTTTCAAAGGGCTTTTTAAAACTGGGGCACACACGTACCAGGAGGCATGTGAAGATCTGGGAGGGAAGACGTTTTCCTGGAGTATCCACTGTACTCAATTTGGGGGAGAAACAACATGATTTTTTTATTAAAACAAACTTGAATATATTATGGAGCAGAATACAGAATTGTGTGATTTTTAAATTTATTTTATTTTTTTACAACATATGATATCTTTAATTAAATTGATATTGGTGAGTTTAAAAACATTGAGAAGATGACAGCTAGGGAAATAAGGTATTCTTATGACTATTTATAATAAAACGTTTAAAATAAAAATGTAAGAAACATCAATTGGCTTTGTAATTGAAGAGAGAAGACTAAGTATTGTTTTCCTAGTTCTTATACAAGCAGAGCCCACAGGAGAATAATTCTTACATAGAAAGCACAGGGAAAAGAATTGTCAATTTTTTAAATATATTTTTGTTTCCCAAAATTATTTGGGAAAACTTTGCCCAGTCAGGGATGAGCAAAAACAAGTTGTACGAAACATCAAAGCTGGGGGCATCTTGTGTTAAGAGTGTCTTGGAGAATATAGCAAAAGAGCAATTACTCCATTAGATATTATAATTTTGTATGTAACATGTACATTTAAAATTCTGATTAAAGTGACTAAAAATGACCTATTTTTTTAAAAAGTCAAATAAGAACTTGGGGGTAAAACTCAAGATATATTCACTCTCGGTTGTGAGAATATAAATTCTCTCACTCTGATAAACATGGATATAAAATCTTGCTGTGTGTATTCTAGGTTTTCCTAAGTTTTCTGTAAAGAGTGATTCATGTCAGGTCACATCTAAATGACTCAACATTTTGAGCTAAAAGGCTATTTATACAATATATATACATTTTTTACTTACAGAGCAAAATAAGCTTAACACTTCTTTTATATTAAAAAACTGGGATAGATTGGGATTGACATATATACACTAATATGTATAAACTGGATAAGTAATAAGAACCTGCTGTATAAAAAAATAAATAAAATTAAATTACAAAAAAACCCCCTGGGATACAGTAGCATTAGTAGCACCATGCTTGGAAGAGTTTCATTCAGCTCCCTTCATGGAGTGTCATGGGCAGGGGACCTGAAACTGTTATGCCAACCTCCTACAGCTTTTGGCTGGCATCTGTAGATGTGTCAGACGTGCTCAGCAAACCTCAGTCCGAAACGCTGAAAACAGGAGACTTGAGGACACCTATTAGCCAATGTCAAGTGTGCATGAAGAGAACATAACATTTTGAAGAATTGAAGAATTCCTTGTGTGTTTTTAAATGTGATATGTATATATATATATATATAAAATTCCCAGGATGCAATGTCTCACTCTCCCCAGCTTTACCACTGCTGCCACCAGTGGTGCTACTATATATAACCAAGAGAACATGCTGACTAGTAATCATGAATATTCAAATGTACCTCAGCAATGTGCCAGAGCAAGGTCTCTATTATTTTTCTACGAACGAAATAAGGAAATGAATTTACTTTTTGGGTCCAGAATGACTTTCTCCAAGGATTATAAGATGAAGGTTATATATTTTGCCCAGTAACTAAAATGGCTCGTTAAAAATTCAATTAAGAGAAGAATCACACTGAGTAAAATAAAAGATTGCAGTTTGGGGGAAGAATTATTCTTCAGAATTGTGTGATTTTTTTAAAAAAATTAAGTACAAGACTTCAAAGACGTTTCAATATTGAGACCCGCCCCCCCCGCCACGCTGGCCTTGACCGAGATGGCTGCCGTGTAAGGAGCACGGTTCTGTCTTTCTGCACAGCCCCCCTGCCAAGTGCACAAGGAGGAAAGTTTTACAAATTCTGCGAATGAAGAAACTCAGCCGAGAAGCTGATGGTCATGCTCAGAAGAAGTCCGCTGCAGAATGAGTTCGTTTTTGGTTTTGTTTCGTTTTGGTTTTTTGGGCCGTGCTGGGCATCATGTGAGATCTTAGTTCCCCGACAAGGGATTGAATCCGCGCCCCTGACAAGGGATTGAATCCGCGCCCCTGCTGTGGAAGAGCAGAGTCTTAACCACTGGACTGCCAGGGAAGTCCCATGAGTTCATTTTAAGTCTAGGATTTCCAGCTCCCTCTGCGCATGTGTGAATGATGCTCCCAGTCAGGCAGGAGCAGGGATGAAGCCTGAGTGATGTTGTTGGCCAGGCGCTGTGCTGAGTGCTGGGGGGATACCATGGACATGAAGACAGGGTCCAGAAAGATGCAAGAACCCTCAAAGTCAGCATCTGGTCTGGCTGGAAAAATACCTGGCATTGAGTCGACTCAGTACCCTGACTCAGTAAGTCACACTGGTCATTCACACTCCCTTCCCCAATCCCATAATCATCCAGTCCATTCATTTTAGTCCCTGCCTCAGTTTCCCGCCCCACCCCCCATGGCAACAGAATTTCCTGTTAGACTTTAAGCTCTGTCATTCACTTGCTTTGCTCAGGCACGACTCCTTGGCTAGAATCGATTCTATTGCCATAAGCAGCTATGCAGTAATCTCTCCTTCCTGCACGCCTGCCCCCAGTACCCCCCCTGCTCCCTGGATCTCCATTTGCAATACACAGGGTGGCTATTTGTATCCGTCTCTCTCCCCACCCCATCAGCAAGTCTCTGACCCCTGTTGGAATCCCAGCTTTGCCTTTGCATCCTTTTGGAGGTCGCGGCATCCTGCTTTTTTTTCCCAGAAGGGCTCTCACTATAGCCCACCTAAGTCTCCTCGTTCACACCCGTAGTCCTAATAAGTACAGGGTGGCCTGAGTCCAAAGTCTGTCTACCACTTAGTATTTGTGTGAATCTGGAACATTTCTCGGCCTCTCCAAGACAACCACTGCACCATCGCCTATAAAATAGGAACGGGATGCCTTCTCCTCCCTGTCAGCAGGAGGATGGGACCAGTTCTTATGAACTGTCAAGCATAGGAGTTGGCACTTCAGTAGGTGCTCAGGAAGCCTCATTTCCCCATCAAACCCACCCACTCTCTGAGCGGAGGTCCCAACAGATCGTCACTTGTGACAGATTTGAATCCTCGAAAGAGCCAGCAGTGGGGTGAACCGGGGGAGGTTGAGGGGCTCAAGGGCTGGGGAGCTCCCATCCAGCCTTGCGCTTTGGTGGCCCTAGACATGGCTGTCTTTAACTTTCGCCTCCAAAGAAAACGTCGTCGTAGGGACCCTTGACCCGATTTCTGGCTCAAAGCCCTCCATTCCCTACTCTTAGCAGAGCCCAGGCGAGACTCTGCCCACACCTTCAGAATGACTCTATTTATAGCAGCCATCATTAACTCTCCATGGCCAGTGCCCAGAGCCTCACCTGTTCCCCCCACTCCTCCTGCAGAAGTTGACTTCAGAGGGTTTTCTGAGAGTTCTTTGTAATATTAGTTAAAATGTACAGGAAAGCCCCAAGGTCATGTTCCACTCCTGGCACCCTTCACTTTAGATTTGAGAAATCCCCTAAAACTCTCATTAGCAGAGACTGCCTCACACCTATGAAACTTTAAAAATATCTGGCTAATCAGCCACTTTGCACACCTCCATGCAGCCAGAGAGAGAGAGCCTTTTGCCCTCTTCCTCATCCCTTCTCCCGGCATCACCTTCGTGCAGACGGGAGCTGTCAAAATCTGCCTTGCTGTTGTATTTAAAATAAAATGAGGGCGCTTCTTGTCTGAAACCAGTATTACCACTTAAAGAGAAACTGGGAGAGGGAAGCAGAAAGTGGAGGGGAAATGGCCTTCTGGAAGACCCTTTTTGTTCCAATTCAATTTTGACTAGGCTCTGATCATTGGAATTGAAAGGGATATTAACCATAACAATATGAAAATAAAATTGCCACTTATTGAGAGCCTGCCGTATGCTAGGCACCGCGGAAAGTACTCAGGTGCATTATCTCCGAGTCCCTCCAAAACTCTGAAAAGTAAACCCCAGTTTGCCTATCAGGAAGCATCCTTTTTGATGCTGAAAAGGATTAAGTGGTATTCTCCAACTAACATAGCCAGTATGTGGTCCAGCCAGGATCCTCACCAATGTCTGTCCATCTCTAAAACCCATGCTCATGCCAGTATGCCATGTGGTCTCTCACGTGAAATGTCAATTTTCAAGATGGACCTTTTTTTTTTTTTTTTTTTTTTTTTGCGGTACGCGGGCCTCTCACTGTTGTGGCCTCTCCTGTTGCAGAGCACAGGTTCCGGACGTGCAGCGGCCATGGCTCACGGGCCCAGCCACTCCGTGGCATGTGGGATCCTCCCGGACCGGGGCACGAACCCGTGTCCCCTGCATCAGCAGGCGGACTCTCAACCACTGTGCCACCAGGGAAGCCCCTGGACCATTCTTTAGTCCACTTAGTTGGAGCGACTCTGGGCACTTGTGCTGTGGCCCATCTTCACCCAGATAGAAAACCTATGATATCACTATTCTACAGAGATATTTTAAACTTGGGAGCTACACTATACCACCATCAGAATTATCTGGGGGTATCTATCAAACATACAGATTCCTGAACCCCACCTAAGAAGCATTGAATTTGAATCTCTGAGGGGGACCATGGGAATCTGGTCTCTCTGAGTACTTCCAGGTGATTCTTGTTCACTCTGATGTTTGAGAATTAATGTTCTATGTCTAAGCTGGTTTGCAGGATGCTTCAGAGTCAGGTGTTTATGAACCCTGCATGTCCCCTGCAGGAAATGGAGTGGTCCCTTCTCAACACACTGCCCAGAAGTAGGTGGAATTGGGGTCAAAGGGAGAAACTTCCCAGTCAGTGAGATGAATCCATCTATGCTCAGTACTGAGTTACGGAAACAAAGATGTGTGGCAAGAGGATGTCAATTTCTGAGACTCACAAGAATCAGTCTCTTGGAGTCATTGGCAAGACTGGTGTCATTGGCAATGTGATAAACTAGGATCCCAGGTACTGAACTGGTAGAGTGGAGAAAGAGAGGTGACGGAATTAGGAGGAAGCCTGCCTATTTGAGTAAAGGAAGGGACTTAGGAAATTAACTCAGTTATGGAAATGACCCAGGAGAAAGAAGTCTGTTCAGTCAACCGAGGCAGTTAAGTAACCAGAAGGAGGCAGGCAAACCAGAGGAGAATGTTTCCCAGAAAGAAGGTCATGTGATGAGGGAAGCAGGTATGATTGACATCGTAGTGCAGAGATAACTAAGGTTTAGGACTCAATGGGAAGCCTTCATCTGTGAATTCCATTATCACTACAAAGCAGCTGTTATGTGCCTGGCATTGTGCTATGTGCTAGGGTTTCAGAGAAGATAAGATGCCATCTCTCTCCCCACAGAACTCACAGTTTGGTTGAGGTATAGACGTGTAGGCAGACAGTCATGGCATGGTACCATAGCACTATGCTACAAATAGATGCAAGATGGGGATGAGCATGCAGAGGAAGCACATCTAACCCAGCAAATGTAAATCAAGAAAGCCTTCCTGGAGGAGGTGTTATCTGTGCTGCTGCTTTTTCATTAGAGTTAGGCTGGGAGACAAAAAGAGGGATAGATTCAAAGCCTTCACAAGATGGTAGAAACGAGGCTCGTATAAATTTTTAGCCCCATCCAAAAGCTGTACAGCACAGGGAACTCTACTCAGTGCTCTGTGGTGACCTAAATGGAAAGGAAATCCAAAAAAGAGGGGATATATGTATACTTATAGCTGATTCACTTTGCTGTACAGTAGAAACTAACACAACATTGTAAAACAACCATACCCCAGTTAAAAAAAAAAAAATAGCCCCATCCAAGATTGGCTTGAATACTGGAGTAGGACTCACTCCGGGTATTTTGGGGGTAGAAAGCAGGGAGAGGGATGACCCAGTGGACCCACATGAGAGGAAATTGGGAAAGCAGAAGCATCCTGCAAACCAGCTTAGACATAGAAAATTAGTTCTCAGGTACTGCAATTGTAATAATCACCTAGTGACATGGACAGCACTTTCTGCAGGACTCAGAAGAGAGTAATGACAGGCAAAAATGGTCAGCAGAGGTGAGTCAGGTGGAACTGAGGTGAGAAGCTAGTTTTTATATTAGACAGGTTTTGTGCAGACCAGAAGACGGTGTGGACTGGGACATGCTGGTCGGTGTATCCAATCCCACTGTCCTTCGATGTCCAGCCCTTGGGAGGGGTTGGCTCGAAGATGGGTTCAGATTATTAGGCACGTAGAACCAGCATGTCCCAAAGAGTCCTTCCTTGAGCAATGATCTCCTAAGGGGTCAAGTTTCTCTGAGCACCCAAGATGCCACAGATTGGCTACATAGTGACTCAGCACACTGGGTCAAAATAATCTTTCTGTTTCAGTTTGACTGTTTAACACTTTCAATGTATCTGTCCTTTCCATCCGGACCTTTAGAGGAGGCCCATTAACAATATTTACTCTAAATTCCAGAAGTGTGGTTAATGAAATGCAGTCCACCATACTGAGTGAGAATGGAAGATGAGCATTCAGATGGCTTTAATTCTAATAGACTTTTCAATGTAATCTAAGCATATGTAGAAAATATACAGCGGGGTTCTTAATCCATAGATTTCTAGAAGGTCCATGAGCCCCCTAAAATATTTACATGGAGTACATGTACATATATACATTCCCCCCACCACCCCGGGGAGTGAATCTGTTGCTGTAAATACATTCTCTAAGATGTTTAGTCTTGCACACACACATACACATTCGCGCGCGCACACACACACACACACACACACACACACGTGCAAAGTGAGAAGCCATGGATTTAGGAGGATGGGATTAAGTCACGCGTTTGATGTTGGCAGCCTGACAATGCCTGTACTTTGGTTTCTGTCCAAAATGAATTCTTTTCTCCAGAATCATGTCTTGAAGGCATCTTTTCTAAACCAGAGTTATTTTTCCAGTTCCTTTTGGGTAAGTGGGCTTTGATGAGTTATGATCAAGGTGAGTCAGGGTCAGCACTGTGTCACATCCAAACGTTATAGAGACAGGTCAGTTTGATAATCGCCCCAGAGGGAAGAGGTCTCCAGAGACACCTCTGTCACCAGAGTTTGTCAGGGTGACCTCATGGAGCTGCTTCTGTGTAGGAAATAGAATTAAGTAGACAGGAATTGAAATGCACAATGTTTGATTTGTATTGGATTGAATAGAAAGGGTCTCTTATGTGTGTTTGGTACCCGTGTACACGGGGATGTTGTTGGCAAAATCAGTTGGCATTTGCCCACTCAGCGTTTGCAAAAACGGAGGCATTCCCATTTTGCAAACAGCCCACAGATACATTAAATAACCCATTTCATGATGGACATCTGGACTCCTCAAACCTGCCAAGAGTGGATGGGCTCACTGCTGCCTTCCAGCTTTATGGTGGGGAACGGCTGCCTTTGAACTTAAAAGGCGTCACTCTGCAGAGTGCGGCAGGTTAGAGTCTCATCTGTCCAAACGCTGCACACACATTCGTTTTGATTTTAGCTGTGTCCGAGCCACTGGCTGCATGTGTAATACCTCACACAATGGGGCAGAAACGATCCTTGTTCATTAAAGCAGACTTCTGCAAGGTAGCCTGACACCTGATTCCTCACTGTGGTCACCTGAGTTGTGGCTAATCTCCCAACATGAGATACATAGGTAGGTAGGAATATCTGGAGGGATGCTTCAATTTAGTATTTTATGGGGGAAAAGAAAGGGAAAACAACAACTTGGCTGAACGTACCATAACCCACACTGTGGAATGGAAAGCAGAAATCATTTACTATGGTATTAGCTCAAGCATCCTTTCCAAGCCTCGCCACGAAGGAAATGATCAAGTTCTTGGTCGGGTGTGCTCAGGATAATTCACTCCAACTTGCTCCATTTATACTTCCATTCTTGTCCATCATCTTTTGTGTGTGCTGTCCTGATCCTGGCCAGCCATCAGAGTCAAAGCTGTGAGAGTTTGAGTTCACCACCTAGTGGCCAGTGAGAAGGCTATTCGTGCTCCCATCTTGTCCTCCCAGACTGGGGTCAGAAAAACAGGCTATTGGTGAGTCATTATAGTGCCAGAGCTCAAATACCACGGTTTGCTTCCAGAATTTCAGTTCAAGTAGAAAGGTTTTAAAAGAAAAAAGAAAACCTGGGATATCTATAAGTGATGATTGCTTACCATTATCCCACTTACTGCTGTACAAATGAAAAGCAAAACCCATGGCAGAAAAGGAAAGGAAGGGGTTATTTTTAGAGGCTCACAACGCAAAGAAACTGTAAGGATGCATGTATGTGTGTGTGTGTTTGCAAGCGTGCATCAAAAGTCACAGAGGCAAACTTTATAGTTGCAATGACATTCCAACGTTCCTCCTATGTAAATATAAAATTTTATTTCTGTGCACAAATGAGTGAGTGGCCTCCCAATGTATATGCTATAATAATCATGACTCTAGGATAAGAAAGACTGTGATGAGTACCTATTATAGGCTTGGAACTGTGCTAGGTAATTTGTATATGTCATTAGTTAGAATGTGTATGACTCACCTGACTTTAGTGTCTGTACAGGCCAAGCTGTACCCAATACCAGAAAAACCTCTACACCCGTGCTTCTCAAACTATCTATGGAGAAGCACTTGCTTTTTTAAATTGTTTTGTGCATCCACAGACAAAAGCTTTTATTTAAAAAAAAAAGAGTTACTAGAAAAATAAAATAAAATGTACAGTATACAAGCCCAAATTTATTTTTATTATTATTAGATTCAACAGATATAAACATTTTTATGTCAAATTCCTATAAATTTTCTAAATGCTTATTCTCAATTTCCATATTTACTTAGCTGCAGAGCAGTAACAGTGAATAGGCTGGAAGTGGTCCTCAGATCACACTGAGTGGAGCTGATCTACACGATCTTAACCAACCATCATGCAGTTTCTGAACATCCTCCATGACACGGACTACCCACCTCCCAAGGCAGCCCATCCATTGCTAAACTGCTCTGATGACCAGAAACCAAAGTCTGCTTCTCTGAATTCATTGGTCAGAGTTCTACCTCTGACCCCAAACAACTCTTTCCAATCACAGTTTTTAGATATATGAGGATAACCAATTCTGACTTCCCTTCCCCTGGTCCCACACACTTGAGTTTGCAATAGCCCACTGTGAGTCCAGCCTTTGGGATTGCTTGCAGCAGAGGGCAATCATGGAAGCTTCCAGCCATTGGCTTGTTTCTCTTCCTCTAGAAGAGCAGGGAAGAGTGATCTGATGGTTCAGGATGCAGCCCCTGCTTGACCAGGTCTACCATGGGCAAGGGCATTTTGGAGTTCAAAGGCATGCACCCAGGAGTCAGTCTCTCATTTGCTTTGCTCACATCATATTTATGGAAAGTGGAAGGGTCAGAGGCTGCCTGATTTCACGGAGGCATTCAGAATGGTACTTTGTTTTCTTGCATCAGCTTCACGGTCACTGCTCTAAATTCCTGTACCATGTGACTGATCAGATGCAGAAAGATCCATTGAGTCATATCCATGTTTGAAGGAGGCAGTAGAGAACTTGCCCAGGGTTCAATTTGAAGCCAGAAACTCCTAGACAGCTCTCCCTACATGGAGGTTCCTTGGCCTGGACCTAGCTTGTGGCAACATTGTATTGGATTTTTGTTTGCTCTACCTTTTACCATATGATGTTGAGCCAATTACTCAACATCCCTTTGTCTTAATGTCCTCCTCTGGGGAAAGAAAGGAAGTAAAAGAATTTACAGAGTGGCTATGAGAAATTTAAATGAGATACAACAAGATAATACATACGAAGCTCTTCGAACCTCTCTTAACCTTGTAGATAAGTGCTTATGACGATTTTGATTTTGATATAGTTCCATTGGCTTGGAACTTACCGGGGAACATTGGAAAGGGTTGTTTGAGAAGGATATGGATAAACCTGGAACTTCTAATCAAAACCATGAAATATCATTGTAATGACAATAATACCCCTAAAAAATTAGAATACAGAGAGTATGGTATGACCAGCAAGAAGTAGAAAGGGAAATTCACCTTTCTGGTTTGGGAGATGTCCTTTCTGTTAATTTAGCATTAGCCCACATTAGTTTACCATGGAAGTGGTGGTCACTGTGGTGGGTAATAGTTGCTTGGGCTATTGTCTTACTATAACACAACAGTCTTAATCCACACTGAGATTTCCACCAGCCAGAACACCCAAGTCTCTTTCGTTTGTGTTTTCCTAAGCATAACCCCTCATTCTGTAGTTGGATGCCGTTCTTTGGGGGATTCAGTGTGGAATCCTATGTGTATTCCTATCTAATTTTATCTCAGATTTGGCCCACTGCTTCCAAATATCATAATTAGTGCTGAATAGAGATGTCATCTAGTACAGTGTTTTATACACCTTAATTTTTTCAGCCATAAAACTCTTATGAGGAAATCCAAGAAGTTACAGAGGTGACAATGGAGATTTTTGGAAGACAGGGAGGGTGGCAGAGTGTTGCCCACTGGACTTCCCCAGTATACTGGACATACTTCATGAAAGATAACATTGTTCAAAGCTAACATTGAACAAGGACTTACTCTATTCCTTGCAACTGCCTTAAGAGTTTTAAATTAGTGAGTTCATACAACCACCCTTTGAGGTAGATGGTTGTGTACTAGTATTTTTATATTTATTTATTTTTATATTTCTATATATGAAAAAGATACATATAAAAAAACTAAGTAGCTTGTTCAAGCTCATTTAGCTTGTAAGCAATAGAGGCAGGCAGAATTTAAACTCAGAAATTTCAGTTCTTGGGCCATGAGTTTAACTCCCTTGTTATGCTGTTGCTAATGTCAACTGAAAAACAAGCACGACATGAGAGTTGTGAGTTAGGTTTTACTGGGGGCAAAATGAGGACTACAGCCCAGGAACAGTTTCCGAAATGCTGTCTCCTGGGCTGTAGTCCTCATTTTGCCCCCAAATAAAACTTATCTCACAGCTTTCATGTCATGTTTGTTTTTTCTTTAAGTCAACACTAACAGTAATGTCAGGTACCTCCATCTGGTGGTATGTTATTTTAAACACACACACGTGGGATCAACTTATTCATTAGGCACAGGGGACACAGTGCCCAGGGCCCACAATGATTTCCAGGGTCCATGAGAAGATGTTAATTTCTTTTAAAAAGAGAAGAAAAGAATAAACATTTAGGTTAAAGAAAATGTCTGAATATAGAATATTCGTATCTTTCTCTTTATACCAACACAGTCCCCAAATACACGGTTGAACATTTTCTGTGAAGAGAGGAGGCCTATGAAAGTCACAATATGGCCTTGCAGGCACAAACAAGGCAGCACTGATCGCAGAATGGAAAGCTGAGGTTTGGAGATCCTTCCCATGTCCCAGTTTCCTCACACACAGCAGGCACAGCCTGTACCCTTGTTGAGGGCTGTGAGCTCTGAAATCAATGGCCTTTGCTGCTGCTACTGCTATTTCTTTGAATGAGCCAGAAAGGTTCTGTTTTGGAGACACAGATAAGCGTGCCAACTCCAGCTCAAAACCAAAGAATTCCAGGTGCCCCCCAGGTCATGGGATTTTGGGGTAGGGGACAGGCATCCATGGCTGCAACTCCCCTTCTGCAATGTGGAAAAGCAAGAAAAAAGGAGTGAGCTACAGGGACTGTAGTTAGCAAGACGCTTGGAGCTGAGCGAGCATTACCCATCTTCATGGTCTTTGTTTTTCTCAAGGAAAAAAAAAGTATTCTCTGCCCACACTTCAGCCCAGCTGTCTACAATGATAAATGATGGGCCTTTCTTTAAATTTCCTTTATGCTCAGCGTGAGGACTGGCCAGTGTGGATATGCACTGGACACGGATAAATGGCTTTGGCAAGCCCACCAGATTGTCCACGTGGCGACAGATGGTCCAGCTCAAAGCTTTTGTTGTGCTAATATTGGAACTTGCTGCTACCTGAAGCAGTTATCATTTCATAAACAATGATGCTGCCACTGCTGTGTGGATAAATTGTCCTTTATACTTTGCAGGGCCCACCATGGGTGCTGACAGCTTCATGATGGTGAGACGAGACCCCCAGTCACTCAGCTACAGTGGCAGCCAGAGGGGAAAATGTCGTGGGATGGAGAGAGTGAGGATGGAGACCGTATTTGGTGTCCAGTCATAGGCTCTATGATTGTCTAAGTGTCTACCTAGAACTCTGGACACTGAGAAGGAAAGAGGTTTCCACTGTGTTGAAGGGTCAAAAGTGACCCTTAGAGACAAATTGTCTTGACTTCTGCATAGATTCACTTTTATTCCCTTTGTGGAAACTCTAATAATGAGCAGATAGGGAAGAGATTAAGATTTTTCAAGTACCTACTATGTCCAATGCGCTAGTATAACATTATTATAACTTATTGTCGATAATAGGAGGAGTAGACACAGCAGTAGTGGTAAATAACTTTTAACGAGGAACTTCTTAAACTCCAGGCAGTGTGCTGAGCCCTTTCCATAAATTCTTATTATAATTGTTTCAAGAGACTTATGAAGGAACTGAGCAGGGAGTGCTGGCAAACCACTTCTCAGAAGAGGGAGGGGAGGGGAGGAGCCCAGCATTGCAGTGTTTGCTGATTTCCATGGTTCAGATCCCCCCATCATGGCCAATTTCAAGCTACCAATAATTTAACAACATGCTCACAAAATTCCTATTTAATAATCAGCCCTCGCAAGCCATTGCAGGCTGGTTCCCGCACATCACTGGAACTGAGATACAGAAATGTTTATTTGCCCAAGGTGGTCCAGCTATTAAGGGACAGCGCTGAGGTGTCCACCCAAGGACATGGACTGTCACCTCTCTCTTCCAGGCTCTAAGCCCATGAGTCCATTAGCTACTTCAGTCCACAGGACAACTCTAGGAAGTAGGCATCACAGGGCACCCCTGATCTCGGTAGTTGAGGAAGCTACCTGGAATCACACACCTACTAAGTGATGGGACCAGAATTCAGATCCTGCCTGTCTGAGCCCACAGCAAAGGCTCTGGTCCAGTTTACTTGGTTTCCAGGGCCAGCCAATAGCAAAATGAAAAAGCTAGAATGAATATTTTTCACATCTTCGTTTTCCCTTGGGTGGAGAACCTCAGAAACAAAGACCAAAAAATATCCCAAAGATAGCCATTTCTATTGGTGGAGTTTCAGGCACAGGTCATCATGGGTGATACTGGGGGACCTTAATGGGTTCCAGTCACACCACAAAAGCAATTATTGAGGGACTTCACCAGACCATTAGGTTAGAAGAGAGGTTACTCTATTTTAGGCTGCAGAAGTTATTCCGAATCTTCAAAAGCGCTTTGGGTGGAGGCAAAGAGCATTTCCAGCAGACATCCTCAGTAAAAATAATTTGTCTTCTCCCTAAAAAACTCCAGAAACTCCACCACTGCCTATAATAGCCACTGTTGCCAGAAGGTTGAGATTCTAGGATATCCCCACAACCCACTCCAAACTATGACCTTCTCTGTGATCAGGGGGCAGAACCTGCTAGAGAAAACTGCAGAATCCAAGTAGGTGAGCCCAGCATGTATTCAAACTTGTTTTCAGTACATATCTGTCTCTCTCATTAAATCAAAATCTCCTATAGCCTAGTTAATACATTGTAAATAGTGAATGAATGAGTGAATGAATGAATGCAGAGAAAGTTATTAAGAAGAGTCAAAAAAAGAAAAACAGATCAGAAATTGAACTGCCAGATTGGCTGATTTATAAGAATTAGAGGTACAGAAAAATTCTAATTTTATAAGGACTTTTTGGGAAAAGGGAAGAACGGAGGGCAGAATACATTTCATCATCCATGGGTTTAGAGTGATTCAGTTGAGTTTCCAATGAAAATATTATTTTGTTTATGCTAATACAATTATGTTTACAGTGAAATGATACACATTTCTTCCCACCACTGAAAACCAAAGTTTTGTGTTTTTTTTTTTTTTGCGGTACGCGGGCCTCTCACTGTTGTGGCCTCTCCCGTTGCGGAGCACAGGCTCCGGACACACAGGCTCAGCGGCCATGGCTCAGGGACCCAGCCGCTCCGCGGCATGTGGGATCCTCCCGGACCGGGGCACGAACCCGTGTCCCCTGCATCGGCAGGCGGACTCCCAACCATTGCGCCACCAGGGAAGCCCAAAGTATTATTTGATATAAATTTGATTCTCTGTAATCCATTCATACTGTGGGCACCTCGGACAAAGAGTAAGTTTTAGATACTTGTTTAAATGCCTCAAAAATGCCTGCAAATACAATACGAAATCTTGACGGGATACTCCAGCCCAAAACCCCTCTGTTATTTGAGCTTTTTTCTTTCCCAGAGGAGAGTGAAATATTTCCCCAAGTAGGAGGTTCACAGTTTGGGTTCGTTTTGTTAACTTTGCTTTGTCTCCCCCGCTCAAATCACTGTTGTGAAAGAGGATGCATTTTTCTAACCATCAAATCTGCAGCTGAAACACTGATTCTCCCCAGTTCCCAATGTGTTGAGCTACTGTTACAGACAAACAGTGAGTCTGCAGTGAAGGGGGCTGGTGTGGGGGGGAGGGGGATTGGTGTTAGAAATGAAGCCCCGCCCCCATGTACGGTTCCAGATGATAGTGGGGGCGGGCCACATGTCGCAGGTACTATCAGCAAATAGCAGGCTGCATGTCTGCCTTGTGAGTTATTGCCGTGGTCCCCAGATCTCCTTTCTGTAGCATCCTGCATGTACAGGTGATAAATCTTAGGGACTCGAGGGAATGCAATGGGCTTCTGCCCTCTGGCGCCTTATTTTTCTCATATCATTTAGAAGAGTGCAGGTCTGGACCTTTTTTTTTCTTCTTTTTTGTTCATGGATGTTTTCTTCAGCTCATTGCCATATTTTGTTCTGCATATTCAGTTTTTATGACTGAGCTTGTTTTAAGAGTTCACCTCAACAGAAGATGAAAACAACGAACAAAGACATGCATTTAGAACTTATTTACAAAACAGAAACAGACTCACAGACTTAGAAAAGAAACTCCTGGTTACCAAAGGGGAAGGGTGCAGGGGAGGGATAAATTAGGAGTTTAGGATTAACATATACATACTACTATATATAAAATAATCAACAAGGACCTACTGTATAGCACAGGGAATGCTACTCAATGTTCTGTAATTACCTAAATGGGAAAAGAATCTGAAAGAGAGTGGATATATGTATTTGTATTACTGAATCATTTTGCTGTACACCTAAAACTAACACAATATTGTAAATCAACTATACTCCAATATAAAAAAAAACTTTAAAAAAAAGACATGTATTTATTTCCCTCTACAAATGGCAGTGTGGAAGTCCAGTGGAGCCATATACAATTCCTCCTTGCAAAGGAAGAAGGGAATGGAACCAACATTTGTTAAGAACCTACTATGTACCCAGATCTACACTTTGTTCTACAACAGCTCATGACATGGGGGTCAAGTGCTTCTCCACTGGGTTCATATCCCAGCTCCTCCTCTGACAATTAGGTGCCTTGAGCCAATGATTTGATTTCTTCACCTATAAAATCGGCATAATAATAATTCCTACCTCATCGGGTTTGTTTGTTTGGTTTTCAGTAAGGTGAAATTCACACAACATGCAGTTAACCATCTTTAAAAGTACAATTAAGTGGCATTGAGTACATTCAGAATGGGGTGCAATCATCACCTCTACCTAGTTCCAGAACTTTTTAATCATCCCCAAAGGAAATTCTGTACCCATTCAACAGTCATTCCCCATTTCCTCCTGCCCCAGCCCCTGACAACCACCAACCAGCTTTCTTCCTCCATGGATTTACCTACACTGGATATTTCATATAAATAGAATTGTATGATATGTGACCTTTTGTGTCTAGTACATCGTAGCATGTATCAGTACTTCATTCCTTTTATGGCTGAGTAATATTCCATTTTATGGATAAACCACATTTTGTTTAACTATCCATCCATTCATTATGGATATTTGAGTTTTTTCATCTTTTAGCTTTGTTATTATAACATACTCTTATTATATCATATTTGCTATTTTTTATTATATAAGTTTCAGGCGTACAGCGTTATATAGTTCAGCATCTGGATACACTACCAAGTGTTCATCACAACAAGTGTAGTTGCTATCTGTTCCCATATGGTTGCCCCCCCCTTTACCCACTTTACCCACCCCCAACTCCGTTTCCGGCTGGACGCTTAGATTGTTTGCATATCTTGGCTATTGTAAATAATGCTGTGAATACCTCTTTTCCATTCTTTTGGGGGATATGCAGTCAGTTCTCATTATTTGCTATAGTTATGTTCTATAAAGCCACATCAAACACTGAATTAGCAAATACTAAGTCCTTGCTCCTAGGGGAAATATATAGATGTATATCACACAGATGTTAACCTTAAATCCTAAAAGCAACATATCCTGGTAGATTCTGTGTTCTTTATTTTACAAAAGGACAAAATGAGGTTCAGAGATGCTGAGTGACTTGCCTGGTGCCACCCCCACTAACCGCATCCAGCTGGCCCCAGAGATGGAGCTGCTTGCTCTACCCAGCATCTCCTCCCACTGTCTTCATCCTTGCTCATCCCTGCACGAGAACCAAAACAAGAAACCAGAGCATCGCCTTGTTTGACCTCAGCTGAGAATATGCCAGACTGGCAACTCAAATTTTTTTGCCACTACATGCATGTCTATATAAATGACCCCTAAACTGCCACGAGCATTGATGTGAGGGTTACAAATAAATTTTAGCTAATAGGTGAGTTTGCAAGTACAGAATCCATGCATAATCGGATCAGCTGTACCAAGGAGCGGAATTGCTGGGTCATAGGGTCATTCCATGGGTAGCTTTCTGAAGAACCACCAAACTGCTTTCCACTGTGATTGCACCATTTTACCAATGCATAGGATTTTTATGACAGGTAAATAAGTTATCATTTGTAGGGCACTAAGAACAGTGCCTGGCGAATAGTGTTATGGATTGTGACTTAAATTCATTAAGTAGGTCACACCACCAGGGTTAGCTGCGAAGCTCAATTCTTTTCCATTCTCTGGAGAGCAGCTCACAGGATAAGTATGTTAGGGGCATGGTCCATCCTCTTCCAGAGCTCAAACTGCACTCAACCAGAGGGGGACACTTCATTTGCTTTCAGATTTACACATATACATCTGGAGCACATCCACTCAACAACTACTCAAGAATTGAATCTCCTCTGTTGAAAAAATCAATCATTTTCTTTATAAGGTGCTAATACAGGTTCATTACATATATCTGGGAAAACACAGATTAAGTAGAACAAAGATAATATGACTCACCTTAATCCTATACTGTTGCACTTCCTTTCTCTGTTTTATGCAATTAAAGTCATAATATGTGTGCAGTTTTGTAGCCTGTATTTTCCACTTAACATTATATTAGCATGAAATTTCATATCACTTAAAGTCTTCAAAATTTTGATTTCTAAATACCACCTGGGATCTCATTGTGTGCTCACACCAAATCTTAAGTATTCTCCCAATGATGAATATTGTTCCCAAATTTCTACTATTATAAACAACACAGTAATGAAAATCTCTGTGTATGGAGATTTCTATAAATCAATGATTATTTCCAAAAACTTGATCAAACTAGAACTGCTGAATGAAAAGTACATTTTAAAATACTTTTTTATATAGCACTACTTCCTCAGGGAAGTTTTATCTTTTTTTAAAAATTTATTTATTTTTTTAAGTTTTATCTTTTTAATGTTTCTAATTTTTAAGAACATTTTACCTAGTCCATACCAGGTTTCTTTGTTATATATTTGGTACATGCTTTTTTTCCTATAACTCTTATTTTCATTTATCATTCTATATTCACTAATAAAATTATTTGATTAATGCCTCTCACCCTTGTGGCATTTATATTCTAGTGGGAAAGTCAGCCTTTAGACACAAGTCCACCCTCCGCTCTCCCCCAACCCAGGTTGCCAGCTGCCGAAATAAAGCAGACTTTCCTTTCCACCAACCTTGCCTCCCTAGTATTGGCTTTAGAGCAGTGAGCATCTGAACCCCACTTTCAGTAACAGACCCATTCATTTTTATGGATTTGAGCATCCAGTAAAGTCTGGCACTCCGTAAGTGCTCAGGAAACACTAGAAGCATGTATGGGTAAATCTCCCCATTGAGTTTTTATCAATTTTCATTCCCACTATCAGTGTATGAAAATATATGTGTATCAGTCACAGCGTCTTCACCTTGCCTCTCCATACAGCAGGAATTATGATTAGAAAAATAAAAGTGTCATTGTAAGTGATGAAAATTGAGCTCCTCTTATTTTATTTTGCTTTTCCTTAATTACGAGGAACATTAAAACTTTTCCTATTCTTGTTTATTATTTATCTCTTCTTTCGTAAATACTCATTCATGTTCTTGCTCATTTTATTTTGGTTCCTTGCCCAATTTATTTAACATACATTCAGTCTGCATTTACTAAGTATCTCTTTATTGAGCCCCAACCTCTCCCTTTTGCTTTATTCTGCCTTTAATAAATTTCTCTTTTTAGACTCCCATGTAGAAGATGCAGGCATAAATCCTCACACTACTGGCATAGGAAAAGTATATCAATCCTCTTTTTGTTTCTCAAATATCCATTTCATCGTGTTCAAGCATCTCAAGGAATACCAACAGGTGGCCAGGTGGTGTTCTATAATCCTGTGAGTGTCAAACTCTTGGGATGAACATGGAAAAAGAAACTTGGGAGTAGCAGGCAACTGGCTGCATCCCGTGGTTGTGCAGCAGACTCCAGTTTGACCTGGGTTCAGATCTCAGCTGCCCTTCACAAGCTGTACAATGCCAGCAAGAAACTCAGAAATTTTCCTCGTTGGTAGAATGCAGAATATTGGCAATTCATAGGTTGTTATAAGGACTGAATGTGATATGATGCAGAAAGGGAGAAAGAAAGAAAAGGAGGGACTTCCCTGGTGGTCCAGTGGTTAAGACTTCGCCTTCCAATGCAGGGGGTGCGGGTTCCAGCCCTGGTCAGGGAGCTAAGATCCCACATGCCTCGCGGCCAAAAAACCAAAAAACATAAAACAGAAGCAATGTTGTCACAAATTCAATAAAGACTTTAAAAATGGTCCACATCAAAAAAATCTTTTAAAAAAAGAGGGGGAAAGAAAAGGAGAGAGAGAAAAAGAGAAGGCAGGGAGAGAGAGAGAGAAAGAACGTATATTTACTTTCCCTTCCCATTAGCATGGCTTGTATTTGAACACTTTGTTTGCTCAATGAGCGTGTTTCCTCACTTCCAGGGCAGTCTATAATCCATCACTGGTGTCTTCCTTTGGAAGCCGTTATGAGGAGTTTTAACAGTCCCCATTCTCTGTTTGCTGGAAGCTGATGGAAGAACTCTCCTTATCTCCAATATTAGAACTTGTAGCAAATCGATACCAGGGTATAACATCCTTCACCATTATACTTGGTAATAAAGCCTAACTAGAAAACGTGCAGAAACTCCATGTGTCTGGTTCGTTTTTGCCAGCATGAAAATCAACCCGGTTTATCCAAGACTGATTCCCTCTCATTGATCGAAGCATAAAGAGGCAGTCACTGTGTTTCAGCCCGCATTAAAAATGGAAACCTCGTCTGCAACTTCTAAGTTGAAAAACTGACCATGCAGGGGCAGAAAGTCCACAACGTGCCTGACTTTTGTTTTTTCCTTTCCTCTCCCGTCTTTAGGAAACATGCTAGAAAGACAGTCGTCTTAACGCCAGCAGAAGGCCTTGCCCTTCTGAGCCTTTTATAAATGACATTTGCCCAATAGTCGGATTTACTAAGTGTGATTGAAGACAACAATCAGGCCACAAGTGATAACCAGGAACACACACACACACACACACACACACACACACACACACACACACACACACACACACACACACACACCCCACCACCAACAACAACAACAGTAACAAAAGCATTAAGAAATGAGACAGCTTTCCAAGGCTATGAAAACTTATCCAAAAGGAAATATATCACTTAAATATTTACAAAATTGCTGGTGCAATTCAGCCTTCTCAGTAGCAACGATTTTTATGTCCTAAAGAGAGTTTGTATCAAGAGGTAATTGTGTTCTGTAGCAGTGCGTAAGCCTGGACATTTATGCTGGCAATTCCAGATTTATAGGAATAGAAAAAATTTCCATGCATGATATATTGTACAAATTGTATGTAATAACCACAATAAAAAATTTCATTAGTCCTGCTATCACCAACCACCAATTCCCTCGGGAGAATTTATGTGCAAACTTCAGTTCCGTTTACCATCTGGGATATTCTTTGGAGGGTGGGTAGCCCCAGGTTCCTCGGAAAGGATAAGCGGGACATATATATCCTCCCCTTCTCCTGCCTTTGCGACAAGCCTTTTAGAAAAAAGAAGGCCTTTGTATCTGGGGGAACAGAAATCTGCAGATGCCCCTCGAGGCCTTAGCTCACACACCGCCCCCTCCACCTAGATCCCATGATCGCTTGAGCAGCTGTCCTTCAATTTTGCAGCTCTCAAATCTGAGCACTGAGTCCTGTTGCATATTTTATGCAGCCCATCACTGAGCCTCGGATGCAGATTTCCATAGTTATGGAAGGCAGAAATGGAGAAGACAAATTGGGTCCTCTTCGAGTTTGCAGCTGTGAAATCCATTTCAAAATTGCAGCCTTGCAGGCCTGAGAGACTTCCCTGGACTCGATGGAATATAATCATGGTGTTGCCAAGGAATAGCATTCAGGCCTGGCAATGAATGCTGCTGGGCACGTAGCACATGTCCTCATAAAAGTCCTCTGTATGACCAGAGCTTCTGTGCCCGTGCTGCAAACAGTGACAACCTGGAGCTTGCCTTTGGTAAGGGACTGGGAAATTGCACATGTCACCACCGCTTTGCAGAATGGGAGTCGACATTTAATGAGAAAGGCCTCCTCTGCACTGTGTCCCTCCCCAGACCCCTCTCCTGCTTCTGCCTGTGCCCTGCTGATGGGCACATGCCTGTCTGGCATTGCTGTGTCTGCATGATGGGGCAGGCACGGCTCCAAGAGCTTCCTAGAAATCTACCACCTTGATGGTTCCCAGATCGAGGAGGACACAAGAAGGTGCTCTAAATGTGAGCGCCGGCGCATTTAGAAAGCGCTGGGGGAATCTCCTCTAACGGGCTCCGTATGCATAGTCACCTCAATCCAATTTGTTTACGTTTATTGTCTAGGTGCCCGTCCCTGCACTTAAGACTTTGCACATAGGACCTCATTTCATCCTAACAACCCCGCTTGGTAGATAGGATTGCCGCGCTTTAAAAATCAGGAAAAGGAGGTTTAGGAGGCTAACAGACTTTCCTAAAGATGGCAGAACATTGGCTTATGCACCTTATGCCAGGTGCCATGTATCTAGATATAGACAAGACCCAGTCTCCAAGCCCTAAGAGTGTGATGATGTAGGACATATGCATTACTAAAAATAGAAATCCATGCATTATTATTTATAGTCTCTGTTTGCAAAGCACTCCTTTGTGCCAGGTCTTGTATTGGGAATATTTCATCTGTTTTCACTCTTAATCCTCACAACTCCATGTGGAGGTTCTTATCTTTATTTTGCAAATGACTAAACTAAGACTGGGGATGCTTCAGTGGCTGTCAAAGGTCACAGAGCTAGAAAGTGGCAAAGTCATGATCTGAGGATCCCCAAATCAGCCTGGACTCTCCTTCTTGTGCTGCATGGCACTGCCTTTTTCTCTAGGGAGGACGAAGTGCCAGTTTTGATTGGAATGGATTGAGAAGATTTCAAAACAGTGTAAAAACTGTATCTCTTTTTAAGAAGAGCTAAGATGGATGACCATTAATTCCTCAGTGTTGAATTGAGGGATGCACATGAAGAAGAGATAGCAAAGGTTCTGGCATCAAATGGGCTAGGTTCCAATCTGAGCCCCGCTGTGTGACACTATGCAAGTGACTTAACGTCTCTGGATTTTATTTCCTGTCTATAAAATGGAGTTAACAAAAGAATCCCTCCAAGAGTGTTATGTGTGTTAAATGTACATTTTAAACAGCATATAGTACATTATCTTTCTTCAAAAAGCTACTAATTTTAATTAGTCAAGAGCCTCTTGACTTCTGGAAAGGAGATATTTAAAGATACAGCCTAAACAAAGAAATGGGGTTTCCACTGGAGCCCTGAAATATGACATCTGGGTGAATAAAAACAGAATCAACCGTGGCTTTCTCAGAAGCTCAACCACACACAGGGTTTATGTACCAGGGGTCTGACCATGCTCAGCATGTGATGAGCAGACTTCTTGGAATGCAGAATTTGGTTTGGTTCTGCAGCTGTTTACTTAGCACTTACTACTGGGCAAGAATCTGCATTTGACACTATGAAGAAAATAAAAGTGCAATGAAATACTGCCCCCTCCCTGTTTAATGGAGCTGGCGTTCAAGTGGGGAGGGGGGAGACCCAAGCATGAGTCACCGTAGCCCAAGGCAGCATGAGCATGGCCCTGGGAAAGTCCAGGTTGTCCTTGGAGGATGGCCAGTGTGCAATCCGGGGTAACACTGGGGAACAGAGGAGGCAAAGTGGGGTAAAGGATGTGACCCAGATGTAAAGTTGGAAATGTGTGTCGAGCTTAAAACCTGAAAGGCACTGAAGGCCATACTTGAGAGATTTCAACTTTATTCTGTAGATGAATGTGGTTGAAAACCCAAGATCCTTCATCTAGTGTGTTTAGGAAGAATACTAGTTAAGATTTTTACTACAAGTGAAAAAAAACTTAGCAAAAACCAAATTTATTTTTAGGGAAGTTACTGATTAGTATCACCAGAAACCAAGAATGTTCTGAATCTGAGTGCTTAGATAATATCATCGTGAATCTGTCCCTCTCCATATCTGAGCTCTCGCTTCTTTGGGAGCCTTTATTCTCAGAGGGAATCTTCCAAAGTAGCCATAAAAAATGGTCACCAATACCTCTAGCCTTTGTTCCACCTGCTTAATGAACCCCCTGCATAGAGAGAGATCTTCTTTCTTAACTAGGGATTGATTCTCAATGCTCTGGCTTGGATCATTTGCTTGTTTTTGAACCAGTAATTGAGGACAGGATGATTTGTTTGGCCAGAATGGGGCTAAGTAATCACCTCTGAAATGGAGAAGGAGAGGCTGTTATTCCGTCTCTGTTCCCCCAACCACACAAAAAGGATTAGAGCAGAAATAAATGAAAGAAAATGTATTAGTCAGTTAGGATGGGTTATGCTACTGTAACAAATAATCCCCAAACCTCAGTAGCTTAAAACAACACCTGTTTATTCCTCTTCACACCGTTGTCCATTGTGGTTGGGGGGAGGGGGCTCTGTTTTACATCATCTCATCTTTGCTCAAAGTGAAGGAGAGTGCTGAGCTAGGAAGAAAATGGGTGTGGTGAATTTCCCATTGGCTGTTAAAAGCCTCTTCTTGGGAGTCACACCTATCATTTCTGCTTTATCTTTTTTCCAAAGCAAATCGCATGGCCACCTCCAACTTCATGGGGCAGAAAAGCATGCCCTACCATGTGCTTGGCATGAAAGAACAATGGAAATATTTTTGATAAAAAGCACCAAAATCTAACACAGGCAAATAAAGACAACACAAGTCCACTGCAAGAAGACAGTTGATTACAGTGATACATCAATGCAAGCATCATACTTCCAGAAAGACTTATGGTGTGTCTCCTTATATAATTGTGAGAGAGAAAGAAACAGAGGCCTCATGATGGGCCCATATATTTCAAGATCATGTTGATTTGAATCATTCTTCATCGAGCTAATGCTGCCTTTGACAGTATAAGTTTATTGACAACACAGAAATCCATTGGCTTATTAGAACTTTTTGACAACCTTTATTTCAGAGACACAAAAATGTTGTGGCAGTGATTCATTATGAAGAAGCAGTTAACCAGGAAAAATTTTCCTCTCTAAAATAACAACAATAATAACGACGACTTGTTTCTTTCTTTAAAAATAAAAACCAAACAATCATTTGACATTGGGTCTATTTTGGAAAATTTCTATTCTCCCCTCCATTCAAAGCTCAAGTCAAGCAGTTCTCTCCCTTGTCAGCTCCCCATCCCCTGCATCTGACTCACCTTCCAGTGCAGGACTCTGACTTTCAAATCCAGTTGACCTGTGGTTCTTTTCCTGAGAGCCCAGCCCCTTGCCAGATCCAAAGCCCCTAAAAGGCAGTTATTCTAGCCTTGTCAGTGAATGAATGAATGTATGCATGATTTGAAAGAATGCCAGAATGAGCAAGTCCAAGTGATTGAGCAAGTGTCCACGTGAGGAGGGAGTAGGCAAAACCCACACACATTTCCGCTTCAGCGCTTGCCGTGTTTGCTTCTGTGCTAGCTCCTCTGCTGTTTTCACCTTACCTTCCATTTTACCTGTGATGTCTTAACTATCTTTCTTGAGGCTCCAGCCTCCTGACTGGACTTCTGAACTCAAGAGAGTTCTGGGCAGTGGTTGCCGGACCCTAGGTGCTGGTGGCTCTACGCTGCCCCTCTCTGGCACCAGTCGGTACTGCAGGCTTTCTCCAAAATGCGATCCTACTTTGACCTTTCAAGTTATAACATCTCACTCCTTGGGAGGAAATGGCTCCCAAGTGAGTCTGGTGTTAGCAGACAATAAATTCAAGATGAAGACTTGAGGAACAGTAGAGGACCATGGTTGGGGGAAAGGCCCACCCCCTAGGCCCAGGGGCCTGGACTCCATCAATGAATAAAATCAATAAATCTAACATCCACGGAGTACTTATTCTTTGTGAGACCCTGTGATAAAAATTCCACATACTTGGTCTTACATAGGCCTCCCAATAAGCCTATGAGGTACAATTATTTTTCCCATTGTACAGATGAGAAAAAGGGTAAAGGGGTTAAATGAGGTAGCTGAGTTCACACCTTTAAAAACTGGCAGTGCCCAAACTCAAATCTAAACCTTTCTGTCCCAAATCCTAGTCTCTTAACCTGTAGTTATAGGAGACTTGGGGACTAATTTAAACAGGATATGAAATCTTGGGGCTCCTCCAGCATACCAATTTTTCGCCTTTTGTTGGAAACAGGATTGAGCTGTAAAAGATCTATTGTTCTAACACAGAGTAAATTAAAGCATTATATCCTTTCTGGAAAGATAAGCTGCATATTTGCACATAAAGAAGATATCATACAAAAAAATAGTTAAGGGGAAAACCTGTAAATTCTCTGATTAAGGATGCTGTTTAGAAATTCTGCTTCCTTCTTTTTTAAGGCTGAATAATATTCCATTGCATGGATATACCACCTTTGCTTTATCTGTTTATCTGTTGATGGGCATCTAGGTTGTTTCCGTATCTTAGCTACTGTGAAAAAGTGTTGCAGTGAACAGGGGAGCGCAGGTATCTCTTCAAGATCCTGATTTTGACTCCTTTGGATAAATATCCAGAGTAGGATTGCTGGATCTGGAGGGCATTATGCTAAGTGAAATAAGCCACACATGGAAAGACAAATACTGCATGATCTCACTTACATGAGGAGTCTAAAATAGTCAGACTCATAGAAGCAGAGAATAGAACGATGACTAGCAATGCTGGGGCTGGGGAAATGGGGAGATGTTGATGGACAAAGTTTCAGTTATACAAGATGAATAAGTTCTGGAGATCTAATGTAAAGCATGGTGACTATAGGTAAGAATAATATACTGTATGCTTGCAATTTACTAAAAGGGTAGATCCCAAGTGTCCTCACTACAAAAAAAAAAGTAACTTTGTATGGTGAAGGATATGTTAATTAGCTTGATCATAGTGATTATTTCACAATGTATACATATATCAAATCATCAAGTTGTACACCTTAAATATATAACAAAAAAATAAATCCTACTTCCTTGGCCTGTTATACTTAAATCTCTCCCTTTTATCGGAAAAGGAAGAGACTCACCCTTTACTTCCCAAAAAAGGTGAAGAAGAATTGCGATTGTGTGAGCTTGCAACTTCTATCCCAAGAAAGATAATAAACAGGATAAAAAAAAAATCCATGCTTTTACTGAAAAGTTGCTAGGTTGTTCCAGTAGTGGTTTAACTCTGGACTGTGGGCCAAACTCTTTTGGTTTACTCCCAGCCCAAGTAAACCACACCAGATCCAGGGGTTAAAATTGCTTAGACTATTAAAGAATACTCCTGTCCACAGAGAGCGGAAGTGGAGCTGATAATTCAGGCTCGAGCTTGTTTCTGGGTGAGAATAAGCAGAGATTGGGGCCCTTTGAGGTGTCTCTTTCTCGGTGTTCTGCAATGGTTGTCTCATTATAATCTGAAAAAATATATATATAATCAATTCCCCAAATTGGGAAGCATCCCTAATTACAGCAGACCCTAAACACAGCTATACTTAGCTATACTAAAATTACTATTTATTGTCAAGGTATTTAGCAAATAACTTGTTCTATGAAACATCGAGCATTTGGCCAGTTTCCTCTAAGTGCTTGGGAATTGGCTATGGAAAGAATAGGGGAAATGAAATAGAAAAATGTGCAAAACTCAGAATCTAAAGCCCTGAGTTTGAATCCTGTCCTTGGCATTTACCAAACGAATATCCTGGGGACAGTCACTAGGTCAATATTTGTGGCATTTGAGGGCATCTTATTGGGCACCTCAGGACACTGGAGGGGCCAGGCGATTTCTGGTTCCAGTATGAGACCGTCCAACTCCAGCCTTTAATATTCAGAAACTTTTCTTTGACCTTTCCTGTCTCTATCTTTTGGTAGGAGACGTGAGCAATGATGAATAGCTGATTTACAGCCTCCAGTTTATGCAGCAGAGGTGTTTGGGATTCTCTTACATTGTCTCAAAACACCATAGTTTTTTTTTAAATTTATTTTATTGAAGCATAGTTGATTTACAGTGTAGCGTTAATTTCTGCTGTACAGCAAAGTGATTCATTTCTTTTTCATATTCTTTTCCACTATGGTTTATCACAGGATATTCAATACAGTTCCCTGAGCTATACAGGGACTTTGTTGTTTATCCATCCTATATATCAATAGTTTGCATCTGCTAATCCCAAACTCCCAATCCATCCCTTTTCCAACCCCTCCCCCTCGGCAACCACAAGCCTGTTCTCTGTATCTGTGAGTCTGTTTCTGTTTCATAGATACGTTCATTTGTGTCCTATTTTAGATTCCACATTTAAGTGATATCATATGTTATTTGTCTTTCTCTTTCTGACTTAGTATGATAATCTCTAGGTCCATCCATGTTGCTGCAAATGGCATTATTTCATTCATTTTTATGGTTGATTAGTATTCCATTGTATATATAGCCATGCCATATCTTCTTTATCCATTCATCTATCAGTGGACATTTAGGTTGTATCCATGCCCATACCTTTATTTTTTTATAAATTTATTTTATCTTATTTTATTTTATTTATTTAATTTTGGCTGCATTGGGTCTTCGTTGCTGCACACGGGCTTTTCTCTTGTTGCGGTGAGCGGGGGCTACTCGTAGTTGCGGTGCGTGGGCTTCACATTGTGGTGGCTTCTCTTGTTGCAGAGCACGGGCTCTAGGCATGCAGGCTTCAGTAGTTGCAACATGCGGGCTTAGTTGCTCTGTGGCATGTGGGATCTTCCTGGACCAGGGATCGAACCCGTGTCCCCTGCATTGGCAGGCGGATTCTTAACCAATGAGCCACCAAGGAAGCCTGCCTATAGCTTTTTTATAGGCTGTTCTGCTGGATGGTCCATTGACTCACTAGCATGGTACCCTTCCTGGACCATGTTCATTTGGGGTTTGTTTCTCACCACAAACATTCTAATATAGAAACCAAATAGAAATTAAAGAGAAAATCACAGGGCTTTTTGGTCTTTATTTTTAGTTGCTTTCAAATACGGTACCAGATTTTCAGGCATGAAAGAAGAGATAGGAATTCAAACAGACGCCTAACATTTCAAGAAAATTATCAAAAGGGGTATTTCTGGGCTGATAAAACTGGTATTTATATTTGATTGTTTGCCTTTTTTTCGGTTGTTTGTTTCAACAAAGAGACCCTTAGAACTGTCCTATCTCTGGGCTGTTTACATTTTACTTAGACCTTTCCTGTCTTTGTCAAGAGCAGTAGATACTTGATTCTCCTCTGTAAGACTGATACCAAGAAGCTGGGGCTTCCTACCTAGGCCAGCCATTCCATTTTCTATAAACAGATCTGCTCTAATCCTTAAAAAAAATGTTTTCCTTTTCCTGTTCTACTGAACAAGGAGAAGAAAAAGGAGAGAAAGATAAGAGGAAAGACGAGAAATCTTCTCCCCAGAAAGTTTACTTCTTTTTTCCAAAACATATCCCATGGGGCCACTGAAAACCCTTTCACTCTGTTTTAACACAATTCTGTTTCAAAGAGCTGGAGCTATCAATCACTCCCCATTCCTCAGACTTTGTTCTTTCCCACTCCAAAAATCTTTGGCCCCTTCAACTGAGAAAAAAATAGCTGCGCACTATAGAAATGGCTTGGATTTGGTGTTTGTTTGTTTTGTTTAGAAAATAATGGTGACATCTCAGCTTTGTCACTTATAAGCTATGAGTCTTTGGTCAAGTTGAACAGCATCTCTGAGTTTATCTCTAAAACTGGGATAAAGTGAAGTGTGGTGAGAATGAAGACCTAGATGTTATAAAGGGTCTGAACTTAGACTACATCAATAATTGGTACCTAAATTAGTCAGGGTAGTCTAACTGCTGTTACAAAACAATTCCAAAATGTCAGTGGCCGAACACAGTAAAAGCTTAATGCTTCTTTACATAACAGCCCAACAGTGTTTCCGATGGGTCCTCACTTTGGGGCGACTTTCCTCCACGTGGTAACTCAGGGACCCAGGATCCCTCCATCTCTTTGCTCCACTGCCCTCTAGGTCCTTGGCATTCTTTCCATTCAGCTTTCAGCTGGAGAAATAAAATGGAGGCACACATGGAAGTGTTTATAGGCAAGACATGGAAGTAAATACATCACTTCTGCCCACATTTTATTGGCCGGAACCCAATCACATGGCCCCACCTAAGTGCAAGGGAGACTGGGAAATGTAGTCCAACTGTGTGTCCAGGAAGAAACTTGATTTTATACTATTGAGCTTCCTCACTGGAAGTAATTCTTGTCAGTGAATTCCAGTTTGTCTCTTACCACACAAAAATGAGGTAAACTCACTCTGCCATTTACAGAGTCAGGATGTTCTTATGTGTATTTTCCATCTTGTATTGCAGTAGCAAAGATCCTTGCCCCCACAGTTTACAATCTACTTGGGGAGTTTACAATTATTGCCAACTACTGAAATCACTAGAGAGTGTTGAAATTGTGAGCCAGCAGATCTTGACTCCAAGTATAATAAAAGGCCAGGAAAAAGGTAGATCCTTCTGCAGCCTGAGATGGCCAACACTTGAAAGATCTGTCCTTTAAAAGATACCATACAGAATCTAAAGGATTAGGTGGGTGGAGAGAAGTGGAAAGGCATTTCAAGCAGCCAAAGGAATTATCTTTTTCTTTTTTTAATATTTATTTATTCATTGGCTGCATCGGGTCTTAGTTGCAGCACGCAGGATCTTTCGTTGTGGCATGCGGGCTTCTCTCTAGTTGTGGCAAGTGAGCTCAGTAGTTACCTCAGACCAGGGATTGAACCGGCGTCCCCTGTATTGCAAGACAAATTCTTACCCACTGGACCACCAGGGAAGTCCCGGGATTATCTTAACACTTAAAACAAGTCAATCCTCTACCTAAAACTTAGTGGCCACCCATGGGATTCAAATAAAATATTAATCCCTTACCATGAACTTTAAACCCGGTTGACCTGGTCCCTTCCTGTCTCTCTAAATTCAACTCCCATCACTCTCTGACTCTCTCACAATATTTCAATGCTTATTGTCTTGGTTGAGTTTGGGCTCCATAACAAAACACCACAGACTGGGTAGCTTAAACAACAGACTTTCTTTTTTAATTGGGGTATCGCTGTTTTACAATGTTGTGTTAGTTTCTACTGTACAGTGAAGTGGAGTAGAGTTCCCTGTGCTACACAGCAGGCTCTCATTAGTTATCTATTTTATACATATTAGTGTATATATGTGATCCCAATCTCCCACAACAGACTTTTCTTTTCTCACAGTTCTGGAGGCTTGGAAGTCTAAGATCAGGGGGCCGTCATGGTCTGGTTCTGGTGAGAGAGCTCTTCCTGGTTTGCAGATGGCCAACTTCTCGCTGTGTGTTCACATGGCCTTTTCTCTGTAGGTGCATGGACAGAGAGAGAGAGAGAGGGCGCTCTGTGGTGTCCCTTCTTTTAAGGGCCTTAATCGCCTTTTAAGGGCCTCATCCTCATAATCTTATCTCATCCTAATGACCTCTCAAAGGTTCCATCTCCAAATACCATCCCACTGGGAGTTAGCACTTTAACATATAAGTGTGCAGAGGGGCACAGATCCAATCCACAGCACCTGTCTGCTTTCAGTTCCTCAAACCCACTAACTCTTTCTGGTGTCAGAGCTTTTGCATCTACCACTCCTGGCTCCCCATCCTTCAGGTCCCAGATACAATGTCACCTTCTCAGAGAGGCATTTCTTGGCCATGCAATCTATTGAGACCCTATTTGTCACCTACGTTACTTTGTGAAGCAAATCAGAAGATTTCTAAGCCTCTTTCTTCAATCCAGCTCCAATTTTTGCTTTACACACTGATGTTCTATCTTAGATTTCATCAGGAAAAAACACAAAAGTTTCTATGGCTAGGTGGAAGAGGCGATGGAAAACACAGGCTTAGATCAATGGTCCTTGGGTTATCACCAGAATCACCTAGGGAGCCTTTTAAAAATACAAACACCCAGGATGCGCCCTGAAGCTCTGAAATTAGAATCTCTAGAGCACTGCATAGGGAATGTTTATTTTTAAAAATCCCGCCTGGTGATAGTGATGTCACCTACCCAAGGGTTTGAGTTCAGGAAGTACTCTACTAAATTATCTCTGAAGTCCCTTCTCAGCCAGAGAGTCTATGATTCAAAACTCCCCAAGATCAAAGACCTTTGGACACTTTGAAGAGAACCTACATATTCAAAGAAAGTCACCTGTATTCTCTCAATCTGGAAAATGAGTTTATCTTGGGAAGTTGGTCCTCTCTGAGATTTCTGTGTTCTTGAGGCCCTTTAGGGTGCTTTCAGCTGCAAATATTAGGAACTCCCATGAAACTGACTTAACACAGGAATACGTTAGCTCCCATAACGAGAAGTCCAGAGGTAGAACAGGGTCATGGATCCATAGCTCAGAGATGTCACCAGAGACCCAGGTGATTTCACATCTCTGCTCCACCATCCTCAGTGTTGGCTGCAGCACAGGCTGATGGAAAGATGGCTGAGCAGCTCCAGGCATCACGTCCTGATAGGACAGCACCCAGGGGAAGAAGGACATCTCTTCTTCCCGTGGTTCTCTCTTCGGAGAGAAGATTTACCCAAAGGACCTCCAGCATACTTCCTGGCATTCAGTTAGAATTAGGCCAGCCAGTTGTCCCTAAACCTACCATTTGTAAAGAGATAGAGATGTCCTTGGACCACTCAGGTTCATCTAAGATTGAGAGTGAGGTCGGCTCATCCGGAGGCACGTGACCATGGTGGGGAGGGTAGGTACCAGAACAAAACTGGGCTCCTGTTGAGAAAGAGGAAGAAAGCATGGATGCTGTCCCGAGGCTCTGACCTGAGAGAGAAAACGCAGCTCTAACCATTACCACAATCATTCAAGGGAAGAAGGGGATGAGCAGAGAGTTATAGTTAAAACAAAATAAAAGCTTGCAATAATTCCTCAGACTCCAGATGCTCTTTATTGTGCATAAAGAGCACAATAATGGTGATCATAAAAGGCCTTAATGGGTACGATTCTCATGAAATTTCCACTCCCTCTCAGGAATGGGGCTGGAGAGGTCCTTGCATGCCAATGAGCAGGTAATTAGAGCCACAAAGAAGAAAGATGGTGGGGTGACTTCCTGGTTCAGCTCCTGCAGGGGGAGAAAAACCCGAAGAATGCTCTAGAAATGCCCAGGTTTCTGTGGACTAATCGTGTAGGTCCACAGTGAGTGAGGAGGCACGTCTGCCAGGGTTTTGACCCCTATGGCTTATTTCTTTATCTTCATTCACTCATTTTCCTGTATATTCATTCAGTCATTAACTCACTGACCTTCAAGGATCTCCACTTAGCTAGTGGTTGTTCAAGCTCTTGGGAATACCAAGATAAATAACACAGTGTGGACCTCTCTGTCTCCCTCCCTCTTTCTCTCTCTCTTTCTCTCTCTCCTTGTCCTCCTTTTCACACCTGAAAATGGAACAAATACTGCCAATCCCACTGGGTTGCTGAGGGGATTAAATGAGATAATGCAAGCACAGCACACATCTGAGTATTCCCGAGCACACAGTAAGTGCTCAACACATGCTTGCTATTGTTAAGATCATTATAATTACTATTGTTATTGTCATGATTATTATAACGATGATGAAGTCACCCCCGCCCCCCCACCCCACCCAGCTCTCATGGAACTCACAATCCAAATCTAATGTTACAGGAAAATAGCTGTGACTAGAATATTTGCAATGACAGTCAATAGCACTCTTTAGAAAGTGTAGGCACTCCGTTATTTAAAATGTAAGTAGAAGCTGCCATTTAGTGAGCAACTACTATCTGCCAGTCTCTGTGAAAGGGGCTTTGCAATAATAGTTCATTTAATCCTCAGAGCAACCAGTGGTAGAGTCTTATTATCCTCATTCACAGATGAGAAGGTGAGACACACAGCAGGCAAGCCGATAGCCTAAACTTCGTGTGCTCTTGCCTGCAACTTTGCATTTTTTCATCTTTTATATTTGACAAGTAAGGTTCCCATCTGTGATATTGTGATTTATATCAGAAATATATGTGTCTTTGTCCCTGTTTCTGGCACAGAGCTCCTAAAACCCTTGGAATTTCCTAAGGGAGGAGAGCTACCAAAGTGTCTTTTGTTAAGTTAATGAGGTAACTTTTAGACCTCACCTAAGGATGGGGGCTGGTTGCCTGGAGAACCAACTCTGTAATTACAGGGTTGGAAATTTCTGTCCTACCTCATGTCCCCCCAGAGCTCCAGGGAGGGGAGATGGGCTGGATGCTGAACCAGTCACCAAAGGCCATGATTGAATGAACCATGCCTATGTAGTGAAGCCGCCATAAAAACCCAAAAGGGCAGGGTTCAGAGAGCTGCCAGGTTGGTGAACACACGTGAAGGTTTGGGGAGAGTGGCGCACCCTTTCCCACACCTTGCCCTATGCATCTCTTGCATCTGGCTGTTCCTGAGTTATATCGTTTTATAATAAACAGATCATCTAGTAAGTAAAATGTTTCTCAGGTTCTGTGAGCTACTCTAGCTAATTAATCAAACCCAAGGAGGGGGTCATTGGAACCTTCACTCTATAGCAGGTTGGTCAGAAGCACAGGTGACAACCTGCACTTGAGATTGGAGTCTGCAGTGTGTGTGTTGGAGATGGTGGGAGTCTTGTGGGACTGAGCCCTTACCTGTGAAATCTGATGCTGTCCCCAGGTACAGAATTGAGTTGAATTGTAGGACACCCAGTTAGTGTCCGAGAATTACTTGGTATGGAAAACCCGCTCTGCACATTGGAATAGATGATCAGAACCCTTTTCCCTTGCAAAATAATTCCTTTTATCTATGGATGTGCTTATATATCCACTTTCTCTATTGTTCTTCTTTCCTGTGAACCAAAAAATGCTGTGAAAAATTATGTTGAATGGTAAAGTTGTACCAATTCCTCACTAATTGTATGCTCACACTGGGAATGTCAAGATTTGTAAGCATTTCCTTGAAGGAGACATTTCTATCTTTAAAATAATAGCAACCCCCATCACAGAATGCAAAGAGTACTGATATTCCAGAAAGGGCTTTTAGACTCTTATCACCTGAAGAAGATAAATTGTATCTCTAAAGGACTAAACTTTCCAACTTCCTGGGTGAATTATGTGAGTACAAGTCATCAAATCCTATAGGTTCTTGGCTACATTCACTCTAACAAAATATCTACCAGGAGTCAGGTGGGTGAACCCAATGGCTTGTACGACCCCTACCTTTTCCACTTCCCTTGGAGCCTGTATAATATGGAGGCATGAGCCCTACCATTTCATTGTCATAAATACAGCTGGACTTCGATAGCTTAGTCTGGGTTTGAAATAGAGGTGAGTCCCCTGAGATGACCACAAGAGAACCCAACATGGGGCAGATGTTTCTTTTTACTGCAGCCTCATATGTCAACTGCTTATTGGCCATCAACAGCTGGACATTCCAGAGATAATCCGAATTCATCATTTTCTCCCTCACATAGTGGACCCTCAAGAAATACCTGTTGAATTAATAAATGAATGGATAAGTAAATGAATGAATAATTAATAACAGGAACACTCCATATGTAGCTCCTACTCTGAGCTAGGGGCTCCCAGTCAGGGCCACAAGCTTTTGCTACAGAATCAGGCTCCACACGCAGTTCAGCTGGCTCTCTCTGGAACTGGCTGGGTTTGTTTAATCATATTATACAGTGTGCATGTTTTACATGATCAATATATGTCACCCTAAATGAACATGTCACCCAGCTTAATGGCTTCTGCAGGAACAGTTTATTGGGGTTGGCATTTTCCTTTTCCGATGCCTGTTCCAGGGAGGGCAGCAGCAATGGGCCCAGGATCCTCGGTGCCACTTGCCTCTCTAGTGCCATTCTGTGCTAAATAAAATATGACAAGAGAGTGGCTTCCAGTAATTGCGATAATTGACTGTGGAGAGTCCATGATTATGTCATTAGCTCCTCTCTGGGCAACCTGTCATGATTGTGGCCAGATCTCACTGCTTTGGAGACCATCAGATTGCAGGAAGGGACAACCAGGATGGTTTGTCCCTACCCTTGCTCTGCACCCTACCTGGGTTTTCTCATCCTAATGTCTGAAGAGTAAGGGCTGTAGTAATAAGACATGGGTCCTTGTTCCAGCCTGGCCATTCATTACTGTGTGATCATTGGAAAATCTCTTTCACTCAGGCATCACTGATCAATTCTCAGGATCAGGGTGTTTGAGGAGTTGGGACTAATTCCTTCCCTGCTGTGTTGGTTAATTTTGTGTCAATTTGACTGGGTTTCTGGGAGCCTAGAGGAAGCATTGTTTCCTGGTGGGTCTGCGAGGGTGTTTCCAGATGAGATTAGAACTTGAATCAGTGCACTTAGTGAAGCAGATCACCCTTACCAACTGTAAGAGGCTGGTGGCTAAGAGGGTAGACTCCGAAAGAGGCCATGTGGGCTTGAGCCTGGCCAGTTCCTTTTCCTGTTGGTTGACCCTGGGCAAGTGACTCAACCACTGTGAGCTTCAGTGTCCTCATCTTAAAAACTGATCATATTCCCTACTTCACCATGGTTTTGAGAATAAAATGAATTCAGGTACACAAAAAGTGCTTAGCACAATGATTGGCACACAGGAGGGGCGCAATGAAAAATCATTCTACTTCTTTGTAGAATGATTTGTGTTATTTTAACCGTGAACACAACATAGAACACATTGAGGAAAAAAATGCCTCAAAGTCAGTGTTTCAAAATTTGTGACTTGTAGAATAATGATAGCTGGCAGTGAACAAGATAGGAAGGAAGGGAGGGAGGGAGGGAGGGACAGGGGGTGGGTAAGGAGGGAGGAAGGAAATTGTTTCCTTAGTGAAATAAGTTTAGATAGAGATGAAAATTGAGATGAAAAATTTTTTAATGTTTTGTTTTTCTTCACTGGACTTTTCAGAGCCTTTAATATGCAAATATGCATGTGAGTCTCCAGGAGAAGGATAAAGTATGCAATGTTTTTATCACTTCTACACAAAACTGTTTCTTTCCTCCCTGGAATTCCTGTTAACATGTTAGGGAAAACTGCTTTTAGGAATATACTTTAGAAAAACATTGCTGGAGAATTATAACAGTGCAATCAGACATCTCCACTAGAAGTTTCTGGTCATTTGAGGCAGTGTTCTGCACAGCCAGAGCAGTGAATAGAATCTATTCTGTGATATGTTTTATTCTCTTTCTCTACTCCTTTCAGTTCCCTGAAAGCCATCTAAATTCGCAGATCACCAGGTAGTCTATTTTTGTTAGGTGTTCCCCCTCGTCCTACAACAGAAAGACTGAATTTTCCCTTTGACTTTAACATTCTGTGTGTCTGATCTCCTCACCCCCCATTCCAGGGCTCTCAGTGCTAAGCGGCTGTTTGCTCCGGATCCTGACTTGACCACAGGAGGCATCCACCTTCCTGGTCTTTCTCCCTTTGCAGTGCAATGCAACTCAAAACAGCTGAGTCCCCAAGGCTTTGGTCTTCCTGGATGTCAGTCCAGAGTAGAGACTCTGGCCAAGCATCTGGGGCAGCAAGATCCAAAGTATGTCAAACTCTGGGCCCAGGAGTGTAGTGACTAGTGGCCCTGGAGGAAATGCAGTTCTGCAAGAAGATGGAAATCACTCCTCCATCCAGGTGTCTGTCCTCCAAAATAAATGTGGAGACCTCAAAATGTCAGCCTGTTGCTGCAACAAGAGCCAGAATCGCCCCCCAAATAGAACGAGGCCATGACTGAACCTAAAAAATGTTCCTCCACAGTCCCAGTTTCCCTTTCTTTTCTCCCGAAGCTTTCATCTCCTCATACTCTGACCTGCCCCCAGTTTTTTTCCCATGTCTTCTCTCAACTGTCAGCTAATCTGTCTCTAAACTGTCAGCTAAAGTGTTAAGTTGCTCAATTGAGTGTAAACTGATAAAAGATGCTAGCTAAACCGACTAAACATTATCAGGGAGGTGTGCGTTTTAGTTTTAGCTAGGGTTCTCCCAAAAAGGTAAACCTCCACTAACGCCATGATTGTGGCATGGAAAGAAGAGAGGAAAGAGTGAAGAGTTGAAATCGTGGCTCTGCCAGTTCATTCATTCTTGTATCCATTTATTCACTGATTATGTACTGAGAGTGTGCTCTGTACCAGGCACTGTGTAAGGTGCTGAGAATAAAGACAGGAACAAAACATCCGGCCACCAGCCAGGCCATCACAGACCTCATGAAGCTAAAAAAATTATTGTATGATTATAAAGTGTAATAAAGGCTATGATGGAGAAGGGCAGCATAACAGAGTATGGACAGTGACCTCATTCAGACAGAACAGTCAGGTAAGTTCTCTCTATGCAAACAACAGGCAGGCTGAGCATTGAAGGATGAGAAATGAGGAGGAGTTGGGCAGAAACAGTGAGAAGGGGAGCATTGCAGGCAAAGCAGCACATCTGCACAGGGACTGAAGGCAGGATGGGCATGTCTGAGGGATAAAGGAAAAGCCAGTGTGGATGTGGTGCAGTGAATGAGGGAGAGAGCACCCCAAGATGAGGTTAGTGTATCAGCTATCTTTGGCACAATAATGCTGTGTAACAAGCAAGCACAGACTTCCCTGGTATGCAACAATGTGTCTGTTGCTCATGTATCAGGGGAGCTCAGCATCAGCTCTAAGTTCTGCTCTGTGTCTCTCATCCTCCAGCATCCCAGCCCAGACAGGTTCTCATGGAAAATGGCAAAGGCACAGATATGCGTGGAGGCATGTGACATCCATTGACATGTGGGCTCAAAACCGTCATCCCATCATTTTATTAGCCAAAGCAAGTCATGTGGCTGAGTGCAGAGTCAGAGAGGGAAGGTACTACAAAATTACATGGTAAAGGGCCTGAGTACCTTGTGGGATGGAGAATTGGGACCATTTTTTTCAAGCTTCCACAATTAGAGAGACAGATGGATAAAAGCCAGTTCAATTAGGTCCTTGAAGGCCAATGTATGTAGTTTAGATTGTATTCTAAGTATTCTAGGAAGCTAGTTAGCTGACCATTTATTGGTCACATGTCCTTAAGCAAATCATGTGCCCTCTTGGATATTTGTTTCCTCATCTATAAAATGTGTGTGTCATGGGGGTAATGAAGAGCAAGTAAGATACTCAAACCCTCTAAACCTTATAATATATATATTAAAAAATGAGCTAATGATACACACCTCAGAGGATTACTGTGAGAATTAAATGAGATAGTGAGTGTGAAAATGCTTTGTAAACTGTGAAATGTTCTCCATTCATCTTTTCACGTACTATTTATGGCAGTGATGCAAAGGTAGCAGGATTATCATTTCATAGACGAGGAGGCTGCAACTCAGGTCGGTTGAATAGCTTACAGCTGGTTACATAGCTGGGATGGAAAAGAGGAAGCAGGAGCAAAACCCTCACCCGTCTGATTCCAAAGCCCCAAGCCTTCAATTAACTATAAATTAAATAAGTTGCTTCCCCTGTATGAGGAATTGGCTGTTGTACCACCTTTAACAGAGATTACCGGCATTGCAGGAGGTGATGGACGTGATTTAGACCTTTCCCAGCTTCTGCTGAATTCAGCAATAGTTCTTTATCCCAGGCAGGTCAGTGGCCAACAGTTAATTCACCAGGGGCCATCCCAGCTGATTGGTTCATCGATAACCCATTATCTCTGCCATTGTAAATATCTCAGAAGGAATGAGACTTCTGGGGAGGCATACTCAAGCACACCCGGACTGCAGCCTCTCCACAGCCTGGATCCCTGGGAAAGTAAGAAACATACCCTCTTCTGGCTCCCACGGGAAAAATGTTACAGAATCCCCCTGCAGCCCCTGACAAGGAGGAGCCGGCTGGAACAGTCAGATTTGCCACTCACAGGACACTGCTGGGGATGAGAACCATCCTGTATATAAAGCGATGTCTTCTGTACCTGGGACCACAGAGCAGGAGAGGGCTGGATGCATAAAAACCAACATTCATCTTGTCCAAACAGCAGATTCTCAGGACTCGTCCCTGAGATTCTGATTTAGATCTGGAGTAAAGCCCAGAGCTGTGGGGTTTTGTTTTAACCCAGAGATCCTGATGCTCTGACGCAGAGCACCAGGGAAATGCACAGCTTTCCGTTAACACAGTGCAGCTTCAGCGCCTAGTGTGAGCCGGACCCTCCCACTGGTGCTAAGCTAGAGCATAAAAACAGCCCCTGACCTTGGGGATCTCACAGATCAGTAGTAAAGACAAACACATTGACATACAGCTATGGTGATATGCGAGGAGGAATAATCTGAGCTTACCCAGCTTTCTGACGCCAACCAGACATCCCTGGCTGTACAAAAAGATGGCCCACTGGGGCTCTGCATCCCCCACTTACTCCCCAAACTACTCAGCTTCCATTTTCATTATTTCCTTGCCTCTTTACAGCTTTGCCTCACCCCTCACCCCTAGTTCCATGGGCTGTCACTTGGGTAACAATTTGGAAATTTCCACTGTGACCTCTCACTCTGGCTAACAATGGGGTAGACATTCAGCCCACTCACAATCAATACACCACACTCCTTATGTCCTTCTGCGATGGGTGGAGAAAGTCCTTAGATACCCTTGGCCTCTCAAGCAGCTAGGAATAAACACAGTGGGAGCAAAAAAAAAAAAAAAAAAAAGAGTATTTGGTTCATTCTTCTTTACCTGGATGTAGAGAGAGCCATTCTCCCTCACTCAACTAGAAGAGGATTATGGACCTGAACAGAATCATTCCCAGGAGGCAGAAAGGGGGTGGTGATAATGATCCATTTTATTAATTAAACGGAGGCATTGCTGTCTCCAAACTGGAAGAAAATTTGGGACATGGGCTTGAACATTTTCTTTGGGAGTAAATGGATTTCTATCCCAGGCATTCAGACTTCTCTGAAAGCTAAGCTCTTTGCAACTTTTTCACTCTTGCCATATGCTTAGATACTCAGGAGCAAGGTAGAGGAGGACACTGTCTGGGTACCAAATCTCAACCCAGACTGGAGAGGCCATTGGAGTCATTTTCTCAACCCTTCTTGAGTTTCCACCGAATGCAAAGCATAAGTACAAGGATGCTTATTGCAATGACTTTTTTTTTTTTAAAGAAGATATTGGGGGTAGGAGTTTATTAATTTATTTATTTATTTTGGCTGTGTTGGGTCTTCGTTTCTGTGCGAGGGCTTTCTCTAGTTGCGGCAAGCGGGGGCCACTCTTCATTGCGGTGCGCGGGCCTCTCACTATTGCGGCCTCTCTTGTTGCGGAGCACAGGCTCCAGACGCACAGGCTCAGTAGTTGTGGCTCACGGGCCTAGTTGCTCCACGGCATGTGGGATCCTCCCAGACCAGGGCTCAAACCCGTGTCCCATGCATTAGCAGGCAGATTCTCAACCACTGCGCCACCAGGGAAGCCCTGCAATGACTTTTTAATAGAATTTTGGAAGGAACCTATCTGAAGCAGATTGATTAAAAGATACTGCATATATGGAGTGAAATCATATGCAGCTATTTAAAAAGAATGAGATCCCTAAGATTTATTAAGTGGAAAAGAGATTCAAAACACTGTATCAGGTGTTTCTATTTTATATATAAGAAGATACACATACACACACACACATACACACACATAGTCGTATTGACAGTAACTATTTTACTAAGAAGGACCCTGGAAAGGGGTTGAAGGGATTCTTTATTTTTCACTTTAAATCTTCCGCATTCATTTCTTACTTTTCTTTAAAAATAATGGTAGTGGGTCTTACTTAAGTGATGAAGTTTTTGTTTTTAACTTTGTATGTATATATTTCTGTATTTTTAATCATATATGCATTATTATATAAATGTATACAAAAGGAAATACCTGCCTATATATATGTATACTCAGGCATTACAACCAAACTGTATTGAAATTATCAGCTTATTTATCGTATGCAGTGATGACTGGATCACCTAGCACAGCCCTGGAATTTATCAGATTATCCAGTAAATATGTACTGTTGTTGAACTGAGGAGACAAGAGTCCCATTATTTTTTACAGGTCAACTCTCAATATCATTTTTACCAGGCAAGATTCTTATTTCTTTATATTCTTCATCTACCATTTCAAACAAGAAGACCTTTATTCAGTGATTCATTCATCCATCCTACAAACATTTATCATGCTCTTCAAGAAGGAGAGAAGAGACCAATAAGTTATTCTAAGTCAGTTGCCTTGTCCTACACTTGATCTTCTGGGTTGTGTCCTTCTTTGGGAGAAAGGATTTTATGGGAAAAGATTTTGTGTTGCCGTAAAAGTGATCCAGCACCCAGAGAAGATAGCACATTGACCTAAGCCTGGCACTGCAAACACTGACTCATGTTTCATCTGGGGGCATCAAAGAGAGGTCTCTCAAGATGAAAGATGAATACACCCCTTTTTCCACTCAAAAAAAGTGATAAAAGGACAATAAAAGATGTCAAGGTATTAACAAAATGGACAAAGAATATGGGACGGAAGACAATAGAAGATGGGAAATAAAAATGGAGGAAGTTACAACCTAAGTGTTTGGAGAGAGATAAGGATGATAGGTCAGAAGCTAATTCCTCCTACAGAACCCCTAAGAGTTTCCCACAGGGAAGAATTAGCTACCTATGATGGAAAGAGTAAGGACCCAGTCTAAAAGGAGATGGATTTTATAGAAAATAGTTAGCCCCTTCCCTCTATAGACCCTCATGGCCACTGCAAGAGCATTGAAGGTTTGTTTTCTGAAGAAATTTTAGCAGAGAGCCTACAGATTCAGGGACATCAGGCAAAGTCAAGGGCTAAGGTTCTCTACTCCCAGAATATTAGCAACCGGGCACTTATCTTCCCAGAAGGAAGAGGAAGCTTTATTTCTGGAGAATCCCAGGGGAGCAAATTCCAGAGCTCCATAACTAACATTTTGGGTCCTTTGATGAAAAGGATGCAACACTGGATGGTTATCTTACAGTGAAACACACCAGATAACGGCCACAATTATGCACACAGAGGTTTTTAAATGCATTTCTAAACATATGAACCTGCCCATCAAGGACCACCAGACGTGAGAGAGAAACCTTCAGAACGAAGAGTGAGACTCAAAGATGGGACCCAGAAATAAAAAAGAAGAAATAATCCATGGAGAAAAAGACAGTTAAAAAAAAGCCTAAAATAAATCATCTCCCAAAGGTAAGCAAGAAGCCATCACATCTTGTAAAGCAAGAAAAAAGAAGAGGGTGGGGGGATAATCAAATAACACAAATAAGCTGAAATTTTTAAAAATATAGCAAAACTTTTTAAAATCAAGATTATTTCAAGAATACAGTCAAATAAATCTCCAGAATGCAAAACAAAAAGACAAAGAACTAGACAATTTGATTAAACATATTTTAAAAAAATCATAAAGAAGTCTAATATTCAAATAACAAATGTTCCAAAAATAAAGAACAGAAAATTAAAATGGGAGGGAACTGTGCTGAAATAATAATAAACACATTTTCTAGAACTGAAGGATGTGGGCTTTCATATCAAGCGTGTCCATCTTAAGCTCAGGAAGAAAGAAGAAAAGAAAGAAAGAAAGAGAGAAAAAGAGAAAGGAAGGAAAGAAGGAAGGAAGGGAGTCAGGGAGCAATTGAGAGAGAGGGAAAGGAAGAATCCATCCCAGGATACATCCTTGTGGAATTTCAGAACATCTGAGACACAGGATAGTCACCAAAAGATTTTAGGAATGGGCTAGAAGTGGGGAAAGGAGCAAAAGAGCACACAAAGGAATAAAAAATAGAAATGGCATTAGACATCTCAACAGAAACATAAAATGCTAGAAGACAAGTGCATCCATGTCACCAAAATTTTGAACAAAAACGATTTTCAACTTAACCTTCTATACCTAGCCAAACTGTCAATCAAGAGAAAAGGGAATATAAAATTTTTCAGAGATGCAAGTATGAAAAAAAACCCAACCTGTTCGTGCACAATTATTCAGAAAACTACCTGAAGAGGAGCTTTAATAAAATGGAATAGTAAATCAAGAAAGAGAAATATACAGAACCCAGTAAACAAGAAACTCAGCACAGGGTTGAGGAAGAGAAAAGATAGATGTTGATAGCTGGCCTAGAGACCAAAAAGAGGGAGAGGGTGTTGATAGACTTTTTGGGGGGTTTTTTATGTTTTAGCACTTGAAATTGTATATAGTTGGCATATCAGTGGGAAGCACGTATCAGGGATTATTTTCATCACTGAAATTAAACTATACTGTTATATTATTAAATTATATGTAATTATGCTATTGTGAAATTATTATTATTATTCATTTATTATTCCCTTACCAAATGAAAATATCTGAATGGATTTCCACAAAATTTTAAAGAGATTGAGTAAAACTACAAGCTATTAAGTCCACATGAATTTTCCTTTGAAGTCCAAGAGGAGGGCATCTGATGAAACTGATGTACAAGAAGAGATGTATGTGGCTGTCAGTCAAGAGAAATATACCATCAAGGGAAAGACAGAGAAAACAACTGTGGGCTTCAAATATGAGTCCCAAATCAAAAGTGGCAGGAAAGATGACTCAGACCATGAGAATGGATTTATGACCGTGCTGCTTCACACAAAGGCAGCTCTAGCCATCCCTCTGTGAGTCACAGCAGGGATTAATTTATGGAGTGAAGGCTGATATCTCTCCCCAGCAATGCCAGAATTACCGGTCCATAAAGAGCTCTCACGATGGGGACAGACCCATAAACAGAAATATGAGACAGGTACAGAAGTAGATACAACTAGAATCATCCAGAAAGTGGGCCAATTCACTCTCCCTACAGAACCTGAATCTTCCCACTGCAGGAATCTCATGGGAAAAGTAAAAATTAGCCAGATTGGAGGAGCTGAAAGGGCTTTTTAAAAAATTGAAGTGTAGTTGATTTACAGTGTTTCAGGTGTACAGCAAAGTGATTCAGTTATACATACATTCTTTTTCAGATTCTTTTCCATTATAGATAATTACGAGATATTGAGTATAGTTCCCTGTGCTATATAGTAGGTCCTTGTTGTTTATCTATTTTATATATAGTTGTTTGTATCTGTTAATCCCAAACCCCTAATTTATCCCTCCCCCTTCCCTTTCCCCTTTGGTAACCATAAGTCTGTTTTCTATGTCTGTGAGTCTATGAAGTAGCAATTGAGTCTATGTCTGTGAGTCTATGTCTGTGAGTCTATGAAGTAGCAATATGAGTCTATGAAGTAGCAATTTTTAACAGATGGAAGTACAAATTCAAATAAGTATGCTCATAGAGCAATAGAGGCTGGGAACAGAGGTCAAAGCGTCTGGTGATATAACCCATCCTGTTGCCCTGTCTTCCTCATCTTCTTTTCCTAAATGCTGAGAAGCTACATGGAGCCAGGTCCACCTGAGGCTCTACCTCTGAGAAAGGAGAGGTGTCAGGACCCCATATTATAGTTTGATAATCAAACTATAGACAGATTTAAAAGGATCTTGGTTTTCCACGTTTCCTAAGGGTAACTGCTAACATTTATTCCAATCTTACTCTATGTCAGGGACCATGCTAACCACGTACATTATTTTAGCTAACCACGTACATTATTTTATTTAATACTCACCTCTGAGTTAAGTACTTATGATCACTTTACAAATTAAGACAATGCGATGCAGAGGCAACAAATATACATTCTATAGGAGGGAAGGGAACTCGAACACCCTGAAAGCAGGATGAGTTATTCTGTAGAGCAGGGATTTGAAAATGGATTTTCAGGAAAGACAATGATACCCCTGGTGCCACTCTCAGAAGTGGAGTCGGCATTTCACCATCCTGATACTTGTTAATTAGCACGTAAGTTAATGTCATCTTCTCTCCTGACACAGGGAAAAGGCAGGGAAAATGGACACAGCGCTCGGTCTCACAGATACGGCCTGGTTTTGAGTTTCCCAACACAGCACTCCATGCCCTGCAAAGAAGCAAAGCGGATGGATTGACTTTCTTAGCCGTGGAGGCTGGCAAGTGTTCAATAAGTCAGCTGTCAGCGTAGGGTCCCTTGCAGGTTCCGGAATTTCAATTTCAAAGTACAAGAGATTGTACTTTGAAACACAAGATCATCAAACACTAATGATTCCTGAATTCTGCTAGGGGCGTGGAAGCAGGTGAGAAACAGTGGCTTTTGAAAGGGTACACAGGGGTGGAGAGCACTTCTCGCCCTGGATTAATCCTGTAAGCGTAGAGAGGAGAGGAAGGAGCTTGAATGTGAGGGGTGGGCCACCTGAGGCAAGGGGGCAGATGCTTCAAAGGCATGAGGAGGGCTCGGATGTGTTTACTCCTGTTCTCATCCCCACCGCTCCCTGGCCAAATAGGTGACTCTCCAAAGAGAAGGCAGAATCACTGAAAAGGCAGGCAATCCACAGTGGGAATGGGACTCAAGCTGCCTGTTGGGAAAACAAAGGTTTATTTCATGAGATGTGTTTCCCAGACACTAGGGCTGTACTCTACAGATCACAGGCTTGAGGTTTCAATTTTCTAATGATCACGTAAACATTCATTCTGGTTCCCCAGAACGGTCCCCTTTTATGTCTACTGTCCCCACGTATGATCACTGTAAGTCTTTCTCTCTCAAACAGAATCCAGTTTATTTCACTCAACACACTCTTTGTGAGATCCATCCTTGTGGCAAGTTATTCATTCTTTGCTGTTGTTGAGTAGATGTAAAAGAGTCCATTCGACATGATTTCATTTAGATGAAGGTCATGAGTAGGCAAAAAGTTATGGTGACAGAAATCAGAAAAGCAGTGACTCGTGAGGGGCTATGGAAGATGGCTGGTGCCTGGAAAGGGTCACGAAGGAGCTTTCTGGGGTGACGAACATGTTTTTTGTATGCATCCGGGTGGTGGTTACGTGGGCGAATACATATGTAGAAATTTATCAAGATGTACAATTAAAATTTTATGCCTTTACTCTGTAGAAATTTTACCTTCCTGCAGGGTGTCCTGGCTTGAAAATAAATTGTGTGGTCACTATTCAAAGGAGACTCTTTTCAGCCAGAAACCTGAGCAGACATCACGCTTCCTAGCTGTGTGTTCAGCCCAGAGGGTAAACTTTTTCCCATTCTCTATTTTATGGGCTGTACAGTGCTTCCAGGGTCTATATACAGGATTGTCGGTTCCAACTCACAGTCCCTGATTTTACATTCAAGTTATTTCAACAAGCAGGTATATACTACTGTTTGCGAAGCCTTTTGCTTGATCAAACTCTTGTAGAAAGGACTTTTTGTTTTCTCCCTTAGGGCAAAGCATCTGATGGTATAACCCATCCTCTTGCCCTGTCTTCCTCATCTTCTTTTCCTAAATGCTGAGAAGCTACATGGAGCCAGGTCCACCTGAGGCTCTACCTCTGAGAAAGGAGAGATGTCAGGACCCCATATTTGGACTTCACGTGTGTCTGATGTCATCCAGTCTTCATTCCTAGGATAAGCTGACATCTCCCCAGATCAGAATCAGAAGCAGCTATTGAAACAGGCATACTAAGAAGTTTCAGTGGAAGTTTAGGTCACTTGAGGGTTAAGAAAAAATGCCAGCCCTTCCATTTCTACATCCCTCGCCCCTACTCTCTCACCTGTGTGGAAGCCAGGTGCCGTCCTCCCCAAAAATTCAGGGAAGTCCAGGCATCGGAATGAAACAGAGATTCTCACTGTCAATAAGAGAAAAAGAACTGCCAATTTCCCAGACTTTGAAATCCTTGCACCAAAGCGGGCGCAAGAGGAAAAAGATTAGGGACTTTTCAATTCAAGAAGGAGAGAGATGAACACAGTAGAAAGGCAGGATGAGCAAAGCGTACAGGCAGCAGAGGAGGAGAGGGTAGAGGCGAGAGGCATCAAAGAAGTTGAAACAGGAAGAGAATAGCAGATTCAAAGCAGACCAGAAGGTCTGCCTCCATTTCAGGCTGGGAGTCTGCTAAGTTAGTTAAAGAAAGTCATCCTTAGGCATCAGGGAAAAAATTCAATTTTCATCACAGGTCCTGATGACATTTCCTTTAAACGCCAGATTCAATAGCGAGATACACCTTCAGGGGGAAAATATTCTCTACAGTAAGAAGGTGAGATAAGGAAACGAGTTAAAAGCTCTTTTTCCTGCTATGCAAATATTCTCCAGGAACACTAACAAGATAAATATATTTCTGTGCGATACCAAGTTTTCTCAGTCACGGGTTTATTTGTGAAGGTTCCTATTCACTCTTTGCCTCTAAATTGAACACTTTGTGGCTGAAATTTTAAAGCCATTTTCCTCCAGTGGAAAAGCCTACGTTCGATGTTCAAACTCCAAGGGAGGGATTGAGGTGGTGACTCCGTCCCCTGTTTGTGTCCACAAATCTGGATGAACTGGAAATATCATTCCGAAGTCTCATAGAGATGAATGAACTAGTAAATTGTCACTTTATCTGCACCCTTCTACCCGGGTAGGTAAAGAAACTACAGACAAGAGACAGAGGGATGGGGAAAGGTCACCCAGTCGAGGACGATACCTGATTATCTATCATCCACCCCTGCAATCTTCTCACCAGGCTGAGAGTCAACAGCAAAAGAAATATCTGAGGGACCACCCCCTGGTAAATATCAGGTTCTGAGCAAACCACTCAGGAGTGAGATGTCCTGTGTAGCCCCTTAGGAAGAACAGAAACTTTGCAGAGAGATAGACCCGGGGAGAATCATAGCTCTGTAACTTCTCTTGGCATCTCAGCCTCCTCATCCAAAGGCAGAAATAATCATTCCTCACTTGTCAGGCAGTTGTGAATGTAAATCAGGTGCCACACTTATCACAGTGCAAGGAAGATAGGTAATGCCTGTTATCTTCGTATTAGTTTCCTATAGCTGCTGTGATGAGTAACCACAAATGTCATGGCTGAACGCTGCACAAACTTATCATCTGACAGCTCTGGAGGTCAGAAGCCTGCAGTGAGGTTGCCTGGCTGAAATCAAGGTGTCAGCAGGGCTGTTTTCCTCCTGGAGGCTCCAGGGGGAAATCCATTTCTTTGTCTTTTCTAGTTTGTAGAGGCTGCCTGTATTCTTTGGCTCCTAGCCCCTTAAGTCTTCAAAGGCAAAGCTAGGAGTGTAAAATCGTCAATCTCACAATCAATCAATCTCTCTCTCTCTCTCTCTCTCTCTCTCTCTCTCTCTCTCCGCCCCCTCTCTGGTTCTCTCACCTCTGGTTCCATGATCACATTTTCTTCCCTCGAACTCTGACCCTCTTGCCTCCCTCTCGTAAGAACCTTTGTGATATCTTGGGCCCACCAGGATAATCCAGGATAATCTCCCCATCTCAAGATCTTGACTTTAGGGACTTCCCTGGTGGTCCAGTGGTTAAGACTTCACCTTCCAATGCGGGTTCGATCCCTGATCAGGGAGCTAAGATCCCACATGCCTCTCGGCCAAAAAAACCAAAACATAAAACAGAAGCCATATTGTAACAAATTCAATAAAGACTTTAAAAAAAAAAGTCTTGACTTTAATCACAGCTGCAAAGCCCCTTTTGCCACATAAGCTAACATATCTACAGGTTCCAGGGATTAGGATGTGGACATATTTGGGGGTGGAGGCATTATTCATCCTACCGCAACTGTTATTATTTTTATTGAATTGTTCATTTTACTCAAGCAGAACTACTCAAGAAATCTGGGTTTGATATGGTAGAATGATTTTTCAAATTCCTATTATTCTAAAAGTTTATTCCTACCACTTATTTATTTATTATTTTTTAAGTCTATTGGCATGGCCCCTAAAATAGACCTGTGTCCTGCTAGTGGTACACGTGCAGCATCTTGGGGATATCCATATAGGCTGTTGCTATTCACAATGGAAGGAAACATTCATAGTTCACAACCCTTGGCTCTCAGATACTTCATATTAGGGAATAGAGGATGGATGATATATAAAAGCATAGTGTGAAGATGAAACAGGAGGGCAGGGGGCAGGGCACAACCTTTAAAAGAATGACACAGCCATAGGACATGACAAAAACTGGTTAGAGCCAACTAGGTCCAAGATGGTGGAAGATTCGACTTCCAGTGGACCTTGAACCTCATTATACCCTCATTGTAATACATTAGCTACATGGCACACCCACCAGTGCCATGAAAGTTCTGAGGCCAACCATAAAAAGCCAAAAAGTGGGTGGTGGCCCAATTCCTGGAAATCCCCCCCTGCCCTGAAATAGTTAGAATAATCTTCCCACTCATTAGCCTATGAAATTACCCAGCCCATAAAAACTAACCACACCATATTTCAGGGCTCTCTTGCCTTCTGAGGTGGCCCACACTCTGTCTGTGGATTGTGTTTCTCTCTAAATAAATCCACTGCTTACCTATCACTTTGTCTCTCACTGAATTCTTTCTGCGACCAGACATCAAGAACCTGAGCTTCATTAAGTCCTGAGACCAGGTGTGTGATCTCAATTAAAAGATGGTGGGTTCAACTCCCAATCTGGGTTTAGGTGGGGTAGGAGTCCCAATCTGAGTTACATTGTTTTGATTTCAAAGAGATGGAAATAAACTGGACAGAGGCAGGAAGAGCAGCAGAGAAAGGCAGCCAGAAATTTCAGATCCAACAGAGAGTTCTTGTCAAAAACCAATAATTTGGTCACAAACAACTTGAAGTGCCGCGTTTCACCGGATCACTTAGTTGTGGCCTCAAGGAGTTTCTAAGAAAGGACTGTAACAACCCTTCACTGCCGTCCTCTCCCCATGGAGCTTGGGGAAGAGAAAATTAGCTCTGCCAGAAAGTTTCCCTGAAATTCTCTCTCCTGATTCTACTTTCAGCTTCTGCATCCATTGCTGCTTCCAAAGATAATTTCCCAAGGACCACCTTAAACCAGAAAAAAGCAATTGCATTTTGCCGGGGTCAATTTTACCCATACTTTCATACTTCTATTTGGAGCTGTAAGGGGACAGCTAACTTTTTCCAAAGAAAAGGAAAAATCTATACCACGAACAGAATCAAATCCTAAAGGCAATCTAAGTTTTGGAATCCGGAGGCTTTGTGTCAGCCGTCTCTTCCTTTAAACAAGGGTTTGGCAGCATTTTTTTTTCCCCACAAAAGGTCAGATAGTAAATACTTTAGATGTTACAGGTCACATGTCTCTGTTGAAACTACTCAACCCAGAGGCCATAGCCAGAAATGTGCCTTGGACAATATGTAAATTAGTGGGCGGGGCTGTGTTCCAATAACATTTCATCTATGAAAGCATGCAGCCTATGGATTTGACCTGAGGCTATTGATTGCCAACTTTCACTTTAAACTTTGTCTGATACTTGGGGTGAGAAAAAAAGATGGAGAGAAGAGAAAACCAAGGCTAAGGGGAATTGGGACATTCACTGGCCTCCCCAGGAGCCACAAGAAGAGAGTGGAAAAGTGGGCAGATTTCATTTTGTTCCTCGTGGCTCAGGGCTGACCCCAGGCAAAATTACAAAGCAGGAGCATCTTGCCACTGCCTAATGTTTCTGTGTTCTAGATCACACTGTTGTTCATGGTGTTTTACGTTCAGAAGAGCCTAAGAGTTCATCTCCACCTGCGTGAAGAATTGTCTCTCTATCAGGTGGCCACTTAATGGCAGTGTGGAAACACCCAGGGACGGGGGTCTCATTGCTCCAGGAGGTGGCTTATTGCAGCAAGTGAGATATGCCATCATAGAAAGAATTGGGACTTTGGGGAAGGGGAGTGTGGCCCAGAATCCTGGGTCTGCAGCTGCTCACCTTGTCACTTGGTCCAGCTACTTAACCTGGGATATCAGCCTTTTCACCAACTCAGGCCCCTGACAATGTCTTCACCATGACCTTCACCCCCAAAGAAACTAGTCTATAGAGTCAATGCAGTTCCAATTTAAAAAAAAAAAAAAAACAGAGCAAACTATGAGTTCTTCTCAGAATTTGACCAAGTGATTCCAATATTCCTATGAAATATTATCAGACCAATAAGTGCCCAGATAAGGGAAACAGAAGGTTCATCTTACTAGGTATGAAGAATTAGGATAAACTTAGACTATTTCCATCTTTCGTTGAATCTAAGTTGCCACTGATTGTAAGACAGGTACTATTTCACATACCATAAGGAGAGGAAAAAAAAGCTATGCTATTACACTGTTAGTAATATGCATTGCAGTCTCAGAGACGGCAAAATGTGGAGGCAGAAAGTACATCTTGGAATCAATGACATATAATAAAAACACTGTGGAAGACAAAATTAGATCCCTAAGTCCCACTGTAGAAAAAGTTTTATGCTGAATGGATTAAAGGCCTATGAGCCAAAAGAAAATCTTTAAAATATTTCGTATGACAAAAAAATAAAATACCAAAAGTTAAAAGACCAGCCACAGCTGGGGAAGATATTCACAACATATAAGACCAAGGGTAGATTTGTTTTCAGAGTATAAAGAAGTCCGACTGATCAATAAGAAAAGATGAACAGCCCAACACGAGAAGAGACAATTCACAGAGGAGGAATCCTGAGTGGCCAGTAAATTTGTGGAAAGGAGCTCATCCTGCTAGGTAAGCAGAAAAATGCAGATTAAAACAAAGATACCCACCCATCAGAGTGGCAAGATAATATCAAGGGTCAGCAAGGATGTGTAGAAACACAGCCTCTGCAACTAGTTTGAATATAAACTACACGCTACTTTGGAGACAAATTTGGCAATGCCTGGAATATATGAAGATGTCATTTTCTGTATCCCAGCATCTAGTGCTTCTAGAAATATACTTTAGAGAAGCTCTTAACCATACACGTTTGGATTCAGGTAAAAAGATGTTTGTTGTTAGCATTATCTGAAGCAGTGAAAGTTGGAATCAACCTAACTGTCCACCAAGGGGAGAATGAATAACTGTGTTATATTACATTCTAACAAGGGCATACTATACAGCTATCAAAAGGAATGAAATCTATCTAGTGGTGGTGCCTGTAAATGATTGTGAATGTACTTCCTGGCACTGAACTGTACACTTACAAATGGTTTAAATGGCATATTTTATATTATGTATATTTTACCACAGTAAAGAAAAATCTTACAAAAAATACTTAGAGAAATGGCTGAAAGGAAAGTAAAAGCTAAGATGGAGCATCTTATTTGTAGAACCAGAAAATAAGGAAGTGCTCGAAAAATAAAAGGACGGGGCTACGTCAATGGGACATGGGAGTCAAAGTCCAGTCAAATTCCGGAGTTCCCAGTGGCCAAAGCTGGGACAAGTTGGGCAATAAAGCAAATAATGTAGTATTAGATTATAACCCAAAGTATAAAATAAATATCCGTGAGTCCATACTGGTACAGACAAATGACTGAGTAAATAAATAAATGAGAAGAGACAAACTTGCCTTATAAAAGAATTCCATTTATTGTGCATTGATAACCTCTCTCCAGGAGGTGAGTTTGAAGCCCCACCCCTTGAGTATGGGCTAGACTTGGTGACTTGCTTCCAAAGAATTAGAGTATGGAAGAGAAAAAGCAGTAACTGTACAGTAGAAAAACCTAGCAGACACCACCCTAACCAAGTTAATTAAGTTAGCATCACCAGGGACATCTTGTGGATATCATGAATGCCCTGATATGATGGGATGAGAAGGACACCACACCTCTTTGGTTTCCCCCACAAAGCCCATAACCCCAGTGTAATCATGAGAAAACATCAGACAAACCCAGAAAGGGGGACGTTGTACAGGACACCTGCTTGGACCTCCTCAAGACTGTCAAGGTCAGGAAGAACAAGGGAAGATTAAGAAACGGTCATAATCAGAAGGAGACTGGGGAGACGTGACAGCTAAATGCAATGAGATATCCTGGATTGGATCCTGGAACACAGAGAGGACATTATTAGAGAAACTAAGGAAATTCAAATAAAGCCTGGAGTTTAATTAATAATAATATGCCAAGGTTTTTTGTTCTGGTTTTTTTTTTAGTTTGACCATGCATGGTGGTGATGTAAGATGTAAACAATGGAAAAACCGGGGTGAAGGGTGTATGGGAACTTTCTGTACTATCGTCCCACCTTTTCTGTAAATCTAACATTATTCTGAAATTAAAAGTTTATTTAGGGCTTCCCTGGTGGCGCAGTGGTTGAGAGTCCACCTGCCGATGCAGGGGACACGGGTTTGTGCCCCGGTCCAGGAAGATCCCACATGCTGCGGAGCGGCTGGGCCCATGAGCCATGGCCGCTGAGCCTGCGCGTCCGGAGCCTGTGCTCCGCAACAGGAGAGGCCACAGCAGTGAGAGGCCCGCGTACCGCAAAAAAAAAAAAAAAAAAAAGTTTATTTAATTCAAAGCAATAATGTAAATAAGCTGAAAAGAATGCATACAGTATAATTCCATCTATATAACTATCTAAAACACTCAAAACTACCATTTATGGTTAATGGGTATATACTCAAGTAGTGAAAGTATAAAAATGAAAAACATGAATGGGGAGTAACACAAAACAACCTCAGGATACTGTCTTTGATGGAGAAGGAGGGAATTGAAATGGGTGTGATGAATACGGACAATAATATTGTGCTATACTGATGGAATGTGATAAATATTGCCTCAGTGGCAGTCGTATTACAATGTATAAATGTATCAGGGTAACACTCTGTACATCTTAAATTTACAAAATGCAACATGTCAAATTTATCAAATAAAAAAGAAGTGCTCAACTATCTAACTTTTCCAAATGTAGAATAAAACAAGAAGATTCCATTTTCACTCATCTGATCTACAAATATTAAAACACTGACAAAATCAAGCTTGGGTGATAACTTGTAGAGAAAGAGTATTCTCATACACTTTTGGAAGAAATATGAAAGAAGACAATTGCTTTGGAGGTTTCTTTGGCAGAGGCTATTAAAACTGTAACTGTGCTTCTCCTATGATCCGGCATTTCCTCTTCCAGGTCTCCACCCAGGGGAACCACTTCCACGTGCGCGTAAGAAGACTGGGTCCGTCAGTAATGGAATGAACCTAAAGGTCCATCAGTAATGGAATGGACAAATATAATGCAATACAATCATGTGACGAATACAGTTCAGCAGTTGAAAGGAATAAACCAAATCTACGTTCATAAATGTAGATGGATCTCAAAAATACAATGCCAAGCTTCAAAACAATCCTAACCGTCTGACATAATTTATGTGAGAACATGGACACAAATGGCAAACACAATACATTTACTTCAGGTACGTGTACAAAGGTACCTAAAGAAAGGCCTCAAACAGTAGTGATCTCAAGGCATAAGGGAGAGAACCGGGATCAGAAGTGGGGGTCAAAGGAGACTTCAACTTTACCTAAAATCTTCTAACTTAAAAAAGAAAATTATTTATAAAATAAATTTAATTTTAAAGTATACTCATAATATATTAAAAGAATAACCAAGTTACAAAGCCACAAAAGAAATGAGCTGTAAAGCCAACTTTTAAAAAAAATACGTCAGTAGTTGTCAAAGTCTACTTGGTAGGTGTATGAGTGTTTATGGTTTTATTCTCTGTACTTTTCTGAGTATATAAAATATTCCAGGTTAAAAAAATATATATTTAAAAAGCCAAAAGGAAAACCAAGTACAAACTCCAGAATCTAGAGGTTTGGATCTTAGGCCTGCTGTGTAGTCACTATGTAACGTTTCTAAGCCTCAGTTTCCTGATCAGTTAAGTAGGGAAAACAATAGTTGCCACACTGCAGGGTCACTATAAGTATTCAGTGAGATGATACAGGTAAAGTCCTTAGCATTGTGACAGGCAATATATACTATGCCTAATATATACGCAGTTTAGACCAGCCAGCATACTTATTTTTGATCCTCTTCAACCTAGAAGTATTTCGATTCCTGGAGTGAGATTTTACTTCTTCTCCTTCCTAATGGCCACACCTTTCTTGCCTCCCGCTATGCATTAATCACAACTCTTAGAGAACGTTTCTTTATGCCTTCATTTAACAAATACATAAGGAGCATCTCCTATGTGCAAGGCAACCTCCTGGGTTTGGAGGATACGCAGATAACAGAGCAAAGCTGCAGTCGATATGAACATGCCTGTCATGAAAGAAGGCATGGGGGCAGTGGAATCACAGAGGAAGAAATTTCACCCAACCCTCAGGAGAAGGGAATGCTTTCCTAGGGCCGGGGATAGCTGAACCAAGCTTTGAGCAATGAGTAGAGATTATCTAGATGGAAAATGTTGAGATATTTTGTGTGCACATAAAAGACCAAGAACTTTGGAATCACTGAAATGGAATATGATGTTTGGGGAGGAGAATGGTGGTAGAGGGTTCACAGGGAATAAACATGGGTTATAAACCAGAGCCAGATCACAAAAGATCTCAAATGCCAGGATAAAATATTTTAAACTTGATCCTAAGGGCCAAAGGAAGGCTCTGAAGGATCCAAGCAAAGGAGTGACCTGGTTAGATTAAGAATGAGATTTGGAATACATTAAGGCTGCAGGTTGAGAAGTGGGTGGTTATTTTAATAGTTTCATAGCCAGAGACAAAACCTTTTTCTTTAGTGAATACCCGCCCTCACCCCACCATTCCCATGAAGCTCCTGCTGGACACAGAGGAACAGACAATGGGACTCAGCTTTTTCAACACTTTATATCAGCTGCACAAATCTCAATGGTTAAAGACGGGGCTGCAGCATTAAACATGTCTCCAGGCACAAGTAGGTCCTCAGCTCTCCCTGGCTCAGCGGATTCAGGAGGAAGGAAGCATAGAAAGATGGACAATCTGGGACTTCCCTGGCGGTCCAGTGGTTAAGACGCCGCACTTCCATGGCAGGGGGCGTGGGTTCAATCCCTGGTCAGGGAACTAAGATCCCACATGCCTCGTGGCGTGGCCATAAAATAGAAAGATGGACGATCTATTCCAAGGGACCAGACCCTGGGAGGATGCAAGTAAAAGAGGATGCAGCCTGGATGCACAGACACGAACATCACTCCCCAGTGGAACGAGGTCCATCGTCTGTCCTGGACTCTACCCAAGCATTCTTCCATTTTTAAAAGGCATGGGGTTGAGGTAGGCAGAGGCAGGCTTGGTGTCTAGAGAAGGGGTCTTCTTCTTTCCCTATAAAATGAAGCCGACTATAAAAGTGTCAGGTTTTTGGAAAGGTTGGCGTTGCTCCTCTCTGAAGCCACAGGCTTACCCTGCTGGATGCCCCTGCTCGAGTGCCCCACAGATCTCTCCTGTACAATTGTGGGACTCCAGGAATGAGAAACATCCCAGCTTCCATGAGCAATGACAAAATAATCTGTTGCTTTTCAGTCAAAGACAAATGAACCTCCAAACAGAAAGCCCTGGAGTCGGGGAGGGATTTCTAAATGAAAGATGCCAGCCCCCTGTCTTTGTCAAAGAGCCTTCTGCCATTTGCACTAACTAAACAGTATCCACCTGCCTTGGAGTCCTTGCCACCAGCTCATCTTTCCCATCGGCACTGGAGCCAAGTCTTTCTCCAAAGCCCTCTCCCACCTTTGTTTTTATATCTGTTTTTTTAAAAAAACTACTCTTTGATTATGGTTATTTTATCTGAGGTCACTGCTCAGTCAACTGTTAAATAAACTGCAAATTCTACAAAACACAGCCAGCAGAGCCATTTCTAACTGTAATGCCACAACTTCGAGCAAAATTACATCTGGCTACAATACTCTTCATATGCATAACTTACACCGCCTCTGATTATCTTAAAGAAAATTCAGCCATGAAACTTATTTTATAGGCACAGAACCAGGGGGGAGTCCCAAAAAGAATCTGTGTATCCTGAAAGTCACAGGGAAAACAGAAAGAAAGAAAACGTAATTGGCAAACCTTCTCCGCCTGCAGTTCTGTCTAACGGGCTCTATCTCTGCTGATTTTCCATCACCACCCACCACTGAACCACAGCAGGGGAAGGAAAGGGGGACTGGAGGGCAGTGGTGGCATCAGGTTGCACGTGGGTAGGACAGATTGAAGATGTTTCCTGGCTCCACACATGCCCCCAGAAGGGAAAAGCACTCTGGGTGCACATCCACAGGAAACTCAGATTTAGCACAGAGAGAAACCCAAACCCTGCCCGGGAGGATGGACAAAGACGGCTTCTGAAGCTGATGTAGAGTCTCTTAGTGATAAGTCCAAATGTTGTATTGAAGCTTTTTCTACAGAGTTGCCCTTTCCCAGCCACATTGTTTACATAGTAACAAGAAATATAAGAGTAATAATAAAGGGCTTACTACTATTGTGTACTTATTATGTGCCACTTATGTCCCATTTAACCAGAAGAATAACCCAGTGGGCTAGGAACTTTTTTATCAAGTGCCTTTTATACGTGAAGAAACTGCAGCACAGAGAAATTAAGTTACCTTCCAAAGGATATGCATTTAGGAAATGGCAGAACTGGGACTTGAACCCAGGGAGTCTGACTCTGGAGCTTGTGATCTCAACTACCATGTTGTTCTGCTTCCAACAGGATGATTCGGGTGTTAAGTATTCTGAGCCACCACCCGAGCTCGGAGTCTAACCTTATCTTTTAACCATAACCCTCAACTCTCCATACTTTTTCTGAGATTGGAGATTAGATCAGGGACAGCTCACTTCAGCTGAGCTCATCAGGTTATCGCTCCTGGAAAGTTGGGCTCCTGGACACTTGCCCTCGCACTGTGGCAGTGACTGCCATGTTGAGACCATCATGATGAGTCATTCAATGGTGCAGAAAGGGAAACAGCCCATTTTCTAGGAAAAGAGAATTAAGCAGATGAAACAGATGTGCAAGTGATAATGATGGAGAGAGAGAGAGAGCCCAAGCGAGCTTGGTTCCAGCATAGCTTTTCAGTTCCCAGAGTCAGTAGTTCTCAGTAAAACATGGTGCCACTGCCTGCCCTTGGATTTTGCCAATGGAAGCCCCTTAATCCTAATTCCTTATGACAATGCTCTGTTTACTGACGTTCACTTAGTGCGTTTTGTACACCCAAGCCAGTCCTGAATAAGTGCTTGCTATGTGCCAGGCACTGTGCTACGTACTAATGACATTAACTCACATAAGTCTCAGAAAACTCACAAAGGTATGTCTATCTTATCATCATCCCCATCTCCAAGATAAGGAAGTTCAGAGAGGTGAAGTAACTCACCTAAATTCACACACAGCCTGAATCCGAACCCACACAGTCAGGCACCAAAGCCTGGGCTCTTCAGCTCCCTGCTTCCCTCCCCCTGCTCTACCCCCCTCCCAGCTCTCTGCTTCGTGAAGGACTGGCTGTCCTTATTTTATACCTGTCAGTTGTCCTTACGCACTGCACCCCTTTCTCCCCTGCCACCCCCACCTGTTTCTGTCTCTGTCTCTCTCCCACTCTTCAAGAATATTAAAGATGATAAATCTAAGTTGAAAACATGCATTTTTTGGTGAGACGGTAGACTTTCTCCCTTTTGGTAAAGACAGACACGACAATTTATAAACTCTGACACTCCTCTGATGGAATGGAATCAGGCCTTTTCAACCCACCTCATGGTGGACAGCTTATCACCCCTTTTCTCTGACCTCTAGTATGTGATTTAGGAGGAAATTGGGTCGGGAGGGGGAACTCTCCAGTGGGTGATTAGAAAAGCTCTCTCTCCAATTCTGTAAGCAGTGGATTAGATTTTATCAGCTCTCAGCCACCGCCTCCCTGTGCTGCACCCCAGGGAGTGCATCCTGGGTGAGAGAAGGCTAAGACTGTCAATTTGTTAGTTGAAAACAGTTTTAAAGTCCATTTCTCCCTGTGAAATGTGTCAGCCACTGAGAAGTTTCTCTCGGCTTTGACGTTGCTGTATGTATGTCATTTAAAATAACAGTGAGAGATGCTCCAGGCGGGAGACTTGGGTGCTCATCCAAGGGGCTAATGGGGAAAGTCTGATTCTTATTTTTTTCTCTGTGGGACCACTCTCCCACCTTCCCTGACCCCATCCCAATTTTGCAATGGAATTCACTTTGCGAAACGTGATGGTTAATTTTCTGTGTCAACTTGACTTGATGGGTTAAGGGATGCGCTGGTCCAGTGTTATTTCTGGGTGTGTCTGTGAGGGTATTTACCAAAGAGATTAGGATTTTAATCACTAGAGTCGTGAATGCAGGTGGGCATCCCAGCCAGTCCATTGAGGATCTGAATACAGTAAGTCCCCTACATATGAACGAGTTCCATTCCAAGAGCGAGTTCATAAGTTCAATTTGTTCGTAAGTCCAACAAAGTTACCCTAGGTACCCAACTAACACAATTGACTTTATAGTACTGTACTGTAATAGGTTTATAATACTTTTCACACAAATAATACATGAAAAACAAACACAAAAAATAAATATTTTTAATCTTACTGTATAGTACCTTGAAAAGTACAGTAGTACAGTACAGCAGCTGGCATACAGGGACACATTCGCATCTTTGAAAGTTCACAACTTGACGGTTCATATGTAGGAGACACTGTAGAAGAAGAAGACAGAGGAAGGGCAAATTTGCTTTCTCTGCTTAAGATGAGATATCTTCTCCTGCCCGTGTACACTGGTACTCCCATTCTTGGGCCTTTGGACCCACACTGAATTACACCCCCAGGTTTTCTGGTTCTCCATCTTGCAGACAGCAGATCATGGAACCTCTAGGCCTCCATAATCATGTGAGCCAATTCCTATAGTAAATCTCCTCTTATATCCATCTCTGTATGTATCCTATTGGTTCTGTTTCTCTGGAGAACGCTGACTAATATAGTGTGTTTCTGAAAATACTTAGGTCATATGTTTTTATTTTCCTATGAACAATCCTAATTGCATTCCTTAAGAAGGGCTTAGGTATCTGAAGTCACCCCACAATGGGGGTGTCTTTGAAGATCTTTGCACGTGTTTGCGTTAAGGGGACCCATTTAAAATATTCACCATGGCTTGGTAACAGTGTAATCCTCTATGTGGCCAGACACAGTCTGAGATGTTTTACATGGACAGCCCCTCAATGAGCAACGTCTAAAACAGGGTGTATCATCTCTTTCCAAGAAGAAATAGTCAAACCAACAACTGATCATGTATGCTCACTAGATCAGTGGCTGTGTCCACCATGTTTACACTCTTCTCGTAAAGCTCCTTTGAGTCCACAGAGAATTAGCCCCTGAGGGGTGTCCATTTGCCTCTTTCTCTTTGCTTTTTTTTATTATCCATGAGCCATCTATTAAAGCCACGAATTCTCCACTCCTGGAAGAAGGTCCTTGCTAAGGATGAGCTTCTCACAATCCTCAATGAGAATATGGTCTGGTCTTCTGGATTCTTCCCAGAGGAGATTCTACTAGCACACAAGGTTTTATCTCTTCAAACTTGACCACCTCTCAAAGCATGATCTCATGCATTTTAATGCTAAATTATCCTTCCTCCACTCCATCCATGTGTCAGAAATTCAGTTGTTTTGCATGGACACATGCGTGGTTACCATCTGCATCCCTGTTTTTTACGGATGAAGAAACTGAGGCTCAGGGAGGTTAGGGGGCTTATTCAAGGTCCCAGAGCTAAGTAGCAGTCTCTGAATCCAGGCTGCTGGGCCCCAAAGTACAGAATCTAGCAACATACTCATTTCCTTACTATCCATTAAGTACTTATTAGCCTTAGTGTCAGGAAGACAGTGATTGAATAACTTAAAATTAAAAATGACCCAGCCCCTCAGAGTGCTTATAGACTAAGAGAAGAGTCAGGGAACCACAGAACAACTGATCTCAAGTGTCTATTGAATGATGAATGAATGAATGAACTCTATAACAGGAATGTGTTTAAGATGCAAGGAAAGCACAGAGGAAGAAACATAGCATGGGCCACATACTGGGGCTCAGGTGCACTGCCACCCCAGGGCTCTTTTCTGTGTGTACCACTCTGTCTTCTCAATACTGAAAAAGCTTTGGGGCCTTTTACTTCCAAACTGATGAAGAAATAGATCCAAAACTAATCCCTGGGAACAATCTCTATTGACAGAGAGTTTGCCTTAGAGCTGGAGGGGTCAAGGAAATAAAGTAAACAGCAGAGATGCCACTTAAGGAGATGGTGAGATGAGCCATGCTGATCAGAGTGGCCATGATATCATGAGGAGTGTCATTCCAACATTGTGAGGGCAAGAGGGGCCATGGAATCTGCAGATAACAGCACAGGATACGCCTTCGATGGCAGCAGGCAGGACCATGCCAGCAAAAGCCCAGCACAGGAGGAGTGGGAGAGAAGAGGGGCCTCAGGCTATGCAGTCTGCCTGTCTCTCCCAGGTGCTGTTTCCCTGCGGTAGGTAGGAATCCAGCAACCAGGAATTCAGAGCATCACCTCTGCTCCCATCCTCAAATCAGTCCTCTCTGCTCTTCTCCCTGGGGTCTTGTAAACTTGGAATTTAACAAGGGAGCTCAAAAGGCCCACTCTATTACTTTATTTCATTCACTCCTCTTATCGTTATGCCCATCGCTCCTGCTAATATCCATAGACACAAATATCCTCCTGTTCCCAGTGAATCTGAGGTTCTTGATGTCTGGTCACAGAAAGAATTCAGTGAATGACAAAGTGACAGGTAAGAAGTGGATTTATTTAGAGAGAAACACATTCCACAGACAGAGTGTGGGCCATCTCAGAAGGCAAGGGAGCCCAGAAGTATGGTGTGGTTAGTTTTTATGGACTGGGTAATTTCATAGGCTAATGAGTGGGAAGATTATTCCAATTATTTCAGGGAAGGGGTGGAAATTTCCAGGAATTGGGCCACCGCCCACTTTTTGGCCTTTTATGGTTGGCCTCAGAACGTTCATGGCACTGGTGGGTGTGTCATGTAGCTAATGTATTACAGTGAGTGTACAATGAGGCTCAGGGTCCACTGGAAGTTGAATCTTCCACCATCCTGGACCTAGTTCGTTCTAACCAGTCTTTGTCATGTCCTATGGCTAAGTCATTCTTTCACCGGTTGTGCCCTGCCCCCTTCCCTCCTGCTTCATTCCTAGACCATATCAACAGCATCCAAACTGGTCTTCTTGCTTCTACAACTTGTTCCCTAAAGAATTTTATGCATGGTAACCAGAGTGGTCATTTATTTATTTATTTATTTATTTATTTATTTTTGCGTTACGTAGGCCTTTCACTGCTGTGGCCTCTCCCATTGTGGAGCACAGGCTCCGGACGCACAGGCTCAGTGGCCATGGCTCACGGGCCCAGCCGCTCCGCGGCATGTGGGATCTTCCCAGACCGGGACACAAACCCGTATCCCCTGCATCGGCAGGCGGACTCTCAACCACTGCGCCACCAGGGAAGCCCCAAAGTGGTCATTTTTAAACCCTCCCTCTTTAGAATCCTTGTGTCATTGAACAAAGTTCTGGGTGCCCGATGCACAGTGAGGCCAAACAAACTGAAACTCCAGTCAGAGTTTGGAACAAAAGAAGCTTTACTGCAGGGCCAAACAAGGAGAATGGGTGGATCGTGCTCAAAATCCCCGAACTCCCCTACGGTTTTGGGGAGTTTTTATAGGCAAAATGTGGGGTAAAGGCTGCCGAGTGTGTGACTTTCTTCCGATTGGTTGGTGGTGAGGTAACAAGGAGGTGATCCAGGAATCTTGTGCTCAGCTGAAGTTACCATCCTCCACCAGCATGGGGGCCGTAGTCCCAGCAGAAGAACTCAAAGATATTGTTACATATATTCCTTGAGGAAAAACCAGGACCCTGCTTTAATGGCTTCACTAAAGTTTCTTCATTGCTCCTCCTTTGTTTCTGCATTCCCTCCCTTCCCTGATTAGCAGCTATTTGAATCTGCCCTTTCGTATTTAGGAAGGTCTAGGAGGCTGAAGTCTATATCCTGCAAATAAGAAATGGGGGAACGAGAGACCTTCAAGATGGTGGAAGAGTGAGAAGTGGAGATCACCTTCCTCCCCACAAATACAACAAAAATACATCTACATGTGGAACAACTCCTACAGAACACCTACTGAATGCTGGCAGAAGACCTCAGACTTCCCAAAGGGCAAGAAACTCCCCACGTACCTGGGTAGGACAAAAGACAAAGGAAAAAACAGAGACAAAAGAATAGGGACAGGACCTGCACCTCTGGGATGGAGTTGTGAAGGAGGAAAAGTTTCCACACACTAGGAAGACCCTTCACTGGCAGAGATGGGGGCATGGATGGGGGAAGCTTTGGAGCCACGGAGGAGAGAGCAGCAACAGGGGTGCAGAGGGCAAAGCGGAGAGATTCCCACACAGAAGATTGGTGCCGACCAGCACTCACCAGCCCGAGAGGCTTGCCTGCTCACCCGCTGGGAAGGGTGGGGGCTGGGAGCTGAGGCTCGGGTTTCGGAGGACAGATCTCAGGGAGATGACTGGGGTTGGCTTCATGAACACAGCCTGAAGGGGGCTAGTGCACCACAGATAGCTGGGAGAGAGTCCAGGAAAAAGTCTGGACGTGCCAGAGAGGCAAGACACCTTTGTTTCGGGGTGCACGAGGAGAGGGGATTCCCACTCCCTGTGCTCACAGAAGGCAGAGCACCGCCTAAATGAGCTCCAGAGATAGGTGCGAGCCACGGCCATCAGCTCAGACCCCAGAGACGGGCATGAACCTCTAACACTGCTGCCGCTGTCACCAAAAATCCTATGTGCAAGCACAGGTCACTATCCACACACACACTTCCACCCCAGGAGCCTGTGTAGCACACCACTGCCAGGGTCCTGAGATCCAGGGACAACTTCCCTGGGAGAACACATGGCATGACTCGGGCTGTTGCAATGTCACGCCAGCCTCTGCCACCTCAGGCTCACCCCACATTCCAATTATGGCTACTGTACCCCTCCCTCCCCCAAGCCTGAGTGAGCAAGAGAGCCCTAATCAGCAGCTGCTTTAACCCCGTCCTGTCTGGGTGGGGAAAAGACTACTGAGGTAGACCTACATGCAGAGCCGGGGCCAAAACCAAAGCTGAACCACAGGAGCTGTGCAAACAAAGAAGAGAAAGAGAAATTTCTCTATGCAGCCTAAGGAGCAGCAGATTAAGTCCCCACAATCTATGTGATAAACCCTGCATCTGAAGAATACCTGAGTAGACAATGAATGTTCCCAGAATTGAGGCAGTGGACTTTGGGAACAACTGTAGACTTGGGGTTTGCTTTCTGAGTCTAATTTGTTTCTGGTTTTATGTTTATCTTAATATAGTATTTAGTACCTATTATCATTGGTGGATTTGTTTATTGATTTAGTTGCTCTCTTCCTTTTTTTATATGTATATATATATTTTTCCTTTTTCTCTTTTTGTGAAAGTGTATGTGTATGCTTCTTTGTGTGATTTTGTCTGTATAGGTTTGCTTTTACCATTTGTCCTAAGGTTCTGTCTGTTTGTTTTGGCTTTTGTTTTTGTTTTTTTCTCTCTTACTTTTCTTCTGAGCCGTGTGATTGGCAGGGTCTTGGTGCACCAGCCGGGGGTCAGGCCTGAGCCTCTGAGGTGGGGGGGCCAAGTCCAGGACACTGGACCACCAGAGACCTCCCAGCCCCACGTAATGTCAATCAGCGAGAGCTGTCCCAGAGATCTTCCTCTCAACACTAAGACCCAGCTCCACCCAACGGCCAGCAAGCTCCAGTGCTGGACACCCCATGCCAAACAGCTAGCAAGACAGGAACACAACCCCACCCATTAGCAGAGTGGCTGCCTAGATTCATACTAAGTCCACAGACACTCCAAAACACCACCTGAAGTGGCCCTGCCCGCCAGAAGGACAAGATACAGCCCCACCCACCAGAACACAGGCACCAGTTCCCTCCACCAGGAACCCTACACAACCCACTGAACCAATCTTAGCCACTGGGGGCAGACACCAAAAATAACGGGAACTACAAACCTTCAGCCTGTGAAAAGGAGACCCCAAACACAGTAAGTTAAACAAAATGAGAAGACAGAAATGTGCAACAGATGAAGGAGCAAGGTAAAACCCCACCAGACCAAACAAATGAAGAGGAAATAGGCAGTCTACCTGAAAAAGGATTCAAAGTAATTACAGTAAAGATGATCCAAAATCTCGGAAATAGAATGGAGAAAATACAAGAAACGTTTAACAACGACCTAGAAGAGCTAAAGAGCAAACAAACAATGATGAACAACACAATAAATGAAATTAAAAATACTCTAGAAGAAATCAATAGCAAAATAACTGAGGCAGAAGAACAGATAAGTGACCTGGAAGATAAAATAGTGGAAATAACTACTGCAGAGGAGAATAAAGAAAAAAGAATTGAAGACAGTCTCAGAGACCTCTGGAACAACATTAAACGCACCAACATTCGAATTAGAGGGGTCCCAGAAGAAGAAGAGAAAAAGAAAGGGTCTGAGCAAATATTTGAAGAGATTATAGTTGAAAACTCCCCTATCATGGGAAAGGAAATAGTCAAGTCTAGAAGTGCAGAGAGTCCCATACAGGATAAATTCAAGGATAAACACACCAAGACACATATTAATCAAACTATCAAAAATTAAATTCAAAGAAAAAAATATTAAAAGCAGCAAGGGAAGAACAACAAATAACATACAAGGGAAACCCCATAAGGTTAACAGCTGATATTTCAGCAAAAACTCTGCAATCCAGAAGGGAGTGGCAGGACATAATTAAAGTGGTGAAAGGGAAAAACCTAAAACCAAGATTACTCTACCCAGCAAGGATCTCATTCAGATTCAACGGAGAAATTAAAACCTTTACAGACAAGCAAAAGCTAAGAGAATTCAGCACCACCAAACCAGCTTTACAACAAATGCTAAAGGAACTTCTCTAGGCAGGAAACACAAAAGAAGGAAAAGACCTTCAAAAACAAACCCAAAACAATTAAGAAAATGGTAATAGGAACATACATATTGATAATTACCTTAAATGTAAATGGATTAAATGCTCCAACCAAAAGACATAGACTGGCTGAATGGATACAAAAACAAGACACACATATATGCTGTCTACAAGAGACCCACTTCAGACCTAGGGACACATACAGACTGAAAGTGAGGGGATGGAAAAAGGTATTCCATGCAAATGGAAATCAAAAGAAAGCTGGAGTAACAATTCTCATATCAGACAAAATAGACTTTAAAATGAAGACTATTACAAGAGACAAAGAAAACACTACATAATGGTCAAGGGATCAATCCAAGAAGAAGATATAACAATTGTAAATATTTATGCACCCAAAATAGGAGCACCTCAATACATAAGGCAAATGCTAACAGACAGTGACACAATAATAGTAGGGGACTTTAACACCCCATTTTCACTAATGGACAGATCATCCAAAATGAAAATAAATAAGAAAACACAAGTTTTGAAAGACACATTAGACCAGATAGACTTAATTGATATTTATAGGACATTCCATCCAAAAACACCAGAATACACTTTCTTCTCAAGAGCTCATGGAACATTCTCCAGGATAGATCATATCTTGGGTCACAAATCAAGCCTCGGTAAATTTAAGAAAATTGAAATCATATCAAGTATCTTTTCTGACCACAATTCTATGAGACTAGATATGAATTACAGGGGAAAAAAACTGTGAAAAATACAAACACATGGAGGCTAAACAATACGCTACTAAATAACCAAGAGATCACTGAAGAAATCAAAGAGGAAATCAAAAAATACCTAGGAACAAATGACAATGAAAACACAACAACCCCAAACCTGTGAGATGCAGAAAAAGCAGTTCTAAGAGGGAAGTTTATAGCAATACAATCCTACTTCAAGAAACAAGAAAAATCTCAAATACAAAACCCAACTTTACACCTAAAGCAATTAGAGAAAGAAGAACAACAGCAACAAAACCCAAAGATAGCAGAAGGAAAGAAACCATAAACATCGCATCAGAAATAAATGAAAAAGAAATGAAGGAAACAATAGCAAAGATCAATAAAACTAAAAGCTGGTTCTTTGAGAAGATAAACAAAATTGATAAACCACTAGCCAGACTCATCAATAAAAAAAGGGAGATGAATCAAATCAACAGAATTAGAAATGAAAAAGAAGAAGTAACAACTGACACTGCAGAAATACAAAAAATCATGAGGGACTACTACAAGCAACCATATGCCAATAAAATGGACAACCTGGAAGAAATGGACAAATTCTTAGAAAAGCACAACCTTCCAAGTCTGAACCAGAAAGAAAGAGAAAATATGAACAGACCAATCACAAGCACTGAAATTGAAACTTTGATTAAAAATCTTCCAACAAACAAAAGCCCAGGACCAGATTGCTTCACAGGTGCATTCTACCAAACATTTAGAGAAATGCTAACACCTATCCTTCTCAAACTCTTCCAAAATACAGCAGAGGGAGTAACACTCCCAAATTCATTTTACAAGGCCACCATCACCCTGACACCAAAACCAGACAAAGATGTCACAAAGAAAGAAAACTACAGGCCAATATCACTGATGAACATAGATGCAAAAATCCTCAACAATATACTAGCAAACAGAATCCAACAGCACATTAAAAGGATGATACACCATGATCAAGTGGGGTTTATCCCAGGAATGCAAGGATTCTTCAATATATGCAAATCAATCAATGTGATACACCATATTAACTAACTGAAGGAGAAAAACCATATGATCATCTCAATAGATGCAGTAAAAGCTTTTGACAAAATTCAACACCTGTTTGTGATAAAAAACTCTCCAGAACGTGGACATAGAGGGAACCTACCTCAACATAATAAAGGCCATATATGACAAACCCACAGCCAACATTGTTTTCAATGGTGAAAAACTGAAGCCATTTCCTCTAAGATCAGGAAGAAGACAAGGTTGCCCACTCTCACCGCTCTTATTCAGCATAATTTTGGATGCTTTAGCCACATCAATCAGAGAAGAAAAAGAAATAAAAGGAATCCAAATCGGAAAAGAAGAAGTAAAGCAGTCACTGTTTGCAGATGACATGATACTATACATAGAGAATCCTAAAGACACAGAAAAGTACTAGAGCTAATCAATGAATTTGATAAAGTAGCAGTATACAAAATTAATGCACAGAAATCTCTTGCATTCCTATACACTAATGATGAAAAAGCTGAAAGAGAAATTAAGGAAACACTCCCATTTACCACTGCAACAAAAAGAATAAAATACCTAGGAATAATCCTACCTATGGAGACAAAAGACCTGTATGCAGAAAACTATAAGACACTGATGAAAGAAATTAAAGATGATACAAACAGATAGAAGGTATACCATGTTCTTGGATTGGAAGAATCAACATTGTGAAAATGACTATACTACCCAAAGCAATCTACAGATTCAATGAAATCCCTATCAAACTACCAATGGCATTTTTCACAGAACTAGAGCAAAAAATTTCACAATTTGTATGGAAACATAAAAGCCCTGAATAGCCAAAGCAATCTTGAGAAGGAAAAACGGAGCTGGAGGAATCAGGCTCCCGGACTTCAGACTATACTACAAAGCTACAGTAATCAAGACAGTATAGTACTGGCACAAAAACAGAAGTATAGATCAATGGAACAGGATAGAAAGCCCAGAGATAAACCCACGCACATATGGTCGCCTTATCTTTGATAAAGGAGGCATGAATATACAATGGAGAAAAGACAGCCTCCTCAATAAGTGGTGCTGGGAAAACTGGACAGCTACATGTAAAAGAATGAAATTAGAACACTCCCTAACACCATACACAAAAATAAATTCAAAATGGATTAGAGACGTAAATGTAGGGCCAGACACTAAAAAACTCTTAGAGGAAAACATAGGGAGAACACTCTATGACATAAATCACAGCAAGATCCTTCTGCCCCACCTCCTAGAGAAATGGAAATAAAACCAAAAATAAACAAATGGGACCTAATGAAACTTAAAAGCTTTTGCACAGCAAAGGAAACCATAAACAAGATGAAAAGACAACCCTCAGAACGGGAGAAATTATTTGCAAATGAAGCAACTGACAAAGGATTAATCTCCAAAATTTACAAGCAGCTCATGAAGCTCAATATCAAAAAACAAACAACCCAATGCAAAAATGGGTAGAAGACATAAATAGACGTTTCTCCAAAGAAGATATACAGATTGCCAACAAACACATGAAAGGATGCTCAACATTACTAATCATTAGAGAAATGCAAATCACAACTACAGTGAGGTATCACCTCACACCAGTCAGAATGGCCATCATCAAAAAATCTACAAACAATAAATGCTGGAGAGGGTGTGGAGAAAAGAGAACCCTCTTGCACTGTTGGTGGGAATGTAAATTGATACAGCCACTATGGAGAACAGTATGAATTTCCTTAAAAAACTAAAAATAGAACTACCATACGACCCAGCAATCCCACTACTGGGCATATACCCTGAGAAAACCTTAATTCAAAAAGAGTCATGTACCACAATGTTCATTGCAGCACTATTTACAATAGCCAGGACATGGAAGCAACCTAAGTGTCCATCGACAGATGAATGGATAAAGAAGATGTGGCACATATATACAATGGAATATTACTCAGCCATAAAAAGAAATGAAATTGAGTTATTTGTAGTGAGGTGGATGGACCTAGAGTCTGTCATACAGAGTGAAGTAAGTGAGAAAGAGGAAAACAAATACCGTATGCTAACACATATATATGGAATGTAAGAAAAAAATGGTTCTGATGAACCTAGGGGAAGGACAGGAATAAAGACACAGAGGTAGAGAATGGATTTGAGGACACGGGGAGGGGGAAGGGTAAGCTGGGACGAAGTGAAAGAGTGGTATTGACATATATACACTACCACATGTAAAATAGCTAGCTAGTGGGAAGCAGCCGCATAGCACAGGGAGATCAGCTTGGTGCTTTGTGACCACCTAGAGGGGTGGGAAAAGGAGGGTGGGAGGGAGACGCAAGAGGGAGGAGTTACGGGAATATATGTATATGTATAGCTGATTCACTTTGTTATACAGCAGAAACTAACACAACATTATAAAGCAATTATACTCCAATAAAGATGTTAAAAAAAGGAAATGGGGGACCTGGAAAGGCATTGTGCCCAGGAGGGCCCCACAGGGTCCTGCTTGGTTTCAGCCCTTTAAGGTGGTTTACTCTTTATCTTTCCTCTACCAGACTGTCCAGACTCACCTCTCCCCTCTGCCCCACCTGAACTTTAAACCGCAGGCCAGCTGAATGAGCTACACTGAGTTCCCCAAACTTTCCCTTCTGTCTGGGATGATCAACCAACCTTTCTGATTTCCTCTGCATGTCTCAGCTTTGCCCATGTACTTACATATCTCCTTTCCCTGCTTACCTGTTATGCGTCCTTATGGTAATTAGAGGTCACCTCCTTCAAGAAGGCCTCCCTAAATTTCTGTCCACCCCCAAACTGGATTAATTGGACCACCTCAGAGCAACCTAAGCATTTATTTCAATTGAAGTACTCAGCAGAGTGCAAAACCATTAGCAGTTGGCTTACCTATCTCTGCCAACCAAGGGGCAGGGACTGACTGGGAGTTACTGGCTGTTTCATCTTATCATATTCATTCACAATCCCTCGTTCGCTCGATAATTGTTTAGCACTTACCATGTATCAGAATCTGTACTAGAAACAAGGAATATAGAGGTGAGGAAGACGGACATGGTCCTCGTACGCACTCAATAAATATCTGTTGGCTGAATACATCTCACTGAAGCTTCTAGAAAACATCCAACCTAAGCTTCTCCTCTTGTTCAGATGGAAATGCAGAACTGCGCCAGTGGGGCCAGAAGCTCAGATCCAGGTGACGTGGCTGCCTCCAGAATCCAGCCGCCCTGACTCCGAGTCTATGACATTTTTCCACAGCACCAGGCTCCTCCTTGGCTATCTCTGAGGGGACCAATATCTTACTCCCCCCAAAAAAACTGTGGGAGGCGGGAGGGGAGGCCTGATGACTGCAGTGACCTGGTGTGATTACTCCACTGATTGTTCTAGGCGTCTCTGGCTCTGTTTCCACACCAGTGACTGGATGAGTGATCTTCAGCAAATCGCCTACTCCCACTGAGCCCCGTTTTTCATCAACAGAGCAGAGTCTCATGTGAAGATCAAATGACGTCATGGCTAGAAACGCTGCTGAAAAGAAAAGGGATTCATATTTTCTGACTCCTGTTTGGTTGACTCACTCTGATTTAAAGCAGGATTACCCAATACTCAAATTACCCATGGATCCATCACCCTCCGTCTTTGCAAAGAAGATATCATGATAACGGTTAGGAGCTTGGGCTTGGAGTCAGATGAAAAAAATTCAAATCCTGACTCTGCTTCTTCCTAGAGGTGTGATTTCCTCATGCTGCTTTACCCCGTATGCCCCAGGTCCTTATTTAGGAAATAGGAATGATAATTATAAACCTAGGGTATTAAAGTGCTGTGAGATTATGTATATAAAGAAATTAGCATCCTGCCTGGTACTATGAAGTACTCAATTCATCTTAACTGTCCATTCGATCATTCGTTCATGCAATATTTAGTTAACACCTATTATGTGTCAGCAACTTTCTAACTATGAGGAATATAGAGGTGCAGTCTACATCTGCTCTTAGGCAACGTGTAATCTACCCAGGGGAACAAATACTACACAATTATTTCCACAAATTAGTATAAATTAAAATTGTGGTAAGTGCTAAAGGAAAAGTACAATGAGCTAAGAGGATATAGAATAGGATGTATTATAGACTTTGAAGGATTGACAGGGGAAATAAAGTGCACCTTCCTTCAAATAAAGCAGAAATAGAAACATACAAGAGAAGTCAATACAGGCAGGTAAGAATGTAAAGGAAAAATAATTACTTTATTAAACACCTTCTTCCCAGCAGACACTGATCAAATCATATTAAATAATTATCTTACTTAACACTCACATCTATGCCACAAGGTAATATTATCATCATTTTCTGGACAAGTAAAGCTGAATTTCACTACATATGTAATTTTCCAGGGTCATATGTCCTATACATGGTAGAGTAATAATTTAGACCCAAGTCTGTTGCTTATTTTTTTATTATTGAAGTATAGTTGATTTACAGTGTTGTGTTAGTTTCTGGTATACAGCAAAGTGATTCAGTTATATATACTTTTTAAGATTCTTTTCCATTATGGTTTATTACAGGATATTGAATACAGTTCCCTGTGGTATACAATAAGACCTTGTTGTTTAATATCTGTTTTACATACACTAGTTTGTATCTGTGAATCCCAGACTCCTAATTTATCCCTCCCCTACCCCCTTTCCCCTTTGGTAACCATAAGTTTGTTTTCTATGTCTGTGAGTCTGTTTCTGTTTTGTAAATAAGTTCATTTGTATCATATTTTAGATTCCACATATAGGTGATATCATATGATATTTGCCTTTCTCTCTCTGACTTAACTTCACTTAGTATGATAATCTCTAGGTCCATCCATATTGCTGCAAATGGCATTATTTCATTCTTTTTTATGACTGAGTAGTATTCCATTGTATACATACCACGTCTTCTTTATCCATTCAGCTGTCAATGGACTTTTAGGTTGCTTCCATGTCTTGGCTATTGCAAACAGTGCTGCAGTGAATGTTGGGGTGCGTGTATCTTCTCGAATTAGAATTTTCTCTGGATATATGCCCAGGAGTGGGATTGCTGGGTCATATGGCATATTGCTTTTTAATGCCTGCTATATTCCAGGTTCTGTAATTCAGAAACACAGAAAACTTATTTGAAATATAACCAAGAGATCAGTCTGAAAGGCATAGATGATACTTGTAGGAGGCAAACAGTAGTCAGTGAGATAATGCTGAAAGAAGTGTTTGGGGGGCAGACTGTGAAAGTCAGGCTAAGGGTTCTGAGTTTGTCCTACATGTAATTGGAAACATTTGAAGGCTTTTTTTTTTAAAATAAATATATTTATTTATTTATTTTTGGCTGCATTGGGTCTTTGTTGCTGCGCTCAGGCTTTCTCTAGTTGCGGTGAGCGGGGGCTACTCTTCATTGCAGTGCGCAGGCTTCTCATTGTGGTGGCTTCTCTTGTTGTGGAGCACAGGCTCTAGGCGCACGGACTTCAGTAGTTGTGGCACATGGGCTCAGTAGTTGTGGCTCATAGGCTCTAGAGTGCAGGCTCAGTAGTTGTGGCACACAGGCTTAGTTGCTCCACAGCATGTGGGATCTTCCCGGACCAGGGCTCGAACCCATGCCCCCTGCACTGGCAGGTGGATTCTTAACCACTGCGCCACCAGGGAAGTCCTCCTTTGAAGGCTTTTGTAGATGAGTATCCAGTAGTCCGATTCCATGTCACAGAGATGACCTAAAGACTAACCCTCGGAACTTTGCAGTATCCCCAAATCAAATGTGAAAACAGTTAAATAGGAAAGTGAGAGTATCTGCTTGATCATGAAGATGCTACAATACAAATCATCATTCACCTTTAATGCAGAGTGCTGGATCTCAGCCATATGTCGCTAGATAAGGTACCTCCTGCTGATAAGCTTGTTTAGACAAGGGAGAGCAAGCTTTGCCCGCAATATCTCAAGCCCTGTTGACTAGTCGTTGAATTCTGGGTTTTGCAACCTCCCTGGCCAGTTATACATCACATGGTAGACACAGAGCTTGCCTGAGGCTCCAGATGCTGAAGCGGCATGTCAGAAATTCTTTGGCAAGATATATACGACTTTTAATTTGCAAGAGGGATAGTATGTGTACGTGTGCATGTGTAATGTGTGGGGGGAGGATTTATGGTTCAGAATTCCAGACTGGGGAACAGTGTGAATTTCTGTGCGTAAATCTGCTCAGATATTTCACAGAAACCGTTTCCAGTGGGAACAAGTGATTTCATTATGTTTTTGTTCTTGCAGAAACCCTAGTCATTGGCCAAAAGTTAGTGCCCGAGGAAGGATAGAGGCGGAGAAACCATAGGCTATATATAAGGCTCTGTCCATGGTAGTTTGTATATATTCTTCAGTTAAGGAAGTCAGAGTACCATGTGAGTGTTTATTCACCCACAAAGGGTGGTTCTGGAATTCTGGGAAAGAAAAGGCAGCTTTCTTGCCTTTGAATATGAACAGAGGCAGATTGCCCCAATTGCTGGTGACAGCCGTGAATCAGCCTTAGCATAAGCTGAGCCTGAAAAAAAATGTAGAAAAGGAGAGAATCAGGGTCCTCAAAGCCATGAGTCAGCATCTTAATCACCCAGCCCTGCAGCCTGACTTTCCTCTTGATTTCCAGTTAAGGGAGATAATACATGGATGTAATGTTTAAGCCAGCTTGAAGCTGTTTTCCTGTTACTCGCAACTGAAAGCATCCTTTTATTTACTTATTTATTTATTTAGGCCACGCCACGTGGCTTGCAGGGTTTTAGTTCCCCAACCAGGGATCGAACCCATGCTCCCTGCAGTGGATGCACAGAGTCTTAACCACTGGACCACCAGGAAAGTCCCACAAAGCATTCTTCTAATGCAAGAGATAAGTAGTATGAAATTGTCAGATGGTCTGACCTTTATCAAGACCAGGGCTTCTGAACCCTGGCATTATTGACATTATGGGATGGGTAGTTCTTTGTTATGGGAGTTGTGATGTGCGTTGTGGGATGTTTAACAACATCCCTGGCCTCTACCCACTAGATGCCAGTAGGATCCCTTCCCCCCGTGTGACAACCAAGTATGTCTCCATATATTGCCAAAGGTCTCTGGTGAGTAAAATCACCCCTATGGAGAACCATTGATCAAGACCAAACTTGTTGGCCTTCATCAGTTATATCAGTTTAGAGCAATGATATTCTTAACCGATCAAGCAATAACAAGCATCTATGGGACACTCGGTCTGTGTTCAGTAAAGGCAAGTTCATAATTATGACTTTCACGCCCAGCATGATCCTTATAATCATCAAAGAAAGATGCAATTATGTCACTCGCATCTGCTATAACTAAATGTGGTTATGGGCTTGGAATCATTTTACAAATTGCAAGGCATTTGGTAAGCTACAAAGCACTTTGTAATTATAAGAGGGCTTTATAAGATGCCAGATACTTTAGAAATGATAAAGTGGCTTATACACAAACCATAAAAGGCTGTAAAGGCAGAAATGCTTGTAAGTGTAAACTGTAAAGTACCTTGGAAAGGATATAGCACCTTATAAACTATAAAGTCTACTGTAAACTATGCTTATAAACTAAAAAGTGCTTTGTGAAATGTGTAGTACTCTGTAAACTACAAGAAAAGATTTAGGAAGGGAACACTTTAAATTGGTGTTACTCGGATAGAAAATTGATCCAGACATCTTAGAAAGATTTGCAACTTAAAAATAAAGATGCCCTTTTTTTTAGCACCAAGAAAGTCAAAAAAAAAAAAAAAGGAACTATCCAGCGTCTCTTTTTCCCAAAGCATGTATTTAGTTTCTTTCATTTATTTATTTTTATAGCAGATGAGTCATCATCCAGCTATTGGAAGATTCCATTGTGTTTGCATTGTTTCATTTGGAAAAGAAAGTGCTCCAGAATTTACTGGAATATGGAATTGATAAATACTAATCAATCGGCCTTTGGCAAGCGCTAAAGCGTCCACATTTCTGAAGATAAATATTTGGATGATAATTCTTATTTGGATTTTTGACATAGCTCCCCCCCAAGACTGTACTGTATGTTTTTGCCTCAGCCTGGGAGCGGGGAAATTACCTTGCAGTGAGCCATGGCAATGAAACCTTGGGAACCAGGCGTTTGTCAAGAAGACTCCCCCCACCCCCACCCACACACACACACACACACTACAACCGTGGAGGAAAAGAATGCCAGGCAGAGCTATCTGAGCATTCCACAGCCTAAGTTAATTGTTTCAGGAGCAGATCAGCCCCAGAACCATGGTGTATTCATACAGGATGCATCCCTAGAAAGAACCCAGATTAGTGATTCTCAAAGTGTATTCTCTGAAGCCCTAGAGTTCTATAGATCGACTTAGGGGTCCCCAGGAGGTGGGGAAAGATAAGAAATGAAGAAGCACTCTGCTTTGGCTGGAGCAGTTCCTCTTTAATCTGCGCTATAGAGCGCCATTTTGTATAAAAATGCGTCACGAATGAAGTATTTTGCAGAAGTGCTTGTAAGGAAAAAGTTGTTTGTCCAAACCCACCATTTTACAGACGGGGAAACTGAGACCCGGAGTTGTTACCTGTTTTGCCAAAGTTTTACACAGGTTGTAAAAGAAGTGAAGCTGGAGTCTGGGGTCCCTATGTCAATGGTGATGTGCTCTCTAATCCTGTTATCAAGACTGATGGAGGTGATGAAGAGACAGGCTTTCACGGTCCTCACCAGACCCTTGTAATTGACAACCCAGTGGCATTGTGGTTGCCAAAGTTTTTCTTTCCTTTTCCGGTTCCCCTTCAGCATTGGAAGGCAGATTTGTTTAGGACAGGTACAGGAACCCACAGAAATGTTCAGAATCTTTAAAAGACACGTGTCCATGTTTGGGGGTTCTTCTTGAAGTATGAAATCCAGAGGGGATAGGGTGCTTGTGTTCTGGGGAGAAAAATAAGTAAAGCAGTGCACTACCAGATCTGTGCAGCCTCCTGGGGGTCTGCGCCTGCCCCCGTGACCAGAGGTTTCCATCTTGCCTCTGTGGCATACTGTCAGCAAGCCGGGAGACGTTTTAAATGGGACTGCTGTCTCCCCACCAATCCAGTGACAGATATGAACGAATAATATAAATTCTCTATCCATTCCTTGGCATTTATTTCAATGTAAGTGTATTTCTTCCCAAGTATAAAGCCCAATAGTAATTTATCAAGAGACAAATCATTTTTTCTTGGCAGTGAAGTCTGCAAAATTCCCATTTTTAAGGCCTTAAATCTCCCTATTTTGACAGGAGCAAGAAAGCATTAGAAGCTTTGATTTAGCTGGATCATACAAAATAGTTTCCCATAATTATCCTTTGGGATGATGTATGCGTGTCTTTCTCCCCTTCTTATTAAACCCGAGGTCCCCATTTTTCATCCAGCTGTATTACTAAATTAAATTGCCTTTTGTTGTATTCAAGTTAAACACTTTGCCAAAAGCTTTTCTTGTTCAGGAAAATAACATTTACCCAATATGTGCCCGTGTTTTACTGTTTGAATTTACCGTTCACAATTGTTTGGTTTGCCGGTAATTTGAGGATATTGTTTAATAGGAATAATGAATCACTGTAATTTAGTATAGTATCTTGGAGTACAGTATCTAGGAGGTAGGAAAGGGAATATTGAAGACCCATCACATGGAGAAAATGATTTTTCCTACTGCAAAAGCAGATGGGGAAAAGGTTAGAAAAAGTTACTGGAAGACATAAACAGCTGTGAAGATGTTCTGCAGTCTCGCCTGCTTTTTCTCAAGTGGAAAACAAGCCTCCAACAGGGTGGGTTGGGTGGAACTCGCCTAATTTGCTCCTGATCAAGTTTTCAGAGAACATTCTTTTGTTTTAATTTTATTGAAGTGTAGTTGATTTACAATGTTGTGTTAGTTTGTGCTGTAGAGAAAACTGATTCAGTTATATATATATATATATATATATATATATATATATATATATACCCACATTCTTTTTCATCTTCTTTTCCATTATGGTTTATTATAGGATATTGAATATAGTTCCCTGTGCTATACAATAGGACCTTGTTGTTCATGATTCTGTATATAATAGTTTGCATCTGCTATTCCCTAACTCACAATCCAGCCCTCCTCCACCCCCCTCCCTTGGCAACCACAAGTCTGTTCTCTATGTCTGTGACTTGTTTCTGTTTCGTAGGTAAGTTCATGTGTGTCATGTTTTAGATTCCACATATCAGTGATATCATACAGTGTTTGTCTTTCTCTGTCTAACTTACTTCACTTAGTATGATAATCTCCAGGTCCATCCATGTTGTTGCAAGTGGCATTATTTTGTTGCAAGTGGCATTATTTCATTCTTTTTGATGGCTGAGTAATATTCCATTGTGTATCTATACCACATCTTCTTTATCCATTTATCTGTCGATGGACATTTAGGTTGTTTCCATGTCTTGGCTATTGGAAATAGTGCTGCTATGAACACAGTGGGGCATGTATCTTTTCAAATTATAGTTTTGTCTGGGTATATGCCCAGGAGTGGGATTGCTTGTTCATATAGCAACTTTTCTGAGGCACGTCTGTACTGTTTTCCATAGTGGCTGTACCAATTTACATTCTCACCAACAGAGTAAGAGTGTTCCCTTTTTGGAGAACATTCTTAATGAGATCTTCTTCTTCTCTGGGCTCCACTCAACCAGTCGTGTTCTCTTCTAAAGTCTTTGGGATGTGAATTAAGAAGCACTGAGTTCAAGTGCAGACACTGATATTCGATCAGGACTGGAGCTAGTCATCTCTCAAGGTCAGGGTCTCAATCAGTCCCTCCCCAGCGTAAACTAGGAGCAAACAAGCCTGCCCTACACACCTCCCCTGGTTCTTGCGGGAATGGAAATGAAACAGCACATACGCCCCTAAGAGAGTCCATTTAAGTTTAAGGGATCATCGTGATTACTATTAGCCACCACATCAAATACCCACAGGGGAAGAGAAGACCCTCCCTGAAGCCGCAGCTTCCTCATCTGTAAAAAGAAGAGGCTGAACTAGATGGCTTCACTTTTCTTCCAGATCTGCTCTGTTCTGACAGAATGACGGCACAGATTCCTTTAGGAATCCATTCGGGTGGTCCACCACCCCCCTCGTTCCTCCTATTTCCATTCAGTGCTGAGAATGTATGTTCAGTGCTTTTAGAATATTGGAAACTGATCACCGAGTCTCAAAGATGTACCCTCTCCTGCACGAGTTCCTTGGTATTCTTTGAACGTTTAACTTTCTTTCTTTTTTTGTATTGAAGTCAGATCAACCTAGGTTCAAATCCCAGCTCTGCCACTTACTAGCCACTAGGTGAAATTGAGTATGTTATGTAAGCCCTCTGAGGTTGAATGTATTCTATTTTAAAAGAGAAATGAACTTTGTAAGACACCCACTGCCAGATGTAGGGGGTCAAGTTTAAATTAAACAACTTGAATGCATGTAACGTACAAACTCTCCACCCTGTGAGATGTGAAATTCTATCTCTTTCTGCCTGTCTATAAAGGGGATGGGTCACTTAATGGATTCACGAGGCCTTAACATCAAAAATGTCTGCTTGGTGTGTAGAACATAAAATCTTAGGTCAAGAGAATGGGATTTGGAATGTTAAAAAGAATACCTAATATTGAATCCTAGGTTTATTACATTTGGTGTGGGCAAGGCATCTCAAGTCCCTGACTCCATCATCTTAATTTTAAATGGGTATAAACAGTACCTACATCATAGACCACTGTGTGAACTGAATGATGCAAGCTCTATACTTCACCTAACACAGTGTAAAATCTAGTAAAGTCTCAATGAGTGATCACTTTAACATTAGAAGAGAGGCATGTGCAACTTACACTGGACTTTAGAGTCAAGCAAGGACTGCATCTGAATCTCAGCGAGGTCATAAATCAGGCACATAAGTCAATATCACCATTATTTTTTAAAACCTTAAAAAATGAGGCTAGTATGCTCATCGTGTGGATTTGTAAAGACTAAATATAGGGCTTCCCTGGTGGCACAGTGGTTAAGGATCCGCCTGTCAATGCAGGGGACACAGGTTCGATCCCTGGTCCGGGAAGATCCCACATGCTGCGGAGCAACTAAGCCCATGTGCCTCAACTACTGAACCTGCACTGTAGAGCCTGTGAGCCACAACTGCTGAGCCCGTGTGCCACAACTACTGAAGCCCGCACACCTAGAGCCTGTGCTCGGCAACAAGAGAAGCCACTGCAATGAGAAACCCGCCCATCACAACAAAGAGTAGCCCCCACTTGCAGCAACTAGAGAAAGCCCATGCGCAGCAACGAAGACCCAATGCAGCCAAAAGTAAATAAATAAATAATTTTTTTTAAAAAAAGACTAAATACGGTAACTGAAAACAAATGCTTACAATGGGGCCATCTGGAGCCTCTCTGATACCCACTCCCTGGCCAGGAGGCAAAATAGGTTAAGGCTGCCAAGACAGGGCCAGAAGGACAGAGACTGACTCTTACCTACCTTGGCAGAGAATGAGACCTGAGGGCAAAAATTGGGATCACACCTTGAGTCAATGTCAGGTCAAGCCACAGCAGAGTTTCTTTCAGCATGTTAGAAGAAAGGCAGGAAATCAGTGATCTATCCTTCACATAGAGAAGCTAGAAAAAGAAGAGGAAATTAAATGCAAAAGAAGCAAAAGAAATGAGGGGGGGAGGAAAAATAAACATTATGCATAAAATAGAAAACATTTAAAAATGAAGAAAATTAATACAAATTGATACTCCCCTAGCAAGACTGATCTAGAATAAAGAGAGAAAACACAAATGATCAGGATCAGGAATGAAAGAGAAGACACGAGTACAATCCTGCAGATATTAAAAGCACGATCAGGCAATATTATAAATATTTTTCTGTCCGTAAGTTCGGCATTTTAGATGAAGCTCCAAAAAACCAAAACTGACTTAAGAAATTTAAAAACTTGAATAATACTTTATCTCTTACAGAAGTTGAATTTGTAACTTAAGCAGCCTTCCCACAAATAAAACTCTAGGCCCAGATGACTTCACTAGTGAATCATAGTGAATATTTAAGGAAGAAGTAATACCAGTACTCTTCTCAGAATGTAGAGGAGGGAACAGGCCTTGCCTTCTTTTATGAGGTCAACATAATTTTAATACCAAAATTTCATAAAGACATTACCAAAACAGAAAAAAATGACACACCCGTATTCCTCGTAAACATAAAGGTAGAAATTCCTGACGAAATATTAGCAATGTAAATCCAACAATAATTTTTAAAAGTGTAACATATCTTGATCAGGTAAGGTTTATCACGGGAATTCAAGGTTGATCTAACATGTGAAAAACAATTAGTGTAACTTATCATATTAGCAAAATTATGGAGAAAATGTATATGAACCTCCCAGCAAATGTAGGAAAGGATTTAACAAAATTCATCATCCATTTTATGATAAAAATTCTCAGCAAACTGGGACTAGAAGAGAATTTCTTTCGTCTGATAAAAGGCATCTACAAAAAACAAATAACAACCACATACACACACACACAATCCTGAGTATTAACATCATTCTCAGTGGTGAAATACTGAAACCCTTCCTCCTATTTCAGTATGTGAGGGATCCTCTCCAATGCAATAATACATGGAAGAAATAAAAAGCATAAAGATTGTAAAGGACAGAATAAAATTGGTTTTATTCACCAATGATATTATTATTTACAAGATAACCCTAAGGAATCTACCAAAAACAAAAAGAAATAATAAGTAAAAGAAATAATAACCCCACAGATTTCAAGGTCAATATTCAAGAAGTTATATTTCACGGACTGCCAATAAAAATTTGGAAAAGTTTTTTCTGTGGTACGCGGGCCTCTCACTGTTGTGGCCTCTCCCGTTGCGGAGCACAGGCTCCGGACGTGCAGGCTCAGCAGCCATGGCTCACGGGCCTAACCACTCTGCGGCATGTGGGATCTTCCCAGACTGGGGCACGAACCCGTGTCCCCTGCATCGGCAGGCGGACTCTCAACCACTGCACCACCAGGGAAGCCCGGAAAATATTTTTTAATTCTATTAATTAATAACATCAAAAACTGAACCTCAACTCCTATCTTACTTCATACATAAAAATTAATTTGAAATGAATCATAAATCCAAGCATATAAGTTAAAATTTTACTTCTAGAAGAAAACAATGGAGAATATCTTTAGAACCTAAGGATAAACACTTCTTAGAGAAAACATAAAAAGCACTAATCATAAGAGGAAAAAATCTCAGTTGGGCTTCATCAGTGTTACAAACTTCTCATCAAAGAACACTTTTAAAAATATAAAAGCAGCAGGCCAACAACTTTGAGAAAATATCTGCACTAGCTACATGAAAGAGGGCTTGCCTCCATAATATATAAAGAAGTCCTATAACTTCATGACAAAAAGACAATACTTTTTTTTAATGGACAAAAGACTTGAACGGACACTTGACAAAGCAAAATATATGAAGTACATGGAAAGTTCAACACTTTAATCATCAAGGAAATGCAAATTAGTACCTCAATGAGAGATCACTGCATATTCACTATACTGGAAAGGCTGACCATACTAACTGCTGGCAAGGATGAGGATTCGTCATAGAATTCTCATACATTACTGGTTAGGATGCAATATCTTATGACCACTTTGTGAAACTGCTTGGCAATTTTTTACAAAGCTAAACATAAATAGGACTCAACAATTATAGTCCTGGGTATTTATCCAAGAAAAATGAACACATACATCTTCAAAAATGACTTGCACTGGGGTTTTTCATAGCAGCTTTATTCATAATAGTCAAAAATTGAACATAACCCCAAATGCCCATCCAGCAGTGAATGGATAAACATATCGTGGGATATATATCTTTGAAATTAAACTGTGTATATACATATATATATATATATATATGTATATACACACACACATATATAAAACAATATATGAAAATATTTCAATCAAAAACATTATCTTGATTGAAAAATACAGATACTATGGTTTTATTATATAAATTTCAGAACAGGCAAAGTAAACTATGCTGATTGAAATCAGATCAGTGGTTTGGGGGAAAAAGAGGTGGAAAGGCTGCAAAGAGGCATAAGAGAAATTTACTGAGTGATGGAAATGTTCTGTATCTTGACTGGGGTGGTGGTTTCATAGGTGTATGTATACATTGACCAGAAATTATTGAAGAGTAAACATATATGCATTTTATTGCTTGTGTGAGGGCAGGGTATATATGGAAAAGCTCTGTACTTTCCTCTTCATTTTGTTGTAAACCTAAAACTACTCTAAAACAATAGTCTTTTTAAAAATACTATGAGTAAACATATATAAACAAATCTGAAAAATAGAAATGGCAAAAATTCTTTCTAGAAGAAGTAGGAAAACTCATAGCATGAAATTTAAATGATAGTCAAAAAACCCCCTCCATTAGAAAATATACCAGGCCCTGTCAATTTTCCTCCTAAAAATGCATGTAAATTTTACATTCTGCTCCCTAATATAAACAGTTGATTAAACTGTTTGACAAGCGATAAGATGATGTTTTAAATTGTTTAATTCTACATATAATTACTCATGCTTTAGGAAGATGTGTTGTACTTATTCTGGAGTCTTGCATAATCTCAAATAAACCACCATATAGCCTCCATGGACACACAGCTCCAGCATGGTCAGGATGAAGTATAGATGATATTGGGGAATTTCATCCAGTTCAGCCTTGCAAGGTCCTTGCCAAGTTCCCCGGACAGGCCTCCTGGTCCACAAAATACTTATGCTGGGCATGTGAATCCACCAACACAGGACATGACTGACAGATGGAATTAGGCCCTTATTTGTGCTGAAAGGTGGGTCCAAGAAATGAATGGAAGTCTGTGCTAGCAGAGCAATTTTTTAATGGAATAACTCCCCAGCATTCCAGAGGAAATTGTGCCTATTGGCTCTGGTTAGGCATTCCAGGTTTTCATCTCACCAGCAGGCTGGACCAGGGGTTGGGAAAGTTGTTTGATCCACGCAGTGTATGGCATTTTGAACGTGGTTGTGTACAAACATGTGGTTTTGTTTGCCGTCTGTAGTGGAGGAATGTGTGTACATCCATGTATAGTTGTGTATGTGGACATGAACGTTTCACGTATGTGTGTCCGTGTGTGCATGTGATGCAGGAGTGTACGTTTCTCTGTGTGTGTGTGTGTGTGTTTGTGTGTGTGTGTGTGTGTGTGTGTGTGTGTGTAATGGATACTCAGGATTCACGGAAGCAATTGCCTGCCTCTTCTAGAACGATGCTGAGTGATTCCACCCCTGACAGAGAGCCTGCATTTTCTCCCATCCCCCTCTATCTCCCAAAGATCTCTCGGGTGCTGTGGCCTTCCCTTCATCCCGAGGCTGACAGATCAGTCCCCTGAGAGCATTTTTTACAGCCTCCAGAAAAGCAGTGGACGAATCTGCACGAAACTGCCGGAAAAATGGACTACTTTCAACATGTCGGTGGTTTCCACAAGCTGATAAGCTGACACTCGGGGGTGCTGACTTAAAAATCAGCAAATTTTTATATTTCACGATGTATTTGGGCTTTATCAATGTCTCCTTGCCCCTATGTTCTTGATGTTTCATTACGCTCGCGATCAGTTCTGACAGGCTAAACAGAACTTGATCCGGACAGTTTATTTTTTAAATGAATGAGTCTCACATCTTCTGACATCCCTTTCCATCCTCCCTGAAATGTGCTCTTCAGCGTCTGGCAGGCCCAGTTGTAGCTGCCAGAACTTTCTTAATTCAATAATCAAAACAGGTGCCAAAGAAGTAAATCGATGACTGTTAATTTTTCAAGTCCCACTCTTCCTTTCCACCTACCTAAATTGTTTGGAAGTGAATGTCAGCTCTCTGCTTGGCTGACTAAAAGTTATGGGCTCCCTGCATCAGAAAAAAAGAAGTGAAGAAGGAAAAAAAATCCAGAACTTGATAGTCAGAAGTAATATTTTCAAACCTCTTCTTGAAATGAAGCTTGGCTTTATTTTATTCTTTGTTTAGAATGAGTGAAGGTTAGGCAGCCCTCAGAAGGAGCAAAAGAAACAAAATCAAACCGAGGTCACTTACAAAAGGCAATTCAATTTAGTCTCCCTTTCTCTCCCCCTTTGAGAAATGTAAAACAGCCAAGTGAATTGCTTTAAAATTAGAATTGGGGGCTGTAAAACTTTATTCAGTAAAGACAATAAATCCTGAAAAATAAATTCCAGTTTTATTTTATGTCCAGTTAGGGAGTGAGTGAAAAGGAATGGAAGGGAAATAGTGAAGAAGGAAAGAAAAAAGAGAGAGAGAGAAAGAACACAGAGGAATCAGCTTTTTTGAGTAATTTCTATATGACAGGCAATGTTCTAAACATTTCACATGAGTTATCATGTTTTATCCAAGGAAGAAAGAGAATGATAAGATAAACAAAGGAGACAAAGAGAGAAGGGGAGAAATAGACATAGAAAGAGAGCATGTGATAGATATAGAGAGAAACACAGAAAGACAGAGAAACAGAAATACAGAGTCAGAGAATACTATACAGTGATACCCAGAGAGACACAGGGAGAAACCAAAAGTCACAGAGACCCAGAAAGAATGACAGTACAGAGAAATATTGTTGTTTTGCTCCAGCTGCCATAATAAAGTACCACAGGCTGGGCAGCTTAAACAACAAAAATGTGTTTCCTCATGGTCCTGGAGGCTGGGAGTCCAAGATTAAGATGTCAGCAGGGTTGGTTTCTTCCTCTCTCCTTGGCTTGTAAATGTCCATCTTCTCCCAATGTCTTCATGTTGTCTTCCCTCTGATGTCCAGATTTTCTCTACTTATAAGGACACCCATCATCTTGGATAAGACCCACCCTAAGGACCTCTTGTTAACTTAATTACATCTATAGGACTCTATCTTCAAACACAGTCACATTCTGAGGTACTGGGGCTGGGAACTTCAACATATGAATTCAGAGGGGACACAGTTCAGCCCATAACAAATACTAAGAGATGGAGGAGAGGACAGAGTAAACTAAGGCATACAGATAGGACGACCCAGAAAGAGAAAGATGGAAAGGGAGGCAGACTAAGAGGAGAATTCTTGAATAACTTTTGAAGCCACTTTTAGTTGGGGTTCCACTCTTTTGTCTGCTTAGGCAACATAGTTCAGAGTTTTACTTAAGATTCATAAAACTGTGTTCTGCTCACTAATCATTTGTTATTCACAGATTTCCATCAACTCTTATATTTGATTCCTTGGCCCCATCAAGCCCTAACCATTTGCAATTCTATTATTGCAATTCATTATTCTATTATCCCAATTTATGCTTCTCAATTTAACTTATCAAAGGAAAAACTTTGTTTATCTGATCATCAAATTATATATAAAAAGGACATCCCTGACTCCTAGTGGCAACTCACTTGAATTACAAGTATAGCATTTTAAGTAAATCATCTAATCTTATAAACCCCCAAATTTAATATCCAATTGATTTAGCAATTTTGCTTCATGATAATCCTAAAGAACTCTCTACTCTTGTGTAGTTATTTCCAAGGTGTAATATTTTCAATGATTTATAGGAGATACCCTACAGCACAATATACTATAAATATTTAGAATATTCTTGACCCTACTGTGTAATAAAGCCATTGACATCATATGATTAATAATCCTCCAGAGTAGAGAAAAAGAAAAACTGTCCTGTTTCCCATTTCCTTGGCTGGAGGAAGATTAACAGTAACCAAGAACCTAAGGAACTCTGCCAGTTCCCATATGCCTAAGCACAGGGTTATGTGGATGATATCTTAAAAGATAAGAAATTGTAGTGCAGTAATTCTCAAATGTTTGTGTGTACAAGAATCTCCTGGGGAATTTACTAATGATGCAGATTCCTGGTAGAGATTCTTAATCAGTAAATGTAAGGTGGGGTGCGATAATCTTCATTTTTACTAGAAATCCAGGGGATTTGGCACAAATGGTCATCACATCAATGTTAAGAAACTCAAAAATGCTGGGAAGGTTGCCAGCTTTGGGGTCAGTCAAATCTGGACTCTGATGTTTACGTCGTATGGCTCAATGCGTCCTGATCAATTCCTCATCTGAATAGTGGGGTACGGATACAGCTTGAAGGCTTGTTGCAAGGATTATATAAAATGATGTAAAATGAAGTGCTTAACACACAGACACACAATAAATACCAGGCACTCCAGAGTTCTAATATATAAATGCAGGTGCCCACTCCAGCCCCCATTCAATTAGGCACTTTATTGATTTAAAATGTATAACAAAATCTTAGGGCCTTCAAGCTTGACAGAAACGAAAACTCATGGAGGAAAAAAAAAAATCTTATGGAGGAAATTTTCCAGGACTAGGATCCACTGTTCCAGTCTTTAAGTGAGAGGCTCCGAGCCACTCCCCTCGCCACACGCAGAACTGCTTGCTTCACTCAGACAGGCTGGATGCCCTCTGTGGCTCATTTATCAGTGTCCTCCGTGATTTATTTTCTTTATATTCTCAGGAAGTCAACAGGCAGCCTTTGGGGTCTCCCACTGATCTCCGTGTTAGACTATAAAGTAATATATTCATTTTTGTTTGAAACTCACTGCAATTATGCTTTTCTTCTGTTAAAGCAGTGCTGCACAAGAGGAATGATATCCAACTGTCCTTTTCCAAATCACAGTTTTCAGAATGATGGGTAAAGATTTTCAAAGAAATCTCACGACCCTAGGGGTCTGAGTTCAGGTGTTTAAGAGAAAATGGGTCTTTAGAAAAACTACAGTAGATTAGTGGTATCTCAATTAAGTCACCAATTGTCCAGAACATTCACCTATGACATCCTGCTACTCTATTACCTTGAATAGCTCTTGATACTTCCAGTTTTATTACCACTCCTACTCCTATTGCTGTACTATAGTAATATATAACTATTAATAATAATCATCATATCAAAAATAATAGCTAACATTAATATGTGTTACCTATATGTCAGGCACTATGTTAATTGCCTTGTCTATATTCTCTCATTTAATTCCAAAAATAAAACTAGGAACTACTTAACATTTATCCCCATTTCACCGATAAAAAAATGGAGGCTTAAAAGGGATGGACCACAGAGGCTTGACCCCAGACCACAGAGCCCATGCAGGGCGGAGCTGGATATCCAGTCCAGGTTTGCCTGACTTCAAGTGCAGTGCCCTGGCAGTCCTGACTTTGAGTAGAGCATTAAAACTTGAGCAGACCCTCATGTAGTAGGAGCTGCATTTTCAGTGTCTGTTGATTGAGAAAATGCATCGTCGCAGAAAGCTACAATGAGTTCTGCAAATGTTTAAATGACTTTGCATTTTGCTAATCACAGCAGCATCTGCATACAGATACCCATGTGGCATATTTTGCTGGAGTTAAACCAACATTGAAATCGCAATGCGTGATGGCAGATAAATTCTGGGAAATGTTTCAGTTACCCCAATGCCTCTCTTAGGCCCACTGCCCTCAGTTTGAAATGGGCTAAAGGATATGGCAGCCAGAGATGGACTTTAGAATTTAGCTAATCCAGTGCCAAAGTTGCCAGTGGAGATAACTGGACCCAGAGGGGTTAAAAGACCTATTTAAGGTCACATAGTAAGTTAATGGCCAAGCAGTGGAAGCTAGTCTCCTAATTCCTAATTCAAACATTGTGGTTTATCACAGTTTATCAGATCATTAGCTCATGTTTTAGACTCTTCACTATTTAGTTTCCTCATCCCTCCCTGTCGCATGGAGTTGTTATATTATTTAGGGCAAAGGTCAGCAAACTATAGCCCACAGTCCGAAGTCGGCCCACCACCTGTTTTGTAAATAAAGTTTTATTGGAACACGGCCACCCCCATTCATCTGCAAATTGACCATGGCTGCTTTTCCATGTCCATATGAGAGAGTTGAGTCTTTAGAACAGAGACTACTGGACCTGCAAAGCTGAAAATATTTTATATCTGGCCCTTTACAGAAAGTTTGCTAACCAATGATTTAAATTACTGTAGGAAATTTGCCTTTGCATCACCTGTTCTCCCAGCAAACTCAGGAACATTCTGGAGGTTTATTGCATTAGATACTTGGAACAGACATGTATCCAGACCTTCCAGAAAAGTTAGGTGGGAGGAGACAGAAAGAATGCACAAAGGGGATTTTCCCCTGCAGGGAAGACTGAGGGTCTTGGGAAGCCATCAGCCCCTCTGGAAGAAAGCTGTGATCTCCTTCTCTACATCCCCATCTCCATGAGCTTCATAACTTGTACCAGTAAAGAAACATTGTATGTTCTAACTATCAGCCTCACCACCTAAAATGACAAACACTGAAGTTTAAATAATGAAAGATGGAATAAATATTATAGCACCCTATAATCCTGCAATATGAAGATTAGGCCAGAGATCGTTGAAAAGATAACATAGGAGAATAGCCCTTGACTTAAAGACTCAGTGTAGAATCATGAGCAAACCCATCGCTTATCTGTGTGACCTTGGGAGAGCCATTCAACCTCTCTGAGATTTCCCATTGATGTCTCTGTCTGGAACACTCTTGCTGGAACAATCCAACTCTTCCTAGCTTCCCATGGCCAACTAATCCTCTTCGCCTTTCAAATATCAGTTCAAATGTCACCTCCCTGGCTTCACTCCCTCCCACCCCCAATCACCCACTCCTCCACTCACTGGCTATCATCTCATACCATCCATTTCGTTTACTCATTTGCTTATGTTTTAATCATCTACCTTCCCTCCCTGCTAGATTTCTAGCTCCACAAAGACCTGAACCTTTTCTGTTATATGCACCCCAATCCCAGAACTGAAAAACATGCCTGTCAGGTAGTAAGAGCTCAAAGAATATTCATTGAATGAGTTAGTGAATGAATGCCTGTATTAATGAATTTCTACATCACGGGGAGGTCAAGAGCATCTTACAAGATAATGCTTTGTGAGCTGTTGTACGGATGTAACCAACAAATTATGATTTTATCCCATTGCCCATCTGAGAATTGAAAATGCCTACCCAAGCACAAAATAACAACTAGAAACTTCTGAACCAAAGTATTCACTAGTTCTTAAATATGACAATACAAATACTCTTCATCTGCTATATTTGTCCCTTTCCAATGCTGCAGAGAAGTCTGAAAGTACAAGTCAGGAATATGTATTCATAGATTTGTTGACACACACACACACACACACACACACACACACACACACACACACACACACACACACACACACACACACACACACACACACACACACACACACACACACACACACACACACACACACACACACACACACACACACACACACACACACACACACGTCCTTTGGCTTTAGCCAATGCAATTACTAAATTACCTGCCTGTTCTCCCTAAGCACAGAAGACGTAATTGATGGCAGAGGGTCTCCCCCAGCTTGAACACAGAGGTTTCTGTCCTTCCATCTAACCTGATTTGTAGAACAGGAGGAGGTGCATGTAGGCAGAAAAGCAAGCTATACGTTTCTGTGTTTATGCTCAGAGTTCTTAGAATGGACCTTTCTATTCCTGCCCCCACCCCACAGGGATCTGCATGTGCCCCCTCTGCTCTGATCACCTCCCCACAGCCCTGCCCTGCTTCAGCTCTCACTCCTCATTGCATTTCAGCTAAAGCCTTATCTGATCTCCAGCCCTAGTTTGGGTCAGAGCCCTTACTGTATATAATTCACCTGCCTACCATGCTTCAAAATAATCATGAATTTAATAATTGACATAATCCAAACTGGGGCTGGTGTCTCCCTGCTCCCCTTCCCAGGGATTTGTTTCAATGCAGATGGGTCCCCAGTACCATGAGCTATGATAACCCCAAGTGCTCCCCTTGATTTCTGAGAGTTCTAGAGACCACTTCCTCATGTTTCTCTCTGCTTCTGCACAGACCCACCACCTGTTCTGTTCTGCATCTGTCCTGCACAAATCACAGCCCCTCCTCTGGTGACACACTCCCAGCATCCCATGCTAGCTACTGGTGGCAGTTAAGGAAGACATGGGGATGCCCAAGGGAGATCTGTGTACCACCACTTGTGCTACTGGTAATAAGCAAACCCATCTCACCATCCCCACTCTCTCCTCCCCCTCCTCTTTTTTTTTTTTTTTTTTTTTTTTTTTGCGGTACACGGGCCTCTCACTGTTGTGGCCTGTCCCGTTGCAGAGCACAGGCTCCAGACGCGCAGGCTCAGCAGCCATGGCTCACGGGCCCAGCCGCTCCACGGCATGTGGGATCTTCCCGGACTGGGGCACGAACCCGTGTCCCCTGCATCAGCAGGTGGACTCTCAACCACTGCACCACCAGGGAAGCCCGTCCTCTCCCTCCTCTTGTCTTGGCGCAAAGAGAAATTCTTCCCTTGGCAGAAGGACAGGTCATCCCACTCTCAGGTCCTTTCTGCTCCAAAGAAGAGTCATCAAGGAAATTTTCTGAGTAAAAATAGAGCTCACTAATTTGTTTTAAGTCAAAAAATCTCCTTTTTAGAGTTTGCTTTGCCCTGGGGTGATGGGTTGCCAAAAAGCGCTGGTTGAAGGTGTTGTTCCTATTCGTGAAAGAAGCAGTTAGCTCTCTAGGGTGGACGGTAAGAGGCATACTAAAGGCCCTCTTTGCCTTCCTAAACCCAGTGTTAATACTAAGGTGCCTACAGTTACCCTGGCTTTGTCGATGCCTCAAATGTACACGGGGTAAGTTAACGAACCTCTCTTAGCCTTGAAGATTCTGACTCTGATTTCACTTCTGATCACCAGCTAAGATTCTGGAACCAACTACAGTGTGTATTGCGGGGCGGGTGGGTGGCGTTGGGGGGATTCCTCCGCACCAGCAAGCAATTCTCCGACACCAGCTGAGTATCCTACAATTCAGCTCTGCTCTGAAACTGTCTACACGGAGACAGAATCACATCCCGCAGGTTAAGGGCTCCGTCCTATAAGACTGCCCCCCACCACCTTCAGATGCCAATCACAAGTCCTGTGCTTCTGACCACCTGGCTATACATCCGAGGTTCCAATGACCCCCTCCTTGGGTTTGATTAATTTGCTTGAGTGACGCACAGCACTCAGAGAAACATTTTACCAACTAGATTACCAGTTTATTACAAAAGGATATAATTCAGGAACAGCCTGAAGGACGGGCCGCGTAGAGCAAGGTGTGGGGGAAAGGTGCCAAGCTTCCATGCCCTCTCTACCCAAGTCTCTGTGTTTTCCAACCCAGAAGCTCTCCAAACCCCATCCTTCTGGATTTTATGGAGGCTTTGTTACCTAGGCATAATTGATTAAAACACTGGCCGTTGGCAACTGATTCAACCTCCAGCCCAGAGGTCAGGGAGGGTGGGTCTGAAAGTTCCAACCCTCTAATCACAGGGTTGGTTCCCCTGGCAACCAGCTCCCATCCTCGGGTGAGGTCCCAAAGTCACCGTATTAACATAACAAGAGTCACCTTTAATGCTCTCCATCCCTAGGAAATTCCAAGGGTTTTAGGAGCTCTGTGCCAGAAATGGGAAGAAGCCCAAATACACATTTCTTACTATAAATCACAAAATCACAGCCTCAGTTTCCTCATTTGTCAAACGGGGATGGTAATGCCGACCCTTAAGATCCGTTACCTTTTCCCAGAGAGCTCATTCTGTTCTTCTCCACAAAAGGACAGATGCTGAGTGCGTGAAGTTGGAATTGGTCCCCTAGTGCCCTGAAAGGTCCTGTGCCAATTTGGATTTGATGGGTTTTTTCTTGCAAACACCCTGACTCCGCGGGATGGGGTGCACCAACCCAGAGCCCAGGAGGCTGGGCAGGATATATGAACAGACAACGATCCTAGGGGTGCTATCCCTTAGGAGAAAAAGAGATCACTGCACAGGATATATGAACAGACAACGATCCTAGGGGTGCTATCCCTTAGGAGAAAAAGAGATCACTGCACAGAACAAAATGCCCTGCCCCTCATTCCCCCCCCTGGCATTTGATTTGAGCAGCCATGCAGGCTGCTGTCTTCTCTATTAGAATCCATTCACCCATCGCTGCGTCTGTAAAGGATGTCTTTAACCTTCAGCCTTAGGTAGCAGCTTGGTCCTTTCTCCTTGCTCACAGAATACAACTTTCTTCTGCTTTTTAAGAACTGAATGGTGACCACGCTAACCATGGTTATTGCTCCTCCAACCCACCTAGAGACGGGAGAAAGACTGAGTTTCCTGCTCATGCCCCAGCCCCCTTCCAAACCACCAGCATCAATGGGATTTGAGCCCTGTTACTGTCCCTCTGGAAACAGTCTTTCAGCCTCAAGCATGATTTGTTCATTTCACTGCTTTGGCGGGGTCGTTTATCAAAATTCCCTCAACAGTTCAATTAGGAATAACCTGCCTCCCAAATTGGGGTTGGTTTTCTCATCTCCTCTAGCCAGCTTGCAGTCTGCATTGCTGCCCTGACCACCCTGGGTTTGGGGAGTACCAGATGAAATAAATCACATCTCCCTCTTATTGACTACATAATTTTCGCAGCACAAAAGCACCGCCGAGGAGTTGGGGCAGATAAATGTTTTCCCTTTTCCTCGGCACCTAATTGTCGCTCCTACAGAACCAGAACCGAAGGATGGGACTTCAATCTTCTGCCCATAGCCACCTAGCAGCCCTGTTTCTCAAATCCACATCCACCTTGGGAAACCAGAGGTGTGGGAAGAGCCTTCCTTCAAATCCTCATCGTCTCTCTTGCTGGTTTCTAGTGACTATGCCTCCCACCTTCATCTCTCCCCCACATACCCCATTTCCATACTGCAGCCAGAGGAATGATTCGAAAATGCAAATATGATGTCACTGCTCTCCTGCTTAAACCATCAGTGGCTCCCCATTGCCCCATGAGAAAACCCAAACTCCTAAGCATGGCAGTCAACTCCCTTTGGATTCTAAGATCCGCGATATCTCCGGTTCCTAGACCAGTTCACGCCCCGAAGGACCTGCAGACTGAATAAAACCAGCCTTGTGGGCTTCCCTGGTGGCGCAGTGGTTGAGAGTCCACCTGCCGATGCAGGGGACACGGGTTCGTGCCCTGGTCTGGGAAGATCCAACATGCCGCGGAGCGGCTGGGCCTGTGAGCCGTGACCGCTGAGCCTGCGCGTCTGGAGCCTGTGCTCTGCAACGGGAGAGGCCACAACAGTGAGAGTACCACAAAAAAAAAAAAAAAAAAAAAAAAAAAAAAAAAAAAACCAGCCGTGTTCTCTTCCCAGCCTCACCTCCTCCTCTCTATCATTTTATTCTCAGCAACATCAGCTGTTTAGAATTCCTCCCACAAGCCATACTGATTCTCACCCACTCCCCCCTTTTCATAAATGTAGTCTCCCTGCCTGACGTGTCCTTACCCTCCTCTTCAGCTGGCGCTTGCTCACCCCTGAATTCCCAGTCCTCACCTCCTTTCGGAAGCTTCCCTTAATATCCCTCCCCAGGTGCCCACCACCATATTGAACTAGAGAGCCCCTCCTTCCACAACACTGAGAGCAGCCCGACAATGTGGGACCACAATCAGCTGGAGAGCAGGGGCCATTCGTGCCTCATCCACTTCTGTTTCCCCAGCACCTGATATACAGTCCCTCTGTGTGCGCCATCTCTGTTCCCACCACTGGCCTCCAGACCCACCCGGTGCCCCTGCAATCCTGCTGCACGGTCCTTAGTTGCTGTTTCAGTGCTCTGCTTCTGAAGAAATGGTCACAGAGAAGAGTTTCCTCTCAAATTATTTCTATTTATATTCTCCCCCAAAGGGCGCCCCCCCTGGGTCCTTCTATGTCATAGTTTTCTTTCTCGGAAGAGACAGGAAGTGCTTTCCCCAGAAAGCTAAAACTCTTTAAAATGTCCTGCTGCCTCTCCGCTGACCACAAACGATGCCAGATTGGTGTCACAATTCACCTACCTCACAGTGAAATGCTCATCCCTGGGAGTTCTGTGGTCTCTGGTTCTCCCTCTAAGAGTGTTATTAATTAGCTCTCTAGGAAAGCTGGATGTCAGCTCCAGAGTTCCCTGTACCCCTTTCCCAGGAAACTTAGTGAGAGACTTAACATAAACAGACCCCTGGATGATTTGTCCAGATATTCCTGCCATGCAGACTAAGCCCCCATTGTGACCATCATTATAATATTATAATAACAGTACTTAACACTCCATGCTATTGCATTTTTAGTTCATTCATTCTTTCAATAACTGCTTATCGAATGCTCCCTAAGCAAGGCATTGGCATTGACAATGGAGAGTCAGCAATTAAAACAAACCAACCAAAAAAGCAGGTGTGGACTCATGGGCTGCCTAGCTATTACGAACTTGTTTAAGGTTCTTGGTCTGGAAGCATCTCTTAACTAGCCTCATCCTGACCCCTTCAATCTGTGGGCTAATTCAGATTCTTTGACCTGAACTGCAGCTGTGTAGACAACATTCCTGTTCTTGAACTCTAGTTGCATCCACTCTGGTTAATTTCCCCCTCTCCATCTAGACTGGTCCCTAGCCTTACTTTATCATTGGCAGTGCCATTGCCAGTGAGGGGACCAAATCTCCAAGGAATGACTACACAGATTTACCGTAATTAAGTAATGAGTCGTGCAATTCATTTTTGAATCCCTGTGTTCTCTGCTGGAGGGCAGAGGCCAGTCGGATCTGTCTTCTCCACCCTCAGAGCCTAGCATTGCACAGTCCAGTCTTCAGTAAAGATGGACTGAATGAATAAATAAGCAAAGGAATGAATCCCTATGTTCTGGGGCCCTCAGCCCCAGCCTGACTCTGACACATCTCATCTCAGTTGGAGTTTATTCCATTTTTATCCTGACAGCAAAAATCCCCAGAACTTTATTCATTGCAGAGCAAGCAGCAGTGCTGGTGCAAGCAGCAACGGCCCGTGTGTTGGCAATGCCACTGCACGTTGATGGACTTCCATAGTAATTCAACATTATTATGTGTCAAATATAATTTATGGTTTAATACAATGCCAGTTTTATAACTGCATTATTGCTATATATTTACATCTGGAAAAAAATAAATCACAGTGAAATTTTCCACTTTGACGGACTTCATCTGGGATTAAGAGCCAAGTCAACCAAGGCTGTGTTTTCTCAAGCTGAAATTGGGGGCAGCTCCAGGCCCGGAGAACAACCAAAACCATTTAATTGCTTTCCGATTATATCCATCGGAAAGACAGGCGGTCTCTCAACCACTGCGCCACCAGGGAAGCCCACTACAAGGTTTTAATCAGGTTTTTCTCTGGGACAATTTGTGTGTGCGTGTGTGATCCATAATCAATTGAATTATCACCTCCTGTCCTTCTTCCCCTTTTCCCTTGTTCTCTTCCTCTCACCAGAGGTGTCTTTGAGAACTAGTTGTCTGATGTCTTGAAATGAGGCAGCCACTCTCAAAAGAGGGGAGAACCAGAAGCTTCTCTGCCAAGGAAGGGCTCCCATGGAAGCCCTGGGCTACAGAGGGTCCCTCAGATTGTATTTCCTAGAGCTGTTCGTGTGGGTGGGGGAGCCCTAGACTCCTCCCAGGTCTTGTGCGCATGGCAGTGAGGGCAGCCTCCGGGGTGCGTAACAGCAGCTGGACTTCAACACATCTTTCCCCTCCTACCGCGCCCTCCCATGTCCAATCCATTATCAAGTGCCCTCCACATAATCTTAAGATTGCTCAAATCCAACCTCATCACTTCAACTTCACGGCTACCTCCCCAGCCAAGCTGCCATCATCCCTCACCTGGATGTCTTTGATGGGCTCTTAATTGACCTCCCTGTTTCCCTGCTCCCAACTCCAATTAGTTTCTCAAAATAAAATCAGAATAAACTTGAGAATAGATGGGAAGAGAAGGGAAGGAAGAGTGAAGGGGGTAGAGGGGAGGGGAGGGGGTAGAGGGAAGGGAAGAGAAAAAACAACAGGATAGGCAAAAGAATTAAAAGGTAGCTTCTGGGCTTCCCTGGTGGTGCAGTGGTCGAGAGTCCGCCTGCTGATGCAGGGGACATGGGTTCGTGCCCCGGTCCGGGAAGATCCCATGTGCTATGGAGTGGCTGGGCCCATGAGCCATGGCCGCTGAGCCTGCATGTCCGGGGCCTCTGCTTCGCAATGGGAGAGGCCACAACAGTGAGAGGCCCGTGTACCAAAAAAAAAAAAAAAAAAAAAGGTAGCTTCTACCTGCATTTTTGTTCTTTCTCTCCATTTAGCCTATTTAACCTAATGCATATTTTCCGTGAAGAGACATGCCATAGTGTTGGGCAGTTTACTTTCCTGCTTGCCTTTCAATAAATCAGGAGTATAACCTAGTGTAACAATTTTAGATATTTTTACTTACTACAAATGTCCAACTTTAGAATTGCTTTGATCGTGCTTTTCAGAATAGAGGTGTTCCCAGGAAGTGATCTGCAGATGAATCCATTTTTCCATTGACTTCCATTATGAAATTGAACAGGAATTCAAATGCGGAGAGGGGTGAAGAAATCTTCAAAAGACTAAGTTGAAAACTTTTATAAAGAAAGAGTTTATAATAAGAGACAAACTTGTGGTACAGAGCTTCCTTTACTCCAGGATGGTTCCAAGCTGTACATGGGCTCTTTGCTTTCCTCTGTGACCTAATGTCAGGAGCGGTGGTTGGGTTCCAGGCAACCAGGGCTGGCCTAGTTATTCCAGGGATTCAAGACATGAAAAGAACTAGATTTCGTAAATAGTGGAAATGTAAGATCTGGATTCCAGGAGGGACAACTCTGGAGAAGATGGAAGCTGGGAATAGATACTAAAGTCACAGCGTCAAGTTCTTGGAGAAAATAAAAGCAAGTAGGGATCCAGCAAGGTCTGGTTCTCAAATGCAGCTCATCTGATATTATGAGCTGGTTTAGTGGTCCTTGGGCTGGGCTGCATCACTGAAAAGTTTCCACATTCTATTCTGTGGTCAATCTTCTTCCTTCCATTTAGAAAGAAATGCACCTTGCTAATCAGTTCAGGCTGTTATAACAAAAATACCACCGCAGACTGGGTGACTTAACAGAGATTTATTTCTTCACAAGCTGCCTGAAGATTCGATGTCTGTAAGAACTCACTTCCTGGTTTGCAGATGGCTATCTTCTTGCTGTGACCTCGCATGATGGAAAGCAGAGAGCAAGCAAACTCTCAGGTCTCTTCTGATAAGGGCACTAATCCCATTCAGGAGAGCTCCACCCTCATGACCTAATCACCTCCCAAAGGCCCCACCTCCTAATACCACACACTGAGGGTTAGGATTTCCTCATATGAATTCTAAGGGGATACAGACATGCAGTCCATAATATGCACTTAGCCAAATATTGATACATAATAAAAAAAATCTTCTAGCTTCCCTTCAATAATTTCAACTAGCAAAACCCACACCACATCTTTGGGAAGGTATGCAATGGCGTATCCTCCTTACAATTAAGGAGGATAAGACGGCCTTTCTTCTCTATCCCAAATTTCCCAAGCTATGATTTAAACCTGTTTTACTATTTATTATATCCAGAAACTAGATGCGGCTTAACTGTGTCACCTTATTTTGGAACAATATAGAAAATAATCTTCCATTGGGAGAAATGCAGGGTTTGACCATTTTCATAATGTCTTGTTTTCAATGTCACAAATGAATTTTACTTAGAATCCTGGAATTGGGGAGTTAGAAAAGACTTGAGAAATCATCTGATGCAGCATCATACTTTCTCCAACAAGGATCAGAGAGGGAGAAGGGCAGGTTTAGGGACACACAGCTCAGCACACCAGAGAGTCTAATCCAAGTGCCCCTAAGAGCACAGCCCTGATTCTCCTCCTTTGTCTCATCTCTGTGATAGACATAGAATTGCCATAACTAATTGGAAAAGGCATCAGCCTCATTTTATGATGAAAAAGGACAGAAAGGAAACTCATTGCCACTGAACAATTTATGAGGTCATTGTTAGATTCATTACTTGAAGATCAGTGGGTGTAATTAGAGACCCAAATCCAAGCAGATAAAACAGTTTGGCCCTTGTTTAAAATCTTGTCTTCAAATTGAGTAATATCCTCTCCTCTAGACATAGTGCCTTTGAGGGTCATATTTAATGATCATACATCCCAGTGTGAAGTGACCCAGGAAGACAAGAGAGGACTTTATAAATTGCACTCTAACTAATTTTCCCATCAGTTGGCATTTCCTCACACCTTGCACGTTATTTTAGAAGCTGTTAGTAATGATTCCTATATTTATTCAATATTCTACACTATCCAAAATTCTTTTCAATAAACAACATATGCCTGGGACTTAGCTCTCAATCAATAAATGTTTATTGAAACTATTTGAGTAAAATCTTGTTCAGTCTTAACAGCAACTCTGAATGGCAGTAAATAGAACAAATGTTAAATTCCCTGTTTTGCATGGAAACACGGACTGAAGAATCCTTGACTCTTCAAACCTTGATTCTCAGATTTTAGTTCTGGCTTCTAGTCTTTTTTCCTCATTTTCTCCTGGTTAGTGAGGTTGAGTTCAGGGTATTGAATTTCAGAGGAAACCATGTGAAACAATACTTTCTCCAAAGAAAGAACTTATCGCCCTTGTATTTAATGTCCTTCTGCATGATACACATATTTGGAAAACTTTTCAAAATAATTTTGAGGGTCAAGCCATCAGTAAGGGAAGTGCCTGACATGATCTCTCCTCAAAACAATCTATAAGCTAGACTGAAAGCAGATTTCTTAGAGATAATGAGAAGACCCTGGGGGCAGTCACAGATTCATAACATTTCAGAACTGGGAGAGAATCGAGGATCTAGAAGGACCTCCAGTCTCCCCAGGCAATCGGTGAGAACCCTGAGGTCCAGAGAAGTTCAATGACTTAGAAAAGTCACACAGTGAGTTAGTATCAGAGTTGCACTAGAATCCAGTATTGGGACCTTCTTTCTTTAATGCAACATTTCCTCTTTCTCAGATGTATGTCTAGATCAGGGTTTCTCAATCTTGACATTATTGACATTTGAGGCCAGACAATTTCATCTTGAGAGAGGCTGTCCTTTACATTGCAGGATGTTTAGTAGCATCCCTGGCCTCTATCAACTAGAAGCCAGTGGCACTCCTCCCCACCAGTTGTGACAACAAAAAAAGGTCTCCAGACACTATCAAGTGTCTTTTGGTGGGAATAGGGGGAACAAAATTGCTCCTAGTTGGAAACCATTGTGACGGATCTAGATAGAGAACTCCCTAGGTTATGTCCCTTCACTCTGACCACTACCATTTCTTAAGTCCATTCTTCTAAGATGTTCCCAACAGTGGTCCTTCCTTGAGTGATATAATCATTGTTTCAGAGTTGCAAAGTAAAACTTACTGTCAGTTCCTTGGAATATCATAGAAATAATGGAGCTAGGTTACAATGGAGAAACAGCCTGACTAGTCACCTGAATAAGGGCCTGATATTCTTAAGTACAACAGTTCATCCGTGGGGGTACCCAAAGATGCCCAGTACCCCCATGACAGATCCTTAAGGGTTCCATGTAAAAACCAGATGTCAGTGGATTCTTGTATAAGAAATAAGAACTGTATAGCACAGGGGACTCTACTCAATACTCTGTAATGACCTATATGGGAAAAGAATCTAAAAATGAGTGGATATATGTATATGTGTAACTGATCACTTTGCTATACACCTGAAACTAGTACAACATTGTAAATCAACTATACTCCAATAAAAATTAATTTAAAAAAAGAAGAAATAGGGCTTCCCTGGTGGTACAGTGGTTGAGAGTCTGCCTGCCGATGCAGGGGACACGGGTTCGTGCCCTGGTCCGGGAGGATCCCACATGCCGCGGAGCGGCTGGGCCCGTGAGCCATGGCCACTGAGCCTGCACGTCCGGAACCTGTGCTCCGCAACGGGAGAGGCCACAACAGTGAGAGGCCCGCGTACCGCAAAAAAAAAAAAAGAAATAAGACTTTCCACACCTCATCACTGAATGCTAATTAACAAGTAAAATTAAAAATTAGAAAAGTATTCAATAAACATGGCATCCAGGAGGGACTGATTTTTGGGAGGGGGGGAGAGGGACTACTTTTTTTAAGTCATCTTAATTGCTTGTGCTACTGAACTATGACAGCTTGATATCACCATCTCCTGTCTAAAGATCTACCAGTTCATGGCCCCAACATTCATTCTTTCATTTACTACAGATGTGTTGAACTCTTATGGGATGCTGTAAAGGAATATGGTAATCAACAAGACATCATGATGTCAATCAACTTCAGTGAATTTCGCCAGCAAAATCTCTCTATTCTTCCCATCTTCCCCACCCGCACTATCTTTATCCTTTACCAGTATCATCTCTCACCTGTAATTGATGCCTCTCTGGTCTCCTCTCCTCTTCCTCTCCAGTCTCCCCCGCAGCCCATGCCAGTCCCTAAATAACCAACACAATGATGTTCCTGCTGTGTGAAGTCTGATCATGGAACACTACTGTTTTAAACCATCCAATGGCTTCCCACTGCCTCTCTAAAGACCAGGCTGCCAAACTTTTGTACACACTGCTCCATCTTCCTCCAACACCCTTCGCTGATCTCCATGACTTACAGACTTCTAGTCTTCGAGACTGATTCAGTATCCTTTGTTCCTCCAGGGGTTTTCCTACCTCCTCAGGCTGGCTTATGTGTCCCTATTCTGCCTTTCTAAACACAGCACCTTGGGCTTATCTCTAGTATAACATGTATCACAGTGACATGTATTCCCCAAACCCAACCCAATGAGTGGCTCTTTCCAAGAAAGCAGATCTACACAGAATCTTTGGTAAAGAGCCATAAAACTTTAAGTTTTATTTCACTTAAAATAAAACCTGGGGAATATCTTAGAAATGTCCGCACACACCTACTTCTTCTTTATCGGGCCCAAGGTTTCTCTCTTTGTTAGAAGACTCTACTACCCGTGAGGCTCTTTCCAGAAGTTGATGTGGCAGAACCAGTAAGAAGGTTTAGCGCGTATGACCACCACTGCTTTCATCAGGACTTCACTATACCTTTGGTGCAGGTCATCACCTGCAAGCTCAGGGCCCATCCAGGGAAACCAGAGAGCCTAAAACTAGGAAAACAGAAACCAGCTCAAGTTCATGAGTGAGAACAAACACTTAAATGAGAATCTTCTGGGCTCCAATTTAGAGCAGCAGAGTCGAGAGTGTTCCAATTACCTAGTTGGGGAAAACAAGAAGGGGGGTGTGTAGAGAGGAGGAATTAGTCTCCTTATACTTAACTTCGTAGCTCTAGCTTACATATTATTTTAAGTATGTTGTGCTAAATTGCTGCTATATGCCTCTGCTGGATGCCCAGTACCCTCTGACCTCCCAGAGGGTGGAGCTCACCGTCCATTCCCTGCCCTGGTATCCATCCCAGTGATGTATACACAGTAGGTACCCAGGGCCTGATGTGTATTGAGATTTGGGAATATATTCATTAGGGATGCTATGTTCACCCACGTCTAGTCAACTGGAATTGGGTCTGGGTTTGCCTGCAGGGACCTCGTATTTATTGTAGTTATTATTTTGTTTCTGTCTGGGAAGCATCAGCCTGGAATTCCTCTTGCGAGTTCTCCTTCACACAATGATAGTCTCCGTAAGGGGTCACACTGTATGGGATTATTCTTCACAGGAACTCTCTTAAATGATCTGTGCCTCCTAGCCCTCCCCTGAACGCAGTTGTCTGACAGGTAGTAAATAATGAGGGTCCTCACAGGGTACCCTCCTTGAGAGTCACACCCATTTGGGGACACTGGGAACAGGCTGCTTGGGAGAGGGGAGGAGGAAGGAGGCTACACAGCACGGCAGTTCTTGAGTCTGGCTTGATTCCAAATCTGCCACTTGCTGGCTATAAGCCATGAAACAAACTTCTGAGCCTCGGTTTTCTCATCTGTAATTTGAGGTTAACCATAGTACTGAGCACACAGGAAGTGCCCAAATTCTAGCTTCATTTTTCATTAGAAGAGAGGATGCACACTGGGATTTAATACACTGCGTCTCCTCTTTTAGCATTTTCTGAAATGAAAGATTTTCATGTTTCCCAATTCTGACTTAGAGCATGAAGAGGAGGGAAGGAAAGCACCAGAAAGAAATGGCTAATGAGGCCACATCTCTGTATGGAAGAAGGATTAAAGTCAGCACAACACCCTACCCCTCCAAAATAAGTAAATGAAGATTGTGAATCCTAGCTACTCTATTTACGAATTACGTGGCCTTAGGAAGGATACTGAACCTCTCTTATCTCCAGTTTTTTCACTTTTAAATGGAGAATAAAAATATCTACCTCACAGGGATGAGAAGAGGATTCAACAAGGGTATAGAATGCGGGCACAGAATAAAGTGTCAAGTAAAGAGTAGAGTCTCAACTAATACTACCCCTCTCTTCTGTGTCATATGGTGCAAGTTACTCAGTTCCCTGAGCCTCAGTTCCTGTAAAAGAGAAGCATATCTACCTGACAAGTATATAGACTGAGAGAGAAAGAGATGATAGATAGATAGATAGATAGATAGATAGATAGATAGATAGATAGATAGATAGATAGAAGTTACATAGATGAGAGATGATAGATACATAGATGATAGATGATAGATACATAGATGATAGATAGATAGGAGATAGATAGATGAGAGACAGATGATACATGGATGAGAGACGATATATAGATAGATAGATGAAGATGACAGATAGATGATAGACGATGATAGATAGATAGATTATCTGTATCTGCATAACAAAGTATCCCAAAACTTAGTGGCTTTAAACAATACTCATTTGTTTTCTTCACCTCTGTCGGTCAGGAATCTGAGTGCAGCTCAGCTGGACACCTCTGCCCCAAGACCCCTCACAAGGCTTTGATCAATGTCTTGGTCTGAGCTGCAATCTCATCTTGAGGGAGGATTCACTTCCAAACTCTCTAACAGGGTTGTTGCCAGGACTCAGTCCCCTGACTGTTGGACTGAGGCCCTCAGCTCCTCCTTGGTTGTCAGCCAGAGCTCACCCCCAGTTCCTAGCCACACGGCCTCCCAGGGCAGCTCACATCCTGGCAGGTGGACACGTGCGCCTATAAAGTGTGCTTAAGACAGAAGTCACCATCTCTGTGCAACCTGTTGTCAGAAGTAACATCCCATCATTTCTGCCCTGTTCTACTGGCTAGAAGCGAGTCCCTAGGTCAAGTCCACACTTGAGGAGAGGAGATTACCCAGGGGCTTGGAAATCACTGAGGGCAACTTAAAATCTGCTGACCACAATACCAGGGACTATGAAAAAGCTTTCATGACTCTTTCAAATTCATTGGACTAACATGTTAACAGGCAGCGCTCATTCTTTTATATTTTCCCATTTCAATTGCATATTTGATTTTTTTTCCCCACCCATGCTTGTTTCCTGTGACTTTGGGGTGGGGTAGGTGAGATGGGATTGAGAGAGTGAGCACAGCAGGAAATGAAGGAGGGCAGTGGGTTTTGGGTGATTAACAAGGCAAAGGTAAGCCCTGGGTTACCTTATGGTGCTGAGGTATTATAAGCTGTACTTATGATGCCTCAGCATCTCCCACTGCATATTTCCTGCAAGCCTAGCTGCAAGATGGAGTCACCCCTTTGGAAAATTAAATTTCATAGAAAGTTGGTCATGGTTCCACTTCCCTCTCCCCATGGAAGCGAAAGATGGAAAGATCTCTGACTTGTCACAACTGTTGAATCATTTTCAGACAAGATTTTGGAGGAGCCTGAGTTCTTTCTCTAGAGAGGTTCCCAAATGCGAAGCCTTAAAAGCAGCCCAAACGCAGTGAAAAGCTTTTAAGAGCAAAGTGATAAGATATCCATGTGATTTAGATAAAGCAGAAATAAAGACACAGGCAAAGAGACACAAGCAAACAGGTAGAAATGAGATGCTTCCCAGAAATTAGGGTTGGGGTGGGGGGATAATTTGCAGAGGGAACTCTCTCCTGGTGAAGAGAGGATTTAGCACCCTGAGCCTGCCATGAGCCCTCTTCGATGGATTCTTCCATCCCTTTATTGAAATGCTCATAAAATAAAGGTTAGTCCCATCCTAAGGATATGTTCCACCTTTTCCGAACTGTACTATTAAGTTGTATTAGCTCCTTGGGGTTAGACCACCACAACACAGAGAATGTGTGCTTATGTGGTTCACCTGGAGTTATGCTCATTTGAAAACCTAGGATACCATGGAGAGATTTCCCCAGGGCTAAGATAAGTTTAACGAATCTAAATCTTGGCAATGAACTCATCTACAAAGTTTCCGAAATAATTAGCCCTGGGGAGGGCATCCATTTGTTCATTCGACACGTTGAGTCCAATCCCCACCCTCATCTCAGTAATTTGTATGCTTAAGAATTGAAAGACAGAATGAAAAATGTGTATTCACTTTCTCAGTTTTGTATGATTGAAAGGTTAAGTCTCCAAGGGCACCCAGAGGTGTTTGTGTAACCATTTTGCCCAATGAACAGGGTTGAAGAGCTTTATCTCTCAGCTTTGTGTGTAGCCAGTGTTCTTACCAGCCCAACATCACTTCCCCATTTTGGTAACAGCGCCTACCTCTTCTTTCAGGGGCCACACTTTGGATACTCCACGTTGTCCCGGGGAACCATTAATCGTGGTATCCTTCACTGTCCTTCCTTCCGCTAGACAGTGATCATGTGACAGAGGCTGACCAATCAGAGGACTTCTTCCTGCAGATAGTTTAGATCCAGAAAGGACATAACTCAGGCCAATTAGAGTCTTCTTTAAAAAATTTTTTTAATTATAGTTGATTTACAATATTGTGTTAGTTTCAGGTGTACAAAAAAGTGATTTGGAGATATATATATATATATTCTTTTTTCTGATTCTTTTCCAGTATAGTTTATTGCAAGATATTGAATACAGTTTCCTGTGCTATACAGTAAATACTTGTTGTTTATCTGTTTTATATATGGTAGTGTGCATCTGTTAATCACATACTCCCAACTTATCCCTCCCCCCAACCCTTCCCCTTTGGTAACCATCAGTTGGTTTTGTATGTCTGTGAGTCTATATTTCAGTTTTGTAAATAAGTTCATTAGTACTATTTTTTCAATTCCACATATAAGTGATATCATATATTTGTCTTTGTCTGACTTACTTCACTTAGTATGATCATCTCTAGGTCCATAAGCTTTGATATATGGATACTGTGTTGGAAACGTTCTCCTTTCCTTTTGGTTCTTGAGCCATGAGTATGTAAGATTATAAGCCGCCAGTGGCCCTTTTTATCACCACATGAGGAGAGGCTGCCTCAGGATACAGCCGCAGAGCACAGAAATGAGAAAAACAGAGATATTGCTCACACCCCTGTATCTAGCCCGAGACTTCCCAGTTAGTGGTCAAGTTCTCTTGGTTTCTTAAGCTACCTTCTCATCGATTTCTGTCACTGGCAATCGAAAGCATCCTGCCCAGGACTATGATAAATATTGGAGCCGTTATTAAGTGCTAAGCACTTGGTATACCAAGACAAAGGCCCCCATAGAACTCTCAGTCGAGGATTTGTGGCTAGTGGTTTCAGACACGAGCATTGGAGTTAAAAAGACCTGAATCTGAATTCCAGGTTCACCATTTCCTACTTGTGTGTCTGTGGTAGGCAGAATTCTAAGACGGCCTGAAGATTTACCCCATACTCACGGGCTCCATGATCTGGATTATTCCCTCCTCTGGAGTGTGGACAGGACCTGCGAATATAACGGGGTGTCACTCCCACGATTAGGTTACATTATATGGCAAAGGTGAAGGGATTTTTCAAGATATAATTAAGATCAAAACTCAGTTGGTTTTGAGTTCATCAAAAGGGATATTATTGTGATGAGCCTGACCTAAGCAGGTGGAAGTCTTTCAAAGAAGGACTGAGTCCTTTCTGGAGAGAGAGGTGCTCTCTTGCTGGCCTGGAAAAATCAAAGAGCCATGTTACGAACTGCTTACAGGGAAGGACTTCCTCTGAGAGCTGAGGGCTTCAGTCCTACAGCTGCAATGAACTAGGTTCCCCCAATCTCTTGGGAGAGCTTGGAAGAGGACCCTGATCACAGATGAAAATGCAGCCTGGAGGACTTCCCTGGTGGCACAGTGGTTAAGAATCCACCTGCCAATGCAGGGGACACGGGTTCGATCCCTGGTCCGGGAAGATCGCACATGCCGCGGAGCATCTAAGCCCGTGCGCCACAACTACTGAACCTGCCCGCCACAACTAGTGAAGCCCGTGGGCCTAGAGTCTGTGCTCTGCAACAAGGGAAGCCACCGCAATGAGAAGCCCGTGCACCACAACGAAGAGTAGCCCCCACTCGCAGAAAGTAGAGAAAGCCCATGCACAGCAATGAAGACCCAACGCAGCCAAAAATAAAAAAATAAAATAAAATAAATTAAAAAAAAATGCAGCCCTGAGTGACACCTTGATCACAGACTTCTACAACCCTGAGCAGAGGACCCATACCTAGACTCCTAACCCACAGAAACTGTGAGATCACAAGTGGATGTTGTTTTAAGCCACTAAATTTATGGTAATGTGTTTTGCAGCAATAGAAAATGAAGTCCCTGATTAAAATTAAGCTTTCTGAGCCTGAATTTCCTGGTGTAGTAAATGGTGAGAGAACCACCTACTTTTATGGGTTGTTGTGAAGATTCATTGGTAATGCCTGTGTGATAAATGCCTAACTTGTAGCTTAACACCTATTCATTGCTAGTTGAACTCTTCACATGTTGCGTGTGCACACACATGCCTGTGTGCCCATGTGGGGTAACAGATATTTGTTACATCCACTAACCAAACACCCAAGCGTCAAAGAAGAGACTCTGCATCTCATCTTGTCCAACTTCTTTCTTTTATAACAAGGGAAAACAAGGTCCAGAAAGGAAAGTGACTTACCCCAGGCCACAGAACTTGTTCGCAGCCACAGTAAGGACATCCAACTCCCTGCCCCCGATTCTACCTCAGTCTCCACCCTCCAGACAAGAGCGTCCTTCTTGCCAGACTTGTTGGATAAATTGTTGAAGGTGCCAATGCGTTTGGTCTCTTGTATTCCTTATCTGCTACTATGTAACAAGTTTTCCCAAAACTTAGAACTGAAGACAACAAACATTGATTATCTCATAGTTTCTGAGGGCCAGGAATCTGGATGAAGCTTATCTGGCTGCCTCTGGCTAGAAATCTCTCATGTGGTTACTCTTAAGCTGCTGACTGGAACTACTGTCATCTGAAGACTTGACTGAGGCTGGGGTCCAGGTCCAAGCTCCCTCACCCGCCTGTGGGCTACAGGCTCCCGTTTCTCTCTCCATAGAGCCACTCACGAGCCAGAAGCCAGTTCTTCCCCAAGTGATTGATCCAAGAGAAAGAGCATGACCAAAATAGAAGCTGTGATATCTTCTATAACCTAATCCCAGAAGTAACAGATCATCACCTCTGCCAAATGCAATTGGTCAGAGATCAATCCCGGTATAGTGTGAGAGGACGCACCACAAGTGTGTAAATAGCAGGAGGTGTGATCCTTGGGGGCCATCTCAAAGGCTGGCTTCGCATCTCTCCTTATTGCCTAAGTAGTCACAGTGCTGACAGTGTGAAATGCAGGCTTGCCTACAAGAAGCTAGGATGACTTTGTCCCAGCCCTTGTGCTTAATAGAAATAGGAAGACCGTGACTGTAGTATCCCTGCCAAATAGCAAATGAAAATGGCATTCGAACGCTGCAATTAGTACTCCTTTCAGCGAGGTCTGTTCTGCTTAATGATCTACATATCAGCGCATTCCAAGCAGAGATATTAAATGCCTTAGAATATGCAGACACTCTGCAGCACGAGAGCATCTTCGAAAGACATCAGCAAAATGATCATTACTTGAATTGGCTGTAAGCAAAGCTTTAGAAGGTCTAGGTGGCCTTGAAATGCAGAGCCTCACGGTGGCAAGAGGGAAGGGCTATGTTCTCTACAGGTCTAGTCCCTTACAATTAACAAGCTCGGCCCTATCTGACTCCAGCCCAGCTCTCCAGCCTCAGCACCCACCCTTCCCCATCGGAACCCTGTGCCCAGCACAACAGAAACACTGTTTCCCAAGACCAGAAGCAGCACCAGGGATGTGCATTCACGGTGAGTGGGCAGCCTTGCCTCATTGCAGTGACCTCAGACATAGACACTTTAATCCCAGATTTCAAGAGTGAGATTGGCAAAAAGGAGAAGTGAGAGTTTGTGTTATAACAAAATTGAACGCATACTGCAGGAGCCTTCATCTTGGAGTTATTACTGTCCCCTGTCTGTTCTCCAAACTGTGGCCAGATAAATTGTTCTGAAACCTAATTCTACTCGTGCCATTCTCCCACTTTAAAACACTTTGGAGACTTCCCATTGCTTCTAAGGGGAAGGTATAAAATATTTAGCTAGAAGCTCCAAACTCTGGATCTGACACTTCTCTTCCTCCTTCTCGGGGCAACAGTTGTACTGAGTCTCTTGAAAAGCCGAATTCCTTCCCCCTCAGGACCTCCCTTATTCCTCCTCCTACATCATGGCCCGTCCCCTGCTTGCCCTCCTATTCGCCAGCACTTCTCTAAACCCCCATGTCTCCTGTTACTCACTTTCAACCCGGCTTGCTCTTCTCCTTCAGAGCACCTGCACCAATAATGATTAAACATTTCACTGTATGATTATTGATCATCTGCTCCCCACTATCTAATGGTAGGCTCCAGGAGGGCAGGGACTGTCTCGCCCCACTGCTGTATCCCCAATGCCTAAGGTGGTGCCTGGGGATGCTGGTGCACGTGGAGATGCTCAATAAATATTTGTTGAATGAATAAAGATGGATAAAGATTGGATAGTCACAAACTATGGCCCATGAACCAAACCCAGTCTACCGCCTGGAGTCTGATTGCAACACAGCCATACCCACTTCTGTTAGCCCAGTTGTCTGTGGCTACTTTCGTGCTACGATGGCAAAGTTGAGAAATTGCCACACAGACCATCTGGCTGATAAAGCCTCAAATATTTAGCCCTTTGCAGAAGAAGTCTGCTGACCTCTGGACTAGATTTCAGTGCTTCTCAATGGATAACCTGAAAACAAGAAAGTCTTATGAACAATAAATGCATTTTCTTCCCGTCCTATGACCAGCAGGATGATGTGGATGGGAAAGGAGGCTGTGTTTTGGAAACTTCAGGAACTTGACACCATTGACCAAGCTGCAGTGAGCATTGAATGTAATGACCCAATACACTAGTTGAGGCGTAAGTGCCTAGGTATGCAAACATGTGATGACTAGCAGTGACAGCATTCAAGGTCAAGGTCAGAGGCTAGACTCTGGCCACATCACAGGTACCGTAGATGAGGCCAGGCCTTGGCTTCTTGTCATTCTTGGCCTTAATCGGCTGTAATGGATCCGTCACCTTCCAAGACTGGGTGGACCCACGGCGTGCTGTGATTGATCGTCTGTGTCATCTCAGGGTTCTTCGGAAACATTCAGAAACATCAGCTCATTTGTCTTGCCCTAAATGGACAAGGGCTCATTGACAACCAGGAATGAATTCATCAACGTGCAGAGCAAAGTGTCAACCCAACGGGGCCCCATAGACCGAGAGGCAGCCAGATTGGAGAGCTCAGCAAAGAAGCTGGGGTCTGTGAGTGACACTGAGTGTCCAGCCTGGGCTAGAAAGAGCTGGCCGGGCGCTGCAATGCACACAGGCAAACAGAACTCAGAACATCAAAGACAGAGAAAGCTGGGCTGGTGAACACTTGGTCTCTGCACTTAGGGCCAAGCCTCTAACACTAAGGTCTGTGGATCTCCAGCATTGGGTTCAGAGAGCTTATAAAAAACTTAGACTTCTGGGGCCAGCTCATATGCCCTGAACCAGAATCTCTTGGGGGAACCTGGAAATCTGTATTTTTAACAAAGACCCCAGGTGATTCTGGTGCCCCTGAGACTTCGAAATCTACTCAACCACGTCTACACTATTTTTCTCTGCTTCAGTTTCTACTACCTAGACCCACAGGTCATAGTTGAGGGGGAGAAAGATGTAGGTAAACACTTCTTTTCAGAACAAGGGGGGAAATGTTGGGATCAATGTCACACTAGAGAAGACAGGTTCTCCTGTGGACTCCCCTTGAAAGACCATGGTGTGTTTGAATGAGCTGGTCTGGCTGTGTGCTGGGTCCACTCAAAAGCATTTCCTTACTTAATTATGGCACCAGACTTGAGTCAGTGAAGTCTTTACTGAGAGAAAATTGAGGCTCAGGTTAGGGAAGCAGCATGACCAAGGTTAAAGAGCTGCAAAGTGGCAGAACTGGAATTGGAAATCAGGGCTGCTGGTGGCAAATCAAGGATTCTTCCCATTGCCCCACAGCTGTCTTCCTGTGAAGAAAGTATTTACCCCTTCTGTCCTGCCTTCTTTTCTCCCTTTCTCCCCCCACCCCACTCCTCTCCCTCCTTTTTTCCTTCCTTCAAAATGATGGGTCAATAGAGTGTCTTCGGTCAGGTCACTCAGAAGCAGACTCTAAACCAAAGATTCAAGTGCACATGATTCATTAAGGAAAGGGTCTGATAAGGGAGTGGAGACATTACAACAGGGAAGGGGAAAAAGCTTTCAAGGAGCAGTTGTGGGTGAAGTTCCAAATTCAGCCCTAACCCATATCCCTCTCTGGACCCAAAATCATCCCCAAGCCTCGAGGCAAAGGCACCAGACTTCGTATTTTCTCACTAGTCACTGGCAGCGGCCATTGAAGTGAGGGGTGAAACTCCCAGACATTTCCGGCTTTCAGATTGGAATCTTGGGAAACTCTAGCATCCAAGGGCATTGCTCCCAAAGTCAAAAACTTTGGAGATATTCCACAATTCCCAGTCTGATGCTCTCGTTGGTGTCCAGGGTCCCCAGAAGGTTGACATATATCCTAGGACTTATGATTGTAATAAAATAGAGAAAAATGTATGTACCAACAAGGGCGTCTTTTATTACCCCACATCCTTTCTCTTCTCATTGCCAAGGATGTGATGCTTCTGCCTTAAAGCAGAAAGGTTTGAATGCTGATCCATTTGCATGCAAATTTTCCTTTTGTTCCTTCCTCTATCTAGCTGTAGCTCAATTTTTTAAGGACTTCCCTGCTGATTCCCCATAACCTTCTTGCTTCTAGTCTCTTATGGCCTTGATGGGGACCTGAATTTCCCTCTGGTTTGGAAAAAAATTATTCAACTTGGGTTGTCAAAGACAAAATGTTCCAGACAATTAAGGAGACAATTTCATTCAGGCTGTTGCAATAGGGAGAATGTTCATTAATGAGAATGTCTCCTCGGAAAGGAAGGGGGTCTCAGGTCTCAGAGGCAAAGAAGTAATTCACAAGTCTTACAGAATCATGAGAGGATGGGGAACAGTCATATCTGAGTCACTGAGGGAAGTCGGGGTGCGGCTTATCTTGGGATATGCAACAGCAAAGTAGTCCTTTGTGGTTATTCATTTCCCTGGGAAACTAAAGGCTGAGAGTATTTCTTAAGCATCACTGTTTTCTAGGGAGTACAGGGCTCACAGAAAGTTCAACACTGTCGGGATCTTCATAAATATGACACAGGAATTAGCCCCAGAACGTTGAAAATGATTACCAAAAAACCTTGAGGGAATTTTGCCATGGACACTCAGTTAAGAAAATATTAACATCTAAGCATCCAAAGCACTGCTGTTCATTGAAATGAACGGATTCCTGAGCCTAACCTCTGTGCTTGGGAGCTGGAATCATCGCTTGACTTTTTTCCCTGGATACTCTTGTCTTTGTAAGGATGACCTCCCCAAAGTTTCAATGACTTTGGGTTTGGCTTTTTTTTTTATTGGTCTGCCTGGGAGCTAGAGAAGGTCATGGCTAAAGGGAAAGAAGCCCAGGGCAGCAAGAGGGAGGCCGTGTGTGGAAGGCCAAGAGTGGACATTATGCAAAGCAACCCCTGAAGTTAGGCTGCCACGAGCAGAGACCTTGACCTCTTATTTACGGCAGGTCAGTAACCTTTTATAACTATTCAGCAATCTAGACAAGGAAGGCAGTGTCTGAGCTTTTGCTAGAGTAAAACTGAGGAAAGAAACTACACCTAAATCTAACTCGCTGTAACAGGTATAAGCCGCCCCTCTACTCACCGGAAGGTAGGAGCAGTCAACATGCATCCCAGGCTGGCCTTCATCTTCCTCTTGTTTGTCCCTCCATCTAATCGCAGGCTTTTTCTTGCCCCTTCAGTACCACAAACAGTGCCATTATCACAGCTGCATATATTTACAGTGTATTATGGAGTTTCCCCAGCATTTCAACACACTTGATCCTCACAGCAAGGGGAAGAGTGTCTATTCCAGTATACTTGACTTTAACAAAGAAGCCAGGTATGGGAAGCGACCTGCCCAGTGTCTCACAGTTGGAAAGTAGCACAGCTTGAGAAACCCAGGTCTCCTGGGTGACGTTCCTGACATCCTTTCTTACTGTTGCCATGTTTCTCGCTTGAGTTATTTGCATGAATAAGTGGGGCTTGGAGACAGAAACAATCTCCTCCCTGATCGTGGACCTCAGCTGCCCCACGAGGAGTGTATTCTATGCCCCCCCGCCCAATTACTTCACCTCTGGGGACAGAGAAGTCTCCGTTGGGTTTTTCTAGCCTTGCCCTTATCTGCAAAGGATGCTGCCCATAGAGAAATCTTTCCATTTTCCCCAAAGGTAAAAGAGAAAGAAAAACCACTTTAATTCTGTTTTCATTTAAATAGCCATGAGAATTGGGAACTCAAGATAACCAATCAGGGTTTCCATGGTGGCACAGTGATTAAGAATCCACCTGTCAATGCAGGGGACATGGTTTTGAGCCCTAGTTTTGGAAGATCCAACATGCTGCGGAGCAACTAAGCCCATGCACCACAACTACTGAGACTGCGCTCTAGAGCCCACGAGCCCCAACTACTGAGCCTGCGCACCTAGAGCTCATGCTCCGCAACAAGAGAAGCCCCCACAATGAGAAGCCCGCGCACTGCAACGAAGACCTAATGCAGCCAAAAACAAATAAATTAAATTAAATAAATATATATATTAAAAAAAAAGATAACCAATCAGTTATTGCTAGTGGAATTTTCCTGGTAAGGAGAAAGCACTTAGACCCAAAATGTATACATTTCTTCCAAAATGTCATTCAACATTTATCTCTTTCCCAGATAGTGACAAACACTCCATGTTCCTGTCAAAATGCCAGCTTTCAGCACCAGCCTTAATAATAAAAGCCTGATCCAAAATCCAACAGAGAAATTGCAACTTTGCCCGTTTATCATCCCATTTTATCTTAGGGTCCCAGGCTTCCTTTTTAAAAAATGTCTGTACTGTTTTCTCTTAATTAAAATAAAAATCATCAGTTTGTCCTTTCAGCTGAATTCCGTTCATGAGAACCTTTCACTAATACACATTTTTTTTCTTTTCTAAAATATGAGTGTTGGGATGTTTCAAAAATGATTTGATAAAAAGAATACAACACACATCACTTGTGATTCCAATTTGGCTAAAGCTGTTAGCAACTGTGTGGCACTAAATAATAAACAGTATATATAATAGAGAATTGCAATTATTTAGTTTTTACTTGAGATAGAGGATCCATTTTTCCCTGATTTTTCTTTCACCTCCTTCACCACCCCACAACTTCCACCGGCAGGGGGGCCGGTGAAGCGGCAGGGGAAACTTATAGCCCAAAAATATACTCAGGTTATGCTCTGAGCAGTTACCAATATTAGCAAGATAAAGATTTATCCATCTTGTATTGGCACCTCTCTGAAGAAACTCTGAGGATCCCAGCAATGAGACTCATTGGCCTGAATCCAAGCTGGGTTATCGGCATAAAGGGAAGACCCTGGAGAGGTGGGGATACAAAAGACAGAAGATGAGAGGTTATGGGGAAAGGGACTTCCGTAGAGGGTTTCTTGGGGGATTCCTATGTAAGATGCACTGTCGTAAGTGCTTTATACAAATTATCCCATTTTAACCTCACAAAAACACCATGAAGTGGGTATTACCTCCTTTCTTACAGATGGGAAATCTGAGGCTGATTGAGAGTAAGTGACTTGCCAAAGTCACCCAGTTATAAGTGACAGGGCCAGGAACCCAACCTGGATAATCTGCCTTCAGAGCACAGGCTCTGAAGACTCCAGAATGCTCCGGAACATTCTGTGCCATATTGCATTCTCACTCCAAGACTTTTGCTCTCCCTGCCATCCTGGGGCAGCCCTCCTAGTCCCGTGGGGTTCTGGAAATCTACATTTTTCTGGAGAGAGGACTGAGCTCTGGTAGGGGGTATCCCACCCTTCCTCCTTCCCCCATCAGAAGCCAGTGGACAACTGTCTCTGGGAATGTCCAAACAAGGGTTCTTCCTGTGGTTCTTCCTGGTCACAGGGGCCTGCTGTCCTGTTTCTTGGCAATTCTGCATCTTCGTGGCATCCAAGTGTTAATTACTTAACACCAGAAATCCTACAATTGTTTTCATGGCACCTTCTTGGCCTCTTCCCAAGACCCCACAGCAATCTCAGTCTATGGAAATCACCCACCTGGGTCAGTCTGTGGTTCCTCTGGCCCAGTCTCAAACTCACTCTTCAGCCTCAATTCCTACCAAACACGATCCTACCTAGTGTCAAAACATGCCTCTCATGCTTGTGATGCCCGGGCCAGGAACCACGTTCTGCAGTTCAGAAGCACTGTCTCATTCCATGCCCCAACCACACCTGGATGTGAGAACTATCATTATCTCCCTTTATAGATGGGGAAGCAGACCAGAGGGTAAATGACAGAGCCAGGATCTGACTCCAGGGGTGTCCGACGGCCGAGTCCATGCTCTTACCGTGCAAAATGGTCACAGGGGTGTTAGTAACAATAACAGGAACAAAATAACCTTTTGGTACTCCTTTGGAAAAGAGAAAAAATATTTCACAAAGTAAATTCAACTCCCTGCCAGCAGGTGAGCTCCAAGAGGACAGGGAGGGGACTTGTCTCAGATGCCTAGAACAGGATTCAACACATAGTAGATGCTCAATAAAAACCATAACGAATGAATGGTTTGTAGACTCACTAGGTTCATTTATTCTTTCAGCAAACATATCCTATGTGTCAGGCCCCGGGATAGGAGCTGTAGTTACAAAGATGATCCCACAAAGAGTTCAAGGTCCAATGAAGGAGACCTGCATATCCAATACAGGTTTCTAAGCTAGAAGGAATCCCAGAGAGGCATCCATATTAAATATGTATCACCACGCCGGACAACTTGCATTCACAATAGGACAGGTCTCTAGTTCAAGCTTTGACTAGCAAAGGTTGTAATTCCCCTGAGGAAGTTTACCCTTCCTTTCATCGTGGACTGAGGGCCAAAAAGTGACTCCAGGAATACGGAATGTGTAGGGTCCCTCATCCCGGGCTGTTGTACCAGGTTCATCTGTACGGTGAATGGCTGTACACATCAGATTTAATGAATCTGGTAGATTGCTGTTTACAGACAGCCAAGAATTATTCAATGGCTGCAGCAGACAGCAGCTGATAAACAGCCCTGGCTCCCCAGACTGAGATAGTACGGCAGGACTTTGCCACCTTACAAATTACCTAAGAATGGGCAAATTAGCATAGATGAGGAATAGATACACACAGACCCTGGATCTTTCTTTTTGTTTAAGTACCAGCTCAGAAAGAATAGGCAACAGGCCATGCACTCTTGGAATATGAAGAAAGATGGCTGGGGGAGGGAAACTTCAGTTTATAAATTACAGGAGTGAGGAGATGCTACCTGGTGGGGGGCCAGCGTGGGGGTGGGTGCAGGGAAGGGGGACGTACTCGATGGTGTGGTGGGTCCTGGCCTAGCCCTTCTGATTAGCCTCGGATTCAGACCTCCTTTTATTCAGCTGTCCATTCACTCACCTGTTCAACACACACTTTTATTTTCTGAGCACCTCCCAGGTCCCACGCACTGTTCTCTCCGCCTGGGATGCAGCAGTAAATGCCCTTCGGGATTTATATTCTGTTGAGGGAGACAGATAATAAAAGGAAAAATAAGCATACAGCAATAGCAACACCAGCAGGAAGGGACCTGCACCAGTAGGCAATTAAATAGGATGATGTGATGGAAGACACAGGAGAGCGGGGCAGCATTCTGGTCAGGGGGTTCAGGGCAGGCTCTCTGAGGGGTGACTTTTGAGCCTAGAGGCCCAGACCTGCACTGTCTGGCCACATGCGGCCACTGATGCTTGACCTATGGCCAGTCCTAATTGAGGTGGCCGTCAGTGTAGAATCCACACCGGATCTTGAAGACCGAGTACGAAGGAAAGAATGTAAAATATCTCGTTAATAATTTTTGATACTCATCAGATATTGAGACGATACTATTTTGGATAACTGGGGTGAAATAAAAGATAGGTCTAAAATGAATTTCCTGTTTCTTTTTCTTAACGTGGCGACTACAAAATGTAAAAATTGCCTCCATGGCACACATTCGTGAGACACATTCTATTTCCAAGGGGCGGTGCAGCTCCAGACAGAGAGAAAAACAAGCACAAAGGGTGAGGGCAACGGAAGGAGCCCTTGTCCTGGGTCCGCCGCTTTTTGGCTGTGTGAACTTGGGAGGTTCGGAGCATCCTTTGCGGCGAAAAGGATGTTAATTTCCCCGAGGGGGCATTGAAAGAAATGCATGAGACCGTGTATTTACATTAAGTAGTCTGTCTCACCTGCCATGTACTAATGAAATACAGTGGGTGTCCTGGTGGTCTTTGCGGTCATGGATACCTTCCTCCCTCTTCCTCCCTTCTGGAGAGTCAGAGCGTGTCTTCCATAATCTATTGATCCCTCTGGGCTGTCAGCCCCTCACCTCTCAGCCCACGGGAGTGTTTGCACCCCCTCCATCCTCCGCAGCACCCCAGCCCAGGCTCCCGCCAGGAACAGACCTGTGCTAACCTGCTAACCGCAGGCCTTGCCTCTGACATCAGCGCCCTTTTTCCTTTCTAGGCATGAGCTCACTGAAAAAGACAAAAGCGAATTTTCCTCGTAGAAACTTGGGAGATTTTACTTTGTATTGATGTCTGGCTGGGAACAGAATGAGTTTGTCCAACCTCGCTTGAAATGGGCCGTTCTGAACCTGCTGATGGGAGGAAAAAAAGGACATTTTGATGGAGACTTTTAATCTCTCTCCGCAGGGGCAAAGACGGGGGTGGGGCCATCAGCCTTCCGTAGACCCTTTTGGACTCAGAATCAACTCTACTAGTTCTCCCCTACTTTTCTTGCTTGAGAGCTTTTTGGTGTTGGCGGTAGTTGGCAAAATGAGGGTAGTAATAACAACTGATGCGATCGTTGTGAGTTTGGAATGAGAAAATTGAAGGAGTTTAATGAACAATAGGTCCTTAACGCGTTGTATTTTTATTTGATTTTATCATCGTCCTCTTCATTTGCTCTGGCGTGGGAGAAAGGGGATGCCCATCTCCAACAGCTCTGCCACTGTCCCGAGAGAATCAATGGAATTCTTCTCTGGTACATCCAGGGCTCTTGGGGCTGAAGACAACTCGAAGGGCTCTGTCCCAAGCTCCTCTCCTCACTTGGAAAATATCAATGACCACCAGTCTCTGAAGGCCTTCTCTAGGGAGAACACACCACCCTGTGCTTTATAGACATTATCTATGTACTTCTCCATTTGACAGAAGGGGCACTGAATCTCAGAGATCATGAGACTTGACAAGCTCCCGTGAACAGTGATCTGGCAGAAACAGGACTCCAACGCCAGCATCCTAAACATTCCACCCCTACCTCCCAGGATTGTCCCAGGATGGCAGGTCGTCCTCTGCTTAAAACCTCCAGTAAAGGCAGCCTCACCACCTCATGAGATGCGTATTAATTAGCATTTACTGAGTATGACGGGATGCCGCGCTCTCTTCCAAGGGCTCTGCACGTTAAATCAATCCTGACTCCACACGTGCGAAGCAGGTACAATTATTATCCTACTTCCCAGATGAGCTATCAGATGCTTGGTCCACCAAAGTGTCCACAAGCTGATAAATGACAGAGAAGAACCCAATATAACCGATGCCAAAGCCCAGACTCAGAACCACTGCACCCCCCTACCTCTTTTGGTCCAGGGGGTACACTTGTCCTGGTACCCAGTGGCCAGGGTGATTGAGCATCTCCATAAGTCTCCATCAGTAGAGGCCACTGCAGTGCCTGAAGTGGGCACTCTTCCTGTGACTCTCACCCTGAAGACGCCTCTGGCCCTCTGTAGATAAGAAACCCCAGCCTAGAACAAAAGCTGTGTGCGAACGATCCATCAGCATCCCTTAAGGAGACCACGCGGCTCCCTTCACGATCACCTCCTAGTGCACTTGATAAGCTGTGACGTATGGGGTTCGTTTACTTCTGCGTCTCCGCAGAAATATGGTGGGCTCCATCAATTTCCCTGTTTGTTCTCTGACCCACTGTTCCTGGGTTAAGCAGCCTTCTTTGTCTACATTTGTCAGTTGATACAAGCTTCTCCCTGCCATCGGCACCACTATTGATGAACGTAGTCAGAATATGGAGCCTTGAATAATGTATAAAGGACTCAACATGCGAAGTCTCCCTCGGAAGGGGAACAGTAGGTGGGGGTGGGGAGAGGGAGTGTTATATGTTTTCTCTGTTGGAGCGCCTTAATTTACAAAGCATATTTGTCAAGTCTTTTGCTAAGAGTAATGCCGGCGAGCAGCCTGCCATCATTCTTGTTAATGGGACTGTCTGTGTGTTACAGTAAACAGCTATAACTCTTCTGTTGGAGCCATTGTGCGGCACTGGGAGTTTTTTCAGCATCCAATTAAGGGTGTCTCCAATTTGCCAGCCAGGATCATGAGAGCTGTGACTCAGCATCAGGCAACCCCGGCACTGCAGAGGCTTCTCCGAGCTGAGCTGCCCTTCCTCCACTCGGACAAGGGGTCTGGAGCCTGACTCTCGTCCTGGGCATTCTCTGCTGCTCTTTAAAGGACACCACATCCCCGCAGCTAAGTGTTCAGAGATGTTAGTCTTGTGTTGAAGGCTTTTCTCAGGCTCTCATAGAGGTGGGAGAACGTATGTGCTCAACTCCTGGTCCACATGCATTGCAATCTCAGCACAGCCATGTACTCACTGTGTGACCTTGGACGAGTTACTTAACTTCTCTGAGCCTTGGTCTCTAATATGGAAGGGGACAACCTCTAGCACTTGCTTTATAGGGTTGTTTTGAGAATCCGATGAGACTGTGTGATGCGTAGCAAGCCACCACCACCGTCATCACATCATCATCACATCATCATCATCATCATCATTTCCTAGCCTTAGACGTGTCTCATTCCTCACCTCTCTGTGCTTAGTTGATCAGTATCCTTTTTTCATATTTCATGACTGTAGTCAACAGGGACTCTTCTCTCCATGAGTAATCACAATGGGAAGAGAGGCTACTATGTACCAGGTCCATGCATCATTCTCATAACTACCCTATGGGGTGGATTCCATCCCCCCCCCCATTTTACAGATGAGAATGTTGAGGCTTGGAGAGTTCCAGCAGCTTGGTGAAGGGTTCATGGTTCTCAGTTGACAAGGTGAGGACTCGATGCCAAGCCTGCCTAGATCCAGAACCCTCTGCTCCCCACTTTTCTCAGATCCAGGCAGCCACTGTCCCAGGATCAGGCCTGCCCCTCTGGCACTAATTACAACCTTTATGATTGTCCTCTCCCATCTCTTAGTCCCAAGGAAGATTATGAGTCCCTAGATCCACAGAATATCTTGTTTTCATTCTAACATTTACTTCTTTTAAAAAATATTGAGATGCTGAGAACCCAAGGTATCAGTCAGCCCATCCTCCTGGGTTTTGTGGACTGGGAAGCTAACGCCTTGTCTCAGGGGCTCACACAAGGCTATTCACGTAGTCTAGGGCAAAAGCAGGATTAGAACCCGTATCCCCTGATTTTCAACCCACCCCAAACATGCAGAGAGGTAATCTTTACAAAGATGCTTACTTATTTGTCAATGTTGGTTTCTGTGGATTTTGGGGAGAGAGAATTGGGAGGTCTCGAATAACTTCCTCTTTTCCAGTTTGCATTTCTTCCACTGCAGCCCCGCTTCCACTTCCTCGCTGCTTTTTACAGAAAGATGGAGATTGGCTGGCACCTTCCCGCAAAAAGAAAACTTTCTTGTTCACTCACTCCGTCCTTAGCAAACTGAACATCAAATTTGTGGCCTGTCTTATGCTGGGAGCTGGGGAGCAAGTGATGGACAAAATATGTGCATTATTTGTAGGGTTCCCATAGAGCATTAAGGAAGAAAGAACAGTAACCAGATATGTGCAATTCAGAGGGATGCGGGCTGCAACCACTTCTGACATCATGCATCGCATGCTCCATTTCTAAGTGTTTTTCAAAGTGTTACAAATGCATTAACCCATTTACTCCTCAAAACCAGAGACAAGCGGTTTATCATTCCTTTCATCAGAGGAGAAAACTAATGCACAGAAAGGCTTTAAAAATGTTCTTTAGTTAATGGAAGTCTGTGCCAAGGGCAATAGGACCATAAAACAAAGAGTGTCCAAATTTGGGAGGGATTTCCAGGAAAAAAAAAAGAAAGAAAAAAAACCCTGCTCATGTTGGAGATGATTCAATGATTCTCTTTTAAAAAGGAAATGGTTTGCCAGGAAAATAGTTGAGCAGTGGGGGTGGAGGCCTAGATGAAGGTAGGCAGGTGGCAGATGAGAAAAAGCTGTAAAACACTGAGACACAAAAGAATGTGGCTTTTGGGGGGACTACAAGAATCTTTATGTTGCTAATGCTCTAGGGAGAGGGTGGCAAGGTAGGAACAAGCGGAGGGCATCTCTCAGATTCCCCTTCTTCAAGGCCGTTTGCGCCTTCAACAATTTTTTTTGAAATATGGTTGCTTTACAGTGTTGTATTAGTTTCCGGTATACAGAAAAGTGATTCAGATATATATATATCCCTTTTCAGATTCTTTTCCATTATAGGTTATTACAAGATATTGAATATAGTTCCCTGTGCTATACAGTAGGTCCTTGTTGTTTATTTTATATATAGTAGTCTGTATCTGTTAATCCCAAACTCCTAATTTATCCCTCCCGCCCCCTTTCCCCTCTGGTAACCATTAGTCTGTTTTCTATATCTGTGAGTCTATTTCTGTTTCGTAAATAAGCTCATTTGTATCATTTTTTAAATTCCACATATAAGTGGTATCATATGATATTTGTCTTTCTCTGTCTAACTTACTTCCCTTAGTATAGTAATCTCTATGTCTATCCATGTTGCTGCAAATGGCATTATTTCATTCTTTTTTATGACTGAGTAATATTCCACGGTATATATGTACCACATCTTCTTTACCCATTCATCTGTCGATGGACATTTAGGTTGCTTCTGTGTCTTGGCTATTGTAAGCAGTGCTGCTGTGAACATTGGGGTGCATGTATCTTCTCGAATTAGAGCTTTTGTCTTTTCCTGATATATGCCCAGGATTGGGATTGCTGGATCATACAGTAACTCTATTTTTAGTTTTTTAAGGAACCTCCATACTGTTCACCATAGTGGCTGCACTAATGTGCATTTCTGCCAACAGTGTAGAGCCCCTTCAGCAGTTTTACTGAGCACTTACTGTTTGCCAGGTTCTGAGGTGTCAGAGGTGAATAGGACCCAGCCTCTACTCACAGAGAGTTCCCAGTCTAGTTGGACAAGCAGGTTATCATAAGGATGACATTGCAAAGGCAGTGCTTGGCATATGCTTGGGGCGCTATGGGACTGCAGGTATAAAGCAACAAAACTAGGACGACCCAGAGAGTGTGGTACCTGGGTTGCATCTTAAACTCTGACCAGAAATGAGCCAGGTGTTACCTGTGTTTGAGGTCAAGGGGCAGCAGAAGAAGATGCGAAAGAAAAGCAGAAGCAGGAGGAAAGGCGTGTAAGTGAAAAAAAGCTGCCTTGTGCAGCAACCTGTGCTGGTCCGATAGCCATCCTCCCCTCAGCTCTTGTTCAGGTGTCAGCCAATGACGTACTCAGGGAAGACAGTCCCAGCCCTAGGACATGAATTGTGATTTGTCTGGACCAATCAAGGTCATGGTCTGTCATGCAATGATGGGTTTAGGCATGCGGTCCAGTGGTAAACTAATGGAGGAGCTTTGGGGGGGGGGCAGGGAATATTCTGCCCATAAAAAGAAATAGACATGGAAAAAGATCCCCTTCCTTCCTGTGGATAGAGCTGTGGAAGACGGGATCCCTGAAGCTGTCCAGTTTCTTATAATGATAAGGAGACATGTTGGGAGGGAAAAGACCTAGACTCTAAGAAGGGCAGAACAGAGATGGGAAAAACCTGTATCGTTATTGAGGTCATAGTGCCTCCGAATCAACCAGCCCTAGAACTGTGCACCTCTGGACATTTTTACTGTGTGAGATATTAAAGACCTGTGTATTTTAAGCCTCTGTTCGTTTGAATCGTCTCTTCCTTGCAGCCCAAAGTGTCATCATGTCTATAAGAAACTACAAGCAGTCAGGTGTGGGTAAAGCATAAGACAATAGTGGCTGGTGGGAATGGGAAGGCAGCCCGGTATAGGGCAAGTTCACGTGTTAAAGAAAAGTTTTACCACAAGGTCAGCAGAGAGAATGGGGGGGGGTGGTGGGAAGAGTGGGCCTACAGGAAATGGAGGTTTAATGTTTGTGTAAATTGAACGAAGGAATCTACTAGGAAATGAGAAAAAGCAAGATTAAAATGGAAAACACAGCCCCAGAGCTGTTAATACCCCACAGATCCAAACTGAAAAATAAAAGCGATGGGTGAAGCATATAGTTCTCAAAATGAATTCGTGTCATAAACCATTAACATCAGCTCTACCTTATTACCTGTAATTCCAGAGAGAGGGTCTGCAAGCAGTGCGGGGCAGGCGTCTGAGTGGAGATAGGCTAGAGCTCTGCTCCCAGGGCAGCCCACTTCCCTCCTCCCGTGACCACCCTGCTCTGAGCATACCCCTCTCATCCTTTTCTGAGAAACACCAAGAGAAACCCCAAGCCACCCTTGTCCTAGGGAAGATCTCAAGCACCAGCAAATTCTATTGCTGAGAGATTCTGAAATCAAGGAGAACTCTTGGTCAAACCATCATTTCCTTCCTCCTTTAGGTATCCCTCCCAATAGAGACCCCCGGAATTGTCCTGTCCGTATTAATGCACATTGGTGTTGATGAGAAATGTGTCAGCTCTGACCCACCATTGGGTCTCAGTCAGTAAATGTTTCTTAAACCTGAGCCACATGCAAGGGAGACAGGGGACTGGTAAAGGCTGTAATGATCCCCAGGGCCTCCCAGCCACCAGCACCCACTCACATCACCACTTCAGAACGCTTAACCTCTGGCATATCCCAGTACATGGTGGTAATAACTACCTGTGCTCTGAACACAGATGCAGAGGCAAATCTTAGCTCTGCCACTTACCTGCCCTCTGACCTTAGGCAAGGTCTTAGAATTACCAAGCTTCAGCTTCCCGGTCTGCAAAATCAGGGCAAGTATGCCAAAGTCTCCTGAGAGTGTGAGGATTGAATCAGGAATTGTATGTGAGTGTCTAGACCAGTGTGTAGCATGTAATAGGAGTTCAATAAATATTGGGTTTTCCCCTGCTGGTCTCCCAAACCATCGTGGCCTCTTCTGAGCTTGTTCTTCTTACTCTAGAAAAGGTTTGGGGTCTGCAAGGCACTAAAGAAGAGATAGGACATTTGCATGTGGCCAGTTTCCATCACTGAAAGTTTAGGTCCTTTGTAGGCTGGGAGGATCCCTTGTAGAGAAGCATCTCCTGGGATATGGGAGACCACATGTTGTCTGCACAGGAGACTCAAGGTGGACCCACAATACATCCCATGACTCAGTCCATCCATCAAAGGATGACCCTTCTTCAGTGCCCATGTTCACCACTTTATTCACCAGTGAATAACTCCAGAGTACTCTTCAGGTGGGAAGGATCTCTCATAAGTAGCGTGTCTTCAAAATTTATCTAAAACCCCTTCACTGCAACTACTCTAATCCAAGCCCCTCTTTCCCCATGTGGAATACTAAATAGCTCTTTGGTCTCTCTGCTTCCACTCTTTCCCTGCTCTATTTCATTACCATGCAACAGCCAGGGCCATACTTGGTCAACCCACTGCTCAAGACTGGTCAACATTTTCCCATTGCGTTTAACAGGAAGTCCAACATCCTCCATCAGCCCTAAAGCTCTTGTATCATCTCACCCATCTTATCTTTCACTACTCTCTTTGAGTGCATGTCTTAGCCTAAGTGACAGTTTCCTCACCTGTAAAATAAAGATGATATTGGGTAAGGATGACGGAAGATGAAACAGGATAAAAAACCAGAGGGCATATGGCACCCGGCTAGATTTCTCCCGTAGGCTATGGGATTTTTGAAAAGCAGCTCCTTACCCAACAGTTGGGCTTAGTTTTCCATAGCTAAGTACCCTCTGCTCTCCTCAAATGGGGCTCTCTTGCCACCCCATTTGTCTTTGTCTCTGCCAACCAGGCTACTCAATACACACACACACACACACACGCGCGCGCGCGCGCGCGCACACACACACACACACACACACACACACACACACACACACACACACACACACACACACACACACACACACACACACACACACACGACAGCCAGACGTGCTAGATTAGCTCCAGGAGAATCAAGAGGCGCTAAGCACCATGCCATTAGCAGCAACCGAGTGTCCCTTGCGCAGAGCTGAGGAGCATATCAAGAGGCTGCCACAACCCCCAGAGTTTTCATGTCTCTCCTAGAAGCGCTTCTACCCTGAGGACCACTGCCTTCCTCCACAAACCCATCCCCAGCAGCCAGCTTTAGGCCATGCTCCACTCACCAGCTGGCCCCGTCTTATCCTCCAGGATACAAAATCATGGTCATCTGGGCTCCCTGGGGTGACCACCAAGAAGGTCCATGCACCTCCCTGCCCTCATCCTGAGGTTTAGTGCCTGAGTTTTTGGTCCAGGAAGTGCCTCTGACGAGCTGCAATTAATCAATCATCAACCTTCAGGTTGAAAGAGCTCTTCTTTCTACAACCTCCCCCAACAAATGTGAATCCCATTTATTCTTGCAGGGGAACTCTTCACATTCCATGTATCCATCCCAGCTTTAGGGCCTTCTTTCCCTTAGGCAAGAAGTCTTCATAATCACCTAAAATATATTTCTCACTGGGGCAACAAAACAAACCTAAGGCTGAGACGGACTGCCTCTCGATTCAGTGTCTCTATATCACTTGGTACATACCTCTTTCATTTGGGTCCTTCAAGTCATCTCATATTATACTACTTGGTTTATGTGATCATGTTTATTTCTTCTAGCAAACTTTGAGCTCCTTGAGGGTAGAGGCCATGTCTTCTTAATCTATTGTTCCATTGAATAATTTTTTTAAAAAAAAGAGCAAAACAAACCAACACAGACTGTAGAGCCTCAAAGATATGAGTTTGAATTCTAGATCTTCTACACATCAGCTATGCAACCCTGAGAAGAGACTTGATTTCTTTGTCTCCTTCTCTTGTCTATAAAATAGAGACGATAATCTCTACTACATAATGTTGCCGTGTTGAATAAAGTGAATAAAGATATCCATCAATTTCTGAGTATCTACTAATCTACTATTATTCCTGACACAGAGCAGATGCTCTATCAAAGTTCATTCCTTCCCATCTTTGCTCCGACACTCACTCTGCCCTGCATGTGGGGGGGACTCAGTCCCCCATTCATTCAACTCCGTTCATCGTGCTCTTATCAAATGTCATGCTTCACACTGGGTGCTGGAGATGTAAGGATGAAGAAGGGTCACTCCCCATCCTCCAGGGTTTTTCAGTGTAGAGTAGGATAAAGCAAAGGAAGTAGGTAAATTGTAATGAGGCATTAGAGATGAATACAGCATGCTGTGGAAGGACAGAGGTGGGACCCCATCACACTGGGCATTCAGAGAAAACTTCTCAGAGGAGGTAACAGCAAAGTGATAACTGGAGCTTGAACTTGGCTTTGTCAGATCAAGAAAAAGACTGAGGCCTGTTCAGGGGACTGCACGTGGTAGAGGATATGAGAATGCAGAGATTAGCCGAAATCTAATCATGCCCAGCCTTATTAGCCATGATTATTGGCCAGGAGTATTTAGGTTGCAAATGACAAAAACTTAAACTCAAACTAGGTTAATCAAAAAAAAGGGGAGAAATTTGTTTACCTAGCCTGAAAAAATACTAGGATAACTGCAAAACTAGGAGAAACAGCTTCGGGAAGCAGGGCCTCAAAGACTGGAAGGGTGGCTCAAAGCACCAGCGCGTTTTCCCCTCATCCATCTTTCATCTTTGCTTAACTTTGTTCTTCAGAAGAGCTGTGTCCAAATCCTAGGGGAGATTACTTCCAGATCCCCAAATTTTTATTCTCTCAGTTTATCAATTCCAGCAGAAAAAAAAATAATTTTCAAATTCAATATATTTTGTCTGGGGCAGGATTCTACTGGCTCTGTTTGAGTGACACGTCCTCTCATTCGCTCGCTTATTGTGGCCTGGGGATGGGGTACTCTGATCGGCCAATTCTGGGTCATAGCTCAGTGCAATGCAGGTAAAATTGGAATAAATCATGGAGCTACCAAACCATGGTAAGGAGTTTGATAAGCACTTGGTGACTGAATAAAAACGTTTAAAATCTCTGACAGCTCAAGAAATCATGATTGAACAATATTCTCTTAAGAGGGAAGGAGAATTGGGCAGCTCAGGGTCTTTCTAGAGTCTAGAGTCTAAAATATGCCCAGAATGTAACTTTCATTTTCTCTTCTGAAGACCTTTTCCCTGGGGGAACCAGGGCTGGCTCTCTGACCTTGAAAAGTACAACTTTCTGGAGGTTTCCGCTGATATGGGGGGATTGGGGGGAGAACACACTCTTCTCCAGACCCCAGAAATTAGGAAACTGAGTCTCGAATCAAATGACTATCAAAGTTGAGGAAGAGTTAGTCGGTCACCTTTCCCTGTGTTCTACCTTGAGTAGACCACAAGCTTTTCTTCTCTCTCTTTGTCAAGAGAAGAAAAGGCATTTATGCTCTACCCTGCCACATGGCCACATTCCAAGGGCTGCTTGTGACTTTCATAAATTTTCCTTTTTCTTTTTTCCTTCAGGCCATCTGGGGCTCTGAAAAGGAGTCTCACTTTGTTTCAAGTGTTTTTCCTTAAGCAGAGAATGAGTACCCTGGGAAAGAGACTTGCCTGACTTCTCAAGGTCATGGGCTATTGGGATTCTAGATTCCTGTGGCCTCATTAGTCGAGGTGTAGTGAATCGTGTCTGGTGCCTGCTCTCGTGTTTTTGTGAATATGGGCAGAGAGCTGCATATACCCCAGAATCCCATCCCCTAAGCCCTGGACAGCACTCCCAATGTCCTCCCCTTACTCTCTTCTGAGCCAGATCATTTTGGACTAAAAGTCCAGACATGTAAATTGCAGCTGTAGAGCTGAGCAGTATTAATCCCTTCTGTCACCTTAGATGAGTCACTTGACCTCTTTGAATCTATTCCAACATCTGTAAAATGAAGGAGGAATTACACCATGCAGATATGATCTTCCTACCTTTTTATCTTATTATTTTCTTATCTCTATTAGCAAACACCGCACATAAGCTTCACTCATTTTACTGGACATCTATTTTGTGGCAGAAATGGTGGATGGCAATGACAGCCAACAAGTATTGAGTTTTATCACATTTGGGAAATATGGTGCTCAGTGATTTACACAGCTGCACGTGATGAACACTCATCAACAACCGAGTGGTGATCATACCTCATTGTCCTCATCACGCAGACAAGGAAACTGAAGCACAGAGTGACAAAGCAAGGAGCCCACAATGACACAACTCGTAAGTGGCAGAGTGAAGCTTTAAACACAGATTGTCTGGTTCCAGAGCCCATAATGATCCACCATTATAAATACCAAAATGCCTCTCGACGGGGCTTAAGGAGGAATAACACCCAGCCTCTGCCCCTGAGTTGCTCTCCATCTAGGAATCAGGAAGTCTTGCCAACCATCCCTGTTATTTTTTTTCCATCTGTAAAGGCAGATTGCAAAGGACATTTTAGAGGTGAAGCTCCAAGCCTAGGGATTAACAAATATTCATTGTGAGAAAAAAAATCAGAATAAATACTTCAATTTTTAATCATGAGAGAAAATCCAAAAGGCATATATTATTTTAAAGTTGTGAAATTTGCAAGTCTTTAAACAAAAAACAAAGAAATTCTACCTGTAACAGATGGTAAAAACTAAATAAAAGACAAACAACCCAAATGATAAAGGACTACTTCTGTTAGCATCAATATATAAACAGTACTTACAAATCAATAAGAAAAGGCTATGACTACGTGATTCACAGTAAAGGAAATGCAAATGGATTTTAATCCTAGAAAATTCTAAATCCAGGGAAATCCTCATTAAAACTAAGAGTAACTCAACTACCTATTCTTGGTCCTTGTGATAAACAGAATAAGGTCCGCCAAACATTTCCAAATCCTAATCCCCAGAACCTGTGGATATGTTACCTTACATGGCAGAGGGGATTTTGCAGATGTGATTAAGTTAAGGGTCTTGAGATGGGGACATTATCCTGGATTATTCAGTGTAATCACAGGGGTCCTTATAAATCAAAGAGGGAGACAGGAGAATCAGAGAGATGTGAAGATGCTACCCTGCTGCAATTGTTTTATTAGCAGCTTTATTGTAGTATAATTGATATACAAAAATTGCACATATTTAATGCATACACTTTGCTGAGTTTGAACATAGGTGTATACCATGAAAACATCACCACAATCAAAGAAGGATGGGAGGGAGACATAAGAAAACTCGTGGAGGTGATGTCTATTACACTCCTGGCTTTGAAGATAAAGGGTCCATGAGCCAAAGGATGCAGGCAGCGTCTAGTACCTGGAAAAAGCAGAAAAATGGACGGCAGCCCTGCCAACATCTTTATTTTAGCCCAGGAAGGCCATTTTGGACTTCTGACCTCCACAACTGTAAGATGATAAATTTATATTGTTTAAGCCATTGAGTTGGTGGTCAGTTGTTACAGCAGTGATAGGAAACTAATATAGCCCTGTTTCCAAATTCCATCTAAATGTCATTCTAAACCGTTCCCCAAAACTCAGCCAGCCCATCTTATGTGTTGGTTTCCTTCTCTCTTTTGATTTATCCCCAGAGTTGTCAAAACTCAATCCCAGTGTTGTCGTAATAATAATCACAACACGTTATGCCCGATACTGCGTTGTATATGAATTATGTACTTTAATCTTGACAACTACACCCCAGTGTGGTCATCATCACCCCATCTCACAGATGGGGAAATTGCGGCATCAGGTCCCAAAGTTGATAAGTTGATAGATCTTTGGTCTTTCGACTCCAAGTCTTGTCGATTAACCCCTAGGCTGGATACTCTGTGCTGTGTCCCCACCTCCCCTTGCTCCTCCCTGTCTCCCACGGCTGATCACCCTCTCAACTCAGCAGATCTGAATCTACATCTGTTACTTGGAGACCTGAGTGCTTTTTCATCCTGGTTCAGATTTCACAGATGGCAGGATGACAGGGGAGATTACTTACCAGTGCCTCAGCTCGGAATGGGGAAACCATAGAAACAGGCGAGAACTGCATGATTTGTTCTGTTTTGATTATTTGAGTTTGCATGACTGGATATAAATCAGTGCTTCACGTATGACATCAACCACAGCTATTTGGAACAACCACTGGAGATTTAGAGGGACTTGTCTAAGGCCACCAACCTGGGTAGAGGCTGACCAGGGATTCGAACTCAGGTATTCCTGGCTGCAAGGGTTCCCTGCTTCATGCGTTTTATATAATAGGCTGTAACTGACATAGCACTTTCACTTATATCAGTAGCTCTCAAACTGGCAGTTCACAAACCAGCTGCATCAGAATCACATGAGAAGCTTTTAAAAGTACAGATTCTTTTAACCCATCTCTGAGACTTTGATTCTGTTTATCTGGATCAGTGCCTGGGAAGATGAAGGGGGTTATTGGTTTTTGTTTTTGTTTTAAGCTTCTCAGGTGATTACAAAGATCAGCCACGTGCAGGAAACACGGGCATAGGCTGCAACATGTATATTCTTACAAAGGTGGAACATAGGGATGGCTTCTCTCCACCTTCATGTCAAATAAGACTGGCAAGTCAGACTGGGCAGGGAGCTCATCCCTGACGTAGATGATGCCAGTAAGTCACGTGGAGGTGTAATGGAATCAGACATGGCCATGGTGGGGAGATGCTCTGGACACACTCTTCTTCCAGAAAGCTCTCTAGAAACAGGTGGAAAGACCTTACCCGGGGCAGCCTTTGTAAAACCCTCAGTCATCCCTTAAAATCATAGATCTCAAAACTTAAAGGTTTGACAATATCAAGTGTCGGTGAGTTGGAGGAAATGGATATTCTCAGACACTACTGGGAGGAGACGGGTTAGGATTGGTAATGCCATTCGGGAGGAGATTTCAGATTATATAGAAAAAATTTAATACAAACATACCTGTAACCCAGCCAATTAGCTCCACTTTTTAATTAGTTTTTTATCGTTTTTAAATTTTTTTAAATTAATTTATTTTATTTATATATTTTTGGCTGTGTTGGGTCTTCCTTGCTGTGCACAGGCGTTCTCTAGTTGCGGCGAGCGGGGGCTACTCTTTATTTTCAGTGCATGGGGCTTCTCACTACGGTGTCTTCTCTTGTTGCAGAGCACGGGTTATAGGCACGCAGGCTTCAATAGTTGTGGTGTGTGGGCTTAGTAGTTGTGGCTGCAGGCTCTAGAGCTCAGGCTCAGGAGTTGTGTCCCACGGGCTTAGTTGCTGCGCGGTGTGTGTGATCTTCCCAGACCAGGGCTCGAACCCATGTCCCCTGCATTGGCCGGTGGATTCTTAACCACTGCACCACCAGGGAAGCCCCAATTAGCTTCTATAGTCCACCTTGGAGAGAAACTCACATAAATGCAAAAAAGGAGCACATTCATTTCTAAAAATTGGAGACAACCTGGTTGTCCATCAAGAGAGGTTGCTTAAATAAAGTCAGTCTTTCCAATACTAGGCAGCCATGCAACAGAATGGGAAAGGTCTGGATGAATTGACATGAAAAGATGCCTCCAACATACCATTGGGGGGGAAAGTAAGTTCCAAACTAATATATGTAGTGTGCTTTTGACTATACATACACAGTTAGTCCCCTACATACGAACGAGTTCCGTTCCAAGAGCGCATTCGTAAGTCCAGTTTGTCCGTAAGTCCGACAAAGTTAGCCTAGGTACCCAACTAACACAATTGGCTATATAGTACTGCATTGTAATAGGTTTACAATACTTTTCAGCCAAATAATACATAAAAAGCAAACAAATACAAAAAATAAAGAAAACATTTTTAATCTTACAGTACAGCACCTTGAAAGGTGCAGTAGTACAGTACAACAGCTGGCATCCAGGGGCTGGCATCATCGAGTGAACAGGCAAGAAGAGTTACTGACTGGAGGAGAGAGAGGAGGTGGGAGGTGGTAGAGCTGAAGGATCGTCGGCAATAGGAGACAGAGTGCAAGCTGCAGTTCCACTCACACCTGACGTTGATGTAACACATGTTCGCATCTTTGAAAGTTCGCAACTTGAAGGTTCTTATGTAGGGGACTTACGTAGACGAAGCCGTATACACACAAAAGTATATACTTCTATATGTGCATCTTCGTATTTAAATGGAAAGACAAATTCTTTTTTTTAAGAGGGGGGACAAGGGCACATGTGCTTTATTGTTTATGCTACGTATTCAAATGAATACAATTAAACCCTTTTTAAAAAGTAAGGCATGTGAGCAGCCTTCTGTGCAAGTTCCATATTAAAATTCCTATTGGCTAATAAAATATTTCCACTGTAGAACTGGAGCTATCTAGAAAAGCACACGATGAGCTTTTTGCATGCAGAGTACCTGAAACATTATTATATCTTACCTCACAGCACAATTAAACAGTGTCAAATCAGATGTTTGTATCTGAGTAATATATAACTATTGTTACAACTGCAAAACTTTAACCAGCTTATCCATATATGTACAGTTGGGTCCCCAAATATTAAAACTTTAACTAGTTTATCCACATATGTTCAGTTGGGTCCCCAACATCTAAAGGAAGAACAGTATCTAATTACTTCAGTGTTCATTTCGCTAAAGGTAAGAGATTTGGCATTTTCAGTCTTTTTTTCCATAAGTCACGTTGGCACTTGCAAAAAGCCAGTGTTACACAATGCTGAAGACCATGCAAAGATACTGTTCATAGGACACCTGAATCCAGCCATCCTGATCTGTATCATAGCGTCTGAATATATCTGGAAAGACAAATTCTTAAATGGTACTTTTGAAACTGATCATGATCTCTGTCTCTGGGAGCAGGCTGGACCTGCAGACAAGGACGGTCAAGAGGAACTTTGTCTATAGGGCATGAATTTGTTAATACAACAATGTAGTCATGTTCATAGTTGCAAGTTGTCGCCCGGCTATCGTTGGAGTCATTCCTCTCTTGGAAGAATCAGAAGGCTTGAGTTTATTTTGTCAATAGTCACAGCCTGTGTTCACGGAAAAAAATTTTTCATTGACTCAAGTCTACAAAGGTTGACTGAGGACATCTCAGATATCAGGTACCATAGTAGGTACCAAGAGAAATGAGGGCTAGACTTCATGAGACGTGGGGGTCTGCAGTGGAGCTGAGAGAGTGAGGATTTACACCATAATTACATCTCTTAACCCTTCTTTCTCCTCCTTCCCTACCTCTCCACCATCCTTATTTGGAACTTGATGCGAGAAGCATGGTGTGACGAATTGGTTTCAATCATCTAGCCATGGACCAGTTGTCTTAGGATCCCCTGGAGGAGTGATTTCAAAATCCAGATATCCTGCTTTAATAGGTCTGGTGCGGAGCCCAGGAGTTTGTCTTTTCGATAGCACCCTGTTTTCTGTTGCAACAGAGCTGGGACATTTGGTGGCTTCACTGTTTGTCAGCATTATGATCTTACTTGAGTCTCATAAGCTCTCTAAAAACTCAGTCTTCTCAACATCAAAAATGAGAATTACTCTAAATCTCTGCCCTTGCTCACTCACCAGATTTTTATGAAAAAATAAATAGGGTAATAATGGATGTGGAATAGGTGCCTAGGATTGTGATCATAGCTTCCTTGTTCTCTATCCTAGGGGACTCTGTATAGTCATCACTTTGTCCATAGGACAGGGTTATGGTTTTTGTGGGCATCACGCTCTCCATCTCCATCTCCAACCCATCCAGTGAACGCCACCCACCCATCCAGCACCCTCAGGAGTCGATGATAGCCAGCATGACACATCTAGAGTTAGAAAGACCTGACTTAGACTTCCAGATGGGACATAAACTCTGAAACCTGTTCACATAATTCTCTGAGCCTCTTTGTGCTGCAAAGCTAAAAGTAAACATGAAACCATTTATCTGTTGTCATCATTCTAGGGATTTGATGAGACGTGTGTGCAGGTAACATCGTTTTGTCTTTTTTTAAATCTCAGACTTCATCATGACCGCTCATATGGTTGCAATAATTCAAGTATTTCAGGAACCTAAAAATTAAGCCCCCATCCATAATCTGACTTCCAGCACATGGCACTAGTCCAGAGATTCTCCCAACGCCTGGCATTTTTCCTACATTCCCACTTCCCAGAAAGTCAAGCTAGATGCATTTTAGAAGCAGGCATCCCTCAGCCAGCAGCACACAGACCAGCTCTTTCTGTGGGCCACTTGCCAGCCTGGCTCCCAGTAACCTCCCCCAGCTGTCAGAACAACTCTCACTGTCAAAACTTTCCGAGAAGAGTCATTAATTTCCGAGAGCGGGGAAGGCAGGATGTTTTGCCTGGGGCATCTCTTTGAAAAGGTCTAACTTTCTAAAATGGTAAGTAAGCTAGACTTCTTTTCTGGGGATGCACGGAGGCAGAAGGAATCTCCGTCAGGGTATGACCTCTGGGAGCCAGCTGGTGTTTGAGACATGATTCCTACCCAAAGTTTTATCCCTTCCTCCACTGAGCTTCTGCTGTTCAGCCTGGGAAGCGAGGTCCAACAGCAGCCTGCACAGCTCTGATTACACGGGCCAGCACTGCACTGAGGATTTTATTAGGTGGAAAGAGAAGGAAAAAAAAAAAGAAAAGAAAAAGCCAGAACACTAGCTGAGGGGAGAAAAGCCCTTCTGCCTTTAGATAAAGGTGAAAATTATTTTATAAGCGTCTGGAGCAGCAAAGCTTGTGAAAGGTGAATATGGCATTCATCTCCACGCCTAATCTTCAGCTTGCAGCACCTACGTTTCTGAGTCAGCTCGTGCAGCCTCCAGTGTGATCAGGGGAAGTAAGATTAGGCCTAACAAGATATGACTGAAAATCTTAGGTCGGCTGTGACAGCCTCGAAGTTCAGATTCCCTGCCTCTGCTCTGAGGTCTAAATTTTAGGGTCTAGTTACTTCTTATTTAATCCCACGAACTCCTGTTCCCTGGCATTCATCTTTTATCCTCCCGTTCTCCTAGAATAAAATGCTCTGGAGCCCAGCAACTTCACCCTTAGCGGCTTAAGATGAACTACCAGAAAGTAATATTCTCTCATTTTAAGAAAGGGAAGCTGGGAGAGGGGAAAGAAAGGAATAAGTGAAGAGGGGCATGGGCTTTGCTGGAATTGTAAAAACTAGAAAAAGAGCATTGCCTGCCAATTCAGACCTAGCAGGCAGATAACGTATCTCAATCCCCCGTTTACATCGGGGTGGGTGCAGGGAGCCGCCCCAAGCTGATTACACGTGATGACAATTAAATGGAATCAGTTCTGCACCCTCATTTCAACCACGCTCTGCACCCAATCACTGTGCTCAGTTCACCTGCCGTTATCGTCTCTCTCAGATCCACTCTTTACTCTGCCCCCATTGCCAGTGTCCCAGTAGACCCCCTTGTCACCTCTCATTGCGAAAGTTGTAACCATTTCCCACCGTTTCCCTGTACCTGTCCCCACCTCCTGCAACATACCTCAAGTCCATTTCCTCAGAGCTGCTGCGGTTGCATCTTCTGCCTTCCTCAAATATTTATTGAGCCCCTACTCTCTGCCAGGCATTACGCTTGGCACTGGGAAAAGAAATTGCCCGAAAAAGGGACAGACACCATCTGTTAAGGGCTGAATTGTGTCCCCCCCCAAAAAAAAAAATACATTGAACTCCTGAAGCCAGTACCTCAGAACATGACTGTATTTGGAGATGGTGTCTTTAAAGATGTAATTAAGTTAAAATAGGTCATTAGGGTTAGTCCTAACTCAATGAGAGTGGTGCCTTTATAAGAAGAGGAAATTTAGATACAGACGCACACAGGGAAGACGTTGTGAAGACACAGGGAGAAGACGGCTGTCTACAAGCCAAGGAGAGAGGCCGCCAAAGAAACCAACCCTGCTGACACCTTGATCTCTGACTTCCGGCCTCCCAAACTGTGAGAAAATAAATTTCTGTTCTTTAAGCCTCCCAGTCTGTGGTACTTTGTGGTGGCAGCCCTGGAAAACTAATACACAGTCTCACAGAGCTTATGATTTAGTGTGAGAGACAGTACAGTCAGTCCCCTGTATCCGTGGATTCAACATCCACAATTCAACCAACTGCAGATTGGAAAATATTAGGGAAAAAAATTCCAGAAAGTTCCAAAAAGTAAAACTTGAATTTGCTGCACACCAGCAACTATTAACATAGCATTTACATTGTATGAGGTATTATAAGTAATGTAGAGATTATTTAAAGGATACAGGAGGATGTGCATAGGTTATATGCAAATACTGTGCCACTTTATATAAGGGACTTGAGCACCCGTGGATTTTGGTATCCATGGGTGCTCCTGGAACCAGTCCTCCGTGGAAACCAAGGGATGATTGTAATGGGTCCCTCATCAGTCCCACTGTTAGTTATACATGATTATAAACCTAAACGTATAAGTACAAGTGCTAAGTGTTATGGAGGACAGTATATGGTGAGTTATGGATATGAATACAGATATAGTGGCATAGATTTGGAGTTAGGAATATAGATATGATATGGATATGAATATAGATGTCATATGGGTATAACTATAGATAGCAATATAAATAAGTATCTCAGGAAGAACTGCCCTGGTCTGGGAGTGAGGTCAGGGATGGAGTCCCTGGAAAAGCAATATTAGAGTCAAAAACTAAGAAAGGATATGGGTCAATTAAAAATGTATATATGTGGAGGAGGAAACTTCAGGTAGAGAAAAGCATGTGAAAAGTACCCAGGGCTGGAAGAAGCGTGATCATTCACACAAGCCTATCTGAGGCTGGAGTGGAAAGAGCGGGGGATGGGACAGAGCAGTGCAAACAGGAGTCTTGAGGAGTAGGCAAGGGCCAAATTCTCTGATGGTGCCCGTCGCCTCTAGGATAACGTTCAAGGTCTTTGACACAGCTTAGAAGGCCCTTTGGGATCTGGCTTCGGGCCATTTCATCTTTCATCTTCCCGCTGACATCCCGTGGAGACAAAGCAAGCCACAGGAAAGTCCTCAACTGCTTCGTGCTCTCTTGCAGCCCAGCCTTTGAAAAGGATGTTCCTTGGGCGGAGCCCCTGCTCACTCTTGTCTTCTATTTTTTTCATCTTTTAAGATTCAGTTCAGAGCTCAACTCTTAGGGGAAGACTCCTCTGAGTCCTGCAGGTAAAATGCATTCTTTGTTTATTCAGCAAAAGTTTATAGAGTTTCGATCATGTCCAGAGACTTGTGCTGTCTTGGGATGAGGGCTATAATGATATCAAAAATGCAGTCCCCTCCCTTGAAGCTCCCACTCTGGGGTCTCCGTCCTTCCTTGCCCTCATGATTTCCTGTGCCCATGTCAATAATGACATTGGCACATTGTTGCAGATTTGCTGACACATTGGTCTCTCCCACAGGACAGTCATCTTTGTTCCACCAGCTCCTCTGTGTGTCTCCTCTCTTCTGTCTGTATCTTCACCTTTTCTTATAAGGACACATGTTATTGGATTTAGGACCCACCCAGAGAAACTAGAATGATCTCACCTTGAGATCCTTGACTTAATTACGTCTGCAAAGATGCTTTTTCCAAATAAGGTCATATTCGCAGGTACTGAGTGGATATATCTTTGGGGGGATCACCATTCGATGCACTACAATGTTTATATGTACCTTAAAAGTCAGTGTAAGGATTTAGTTGGTTCATTGGTTTTAGCACAGTATCTGGCACATTGCAAGCAATTAATAGCACTAGGTATCATGAGTAAAGTCATGCATTGAGCATCTACTCTGCACCAGCCAGCTCTGGGCATTTTGTATGCATTCTCTTGTGTGTCCTCACAGTAAGCACATGGGCAGGAGTACTGTAAGCTCCATCCCATAAATAGCAACTCTCCGAGCAGTTCTGCTGCATCATCCTTCGTCCAGGTGTCCTTGACCGTCTCTTGTTTCACTCAAGCATTGTTCTTCCTTGAAAGTAGTCACCAGGCTTCTGCGGCGGGAGTTCTTTTCAGCTCCAGGACATCTTGTTGACCAAGTGGGGGTGAGTTAAAACTCTACTCATCTCACTTTAAAACTCCCTCATTTGCATTGTTTCCTGCATGCGGCTAGCGAGGGGAAGAGAAGACTTTTAAACTTTTAAAAGGTTTAATTGCATGAGTATGCCATTGCTGCAAGCACTCGAAAGCCAATTTCTGTCATGCATTTTTCATGCAGCCTCAGGAGAGGGAGCACAGAAAACTTTCCCCTCTATGTGAAAGTCAATGAGCCTCGCAGAGCCCTGCCCACAGCAGCCCCTTCACAAAAGAATATTAATTTAATTAAGCTTATAATGGCAGATTTTACAACAGAGCTCTGTGGGACCTAGAGGTGTCTCTTCTGAATCTCGGCACCCAATATGGAAAAGGTAAAAAGATTCACCCCCTGTGAATTCTAGTGGATTATTAAAGACAGAGGATTGAGAGTGGAGGTCCCATTGGGGAAGGTGGGAGACTTATTCTAAAACCCTACATAGGAAAAAAATAAAGCACAGAAGACCCAGGTTTAAACTCTAACTATGCTTTTTGCTAGCTCTGTGTTTTTAGCCAGTTGCTTAGCTTCTCTGAGCCTCAGTTATCCCATCTGTGAAATGGGAATAACATCACCAACCTCGTTGACATGTTGTGAGGGTTAAATGGGATGGCGGATAAGAAAGTAACCTGGAATACACATATGTAATAATTTGTGTATGTCTCTCATATGTTTCATTTCCCTCAGTCTTTTCCTATTTTCTCATCTAAAGAACAAGGGAGTTGGACTCTGCACTACCTCTGAGAACAAGGGAGTTGGACTCTGCACTACCTCATTCCAGATTTTACTAGTCTTAAAAATATAAGAACAACCTTGTCTGTTAAGTCACTATTTGCCCAGGAATGGAAGCCCCAAGGAATGAATGCAGTAAAACTCACCCTGCCTTCTCCTGTCTCACTCTGTCTTCCAGAGGCTCCAGAGCTCTCTGTTTCCTACTCTCCACCCAAATCAAGCAAAGAGATTTCTCTTAGTCAAGCAGACATTTTCCAAGGAACTTCTCCATGTCCATCTCAAAACAAAGATTATCTCAGACCATCATATATAAAGGAATTAGAAAGAAAAATGAATCAAATAATACAGCACAGTTAACTCTAAATGCAGAAAATCTTGGAGTGGGGAAATCATCAAGTACTGAAACAATCCTGGAAGGCTTCCTAGAGGAAGAAAACCTGGGATTATGTAGAAAAGGCAACTAATTAATTAAGCAATCATTTGTTTATACGTACAGTGTACGAGGAACTGCTCTAGACATAAAGGATGTGGTGATGAAGCCACCATAGTCCCTGATCTCATGGAGCTTACATTCTGGTGGAAAAGAGAAAAAAAAAAAAAAGTACACAAAAATGGAATAAGAAATCATTTCACATAGAGGTGATAAGATCACAAAATAGGATGGTGCACCAACAGAGAGCAGCAGATTAGGGTGAGGGGAATGACATTAGATTGGGAAGGATGTTTTTCATGAGATTTAATGACCAGAAGGACCATCCATGCAAAAGCTTGAGGAAGTGTATCCCAGAAGAGAAAACAGCATGTTCAAAGGTCCTGAGGCAGGAAGTTAACAAGGCATGTTCAAAACACTGAAAGTGTGGCAGGGAGGAGGGGGTAAAAAAATAAGGGAGATGTACAAGGAAACACAGAAGTCTGGGATTCAGTGGAGAAAGAGACATTAGAAGATGCTTGACTTCTGAGCTCCCTGCTGCTGATAACTCCCCAGTCCCTTTAGAAGTTCCTCTTAATGATCCTCACCAAAGGGTTAAATCAGTACACTGGACCAGGAGCACAAAGAAGGTCAAAAAGTGGTGCCTGCCTTACATAATCTTACAACCCAGATGGGAAGCCAGCTTTTTTAAGAAAGAGGAGGAAATGTAGCAACAGAAGATAGCATATACTACAACCCCCTCTAGTGTGTAACATGTTTTTAAAGACTCAAAAATGCCTGCCCGTCCATTAACTCATTTAAACCTAACAACCATCCTGGGAGGTGGGTAGTGACTGTTTCACCATTTTTGCAGTTAGAGAAAGAGAGGAGGTGATCTGATTGGTCCGAAGTCAGGTGTCAGGATGTGAACTGAGATCTCTTTACTGCCCCATGTTAAGCATTGAGCAAGTGAGACCAATGGCACATAGGTTTAGTGGACAAAGAAATCAACCTGAAACAGAACAGGTGGAAGGTGGCTTTTAACCTGAGATTCAGCTGGACATTTACTGAGCACCTGCTGTTTGCCAGGTACCCCACTGAGGGCCTTCAGCTCTAGGTCAATGAATTTAATCCTCCCAACAGTTCTGGTTGCAGGCATCAGTCTTCCCATCTTAGAGTGAGAAAATCCTCACCTAGGATGTGAGAAGTGGAGTCTAGACTTAACCCGTAAATCTAAAGTCCTTCCCACTGTCTCTCTCTGCTTTTATGAGAATAAAAGATGGGCTTTCTCTCAGAACCCGTGAATGGTTTCCCTGGGCTGATAAATGTGGGGAAATAATCACTTCCCTCTGGCTCTAGAAAAAGATACACAAGGAATGACCCCGATCATGACGTCTCAGGTCCCCTGAAAGGACAAGCCACTCAAAGGCAGCCCCTGCCCCCTCCCTGCTTCCTCTGCCAAAGGGGAAAAACAGGAGCCTCTCTTTGTCAAGCCTCAGCCAGAAGCACCTCTCCAAAAACACAATTCAGACTCATCAAAGGCAAAGACAGAAGACAGGCTGCATCCAGCACCTCCTTCCGTTTCTTGGTTTGCTGTAAAGTAAAACAGCTGCTAGAGAATGACAGGGCTTATTGAAATAAATTCCAACATTTATAATCAATTACATGGCCCTGTCTGAAAATACTGGTTGATTTAAGAACAATTTCAACAGCAGCTGAAGAGGCAGGTTTTCATCTTCCTTGAATTCCTTCCTACCAGAACTTTCTCCCATCTTTCCCCGTCTCTCAGTAAAAACAAAAACGATCCCTCAGGAAGGGTATGATCTGTTTTTCCCTTCTTCTTCTTCTTTTTTAAATGTTTCCCCAAATCCGGCAGATCATGTTGCTGCTGTTTGACTTTCAGGAATGCGGTCGAGTGGTTACATTTGCTCCAAGGGTCTTTCCTGACAGAAGGTCTTAAAATAAAGCCTTTAGGTTTTTCTTGGTACAAGCTTCTTGTCATCTCTGCCGAGAGGCTTAGCAGACGGTGTAAGGACAGGCGTCTGAACGAGAAGCAGCCCCTGGCGGGCTCCGTGGCACTTGCCCTCCAATCCTTGCACTGCAGACTTGAAATGCTCATTCCCTCTGTTATTTTATTTTATTTTATTTTGGAAAGAACACTTCATATGAGATCTACCATCTTAAGACATTTTTTTTTTAAATAAGACTTTTTTTTTTAGATGTTGGTAGGAGTTTATTAATTAATTTATTTTTGCTGTGTTGGGTCTTCGTTTCTGTGCGAGGGCATTCTCTAGTTGTGGCAAGTGGGGGCCACTCTTCATCGTGGTGCGCGCGCCTCTCACTATCGTGGCCTCTCGTTGTGTAGCACAGGCTCCAGATGCACAGGCTCAGTAGTTGTGGCTCACGGGCCTAGTTGCTCCGCGGCATGTGGGATCCTCCCAGACCAGGGCTCGAACCCGTGTCCCCTGCATTAGCAGGCAGATTCTCAACCACTGCGCCACCAGGGAAGCCCTTAAGACATTTTTTAAGTGCATAATACAGGACTGTTGACTGTACGTACAATGCTGTACAGCAGGTCTCCAGAGCTTACCCTCTTGCTTGATTGAAACTTTATGCCCGTTAACTAGTAAACCCCCCATTTCCTCCTCCCCCAGCCCCTGGCAACCACCCTTCCACTCTTCGATTCTCTGAATTTGACTATTTTAGATGCCTCACGTAAGTGGAATCATACAGTATTTGTCTTTCTGTGTCTGGCTTATTTCGCCTAACATAACATCCTCAAAGTTCATCCATGTTGTCACAAATGTCAAGATTTCCTTCCTTTTCCGAGGCTGGATAGTATTTCATTATGTGTACAGACCGCATTTCCCTTACCCATCCATCCATCAATGGACATTCAAGTGGTTTCCAGACACGCATCTCAGCACCGTACCTGGCGGGCTCTGGGGGGTCACTACTCCCAGGATGGACCCAAGGTATTCCCAGTGAAAATTCTTCCAGGATCCTATAAGCATAAACTCTGTGGATACAGGGGGACATTTTTAAGAAAACTCTTAATTGGTTTCCTTTAAATAATCTAAAAGAAATCAAAGTCAATGGGACAAGGTAGGGAATAACCATAATGATCATAAAAATGAACATTGATTGGGTGCCTATTAAGTCCCAAGCACTGTAACATGCAGATTACATAGATTATCTCATGACACCATCTTGTCTCTGCCACCTTCCCCACCCCCGTCACCAGTGTTACTCCCCTCAACTCGAGTCACTAAATCCTACCCCTGTGGGATATTTTTCTTTCCATTCCCTGGACTCTCCAAGCTTATTCCCACCTCAGACTCCTTACCCACCGAGTTCCCTCTTTCTGGAACTTTCCATCCCTCCACCACGGAAATCTTTACCAGTATCCCATCTCTTGCTCTTTCTCATCCCTTTGGTTTCAACAAATTTTCCGAGTGGAGTTTCAGGAGTACTTTCTCTGGCAAATCCCCACCTACTAGTACTCCCTGCTTTCATTAGGGTTCATCTCTCTTTGTTTATTTACAATACACTACAATTTTGCAGTGTTTGTTGTTGTTGTGGCGTGTGGGTGTGTGTATTTTTTCGTTTGCCTGCTTTTTGGTCCACGTGTGTTTGTTGTCAGCCTCCCCCACTACATGGATAAGTAATTCCAGAGCAGGGATTTTATTTGCCTTCTTCAGACTTCCTGGGTTCAAATCCTGTCTCTTTCATATCTTAAATGCATGACGTTGGGCCCCAGTTTCCTCTTCTGGAAAAAAGGCAATAATAATAGAACCCACCTCATGGGACTTTGTAAAGATTAAATGAATTCTCAGGCAAAAAATTGGTGCACAGGTAGTGCTTGTTTCTGCCTTTATGGCTTTTTCTCCTTAGCCCCAGCTCCTCGCCCAGTATCTGGGATATAGTAGTCATTCAATAAATGTCCATTGGATGAATTCTGTTCTTTGTACATTTTATCTGTACTGGAAATTGCAGTAAAGTGAAACTTTCTTAATTGGCATTAGTGGAGGTAGTAGAAAATGACCAATGCAAACTAATATAAACACAGAATAATTGCCTCTTAGGCAGTCAGCTTCAATGAATAGATAAGAATGACCCGTAATTCCCTGGCTTTTCTCCTTTAGTATGGGAAAGAATGAATCCCAGGTGCTTCAGAATAATTTGTTCTCTTAAATAGTGTAAACATCTCGGGGACCATCTGTGTGCATTATTGATTTTCCCATTTAGTCCATTCTTTTTAGGCGGTGCACAGGAGCCTGGAGCTGAAAAATCCCCAACTCCCAAAGTAAAGGCATCTAAGGGAACACTGCCTTCTTATACCCCTTCTGGGCCTGCCTTAACTAGCCACGCTGACCACCTTTACAAGCCGGCTTTGTGGTCCACTAAAAGAAAGGTGCTTTCTTACCTGGGCATCAAAACTGTCAAGGAGGTGACTGTCCCTCACTAATGATGGTTCTGTCATCTCAAGCCTGGCCATAAATCTAGTATTCCCTATTTACTAGCTGTATAATCTTGGAAAAATTACTGAATCCCTGTGTGCCTCAGGTTTCTCATCTAGAAAATGGAGATAATCGTGGTTTCTACATTATAGGATGGGTATAAGCTAATATGTGGAAAGTACCAAGCACAATGTCTTTCTTATACTAAGCATTCAATCTATGTCAGCAGTTATTATTTCTAAAACAAATAAATATATTAGTAATACGTGACCCAGTGGATAAAAATAGAAGGCATTGAAAAATGTCCAACTTCAGCTCTGACACATACTTACCAGATATGTGTCTCTGAGCAAGTTATGTAACATTGATCATTCATTTGATTTGATATTATTCATTTGATCATTCATTCGATGATAGGAGAATTAAATAAAATGGCACAGTAGAAGCGCTGGCTAAGACACACGAAATGGGAGCTCTCCCTAGTAGCAACATGTGACGTTATGCGAAGTTCACAGACAGCTTTAAGGCAGATATTGTAGTCATTTTACAAAAGAACCCCCCAAATAAGTGGTACAAACATTCAAGGACAGAGTACACATGGGACAGGATTTGGTGAACATCCACAGATAGCAGAGCAGACGCGTAAATGCATGAGAAAGCTTTTATCCCTGCTTTTGCCCTGTAGGTGGGTTTGGAGGAAGCTGGCCTTTTGGAGATTGGTGGGGAGTGGCGGGAATGGCACAGAGGTTGGAAAGCGTGAGGAATCCTTGGGGAAAAGCAAATAATACTGTTTAGCTGGAGCGCCGTAGCCAGGATGGGTGGGAGAAAAAAGACTGCCAAGGAAGGTCAAGGGTAGTGTTTATAAGAACCTGCTGGGGAAGCCACCACGATGCTTATGAAAAACAACAAATTTTATCCTCATTTTTCAGGTGAGGGGACTGAGGTACAGACAGGCTAAGGACCCCCCCATGGGGTAGCATGAGCCTGAATCCAAACCAATTTGCTTTGGCTCTGGAGCTGCAGTGGAACTGCCTTTCTTTCTGTCCCTAACTCCTACCACAGGGCCTTTGCATGTGCTGTCTCCACCCCTTAGAGACTCTCCCTCATCTCTCCCCACACCCTTCACTTAGCTAAACCCTTCCAATTCTGGCACCACCTCCTCAAGGATCTGAGCCCCCAGCCAAGCCAAATCCCCCTCTTACTCATCCTGAAAGCCACAGTCCCTGTACTAGAGTTCTTCTCACCATTGCAATTTTATATTTATCTGTATGATTATCTGATGAATGTGTCTCCCCCACCAGGCAGTAAGCTCTTGAAGGCTGGGACACTGCTAGTTCTCAGCACAGTGCCTGGCCCATAAAATGCATTCAATAAATGTGTATGAAACGCGCAGACAAATGAACAGAGGAATACAAGAATGAAGGAAGGATTGCAATACCTGTGTACATGATTAAGAGAAAGATATCAGAAGTCAGGACACTGAACCCACCATCGAGATCTTTGCCAGCGCTCAACATATGTAATGGGGTGCTTGGGGCTATTTCCTGGCACTCTGGGGGTTCTTGCTGGGCCACGCTGGGGGCAGGAAGGAAATGTGTCTGACAGCTTCCTCCTCTGGGAACAGAGGGCCGGTGGGGCGGAGGGTAGGGGGAGAGGGGAGTCACAAACTATTTCTGCTTTAATTAGAGCTCCGTCGGCTTCAGTTAGCCTGGGTGTTTGTTCCCTTGTGTGTGTCAGGGAATTTGGAATGACCCCAAGCTTGTGAAATAATTAGTACAATAGTGCCGATCTAGCCATTTTTGAAAAGAGTAATTTACCCCCAGCGTAGCCGCCCGGCAGAGCCACTCATTAATCAAACCAGGCCGCGTACATCAAAGCGGGTCCCCCTTTATACCACGGCATTCATCATGCAGCCGTTAGGAGCCACAGAAGCCTGAACCAATACACTGCCTTTGCTGTGCTAAGCCCACCTCCTGTTGTCACCGACTGCCCGGAGTGGGGAGAGCACAACAGCCAATACTGGGGTGGGAGGGCAGGGCCCCTGCCCCTCTGGGTTTATGGAAACCTCACCTGTTTGGGGTACAGCCCAAAGATGTTTTTCAGTATTTATCACCTCCTCGGTGAGAAGTCCTCCCTGACCATCAGAAACAAAGACCCCACCTAGCTCTACTGAAAACTCTTTATCACGTTCCCTCCTCTACCTGTGTCTACACAAGTGACCTTGTTCATTTGTTTATTTACTCTTTATTTTCTGTCTCTGTCCCTAGAGGGTATAAACATCAAGATAAAAAGAACTTTGTCATCATCATTTTAGCCCCTGAACCTTAACACAGTGCTTGGAGCACAGAAAACATTTAATAAATGGTTTCTGAATAAAAGAATGAGTGCCTTTGCAGATTTCTCAGCACTCTTAGCTAAAGGTGACTTTGCATCCCTACAGGGATTGCATTCCCTGAAATTCTGTTGGCCCTCCTAACATCCTCCCATGTAGTAGGTATATTTGTTTGCATTTATCAGTTTATTGAATTGTTAGTTACTTGGATTAGTCATCAGCTGCTGTGTAACAAGTTAGTCCTAAACCAAGGGGCTTTAAACCATAGACATTTACTATCTCAATGTGAGTCAGGCATCTGAGTGTGGCTTAACTGGGTACTTTGACTGACAGTCTCTCATAAGGCTGCAATCAGCGTGTTGCCCAGGGCTGGGGTCTCATCCAAAGGCTCTACTGGGAAAAGATCTGCTTCCAAATTCAGTCGGTAGTTATTGTTCCTCAAGAGCTATTGGTGTGAGGGCCTCAGTTCCTTGCTGTTGGACCATCCTCAGTGGCATCATGCTTCAACAAAGCATGCAAACTGAGAAGGCAATAGAAAGGGTCTTCCAGCGAGAGAGAAGTCAAAATCTCATGCAATCTAATAACAGAAATGACATCCCCTCCACATGGCCACATTCTATTGGTTAAAAGCAAGTTACTCAAGGGGAGGGCATTATACAAGGTCATGACTACCAGACTACCAGGAGGTGAGGATCATTGGGAGTCATCGTAGAGTTTGCCTCTCATAAAGTAAGAAAGATACAGGCACGTGAATAGTCACCGCTTTCTGTTTATAATAGTCCCAGATTGGAAATTATCCAGATGCCTCTCAATAAAGGAATAGTTGAAAGTCAATTATGGAACTTCCATTATAAGAGAATGTTGTTCACTGAAGTGAAAAGTAGGTAATAAGTGGAAAGTGCACGCTAATCCAAATTACGTAAGCATCTAAACATACAAAAAATAAATTAATGGTGAGGTGTTTCCAATCCAGGCAAAACATTACCAAAAAAAAAAAACCCAAAAATCTCTTGGAACGTTTATCAAAATGCTAGAAAGGACCTTCACACTGGTGGGGTTTCCCCCAGAAGAGGTTCAAGCCCCTTGCCTGGTTTGGAAAGATTCAATACCTCACCATGAAGTTTATTTGATGTCTCCACTTTTGATCCTATTCTCAGCCCAGCTGGGATTTAAAACGCATTCAGCATTGTCTGTTTTTGTTGTTTAACGAGGAAAAAGAAAAAGGGAAATTCATAAATTATATAGACTCACTTTCATGGTGAGATCATTCTATTTGGTTCCTGAATGGATGGATTTTTTTCCCCCTTGTTGGATTCTAGCTTATCCCAAGAATCAATTTAACTTTGTCCTCCTGTGTCCTCTCCTTTGGCTTCCACTGTCCTTTCATAGCTGGGTGTCTGATGACCATAATCATGACTTATTTCTTCCTCTTATCTCCCTGCAGTCTAGTTCAGAATTTGGCACAGGGCGATGAGATAAATTGGAACCTGCCCGATTTCAGTCCTGTTGTAACTTCACCCTGTGAGTTTTTAACTCCATTTTCCATAACCAAGTTAGAACTGATTCAAATACATAGTGCGGGGGGGCACCATGTATTTTTAAATTTTTTTTTAATTAAATGAGGATATTATAGAATCTGTCTCAAAGGGGAAAGGGAGGAAGGTACCAAAATTATTAATCGCCTCTTATATATTGTGCCTTGTATGATGTATTTATACACTTTTTTCACTTAATCCTCACAGAGTCCCAGTGATAGAAGTATTAAAATACCCCACCTTACAGATAAGGTGAAATTCAGAGTGATTAAGCACCCTGCCCGAGGACACTCAGCTGGTCCGGGCAGATCAAGAGCTTTTCTTCACACTCCAAGGCCGAAGTCATTATGGTGGCACTATTTTGTATTTTAGTGGTAAGAGAAATCATTCCAGTTTATGAAAATAAACCCCTCTGCTAGGCCTGAGATGCCTTGTTCAATATTAAGTTTACCTTCAGTGAGTTTAAACCAGGGCTTCCCACCCTTGGCACTATTGACTTTTGGGGGTTGGATAACTCTTTGTTGTGTGGGGCTGTTCTGTGCATTGTAGGCCTGCAGCACCTCAGACCTCCACCCACCACACGCCAGTAACATGTCCATCCCAAGTGGTGACAACAAAAATGTCTCCAGACATTGACAATGGACATGCAAAATCACCCTCAGTTGATAACCACTGGTTTAAGAAGAAAAAAAAAATGCTTTCTGTAAAACTGGGCATGAACTTAAAAAAAAATAATAACTGACTACATCAGAATGTTTATATATAGTTACATTCATTGTTCTATAGAATATTAACAATACTTAGTCTACTTTAGCTAATTCAAGGAGAATTCTAATTTTGACCAAAATTGTCTGGTGTTCAGGATTATTCCTAATCACCCAAGACAGAAATGAAGACAAGACAGCATAGGCATTAAAGGCAGGTTTGAACTTTAGCCCAGACACTCTGGTGTGATTTGACCTTGAACGAATCACATCAACTCTCTAAGCCTGAGCTTCCTCATCTAAAATGGAAATAATGGTGCCTGTCATTGACTGTGGTGTTGTGCAAATTCAGAAAGATCATGTGGGGCAAGTGATTCACTTAGTGAGCGCTCAATAACTGGGTTATCTTTCCCACCCTCCTTGGACTGCGCAGTTGTTTCTTAACTGCCACTTGGTAGCAGCGTACTTATACTCAGTGAACACTTACCAAACAGGATAACCTAACTGCTGACGGCCACAGACAGCATGGCAGCCGGTAACCCTCAGTGGGTTGACCAATTTGCTAAGAGTTTCAAGCTTGTCTGTCAGTCGGTTTGATGGTATGTTATGGAGTCAGTTTGGTTTTAAAAGGATGAATCCCAATGTAGAAATAAAGACCATCCAAATGAGAACAAGCTGGATAAACTATTTATCCAGAGCTTGCTCTAGCAAAGGAGTCAGCCACCATCATTTATGTTTGGCAGAGGCTCCAAGGCAGGCAAGGGAGTGGGAAAGCTTTACAGTGGGAAAAAGAAAAAAAGAGAAGGTTTTGGGTATGGACGCTGTTGGCATGGGGAAGCTGGAAGCAGGCTAACTAGAAGCGGGGCATCCTATGTGATTGCTTAGGGGTGAATATTTGGCTCTCTCCAGTTTGTGCTAATTAGGAAGTGGGGACAAAAATTAGGGAGGCTGTCGGTTATTGGTTACGTACTGGCCATTTGGGGCCAATTGCTGCAGTAACTGGCTTCCTAGGCTGGTGGCTGCAGGTTGTGGGTGAGTTCTGTTTTTACATATGGCCTGGACATTGTCTCTTTTTATATTCAATGTCTCATCCAAGAGATGTCTGCAGGCCTTGCAATTAGTTCTGTTCTTTTCCTTGTAAATTTCCCAAGCCCCGTGGGGTTACTTTCTATTGGAAGGAAGTTTGATATTCTGGACAAAAACCCTGGCTGAGAATCAGAAGACTCTGGTTAGTATTTGGAAATCATCCATTGATTTGTGGGGTGACTTTGGGCAAGTTTCTTTACCTGGATGGGTTTCAGTTGTAATTTGGGGGTCCCATCTGTAAATCGGGGTATGTAGTCTGCTTCAGTTATCTCAAAGGGCCAATATTAGCAGACATTGCATACTCCAACTGGGGAAGGTTTAACAAATGGATAGTTACAAAAGAAGGGGCAGGATTTATGGAAACCAGTGAAGAACAGTCCAGTAGCTTGGGGATAGTTACAGAAGGAGACGTTACTAACCTTAAGCCCACAGTTGCAAGTGAGGGAGCATATGAAAGGATTGCCTAATAGGAGCTGTGCCTTCAGTAGGGGGACGGGTCCAACCTAACGTGTCCCGGCAGGAAGAGAATTGGGGAATACATACCCAGAGCTTACTCTCCTCCAAACCTCAGCTCTCCTGCCATTTCCTCCCATCAGGCAAACCCAGTTAGAAGCTAGAGAGCAAGAGAGCCAGTTCATATAATCCCTAGAGGTCAGCCTCCCAGGTCCCAGAGTAGAATGGAGAGAAGAAATGCAAACACGGAGAGGGAGTATGGAATATAGCCATTCACCAGCTCAGGGGCCCATCCTGTATTAAAATTATTTGAAACACTTTGTTCGAAAAGATGCTGCTTCCAAAGTGCTCTCACTATCACTTTCTCATTCTTAAAACAGTATATCAGGAGACAATAAACATTATGCCCCATTTTACAGATAACAAAACTGAGGTCAGAGCCGTTAAACGCACTGCCCAGTGTTACAGGGAGGCAGTGGCAGAATCTGCATTCGGTGCATTTTTAACTCTTTGTACACCAGTGACCTCAACCAAGCAAAAGATCCATCCGGGTTTCCTACACAAGAACTCTCCCCAGGAGAGGCCATGTGACGCAGGAGACTGAAAATACAGGGACTTGACGTGGATTCACCAACTTGCGCAATGACAGGAGCAAGATCATTTAACTTTTTAAGACTTTTGAGTTTCCCCGCTATTCAATGAGCTTATAATCATGGGTACTTAAGGTCAAAAAGCTGTCATGAGGCCCAAACACAGGAAAGCGAGACATTACCTGGTTTTAGATGGTCGGAGAGTCTCTCTTACTCAGTGCAAACCTTCATTAGATGCTATGACACAGCCACCTCCTCCTACCGTGTGGATGAATTTTGGGGTCTGCTGCATCCCGTGCTAATATTTCGTGTATAAGTGTGACCTCCCCACACAGAAGTGGTTCTCCCTTGTGTCAAGATCTGCACAGAGGGATGTGAGACTTCAGAAATTAAACCACTCTCAGAAGGCAAATCCTAGTTAGAGTGGTGGAGGTAATTCTCTAGCCTTCCCCTGGGATTGCTATCCTTCTAGATGTCCAGATAACCAGAATTTGAGCTCTTGGTGGTGGGGGGTAACTGCAACTAAGCCTCAGTCCCCTCACCTGTGAAACGAATATATAGCACTTAACTGATACTGTCAAGAAAGTTAAATGAGATAGAGTACAAAGTTGTCAACTAAGTGTGTAGTAAGCACTCAGTAAATAACTAAAGCATCATTATCAACACCATCATTATCCCGTCATCCCCATCATCATCATCATCATTTCTGTCACATCTAGGAGCTGGGTCATCCAGGAGCTAAGATTTTTAAAAAGCAACCATAGTTTAAACCATAGCTGGAAAGCCAGATTTGCAGGAGTCATTATTATTATTATTATTAATTTCTGTCTTGGCATTGCTGAGTCTTAGTAAGACTTCACTGGACATTCTGACCTGGCCCCAGGCATACTAGGGGTCATAAAAGAAAAATGTCCTTTTTTCACTGCAGAGTCACTATTAAAAGAGGATAATTGAGTCACTACTGCCTTTCCCAAACCCAACACTGATAGTAGCAGGAGTAAGCACAAAACTGAACATTTATTGTTGACATTGTAATAAGCACTTTGCGTACATGCTTTCATTCAACCATCACAATAAGCCAGTGAGGGAGGTATGATTGCTATTCCCATTTTACAGATTAGGAAAGTGAGGCTTAGGGAGGTTGAAGAGCTCACTCGAGATCATAACATCCAGGCAAGGATGATGCCTGGCACTCAGAAATACTGACGGAGCAGGGCAGAAAATTGAACCCAGGTGTTTCAACTCCAGCATCCAAGCTCATAATCATTTTGCTATACTGCCCCCTGCTTAGTGAGAAGTCCCCCAAGGGAGATGTTCTGTTGTCATCCTGTGAGCGTCTAGGTATTATTTTTATTAAAGCAACTATTTCTTTACGGCTCCAGAAGTCTTCTCTCGTGGTGCCCCTGGCCCTGTGTCTTCATCACCTTTGGCCACTGATGGTCATCGCCTCCTCCATGACAAATCCTTCAAGTTTACCCAGGATGTATTGACAATACAGTCCAGGCGCTCTCTGAGTTTTATTGTCTCGCCTCCTTCCTTCTCACCTCCCACACTGCACAATCTAACTGTTTTCTAAAACAAGCTCATCTTTCTCAAGAGCACTATCAGAGACGCTGTCAATCAACAAGAAACACAATAGATTCTGAAAGATGGTAGAAAAGACTTCCGATGATGCTTACAGTCAAGGACCGCATCATCCGGGGTCGAAGGGGGAAACGCACCTGTGCGGTCTCTCTGCTTCCTCTCCTTTGGAATTCCTTTCTATTTCTAAGCTGGCCAACTAACATCTGCATGTTACCAGGTAAATAAAACTCTGAGGAGAGCAGAGCTACCCAATTAAGGGCTCCAGGTGAAAAGAAGGTGATAAAACGCTTCATTTCAGTAGGAATGTCTTTACAGAAACGCCAGAATTTGTTCACCGGTTGCATGTAAATGAGATGTGCGGGCACCATAATTACATCACCTGGCCATCTTGCTGCAGCACAGAAGCTGGGTCTCTGGTCTGTGGAAACCTTGAGGAAGGGGCCCCCTTTAGTCCCCAAAACCAAGAGGGTGTGATCTCAGCAGGGTAAACTTAGCTCAGCCTCTGAGCTTGCAAACCGTTCATTATAATCCCCAAACTGTCACATCGCTCCCCTAATGAGGGTGTACATCTTTGGCAGCCTCGGGACAGTAGTAACTTATTTCATGACAAATTCTGGGAGTTTTATGTGCTTGCTCCATAAAAAAAGAAATGCACCGTTTCCATAGCAATGGAATGCGGGGTCTTTCGGGCAGCCCCGTTGTGACAGCGAAAGCCCCCGCATTCTTCTGGGAACTGTTCTTTTCGTTTTTCCTGGAAGCTCTTAAATTGTCCCACAAGCAGTCCCGTCTGCCCCCATTTCGGAGAGGACCAAATGGCACAATCCCAGGTTTGCCAACCTGATGATTCAGCTGAGAAATCCTCAAAAGCACTCAGAGCATCCATTACAGACCCTGGCAGATCTGAAGATGAGGCTTATCTCTCCTCTTGGATTAGAATAGAGACAAAGCATTGCAGGGAATAGCACCTTTACATGGCTGGCGATATCTGATCATGTTAATCTATGGTTTATGGAGCTGTGACGGAAATGGGCTGGGGGCCAGAAAAGCCCAGTTCTTGTGCCAGTTCTGCCACCAACTCGGCAAACAGTAACGCTCCAGAGCCTTGCTTTGGTCATCACACTGACTTGGGTTTGACAGGACCAGCTCACCTCACTGGGTTATTGAAATGATTAGATGGGACAATATATGTAAAGAATGGTACCAGGCACTTTATAAGCAACCCATAAATGTTAGCTAGTATTTTCCCATCACCTTGACAGTCAGGTCCAACACGGCCATCCTCCTTCCAACCATCGTTCAGCACTAGTAACTTTCCACTTGATCAGTGGGTTTGCATGTAGATAGAGATAAATGCTGGCCCAGCCATGAGCAGGTACAGGGTGGACCTGAAGGCTGTCTGTAACCCGAGAGGCACATGGCTTTATTTACTTCACTCCATTAATCTATGTGCTATGGCAGCCCCAGCCCAATCCTGGGCTACCGATGAATGTAACAGGGACCTGGCTATGTTCTATATGGCAGCCCAAGCAGTAATACTCCCGTCATTTCCTGGATGTGAAAAGTGCACCGAAATGTGAAACTGTCCACTGAGCACGCACTCAGACTGGAACTAGTGCACCAGGCTCGAGGGGAAGAGACCTTCATCGAGTCCAATTCAGACTATGGGGTGAGAGCTGTCTAAATCCCCTCTGCCCTTGTTTGCCCATCGATAAAATGGGACGGTTGTTCCTTGCCTTATATTTACTGCCTACCCTCCCTGCCTTAAGTCCAGACTCTGACCATCTTACCTGGAGCATTTTGACAATTATGGGGTCCCTTCCTCCTTCCTACCCACCCTTCCATCCTAGACAGTCCTCCAGAATGTTCTAACGTGCAAATCTGGTTGTGTTGCTCCCCAGCTAAAACTCTCCCAATGTTTTTCCCCCATGAAATTCTGGAAAAGACTCCAGAGGCCTTACCTCCCAGCATCTGGCCCTGACCATCTCTCAACCTCACCTCTCCCTCTCCATCCTCCTCTCCCATGGCTTATCCTGCTGCAGCATCCTTGCAGCTCCCTGGGTTCCCCTTCACCCTGGACACTTAACACGGTGCTCCTCACTGCATCTGCACATTAGAAGCACCTAGGAAGCTTCTAGAGGTCGCAGAACCCAACCCCACTTCCTGGAGAGCCTGATGGCATTGGTCTGGGAATCCCAGGTGAAGGTAATTAACAGCCAGGGTTGATGATTGACCCACCACCAGATTGTGATCGCCCTTAAATATGTTGGCGACCTAGACCAATGGGTCTTTGTTTACTGTTTGCTGTGTTGTTTGACTTTGGGTGCAGAAGTTTGAGTTATTCTGACTCAGTTCACAAGAAGCCATCACTGTGCTCGGGCAGATCTCTCTTTTGCTTTCTCCATTTATTCCCTTTATTCCCAGTCCCAATGTCACTCCCCCTCCTTTGGTGATCATGCGCCTGCGTTCACTCTGTATCCTGTCCTTTTTTTGTGGCCCTGTCAGGTGCATTTTTAGGGTTTGCTCACCATTTCAATTGCATATGTGGTCAAGGGCTATGGATGTCATTCTGTGCCTTTCTTCTTTGCATCCAGCACTATGTTTTTTTGGGGGGGGGTTGGGGGGATTTTGGGTTTGGGTTTTTGTTTTTTTTCAGTACTCTACAAATTACACTTTATTAAGACCAAGTACTATGCTGAGTAAAATTGGGAAGATCTTGATTTCGTTTGACCATAAAAAAATTGAAATTCCTTTTAACTTTACTTATTAATGAATTCCACCCTCCCCCCCCCCAGAAAAACCCCATACATGTGCATACACACACACGTACACGTACACTTCAAAAACAACATCTAAGTGACCTCTTTGGAAAAGGTTATTGGGGCAGTTTTAGTGATTTTCCTTAAATCACTCACTCCCCTGGAGTATTGTAACTACATCAGTAGAGTCTGCTACGAAAGATGTCCCAGAGCTATGTTTTGAAGAACACTATGCTGGTACCAAAATTCATGATCATCATTCTGAAGATTCACAGAAGGACTTCCCTGGTGGCGCAGTGGTTAAGAATCCGCCTGCCAATGCAGGGGACACGGATTCAGTCCCTGGTCCGGGAAGATCCCATGTGCCAGGGAGTAACTAAGCCTGTGTACCACAACTACTGAGCCTGTGCTCTAGAGCCCGCGAGCCACAACTACGGAAGCCTGCACACCTAGAGCCCTTGCTCCGCAGCAAGGGAAGCCACTGCAATGAGAAGCCCACACGCCGCAACAAAGGGTAGCCCCCGCTCACTGCAACTAGAGAAAAGCCCACATGCATCAACGAAGACCCAACACAGCCAAAAAAAAAGATTCACCAAATGCACAATGTGTATCCCCCAGGGACCAGGTCCACTTGGCCTCCAACCCCCATCTCACAATGTCAGAGTAAATATCTCTGCACATAACCCTTAGGAGCCCAGTTGAGAATCTCTTGAAGATGCATACCCAGAAATGCATTTGTCAGGAAGTGGGGCATATATGTTTCCATGTTAACTGACCCAGGTGTTCCCAAACAGTTCTTCAGAATGGCTGCACCAATCCACACTCCCAGGCCCATGTTTCATTTGTCTATTTCAATATTGGGGGGCTGAGGATCTGTCTGAGAATCTGATGAGACACTTGGAAACTTTTCTCCAGAAAAAGTAAATATTATTATAATAATCATTAAAACAATATGTATTAAAATAACAATATTAATATTTATCCAGATACATGTATTAGTTTATTAATTTTTTTCAACAACTTATAAAGGTTCGCATTACTATTTTTTAATTGTGATAACATGCAATTAACCATTTTAAAGTGTACAGTTCAGTGGCACTGAATGCATTCACAATGTTGTATAACCACCACCTCTCTCTAGCTTCAAAACTTTTTAAATTTAATTTAATTTTTTCAGATTTACTGAAAAACAACTTACTAGCTACCAACTCCATCTCATCACCCCAGATGAACACTCCATCTTCTTTAAATAATCACTCCCATTCCCCTTCCTTCACCCCCCAGGGACAACCAGGAGTACACTTTCTGTCTCTATGGATTTGACAATTCTGGACATTTTATACAAAAGCAATAGTACAATTTGTGACCTTTTGTGTCTGGCCTCTTTTACTTAGCATAACATTTTCAAGGTTCATCCATGTTGTAGCATCTAACAATATTTCATTTCTTTTTATGGCTGAATAATATTTCATTTTATGTATACACCATAAAATGAAATAAACATTTAGAGATTTCTATGTGGACATATGTTTTCATTTCCCTAGGAGTGAAATTGTTGCATCATAGGGTAATTCTATGTTTAACTCTTTGAGGAACCCCCAAACAGTTTTCCACAGTGGCTGTACCATTTTTACATCCCCACCAACAATGTCCAAGAGTTATTTCTTCATATTCTTACCAACACTTGTTATTTTCTGTTTTTATATTGTTGTTATAGCCATCCTAGTGAGTGTGAAGTAGTAGCTCATTGTGGTTTTGATTTGCATTTTCTTTTTGTTTTAATTGAAGTACAGTTGACTTACAATATTGTGTTAGTTTCAGGTGTACAGCAAAGTGATTCGATTTTATATATACACATATCCTTTCTTTTGATTCTTTTCCATTATTGTTTATTACAAGATATTGAATGTAGTTCCCTGTGCTACCCAGTAAATCCTTGTTGCTTATCTATTTTATATATGGTAATGTGTATCTGTTAATCCTATACTCTTTATTTATCCCTCCCCACCCAATCTGCATTTCCTTACATGACCAGTGACATGGAACATCTTTTCATATGCTTTTTGGCCATTTGTACATCTTCTTTGGAGAAGTACCTATTCAGGTCCAGAGGTAGATATTACTGTTAGCTTCATTTTCTAAATTAAGGAATTGAGGCCAAACTGGTTTGGAAACCGAGGTGACCAGATAGCAGAGCCAGTGAATAAGAGTGCCCCACTTTGCATTAGATTTGTGGAAAGGGAGTTACTGAACACCCTCCACCATTCACATTCAGAATTCTGCCTGGGACGGTGAGTCTAGTATAAGATGAGGTGTGTGATTCTCAGTATAAGCTCGGACGAATGAATGAAGCAACTACAAGTCCCTTCAGAGCTTCCTTCGCCTCAAAAGAAACAACTTTATCACACAAGAATTCATAATTCAGCCTCCGATTCTGTGTGCACCCCAGGACCGCTCCAGAGCATGCCCCACCCTCTGCGAGCTGAGGCCGCCTGCCTAGTGCCTTAAGGGCCGCCAGTGGAAGCCTGGATGTCTAGTCAGTGTTGTTATTACATCTGGATCAATTCTTAATCTTTCAGTTTAGCTTTGAGCTGCTTGGTGACCTCTGACAGATCAGGTATAAATCATTCCACCCTGCCCAGGTAAGAGGCATCTCTCCAGCTGTGGCCCTGTGATATCTGAGATTTTCTTGGAGGCCAGACCTCTTCTAAAGGTGGTGCGTGGTTCTCAGCCATGACCAGTTCAAAGGCAGGCAGATTCCTCGGCTTTAGTGAAAGGTGAAATCAACAACAGCGTGTCAACTCTGTCTTTGCTCTAGGTAGAAAGAGGCCATGCATTGCATCCATTGACAAAGTATCTGAGTGCTGGGAGTCACTTTCTGGGATGCCATGAGGCTAATCTACATTATTGATCTAGTTCAGAATTTGTACTTTTAGAATTCAGAGAAGCAGGCAGTGAAAAGTGAAAAGAGGACGAAGCGACGCGGAGGAGACAGTAGCGACTTGAGAGCGCGGCCACCACTGCCGCCAGCATGAGCCTCCCCAACAAGCCCAAGGGTGAGATGACCCCGGCGGAGCCGTAGAAGCGGGAGGAGGAGAAGCTTAACACGCAGCCACTCTCCGTGCTCACCCAGTGGGTCAAGAACAACACCCAAATGCTCAACTGCCGCAACAAGAAGCTCCTGGGCCACATGAAGGCCTTCGACAGGCACTGCAACATGGTGCTGGAGAATGTGAAAGAGTTGTGGACCGAAGTCCCCAAGAATGGTAAGGGCAAGAAGAAGTCCAAGCCAGTCAACAAGGACCACTACATCTCAAAGATGTGCCTGCGTGGGGACTCGGTCATCGTGGTCCTGCGGAATCCGCTCATCGCATGCAAGTAGGAGCCTCCTGCCGGCCGTCAGAACTTGCCCCCTCATTCTGCGAAGACCTGCCCTTTGTGCTGGGAATAATAAAGTCATGTGTTTTTTCTAAAAAAAAAAAAAAGAAAGAAAAAGAAATATTTAGTGATCGCCTCCTATGGGTTAAGAGTGGAATCAACACCATCACATAATAAACCATTTAATCTCTCCAGCCATCCCATGAATTGATTATTACTGTCACCATTATCTTACAGGAAGCAATTTTATTTTTTTTAACTTTTTATTTTATATTGGTGTATGGCTGGTTAACAATGTTGTGAGAGTTTCAGGTGCGCAGTAAAGCAACTCAGTTATACATGTATCCATTTTCCCCCAAACTCCCCTCTACAGGGAGGAATTTTAGTTCTGAGAGTTAAATGGCCTTACTGAGGTCATAGGGCTAGTAAGGGCTGAGGCTAAAATCCAAATCTATCAGACTTTTATTCCTAGGCTCTTTCTCATCTCAAAATCTCAATGTCTTTATTTTCTGCCTCACCCTTCCTTTGTAGCTGAAGAGACCCAAGTTCAGGTATGGACTGGGCTGATACATAGGTGCAACCCACTTCACGTCACTTCATCAGTTTTCTCATTTGCAAAATGGGGTTGTTGTGAGGATAGACTGAGTTAAGAGAAATGAGTGCAGCTTGAGAATTGTGTCTTCTAGAAAATTTCTTTGTTGAGTTACACACATTTTCAAGAAGATTCTTAAAGATGACACAACTTTAAGACCAAAAAGGATACATATTTAGTGGTGAAATTTTAGAAACCAGGGCAGTTCCTTAAGTAGGTCATAAGAAAGCACCTTAAATTACATCTCATGGGTAACCTCACATAATACACGGGCAGACATGTGCTAAGGTTGGCAGGGTCCTAATCGCTGAAGAGAAAAGATTCATACTTTGTCTTGTAGGTGATCTAGTATCCCTGGAAAGAAAGCAATTGAAATCTCAGCATTCTATCTGCCAGGACTTGTTACCAATGGAAAAGATAGTCTGATTTCTGATTTGTTTATTTTGAAAGCTATTTGATCATTCTGGCTCCCAGGCAAAGAGAAAGCTCTTTTTGGCCAACTAGGGCTAAAAGAACCTGACGAATGGTAAACCTATCTGCCTGCAAAGTCCCATCAGATCCACAGTTCACATTAAGCAAGATGGAGAGAAGTCAACAGAGCTTTATTTTTCTGATGAGAAGCCATGACCCAACCTTCATTTTCTCTTCTGTTCATAGACCCTTTCTTTTCTCTTGTACCACTTTCTCTTGATTTTTCATGTTTGAGTCAATCAGTCAATCAGCAAACCAATCAGCCTGCAGGGAAGCGATGCTGTATACTAATAGCAGGAATGGTGGTATTAACAGCGGTGATGGTGGCAGGAATCGTAGTAGTAGTAGTAGCAAAATAATAACTTCACTTGAGTGCTTACTATGTGCCACGCACCATGCTAATCCTCTAACATTTCAATCTATTTTATTATCCCAGAGGAGCTCATTACTTTTTGCACTGTCACACAGCTGGATAGTGGTGGAGTTGGGTTTGAAGCCAGGTCTGAGTCTAGACCCCTTACTCTTGCCCACCCACTGTGCCTTGCAATCTAAGATGAGTGGATTTGAAGTCAGACTAATGCAAGTTCAAATTCTACCATTTCCCAGCAGTGTGACCCCTCTGAGTGTCCTCATCTGCAAAATGGCATTAATAAAACCTACTTTCGCAGGTTGCCGTTAGCATTAGAGTGTACATATATTGCGCACCTAGTACCAAGCACTTACCTTATGTGAGGGCCTGCCCCTCCTGTTAGGCTTAATGGGTAAGGGAATAGACTCTGAGGTCAGTATTTGAGGTTCAAATGCTGGAACCACCACGTCTAGGTGCTTAGTGTCTCTGTGCCTCTATTTTCTCGTCTGAAAATGGAGCCATTGTGTAAGTGGGATTACGGGGGGCACACAACGCAGTAACACCTATAAAGCATTTACCAGAGTGTCTGATGAATAAGAAGAGCTCGAGCAACATGGACTGTTATCAGTATTATCATTTGATCCTCCACATCCTGAAGAGCACCTGGCTTGATGTACTTGGATGAATGCATTGGAATGAACGCTAGGCTCAGCAAGGGTTGCCCATAACGCACTCCTTTCCAATTCAGGATTAGTGTATGCATTCTGCCCATCTCACTGGATGCCTCCCTGGTGTTACATTCACCTGGTTACTCTGTTCCTCACCTCCCTAGGAAGGTGTCTCTGTGTAGGAAGGTGTCCCCCATGAAGAGGACGCTGTTGTGATGGATGGTTCTGTTGGAACTGCAGGGCATTGACAAACGCCAGCTTCATACATCACAGAGCCCTCAGGACTGGCACTCAGATGATGTATTATGTGAATACATCATCAGAACGCTGTCACCCTGGTGATGGATTCGGCAACAGATGGGGCTGTCATAAGAAGGAAGGAGAAGAGAGTGTAGGAGGAAGGGAAAACCTCTAGTTGATGAAGAGGAGGTCTTAACAGTGAGCTACAAAGTGCCCCAAGCTGTCTGGCTGATAAATGCTAAGAGGGTCCTGGGGACGGGAAAGGTGGCAGGGTACCACCGTGGATGGGTGATTAGCCTGAACACCTGGGGCCTTGGGGTCTAGTCGTGACTCATCTCACGACTCCTACTAAGCCCTCGTGACCTTCTCTCATCCACAAAGTGAGTATGCTATGGAGTACTGCTGAAAAGTGAGGTACAGTACTAAAGGGCTTTACATCAACAGTCTTATTTAATCCACAAAATTACCACATGCTATAGGCATTACTAAAATTATCCTCAATATTCATATAGGAAGCTGAAGCTTAAAGAGTTTAAATAACCTACCCAAGAACAAGTATAGGGAACAGATTCAAACACCAGCTGTCAGACTTCCAAGCCTATAGGATAAACCACTATGTTATTATGACCCAGCCCTTATGTAAATTAAGGGACTCTACAAAGGCTTGATCTCATTATGACCAGTATACAAGTCCACCCTGAGTACTAACTATTGAACTACAAAGTCCATTGTCCGTGCCTCAGCTTTTTAAAGATGGGCAGACTCTTGAAAACCCTGAATTCTTGAACATTTTTCTCTCCAAATATGAGGAATTCCTATGTCAACATGCTAGAATGGTGTTATTACAATGTCTTAGAGTATCATCTTCAGCAGATTCTCCATAGCTTTCATGTCTGGCATTGAATAGCAGTGGCCATGAGGGCAGGACATATAGTATTTGAGGGAAATATGTTTACGGTGTTCAAACGCCTCACCTCCCCTGGGACTTACACAGCCAACCACTTTGAGCCTACATGGAACAAGGTCTTGTTTGTCCAACTGCAACAGTTACCAGACAATAAATAAATTAGAGCAGCCCTCATGGTGTAGCTACTTACACATGAAGGGTAGGAGTGGCAGAAGGCTGTGTGACCTTCAGGAAAACCATGGAACTTGGAGTCAGAACACTTGGCTTATTGACTCACTAACCTCCTAACTGTAGGCAAAACATTTTTGTTTCTCATCAGTCTCCTAACCTTTAAAAAGGAAATCTCTAAGCTGAACTGTCACTGAGGTTTCCTCCAATTCTGCATCCTATGATTCTCTGAGCGTTAAGCTCTGCACTCACCTCGTGTGCAGACTTCCAGACTAGAGCAAAGGCTACCAAAACACTAGTGGAACGAAGTGCCTAACCCGTCCAGTGGCAGCTACTAGCATATGCACAAAGTGAAAGTGCTAACTCCACAGATTTGGATATTCACCCTGTAACGGTGAGGTTTAATTTCAGCAGAGAGGTTCCATATCACATAATGGTGTACCATTGCACTATGTTTTACTTCCCTTAGCAAATAAAGTATACAGGAAAAAAAATGAAAGGAACATACATTGTTTTATTGTCTTGTGAAATTGCTGGGTTTCAAGCCAATAGAATGCCTTGATGCTCAAGTTCTCCAGGGTGATACAAAGTGCAGTGCATCTCTGTTTGGGAAGCTAAATTTAATAAACAGAGTAATCCCCTGGCAGGCCCTGGGATTTTTCTAATATCCTGCTGGTGTCAAGGGAGAAGGGCTTGAGATGTGAAAAATAGCATAAGACCTTACAACCAAGACTTACTAGAAAGAGTCGCCCTTTAATTGAGGCATCTGCTTTTTGCATGTTGTGGTGCTGAACTGGAAATCACATTAATTGTGTGTGCGTTGTCTGTGAGCCTTGGGGTGGGTGCTGTGCACAAGTCGTCGTGCTGAACCAGAAGCCTCTAAATCCAGTGTGGCACTGACCAGTCTTAGGACACAGAGATCCCTATCTTTTCTCAGCTACCAAGACGTCCTCATCCTATACCCCTTCAGGGTATTTTAAATACACACTGATAAAATTTCTGCTAAAACATCTTATCAGATTACAACAGCAACAGTAATGATCATCATCGTCATCTTGCATTGTATATTTTTTATTATATGTTAGTCCTATAATAATGCCTCTGTAGAAAATGTCTCTGGAACTGTCTGTACTAAGTCAGGTTCCCTAGGAGCACAGCCTGAGTTGGAGGATGATTCTTATGCAAGTGATTTATTAATGCAGTACTCACAAGGGGAAGAGAGGTAGGGCAGGGAAAAAACCCAGACAAGGGTGAGGAGACCACATTCAGTGTGATCCCATGGGAAGCCTTGACGCACAGTGGTACCACCGAGTTGGTTCCACCTTGAGACAAGGGACCATCCTTTTAGTACCACTATGTCAGTCAGCTGCCGGCTGTGGTCTTCCCAGAGGAAAGGATACCTCTGGGAAAGGAAAGGTGACTCCCCTCAGACCCCAGGCAATTCTCCAAAAGAGGGCAGCCACTGCCACTGCCAGGATCTGGGAGATGGGCATACCAGCACGGTAAAGAGAATCCTAACCTGACCCCAAAAGCATCTATGACACTGTAAGTGCTTCACCCAGATTCTGGGATTCCTTCTACCATTTTCTTATACCCTGTTCCAGTTACTGCTGCAAAAAAAGTCACCCCCAAACCTTAGTGGCTTAAGACAAGAACCATCATTTATTTTGCTCCTGGTTCTGCAGCTCGGGCAGGGCACAGCATGGGAGGCTCATCCTGGCTCCATGCAGCGTCAGGCGGGTGCCTCAACCAGGAGATCCACTTCCAGGAAGGCTCACTCACATGGTTGGCAAACTAGGGCTGGCTGTCAGTAGGAGCTTCACCAGGGCTGAGGGCTGGAGTTCTTGATTCCCCTCTACATGTCTCCACGTGGCCTGAACTGCTTTAAAGCATTGTGGCTTGTTCTAAGGGCAAGTGTTCCGAGAGAGAGCTCTATAACTTCGTATGTCCCAGCCTCATAAGTCACATAGCATTGCTTCTGCTGTTGTCTGTTCATCATGGCAGTCACTATTGCCTCAAGTTAATAGACTGTCTGTAGCTCTTCAAAGGGAGTAGTAAAATCCTTGAAGAGTTTAAGGGATGGGAAATAACTGCTGTGGCCATTTTGGGGAAATACGATTTTGGAACATAATCCCCTCACCAACTTCTGTGTACTTTCTTTTTCTTTTAATGTTTATTTTTGGCTGTGTTGGGTCTTCATTTCTGTGCGAGGGCTTTCTCTAGTTGCGGCAAGCGGGGGCCCCTCTTCATCGCAGTGCGCAGGCCTCTCACTATCGTGGCCTCTCTTGTTGCGGAGCACAGGCTCCAGACGCGCAGGCTCAGTAGTTGTGGCTCACGGGCCTAGTTGCTCCGCGGCATGTGGGATCCTCCCAGACCAGGGCTCGAACCCATGTCCCCTGCATTGGCAGGCAGATTCTCAACCACTGCTCCACCAGGGAAGTCCTGTGTGCTTTCTTTTTTAGTGGCTGACACTTGTGACTCCTTTTGGAGAACTGCAAAGAGATCCAGGAGTGTCCAGGAATGTAGCCCTCCTAGGTCTGGGCAGGAGTATGAAAGCTCCTTGTTGCAATGAGAGGCAAACTCAGAGATGCGATATACATTCCAGAGCTTCTGTGCAGGATTAGGCCCAGGCTGTGGCTTCACTGAAGTCACACCCTTAGTTGGCGTCCTCCCCGCCTTACCCTGCTGCCCCCACTCCTTCTGCCAGGACCATTTCTGTATCATCTGCAGATAAATCCTCATCTCAGAATCTGCTTCTGAGGACCCTCACCTAAGACAGCCTCTCTCTTAGGAAGTCATAATACTTATTCACAAGGTCATTTATCTATTATTTAGACAAGTACCACTTTGTAATCTCCTGTTTCATCATCATTTATCTTGATGCTTGATTTCCCAAGCACTGGATGGTACTGTATGTATCTTATTTATCTCCATTTCCTCCCAGTTCTGAAAAATCAGGTGGGAATGCATCCTGTTCAACACTTACGCTGGTGCCAGCCACTCTTAACCTCTTTGTGGTCATTGTCCCGCCTAATTCTGAAAACAGCCCTTATGAAGAAGCTATTATTGGATCATCCTCATTTTATAAATAAGGACTGTGATGTTCAGAGACAGGGAAATTGTGCTACACCAACTCCAGGAGGAGCCATGGACAGGATATTCTCAGTGAAAGCGCTCCCAGGAATTCAGAGAGAGCGGTGCCCCCTAGAGTTGGGCGATATATTAGTTCTTCTCAGAGGGATAAAGACGCTTCCCTGAGATTACTCAGCTGGGGAGTAGCAGAGTGTGGATCTGACTCTCTGCTTCGTTCCAGAGTCCTCACCTTTATACGAAGCCAGGATGCCTTCTGGCAGTTAAGATTGGCGAATCATTTTTATTCTCTTTCTTTTGCCCCAAGTCAATTTTTTAAGGTGGTGTGATGAGGGAAATATTTTTAATAATAGTAAAATAAATTCTTGGTCACGTGAAAATAGCCTGCTCTATTCTGTAGTCAAAGTCTATGGCAGGAGAAGCCACTGGGGGCGGGGAGGTGATTCCGCATAAGATCCAATGACCTAAGAAGAGGCTATCTTCCAATGAGAGTGGAGTGGAAAGTTACCAGGAAAGGGATCTGGCCCTGGTGAACCAAAGAAAATACAAATTGTCTGCCAAGTGAAGCCACGTTTTTCTTTTCTGATTTTCTAGCTGGCTGCCTCCCTCGCTGCTTTTTCTGCAACAAGCACCTCTACAACTGTGATGGTTACAGGGTGGGAGGGGGGGTGATATGCTCTAGCCTGATGCCTCATCTCAAGTGTCAGCCTCCCAATCTGAAAAACTGAGGTGTCAGTTCCAGAAACTGCTGTCTTCAGAAGTGACATTGTTGGACCATTGTGCTCTTGACAGAGAAAAGAACCCCATATGAATCTCCCAGTGTAACTGACGGGCCATTCCAAGCTATGAAGAACCTGGGTATTGGAGACAGACAGACCCGAGTTTGATTCCCGGTTCCAACAACCTACCCACCGTGTCCCTTTAACCTTGGAAGCCTCAGCTTCCTCTTCTGTAAGATTGGGATTTGTGATGTAAAGGTAAATGGGACAATGGATACTAATCAATTGAGTGTTTGGAGCATATCGAGCTATTGTTATTGTTTTTGCTAGTCATCATTGTTATTAGTCATGAGGCCATTCTAGATTCAAAATCATCAGCTGCACTTCTACTTAAATGAAAAGTCCAAATTAATTTGATTTTCCCTTAAACCCTTTTGGCTATAATTTTTCTTATCCCTAATAACCTCTCATCTTACAACTCTCCTTCCCCCCAATAAACACACACACATACACACACGCCAACTTGTGGGCGTCATTAAATGATATTATCCAAGCCAGTTGTTGGAGTCCACAATTTCTTCCAGGTAAGTATTACAGCAGCCAGTTAGTGACAGGGCTGCAGTTAAAACTGCAGGAAACGATCACCTGAAAGGCAGCACATGATTATTTTTTTTGAAATGATTGCAGTGCCTTACATCTCTGTGGTACATTATCACTTATCATATTCCTTTGGCATTCATCATATCACATGACCCTCTCAACATCCTACGTGGTAGGTACAATTACTAGGCAAAATGACTTGCCCAAGGTCACACAGCCAGCCACAAAGCGGGAGAGCTCAGGCTCAGACCTAATTGCATCTGCTTCCAAACCTGGTGCCCTTTCCACTCTACCTTTTTGCCTGCTAGCATTGTCTGAGCATTTAACAGCAGACACTCCTCCCGTGGCTGGCTGATTCTAGGGCAGATCAGTAATAACCCAGCAGGTCCCATCAGGCATTGCTGAGTTTAAGATGTTGAAGCAGAAAGAGTTTGGGGGAGAGAAGCAAGTCCCCTCCCCACCGCCACTCCAGGAGCCTGACACACATCTCTGTGCTCAAAGATGTCACCATTAATGTCCTTTCCCCCAGAAGATTCAGGCAGGGGAGCTGGGTAAATCCATCATGGCCCTGAACATAATGTTGATGAATGATCTCATTAACCTGGCAGCGTGTCCCACGTTGACAGCAGCCCTGATCCTTTGCATGAAGCCTGGCTTAGCATCCTCATCTTCCTCCCCCATCCCTAATGATAGTCCCATCCCCATGGCTGAGTCCCCCAGCCCGACCATGCGCTGGGCTACAGTGCCTCACATAATCACTGCCCTCCCTACACACAAGCCTGAGAGCTGGTTAATATCAACTTCAATCATATAGAGACACTGAGAAACAGAGGAATTAGATGATTTTTCCAAGTTCCAAGGGACTTCAGTTCACATCTGGCTGACCCCAAAGCCCTGTTCTTATCTCAACCCAGTACCAACTTTTCTAGACTCTTTAGCAGTTTTCAAAGCCCTTTTTATCCATTATCTCATGCAGTCACCCAACCAACCCCATGGGGCAGACCTTCTCACAACACGACTTGGTAAGAAACTTGACAAACTGGTTTAAAATGTGTATATAAGGATGAAACTTCAAAAATAGCTAAGGACATTTGGGAGGTTAAAAAAGAGAGGGGAGAGAGGGTGACTCACCCAACCTGTTATTACGACATCTTACAAAAACCATAGTAATATAAACAAGATGGTACTGACACAAAAACAAAGAGGCCACTGGGACAGAATATATAGTACATGACAGAGAGCTAGAGGAAGAGAGAGAGAGAGAGAGAGTAATTTGATATATGATAAAAGTAGAATGACAAATCTGTGGAGGAGAATAATGGATTACTTTATAAACATTTAGGCTATTCAGCAATTATTATACATATAATAAATTTATTTATAGAGAAGGGTGAATCACGACCACATACCATGCACAAAAACAAGCTCCAAATACATTCAAGGTATGCCTTTCCTATTTAAACAAAAGTAAAATGGAAATTGTTTTGTGACCTCAGGAGATAGAGTGATTTCTTAGGTGGAGCTTCAAAAGCACAAATTTTGGGCGGGGGTATTACTGAATGTTTTAACTCCATGACAAATTTAAGACCTGTTTTCAAGGAAGGACATCAATGACAGCTGGCAACTGGGAGAAGATATTGTCAATATCAGAGAAGGAGAAAAGAAATTGACCAGAATGCGTATGCTAGGAGGCCACAACTCCCAGTATTTAGGGAAATAAAAGTGAAAGCAACAATGAGATGGCATTTTATATCCTTCAGATGGGCAAAAATTCTCTCTGGGGAGGATATTCTGTATGGGGAAATGGCAACTCTCGCTGTATCACCAATGACAGTGTAAATTCCTACAGTTCCCCTACAGTATTAGAGTAACGAGGCTTTATTGCCTATGATCCGGCAAACCAGCTCTTGTATACATATTCTGGAGAAATCCTTACAGAGGTCCATAAGGAAACACATAGGAGGACAATCAATTCAGCTTTGCTTGTGGTAGCGTGGTTGGAAGAAACCTAGATGTCCATCTCTAGGGAAACAGATAAATCTGGTATAAGGGATTGTGAAATACCATGAAGCATTCGGAAGTATGATGTAGATTTACACATGGGAACAAGGATGGATCTCAAATACAACACTGAGCCAATCAGAAAAGGAGAATTAAAACACAACGCCATGTATGCAAATTTTCAAAAACACCCACCCAAAGCAAAATCCAATGATGCACACGTATCTAACTAAATATCAGAACACTAGAGTGGCAAGTCATACAATTAGACAATACAGAGAGTGCCTGTGAATTGGGAGAACAAGAGGAGGGTGGGGATGATAAAGGGATAAATAATAAAATAAAATCGGATCAGTGCAAAATCTGATTCTAACAGTATGTCATAGATTGAAAGGGATCAAGTTCACTGTGTGCACATGAAGTACAGGAATCAGGTGATAAAAAGAAGTGGAGGATGGCAGGGGAGACAAAGAAACAGGAAATATTAGATCCTCACCACCCACCTAAAAAAGAAAAGACGGTAAAAACTGGAGGCTCAAGGGTTTCAATAAAGGAAGAACTGAGGCAAAGAAGGAGAACTATTTTGGGGGCAGTTTTAGAAGAGCATCAGAGAGAATCATACCGGAGGTTTGGGAGTCTATCACTCAAGCTGTACATGACAGGAAAGAGAATGCAGTGAGTGTGGGCCAGGTCAGCACACAGGGACCTGCCAGTCTCTGGCTAGAATGATCCCTAGCAAAGCCACTGAGAGAAAAACCAGTGTCCTGGGAAGAAGATTAAAGAAAGCCTCTGGGGCCCATGGAGCCTTCTCCTTCAATTAAGTCGGGTGCATCCCTACCCTGAAGCTAAGTCACCTCAAGTTTCTCATATAAGATGGACTTGGAACGCAAATGACCTTGGTTTGCCTCCCTACTCCATCAATTCCTGGTCTTGTAATCTCGGACCAATTCTTAGCCTCTCTGAGCAGAATGGAGATAATCACAGTTGCTACTCCCAAGAGCCATGATGCTTAATTGATATGATCCATGCAAACGTTAACATAGTGCTTGACATGTAGAAAATGTTTGTTCGGAAATGGAGGTTGGGGCGATGGGGTTGGGGGAAGGCTGCAATCTGCAACTGTTATATTTTTATTATAATCACAGCCCAGTCGTTCGATGTTCCTGGAAACCCCCTGCATTAGGTAGGAGGGGTCCTGGATCCGAACCCCCAGCTTTCCCACCAATTTTCTGGGAGGTCTTGAACAATCCCCCTTAAACTCATGGGCCTCAGCCTCCTCCGTGGCCAGTGGACTGGCTCATTCTCTCCTGCAGCCTTGCTGGGCAGCCCTCAGGGTCCTGGCCTAGCGGTCAGAAGGAAGACTATGGAGCAGCCGTCCTTTCAGGGTCAAGAGCTTTAAATATTTCTGCCACTAAGTCGGGTGAAATCATGATAAAAATGCCATTTGCAGGGCTTCCCTGGTGGTGCAGTGGTTGAGAGTCCGCCTGCCGATGCACGGGACACGGGTTCGTGCCCCGGTCCGGGAAGATCCCACATGCCGCGGAGCGGCTGGGCCCGTGAGCCATGGCCGCTGAGCCTGCGCGTCCGGAGCCTGTGCTCCGCAGCGGGAGAGGCCACGGCAGTGAGAGGCCCGCGTACCGCAAAAAAAAAAAAAAAATGCCATTTGCAGGTGAAGATCATTTCACACTTCAGACAACCCGAGGACACACAGGCATTGTTATTATTCATTATTTTTATTAGGATTATTCCATTTTACAGAAGAAAAACTAAGGATCGAGATTGTTGATGGGGACTTGTCCAAAGTCACAGGGGGGGCAATATAAGAGCTGAGATTGAAACGTTTGAAGCTCTGTTCCTGCCTGCTGAACGATGTTCCTGGTGAAAGATAAGAAAGGGGCTGGAAGCTGAGTCTGGAGATGCAGGAGAGCAGAGGCAGGTGTCTGAAAGGCTGGGACTGGAAGGCACGCAGGGCAGGTGCTCTAAGCGCTGACCCCAGGCACTGACTGTAGTGTCTCTCCCTGTGTAAACAGGGTGGGTGAGGGCTGGGACTGACAGAGCTGGTGACACTCCGAGGTGTTCTGTATTGCTCTTAAAGAGGCAGAATGACAGCGCAGGAACAAGATCTGTAACAGAGCACACCTCCCAGAAACCCATCCGTGGGAGCAAGGGGAGGTCAGCCCGGTGCTAAGAGGGGTGTGAAGGGTCAGGAGAGATGACCCCACACGTCTAGCAACCAAGTCACTGACGACTGGAAAAAAATGCATGATGTGAGAGTTGTGAGTTAAGTTTTATTTGGGGCAAAATGAGGACTATAGCCCGGGAGGTAGCATCTCAGATAGCTCTGAGAAACTGCTCCAAAGAGCTAGGGGAGGAAGGTCAGTATATATGCGATCTTGGTGAAGGGGGAGCGCATGCAGTCAAGCACATAGTTTTTGCAGAAGGTTGCTGCTGGTCTCAGTTACTGCTGGTCACAAGGAGCAGACATCACCGAGAAGGATTTTAGTGCTTTTCTAGATGCAAGAATTGGGCTCATAAAATCTTCTCCTGAAAATATCTAACTATCTGAAGACCTGTTGTCCCAGTTTTTCCCAGAGCACAGAGTGCCTCATTCGTGATCTCCACCCTGAACTCCTTTCAGGGGGTGTTGAAGGTCAGCAGCTGCAGCAGCTCATGATTGAATCCTTGTAGAGGCAGGTGGCAAGTGACTTGCCATCACCACTGTGTGTCCCCTTTGACCCTCTGCCTCTTGCCCATCAGTCCTTTCAGCTCCAGACCCATCAGCATTTATGGCTGCAGGTAACCCACTTTGTCACATACGAACGTCATACCAAGAAGAGGCAGTTTACCTCGTCTTTGAACCATTGTCCTCCCAACAGTATTACGGGACACGTCCACCTCCCAGCATGGCTCTGAGGACTCACTGAGCATTCATTTAGCACGATCCCTAGAACATAGTCAGCACTTAATAAAGGGAGGCAGCTCTTACTATTACTGGTGAAGAAAAGCAAGTAGGTTGAATCATGAAAGACACCCCACCCCTCTACCCAGAGGCTCAGGTTGCCTTACAATGTGATGATCAGTGTTCCCTGTCCCAGAAGGAGGAGACCAGCAGGATTGATACACGACACTTGTTAAAGAACTGCAGGCAGACTTCATTCATGGGCTCTATCGTGATAGGTGAAGCGACCATGAGATGCGGTTTGCAGAGATTGGGCTCAACTACAAATGCAACAAGGGAAAAATAGGAATTGATGGCCAAGGAGCAGTGTGGGGATCACTGAATGGAAAATTACGAAGAGGAAATACCAGGGTGGGGAGAATTCTGGCGAAACCGACCTAACAGGATTCTTGCTGAAAGCAGGCCAGGGTGATCAGACATCACCTGGGGGATGGTGGGGTGTGAGGAATTTGATTGGATATCGAGAGTGATCAGTTATTGAGGATGGGGAATTCTGGCTAAACTGACTCATCAGGATTCCTGTTAAAACTGGACAGTGCAGAGATGAACACAGAGGCCCCAAAGTCAGGACTAGTTGAGAAGAGAATTCAGAGAAGCCTGACTAGTTTGGTCAAGGAGAGAGTCTTTGTCACTGCTCCCCACCCCCACACCCTCATACATCCAAAACGTTTCCCCGGGAATCCCAAACTCAGCTTCACCCAAGGCATTTGGGTGCAAATACATACTAAATGCGCGTGCCAAAAATTCCTCGCAGGGCTTGCCTGTATGTCCAGATCTTCTAGCACCAACTTGTGCTTTGTTTGACCCCAAGCCTTAAAAATGAGAGTTCCTCAAATTTCTCCAAGCCTTAATTTGTTGCTGCAGAGACTCACTTCAACCTCCCTGCTGGGACACCGCCATGTTTGGCTCCCAGGGACCCACTGCACAGAGACTGATCTAAATGGAAAACATAAGGCCTTTGCTTGTCAGATCCACAAACCCAGGCCTGTTGCAGGGCTTGGAGTTTTCATGGAAACCTGCTTTCAAGTGCTGGACATCACTTAATAATATCAGGGACTGGTGGAGGGAGGGTTAAATTAGGAGTTTGGAATTAACAGATACATACTACTATATACAAAATAGATAAACAACAAGGACCTACTGTATAGCACAGAGAACTATGTTCAATATCTTGTCATGATCTATAATGGAAAAGAATCTGAAAATGAATATATATATGTATATATGTGTGTATATATATGTATATATGTATACATAAATATAATTAAATCACTTTGCTGTACACCTGAAACTAACACAACATTGTAAATCAACTATACTTCAATAATAATAATAATAATATCAGGGCTAACTTTCATCCACCTCTTATTACACACCTAGAGCTGATTTAAGGGCTTTACATTATCCTACTCACTTGATCTTCAATCCTAAGAGGTAGATACTTTTGGTGTCTCTATTTCACAGATCAGAAAACTGAGGTTTGGAAAGGGGTAGCTTTAAAGAGGCAGCCTTTAAAGGGTGGTGATCCCAGCTGGCTGAACCTGGGGCTTTTACCCAATATGCCGTACTGAACAGTCAAGATAGCCAGTAAAGGATGTGCAGCGTACCCAAAACGGCCATCAGGAATACCTCTGAGTTACAAAGAGTGTCCAGAAGAGAGAAGAAAATAATTTAGAGGAGCCAGGAGAGCAATTCTTTCACAGTGAAATTTTTACTGGGGTTAAGGTTCTGTGCAAGGGTCCTTCTGGAAAGAGGTGTGATGGTGTGTATTGGGCGTGGTGAGGGTGTGGAGAAAGTATGTGAGGGGTCTGTAGGTGTGGGAAGAGTGGGTGGGAGAGTGAGGGGAGAGGGAAACATGAAGGAGAGACAAAGATGGGGTGAGAAATCATTGAGAGAAGTGAGTACGTAATGTGAGTGAATGGTGAATGTGTGTTTGTGGTGGGTTGTGTGAGTCTATAAACAGAGCAGTGTTAAGCTTGTGATGAGTGTGTCAGGGGGGTAGAAGAGGAGGCTGGGGAGTGTGTGAATGATGTAGGTGTGTGATGAGAAGGTGATGTTTGTGATGGAGTTGGGTGTGAGGATGTTGGCATAGGCAGAGCATGAGTGTCTGCAGTTGTATGGTGTGTGTGTGTGTGTGTGTGTGTGTGTGTGTGTGTGTGTGTGTGTGTGTGGACTTGTGCAAAGCAGCCCGCCTCCTAGCCTCCTTGGCCAACCTTGTGACACCAGTGATCCTGAGAACAACTAAAGATTCACCAGAGACCTGCCCCAAGTTCACACTATGTTTCATGTCTCAGCTGGGTACCGCTGAAGACTGGATGCTGCAGCTTTAAGTAGCTACGGTAGAAAAGCCTGGAACAAGGCTGTCAACAGTCCCTAGGTGTGGGGAAACATTCATGGTTTAAAAAGAAGCTTTGTTTGACCACCAATTACTCCTGCTTTTGAAAATGCTTTTGCTTGCATTTGATTAAGTTTTAAAAGGGCAGCTTAATACCTTCTGCCTTGCCTGGAACTGCAATTTCCCTCTCCCTCCAAAGGGTCTCTGTGAATTCAAGCATCATCCCTCTCTCTACACTCAGACCTTGGGGATTGGGTTGGGATTCCAAGTGACAAAGCCCGCCCTCTACAGGGTGGTTCTTGTTAATGAGAACCCTCTTCCCTCAATCTTCCAGAAAGTTGGGCTCACTGAGGGTCAGTCACAGGCTAGAAGCAAAGTGTATATTATCACCTACTGCAGAGATTTCAAACCTTTTCTGGGTCATGAACTCCTTGGGGCATCTGATGAAAGCCACTGACTTTCTCCCAGACATAGACACACATGTGAGAATGCATGAGAGACTTTGCATGCAACTCCTAGAGTTGATGTCTGTGACTGGACTCCCTAAAAGCAGGATCTGAGGTGGGGAGTCCTTGTGTAAGTGACTTATATGGATGGAAAGCCCTTGGGACAAACTTGAAAGGAAATGAAGGTAGCAGGATGGGGCAGGGAAAGAATCTAAGCAAAGAAATGGGTTCAACTGAAGTTCAGCCTGATCCCACGAGGGGCTCTGGAGTGTGTTTATGACCAGTGAATGGTCCCACTGTGAAGCAAAGAGGGAGATCATCTGTATCCCCCTATATTCAGTCATTGGCTATATGTCTTTTTCTTTCATGGCATTTGTAGAAAAGGCAGCATCCATTGGCCAAGGGCAATTCTGCACAGAAGGATAAATTCTCCAGTGATGTGCTGGAAGCAGCTCTCACTCACAGAACTCAGTTAGGTGCACCTCATTCCAGTGCTGCATTGGGTGGCATCATCTTAGCAGTTTGGAATCAGCTACAGTGGGAGTATTTACACCACAGAAATAGGCCAAAGCTACCCATCAGGAGATTTATTTCTTCTCTTGGAAACCTGGTTGTTACCAGTTACTGGCACAGCACTGTGTGTATCTTTTAATAGTTTCACCCAACACTCGTTTTGGGTGGATGCACTGCCCCAGTAAAGCACATCTGAATGGGTCCCCAACACGTCAACTACGATATCATGGACCCCCTTGAAATCAGTTAGTGGGCTCCAGTTTAAAAGTCCCTTCTAGAGAGAAATAGAGTCTGACATCCCTGCCCTGACATTCAAGGCCTTTCACAATCTAGTCTCAGCCCTCTTCATCCTGATGTAGCGTCTCCTAACTGATTTCCACACATTCAGACATTTCCCTTTCAACCCGCCTTAAGCAATAATGCTAGAGCAATCGCTCTCAAACACAGATCTAACTCTGTCGCTTCCCTGCTTAAAAACTTTGCATAATTCCCTGCTGCCCAAAGGCAATAACCATTGGCAAAGCATCAATGCCGTTCAAAATCCAACCTTAATAAGCATTTGAGGCACAGCTCCTATTTCGAATTCTACTCCGCACATCCTTGCTCCAGATGCGTCTTTTGACTGGTTGCTCCCTCACACATCTTTAAGGCCATATCTCTGCCTCTGCCTGTGTCTACAACACTCCTTCTCCATCTCTGCCTCAGGAATCCCTCCCCCAAAGCTCAGTGTCACCTGAACCATGTAACTTCCCTGACCATCCAGGACAAAGGCAATCGCGCCGTCCTCCTCCACATTTCCAGAACACTGTATCACACCTCATCCCTAGCCTGTTCATTTGTAATTGACGGAAGTCTCTCTCTATCATTAGCCCATGCTCTCTGCCAATGCACAGACAATGTCGTGTTCACTTCTGCATCTTCAAAACTTAGCCGAGGGCCTGGCACACAGGAGATCCTCCAAATGCTGATTTTAGATGCAAAACACTGTTACTGGTGCTTTGAAGTCTAGGCTCCTAATCCTGAAACAAAGAGTCAGGCCATTATCCTGGGATATGTCATATGAAAGGGTGGTAGAAAGAGGAGCAGCAATGTGGTAGGGGAGGACAGAGAAATTCTGAGGGTTTTTTCTCCCCAAATCTCCTGTTCTAGTGGCAGAGAGCTCCCAAAGCCATCTGATCAGCAACACAGCTGACCTAATACTGCGAGATGACTCCCCTTTGAGGAGGAAGAATGACATTTATTTCCTCTTCTGAAGGCCTACTTGTAAGGTAGACAGTTTATAGAAACTCTCCCCTGCCTGCCCAGGGTATTTGGAGATATATTAAATAATAGAGGAGGTGAGTTTTAACGACCCACGCAGCTGTCAGCCTGTGTGTTTCCTCCCCTCTGCTGGGCGGATATCTTTATGAATATAACATGTTACTTGAGATGGACTCTTTATAGGTTCTAGGTCATGGCCAAAACCTAAGTAACGTGCTTTGAGATTATTTCAATTGCTTGTAAGGAGAAATGCTTTGATATTTCCAGCTTGCTTCAGAAGGGGGATTTTTGCTGATACGGCTTGAAGGCTATTACCTTCTGGGAAAAAAGAAAATATTCTGGGGGATCTGCTGGAGCAGAAGAGTGAGGCGATGTGCTGGACCCTTGTTCACCCTGTCCTCCGCACTGGGAGGCTGCCCAAAATGGACCACATCAGTGGGATCCCTGGCTTCTGGATGGGTCAGCCAATGGCCTTCCACCCTGGCGCTCTCCATGGAAAATCACATTCGACTAACTCTGTCCTTGGACTGAAAATCACTATTCCTCTCAAAACAGCCTCCACTGCATGACGTTTTCTACCCCTTGCCCTCCAGATTTAGGAGTGGTAACCGTTCTACTATTCCTAGCTCTGGGCTACAGCACATCCCTATGGTTCCCTAAACTTCACTCTCACTTATGGAAGTGGTCCCTTAACTAAGTCTCCTAGGATGTCCCCAACTTTTGCGTGTCACCTGTTTTGTCTTAGGGCCCTGACAGATGCTGTGTGAATGCAAATGCCAGATGAACCTTTGAATCCTGGCTCTCCCACTGCCATACGATTGGGAGCAAGGCATTTCATGCCTGACACCTCCATGTCCGCAACTGTAAAACAAGAAAAAAATAATACCACCATGAAGGACTATCTGAGTATCAGATGAGTCAGTGTAAGGAAAGTACCCAGACAAGTCCTGGTCCTATGAAAGGGACTCGAGAAATCCAAGTTGTCTCCCTTTCACCCCATTCTCCCTGCTCCGACATTTTCCCTTGTCTCATAACAATGGGAGGCTTTGGATGAATTAAATGCTCTTGTCCATTGCATGAGTCAGAAACAAGTAACAAAACGGAGTGATAAATTTACCTGGACCACAGACAGCAGCCTTTTTGTGCTTGTCAATAAAATGTTTAAAATAGGACTTGATTTTCTTTCACTTTAAAGAAGGTTATTAACTGGCTTAGATCTACCCAAGCAATAGAGATGTGTGTTGTCCACATTACTCACCAGGTTTTTAATCAGCACGCAGGGCTCAGCCAGCCGCCGTGGTGGGGACTGAAATGGCTCAGGGAGCTAGCTGTCTGGGTGACGAGGGGAGACAAGGGCTTCTTGCCGAAGACGTTGATAAATGGGAGAACTCAACTCCAGCCCCAGATCATCCACAGATGGTTTGCTCATTTTAATTGCTACCCGCCCCTAATCCTCCTCGCATTCCAACATTTCCAGCAGGCAAATGGAAAAGAACTCAGGACAACGAGCAGTGCCAGTGCAGCAACGGCTGCAAAGAACTATCCTTTGCCCTTAAAAGCACCAAAAATGCATTTGGTTATGCCAAGCTTGGAGAGCTAACCACTTAGGTCCTTTCCTCTTATATGTATTTCCCCGCAACTTTTTTTTTTTTACATCTTTATTGGAGTATAGTTGCTTTACCATGGTGTGTTAGTTTCTGCTTTATAACAAAGTGAATCAGCTATACATATACATATATCCCCATATCTCCTCCCTCTTGCATCCGCCTCCCACCCTCCCTATCCCACCCCTCTAGGTGGTCACAAAACACCGAGCTGATCTCCCTGTGCTATGCAGCTGCTTCCCACTAGCTCTCTGTTTTACATTTGGTAGTGTATATATGTCCATGCCACTCTCTCACTTCATCCCAGCTTACCCTTCCCCCTCCCAGTGTACACAAATCCATTCTCTACGTCTGCGTCTTTATTCCTGTCCTGCCCCTAGGTTCTTCGGCACCTTTTTTTTTTTTTTTTTAGATTCCATATATATGTGTTAGCATACGGTACTTGTTTTTCTCTTTCTGACTGACTTCACTCTGTATGATAGACTCTAGGTCCATCCACCTCTCTACAAATAACTCAATTTCATTTCTTTTTATGGCTGAGTAATATTCCATTGTATATATGTGCCACATATATACAATGAGTTTATTTTTGTGTATGGTGTTAGGGAGTGTTCTAATTTCATTCTTTTACATGTAGCTGTCCAGTTTTCCCAGCACCACTTATTGAAGAGGCTGTCTTTTCTCCATTGTATATTCTTGCCTCCTTTATCAAAAATAAGGTGACCATATGTGCATGGGTTTATCTCTGGGCTTTCTATCCTGTTCCATTGATCTATATTTCTGTTTTTGTGCAAGTACCACTTGTCTTGATTACTGTAGCTTTGTAGTATAGTCTGAAGTCCGGGAGCCTGATTCCTCCAGCTCCATTTTTCTTTCTCAAGATTGCTTTGACTATTCGGGACTTTTGTGTTTCCATAAAAATTGTGAAATTCTTTGCTCTGGTTCTGTGAAAAATGCCATTGGTAGTTTGATAGGGATTTCATTGAATCTGTAGATTGCTTTGGGTAGTATAGTCATTTTCACAATGTTAATTCTTCCAATCCAAGAACATGGTATATCTCTCCATCTGTTTGTATCATCTTTAATTTCTTGCATCAGTGTCTTATAGTTTTCTTCATACAGGTCTTTTGCCTCCTTAAGTAGGTTTATTCTTAGGTACTTTATTCTTTTTGTTGCAATGGTACATGGAAATGCTTCCTTAATTTCTCTTTCATATTTTTCATCATTAGTGTATAGGAATGCAAGAGATTTCTGTGCATTAATTTTGTATCTGCTACTTTACCAAATTCATTGATTAGCTCCAGTAGTTTTCTGGTAGCATCTTTAGGATACTCCATGTATAGTATCATGTCATCTGCAAACAGTGACACTTTTACTTCTTCTTTTCCAATTTGTATTCCTTTTATTTCTTTTTCTTCTCTGATTGCTGTGGCTAAAACTTCCAAAACTATGTTGAATAATAGTGGTGAGAGTGGACAACCTTGTCTTATTCCTGATCTTAGAGGAAATGTCTTCAGTTTTTCACCATTGAGAATGATATTGGCTGTGGGTTTGTCATATATGGCCTTTATTATGCTGAGGTAAATTCCCTCTATGCCTACTTTCTGGAGGGCTTTTATCATAAGTGGGTATTGAATTTTGTCCACAGCCTTTTCTGTATCTACTGAGATGATCATATGGTTTTTATTCTTCAATTTGTTAATATGGTGTATCACATTGATAGATTTGCATATATTGAAGAATCCTTGCATTCCTGGGATAAACCCCACTTGATCATGGTGTGTGATCCTTTTAATGTGCTATTGGATTCTGTTTGCTAGTATTTTGTTGAGGATTTTTGCATCTATGTTCATCAGTGATATTGGCCTGTAGTTTTCTTTCTTTGTGACTTCCTTGTCTGGTTTTGGCATCAGGGTGATGGTGGCCTCATAGAATGAGTTTGGGAGTGTTCCTCCCTCTGCTATATTTTGCAAGAGTTTGAAAAGGATAGGTGTTAGTGCTTCTCTAAATGTTTGATAGCATTCACCTGTGAAGCCATCTGGTCCTGGGCTTTTGTTTGTTGGAAGGTTTTTAATAACAGTTTCAATTTCAGTACTTGTGACTGGTCTATTTATATTTTCTGTTTCTTCCTGGTTCAGTCTTGGAAGGTTGTTCTTTTCTAAGAATTTGTGTATTTCGTCCAGGTTGTCCATTTTATTGGCATGTACTTGCTTGTAGTAATCTCTTATGATCCTTTATATTTCTGCAGTGTCAGTTGTTACTTCTCCTTTTTCATTTCTAATTCTATTGATTTGAGTCTTCTCCCTTTTTTTCTTGATGAGTCTGGCTAATGTTTTTTTGATTTTGTTTATCTTCTCAAAGAACCAGCTTTTAGTTTTATTGATCTTTGTTATTGTTTCCTTCATTTCTTTTTCATTTATTTCTGATCTGATCTTTATGATTTCTTTCCTTCTGCTAACTTTGGGGTTTTTTGTTCTTCTTTCTCTAATTCCAGTAACTTTTTTGAAATGAAAACACAGACAGACCTTAGAGATATTGAGGTGGTTCAGTTCCAGACCACCCCAATAAAGTAGATATTGCAAGAAAGTGAGTCACGTGAATTTTTGGTTTCCCAGTACATATAAAAGTTATGTTTACACTATACTGTAGTCCATTATGTGTGCAATAGCCTTATGTCTAAAAATAATGATGTACACACCTTAATTTAAAATACTTGATTGCTAAAAATGCTAACCATCATCTGAGACTTCGAGTCATAATCTTTTTGCAATAGTAACTTCAGAGATCCCTGATCACAGATCACCATAACAGATATACTAATAATGAGAAAGTTTGAAATATTGCATGAATTGCCAAAATGTGGCAGAGAGACATAAAGTGAACAAATGTTGTTGGAAAAATGGTGCCAAAAGACTTGCTTGATGCAGGGTTACCACAAACCTTCAACTTGTAAGAAACACAGTATCAGCAAATCGCAATAAAGCTGAGTGCAATAAAATGAGGTCTGATTGTACCATGATCTTCTTCCCCCAAAGTTTATATAAACAATAAAAGGGGAAAGAAAATATTAGAGTTAGTTCTTTTCAGAGCAAGAAGAGAGACAAAGCTGGGATGCCCTTGCAAAGATTGGTCGAGGACTCTGCAGTGTCCTCTTAAACACATCCTTTGCCCAGCCCTACCCAACTCATCCTGAAAAACGGCCAGTTATGCCCTAGCTCTTCAGAACCATTTTCATGGAGGTGTTCTTTGCACCCTCAGGAAGTTCCGAGTTTAAGACATATTTGGATTGAATAAGAGAATAATGACACTTTCATTTATTCATCCATTCTATTAAGTGACATTCCCCCTATGCTGTGGATAACCACCACCCTGGTCTTCATGAAATTCATAGTGGGGAAGCTAACAGAGCAATGACATTTCTTTATAAATTGTCTCATTAAGGGAGGGTGTGATGAAAAGTCTCAAGCAAAATATCACAAGGCAACTTTTCGCACATGTGCGTACAGCTCTTCCGCCAGCCCCTTATACCTGAATTCTCCATAATCTTGATTATGTCCAGGTCGAGAAAAGGCCTGGACATATTCCCGAACATTCCAGAAGGCTCGTACAATGAACCTCGTGACAATAAGCAACTTATTTAGCCTCTTAAAATATCAGCTTCCGGGCTTCCCTGGTGGCGCAGTGGATGAGAGTCCGCCTGCCGATGCAGGGGACACGGGTTCGTGCCCCAGTCCGGGAGGATCCCACATGCTGCGGAGCAGCTGGGCCCGTGAGCCATGGCCGCTGAGCCTGCGCGTCCAGAGCCTGTGCTCCGCAACGGGAGAGGCCACAACAGTGAGAGGCCCGCGTACCACACAAAAAAAATATATATCAGCTTCCTCATCTACACAATGAAGACAGTCTGACTGACCTCATGGACTTGCTGTGAATGTTCATGAGTTACACTCAAAGCCCTTCTCCTGGTGCCTGGAACACAGCAAGCAGACGACAAAGGCAAGTCCTTGCCATTTATCAATCGTCATCGTCGCTATTTTCATAATCTTTACCATTTCTATTTTTGTGGCTTCTTCACAACTTATACAGAACCAACACATTAATATGAAAAAAAACTCCACAAATGCTCACAACACCTGATGAGTGTGCAGAGAGACCAACCTGCATAAATGCTGAGAATACTACTGAACTCCCCCTAATGACACCCAAGAAAAGGCCAAGATATTAGAGAAATGAGCTCAACATCTCACTGGGCAAATCAATGACCACAAGACACTGAAGAAGAACAAAGGAAGAAGACAAACCCAAGCAGGTGTGAAGACCCACCTCAAGTCCTCAGCCCGTCTAGGGAATGGAGACATTCATCTTTCTCCCCACATCTCAGACCCTCTGCTGACACCCCCAGCCGGCCCCCCTAAGAGAGGATGAGTTGCTCATTTGATTGCTCTGAGCCCTGTACTTCCGCTGAGCCACATTCACTGCTGGATGTAGTTATTGTGCCTTAAAGGTCTGCATCCTTGAGTGGATCTCCCTCTGGTTTTGTACCCCCATTGTCAGCACATCTAGACAGGATACAGCAAGCAGGGGACTTCAATGAACCCTCCTCCGGGCTCAATCCACATTCCGCGCCTAACATTTTATTGCCACGCACTAGGGGGTTTGGGGTGCTTACCCAGCTATTTAAAAGGCAGTACTTTCTTTCCCATTTAGCCGTTGCTTTTTGCACATACTGTACTTTCCTTACTCAGGAATCCTTGGGAGAGCAAGACTGAATGTTGGGGCAGAATTGGAGCATGCCTTTGTTTGGGTTCCCCCAGAAGCAGACCCCTGAGACAGTAATCTGAGTACAAGCTGTTTTACTGAAAGTTCATGGAACGCTGGACTGAAAGTGGAGAAATAATACAGGGGAAGGAAAGCAACCAATAAAAGGTACATTAACAACCCCATTTCCACAGTGGGCGGCTGAAGCTTAATCCCACAGGAAAACTTTGCAGAAAGGTATAAAATGCATGCCTTAGTGTTGGGGAGCTGGGTTATATATACATACCCACTCCAATCAGACATTGGGTGAGGACTGCTCCTGGGGCTGTTAATTCCCTGGCACATCCAGCCTGCCTTGCCCATGAGCAGAATGTCTTTCCAGAAAGGCAGAGGACATGGAGGGAAGCAGAGGGTCCTGTTCTGGGAAGGCCCCATAGGGTCCTGCTCAGTTACACTTCCAAGGGTTGGTATGAGCTATGGTTAATATCTTGGTTAATACCAACCGCTTGGTATAAGTGGGTTAATATCTGTAATGTGTCTGACACCTAGTAAACATTATGTAAGGGCTAAATAAAAGAAATGCATCTGGAGGGAAGCCCAGTAGATTTGAGAACCATCATGAACCATTTATTGGGCTGGCTGATGACATCCATTACTCCATAGAACCCTTTCGAGAATCCTTTGAGCTAAAGATGACTGTTAGGATTTTTTATACATGGAGACTGACTCTCAAAGGCCACATACCCTACCTCATTCAAGCAACTGGATCCCCAGCATACCAAACATAGCACTTATGCAAACCACCAGTTTTATAAGAAACCGATCAAATAGTACTAATACTTGCATAATCATTCCTGTACCATGTAACTTGAGCAATAATTACTCAGCCAATCAGAATAATTGTATAAAGATGATTCCCTGGATGATGAATTGGTTTGATAATAACTTCTAAAAGAGTCGTTCTGAAGCCCATTGAGGAATTGGGTCCTTCTCCAGGAACTGGTCCAGGGCAAACCCACTCTTGTGTCCCTTAAGATGCTCTGACGAAATGGGGAAAGTTCCAAGAAAAGGAATATCAGAGCTGAAGAGCAGCGCCAGCACCTTGGATAATGCTTTCAAAGACACAGGCTCATGGTTTTAATTCTCATCACATCTACTGCAGTTCAGCTTTCCTTGGAATCTAGGCATTGCATACGAGCACATCGTCTTCCCATCCAGTTTCTGGCATCCTTTCTTACCATCCTTCCTTCCTAGGATATAGTACTGATCGTTTGCAGATCAGCTCTCTCTGTCCTCTGGGTGTTTTACCTTCATCAGAATTAAACTTGCCTTTTTAGACTTCCTGCTGACAACCGAGCCAGCCCTGGCATCCACCCTGTTTACCCTGAGTTTTTAGATATGCATGGCTTTTCACTCCCAGAGCCAAAGCACCAGTGATTAGAGCTGAGCTTAATTAGACCAGATCTCTATCAGCGTCTCCTCCCATATGCTTGGTGCTCAGGTACCTGGAGGCCCCTCACCTGCTCCAGCAGCTCTCATGGAAGATAAATTACTTTCTTTTTTTTTTTTTCCCCCTGCAAGACACTCATTTCGGATGAAAGAGACTTTGTGAAGTAGTGAAAATGTTACCGAAACTGAAGTCTGGCTACTCGCCGCTCTAAAACCAATATTCGAGAGGCAAAGTTGGTGGAAAGGAAAGTTTGCTTTACTTTGGAGGCAGGAAACTGGGGGAGAGTGTGGACTCATGTCCAAAGACCAACTCCCCCTTGACAATTAGTGAGCTTTTAAAGGGAAGTTTCAAGGGTGTATAGGCAGAGGGAGGGGGCTACATGCAGAAACAGCACAGTCAGCTCTGACAGTCATCTTGAAATTGGTCCTGCAGTGGTCTGATCAGCGTCATCTTGCTTGCTTTAAGTACAGTTAATCTTTGGTTCCAGGGTCGCTTTGTTCCCATTTCTTTGAGGCCAGTTCTCGGAATTGTGGCAGCTTATGTCATGGCTACAGTCTGGTCATCACGTAATTAACTTCTTCACCTGGTGGAGGTTTCAGTTAACTGTAAAACAGCTCAAAGGATATGGCTCGGAATATTATCTATAGCCCTTGAGGAGGAACTAAATGTCCTTGACTTTGTTTAATGCCTAAACCATTATTATTTTGTCCTGTTTGACTGCTTTCCTTTGCTTCTTCATTTTCTCACTCTCTGATTAAACTTTATGCTTTGGCTAAAGTTTTTCTACAGACAAAAGACAGGCGGAGGACATGGGGGTGAAGGGGAAAGACCATAGGGTCCTGCTGCATTTCAAAAAGAGGCTGGGATACATGTTTAGATAAACTGAGATTTAGACCCTGTAACATACAGCATCTGATCTTGGTCAAGTTGCTTGACTTCTCTGAGCTTCCAATCCCTCATCAATAAAGTGGGAAGAAAATACTAACTAGGAAGCATAAGGCCGTCTGATGAAGGTTAAGTTAAAATACGCCTGGTATCGGAGCCTGAAATGCAGTCGGGCCTCACAAATAAATTCCTATTTGTCTCATATGCATACATACCTACTGTACTCCACGCATGCGGGTTGGCTGAGATTACAGTCGTCAATATGGTCCCTGCCATCAAAGACTTTATCTCCCGGAGGGTTCCCTAAGAGTAACTGTTGAAAACTGTTGACACATCACCATGTATCCCTGGGGGAGAAACTAATTTTAAAGATGGTCTCCAAATCTCCCAGTTTCTCAGCTGATCTTGGCACGTTCTAAAGGACCTCCTCTCTTGGGTACCACATTTTCCAAGGTGTGTTGGTACATTTCTATTGCAAAGAAAGGCTAACTTGAGCAAAATACTTCCTTACTCTCCAACTCAGCCATCCTAAGTCACATACACTTTGAAATGGGTGCACAGCCTTGGGTCTTCATAGTTGGGCGCATCTTCCCCCTCCAAAATTATTCCCTCAGCCTCAGGAACAAAGTTTCTGGCAACCAAACTTGTACTGGACATCACACTCCTCACCCCCCAGATAATGTTAATCAGACCAGTGGTGAATATCTCAACAAATCTGGAGAAATTGGATTTTCTCTCCCAGGAATTTGGAATTTGGACTTGGACTAAGACAGGAGAACTCTGGAGGACATCCTTTGCCCAGAGATGGGCAAAGAAGCAAAATAATAATAATAATAATTCCCCTGTGGAGAGAGAAAAATTGATCATATCTACAGAGAGAATCATAAAAAAGAGATCAGGGAGTTTTGCTGCCTTTCCAGTCCTGGTTCCTGATTCTTGCTGAGAGGCTTTGATGTCTTTCAGTAATCCCCTATCCTCTCATCTTTTATTTTCTTATTCCAGTTCCAGTGGGATTGTACCAGCAACTAAGATGACTCCTCAAAAGCCCTGGGCCCTGTGAATAACTCCTTTTTTCAGCCAGAAATCCTTCTTCCACTCACATCATTTTATGGTCCCTCCATAGTCGCCCATTCATTCAACAAACACTTGTCCAATGCTTTCTGTCAGCCTGGCCTTGAATTAGGCTCAAGGAATGCAGAGATGAATGACAACCATTACAAGACCAGAAGTCACCTTCATGGGGGATGTGGGGTGAGAGCAGGTTCAAGTATCTGGGATCGTGAGGCTGCACTGTAAAGTGGAAAACAATTCTCATCTCTGCAGCTGTGTTATCTTTGTGCAATTCCTAACACCACAATATCCGAGCTTCGGCAAGTTACTTTTCCTCTCTAAGCCTCAGCTTCCCCATCTTTAAAATAGGCATTGAAAGTACAGATTATTGAGAGGAGTCAACAAGAGAACCCAAGGAACATGCTCAGCACAGTGTCTGACACATTTAGTAAGTGTTGGCTTGGGGAGAAATAATACCTTTAAGCTCTTTGCTTCTATCTCTTGAAAGAAAGGTGCCTTGGTACCCTTGTAACAGATAAATAGGATGATTGACTTTTTCCTGACCAACATTTATCACATCTTAGACTCTGTCACCACAGGAAGAAAAGTGAGAATGACTGCAAGTTGACCAAGCACAACTGCATGGGAAACAAAGTTATGGATCCCAGGATTGAAAGCTGGTAATGGGAAGGTGGCCAAGGCTTAGTTCGAAGGATTTCATGCTGAATCTCATTCTCAAGCCTGCATTTGGTTTAGGAGGAGAAACATTGGTCCAGCCACAGCCTGGCCATAATCAAAGCATCCGTGTACCAAGGAAAAAGCAGGTAATGTAACCTAGGGAAATACCATGCGTTGCAAAGATGGCCAAAATCTCCACCGCAAAGAGATGCCAAGAAACACACCCTGAAACAAACATGGAAGGTTCTGGGCTTTATAATGAGACCTCACAGCACTGCTGGACACCCCAGGGGACAGCTGGCCTGGATGGGAAAAAAAAAAGAAATCCTAAATCCCACTGCTGAGGCCGAGAAGCATCAGGACAATCTGTCGGGAGGCTAAGTCTGCGGAGGGAAAGAGAAGAGCTGGTGAATATCCCCAGCTGAGTTTCCTGCTGCCGGGAATACACAGACCAACCTGCTGGAGTTTGTTAGCGTGGTGTTTGGGGTGAAACTAAGAGAAATGAAATTCCCTCACTTGGTACCACGTTAGTGATCATTCAAGATGGTTTGTGAGCGAACCAGGCTGCCTCCTTGGGAAACTTTTGAAGTCATAGCGAATACTCTGGTTCTGCTTGCCCTGGGCATTTGTGGAGGCCACGTTATTTCCTAGGAGGCAGAGGCAAGACAACAAAGGCCTCTGACAGCTGGTGTTGCTTCTTTGCCCACGACCTGCCTCCTTGTCCCAGTTACAATACCCCAGCCAAGCACATCCCAGGCTTCCTAACTCCCATCCTCAATGGCCTGAAAAATTATCTCCCCACAGCACAGATGATGATAACAATAGCATTAATAGTAACATTGTTATTATGGAATATTACTCAGCCATAAAAAAGAATGAAATCATGCCATTTGCAGCAACAAGGATGGACCTAGAGATGATCAGACTGAGTGAAATAAGCCAGACAGAGAAAGACAAATATCATATGATATCACTTATATGTGGAATCTTTTAAAAAATGATACAAATGAATTTATATACAAAACAGAAATAGGCCCACAGACATAGAAAACAAACTTATGGTTACCAAAGGTGGGGGGAGGGATAAATTAGGAGTTTGGGATTAACATATACACACTACTATATATAAAATGGACAACCAACAAGGACCTACTGCATAGCACAGGGAACTAGAGTCAATATTTTATAATAACACATAAGGGAAAAGAATCTGAAAAAGAATAAAGAGATATGTATAACTGAATCAGTTTGCTGTACCCCTGTACACGATATTGTAAAGCAACTATACTTCATTTAAATAAATAAATTTTTTAAAATGCTCTCCTGAAACCCATTGGAGAGTTGGGGTTTTTGAGCACCAGCTGTCCTGAACTCCTTGCTTGGCGCCCTGCAATAAACACTGCACTTTCCTTCATCACAAAAATAATTAAATAAATAGCATTGTTTTTAACATCTATTGAGCACTTACTATGTATAAGTTATGATGTTAAGCTCTTTAACATCCAGTTCTCAACTATCATATAAGAAAGACATTATTATTACCTTTTTTATACTCATGAGGATATGGAGAGTCATATGGGGTTCTTGTTACTATTCCTGCCTAATAAACAACCCTAAATCTTAGGATGTGATACAACAACCACTTTGTAATCCTCATAGATGCGATGAGACAGGAATTTAGATGGAGCACAACAGAGCTGGTTTGTCTCTGCTCCATCATGTTGGGGGATTCAGCCGGGAAGACTTGATGGGCTGGGAGGTGACTCATGTGTGGAAATAACTAGAGGTATCTTCACTCACATCTGACACATGGACTGGATGAGTTGAAGGCTCAACTCCGGGGAGCTGTCGACGGCGGCAACCATGGCCTCTCCATGCGGTCCAAGCACAATATGGCGGCCTCTGAGTGAGCAGGCAGCAGGTACTTGGCTTCTTATGACCTCACCTGGAAAGTCACATGAGTCATTCCTCTGTACTTTATTATTTGAACCTACAAGATTCAAGGGAAGAGAACACAGAGCCCATGTCTCAATGGAAAGGGTGGCAAAAAATTTGCAGACTTTACTTTCACCCTCCACAAACAGACACTTAAAGAGAGCCAAGATTCAAACGCAGGCTTTGAAACTCCAGAGTTTGTCCTCTTAACTCTTCCTACACCTGCCATGTAGGTAGGTTATTCTGTCATGATGCCTCACCTTTCGGAGCTCTTGACAACAATTCCTTAAACACACAGAAGAATCACTTTATCTGAAGCATCAGAAGGGCTCCGTATTACCAGTGCCAGGCAGGGCAACAGACAGAGATAGAAGATCTGAGGTGTGACCTTAAGCAAGACCATTCAGCCCATCTCGGAATCACTTCACGTGTGTGAAATGAGAGTTTATATGAAGCACTCTTGGTAACTGAGATTCTACTTTGATTTACCCATGAAGATACCAAAGGAAAACATCATTATTTTCCCCACATGGACTTTTTCTAATATGGAGCCTCAAGATCTCCACAAGGATGTATTTTACTTCAAAGCCGTCCACAAAGCAAGAAGGGGCCAAATGATCAAGAATCCTCTGAGATGAGGCAGACGACCAAGACAGGATCCTGGCTATAAGAAGCTAACATAGATCAGTTGCCAGGGGTTGGGGGGGGGGGGGGAAATAGGTGGAGCACAGGGGATTTCCAGGGCAGTGAAAATGCTCTGTATGATGCTATAAGGACGGATCCATGTCATTATACACTTGTCCATACGTACAACACCAAGAGTGAATCCTCATGTAAAATACGGACTCTGGGTGATAACAGTGTGTCAGTGTAGGTTCTTCAGTTGTGCCAAATGTACCATCTGACAGGGGGTGGGGGGGTGTTGATTATGAGGGAGGCTGTGCATGTGCGGGAGCAGGGGGTAGATGGAAAATCTCTGTATCTTTCCCTCAATTTTGTTGTCAACATAAAACTTCTCTTTTAAAAAAATACAGCATTGTAAAATTAAAAATATATATTTTTAAAGAAGCTAACATAAGGTACATATTATTACTGACCCCGTCTGACAGATAAGGAATTTAGGTTCAGGGAGGTTAAGTGACTAATTCAAGGTCAAACAGCATGTATCTATATTTGGAAAACCCAGTCTCCTTGCTTTCAAAATTCCCCTTCCAGTTGGGGTATTGGTTGCATATTGGTTGCTGTTGAGCAGTTTTCTTAAGACTTTTCAGTAATAACCTCCTTCTTCTTCTCTCTCTTTTTTTTTTTTTTTTTTGGTTTCTATTCTGGTTGAACAACCATATGACAAATTGCATATCTAATTAGGGCCGGTGAGATAAAGAGGTACATGGTGATCTTTGCAGGCAGCGGTGAGGTTAGGCTTTGAGAATGTGATGAAACACCATCACTAATCAAGTTGACGAGGTCAGCCACACTCCTTCCCTTCATTCTTTTCATTCTTATTAGGATAATTTTACACTTCCTGTGCTCGGCAATTGAACAATGATTACTTTGCTAAATACTACATGAGTTTTGACAAAACAAACCCCCGAGGAATCAAAATAAGTAATTTCTATTCAGCAGAAATCACTCTCAGATTAGTCTGTGTGCCATATTATACAACCCAATTATCTCAATACACAGACATGTATAATAAGTAAAGAGCACACCACCTCCAGCATCTCACATGAGCTGGGGTTAGGCAAGCGGTGGGGTGGCAGCGTTTGGAGTTAGGACCTGTTGATTTTTAGCCTGGGACCCCCAAGAAATGGGGTGCCAGGATCACTCAGATCTCCATCCTAGCAATGCTGAAATTCTTTTGTAGGTGACTTTTCAGCTCCATACGTGTCATAGAGATGTGTTTGCTTATTTATTTAATGTTTGGATTCAGAACACATTCGTTGGCCCTTATGTTTGTGTTCATTGTGGTTCTGGGGATCTGACATGAACACAACACAATCCCTGCCTCATAGGGTTGTGTTGGATTTTACATGTGTTGGCCTGGGTGAGGCATGTAGTACCGTGCCTGGTTTGCAGTCGGTAGATGTCCTAATTAGCACCCTCTTCTCTCCCTCCTGCAGATCCTGACTGATGGTTCAACCCACCATCTTCATTCATTCATTCACTGCACAGTCTTTCTTTGTTTGCTTGCTTTTTGGCCACACGTGCAGCATGCAGGATCTTAGTTCCCCAACCAGGGATTGAACCCATGCCCACTGCAGTGGAAGTGCAGAGTCTTAACCACTGGACTGCCACGGAAGTCCCTGCACAGTCTTTACTGAGCCCTTCTTATGGGCCCATCCCAGAGGCAAGCGCTAGGGATACAGTGGGGAACAGAAGCCACTCCAGTGCCTGCCCTCGTGGAGGCTCCAGGCTGCTGGGAAAGACAGGCATTAAATAATTGTATGAGCAAATGTCCAACTGCCATTGTGACAGGTATCAAGAAGAAGGGTATTCAGTACGGTGGGAACTGATAAGAAGCCGATATGCCCCAGCCAGAAAGATCAAGGAAGACTTCCCATGAAACAGCATCTACACCAAGAGTTCAAGAGAGCAGCTAGAGGTCACCAGATCACTGAGGGCGAGCGGAGAAGGGGCACATCTCAGTTAACTTCACAACACTGTAAGGGAGGTCCTTTAGAGACGCAGAAATTGAAACTTAGAGACTTAAGATTAATTTGTCCAAGATCGCACAGCACATAACAGTGAGGCTAAGATCTGAACTCAGGGCTGGAGGCAGCAAGGGGGCCTGTTTCAGATTGTGGCCTCTTTCTGAGGGATATTGCTCACTCTTCCGGGTCCCTTTGGCAGTTGTCATCTGACATGCAAAGTAGAAAAAACAGAAAAATGAAAGTAATCAAGACTTCACAGATGGTCCCTTAGACTTAACCCAACCCTGCACATTGCCGGCATTACCTTTTGAGTTCACACCCAGGAGTAGAAATAACGAGCCGCTGAGTAAACCCTACCTCGGGGGGATTTATCCACTGCTGTCTGTGCCTACATAGGAGCAAGCAGAGCACTCAGTGAAAAAATAAATTGTCCAATAACTGGGGGGGGGGGGCGGGGGACAGGGTTGGGGGGACGGAGCAGTATTCAACCTTCCCAGAGTGCCTGAGAGATGCCTGACCTTCCAAAGGCCTTGGCTTTGAATATGCTTCAGAGGTTTGCCAGTTCCATTTTCTAAATAAAGGCTAAGGCCAAGTTTGAGCCCCTGGGTTATTTATTAGGCAAAGCGAGGCATTCAAGGTTCCAGTCAGTGAACAAAAAGACTGCAGTGAGGAGCTGTTCCCGATTAGATGTGCTCAAAGGAAGCCTTGTAAAACAGGAGCTTGGCGCTGTAATTGAACAAGTGGCTCCAAGCAGAGCCAACACATTAGCAGTGAAGGAGAAAGGGCATTAGCACGGGCAACATTATCTTTGCAGAAAAAGGCCCCTGAGATCCCACCCGCACTTATTGCATTTATTTATTTATTTAGCCCCATCCCAGCCCCACAAAGATCTGAGTCACTTAGAGAAATAAAATAAAATAAATACAATTTTTAAAGATCAGAGTAAACATAATAGAAGGAATAGGAAAGAAAGATACAGTCAGGGACAGAGTTATACACAAAATGCATGGCCGAAGTTCTGTGCACTTGCTCGAAGTGGGGCTTTCATTTGACTTTGAGCCTCCTGGCAGCCAAAGCAAAGAGGGAAACAGTTTCCAGAAAATTAAAATATAGCTGCTTGGGTAAGGTGCACATTTCCCTGATACTGAAGGCTGAAAGAAGTTTGTCTCTCAGTTTTGATGGGAACACTGTTTTATGACCTCAACCACATCCCACAATAAATACATTAACTGGTTTTAAGTCTAGGTTTCATATCTTACAGTGAAATGTCTGTCAAAGAGAAATTCAGTACAAATAATGTGGAGGGGCCAAAGAAAGATGCCAAGTACAAAGCTCCCTGGTCTCCCTTTCGTTAGAATTTAGACTTTACAATATAGAAAATAAGCTTCTAAAACTGGGTCATGTAAAACACTGTTATCCCAAGTGGATCCATCCAGGTAAAAATTGGTTTGGCAATTGATTTTGGATATTCATGCTAAAGACTCTGAGTAGTCCTCTAGTAAAGAAACCTGCTTATTTTGCATACACATATATGAGCACTGGACCTTTCTTATTTACATCCCATGCTGCATGCTCTAGGGATGACTAGCTCAACAAGAAAATGCTTATTAAGTGTCTAGTGTCTACCGTTAGTGACTCCCCTATAAGTGGCTATTATATGTATCATCATTTCATTTCATCCTTAATGGTCCCTGTAAGATGAATGGCATGCCACGCCTTCCACATTTGGAGAAACTAAAAACCAGAAAAGTTAAGATCATTGCCCAGTCATACCACCAGGAAGCAGCAGAGTCCTAATTTCTCCACTTCCTGTGGTCCTGGCAGAACTGCCAATCACACTCCCTCCGTGTTTAACACAGGCCAGCCAAACCTTAATCCCTCCCACAGCTACTGTGATTGGCTCAGGTTTGGGCACATGATCCCAGGCAAAGCCAATCATTATCTTTGTCAGGGATTATGAGGGAAGGGCACTTTCTACTCCGTGGTTGCTGGCAGCCATCTTGCCTACCGTGGAGTGATTTCCCCTGTGAAGAATGATGTCAGGCTGACACAAGCAGATTTGTGAAATACAGAGTCAGAGAGAGAAAGTGCCAATAACGTGTTTGAGTTTCAGGATCAGACAGTCTGATTCACCCGTGGACTTCTCACTTGCACAAATCCATACATTTGCTTTAGCCAGTTTGATTTGGGCTTCTGTCACAACTGAAACCATCTTCAGTGAATACAGCATCCGTGTTTGTTTTTTAATGAGTGTGTGTGTGAAACAAATTTGCACCTGAGCCACACAAAAGAGTGGTGACAAAGTCCATTTTTCTAAATATCAGAACCTATAATGGAACTAGATTCAGAACCAAGGAGAATAGTAATAAGGGTGGAAAAAAAGATATTTAAAGCAGAGTCTGAAATCCCCAAAGAACTCAGTTTAGCCTGGAAATGCTGACATAAGTTGAACCACAAAAGCACAAACAGCCCCACTATAATTAGTTTACCTTTCAGTTTTATCCGAATTCAACTCCTGAGGACTTTGAGCCTTCCGAGAGGAGCAAAGTCTCGGCCACCGGTGTCACCACCAGAAGTCCCTGCAGACGTCCTATTGACTTTGCTCAGTTCATTCTGAGTAACCTCAGAGCGGCCTAGAAGATTGCTAACCGCTGCCTGGAATTCCTTATGGGGCCCAGACTCTGGATCGCCGTCTTGGGGAGACCAGTCAGCAGGCTCTGAAACATTCCAGGCGCAAGGATGTTTAATGAATACAGAGCACAGAGCTAGAGGGGCATTTGTAAATGGAGCCAGGGAGAAGATCTGGGTACAAAGCAAGGCTGAACACAGTATACTGCTGCTGTTTAATTATATCCAGCTCCTGAGTCCTTTGCTGATGCAAAGGCACCCGCACATACACACACAAACACACACGCACACACCCCACAAAGAAAAAAGAAAATCCATGCCAAGCATTCACAATGCAGCTCTGATTGATTAGCTAGCAACCTCCAAAGTCAGTGATGCCAGCAACCCTAGTTTCTGCAAGCTCTCAGCTTCTCTTTCAGGAAAAAGAAAAAAAGAAAAGACAGAGGAGTGCTAGCTCTCCTCTGTCTTTGAAATGGTTATGAAATAAAATTATAGGAAGATAAGAAAACATCCTAGTCACATATGACAGCATAGGAGAACTGAAGAAAAGACAGTATGTCACCAATCATCAATGCAAATGGCACCCAGTGGAGTTGTGCAGGGCACAACAGTTCACTATGCGTGGAGGGTCTGGATGAGGGAAGAGTCAAGGTATTCTCATGCCCGTTTCCCTATTGCTCCCAATGTTATTCCTGTAAAAAAAAAATTGTGTTTGTAAAAAAAATCCCTGTCTCGGGCTTCCCTGGTGGCGCAGAGGTTGAGAGTCCGCCTGCCGATGCAGGGTACACGGGTTCGTGCCCCGGTCCAGGAAGATCCCACATGCCCCGGAGCAGCTGGGCCCGTGAGCCATGGCCGCTGAGCCTGCGCATCCGGAGCCTGTGCTCCACAACGGGAGAGGCCACAACAGTGAGAGGCCTGCGTACGGCAGAAAAAAAAAAAAAATCCCTGTCTCATGGCCCCACGTCTTTATCTGTAACATAGGGTGTTAGACCAGAAGCTCTCAAAGGAATTGTCTAACTCCAAGAATTACCAATTATATCTTTGAGATGGGAAAGATCTATATCAAGGTTATCTGGTCCACTACCATGTATTTCAAACTCTTAAGATTAATGTAGTTTATTGGTTAAGGATGTAGACTTTGGTGTCAGACAGAACTGAGATAGAGTCCCATTTCTTCCAATTCCTAGATGTAAGTAATTAAATGAATCATCCCCACCTATTTCCTTGTCTGTCAAATTGGGTGATAATAGAATCCCAGATCATAGAGCTATTTATTCCATGAAATACAGCACATAAAGCTATGAGCTCATGGCGGGCCCATGGTTAGCAGTTTTTTTTGTTTTGGTTTGGTTTTCTTTTTTGCGGTACGCGGGCCTCTCACTGTTGTGGCCTCTCCCGTTGCGGAGCAACAGGCTCCGGACGCGCAGGTTCGGTGGCCATGGCTCACGGGCGCAGCTGCTCCGCGGCATGTGGGATCTTCCCGGACCGGGGCACGAACCCGTGTCCTTTGCATCGGCAGGCGGACTCTCAACCACTGCGCCACCAGGGAAGCCCGGTTAGCAGTTTTTAAATGTGGCTCTTGTGACCATCAATATTATGATTATGCTCATTTTTCATATGAAGTGATGTGGGTCCCCCAGCTGGTAAGGAAATAGAAAGGGGAGAATGTCTCCCACTTTAGTATTTCTTACACTCATCATTGTCACAGTGCAACGGCAACAAGGAGGGGAAATAAAATGTCTTCAATGGAAGAGGTGCCTTCATCTCCATCCTCAGCCCTGCAGCTCCACAGTGCTGTACATGGAATCTAAAAGAATAAATTCAGAATATAGAGCTGAATTTTCAGGGCTCTGAGAAGTCCCTGAATCCTCAAAAACGTTTCCCGTCGAAAGGAAAGCTCTGAAATGTCACCATGAAGCGTTTCACCATTTAGGTAAAGACTCTGATCTCCATTAAAAGCCAAATGTCCATGGGAGAGAGTTGAGTTACTAGGAATGAAAACAACCAAAGGGCAGTTTTTGACTGAAGGAGGAAAACTGAAATTTTAGAGACAGGAAATAAGTAATGCATCACCAAAAGGTGAGAATAAGAGGTAGGAACTCCAACTTTACCCAGTTTCCCCCTTGCCAAGGGCTGGTATGAGGCAGTAGAGAATACATACTAACGTTCACGTCTTTGGGTCTTGGGTTGAAATTTAGTAAAATTTCCGAGAATTTAGAGAAACCTAATCCTATCCCCCGAGAAAACCAAGTCATTGAAAGGGTAAAAGAACTGTCCGAGGTCACATAGCAAGTTGGGTAGAAGAGCTTACCCCTCCAAATGCCCAATGGTTCTTTGCATTAAATCATGCCACCTCCTCACACCATCCTTCTCATAAAGGAGAAGCAAAGGGACAAGCTAGATTAATTCAAGTCTTCTGGTGCCGCAGAGAGTTAGGACTTCAGAGCTATTCCCAAGAAACCCCAACCCTGAAAAGGCAGTTCCAAGGACAAAGGCAATGCTTCCATTGATTGATCCTGCCACATGGAGGTGGAGGTTGCAGTTTCAAGTCCTGATGGATATGTGACCTTAGCCTGGTTATGAAACCTCAATTCCCTCCACTGAGGAACAGCAGTAATGGTCCTCCTTATTTCATAGAATTGCTGGAAGATTCATGAGATGCAACAAGAGAAATATTCTGTCAGCCTCTGATGCGTTGGATCAATGTCTCTCCTTCTTGTTTTTCCAAAATCCCTTTAGATCTGATTCTTGACCTTATACTTAGGGTAAGCCCACCTTCAACACCCCCCGCCATTACCTTTTCTCAATTTTCCCCGATATCCAGTGCTCCAAAGTTCTGATTAAATGCGGAGACCCACACCTAAGTGTATTTGACAAATGTGTCTATTTATTTTCATTTCTATTCTGCACGATGCGTACCAGTCTGCAGCTATCTTCACAATCATATCTTGTGAAGAATACCTGAAGGTACCTTTCTGACTGACTTCGTCAATCTATATGCAGATTTGGGCTAAGCCAGTAAATAATTTGTAACAATTTGCATTGAGTGTATGGTTTCTCTAATCCAACCCTGATCATTTGTAAATTGTTTCTATGCATGTGCAGATCAACTGTAATAAGATTGCTAATAAAAGAGTGGTTAATAAAATTTATAATGGGAAGACAAAGAAGAATTTAGAGGCGGGTATTTTTGACATAAGGGCTTTTCCAGGCTGTAGGCGAAAATAGATTAATAAAATTCTATTTGTTTTTATTTTACATTCTAAAGAATACTTCATGGTAAAATGTGGTCTTGAATCTTATTTCTTGAGGTTATGAAAGCCTTGACTGTTGGTCTTGAGTGATCGGGTTTTCTCATGTCTTGAAAAACTTTTCCAGGAAGGGCTCAGCCTCTCAGCAACTTCGTTTTAGTGGTTAGAGAGATGAGTGGTTTGCACGCATTCACCTATTCATCTATTCAGGAAACATTATTTGAGTATCCACCGTGTTGCAGATACCATGACAGGTCATGAAATACCAGCGTGAGTGAACCAGGGCTGTCCCATCAATGAACTGACAAACTGCTGTCAATCAAGACTTTATATGTATTGTTTACCATTAGGTCCCTGGTGCCTAGGAAGATACCCAATACCTAGTTATGGGACCAATAAATGTTTGTGGAATGAATAGATCTACTGGAAAACTTAGGCAATAAACCAGGCTAAAGCTATCAAACCTCATCCCATTCACCCATTACTCTGGGATTTTAGGAAGGAAGGCAAAGTCCATTTGTCTGAAAGAATCATAAAATATTTTATAGTCACATGACATGTGTCAGAACATGGGAATCAGGTAAAACCCATAGCAAATCTGACTCCACAAGAGAGGTTTTCTTCAGGATTTCTGAATTCTCCTAACTACTATAGCGTCCCTGCAAGATTGGTGCTATTGTTTTATTTTGCAAGTGAGAAAACCATGGTTCATAGTCTTGAGCAACCATCTAAGGACACAGCTAGAAAGTGGCACATCTGTCAAACCAGAGCTCATGTTTGTGAAGAGCCGTATTTCTTTAGGTGTGTTTAAGGGGATAGAGAGAGAGAGAGGAGAAAGTCCAGGCATGTTATACTAACAGAGATTCTTCCACGTGGATGGAAACATTATGAGGATGGAAGATGCCCCCCTCCCCCACAAAAGTCTCTTCTGCTGTACTTTGAACCTATTTCTTCTTATTTGATCTTTTGTTACCGGGCCCAAAACTTAATACCCCATCCTCTACCCCAGGAAAGACAGCCCTTCCTGTGTCTGTACCTGTCATCCTAGACTTCTTCTTTTACAAAACCAGCTTAGTTCGTCCTTTTAAATTATCCTCCATCAGTTCTCCAAAAGGAAGGGTGGAATCCCCATGGAGGAGAAGTCAAAGGGTATATTCTCGGAATAGAAAAGCCATTGCTATCGTGGGCCAGACACATCAAGTACTTCATGGGACTACAGCACGACCAAAGGCTGTGGCGTGGTCCCCAGTGGCAGCTGCCAAAGGCGTGTTGTAAGAAGATGACCTCAATTTCCCCTTCTGTCTGTCAGGCCATCTTCCCAGGCCCTGTGTCTAATTCTGTGCACTTCAAATTCACCCCGTTTCGACCCTGGAGCTCAGGGACTCGAGCCCATGGCTTCCGCAGCTGTCTTTCTCTTTCAAGGCTTTTCTAGAATAAGGAGTGATTGAGAGTGGGAATTGCAGATCAAAAGGAGACAGTGAAATGTCATCAGCATTACATAATTTGTACTATCACTTGTCAACATTGATCCCCTTAATACTATCCCTTTGACAGATGAACGAGGCAGGATTGTAGAATACTAAGAAGTGAAAGAGGGGGATAAAAAGACAACCATGTTTGATTACCCTCTGCAGTCCAAAGGATTTGAAAGTCATGACACTGATTATTACTACGATCTTTGGAGAGATGAACAGAAACTTAATCTATCTAATAAAATTGCCTCGAGAGATAAATTTAATCTAAGCTTCCTTTCAGCTATCTCTCAGTATAATCTAATGGATTTTTCTTGGTCTCCATTGCAACACAAGACAGCTGGGTAGAAGATAGACCCACCACGTTAATTAATCCACTTCACTCTTGTCAAATGGACATGGTGTGTGGAACAGAGGTTGGTGCTTCTGAATGTATTGGGGTCTCATATTTAATAGAACTCAACTGATGGGACAATCACAGCCTTTCAGACCAGGGAGACTGCCAGGGTGCTGGTGAATGTAGCTTGCAAAACTTTTGAAGGAGGATGATAGGGAAGTGCCGGGGAGAGGGAGATGGGGAGTCGGGGACAGCCAAATGCATCCTTTTAAGAATTTCTGAGCTGTCACTACAGAGAAGTGCTTGGGGGTTGGGAGAACTGGCTGGTCACCATATGCCAGGGGTAGTACTGGACCCTGGGGAAACAATGGTGTATGTAACAGACAGCCTGTCTGGCACAGAGACAGTTGATTTAAAAAGCGCATTTCCTGGTGCAGACTGTATGCTGGTTGACACCTGGCTGGAAGAACAGGTTGGGAAAAGATCTTGCATTGGGTCAGGCACCTGTGTCCCTGCTCAAGAGGAAAACAGACCTTTCCCAGGAAAAGCTCGGTCATGCTAACTTCTCCAAGCCCTGTGAGATACTTTCTTCCCTTGCTTAGGTAATCAGGCCAGAAATCAAAATCAACCAGCATATACTTGGACCAAGAGTGTGTAACTAGAGGACTAACCAGTCTCAAAATTTAGGTAGCAGGGTCCAGTGTGGGCAATTTCCATCAGCCTTTCTTCCCCAGATCCATTTCCTCCCCTGAAGCTGAAGAGAGGTGCTTGGAATGGAACCAAATCTTATTTTAAAGCCTGTAGCCCCCACTGATAGAAATCATGCAGGACTGAGTGACAACCGTTCATGTGCAAAGCAAGTAATTTCCTTCTCCATCCCTGGAGAAGGGGGTCCCCACTGCTTTCTGATGCCTTCTCTAATCTCTGTTTTTAATTTTTTTCCCTTCTACTGCATGCCTTCATATATGGGTTAAGGGAATTGATATTTATGCATACTTAATATGAGCCAGACCCTGGCTCAGTGATTTGGGTAATTATGAAGACATTGTCTTTTTTTTTTTAGCAGAGGGGATGGAGAGAGAGTCACCGTTATTGACATAATTTGATAAGCCTGCTATAGGTTAGATACAAGTGTCTACGGCCTGGCACCAGGTCTAATAAGAGAGAGAGAAGATGCCGTGTTTGATTGGTTTGGCGGGGGGGGGGGGGGGGGCGGGAGGTGGATTTAACGCTCCAGGAGCAGGTGGAAAGCAGAGCACAGAACGAATCACTCTGTAGGGAAGGACTGAAGAAGAACATCTCTCCTGATGACCTCACTGAAGAGGGACTTTGGGACGAAGGGAAATATCAAATAGGGAATAAATTGTGTTTTGTGATGTGTGCAATGTCAGCACCCCCTCTGGCTCCCATATAAAACATTCTGAAAAGGCAGCATTACTCTCTAACACATCATAAAGTAGATTCATTGGGAGAAGTACAATGGAAAGTTGAGGAGTTCATCCAGGTTTTGCCAGCCCCATTTTACAGATAAGACTAAGTGAGGGGAAGCAATTTGCTCAAGTTGCTGATTTTTTCACCCAGGTCTGTCAAATTCCTTGTATCACACTATGCCATCTTCTTGAAAATGCACGTTTGTTTTTTTTTAAGTTGTCTATTGCTGACTAATAAATGACCCCCAACATAGTGGCTCTAAACAACAACATTTATTATCGCACAGCTTCTGTAGGTCAGGAATCCCGGTGTGGATTTGCTGGGGCCTCTGCTTCAGGGTCCCTCACAGGCTGTAATCATGATGTGTCAGCTGGGGCTGCAGTCATCTGAAGGCTTGACTGGAGAAAGGTCCACTTCCAAGCCCACTCCAGTGGTTGTTGGCATAGTTGAGCTCCTCACTGACTGGAGGCTGAAGGCCACCCTTAGTTCCCTGCCAAGTGGGTCTGTCCTGCACGGCAGCTCACTTCATCAGCGTGCACACTGAGAAGGCAATAGGAGAGAATAGGAGCAAGAAGGAAGTCTCAGTCTTTTGTAACCTAATCATAGAAATGACAGCCCATTACTTTTTCTGTGTTCTACTCATTAGAAGAAAGTAATCAGGTCCAGCCCACACACAAGGGGAGAGGACTACACAGTATGAATACCAGGTGGTGGGAATTATTGAGGCCACATTTGAAAGCTACCTGTCATATACACAGAAAGTGACTCATCCTGTTCTCTGTGTTGTTTTGTTTTACTATTGAAGTATAGTTGGTTGACAAGTGTTAGCTTCAGGTGTACAGCAAAGTGATTCAGTTATATACACACACACACACATATATATATATTCTTTTTCAGATTGTTTTCCATTATAGTTTATTACAAGATATTGAATATAGTTCCCTGTGCTACCCAGTAGGTCCTTGTTGTTTATCTATTTTATACATAGTAGTGTGTATCTGTTAATCCCAAACTCTTAATTTATCCCTCCCCATCCCCTGCTTTCTCCTTTGGTAACCATAAGTTTGTTTTCTATGTCTGTGGGTCTATTTATATTTTGTAAATAAGTTCATTTGTATCATTTGTTTAGATTCCACATGTGTGGCATATGATGTTTGTCTTTCTCTGTCTGACTTACTTCACTTAGTATAATAATCCTTAATCCCTAAGTCCATTCATGTTGCCGTAAATGGCATTATTTCATTCTTTTTTTTGGCTGAGTCATATTCCTTTGTGCATATATACCACATCTTCTTTATCCATTCATCTGTTCGTGGACATTCAGGTTGCTTCCATGTCTTGGCTATTGTAAATTGTGCTGCAATGAACATTGGGGTGCATGTACCTGCTCTCTGTTTTGATTGAAGTTATGCACAGTCTTGAATCTGGATTATTCCTCTATAAACTGGAGATGAAATGGAATAATGTTCATCTTATTAAGGACCAATAATATTCATCTTGGTCCATAGTAAGAACTCAAGACGTAGTAGCTACCTGCAAGTGGGTTGAACTCATCCCGTTTCACCTTTATGACCCTGTGGCTTTTCCTTTCTGACAGATGCTTACCTTACAAACTCCTTTCTTAGACCACTGGCAAGTGATTTTTCCAGACCCCTTGGGTAGCACTTCCTCTGCCCCTTTCCAAAAGTTATGCCTTTCCTACTGAGATAAACTCATGAGGTGACAAAGGAATGTTTATCTTTAAAGAAAACCTTCTAAGCAGATGAAGGCAAATCCATTAGACCAATGTTCCTGCTCATAGATCTCTTGAATCACCTCAACACCTTGAGTCAACATATGATGATTGCCCTTTCCTAGTTGCACCAAGCAAATGGCAAGTTGTTTTTTTTAATTTATTTTATTGAAGTATACTTGATTTACAATGCTGTGTTAATATCTGCTGTACAGCAAAGTGATTGCTATATATATATTCTTTTTCATTTTCTTTTCCATTCTGGTTTATCACAGGATATTGAGTATAGTTCCCTGTGCTATACAGTAGGACCGTGTTGTTGATCCATCCTATATATAATAGTTTGCATCCGCTAATCCCAAACTCCCAATCCATCCCTTCCCCACCCACCTCCCCCTTGGCAAGTTGGTTTTTATCGAACCCTTTCAAAATCTCCAATTTCACCCTCCAGTCTGTTAGCTCCCTTTCAAATACCCACTTCCTGATGTTTTTCTACCTCAACATCCATAAGTGAACATGCTCTGGAGCTTTTGAAGATTTAAAAAAAAACAAAACATTAAAGACAAATATCAAAGCTCACTTTTCCCTTGGAAAACAGGTAGCTGGCTGGGCAGCTGAATTCACTGGGCTCCCAAGATGTGGTTTTCTTGAAGGTTTGGCAGAGAAATCCACTTGGCAATAGGGAAGAAGTGGTTGCTAGGCATGAGGACAATTTGGGGTACATGTGCAGAGGACCACAGGGCAGGAAACTCACGAAGGAGGGGAAGAGGGTCATGCCAATGGAAAATGACCGCTCAGAACAGCCATTCTAGACAAACAGACCCACGAGTACAGGGCTTGCTGATTATTTATTTATTCAATTGTGCATTTTCCCCTTAAAAAATAGTTCTCATCAGTGTTACAGCATGGCCTCAAAAGGACTTTCCTTTTATCACTTACAAACAAAACCTTTATCACAGATAGCTCGCCTGCTGAATTAAGACAGTGCGTTAAACAGTATATTGCTTCTGTCTGGCAGATCAGCTGTTTGTAGGAAGATAATAATACCAAAAGCAACCACAACCATCAGCTACTGTAAATTAACTTAACTGTATGAAATAATGCCTCCCCTTTCAGATTAGCTTTCTGAACGACTTTATCCTTAAATTAAAGCTTGCTAGGGGTGAAGAGTAAATCATTTAAATGGTGCCGGGTTTTTCAGGTAATGTCTTCATACATTACTGTAATTTCAATCCACCGAAGCATGCAGATGGCTTTGGTCTCTAGCTGCTTGTCTCCAGGAGCCCTCTCCTGCACCGCCATTTTGTAATTACAGTGTGGCTCGGCGCCTGCCGCTGCTAGATTTCCCAGGGTGCACCAGCAGCCAAGGCAATGTATCTTAAAAGTATTATTCTTATGTGGCCCTCGTAACATAAATGTAAATCTTTTATGCTAACGCTGTCAGAGGGTTAGCTCTGGGGCTCCAAGGTGCGCGGATGTAGAAATCACCCGCCATCCATCAACTGTGGACCACTCGGGATCTGGCAAATAACCCACTTTTGGAGGAGGGGAGAGAATTGTAAACTGAATATTACTTTGGAGTCCGAGTGGTACCAAACAAGTCGCTGCCTTGTTTATTTATTTATTTATTTTGGAAGGGGAGGGTGTCCTAAAAAGCCATCTGTATGGGGGAGTCTCATGGCTCACCAGTCCTCTCCTGGGAGGGTGGGAAAGTTTACCCCCAATATAGGTTACTGTAATATTGCAGTGATGCCTTCTCCAGATTACATTTTGGAGGGAAGATGGTGAGGTAGCGTCTTCAGAAAGCTGCTTGGAAATTAACCTTCTTTTTGTGCTCCTGCCTTGGGGAAGACAGTGTTGGGGAGAAGCACTTCTCTCCTCCAAAGAAAGAGAGCTCATTGGTATTTGATCTTCTTGTCTGAGTGTGTCCTCCCTTCTTTGATCCCCTCTAGAAGAGTCCAGAGCTCGGTTCAAGAAACTCAGGTGAGGGAGGGATGGTTCTGCCAGTCGACATGGGAACAGGGAGAAATCAGGTGACAAGGAGACCACAGAGGCAACCAGGAGATCGGAGCTCAAATGCTCATGAGACAGAGTGAGCCCTAAATCCAGAGGATCTAAAGAAGCAATCAAGAAGACGCACCTGGGAGATGAAATGTGTCCAATAGCAGCGGAAAAAGAGGGGAAAAGCAGGTCATAAGACCTCAGTAGATAATAATGTTAATAATAATGTAATAGTAATCATAATAACAATAGTCATGTAAAAATAGCAAAAATAATAGTAGCAGTAATAGTAATAACGATAGTAGTAATAATAAGAGCAATTGTAATAATAACAATTATAGTAACAATAACCATACTTACATAGCGATTATTACATGCAAGGCACTGTTCTAAGGGATTTATAGACAATTGTACCCTATCTTTACCAACCAGTCTTTGAGGCTTTTCTTTACAAACTAATAGGAATGATAGGTAACTCAATCTGGATTAAAGACAGGGCTCATTGCTTGGTAGGCATTTAAATTGGACAGTGGGGGGCTTCCCTGGTGGCGCAGTGGTTGAGAGTCCGCCTGCCGATGCAGGGGACGCGGGGTCGTGCCCCAGTCCGGGAAGCTCCCACATGCCGCGGAGCGGCTGGGCCCGTGAGCCATGGCTGCTGGGGCTGCGCGTCCGGAGCCTGTGCTCCGCAACGGGAGAGGCCACAACAGTGAGAGGCCCGCGTACCGCAAAAAAAAAAAAAAAAAAAATAGTTGGAGGTTTATTGGCCGATGGCAGAGACGAATTTTCTGTTATGTGGACCAGAGAGGAGTTTAAAAAAAGATTTTTAGAGCAGCGCCCATATTTCTTAAGAGAGGCGAAGAACGGAGCTCACCTAATTTTGCGAAACGGACTTCTAGCATCGTTCTTTTCTCTAGGCCAATCTGAAATTAGAAGGCTGGAACTAAAATCCTGCAGTCTTCCCACAGGGACCATTTCAATTTTCCTCTGAGTGACAGCCCCGGAAGGATCGTCTTCACAGCTTTAAGGTCAAGGTTGGAAGTGGCTGAGTGTGGAAAAGATTGAACACCATGCCACAGGCTTTCAGAGATGTACAAGGCATGCTCTCTGCAGCCAGAGGAGGGAGGAGTAATTCCAGCAGGCTTCTGAATTTAAAAGCTCTGCTGCAAAGATGTGGAATGGAGCCGCAGGATGTATGGCAGAAAGTACTGACAACAGGTGGCTATCAATTTCCAAAGTGTACGCAGCTCAGGGTCAGAGTATCTGAGTTTGAATACTGGCTCTGTGACCTTGAGCAAGTTACTTAACCTCTCTGGGCCTCTGGTTCCTTGTCTATAAAATATAGACACCTCTAGTACCTACCCCACAGAGTAAACGTGTAGGTAAATAAGACAATATATGCCAAACTTAGAAACCATGCTGGCATAGAATAAGTACTCAAAATACTATAGTAGTACTACTACTATATTTACCCATTGGAAAGCCCACTAAAACTTACTTGAGCCTGGCGGGCTCTGAACTGATATATCAGAAGTAGCCTCAGTGGAATTAGGAAGCAAGGGACTTGGTTCAACTGGGTAAATGGTTATGGAGCCCATGACGTACTGGGATCTGAGCTAGGCCCTGGGCATCCACATATAAAGAAAACATAACTCCAGTATTGGAAAAATCTATAGTCCCAAAGAGGAGACGGACACAAAAAGAGCAGTACACAGACCCAACTGCCCTACTTGAAATTATGTTCAAAGCACAGAAGTAGCCCAGGGAGTAATTAAGCCTGCTCAGGAGTGGTCTGCAAAGACATCCTAGAAGGGTGATACTGGAAAAGGATTTTGAAAGATGAATAGGAGGTTGACAAGGTGAACAAGATGGAGAGAAATGGCGGGCAAGGTGATAGCAAGTGAAAAGGCATGTCTGGGGACTTCCCAGGCGGTCCAGTGGTTAGGACTCCGTGCTTTCACCGCAGGGGGCCTGGGTTGGATCCTTGGTCGGGGAACTAAGATCCCACATGCCCCGTGGTGCAAGCAGAAAAAAAAAAGAAAACAAAAACAAAAACCACGGCTGTCTGAAAGAATATAACTCGTGCAGCTGCAAAACTTCAAGCTTCCAGCATGAGTGTGGAATCGTGGCAAGAAATTGTAGGCAGAGCGGTAATCAGGGGCGAGAACACGAAAGACCCTGAAGGTCATGATGAGGAGTTTGGACAGCCTGCAAACCACAGGAAAATAAGGCTACATGTTACCTCCAGATTCCTTCACTTAGTTCTGTTCCTTGACTTGTCACATTTGCCAATTCTTCCTTGCTGCACCAGGTCACACTTCCATTCATCACACTTTAATTGAACATTTTCTGCATGTCAGGGGGAGCGCCATTCACTGGGAAGGCTTCAAAAATAAGTAAGCGGGCACCTCTGTCCTGGAAAAGCTCCAACTTGAGTAGGAAAGACACAATCACAGTGCAACCTGAGACATCTCATGATACGGATAAGTGTGGGATATTGCAAGAACAGAGAGGAGAAAGCCTGGGCATTTTAAAAAAAAAAAGGGGGGCTAGAGAGAAGTGACATTTTCATGGGATCTTGAAGTATGGGCTCTCCATCAGCTGGAGAACATCAGAGGCAACATTCAAGGTCTGGGGAAGAAAGTATTTAACTGTACAGAGACATGAAAAGGTTCAGGATACCTGAAATTATTGAGTGTGAGTATGGGTACTGCTCTCTGTTTATTGGAGTGGAACATCTCTCCCAGAATTCCCAGCTTCCTTTAAGATCCCAGTGGCCAGAATTGAGTCACATGTTCATCCCTAAACCAATAATTGGCAGAGGATAATAAGATTACCGTGATTGGCTTAGATTCCATCATGGACCATCCGCTAGGGATGGAAGCCCACTTTCTCTGAACCTATGCCTGCCCAGACTTAAACCAAATGGAATTTCGTTAACAGAGAGGAAGGGGGGATGAGTATCAGGTAGGTGGCCAGTAGTCTCTACCACAGGGAATAGAAGACATCTCATCTAGGGGGAGCCCAGATAGAGTTGAGAAGAAGACCCAGGACTGCTGCCTGAAGATCACCAATATTTTGAAGTTAGAGAGGGGAAACCTCAGCAAAGAAACCTGAGAATGAATAGCCAATGAGGTAGGGGAAAAAAATGAACTGGTTGTGGCATCATGGAGCTCCAAAGGAGAAGCAGTGTTTAGAAGAATGGATGTAAGAATGGAAATCACAACAAGGCATGAAGTTTTGGGCATTTCTGTCTTTCAAGAGGAGTAGGCAGAGGAAACTATAACAGTTGAAGACCTCAGGAGTCATTTTTGGCTGGTAGAATTCCAAGTACCGAGGCATCTGGCTGAGAACCCTTCCAATCACAACACGGCACAGCAGTGCCCTCCCTGTAAGCCTGGCTCCGGCTGGAGCTGAGTCCAAGGGATTTCTATCCCAGAAGGGCTGGCAGTGATCAGCTTCAGGGGAAATGCTTCTCTGGGAGGGGGAGAGTTCTTTATCTTTCCAGAGCAGAAAGAAGACAATCTCTTCTGGCAGTGAGGTGACAGGGTTGTGATGGATTCCCCTCTCCCAGATCAGAATGAAACTAAAGGCTGTCAGCCAACCTGCTGAACACTCAATCTTCCATCTTTATGGGTCTTGCCGTGACATTACTGCAGGAGTCTTTCAGCAAGTGAAAGGGAGGTCAGCCTGGAAGAATATATGCACAGAGTCTTCTGAGTTCTGAGGGCTCAGAACGTGCATCTGGGCTTGGGAGGTACCATCTTGGACAGACAGACGAACAAAGGAATGGACAGAACTCACCATCAGTCCTAGCCAAGACTAGTGTCAACTGCATCCTTAGATCCCTTCCTTGCAAGAGCCAATACATTTTCTTTTGTGGTTGTGTTAGCTGGAGTGGTTTTCTGTACCCCGTTTCAAAATGGTCTGGTCTACTACACTCACTGGCTTACTCCTTCTGAGCCTTGGTTATTTTCATTCACAGAATGGAAACAAATAGCATCACTCGTGCCCAGCTTGTAAGGTGGACGTGAAATTGTTTTTGCAAAATGTCAAGTGTTGTAAGGATATGAGTTATTCCTGGATACATGGCCCTCCTTACATGGAGGGCTGCAGAGCTCCTGACCCAGCAAAGTCGGCTCTTCCCTCAATGGTCCTTATTTCTGTAGATGACAGCACCTAGTTGCTCTGGCTAAAAATCATGGAGTCATTTTCGATGCCTCCCATTGTCCCAAACTCCACATACCATCCCTCAAACAATTTTTTTTGTTTGTTTGTTTGTTTTTGCGGTACGCGGGCCTCTCGCTGTGGTGGCCTCTCCCGTTGCGGAGCACAGGCTCCGGACGCGCAGGCTCAGCGGCCATGGCTCACGGGCCCAGCCGCTCCGCGGCATTTGGAGACCAGGGCACGAACCCGTGTCCCCTGCATCGGCAGGCGGACTCCCAACCACTGCGCCACCAGGGAAGCCTCCTCAGCAAATTATTTTTATTCTAACTTCAGAATATGTCTCCAAATGTACTTCTCACCTCCTCCACAATGATCCTCATCATTGGGCAATTACAGAAACAACACTGACCTTTCTGTTTCCACCTTTGCCTCCTAAAATCTCCTCCCCACAGAGCAGCCAAGGCAGGTGGTCCTTCTGAAATGAGAATCAGATCATGGCCCTTCCCTGCTCTCAATCCTCCAATCACTTCCCACTGACCTTCATCAAATGGGGCTCCTTCGCCTGACCTGCTCCCTGGCACCGTTCATGAGCTCACCTCCCACATCTCCCCTTCAGCTCAGCCTGCCCCAGGGACACAAGTCTCTCTGCTTTTCCCAGAACATGCCAAGTAACTTCCTATTCCAGGACCTTTGCACGTTTTCTTTTCTCTGATTAGAGCAATTCTCCCCCAAATAGCAGCATGGTTCAGTCCTTCTTTGGGAAGAGAATCCCTTTCTACAACCACGAAGGGGGAGTAGGATGGATGGCAATCTCCAGTTTCTTGCTGGGCAGCTACTTCCCCAACTGCCTAACGAGGCACCCTCACCTCATATCCCACAGGCACCCCAGATTCACTCTGCCCTGAATGAACTCACCATCTTACTTCCCAGCCTCTCCTCTTGGGTTGTCCATCCTCAGTGAATGTCGTTACCAGGCACCAAAGCATTAAGGGAACAAAACTGGATGTCCCCTAGACTCTGCCCTCTCCCCCTCTTTCTAAGGCACTGTCTCTCCGGAATGGCTAGAGGCTAAGTCTCCACATCTCTGTTAATTTTGCTACCTTTGGGTCCCATCCCTACTGGAGGATTGTATATTCTTGTCCTGTTGCACCCAAGAGTAACAAGAGCTGCTTTGGCAAATGGATTATCAGTGGGAGCATTGTGTGTCCCTCAGGCAAAACCTTTAAGAGCCAGTGTGATTCACAATGTCCATTTTTCCGTCTGCTGCAATAGCTGGAATGTTCCAGGAAGCCTTTCTCTCAGCTTGCATCCTGGAATGAGGGTGGGATGGAGAAGAAACCCAGATAGCCTATGATGGGGGTGCATTTTTAATGAGAAACCAGTCTTGAAAGCCACGGAGACTTGAGGGCTTGCTTGTTACCACAGCACAACCTAGCTTATCCTGACTGATACATTTCCTTCATAAATATCTTACTTGGATACCAATAGTTTCCACCTCAACTTCTAAACTTCCAGGTCATCTTCCAAACCTGGGAGATGTGATAGTGATTTCTGTAGTGTGATCACGTCATTCTCTATTTTCTAACTCAGGCATCCACAAACTTTTTCCATCAAGGGCCATATAGTAAATATTTTAGGTTTTGCCAGCCATATGGTCTCTGCCACAACAATTCGACTCTGCTGCTGTAGTGAAAGCAGCCACAGACAATAAATATTTCAGATTATATAGAAAAAATTTAATACAAACATACCTGTAACCCAGCCAATTAGCTTTTTTTAATTATTTTTTTATCTTTTTAAATTTTTTTAAAATTTATTTATTTTATTTATTTTTTTTTGGCTGTGTTGGGTCTTCATTGCTGCACATGGTCTTTCTCTACTTGTGGCGAGTGGGGGCTACCCTTTGTTGAGGTGCACGGGCTTCTCCTTGCAGTGGCTTTTGTTGTTGCAGAGCACAGGCTCTAGGCACATGGGCTTCAGTAGTTGTGGCTCATGGGCTCAGCAGTTGTGGCTCTTGAGCTCTAGAGTGCAGGCTCAGTAGTTGTGGTGCATGGGCTTATTTGCTCCACGGCATGTGGGATCTTCCTGGACTAGGGCTCGAACCTGTGTCCCCTGCATTGGTAGGCAGATTCTTAACCACTGTGCCACCAGGGAAGCCCTCTTTTATATATAGTAGTGTGTATCTGTTAATCCCAAACTCCCAATTTAACCCTCCTCCCCCTTTCCCCTTTGGTAACCATGAGGTTGTTTTCTATGTCTGTAATACCACATTCTTCATAAAAACTTTCCCCATGCCAGAGGCCAGTTTAGTTGCTCTCATTCTGTGTTCCTATATGTGCCTTTGCATGTGCCTTTATGGGAGGACTCATTAACTAAGATTCTGAAGTAGGACTTCTCAACCTTAGCACTACTGGCATTTGGGGCCAAATGACTTTTTGTTCTGAGAACTGTCCTGTATACTGTAGGATGTTTAGAAGCAGCCTGGGCCTCTACCCACTAGATAACACGCTCTCCCCAGTTGTATCAGCCAAAAATGTCTCCAGATATTGACAAATTCCCTTTGCCCACCCCCGCCCAATGAGAACTGCTGCCCTAAATATTTACTCGGGCATTTCAACTCGTAGCCCTTTGAGGACAGGGCTCAATATTCTTCTTTATTCTCATAAGCACCGAGCATCCAGGCTGGCATATGGCAGACCTTCAGTAAATATTTGATGCATAGAAAAATGAATAAGACATTGAAAATCATTGCCTCCATTAGCATCAATCTGAATAATCTTTTAAAAGATGTAATTCTAGTCATTCTGCTGTTATTTTTTTCTTACCTTTGCAGGAAAGCCAGTTCTGTACAATCTGAGCATCATAAAAGGATTTTCTAGTACATGTATTGTTTTATTTATGCTGCTCTCACAAGTGCAATTAACACTGCATCTGTTGTACTAACAGTTCCCTTTGTTTTATGTAGTGCTTTATATTTTTCTGAATGTGCACAGGCCTGGGCTTTCCACAATCTGCAAGTGGGAAAAAATCACTGCATGTGGATGGGGGGGAGGAAGACAACCAAAAATCTTCTAGAGCCATTTCCCCATTCACTGGCATATCCCAGGCTAAATGTGCTAATTTGTTTGCATATCCCATCCCACTTCCTGTAGATCAGAGAAGAGCTAAGAGGAAATGATGCTCTTCAGTGAGAGCATTGTATTTGGGGGCTTGTGGAGTCTTCCCTTTAATTGATGTTTGGATGGGTCCCACTGGAGTATCTTTCCTTTTCACAGTCAAATGTGCTCAAGTAACATCCACATTAAACCCAGTTGTAAAGACGCATCCAGTGCTCATGGGCTCTAAGGCCCATTTGATCAAAGGAGATCAAGCCTGAAGACGTAAATATGTTCCTATCCAGTGTCCTAGATTGGTCAAGTTGATGCCAGAACAGATCCCATTTTCCTGGTTTAGATATTAAAGACGAGAGGTGAGTAGTTGAACTAATAATGCAAGTTTTCCGTTTAGGAGAATTAGGTTGATGACACTTTAGAGGGACAGAGCAAAGATGAGCAGCGTGGACTGTTGAGCCCAGGTCACCTGGGCTGCTACCCTGACCCTGCCCTTGCCAGTTGGGGGACTTTGGACGTACTTCTTTATTTGTTGTTGTTGTTTTTTAATTTATTTTATTGCACTATAGTTGATTCACAATGTTGTGTTCATTTCTGCTGTACAGCAAAGTGATTCAGTTATACATATATAATATATATTCTTTTCCATTATAGTTTATCACAGGATATTGAATGTAGTTCCCTGTGCTATACCATAGGACCTTGTTGTTTATCCATCCTGTATATAATAGTTTGCATCTGCTAATCCCAAACTCCCAATTCATCCATCCCCCTCCCCCTCCCCCCCTTGGCAACCGCAAGTCTGTTCTCTATTGGACGTGTTTCTTAACCTCTCTGTAGATGGTTTCCTCTTTGGCAAAAAGGGATAAGAGTAGTACTCACATCCTAGGATTGTTATGAAGATTAAAAGATGAACACATAAAAAGCACTTAGCAAAGTGCATGGTAACACAATGCCATCTACTATTCATAAGATCCCCTGGAGCCTGGCACCATGAAAGCAGTCAGTTAATGTTAGCTATTATTATACCAGCAGTTAAAATTGTTCTCTGGAGATCATTTGGTTCACATCTTTCCTTTAAGAGATAAGGGCCCTTCATTCCTACACCAAGAAAAAAAAATTTTTTTGAGTGGTCAGAGATGCTGTGACAACTATCTAACAGATGAAGATAAACTTGAACTTCCATGTTTTGAGCACCTACTATGTGCCAAGCTTTCTGCTTTAGGTGTATATTTTCCACCAGAGAATGTGAACTCCTTAAAGGCAGGGACCTTGCCTGATCCATACACTAGAATATGATAACACAATGACAGAGGAAATCACAGGATATTGGGGGAGAATAAATATCAAGGTCCCAGGGATGAAGCACTCATAGAGATGGCAACTGAGTCGAGTCTTAAAGGAAAAGTGGGCAAGAGAGGAAAGGATTGTGTGTATGTGCTGCCCTTTTTTCTTCTTTTTTTTTTCCAAGCCTGAATCACCAAACCCTCCCTCTACCCATACCCTGGGGTGATATATGTTCAAGACACAAACATTAGCATTGGAGACCATTTTTTATTAGTATGTCTTTACCTCTGCACTGAGGGGGAAATATATTTATCCCAAGCTTTAACGAAAGCTTGATTCCAAGCCTTGATGAAATGTTACTCATTCCTCCATGAGTAACCTGTGTTGCTAATCCTCCCCTAGAGATCAAACCATGTCTGAGTACAGTGATTGCCATATCCTAAATTTAACTGACCACATAGATGAATTACTTGCAAGCAAGAAAGAACAGCTCCCTTCCTGACCTGGAGAAATGGGATGTTTATGACCTGTTTAAAAAGTCTGCATAAAATACAGCTTCAGAGTCTTGTCTGTGAGTATGCTACCTGAAGTCAAGTGTGTCTTTTAAAATATGATGCATCACTTGCAAGAATGGTTTCTTGGTCTCTTCCCCCCACCACCCTTTGGCCCCCTCAAATCAATTGCTCTCCCATAAATAACAGTGTGAGGTGATGGCTTGACCACTACTTTCATCGTGCCCCCACCTGTACGGGATGTCTTCCCTGGTGGATTTTTGTTAAGAAACAAAATACAACTTTTATTGAGATCAATAAAAGATTAAGGTGACAAAGTGATTTATTGACTACAGAGGAGGCTCATTTTCCCCTCACAACTGCAATAGCTACTGGCAAGGATGTTTTTTTTACCCTGGGTCTTTAGGAAAGTTGGGAGAAGCCAAGGCTCATTTATCAAATCAAAAGAGAAGGATTAAAAACCATAAGGAAACAGACAAAGAACACACATGAGCAAAAGTTGGCCTTTCTTGGGTTACTTCGCTGAAATACCAGGTCATAGAGTATGAAGGGAAAGAGGAAATACATGGGGTGTTATGTAGAACGAAGCTCAGTGGCATATGGGGAGCAATGGGTCAGAACTGCTCAGGCTGAGGTTGGAGCAAAGAAAAAACTGCACATTGGGAGATAAGACACCAGACTGAGAGCATGGAATCCATCATCAGTCATGGTTGGGGGCAACCTAGAGATCTGGGAACAGCATGACATCAGGATGGGAGGGTTACCCCCTATGCTTCATTTGGACCAGATTCTTCAGGTTTGCAAATGCCCCAGTGTCCTGCCTCCTCCATCCCTTTTCCCATACTGTCCCTTCTGCCTTGAAAGTCCAAGCACCCGACTCCCTTCCCTTCCTGAAAACTCATGTTCTCATCCTTTAAGGCAAATTCACATACCTGCCCCTCTGCTCCAATCCCCCCAAATAGAATGCGTCTCTCTCTACACTCTGATGAGGATAAATGCCAGAAACACCCACGCACTAGAGCCTCTAATATACACCAGGCATAACGCAGAGCACTACACGTGCTGATAATGTCCAGGGAGTCAAGGAGTTGTGTGAATTGCCTTTTAGGTCTACATTCCCTGAGCCTCACGCATGGTTGGTATTTAATGAATATATTTGAGCAAATGACTACATGAGCTAATTAAATCCTCAGAACAGTCCAGGAAGGGTAGATATTATGATCCCCATTTTACAGAAAGGCAAACTGTAACATCCAGGGCTTCACTCAAAGCTTAAACATGGCTGACTTGCTGCGAGAAGTAGCCCTGCTAACCACACCCCACCCTAGCCTCCTAATCTAACAGCACAAGGGGAGTGAAAATAAGCTCTGAGACCATAGACAAGGTCAACATGAGGGGTGTTTATAGTATAGAAGATAACCCCGGCTTCAGGGCTGCTTTTAAGGAAAATTAGGTCTAATGCTCCTGTTAATGGAAAATCATCCTATGAAACTCTCTGCCATGTGTGGCCTCTGAGACTCCTGGCACCTTCTCAAGGTGGAGAGTGGGGTAAGGGGTTAGGGACGGGCTTCCAGCTCAGCAGTCATCATGAGTTCTCCATTAACTATATAATGAGTTGATTTTTAACATTTATTTTATTGCACTATAGTTGATTTACAATGTTGTGTTCATTTCTGCTGTACAGCAAAGTGATTCAGTTATACATGTATATACATATTCTTTTCATATTCTTTTCCATTATGGTTTATTACAGGATATTGAATATAGTTCCCTGTGCTATGCAGTAGGACGTTGTTGTTTATCCATCTTATACATAATAGTTTGCATCTGCTAATCCCAAACTCCCATTCCATTCCGCCCTTACTCTCCCTCCCCCTTGGCAACCACAAGTCTGTTCTCTATGTCTGTGAGTCTGTTTCTGTTTCACAGATACGTTCATTTGTGTCATATTTTAGATTCCACATATAAGTGATATCATATGGTATCTGTCTTTCTCTGACTTACTTCACTTAGTATGATCATCTCTAGGTCCATCCATGTTGCTGCAAATGGCATTATTTCTATAATGAGTCCATTTTAAATTCTGACGTTATGAAACCCAGTAGCGCCACTACCCTCTGGATCAGCATTGCCATGAACACCCCTCTTGAGAAAACTGAGCTTGCCAAGCATTGATTTTTTTTTTTAAATAAGCCAACACAATTTCATTTCTAGGAATCCATCCCACAGATATAGTCACATTTGTGAGAAATTATGTAAGCACTGTGTTATTCATTGTAGTCATGTCTGCAAGAGCAAAATATTGGGAACTGCCCAAAAGTCCATCAGTAGGGGACTGTAAAAGAATATATGCGTGGGCTTCCCTGGTGGCACAGTGGTTAAGGATCTGCCTGCCAATGCAGGGGACACAGGTTCGAGCCCTGGTCCGGGAAGATCCCACATGCCGCCGAGCAACTAAGCCTGCGAGCCACAACTACTGAGCCCACGTGCCACAACTACTGAATCCCCCTCGCCTAGAGCCTGTACTCCGCAAAAAGAGAAGCCACTGCAATGAGAAGCCTGCGCACCGCAACGAAGAGTAGCGCCCACTCGCTACAACTAGAGAAAGCCCACACGCAGCAATGAAGATCCAACACAGCCTAAAATAAAGAAATTTTAAAAAAAAGAATATATGCGTGCTCAGACAATTACATAATAGGCAGACATTAAAAAGATCAAAGCGATTCTTCACATCCTGATGCAAAAGGATTGCCAAGATATTAAGAAAGAAGAATGAAAACAGTCTATATATGATGCTGTGACAGATATAGATACATAGGTAGAGGTCAAAGTAGAGACGATAGAGCCAGGGATAGAGATAAGGGTAAGGATGGAGAGAGAGACAGAGATAAAGACACACAGACACACAGATGTTTCTCTGTATAGAGTATCTCTGGAAGGATTCAGGATACAGGATAATCAGTCAGAGCAGTTGCTTTCAGGGAGTGAAAAGACATGTCTAAAGGACAGTAGTAGGAACGAAAAATGTTCTTCCCCTACCCTTTTAAGTTTGTGTTACATGCATGTGTTGCCATATATATGTCACTCAGCCAGTCTAAACTAAGTACCTATTATGTGCAAGTACATGGAAGTAATCAACAGACAACAATCCTTAAGCCCTGCTGGTACGGAGATAGAAAATAAACAAGATAGATAAATTAAATATGTCATCACATATGCCAGTCATACATGTAAGGAGAAAAAAATAAAACAAAGTTGTGGGCCATGCATTGGTGAAGAGGGGTTGAAACTTGATGGCCAGTTACTGTTGAGTAAAGAAAGTGAGGACACAGAGTCGGATGGATGTAGGGAGAGGCGGTCCATGCAGGAAGAGCTGGGACCACAGCATGATGGATCGTGTTCCAGGCGTGTCTGAGGATGAGTGAGGTCCATGTGGCTCCGGAGCAGGGCGGGGGGTGGGCGTGGCTAATGAGGTCAGAAAGGTGCCATGGGTCAGATCATTTGGGTCCTGCAGGAGGGAGTTTGGCTTTTCCTCTGGGTGAAATGGGAGCCACGGAGGGCTTGGAGGAGCGAAGTGATGTGACCAGACTTAATGCTTTAGCATCAGTGTTCACTCTGGCTTCTGTGTGGAGAATGGAGAATAGGGGGAACGCCAGGACGAAGATGACCAGTTCGGAGGCTATTACCAGAAGAGAGATGATGATGGTGTCCAGCAAGGTGGTGGCCGTGGGCTGGAGAGGAGTTGTTGGATTCTGCATGTATCTTGAAGGTAGAGCTGGCAGGATTCGATACTGTACCAGATGGGAGATATCAGAAAAAGAGGCGTCAGAGGTGACACTGAAGTTCTGGACTTGGACCTCGGGAGGGGGTGGGGGAGAGAGAAAGAGGAAGAGAGAGAGGAAGAGGGAGAATGAATGGGTAAACCGACAGCCAAGCTGCAAGAACACAGAGGCATCTGGGAAGAAAGTGCTTTGCAGGACCAACAGCCCAAGCACTACCCAAAGCTATGAGACAATACTCGGTGATACAGGTCCCAAGAAAGTCAAGGGAGAAGACCAGCTACAACCCAGGAGCTCAGCCAGATCGCAATCTGTCTACTCCCAAGAGGTTAAGAACATGGGCTCTGTACCTAACATGTCTGGGTTCTTTTCCTAGATCTACCATTTGCTAGCTGTGTGACCTCAGGCAAATTACTTAACCTCTCTTGGTATCCTTTTTCCTGTCTGTCAAATGGAGAAAATAACAGTAACTGCTTCCTGGGGTTGTGGTCCATGGGAAGTAGTTTAACTCATGTAAAGGGCTGAGCATCACATCTGACTCACCCCGTCAATACCAGTTTTGCTTCTGGGAAAATGGAAATTCTTTTACTTGGGTCATGGGTTCACCTTGGGGATTAAAGGAGGTAATGGGTGGTAAACGCTAGACCTTCGTACTCTATACAGCGTCACTTATACCTAAGTGGAGATTGATGATGGTGGTGATGATGATGGTGGTGATTATGGTGATGATGATGACATCACCATCCTCTTGACCCTTGATAACATAATAGGATGGGAAGATGAAACCCTCCAAGGGGGCTCAAAGGGGAAAACCAGAGTAACAGCAGAGGGAAAGCTGGTTAACGAAGAGACAGGAACTTGGGCAGCTGAAGGAATAGTGCTGTTTTTCCTGGAAACAAGGAGATTTCAGGGCAGGGAGCCACCCGGAGCTGGCAGAAGAATGGATTGTTTCAACCGCCTCCAAACCCCTTCCCTTGTGGGAACTAGTGTAGGTGTTTGCAAAGGCACCTGTGTGTGGGCCTTGTTAGCAGCAGAGAGAAAAGAGGCATTGATTTCAAAACAGGTAATTTTGCCCCATTAGTGTGTTTTCGGCACACGGCTGAACAGAGCGGAGGGTTGGAGCTGTCCTGAGCGACCCTGCAGACGAAGCCTCAGACACATCACAAGGATGGCTGCCTGACGCCCTAATGGTCCAAGCCCATCATTCTCCTCAAGCTTGAAAACGAATGGTCTGCTTCCAACCACGGACAAACAGGGATGATGCAAAAAGAGAAAGGATTCAAGTGACATGGATACACACACACAAAACCCATACACCAAGAGAGACCCCCAGAGACAGCTTATCACAGTTACAAACAGATAGGCAGGCACAGAGAGACACAAAGACATGCAGTGAGACATACAGACACCAAAACACCACGCAAAACACATCCACAGAGAAACCCATACACACATGCAGGAGATGATGGAGGACACAAATATACAAAAGCACAAATACAGTGAGACGCAGTGAGAAATACAAGGTGCAGACATGCATAGACCCACGCGCACACACACAAGTGTGCATCACACAGTGCAGTGATTAAAAACTAAACTTCAACTAGAAATCAGGATGGAAAGAGTAAGAGAGGACGATGGTGAGAATTCTACGAGTTCCCGTGTTCAAAGAGGGCGGATAGTCTGCCCTCTCCCTAACGCGGATCCTCTGTGGATCTCTGTCTGCTACAGTTTGCTCTGCACGTAAGCAGTTCTGATTTAGATGATAGATAGAAACTATTTATATAGTTAAACACGGTAGGGGTCTAAACTCTGTTCCCCGCAGAACACCAGATGTGAATAGATGAACATTTGATCGTCCTCATGCCTGTTTGTGACAAGCTAACAGATAAGAAACCATCCCACTGAATTCCCAGAAAACTGGAGACCACGAATACAGATAGCAACATGCGGGAAGAGCCAGGATTTATTAAGGCAGATTTCTAAATATTAAAGAGAAGGCAGCTGGCCATGCTTTCCTCAGCAGACTTTGTAGGCGGGATATCAGTTGAAAACCAAGATAAATGAGCAGGGCATATACTGGGGAGTTTTCAGAGCATCGGAACGACCTCGTGCAGGCAGTAAACAGGCATCATGTGCACGTCTGGACGTAGGGGTATTTGGAAGTGGGGAGGTCTCACTGTCTCAAATTGTCTCTTCCTTATAGCTGCCTGAAATTCCAGTAGGAAGTTTTCCAAATTCTTTGTTAAAATATAAATGCAAACATGAAAATAGGTTCAATATCACTAGTCATTAGGGAAATGCAAACCCAAACCACAAGGATATGGAGAAATTTGAACCCTTGTGCTTGGCTGGTGGGAATGTAAAATGATGCAGCTGCTGTGGAAAATGGCATGGTGGTTCCTCAAAAAAATTAAACATAGAATTACCATATAATCCAGCAATTCTACTCCTGGGAATATACCCAAAAGAAGTGAAAGCAGTGACTCAAATATTTGTATGCCCATGAAAATAGCAGCGTTATGCACGGTAGCCAAAAGGTGGAGGTAACCCAAGTATCCATCGACAGGTGAATGGATAAATAAAACGTGGTCTATACATGCAATGGAGTATCATTCAGGTTAAAAAGGAAGGACATTTTGACACATGCTACAACATGGATGAACCTTGAGGACACTAAGCTAAGTGAAAGAAGACAACCACAAAAGGACAACTATTGTATGATTCCACTTATATGAATGAGGCGCCTTAGAGTGGTCTAAGTCACAGAGACAGAAAGTAGAAGTGTGGTTGCCAGGAGCTGGGAGTGGGGGATGGGAGTTACTGTTTAATGGGTACAGAGTTTCAGTTTGAGACGATGAAAAGAGTTCTGGAGATGGATGGCAGTGATGTTTGCATGACAACATGAACACACTTAAAGCCACAGAACTGTACATTTTAAAATGGTTAATATAGTCAATTTTATGTTGTGTGTATTTTACTACAATAATACATCTCTACCGCATTATGAGCCAATGCATGAAAATACTCCCTATCAATGGGATCATAAAGATTAGTTTGCATCCAGCAGAAAGCAAGATCTCCTAGAAAGAAAGGAGGGAATTCTTAGAAATGCAATCCCAGAAAAATACCCCCAGCAATAGAGGGTATCTGGCTATCTCAGTGACTTCCCCCAAACACGCCTCCCCTCCTAATCAAAGCTGGCCTGCCCTGTGTCCCAGTGCCTGCCAATCATCGTCACCTGAGCAAGGTAGCTGAGCCCACAATTAAGACTCTTCTGTTCCCATTGTTTTATCCCAATGAGATCCTAAATCGAGAGGGAACGAAGGAAGAAAACAGCCAACCAAAGATAGCCCAAATGTCTAAATATTCTAAAGGCATTCTAAGGAGTAACTAACACATTGTGCATCTTTTTTTTTTTTTTTTTTTGCACATGACCCCTGTACTGGGGGTTTCACATATATTATGTATACTCGCAGCAGCAGCTAGAGGACTTATCATCTCCATTTTGCAGATAAGGAGACCGAAACAGAGGCCATTTTTTAAATTTGCCCCCAGTCACACAGCCTGTAAGCAGTAGAACCAGGATTCAAACTAGAAAGTTCACGTCCAAAACTCCAAAACCCATGTCGTTATCCAGCTACTGAATCCCAACTAGAGGGGGCATTCCATGAGACACATGTAGCATTTGTAAAAACCTAAACATCTCTATATTGGTCCGGATAAAACAACTCAAGCCCCCTAAAACAAATCTGTATCGTTTACTTTGTGCTAGAATTATATCAGGGCATCTCCTGTGGGGGAGATTTTGCTCTCCTCCCCAAGGAACAATTGGCAGTATCTGGAGAGGGTTGTGGAGTGTGTGCTAATGGCACCAGGTGGGTAGAGGCCAGAGATGCTGCTAAACGTTCCAATCCACCGCCCAACAAAGAATTATCTGGCCCCAAATGTCAATGGAGCCGAGGCTGAGAAACCCTGAATTTTATCAAGTGTGTGTGAGAAGGTTGGTTGTGCCTCTCCCTCCATCTCTGTCTTCACCTTTGCTCCTCATCTGCTTCCTAATTCATCTGCTCAGTCACTTACCCAAAAGGAAAAACACCTACCCCTGCTAATTCCCTGATCATTTATTTAGGAGTTGCAATGTTCTAAGTGCTCATGAGAGTTTCTGATCAAACACGTGCAGAGTGGGCAGGCAGAGAATGACTGCCAACGAGAAGACTATTCAAAAAACTTGGATTGGGAGACACAATTTTCCAGACCACATAAACTATGTAGAAATTGTAATGATAATTGCTCTGCTTTAAAGGTGCAGAGTAGCTTCCCTAAACTCAGGGAATCTTATCAGATTGGCTTGGACACCTAGAACTGACATCTCATTCATCTCATTCATTAGTATATAAACTCAGAAGTAGACCTGGCCAAGAAAAATATTTCATTTCTTCTTGGACAGTATTCTAAACAGGACCACTGCTTACTTATATGTTCAAAGCATCCCATAAATATGCCTCCCTCCCTCCATCTCTTCCTTCCTTCTTTCTCTCCCAGCAGCTCAGGTGAAATATACTCAACTTGATCAGCCCATGGGGGTGGGTCAGGGAGGCAAGGTGGACAGACTCCAAGGAGAACCCCATGATTCCTACCTTCTTGTATCCACACTCTTGCATAATCCCCTCTCCCTGAGTATGGGCAAGACTGTGACTTGCTTCCAACCAATAGAACATGGCAGAGGTGATGGGCCATCCCTTCCGTAATGATGTTACATCGTGCAAGACTGCATCTTGCAAAGCAACTCACTAGGGACTCTTCTTTCTGGCTTGATGACGTAAGTGACCATGTTGGAGAAGTTCGTGTGGCAAGGAACTTTGGGTTAAGAGCTGAGGGTGGATGGCCTCTGAACAGCAGCCAGCAAAGAGCAAAACAGAACAAAACCAAAAAACGTAAGCTGCAATATCAACGAACTGAATGCTGCCAACTACACCACCGATGGGGAAATGACCCCTTCCCCAGCTGAGCCTCCAGATGGGAACTCAACCCTGGTTGGGTTGCAGCCTCATGAATTCATAAGCAAAGGCCCCATCGCAGTTGTGCCTGGACCCCTGATCCACAGAAGTCATGGGATAATAAATGTGAGTTGCTTTAGGAGGGCTGCCTTAGTAAGGCACTTCTTCCTGCCCTCCATTCCCTCCCACTAAGGCACAGCCTTCCAGAAACAAGGACATTTTCCTCAGCCCTGAGTGCAGTCAGATGAGAAGTTACAGAACCACCATTCTGTCCGAGCGGCCATAGATTTATGAATGGCTTGCACTTCCATTAGGCTGCGGGAAGGGGCCGGGGTGTCTCTGCTTGTGTTTAGAAGTCCATTTGTTTCCATTCCTTGTCAGCAGTTTGCATAAGTGAGTGGTTTTATTTCTTCTGCGAGAGGAGGGAAAACGCACGAGTTACCATAGCAGTGGAAGATTTGTCAAATAAAGCTTTTAATAATGGGACAGTTGGACAGTTTTATAGTTCTTCAGCTTCCTGGCCATTTGAAGGTGGTAGGTTTCAATAAAAATTAAGTCTTTTTCCAAGAGAAACTCAGTCCCCTGTTATTTTAAAACGAGTCCAGGGTGCACTGAAGCACCTCAATTCCACGGCCGAAAGTAAATCTCCCTCCTTTTCCGTATTAATAACTCAAGCAATCCATCAGCCTGAGACGGACTCTGAGCTCTTTGCACTAGTATATCCAGGTGGCCTGATGGAGCACATCTGTAACTAGACTTGCTGGGTGATCATTAGGCTGGTCCTGAAAATAAATGGCCTGGCCTCCTCCACAGCTTACCTAAGTACACCAGGGAGGGGCCAGTGACCTGGACTCCGTTCTTTAATTTCCTTGGATTCTTCTAAAGTTCTTCTGGATCAAAGGAAGTGGTTCACAATTTAGACTCTGATGAGGGAAGTAGCCTGTTGGAAAGGCCCCCAGATGTTCACCTGACTCCTCAGACTTTTTTTCCATTTGTCAGTGGAGGAGCGGTGAAAGAAGGATGAAAATGGGCTTAGAAGTCAGGATTCTGGGGCTCAAATCCTGACTCCATAATCTACCAGAGCGAACGGGGGAATATATCCAATCCCTCTGGGCCTGAACTCCCACCTGTGAAAAATATGATACTAATTTCTGGCAGTTCTTAGAGGCTCAAAAAGTCAAGAAAAATTTTAAGCCCAGAAATCAGAAATTCGTAGTAATTATAGGGCTCCTTCCTTTGCCAAGGCCTGTTCTCTCTGCCCCCGTCAGAGAGAACAGCCTGTGTCCAGTAGCTCCTGTGTTGGGTCCAGTGTCTCCATAAAATAAGTGCCATAGCAACTGGCATCTCTGAACATCAAGCAATGCTCCGGACCCAGGACAAACAGCCAAAGGAATGGTTGGCTGCAAGGATAAAGACTCAGCAATGGAAAGGGTTGGAGGAAGGATCATTGTCATTCATTATGAGCCTTGTGTATAATTTGGATTGTTTCGCAATGTGCATCTACTGCTTTGATTAGAGATGTGCTTTTTCTTATAAATGCAAAACAAATGAGATAAAGGGTATGCACTTGAAGGAGCTAGAGGGATGCTACCTGTTACTTGGGTTGACCCCAGGCCTGGACATTCAAGGGCATCTTTCACCAGGCCTGAGTTTCTCCTTATCTTCTAGGGCTGCCATTGATGACCACACAGCAGTTCCCCAGACCCAGTTTCTAGGAAGCAGATATGTTCAAGTCCTGTCCTCTCCAAAGCCCCAAAGGCACCACTCACCATAGGCTCTGTTGCCTCCTGACTTCCACTCTTCGTATTGGAAACCCCAATACCCATCCTTACTCATCCTTACTTGGTACCACAGGTCTCTGCCCAGACTCCATCAGTGCTGACGTTCCAACCCCGTGAAGCCTTGCAGGGACCAAGATACGCTCCCCAGTAATGGTCTCCTACCTACAGCCTGTTGTCCTGAGAGCCTCTTTCTTCCCACGGCATGAACACAGAGCGCCTTGTGTCCTACAGCATCCAGACCCCCCAGCTAAATCCCCACCCATTGCCAAGTGCACTATCGCAGGTGTAAGTTATTGTCATCATTTGCTTCATCATCTGCATCATCACCCTCACTATCAGTTACTCTATAAGTCAGAAATCCCAGGAATTCTCTGGCAGTCCAGTGGTTAAGACTCTGCGCTCTCACTGCCAAGGGGCCAGGTTCAATCCCTGGCTGGGGAACGAAGACCCCACAAGCTATATGGTGCGGCCAAAAAGAAGGCAGAAATCCACCCCCACCCATAGATCCCTGTGTCCTTGCTCAGAAATCCCTTATTTTCTTCCTTCAAGTTTAAATAGTTCAGAGTCCTCCATTCCTAGCCCTTGTCTTTCCAGGCTGAACATGCAGCATCTCCACAGTCTAAATTATATTAAAATCATTTTTTACACTTAAGTTTCTGAATCTCATGCCTTTTGTGGAACATGGTGACCCTTTGCTGGTGTCGTTCCGACTCCAGTCACTCCTTCCTCTGAGTGGCCACGATCCCTGCTGGCTGGTCTCCTTCCTGGCCACTTTCCCTCCATCCCCAACGGTCTGCAGATGAGTTAGCTCTGCCCAGGGTCTCCGCTCCGGCAGGGGAACCTGCTTGGAACAATATGGCTCCATTACGATCGCTCTCTGTCATTCCTTCCTGGAATTTAATTGGATTTTTCTCTTCCCTTTGTTAGTTGAAATCACATAATAAAAATCTCCCCGAGTGCAATCACTTTCCAGTGGCACCATTCCAAGGCGTGTCATGATGAGCCTTAATAGAAAAGAGGCTCTCTACTAGTCCACAGAGGAAATAAATATTTGACTTGCAACCAAGCTTTATTTATGGGATGGATTAACTCACCTGACTCCCTAGAGAGGAAGCGAAGAGGGGGTCTCCAACTCCCTACTTAACAGTGAAGGTCAGTTCATCAGCTGCTTTCACAGAGGAATCCTGCACATGAAATTGTTTGGGGATTCCAGCAGGGCAGAGTTTCATAAAGTGTGGTCCACAAACTAGCTGAATCAGAATTTTCCGGGGTGCCTGATAAAAATTCAGATTCCTACGCCCAGCCTCAGGCCTACAGAGCCCAAATCTCTGGGTGATGGAAACTGAGCGTCTATAATTTTAATAGTAAGGCAGTTGTTCTCAGGTTTTCTCATTCGTTGATCAGTTAAGATGCTAGGGGGTGAGGAAGGAGGAGACCCCAAAGTAGATATTTCTGGATGAAATCAAAGAAGAGGGAATATTTGGTATCCCATCAGACAGTTAGGTTACAGCACTAGAAGCAGGCGTGAAGACATTTCTTTCCTCCCACGTGGAGAACCTGTTCATTTAATTTACCCTTATTGCTTCCAAGTCTTCATTACACTCCATATCCTATGCCTTGAGGGTGAATTTGGAAAGAACTTTTCCACTTTGTGGAAGCTTGGTTGGCCTTCTCAAGAGTTGGGCACCACGGGCTTCCCTGGTGGCGCAGTGGTTGAGAGTCCGCCTGCCCATGCAGGGGACGCAGGTTCGTGCCCTGGTCCGGGAAGATCCCACATGCCGTGGAGCGGCTGGGCCCGTGAGCCATGGCCGCTGAGCCTGCACGTCCGGAGCCTGTGCTCCGCAGCGGAAGAGGCCACGACAGTGAAAGGCCCGCGTACCGCAAAAAAAAAAAAAAAAAAAAAAAAAAAGAGTTGGGCACCAGACTCAGAGGAAGGACTTAATAATTTGTATTTTTAATACATATTTATAGTATATATATGTACATACACACACCTATATATAAATAAAGACATTGGTTCTGAAATATTTAAGCAATCAATATTGCAGATTGATATTGATGTGCAAAGTAGTTAACTATGCATCATTTCAGTTATTATTCATGTGGATCTAAGGCCAAAATGTACCCTACATTTTCAAAGATAAGGACCTATTTCAGGAGCAGTCAGATCTAGTGAAGGAAACCACAAGATAGAAAGTTGATGAAAACTCCTCAGGATGAGGCAGAGAGTCCTGAAAGTTTTAAGAGGAACAAGTTCGTCTTTTTCCATCACTTTGCTATCCTTCAGGGTCACCTCCAGACCTGTGCAGATGTATTCACGGTATAATTTGAGTCCTAGAGTATGTTCCCCATCCACAGTACTCCCCACCCTGTTGGCTCTGAAATGCTTGACAATATCAGATTCAACTTGGCTTTCATAATTAACAGAATTTGGCTAGAGAATATATTATTTAGAATATCAAAATCATGCTATAATGCATATCAACCATGTAGCTTTTTCTTCCATTATTTCCTTAATGATAAATGTCAGGTGTAGGCCGTACTTGGGTACGTAACTGAGGGGTAAAAAGTTAGAACTATTTTTATGACTTTTGATGCATACTCTCCTTTACCTTTCCAAAAAGTGTCATACCACTTGTAGTAATTTTCTATCGCTGTTGTGACAAATTACCACAAACTTAGTGGTTTACAACAACATAAATGTATTACCTTACATTCCTATAGGTTAGAAGTCCAGCATGGGTCTCGATGCACCAAAATCAAGGTGTTGGCAGGGCCATATTCCCTCTGGAAGCTCTAAGAGAGAAATCTGTTGTCTTGCTTTTTTCCCAGCTTCTCAAAGCTACCCTCATCCCTTGGCTCATGGCCACCTCCTGGCCAAAGCCAGCAGGGTAGCATCTCTCTGACCCTGTTTCTATCCTCCTCTTCTACCCTCTGACACTCCTCTTCTACCTCTCTCTTCCGACTTTAAGGACATTTGTGATGACATTGGGCCCACCCAGATAACCCGGTATCATCTCTCCATTTTATGTTCGGTTGGTTTGCAAACCTCAATTTCTCCTCCAACCTCAATTCCCCTTTGCCATGGAAGGTAACGGATTGAAAGGATCATGAGTATGCCTACCACACCACTTATGGTTTCCATCTGCAGTGGGATGCATTCACCGAGAGCTCAGCATCTTTCTTAGCAGCACTTTCAGAAACTAGGTACCAAGTAGAACCTTGTCACAGGTAGGGTCCTGAGCAGCAGAGTCTAGGGTGGGGATCAGTGGGAAGTACATGTATCAGGGGGTGCTCTAGGGAGCAACACCTGCTGAAAGGTGGGGAAGGAAGCAGGACCTGGACAGAGGGAAACTCGAAGCTGTGATGCGGGCCCAACAAAGGCCCAGGCAATTCCACTCTGGACCTGGGATGCCCGTCAGGTGTGTCCCAAGCTAGGGGAGGGCAGCGGGGCTTAATATCTGTGCCTGGATGAGGGAGTCCCAGGGAGAGGGCGTCACCTTGGGTGAGGCAGGTTTTTTCAGCTGAGATGATCCTCAGAGAGGGCTGACAGCTGAGGGTCACCCAAGGCAGAACCCCCAGCCGCCAGGAGAACAAGGCTTCATGCCAGAGGGGGCGTCTGTGCCAAGCATCTGAGCATCCCTCAAAAAGACAGGACGCGTCTTAATTAACACTGAATGCAAAACGTTGTACCAAATCTCTTCTTGATGAGACCTCGGCCCCTCTCATCAGCCTTTCCATTTCAGCTTCTGGCCCCTGACATCACCTTGGTTCTGTTTGGCGGCTCTCAAGTTACCAAGTGCCACAAACATTTTTCTTTATCAGCTTCCAGCTCGTTTTCCAGAACCTCTTCCACATCCCAGGTTTCCTTCTTTCTGGACGGTTTTCCCTTCTCTGACTAGCATTCCTCTGCCTTTTGTAATAAAGGCCTATTATCCCATTTGGTTCCTTTTTTTTATTTTTTATTTTTTTTCAAACTGACACTGAAAGCATAGCCTGCCTTTTCCAAAGCAAGGCAGATGATTTCGAACTACAACCGACGTAGGTGAAGCTCTGCTAAACTCTATGACACGGGGATTATAAATTAAAGGTCAGCCTGTTCCTTCACATGGTTGCTATTGAAAAAACCCTCGAAATGGACTAAATTCAGATGAATTGGCATCTTCTGTCAAGGCTACAGAAGAAACGCCAGTGTTGGAATAAAGTTCTGTTTCCAAGAGCGTATTTAGACAGAGCAGGAGTGATTCCGACCCAGAGTCCCCTTAATCAGACATTTGTTCACCCTTCCTGCCTGCAGCCATGGATGGCCATCAGAGGGCCTCACCCCCAACTAGCTGCTCAATCCTGTGGCAGGCAGGGTCTGTTTGACTCAGGGAATTTTGCAAAGCTTCACCAAGAAGTGAGTTTCCATCTCCCCAGGGCGGCAGCTCTCAGAGTGACAAAGGACTGACCCCCAGGTCAACAGCCAAGAATGAGTGCAGCCCCGTCAGCCCCAGAAAACAGCTAACGAGGGACCTGGCTCTGCTAAAACAAGGGACATTCTGCCACCCTGGGTTAAGCCACTTGACTGACACGCTGCAAAGACCCAGCCAGGAATGCATGGCTCACAGTTACTCCTGTTTGCATTGGACACAGCACCAGCAGGTGTGTTATCTCATTTGGGTTAATCCACAACCCTGTCAGATGCGTAGAGCAGGGATCATTATTTGTACAACAATTTTATCTGTTTCTTTGTGCGAGACAGCAGGTACCCAAGGCCACCATGCTGCACCAGGCTGTCCGGAAGTGAGTATAGACCCAGGCAGACCGAAAGAACCAGCTCTGACCCTCAGACCATTACAATTACTCTCAGAACCCAGAGGGTGGTGCAAAATAGGCCTTTCCTTCTCCCATCAAGTCCGCTTCAGTCTTAAGCATCCACCTGTAACGGAACTGCTGTCATCCTCCTCCCCTTCCTCTCGGACGAGGCTCTCATGTCCCCCAGTCTGGGCTTTTATCCCACCTGTGCTATGGCGTGGAAATTGGTTTTGTTCCTGGAAGCCAAAGCAAGCAAAACTCACTTTCCCTGGATCTTCAGTGATCCTAGAAATTTCATAGACAGACCTACAGATTCCCAGCGTCCTCCTCCAGAGACTGATTTATGTGATCCAGAATCCCCATAGATCCCGAACTCCCCTCCCCCACCCCACCCCCCAGGAATTCGGATGCAGGTGGTGCGGGTGAAACTAATGGAATCCATATACATCCCACTGGTGCCATCGGCGTGAAACTACAAAATTCAATAACACCTCCTCTTTCTCCTTTTATTTTAAATGTGCGTGTTATTTGAATAGATCTCCAATTACAAACTATATTAACAAATACAAGTACATAGAATAAAATTTAAAAGTTCCCTCACCTGGGCTTCCCTGGTGGCGCAGTGGTTGAGAGTCCGCCTGCCGATGCAGGGGACACGGGTTCGTGCCCCGGTCCGGGAAGATCCCACGTGCCGCGGAGCGGCTGGGCCCGTGAGCCATGGCCGCTGAGCCTGCGCGTCCGGAGCCTGTGCTCCGCAACGGGAGAGGCCGCAACAGTGAGAGACCCCCAACGGGAAGTGGTTAAAGGGAGAGCAAGATATAACTTGACTTTGTAAATCGGGACAGGAGGTCAGATTACCAAGAGCTTTGTAGGTTGTGATAAGGAGTTTGGATTTGATTCTAAATGTGATGAAAGCTTGAGAGAATTTCATTGAGCGGGTATTGTGATCTTCCAAACATTTTTAAAGATCGTGTTAGCTGTTTTGGAGAACGGATTCAGAAAAGAGATCCATAAGAATGAGGCAAAGGACCAGTAAGAAGGCTCTTGAAGTAGCTAACTGGTGACCTGTTTAACTGTACACAAGCCAAATTCCACTTTTACAATCTATGACATCAGCGAAGTTGCGTGTGCCACCTGCCCTTGAATTTGACTCAAAGTGCTTTTTTGCACAAAGTTCTCAGACTTTTTTTAACCATGCTATACATTAGATCCCCAGAACTTATACAAAGTTCTCAATTTTTTAAATTGAATCTATTAGTATTTTTCTTGTAATTTCTTCTATGAGGTTCATGCTTGGAAAAATCATATCTCAAAATGAGATTAATATTTATCTGCATTTGATTCTAATTTTTTTCAGTTTTTACAAGGTTTTTTTTTCCCACATTTACCTCTTTCATTCATTTGGAATATATTTGGGAGCATAATATAATTGTGAAGATCTAACTTGCTTCTTTTTCCCTAAACAACTGTTTCTCCTTACAGGAGAAAGTACTTGTTTCCCATTGGCTTATGACGCTTTCTTTGTTGTATTTTTATGTGATACGTATGCTCAGGTTTTAGTCGGTAGTATTTCTTTTATTCCATTGATTGTTCCTTGTACTAATACCACCATGTTTCAATTATTACAGTTTTATAAAACATTTTAAGACCTGGTCAGGCAAGTACCTTTGATTTCAAAATGTCATTGGATTTTCATTTTTCTTCTTTCAAAATGTCTTTAGATACTCTCACCCATTAATTCTTCCAGATGGACTTTAGAATGATTTTTGAAAGATCTTTGAAAGTCCCTATAGGATTTTGATTGGGATATTGAGAACCTATATATAAATTTTCAAATAATTGACACCTTAATAAAATTTAACCTTCTCATTTAAAAAAAAAGATACATTCTTTCAAATATGCCCCTCAGTCAAGTTGGGTCTGTCATAGTATTTATTTGACTTCATTATGTGATGCATTACATTTAAGTTAGTTAAAAACATACTTTAACATTTTTTGGGGGGGCTGCACTGCATGACTTGTGAGATCTTAGTTCCCTGACCAGGGATCAAACCCGGGCCCTGGCAGTGAAAGCGCCGAGTCCTAACCACTGGACCGCCAGGGAATTCCCAACATATATTTCTTAAATAAGATTTTTCTTGTGAAATATTTAGCATAGCACCTAGAACACAATAAGGATCTAATAATTTTTATTTGTAAATTGCTATTATTATTAATATTATTTATCAAAGACTAGAATGAAATGGTATTTGTTGACCTCCTGTGTGTAGGAAAACTATTAGCATGCTTTTCTTTCCCATCATGCTTCTTTTTATTTTCTCCAATACACCGCTTGTCTTTCAAAAAGTGTATCAACATTTATAATCAATTTTATTGCCAGTTCTTTGATACCAAAATATTCTCAGTCTTGCATTTTCTGCTTTAATTACTCTCCCAGTTGGCTAGAGTGTATCTTGAAGTATTGTTTTAAAGAAACAGACAGGGCTTCCTCGTGGCACAGTGATTAAGAATCCGCCTGCCAATGCAGGGGACACAGGTTTGAGCCCTGGTCCGGGAAGATCCCACATGCCGCAGAGCAACTAAGCCCAAGCGCCACAACTACTGAGCCTGCGCTCTAGAGCCCACGAGCCACAGCTACTGAGCCCACATGCCACAATTTCTGAAGCCCGCGCGCCCCAGAACCCGTGCTCTGCAACAAGAGAAACCACTGCAATGAGAAGCCTGCACACCACAACAACAAAGAGTAGCCCCCGCTCACCACAGCTAGAGAAAGCCCGCGTGCAGCAACAAAGACCCAATGCAGCCAGAAATAAATAAATAAGATAAATTTATCAAAAAAAAAGAAATAGATTTTTTTTCTAAGCCATTGCATAACCAAAAATAACCAGTTACTTTAACATAAAATGTAAAAAGATTTTAAAAAAGAAAACTTTTTCAACAATGTTCTGTCATGACAATCAGCATTCACAAAGCAGAGATCAGACATTGTCATGTAGTCATTAGGCTGTGAAGTAGGAGGAAAAGATCATTTCTCCTTCACTGTGTATAGATATCAAGTTTGTCCTGTTCTAGATATCAAAATATGCGTCACCCATAATTATGTAGTTCTCAGTTTGGATCCATAAGTCTTAGCATTAGTGGAATGTTCTTGCAGGTTTTGACAACAGTTTCAGTATCAGCCTTGGTTGGTTTTTTTTTAATATAAATTTATTTATTTTTGGCTGCATTGGGTCTTCATTGCTGTGCGTGGACTTCCTCTAGTTGCAGCGAGTGGGGCGTACTCTTTGTTGTGATGCACGGGCTTCCCACTGCGATGTCATCTCTTGTTGCAGAGCATGGGTTATAGGCGCACATGCTTCAGTAGTTGTGGTGCATGGGCTCAGTAGTTGTGGTGCACGGGCTTAGTTGCTCCATGGCATGGGGGATCTTCCCAGACCAGGGCTCAAACCCATGTCCCCTGCATTGGCAGGCGGATTCTTAACCACTGCACCACCAGGGAAGCCCCAGCTTTGGTTTTCAGGGCTGTGTGGATTTCCATTTTTCTATGTCTTCTAGCAATTTTTTAATATGAAATTAGAAAGGATTGTGTCTAATACAATGTTTAAACAGAAGTCCATTGATCACATTCAGTCTGTTACCATATACTTCTCAGCAATTTAGGTATGAGCATTGAATTCAGAAAGGCCTGGATTTGTGTGTCAGTTACACATTTTTTTGTTTCATGGAACAGAAAATCCAAACTAAAGTGTATTAAGCAATAAAGAGAATTCATAGATTCAAGTGACTAAAACATCTACAGGAGGGCTTCAGGTAAGGCTTGTGCTAGTGAGACCAGCAATATCACTAAAGACCTCGTATCTCTCAGTCTTTCTTCTCTCTCAGATGCTGTAGTACCCTGTACTGGACACTGCCTCATGGCAGCAAAATGGCCATAGCAGCATCTACCCTTACACCCTCATACCACACCTTCCAGGGAAGGAAAGCAAGAATTTTATGAAGGCTTCTCCAGAAGAGAATAAAAATTTCCCCTGAAGGTTCAAAAAGTATCTCCTTGCATCTCATTGGCTTTTTGGGGATGAGGTGCCCATCCCGAAACCAATCACTGAAGCCAGGAAATGGAATGCATTTGCTTAAACCAATCACAGACAACCCCTAACATTAGAGTCATTCCCACCCAAAGTGCACAACTGAGAACAGGCAAGATGCTAATTTACCCCAGGGAAAGTCACAACTCCGTGACAGGAAGGGAAATGGATATGGATGAAACAAACAATAAGCATCCATTTAATCCCTTCCAACTTGTCTATTTTAAGTAACAGAAACCCACTGTGTTAGTTATCTACTGCTGCATAACAAATTACCCTGAAATTTAGCAGTTCAGGACAACAAGCATTTATTACTTCACAGTTTCTATGGGTCAAAAATCAGGGTCTCTCATGAGGTTACAGTGTGGGTGTCAATGGGGGGCTACATTCATCTCAAGGCTGGAGGATACACTTCCAAGATGGCTCATGCCCATGGCTGTTGGCTGGAGGCCTCAGTTACTTAGTGTGTGGCCCTCTCCACTGAGCTGCCTGAGTGTCCTTACAACATGGCAACCTTGACCTAAAGTCAGTGGTCTAAGAAAGAGAAGAGCAAGGAGAAAGCTGCAGTGCTTTTACGACCCAGTCTCCAAAGTACACCATTACTTCCACTTTATTGTATCTGTTAGAAGTGAGTCACTAAATCCCTTCCATAGGCAAGGAAAAAAAGAATTAAACTCTACTCTTGAATGGAGGAGTATCACTTTGTGGATATTTTTAAAACACCAAACCCACCTCAAGCATGCTTGAACCACAAAGGGGATTTGTTGGCTTCAGTGTGGACTGAAGTACTCCATAAACCAAGTCCTGGGAAAGGAAGTGGGGACTGAACACTATACTACTCTGATTCTCTCTCCATCTGTTTCTCATCTTTGTTTGCTCTGATTATCTTTGCCTGTTGGTCTCTTTTTTCTCTAAGGCAGAAAGAACATCTCCACCTGCTGAGCAAAATAACCACTGGCATTCAGCTTAGCAATCCTAGAGGGAAAAGACTCCTTCTTCCTCCCAGCATCTGAACCTTAATCCCAGAAATGGATTGTCATTGGACATACTGGGCCAGTGTACACACCAACCAGCCAAGATTGCCCAGAAGATGATGAGTGTGGCCTACATCACATGCCCAATCCTCAGGTCCAAAGGCGAGGCTCATTTCCAAAAGAAGGGGGCATGGAAACAAAGAACTTTCACTGTCCACTATGGCCACTCACGACCTATGTGACCTTGAGCAACATACATGAACTTTCTATGCCCAGCTTCCTCGTCTTCAAAATGAATAATAATGCCTCCCTGTAAGATTGGTTTAATGTTCAGTGAGATGATGCATGTAAAGAGCCTAACTCAGTGACTGACATTCAGGAAATGCTCAAGAAATATAGCTCTTACTGTTACCAAAAGCGGGGGTCTGGCTGCTCGCCCCTCAAAAGCCAATAAAGAGGCAAGGTTGGTGGAAAAGAAGGTTAGCTTTATTTCAGAGGCTGGCAACCTGTGAGGCAGGGCAGACTCCGTCCAAAGGCTGACTCCCCCGCCCCCCACTGACAACCAGTGAACAAGAGCGTTTAAAGGGGAGTTTCAGGGGTGCACAAGTGGAGGGAGGGGGCTACATGCAGAAACAGCACAGTCAGCTCTGACAGTCATCTTGAAACTGGTCCTGCAGTGGTCTGATGAGCATCACCTTGTTTGTTTTAAGTACAATTGATCTTCAGTTCCAGGGTCGCTTTGTTCCCATTTCTTTGAGGCCAGTTCTCGGAATTGTGGCAGCTTATGTCATGGCTACAGTCTGGTCATCATGTAGTTAACTTCTTCCACCTGGTGGGGGTTTCAGTATCTGTAAGACAGCTCACAGGATATGGCTCAGAATATTATCTATCCCTCTGGAGAGGGAACTAAAAGGTCATTGACTTTGCTTACTGACTAAACTATTATTATTTAGTCTTGTTGGACTGTTTTCCTTTGTTTCTGCATTTTCTCACTTCTCTGATTAAACTTATTCTTTGGCTAAAGTTTATCCACAGAAACCTAAAACCTAAGGCTAAACCTTTCCACAGGCAGGTGGAGGACATGGGGCGGGGGGCAAGGACCATAAGGTCCTGCTCCATTTCAATACCACTCGTTATCATTATTTCTTGGTCTTGATGCCTTTTGTGAAAACAAGCTCCTAGAAGCTATAGATCAAGCCTCCACCACCACCGTAATAACATGAGTCTTTATGGTTTTGCCAGAATGGGAGAGGAAAATGTGCCACCCATGGGTTCAACATGGAGTGTCAATGTGGTTCATTACAAAAGTGAGCAGGCCTAGTGGAAACCTCTGTGCACTCCTGGAGGCCAGCGGAAACCCGTGGACACGCTCTCTATAATATATTCTGCTGGTGCTGTTGGTAATAAAGTAGCAGATGTTGAACAAGGAGCCTGCCCCTGGCAATATCTGTTAATTGATGTGATGTGTGTTTTTATGGAAGCTTGATCAAGGTGTTTTATCTCTGGCTACAAGGGAAACCCTAGAATGGGAAGATTCAAAGCATTCTTCTAAAAGAACTTTTGGGAAAGTGATTATCAAAACTCTTTATCAAAATCCCTACACCAGCAAAGAAATAACTACCTTATTTAGTCTTTAAAAAGATGAAGAAGGTGGCAAAACAAATGAGTTTCTTTCTTTTTTAATTATTATTATTTTTTTAAGTTTTATTTATTTTTATTTTTTATCAAAGTATAGTTGATTTATTTATAACGCCATGTTAGTTTCAGGTGTACAGCGCAGTGATTCAGTTATACATATAGGTATATATGTATAAGAATGTATGTATATATGTATGTATATTCTTATACATTTTTTTCAGATTCTTTTCCCTTATAGGTTATTACAAAATATTGAGTATAGTTCCCTGTGCTATGCAGTAGGTCCTTGTTGGTTATCTATTTTATATATAGTGGTGTGTATATGTTGATCCCAAGCTCCTAATTTATCCCCTAACCATGTGAGTTTCTTCTTCTTTCTTGGCCACACCACGTAGCATGCTGAATCTTAGTTCCCCAACCAGGGATCAAACCCACACCCTCCCCAGAAGTGGAAGCACAGTCTTAATCACTGGACCGCCAGAGAAGTCCCGTGTTTCTTTAAAAAGGAGTAGAGAGGGTACTAGGTTCTCATTTTGGATAAGGGTTTTATTTTCACAAGTCTGGTGTGATCACCGTAGGTAAACAAAGAATCTCACACACTGAGACATATACACATGGACACAGACACACTCAAGGAATATTCACGAGTCCACCAAATGGACACAGGAGAGACAAAGAGAAAAAAGAAAAGAGACACACAGAGAGACATAAGAAGAGATACAGAGACAAACAAATTGAGAGAGACATGCACAGCTACAAGCACAGTTTTCTTACAAACCCATCCACCTGGCCCGTCTGCTCTTCTTGGGAAATAGCTGATTCAGTGCAACAGGGAGCAGCTGAATAACTGACCTTGAAAGATTCCTTGGCCAGAAGGCTTAAATATATGACCACCTCCCCAGGCAAGGAGATATAAAGCCTCATGTCAGGTTCCAACTTGTGGGTCCAGTTAATCCTCAGCTTTGGAAAGGGGACAGACAAAATCTGCCAAACTGGTCTATCCTTCAATCCTCTATGCTCCCTCCTGGCACCAAGACAGTGGGGAAGAATGATCTGTGGTGGCAAACCTGGGGTGTCTTCTTTGTGGCCTCACCTAACTTAACTCATACATGGAGTTCTAGTCCCATAACATCATAGCCTCATTTTAGAGATTCGGAAACACAATGAGAGTCAGATGAGTTAACATCGTGTGATTCACGATGTGTGAGTCAGCCACCCACAAGGTATTTCTACAAAGAAATTGCTAATTGGCCACCAGGAGGGATTAAAGTTTAGGAGCATCCAGCTGTGGGGTCAAGTTGGGTATTTAAACTTTACAGATTGGAATAAATTATGAATCAAACCTAATTAGCCTCTTAGGCCAAATCAAGTGACTTCTGGTTTAAATTTGGATTGCAACGGAGTCCACGACTGCAAGGGCACCCCGAATCCCTAGTTTTAAAAAGGGACCCCCAGTTTCTTTACTAAGAATATATGCGATTATTGAGCTACTCTGCAAATCTATGGTCAGTCTTCAGTAGAGGAAGCAGCAAAGGTAGCGCTTCTGGGAATGAGTGGAGGTCATCTCAGCCTGGTCAGGAGGGTACAGAGGAATTCTAAGTCAGTGCTCTTAAGTTGCAGAGAACAGTAATCTGGCCTACCTCATCGTGCAGATAATAAGATGAATAAATGATAGTCTTCACACCCGTCAAGCAAAGTTTTACAAAAGTTCAGTAAAGAGTCATGATGGAGGGACTTCAGTCAAATGGGAATGTATTGTATTGTAAGTGCTCAGGGTTCTGCTATAGGATCAAAGGGCAGGAGTCTAGTGAGGCCACAGGAAGAAGCTGTAAAATGAAAATCCACCAGTGAGGAGACGCCTTCAAGACGGTGGAGGAATAAGACGTGGAGATCACCTTCCTCCCCACAAATAGTCAAAACTACAACTACATGTGGAACAACTCCTACAGAACACCTACTGAATGCTGGCAGAAGACCTCAGACTTCCCAAAAGGAAAGAAACTCTGCACGTACCTGGGTAGGGCAAAAGAAAAAAGGAAAAACAGAGACAAAAGAACAGGGATGGGACATGCACGTCTGGGATGGAGCTGTGAAGGAGGAAAGGTTTCCACACACTAGGAAGCTCCTTCACTGGCGGAGACTGCGAGTGGCGGAGGGGGGGAGCTTCGGCGCCGCGGAGGAGAGCGCGGCAACAGGGGTGCAGAGGGCAAAGCGGAGAGATTCCCGCACAGAGGATCAGGGCCGACTGGCACTCACCAGCCCGAGAGGCTTGTCTGCTCACCCGCCGGGGTGGGCGGGGCTGGGAGCTGAGGCTCGGGTTTCAGAGGACAGATTCCAGGGAGAGGACTGGAGTTGGCTGCGTGACCACAGCCTGAAGGGGGCTAGTGCGCCACAGATTGTGTGAGTCATACTGGATGAGGGCCCATCTATATGACCTCATTTTATAAGGAGCCTATTTCCAAATACAGTCACATTCCGAGGTACTGGGGGGTTAAAACTACAACATATGAATTTGAAGGGGTACAATTCAGCCCATCACAAAGTCTCTGAAGACAGCTCCTCTTCTGCCCGCAAGCCTGTAATCTCACCATTAGAGAGTCAATCCTCACACTAAGACTCTGATTTCCAGGGTGTACTTTATTAAGATGTAGGGTAAAAGGGTGTAAGACTTCTCCCATGGGTGGAGGTATGCTATAAGCTAATGCCTCATCGGAAAAGAGCTGGCTGCTATCTTAGATTAAAAAACAAAAACACCACTCCAGAGAATGCATCTTGGTGGTTGCCTGGGTTGGAAGAAAGAAAGTGTCATGGAAACAAAATCAGAAATAAAGAAGATGGACTTCGGGCTAATTCCACCTCCTTCCAGCTGTAGCTCTAGAAGCATCTTGTGTGACACAGTTTTGACTCCTTCCACAGCAACTCTGAAGACTTAAGGAGATGACTCAGAAGGATGACAGAGTCCTTTCACCTGCTAGGTACATGCCACGTGGTGTTTAAGACCTCAGCATCTTCACAACACTCCTTTACAACTAAAGCAACCTGCATCTGACTGTGACCTTTGTCCCTCTCCAAGGAGGACATACCCAGGTCAAGATTCACCATGTTTCTTCTCAACCGAGTATCAAGAGTTTTGTCTGTTTTCCTTGGGATCCAGGAAGGTGGTTGAGTTCCAAGTTTAAGCTTCACTCTTCCAAGAAACTTCCACAGGCAAAATTTCAAACTCCTGGGTCCACAGAGAAAGGGGTGGTGGTTGGTGAAGAGCTAATTTAGTACCTTCTGCCAATGTACTCAGTAGTTAAACAGACTAAATTAATTCTCCTCAGAGCAGCAGTTTTCCACCCTGGCTGCACAATGTATTCACCTTGGGAGCTTTAAAAAAAATTACTGATGACTGAGTCCCACCCCTAGATTCTGGTTTAATTGGTCTGGGGTGCAGCCTGGGCACCAGGATATTTAAAAGTTCTCCAGGTGGTAAAAATTGCAAGCAAGCTGAAAATAGTTGCCTTAGCAACTCAACATGGTTCTCAACATGTGGTTCTCAACATGTGGTCCCAGGACCAGCAGCAGCAACCTTCCCTTGGTGCTTATTTGAAATGTACATTCTCTGTACATCTGAGACCTAGTAACTCAGAATGTCTGGAAGTGGGACCCAGCAGTCTATTTTCACACACTCTCCACATCACTGGAGGATATGCTGATACACAGTAAAGATGGTCCTCAGTGTTGGACCACACTCAACTTGTTAACAGACATTGGTCAGGTCCTATTGTCATTCCTCAGGATCAGAACTTCTTATCTTAATCATCTGCCTCATACCCCCAATTTTCTCTAAAATTGGGGACCCTAATTGTATATACTGATGCCATCATCCCCAAAGACCAGGGCATTCCTCTGAATTTCCTCTGAAATAACTGCTTATGTCTCTCTGCAACTACCTTCCTATATGGACATCCTTAAAGGAAATAAAGAATTATGTAGGTGTAGATTTATTGTCTAACTTTTGTTTCGACTTTTTTTTTTTCGGCCGCACCATGCAACTTGCAGGATGTTATTTCAGCGACCAGGGATCAAACCCAGGGCCCCCGCAGTGACAGCACTGAGTCCTAACCACTTGACCACCAAGGAATTCCCTATTGTCTGACTTTTAAAAGTAACACCTGCTCATCATAGAAACTTAGAGAAATCAAAAGGACAAAGAAGAAAACAAAAACCATCTTTCATCCCCCCTCTCTGTAACAACCATGGTTAACATCTTGGTATGTTTACTTCCTTTTTTTTCTTCTTGCACCTTATGTTTGTATGTATGTTTGATCTACTTTGTTCCAACAAGTATATGATACAAAGGGGCATGATACAAGACATAATGATTTTGAAATATCCTATTGATCGAATTACTGGTCTCAGTGCTTCACTCCTCAGTAGTGGATTATATATACACATCCTTAACATTGTGGGTGGAATATATATCCACACACACACTCCTTGGCTTTGGAATTGGCCGTGTAACTTGCTTTGGCTAATGGGATGTTAGCAATAGATGATATAAACAGAGGCGAAAAATCTGCTTAGTTTGTTGACTCGCCCTTTTATACTCCAGTGATCTGCCATTGCCCCTTCAGCTAGGGCCCCAAAAGGGCAAACATGGAGCAGACTCCTTCCCACACCCAAGCAAACCAGCAGACGCTCAAGCAATAAAAATTCCTTATTATTGTATTCTATTGAATTGAGTTTGGGGTAGTTTTTTATGTCATTTTATTGTGGCAACAGTTGATTGATATATAGCCTGTCTCACGTATTCTTAGATACACATGTTTTCACATGGTAACATCCTTGAAGTCGGGATATGTCTTATAATCAATGGCATGCCATAATTTTTTGGCAAAGGTTTTGCTTTTTTAGCTTCTTAGTGGTGTGTAAAGGAATGGTGTTTATTGTATTTGATAGCATCCTAGATTTTATGAAAACTAATAGGTGAAAAATCAGTTGTAAATTAATACATATAGTGCTTGACCATTAAAATTCATTTATACGCATATATTCTTTATATATATATTACATATGTGTGCATTTTATAGATATATATTTTATGTGTGCCTGTGTGTATATAAGTATGTGTGTATATATATATTCATATATGTCACTTCAAAAACTAAATTTTGTTTGTTCTAGAGTACATAAAAATATATATTAGGGCTTCCCTGGTGGCGCAGTGGTTGGGAGTCCGCCTGCCGATGCAGGGGACACGGGTTAGTGGCCCGGTTCAGGAGGATCCCACGTGCCGCGGAGAGGCTGGGCCCGTGGGCCATGGCCGCTGGGCCTGCGTGTCCAGGGCCTGTGCTCCGCGACTGGAGAGGCCACAGCAGTGAGAGGCCCACATACCACACACACACACAAAAACTATATATATATATTAAAGAACTAATTTCTCTTTAGGATGGGAGTACAGGTGGATAGTAATTTTTGAATTTGAAATTCAAGGCTCTTTATATATGTCTAGATGAAATGAAATGACAGGAGAATTAAACCTCTGAATATACTAATAGGATTATTTAATTGAATACTAGTTGATGAAGATAGTAGTTGGGGGCTTCCCTGGTGGCGCAGTGGTTGAGAGTCCGCCTGCCGATTCAGGGGATGCGGGTTCGTGCCCCGGTCCAGGAAGATCCCACATGCCACTGAGAGGCTGGGCTCGTGAGCCATGGCTGCTGAGCCTGCGTGTCTGGAGCCTGTGCTCCGCAACGGGAGAGGCCACAACAGTGAGAGGCCCACGTACCGCAAAAAAAAAAGAAAAAAATATAGTAGTTGGGATGGTGGGAGCCTGGAACTTACAGAAGAGCATAACAGTGAGAAATTCCCAGTGGTACAGAATTGTCGATGAATTCCAAGAAGAGTGATGTTTAGCATATTTTGTAATTAACCCCAGCTTATCCCAGCCCTTTTTCACACCACAGCCTTTTTGAGAAGATACACGGAAAGGGGCCAATGTGTCCTTTGGGGTGAGAGATCCCTGGAGACAGAATGGGAGAAAATAGAGTGAATTCACTAAATCCCCAGATATCTTTGTAAGGCCCTGGACTGCCCCCAGATTAAGAAGTAGAGATTCAAGCTATGTTCGTTGCAAAGCAAGAGTGTTTCCAAAAATTCTGAAGATATGAAAAGTCTAGGGTAACACATACAGGGAGAAAAAAAAAAAAAGAAAAAGCTTAAAGGAAATGCTCCAAAACGTTGGCAAGAGATGTCACTATCTCTTGATAGTGGGTCCTTTTTTTTCATACTTTTCGATACTTTCCAAGTTTCCATGATGTAGATGTATTGACTTCAGAAGCATAAAAACAAAATATGTTTCTATTAAGTATATGAGAATGAAGAAAATGGTGGGACCATAAAGTGGAAACAGGAGTGTGATTGAGACAATGTTCTGTTGTGTACCCTGCTCATTTTTCATGGATCAAGAGTATTTCCCCCATTTTGTTGCAAATTCTCCACAGTGTTGTTAGTGATGGCTATATAACAGCCTATAAATGAATGAATCATAATTGATTTAATCCTCTATCATTATATAATTGAGGAATAATTGAGTTCTTTCCATTTTTCATGCTATTAACGGTAACTGTGCTAAACATTTTTGTATGTAAATCTCATCCTCCCCATCAGCATTTTTACATGCCTGCTCTTCTGATTACGTAAATGTCTTGCCGTTTACTCTTCTCACTTTCTGGAACACTCCATAACCAGTAGCTAAATATCCTCAGTGCCTTTCGCTTACTCACCTGCTTTCCATCCCTGTCTCCGCATAATACCGTGTTCTGATTCCTGAGCTGGAGCCCCTTCCAGTTCCAGCCCAGCATCTAGAAGGCCCAGCCTTCTGGTGCTTCAGCTTGAAACAGGATTGCCGCCACACTGCTCATTTCTCTTTAAACAGGGCCTCATAAAAACACTTCGAGCAGCTGTGAACTTTCATCACTGGAGCAATAAATGCTGCTGCCGCCGTGATTCATCAAATGTGCAGAGTAATCGTGTACTCCCAAGTTCTTAATGATTCTTCAGAATTCAGCCCCAATACCTCCCTCTGTCTCTGTGTCTCTCTCTGTCTCTCTGTCTTTTTCTCTCTCTCTTACTTTGTTTTAAGATCCACACGAATCAGGGACTTTCCTGGTGGTCCAGTGGTAAAGAATCCGCCTTCCAATGCAGGGGTCGCGGGTTGGATCCCTGCCGGGGAACTAAGATTCCCACATGCCGCGGAACAACTAACCCATGCACCCCAACTAGAGAGGCCACGTGGAGCAAACTACAGAGCCCACACGCCCACAGAGCCTGCGCTCATACCACAACTAGAAAACCCACATGCCACAACTAGAGAGGAGCCCATGCGCCGCAGCTAAAGATCCCGCATGCCTCAATGAAGATTCGGCGTGCCACAAGTAAGACCCGATGCCGCCAAATAATAACAATAATAATAATAATAATTTTTAAAATAGATAATGAAAAAAAAAGGTCCACATGAATCAGCAGCATTCCCAGTAGGTCACATGGGAGATGGACAAGATTCACTGATTTCCATTTACTTGATGGGGCCTTAATGCCTTAACTAATTCTAGTTTTATGGGGACACACACACACACACACACACACACACACACACACACACAGAGTAAGTAAACCTTGCTCTAATAATGTTTGAAACCCCATCAGAAAATGTCTCCCAGGACTTCCCTGGTGGCACAGTGGTTAGGAATCTGCCTGCCAGTGCAGGGGACACGGGTATGAACCCTGGTCCAGGAAGATCCCACATGCTGCAGAGCAACTAAGCCCAAGAGCCACAACTACTGAGCCTGCATGCCACAACTACTGAAGCCCACACGCCTAGAGCCCATGAAGAAAATGGTGGGACCATAAAGTGGAAACAGGAGTGTGATTGAGACAATGTTCTGTTGTGTACCCTGCTCATTTTTCACGGATCAAGAGTATTTCCCTCATTTTGTTGCAAATTCTCCACAGTGTTGTTAGTGATGGCTATATAACAGCCTATCTCCGCAACAAGAGAAGCCACCGCAATGAGAAGCCCGAGCACTGCAACCAACAGTAGCCCCTGCTCGCCACAACTAGGGAAAGCCTGCGCGCAGCAATGAAGACCAAACGCAGCCAAAAAAAAATTTTTTTTGTTAAAAAAAAATGCCTACCTGTGGCTCCTTAGCTCTGTCTTGGCACAGAAAGGTGCGGTGCCTGGACTGATGGCTTCTGGACTGATGTGATGGCATCTTAGACCTGATGAAGTGCTTCTGTGAGCCCCTGGGGAGGTGGATTTCCAAAGCCTTGGGCAGGCAATTTGGGAAAAGATGGGAGCTTACTAATGGCTGGTCCCTTCCCTGACATCCAATCCTCTCAAGAGAAGGTTTTCAAAGCTTAATCAGACCCCTCCTAGTCCAATGTCTCAGGCACTATTGTCCGGCCTCACCGGAATCAATTTGTTGACAGCATCCCAACCCCTACTTTCTTGGAAAGGAGCCTCTCCTCCTCATCTGGCGTCCACGTGGTTCGGTAGCTCTAACACCGCCATCTCTTGGGTGCCAATGCAGTCAGGTGATTCAAACCCAGCCAATGAGACAACTGCATTCCCTTCCACACAATGATTGATTCAAGGACAGGCACATGACTCAAACCAAGCCAATCTGAGCCCATAGCTAAAACACAAGAAAACCAAAACAAGAAATGGGGATAAATAAGATTCCTTACTATAGGATTTGAGCACCTAGATTCAGGATACTTAGACTTAAAAATGATGTTAGCCAATATACTCTTTTTTAGCTTAAGGCCATTGAATCTAAGTTCTCTTTTATTTAAAACCAACAAGTCTGATGAGCATAAGCAGCGCTTATGTATTTATTTGTTTATTTAACAAACATATCAAGCAACTGATATAAACAGGCACCATGAGAGCTCCAGCCATTGACGTGTCACTAACTGAACCCAATGCAGGAAATCCCAAGATGCCTCTCTGTGAACAGGATTACAAAGGAATTCCAGTGACGGTTTACACAGAGAGGTTTAATGAGAAAAGCATTACACTGAGGATCAGGAAACAGATGTGTGTCCCAGTTTCTAAAAATATGATCTTGGATAAGTGACTCAGCATTTGTGAACCTTGATTCCCTTGACTATAAAATAGGGAGGGAAAATCATTAGGTCATTGTAAGGACTAAATAAGAGAATGTCTTTGAAGTACTATTACAGTGCCTTGCATGCAGGCACTGAGTGTGTAATTTCTCAGTATCACATCAGTCAACCAGCTAGCCCTTCTAAGCTTCCATTTTCTCATCTCTAAAGTGAGGCTTTTTCACCCCATCAGTGCTTTTCAATCCTGGCTGCAAACTAAAACCACCAGGGGAGTTTTAAAATATACAGATGCCCAGGCTCTATGCCCAGAGATACTGATTTAATTGGTCTGAGTAGGGGCTCTTGGCACTGACAGCTTTTAAATGCTCCCAGGTGATTCTAATGTGAAAACAGAGTTGAGAACCACTGCAAGAGATGAGGATCACTTTACAAGTTATCAGTCTAAGGCTCTTATTAAGAAAAGAACAATTTAAGTAATCATTAAAGCTATAAATTTTCCTACAGAAATATCCCAAGATGATGCCTTTGAAAGTGGGCAATTAACCCTTCAGCAGAAAATGTTTAAAAATTTAAATTCAAACTCAGCAAAGTCAGTCTCTGTTTAAGGAGAAAATTAATTAAAAGAGGGACATTTTTATCACTCTGAGATAGTTCAGCAAAATCTTTTATTGCCTCTGTCATGCTGTTGGCAGGACTCTTGTCCCTAAGTAGAAAAATCTCAGGGAAAGGAGATCTTAATTGTATTCTGTGAAAATACTTGGAGTTAATGAGTGTGTGTGTGTGTGTGTGTGTGTGTGTGTGTGTGTGTGTGTGTGTGTGTTTAATAGTTCCCTTGGGAAATGCTATACAGTAAATATAGTTGAAAGTGGGAGGTGGAGCTGTTTATTCATCAAGCATATATTTTAAAAATGCAATTATGAAAAGAACGCTGCAACATGTAACATGATATGGCAGCTAAAAATGCAGCATAATTTTCTAAAGTGTTTTAGAGACCTCTCAAATCATGGGGACTGGTAAAATTACCACATTGATATCTTACTTTGTCCTTGTTATTTGCATGGTCGCATACTTATAAAACAGAATGGAATATATCCTCATCTCAAAATAAAATTCTTGTAGGAAAAATAGATCGTATTCTCTAAAAATATGAGCCAAAAAAGACCATAGAGAACTCACATTGGCAGAAATTTTCAAAAACAGTGGGATGAGAACTGAAATATGACATAGTATACAGAGATTTGATTCCAAGTGCTAAAACAAATTAACTGCGTGGCCTTGGGAAATGATTTAGCCTGTAGAGGACATCTGCTTCTAGCAAAGATGAAGTAAAAGGGACCTGATTTACATTTCCCCCAAAAAAACAACACAACGACAGCAACAAATACATATAACAATTTTCAGGACACTGGACATCAGGCAACAAAGGACAGTGATCCCTGGAAGATTGGAAACAAATGAGTGAGCCATAGGACCTCCCAAGAAGCCTAAGGGATGCTTCAGGCCACAACACAGGAAAGGGGAATCCAGGAGTAGCCCTCCTGAGTTGAGGAGCTAAGTTCCAGGGAGACCAAAGTGGCTAGGATTTGCACGACAGAGCCCTGGAGATTAGAGACCTGCACACAGAGAGAACCCTGAAGGTCTGCAAAAGGTCCTCCTTGAGTATTCAGCAGGGTACTGGTTGGTACATATGTGTGAGGAAACTTACCTAGGACAAAGAAAGAGCCATTTGATGGATTAAAAGGAACAGTAGTAGGTGTTCACAAAGGCTAGGAATAATGCCCCTTCCTATAAGCCAGACTGAAAGCCTTATAATTCAGAGTACTCAGAAGGATCTTGCCTCAAAGGTGGGGAACAATTAGCCCTAGACTAAGCACTTCTCTCCTCTCACCTAACAAATCTTAAAAGCAAGACCCAAAAGAATCTAATTGTTTCCAAATAATGTCTATATTCCAGATGAAAGCTCAAGGATTATTTATAGAACTACAGAAATATCCAGCAGCCAACAATGTGTGACATCCTATCAAAGGTGACCAGGCATGTAAAAAAGAAAAAGAATACAGCCCATGAGAAGAAAAATAAATCAAAACTGACCCAAAACAGGCACAGATGTTAGAATTAGAAGTCAAATACATTAAACTAGTTAGTATAAATGTATTTTATACATTCAAAAGATTAAGTAAAAACATACAATAAAATACCCAAACAGGGACTTCCCTTGCGGTCCAGTAGTTAAGACTTCATCTTCCAATGCAGGAGGTGTGGGTTCAATCCCTGGTTGGGGAGTTAAGATCCCACATGCCTCAGGGCCAAAAAACCAAAACATAAAACAGAAGCAATAAAGACCTTAAAAATGGTCCACATCAGAAAAAAAAAATCTTAAAAAAAAAAAGACCCAAACAGAACTTTGAAAGATGAGAACTACAATGTTTAAAATGAAATGTACACCAAGGTAAAAAAAATTCATGAAAAGTTCGACAAAACTGAAGTACAAAAAAGTGAAAGGAGAAGAACGTAAACTACCACAAGATAGATCATAACCAAATTGCTCAAAACCAGTGATGAAGAGAAAAATCTTAAAAGCAGCCAGAGCAAAATGACATGTTACATAAAGAGAAACAAAGATAAGAATGACAAGATTTATCTTCAGAAACGATGCAACAAAAAGACAGTGGAGCAACATTTTTAAGGTAGTGAAAGAAAAAAAAAAAAAGTGAAGTTAGAATTCTGTACCCAGCAAAAATACTTTTCAAAATGAAGGCAAATGTTTTCAGACATTTTTCTTTTAATTTGAAAGAATTTATCTCCAGCATTGCTGCACTCCAAGAAATGTTAAAGGAAGTCCCTTCAGAAAGAAGGAAAATGGCCTCAGATAGAGACAGGGATCTACTCGAAGAAATGTAGACTACTAGAAGTAAATCTATAAGATTTCCTCTTGTTATTTAATATTTTTGGAAGATAATTGACTTTTAACAAACTCAAACATGTATTTTGAAATTTAGAATATATGTGTAAGTAAATTATATGATCAATATAGCATAAATGCCAGAGAACCCTATACCCTATGTGAAGTAGTATAATAGCCCTTGATGAGTGACTGTGATAAATTAAACATATACACTACAAACCCTAAAATCGCCACTAAAATAACAAAACAGTCATAGCAAATCAATCAGCAAGGGAGATAAAATTAAATCATAAAAATTCAATTATCTAAAAGAACTAAGAAAAAGAGGAAAGGGGAACAAAGAACAGATACAACAAATAGAAAACAGTAGCAAAGTGAAATACTCAAACTTAATTGTATCCAGTTACATTAAACTCAGATGGGCTGAATATCACCAATTAAAAGGCAGAGTTTATCAGATTGGATAAAAAATCAAGACCCAATTATATTCTGCTGACAAAAAAAGAAAAAAAAAAGGCACTTTAAATATAAAGAAAAAAATAGGTTTAAAGTAAATGGATGGAAAAGAAGATATACCATGATAATACTAGTCCAGAGAAAGCTGGAGTGGCTATATTAATATCAGACAAAGTAGATATTAGAACAAAAAACATGACCAGAGAAAAAGAAAGTCATTTCACAATGATAAAGGCATCGAATCATCTAGAAGATACAACAGTCCTAAATGTGTATGCACCTAATAGCAGAGTTTCAAAATACGTTAAGCAAAACATGATAGATTGGGAGTTTGAGATTAACATGTACACAGTACTGTATTTAAAATAGGTAACCAACAAGGACCTACTGTATAGCACAGGGAACTCTGCTCAATATTCTGTAATAACCTAAATGGGAAAAGAATTTGAAAAAGAATGAATATATGTATATGTGTAACTGAATCACTTTGCTATACACCTGAAACTAACACAACATTTTTAACCAACTATGCGCCAATATAAAATAAAATTTTTTGAAAACAACATGTAGAACTTCAAGGATAGACAAATCCACAATTACATTCAGAGACTTAAATACCTCCTTTTCAATAATTGTTAGAACAAATCTCCCCCAAATTCTCTGGCCAGAAGTGCAGAACACACACAAATTAACCAGATGGCGAAAGAGGCCATGTGCTCTTGGGGTGATCTCTCCAAACTTCTGCTTCTAAACACTCTGTCTTGCCCAGGGCAGTGTTGCCAAAGTGCAGGTGAAAAGAGCCTATGAAGACATCTCCTCTCATCTTACTACCAGGACCTGCTTCCAGAACAGAAATTAAAGGGAGAAGCTCTAAGCTATCAGTGGGTTAAAAAAAAAAAGAAAGAAAGAAAGAAAAGAAAAGAAAAATAAAGATCAAAGTAGCAGTGGTGACTGTACCCACACACACAGGTGTTTATGACTGTAAATGAAAAAAAATGTCTACAAGGACACATCAAATTCCTAATGCTGGCTATCACTGAGAAAGGAGTCAGAACATGTTACTGTAAGCCTGTATTCCCTCTATAGTAATTATTATAGCTCCCAATTATTAAAGTATTCCTAGCTGCCAGACAGCATGCTGAATGCTTAACTCACATCACCTTAGTTCATCTTCACATACCAATCATACCATAAGGTAGATATTTTACCAGTGAAGAAAGTAAGGCTTGGAGGTAAAATGACATTTGAAGATCTCATAGCAGACAGCAGCACAGACTTTAGGGCTGCATAATTCTGAAGCCTCATGTTCTTAACCAACGCACAGCACCCTCCAATTCAAAAGAGTGAATGAGACTTAGACTCACAGTGTGCTTAGCACATGCTATGAGTGATGTATTGAATCCTTCCAACAACCCTGTGAGGTTGGTACTAACTTGGTTCCCCTTTAACAGACAAGGAAACTGAAGGGCAGAGAGGTTAATTAACTTGCCCATAAGAGATGCATCCAGGAGGCAAACCCAGGTTGCCTGGATTCACAACTGGTGCTCTCACTACTAATCTACACCACCTCTAAACCTAGAGGTGTGCCTCTTTTTGCGCAAGTCACTGGGCTGGGGATATAAACTGGGATATAATCTTGTCTCTTCCTTCAAGGAAGTCAACATTTAGAGGAAATCTTATGCTAACAGGATAAGACAAAATCAGAATACGGCACGGCATGCCCTGTGTGTTAGCTGTGTCTGCTGTGTAAAAACATGTGCAAGAGAAGTCTATAAAGTGTTCATATACTTCCGTCCATGGACAGTAACTCCACTTCTAGCACATGATTTCCTGAAGAAATCACCAGAAATGTGATCAAAACGTATGTGTAAAAGCAGCACTATTTACAGTAACCAAGACATGGAAACAACCTAAATGTCTATCGACAGATGAATGGATAAAGAAGATGTGGTACAAGGGAATACTACTCTGCCATTAAAAAAAGAATAAAATAATGCTATTTGCAGCAACATGGATGCAACTAGAGATGACCATACTAAGTGAAGTAAGTCAGACAGAGAAAGGCAAATACCATATGATATCACTTACATGTGGAATTTAAAATATGACACAGGTGAACCTATCTACGAAACAGAAATAGACTAACGGACATAGGGGACAGACTTCTGTTTGCCAAGGGGGAGGCCGGTGGGGAAGGGAAGGATTGGGAGTTTGAGATTAGCAGATGCAAACTATTATAGAGAATGGATCAACAACAAGGTCCTACTGTATAGCACAGGGAACTATATTCAATATCCTGTGATAAACCATAATGGAAAAGAATATAGGACTTCCCTGGCGGCACAGTGGTTAAGAATCCGCCTGCCAATGCAGGGGACACGGGTTCGAGCCCTGGTCCGGGAAGATCTCACATGCCGCGGAGCTACTAAGCCCGTGTGCCACAACTACTGAGCTTGTACTCTAGAGCTCATGAGCCACAACTACTGAAGCCCACGCGCCAATAGCCCGTGCTCTGCAGCAAGAGAAGCCACCGCAATGAGAAGCCCACGTGCCGCAACAAAGAGTAGCTCCAGCTTGCCACACCTAGAGAAAGCCCGTGCCCAGCAACACAGACCCAATGCAGCCAAAAATTAATTAATTTTAAATATATATATAAATGTATATATATATTTTTTAAATGTATATGTAAAGATGCTTCTTGCAGCAAAACATGACAGCTAAAGTTGTCCCCCGCCACGGGGATGTTGAATTAATTGTGACACATGTATTTGAAGGGATAGTGTGCCATCACTAAAGGATTATGTTGTAATATTTAATGCTTTTTAAAAATCTTTTAAAGCTTTTAATCACAAGGAGAAATGCCCGTGATATGGTATTAAGCAAAATAAGAAAAAAAAAGAATTGGCAGGTCTCGCACAGTCTCAGTCATGTGAAATAATAATTAATACTAATTATAACAATAATAATAATGTGAGAAAATAGGGAAGGAGTTAATAGTGATTGCTTCTAGCTAGTGACTTATGAATGACTTAATTTCCTGCCTTTTTGTTTCTATGCTTTCGAATTCTTAGAAAGTCATCATACGTTACTTTTATAGTCAGGAAAAGGTGAGCCTAAAATTATGTGTGGGAGAAAAAACTAGAAGAAAATATAGAAAAATATTAGCAGTGGTTATGATGGTGGTGGGTGGGTGGTATTTTTTGTTCCTTTTTCAAACTTTATGTACAGCAATTTGTCACTTTTGTAATGAAAAGATATATGAGAGTAAAAACTGGTTAATACCGGCATTATTTATAACAGTGAAAAGCTGAAAACAACATAAATATTCAGCTGAAGACTGGTCAAATAAATTACCTGCACAGATGTTACCTGTGTAAGAGAGTATTATGCAGCCACTGGAAATAATGTTTGCAATGGGATTTTAATGGTGGACAGAAATGTTTATGGCATGTGTTTAAGCCAAAATTTTGCATCAAAGACACCTCCCAGGGCTTCCCTGGTGGCGCAGTGGTTGAGAATCTGCCTGCCAATGCGGTGGACACAGGTTCGAGCCCTGGTCTGGGACGATCCCACATGCCACGGAGCAGCTAGGCCCGTGAGCCACAACTACTGAGCCTGTGCGTCTGGAGCCTGTGCTCCCAACAAGAGAGGCCGCAATAGTGAGAGGCCCACGCACCGCGATGAAGAGTGGCCCCGGCTTGCCGCAACTAGAGAAAGCCCTCGCACAGAAACGAAGACCCAACACAGCCAAAAATAAATAAATTAATTAATTAAAAAAAAAAGACACCTCCCAATTTTGTTACTACTAATAATAATAAGGAAAATAATAATAAGACAAATACAAGTATTTGTATTTGTATTACCAGTTGTTATCTATTGGTTATAAATGATTTTCATTTTACTTGCTGTGCATTTCCCTCTTGCCATCTTATATATAATGAACATATGTAGCTTATGGCTTTTTTAACCTTTTTTTAATGGAAGAAGAAAAAGCTGGACTCATTTGAGTCTTTCAAACCAATCACTGTTACCTTAGTTGGCATTACTGTGTCTTCTCTCCCAGGGACAATGGTTTTGACACTCTGATTTTAGTTTGGGACCTAAATGGCTTTGGTCCATGGATAAGAAACTCCAGGCCTTGGCTAATAGGTAGGGGAAAAGCTTTAGGTAATAGATTAGGAGACCTCTACCAAAATTAGGCACTCAGAGAATTCATCCCGCCTGCGTTCAAAGCATAGCTCTGTGTAACCCTCAGCGCTTCCCTTAACTTTTCAGAGACTTGGTCACCCACTGGCTCATTTATACAACACAAATTTATTGGGTACTGTGGTCAATTGCAACGATGGCCCCTTCCTATAGGCCCCCTCTTTGCTATGTAATTTTGCAATGTCTTCCCACTTTGCCCTTGACCCTGGGCTCAGCCATGCAACTTGCTTTGGTCAGTTGGATGTCAGCAAACAAGATGCAATGCAGAGGCTTGAAATGGGCGTGTGCCTCTGGCATCACCATGAGAACACACCCAGGGTAGCCTATTGGAGGAAGAGAGACACGTGGAGCAGAGTCACATTAATAAAGCCAGCCTAGGTCAGCCTATGCCCAGCGCTGATCCCCAGCAAAAATCAGCAGAGCCACCCAGCCAACTCCTAGTTGACCCCCAGATGTCTGAGAAGTAAATCCTGTTTTTGGTATAAGCTGAGTTTGGGGAGTTTTTTTTGTGCAGGATTATTGTGTCAATGCAGGTACCATGACATGCTAGCTACTTCTCCAGGCACTGATCACACAGTTCTAAAAGGATAATAATACGTGAAAGGCCTGTCATGAAAGGTTTTTTATGATTAAATAATAGAATACATGGAAAGTGCTTATCCATTAATAAGTGCAGGCTGCTACTGTGTTTAGTCACATGGCTACAGGTCAAATGCATCACTTCCAGAATGGCTGATGTGTGAAGATGTGTCACTTGGCTGGATCCTGACTGCTGCAGTAGAAACCTTGGCATGCATGTCCATCATAATCATTGCTACCTCCAGAAGAAGATATACCATATTTTAATGACCACCATTCCCATTCCTCTTGAATCTGAAGATTTCAAGGCAGTTGACCTAACAGAGTCAAGGAAGACCACCCACATTTTCTAATCTTTCCATCTACCACTGTGCATCCCTTTTTTCTATCAGAGGTTTTGGTACCTCTGCTCAATAACACTAGGTAAAAGGGACTATTAGGTACTAGGTGCACTGTGGAAGAATGTGAAGGAAGTTGAGATAATAAGATCCAAGGAGCTCATGATAAAGTAGGGGACATCACAGCCAGCACCACCTCCTTCCCCACCACCCTCGTCACTCCACTGAGTGCCCCGGCCGGCATTCTCAGGGGCACTCATCCACAATGGTTAAGAGCAAGAGCCTTGTAGACAGATTGCCTGGGTTCAGATTCCAGCCCTACCATTTGTTATTTAACTGATCTCCAACAAGTCTGTCTCCAGTTAGGTGGGCTGCCCATACAGGCCAAGGACTTTGTGAACATTTATATTCTTTTTCTCTGGAAAAGTCCAGAAATAACTGGCTTCAGGCACTATTGGATCCAAGGACTCAAGCAGTTTTCACAGGGATCCATCTCCCTTTCCAGAAGATATGATGGGATGCTGTCTCTCTATGACTTAGGCAGGTGTTATTCAAATTGCAGGTATGGGGGACTTCCCTGGTGGCACAGTGGATAAGACTCTGTGCTCCCAGTGCAGGGGGCCCAGGTTCAATCCCTGGTCAGGGAGCTAGATCCCACATGCACGCCACAACTAAGAGTTCTCATGCAACAACTAAGGACCTCTGGAGCTGCAACTAAGAAGCCCACCTGCCGCAACTAAGGAGCCCACGTGCTGCAACTAAGGAGCCCACAAGCCACAACTAAAGAGCCCACCTGCTGCAACTAAGACTCCGTGCAACCAAATATATAAATAAATAAATAAAACTATTTTTAATTGCAGGTATAGGGAGTGAGGCCAAGATGGCAGAATAGAAAGACCCCAAGCTCACCTCCTCTCACGAGCACAACAAAATCACAATCTGCAGAACAACCACTGATGAAAAAGACTGGAACCTACCAGAAAATATTTTCTACAACTAAAGACATAAAAGAGGAACCACAATGAGAGGGGTAGGAGGGGCGGACTCAATGATATAATCAAGTCTCAAGTTGCAGATATGATGTATCAGGCAGCCCAAGACTCATAGTAACTTCACTGGAAAGAGGTGGCCATTTGTTGACAGATCCAACAGAAATATCCCAAGAGGGACTACGATTGGCCTGATTTGGGTTATTTTCACCTCCTTATGCCAGGGGGTGTAGACTATTCCATCTGATGGAATGAGCTCTCTAAAAGACAGAGACGTTCTAGTGCCAAAAAAAGGGGAAGACATGACACGCAGGTAAAATTACAGATACCCACAATGGGAGGTAAAGATAATGAGGCAGGCACAGCTAGCTGCTCCCCTAAATCTGTTCTCCCCTTTTTCATTTCCTGGGTGAAATAGCTAGACCGTATTTTCCAACCTCTCTTGCAGATAGGATGGCGATTGGTGGCTAGGCCACATAATGGAAGCAGAAATAATGAATGCCCTCTGAGCCCAGGCTTTTAAGAAGTGATGTGTAACTTCTCCATGCTGTCTTGCCCCTTCCATCAGCTGGATGAAGGTGATCACTAGGTCCTAAAGGACAGAGGAGCTGCGAGGTAGAAGCAGCTTCAGCCTCCACTTCTAGAAGAGCTGCCCTTCAACTTGAATACCCACCAAGGACTATTACAGAACAGGCCCAGACTTCCATTGTGTGGTTCCATCACATGTCTGGGGCTATTTGTTACTTCAGTCTAGCCTACCCTAACTCATCCAAGTAGTAATATGTGAACTGTACGTAGGGCTCAACTCATGAAAGGTTAAAAAGTCAAGCCTAGGGGAACAGAGTAAGTGCTCATTAAATGTTGGTTGAATGACTAAATGCTTATGATGCTGAGCAGATTGAACAAAATCAAAGATGAAGGCAAACTTCATTCCCTCCACGCTCCCAAAAGATGCTGAAGAGGACCTTGAGTGATGCTTCTGAATCTGTGCTTTTGCTGTATTGTCTTTGATAAGAGTCTCCCTCAAGTCAGCTCAGATGCTCATGGCCACCCCAGGGCCTGGGGATTTATTTCAGAAAAGAATCTGTGAGGACATGCCTGCTTCATTAGGTGCTCATCCATGTGGAAGATGGGCCGAAGAAAGATGTAATTCCCAATCTCTCCAGAGAAAGAACCCAACGGGTTTTGATGGATATCCCCATAGTCCGTGTCTGCAGCTTTTAAACACTTGACTTAACAACTTCCTCTAATTTCACTGAACATAGGTTATTGATCCTCATCTCTGTTGCCTGGAAGCCCCAATCCTGATTGTTAATTGAGCTATTGATTTTGGCTCACATTAACCATTCCTGAAGGGGTGAATCCTGGGTAATGTGGGCAGGTGGGCTAGCGAGGCAGAGGAGGTGAGGGCTCTGCTGGGAAGTGATTTTAATTGTAATAATAGCTTCATACTTAGCCGACTGGTTTGTTATACACATGGTGACATCCCTATAGATCAAGAGACAGACCAGCAGTGGTCCTTCTGCAGGAAAAGTAAATTGAGTCAGTTATCTGACTGTTGGGTGATTTCAGATTGCTACTGAACTCAAAATGAACGCCTTGCCGTAGGCATCGAATCCATAGCTCGGCCCCTAAAGCTTTCTCAAGTTTGGAAGTATAATTAATCAGGTTGGCCTCTCCCTTGCTTTTCCGACATACCATTTTAATGCTCAGAAATTTCCAGCAGACAAAGAAAATGGCCATGAAGAGGGGAATGTTTATATAAAAGCATTTACATCTCTGCCGTGGAATTATTATGAAGTCATTTGTTGATGCCCATTTACTGCGCAGAGCAGATTCCACAGTCTAAGTATTGTAAGTAAAAAAAGTCATGTCCTAGAAAGGAGTAGATAACATGAACACATTTTTATAAAATAAGCAATTACCAACAACCATACATGATTTATGGGCCAGGAAAAAAAAGTATGAAGGATCCACAACCGATCCTAATATTAGCTGACATTGGGGTGGGCATGCGGTGGGCAGGGAGAGCACACATGTATTTTTTTAAGATTTAGTACTTATTTACATAATGCTTATTATGTGCCAGGCATTATTTTAAGGGTTTTATAAATATTAACTCATAGAATCCCTGACAACTACCTGATATATGTTCTGTTATTATCCCCACTCTACAGATGGGAAAACTGAGGAACAGAGAACTAAGTAATCACTAGAGCAAGCTGACTGAGTGGTAGAGCTGAAATTTGCCCCTAGAGTCTGGGCTCACAAGCACAATGTCTGTAGAAAAGGGGGTAGTGGGACTCCAGGTAATTTTTACTTTTTTCATGTACTCTTATGTATTATTCAAATATTTTATGATAAACAGGAACTGTTTATTCTGTTGAAAAGAAATAAAATATTCAGCCCCCTTCAATCAGACCAGTGGCCTAATTTGGTCATTTCACAAGCATTTGCTGAGTTCCTACTTTGTGCCAATCAGTATGCTGAGAAATTCACATGCATTATTTAATTTACAGAATGTTCCTGTGCTGTCTTATTATAGCCTATATTTCACAGATGTGGAAATGAGCGCATAGAGAAGAAGTAACTTGCCCAGGTCAATGCAAGAAGATTGTGGTAAAGAGGGAAATGAACCCATAACTTCCTAGACTGGTGTCAGGACATAGAAATAGAATGTGAGTCAAATGTATAATTTCAAACATTCTCGTAGCCACATTTTAAAAGTGGAAAAGAATAGGTGAAATTCAAATCAGTAAATTTTACTTTACCCACTATATGCAAAATATTATCATTTCAACATGTAGTCAGTATTTAAAAAATTAATGATGAAATAGTGTACAACCTTTTTTACTAAGTCTTGGAAATGTAGTATGTATTTTACACTGACAGAACCTCTCAATGTAGACACAAAATTTTCACTGGAAATGACCAATCTGTACTTAGATTTAATAAATTTTACCATTGAAATGATAAATTCACAAGATGTTGCAAGCACACTTGCAAGTTTTGCTTTGTTTTGTTTTGCTTTTTATTTTTTTTATATTTGGCTGCGTTGGGTCTTCCTTGCTGCACACGGGCTTTCTCTAGTTGCGATGAGTGGGGACTACTCTTCGTTGTGGTGCACGGGCTTCTCATTGCAGTGGCTTCTCTTGTTGCGGAGCACGGGCTCTAGGCGCATCGACTTCAGTAGTTGTGGCTCACGGGCTCTAGGGCGCAGGTTCAGTAGTTGTGGTGCACAGGCTTAGTTGCTCCACAGCATGTGGAATCTTCCCAGACCAGGGCTTGAACCCGTGTCCTCTGCATTGGCAGGTGGATTATTAACCACTGCACCACCAGGGGAGTCCTTGAAAGTTTTTTAATAACTGAATTGTGTATCGGTTTTTAAATTAAATTTTAAATTAAATAAAATTAAAACTTCCATTCCTCAGTCGCACTAGCCACATTTTAAATGCTGAAGAGCCACATGTGGCTAGTGGCTACCATATTGGACAGAGCAGATCTAGACTATAAGCATCACATAGGCAGGGACCCTCTTGTCTTATTCACCCAGCAGGGAGCATACAATATAGTAGGTGCTCAATAACTACTGGGGGATTGGAAGAAAGAGACTGATTTAAACCAACATATCATAACTTTGCTTGCTCTTCTTTTTAAAATTATAGCCAATTCAGTTGGGATACTAAAAAAGAGAAAACCCAAGAAGATGAATGCATTCGTGTTTATGGAGCATCTGCTCAGAGTCAAGGACTATGTCCTCTGCAGTTGATCTCATCTCCAAATCCAAATCTTACCTCCACCACTTCTTAGGGTGGGGATGGTGATAACTCCTTCCTCAGAGCATTACTATGGGGACTGATGCAACATTCCCCGCACAGAGCCTGGCACATTGCAAACGCTCAACAGAGAGAATTCAGTTCCTTAGAGACGTGGAAAAATAAACCTACACTTGCCTCAATTGTTATCTTCTTTAGACTGGTGTCTCTCAATCTTTTTCTTTCATTATCACCTCCCTAAAGAGTCTTTTTTAGATTTTTTTTTTCCCTAACCAACACCCTCCCTGAAATTTTAACACCACAGATATACTGTATATCTGTGCATGTACCGTAGGCATATCTGCACTTTATGCATAAAAAGAACAAGATATTTCACCACACGAAGACCAATTTGTCCCCCCCATGGGCGCCATATCACCCCGTCAAGAATGTGTAATTTAAACCAGTGGTTCTCAACTGAGGCCTTTTGGCAATTCTGGAGACGCTTTCGGTTGTCATGACTGGAGGTGAGGGTGCCACTGCCATCTAGTGGGTGGAGGCCAGAGATGCAGCTAGACATTCTACAATGCACAGGACAGGCGCCCGCAGCAAAGAAAGCTGTGGTCCCAAATGCAAATAGTATGAAGGCTGCAAAACCCCAGCTTTAGGCCAATTCGTACTGCACAGATGAGGGACCTATCCCATGGCTACTTGTCATGGCCACTGGGGTCATCACCAGACAGGCAGCATGGACACAAAATAGTCGTCCTCCCCATAATCCTTCACTGAAATAAAATGGGGAGTTGGGGGGGGGTAGACCAACAGCCCAGACCCCTTTCTCACATCCAAGCCCCTAGCTGTAGCTCAGCAGGGAACAGAGTCTGTCTGACAAGTGTAAGCTTCTTGTCAGTGCTGTGAATGGTTTCAAAGCCTCTCCAAATTGGAGGTGTCGTCTGAAGGAGAAACATCCCAGCTTGGCGGGGGTGGGGGTCAAGCAGCCCCAGTCAGTGAGATTCAAACACTTGGCTCCTTCCTGGAGAGAAGGCTGACCTTGCAAGGGCCGGCAGCTTGGTTGAAGGGGGAACAACGTGGATTTCTGAAGACTGTCAAGCGAGAGCTACTTTGGGCTGAGTTGTAGGGAACTGGAGATCTATAAACCTTTTTATGTGTGGGGAGAAAGAAGCCAGCATTGTTTCTAATGAGTTTCCCAAGTAGGGGGAGACAAGCCGAGGCTGAGTGACAGTCAGGCAAGGAGCAAGTTTTCTTTTTATTAACAGGCTCATAAAGCTACTTTAAAATAAATTAAAGCTAGAAAAATATCCTTGGATCTGCTGCCGGAAGGAAAACGTGATGGGGGCTGTGCTGATCAGCCTGGCTGTGACAATGCAGGGACATCCTCCCGCAAGATCAGCTGGATGTCCAGAGGCTACAAAGCACACCCCAGGGTGAGCTGCCCTTGAGCTTTGGCCCCTCGTAATTAACACAGGCAGCCTGTAGCCTCAGGTGAGCCTTAAGACAGGAGCCCATCCACAGATCCTGACTGCGCGGTCTGGGGGAGGGCACCTCTGAGGGTTCACTCTTCCCATTCAACCAGCCAATGAGATGGAGACCTGTAAATCACCATGACAACTCCCCTTCCCCCTCCTCCAGCCCTGGTACCCACCTTGAGATGCCTAGATAACCTAGATGCAAAGCCCTAGATCCTGGCACCGAACTGATGCTTCCACCATTTTTCTTGCCTTTCCTCTACTCTTCCGTTCCCCATCCACTGGTTTCCTTTGTCTTTTCTTTCTGACTTTTTTTCCTCCTTCCTTCTCTTCTCCCTTTCCTTCTTCTCAAAGAATCCCTACTGCCAGTGCGTAGGGTAAGACAGCCCTCCTCTCTCATGTGGACACACATAACCACGTCACTCCACCATATGTAATCCTCAGTGGTTCCCCATTAAGGTCAACCAAGCCCCCTGGCATGGAAAACATGATAGCCTGACCCCTGCCAACTGTTCAGTCTCACCCTCTAATACTACCATTATAAACACGCACGCGCGCACGCATACACTCCACTCTCTGCCATTCCCAAGCACAACATATCATTCTAAGCCTCTACTCCTAAGCTAACATTTAACAAATGACTCCCTCTATGCTGGAAGCTTTGGATTGATTGACTCTTTGAATTCTCACACAAATCCAATGAGGCTAATTCTGTTACCATCCCCATTTTCCTGATGCAGAAAAGGAGGTGTAAAGAAATTAAAGTGACTGCCAAAGATGACATCATGCTAGAAATGGGACTTGAACGGGGGCAGAGCCAGCCGACTAATAAGCACAGTGGCCCTGCTGCCTCCACACCTGTGTCCCTGGACCTGCCTTGTTCTTCTTTGAAAACTCTAACTCCTTCCCTAGGTGAAAGACCATTTGCATTTTCTGTATAAGCACACTTGGATGTGTGTGTGTCCTGAAACCGTTTCCTTTTTTATTTTATTTAGCATGTTTACTGAATGCCAAAAACTGTGATAGACACTGGTGATACAATTGTGAATAGAAACCACCCCCAAAAATAAGCCCCTGGGTTTGAAGTTGTGTGAAGCCAGGCACCAAATCTGTCTTGTTTGCTGTGTCCCTGCAGCCCAGCATAGCTCTTGCTACAGAGTAGGTGTTCAAAATCCATTTGATTTTTTTTTTAATTATTTATTTTCTTTTTTTTCGGTACGCGGACCTCTCACTGTTGTGGCCTCTCCCGTTGCGGAGCACAGGCTCCGGACACACAGGCTCAGCGGCCATGGCTCACGGGCCCAGCCACTCTGCGGCATGTGGGATCTTCCTGGACCGGGGCACGAACCCGTGTCCCCTGCATCGGCAGGCAGACTCTCAACCAGTGCGCCACCAGGGAAGCCCCCATTTGATTTTTTTTGAATGGAAGAATGAATGAATGAGGGCAAAGTCAGAGGGAGGTGGCCTCTCCTTACTGAGATTCCATCTTAAAAATAATTACAAGGGGGCTTCCCTGGTGGTGCTTTAAGACCAAACATCCTACATATTAGAAGTACCAAGTGCAGAATACGATTTCCATGTAAATGACCCAGGTGAGCAAAGCACTGACTCACCCCAAGAAACATCTACCCGGGGAAAAACATGTTGTTTACACGAACAATACAAGATGTTGGACCCAGAATGCCCTGCCTTGACATTTGAAGGCTACCAAGGGAGATACAGGGACAGGCAAAGCCAAAGGAGCAGAACTGGGTTCATTTAGAAGTGACTTTACATATTAGGTTAATTCCCGGTATAATTCAAGAGCCTGATGGGGGATGGAGGAATAATGGAAAGAAAGGAGTCCTTTAAAAGTGCTGAAGAGAGAGCAAGACCCATAATTCCATCTACAAGTAATGGTAGTTGAAATTGGTTGTCCCTGATTTGAATAATCTTGATGGCATCGTTATTTCTAATTGTGATTAGTGGTGGTAATGTGCTAATAAATAAGACTTGAGACAAGGTACAACCTTGCCTTGTCCCACAAACGGTTTGGAATCAGGCCTGCGCTCTGGACAGGAGGAACCACAACCAGGAGAGGTGCTGAAAGATGATTTTTGTGAGCTTTTGAGGCAGAAGGCTTAGGAGTAAATTTCCTCCACTCCTAGGTCAAGCAATTCCACACAAAAATAAGAAAACATTGGGCTGGCTTTTCCTTATGGTAGCTCTTTGGTTGAAGAAGGTCGCTCATGAATCCCAAGCACTTCATTGGAAAGTGTCGCTCTGAACATCTTCTCCCTGGTTTTGTTACCGAGTCCAAGCTCGCTCTGCTAGACGCAGGACAGGACGAGGTGTTTAGGCAAGCAATACGACTTTATTCGGAAAGCCGGCAGACTAAAGTCTCAAAATAACCATCTTATCGGGGTTTGGATGCCAGTTTCTTTTATAGCACAGAGAGGGGGAGGAGATGAGGAAGTAAAGTAAAAAGGCCATAAGTTCTGCAAATATCCCCTGGAATGGCCAGCCTCAGAGAGGGAATGTGTTAATTTCTTCTTTCTTGCAACCATCCACACACGGGATGCTTCCCTGAACAAAGGCAGTTTGGTTTAGCATTCAGGCAGAGGGGCAGGGTTCCCCAGGCAGACCATTATGTATAGACAGTATCCTTTTAGTGAACAAAAGCAATGGGAAGCAAAGGGTAAAGTAAAAGAAACAGATCCAGCACGTAGTCAGATTTGGCTCTTCCCTGTTACAGTTTGTTAATAGCATCCAGCCCTGGCGCAAGGCACAAACACAGTGGCCCACGGGAAGTTTCTTCTCTAGGTTTTGGTGGTGAAGCAGGTTAGAGACCAACCCCAGTACCAAGAAGGCAAGCAAGCCACGCCTCCAGGATCAGTATTGTGTGGGTGAAAAGCTGCCTGAGGGGAGTGTGTTCGTTTCCTAAGGCTACCATTACAAAGTAACACCAACTGTGTGGCTTCAAACAACAGAAACGTATCCTTTCACAGTTCTGGAAGCCAGAAGTCTGATATCCAGGTGTCAGCAGGGTCATGCTCTCTTTCGCAGTCCTTGGCCTTCCTTGGCTTGAAGCTGCAAAACTCCCATCTCTGCCCCCGTTGTCACATGGCATCCTCCTCTCTGGATGTGTCTGTCTCTGTGTCTCTTCTCCTCTCCTTATAAGGACACCAGTCATGTCAGATTAAGGGTCCACCCTACTCCATCTTGACTCCATCCTAATTTATATCTTAATTACATCCAAAAAGACCCCATTTCTAAAGGAGGTCACGTTCACAGGTACGAGGGATTAGACTTCAACATAGCTTCTGGAGAAGACATAATTCAGCACACAACAGGAAGTAGATTGTTATGGTGAAGGAAAAAGCCTGGTTGCAGAAAAAGAGAGAAGTCAAGAGAGGGAGGGAGGGATGGGGAGGGAGGGAGGAAGGAAGGAAAAAAGGAAGGAACGAAGGAAGGAAGGGAGAAAAAGATATTGCAACATGGATGGGAGTTTAATTTATATAAGATTTTGTGGACATTTACTACTTTGACAGTACATCTATTTCCACCAAGGAAATCATTCAGGGATTTGAAGTTGGCAAGCCCTGTGGGTTTCTGTCTTCTCAGCCCTACCCTAAAATCCCAGGTCAGAGTCACTGGCAGCGATGGGAGCAGGCTGCCTTAATTCACCCCAATCAGGGCTCAGAGAGGTTAAGTGGTTTCACCAAGGTCACATGGCTAGCATATGGCAGAGCAAGATTTTAATCCAAAGACATGCTCTTTCAGTGACGCTACAATGCTGTTCTAAATGTTTATTTCAATGAATAAATGGGTGAATGAATGAATGAGTGAGTGAAGGAAGGAGCTATCCAGTCACGCATATAGTAGCCTCCAGGGCTTCCTGGAGATGTTCTGGCGTCTGGAAAAGCACAGAAAGACTGTCTCGCTCACCCATACATTCCAGGGCTTGGCAGAAATACAATCACAGTGCTCCAAGCTAGGATCCAATCTCATCAAATGTCAAGCCACCTGATTAAAAATATCCTGTCCTATCTTCTCCTTCTGACCCAAACAGATGCCAGGGCTCAGCCTCGCCCTGCGACTCATCTAATCTGCCTCTTGTCATTCATCCACTTTGGCTGGTCCACAGTAGCATTCTACATTTAGGACCAGAGAAACTTGTGCTGCCATCAAAGGAAAAGACTATGAATAAATGGGCTAAGATGTATAATACAGCAGCCCATGTGATAATAGAGCCGGCTGTCAAAAGATAATGCTATTAATAATAGCAGAAGTCTTTATATTTATTGAAATAGTATTACTGTTTATTTGGCTAATTGTATTTGTTTGCTAGGGCTGCTGTAACAAAGTACCACAGACTACATGGCTTAAACCACAAAAATCTATTTTCTCACAGTTCTGGATGTTGGAAGTCCGAGATCAGGGTGTCAGCAGGGTTGGTTCTTTCTGAAGGCCATGAAGGAAGGATTTGTTCCGGGCCTCTCTCCTTGGCTTGTAGATGGCTGTCTTCTCCCTGTGCCTTTCCTCTGTTTGTGTCTGTGTCCAAATTTCCTCTTATTTCCTTATAAGTAAGGACACCACTCAGATTAGATGAGGGCCATCCGAATGCCCTGATTTTAATTTAATCACCATCTGTAAAGACCACCATCTCCAAATACAGTCACATCTGAGTTGCTGGGGGTGTTAGGACTTCAACATATGAATTGGGGGGGGGGCAACACTATTCAATTCATCCCATATACCACAGTTGTTTCTATTGGCAATATGGGGACCTCAGGCAAAGGTTTTAAAATCAAGTTCTGGACTTCCCTGGTGGCGTGGTGGTTAAAGAATCCGCCTGCCAATGCAGGAGACACGGGTTCGAACCCTGGTCCAGGAAGATCCCACATGCCGTGGAGCAACTAAGCCCGTGCGCCACAACAACTGAGCCCGTGTGCCACAACTACTGAGCCTGCGCTCTAGAGCCTGTGCTCCCCAACAAAAAAAGCCACCACAGTGAGAAGCCCGCGCACCACAACGAAGAGTAGCCCCCGCTTTCCGCAACTAGAGAAAGCCCGTGCACAGCAACCAAGACCCAGTGCAGCCAAAAATAAATAAATAAAATAAATAAATTTAAAATCAAGTTCTAAGAAAAAATTCCAATGACTCAACAGACTTCAGCTTCATTCGTTGGAATCCCTGGGGCCTCTCTGGGCTCAGGTTCCCCTATAGAAAAGTAAGGAATTTGGGGATGGATTGGGAGTTTGGGATTAGCAGATGCAAACCATTTTTTTTTTAACATTTTTATTGGAGTATAATTGTTCTACAATGGTGTGTTCGTTTCTGCTTTATAACAAAGTGAATCAGCCATACATATACATATATCCCCATATCTCCTCCCTCTTGCGTCTCCCTCCCACCCTCCCTATCCCACCCCTATAGGTGGTCGCAAAGCACCGAGCTGATCTCCCTGTGCTATGTGGCTGCTTCCCACTAGCTATCTATTTTACATTTGTTAGTGTATATAAGTCAATGCCACTCTCTCACTTCATCCCAGCTTACCCTTCCCCATCCCCGTGTCCTCAAGTCCATTCTCTACGTCTGTGTCTTTATTCCTGTCCTGCCCCAGGTTCTTCAGAACCCTTTTTTTCTTTTCTTTTTTTTTATATTCCATGTATATGTGTTAGCATACAGTATTTGTTTTCCTCTTTCTGACTTACTTCACTCTGTATGACAGACTCTAGTTCCATTCACCTCACTACAAATAACTCAATTTCGTTTCTTTTTATGGCTGAGTAATATTCCATTGTACATATGTGCCACATCTTCTTTATCCATTCATCTGTCGATGGACACTTAGATTGCTTCCATGTCCTGGCTATTGTAAATAGAGCTGCAATAAACATTGTGGTACATGACTCTTTTTGAATTATGGTTTTCTCAGGGTATAATCCCACCATATGCCCAGTGGTGGGATTGCTGGGTCGTATGGTAGTTCTATTTTTAGTTTTTTAAGGAACCTCCATACTGTTCTCCATAGTGACTGTATCAATTTACATTCCCACCAACAGTGCAAGAGGGTTCCCTTTTCTCCACACCCTCTCTAGCATTTATTGTTTGTAGATTTTTGATGATGGCCATTCTGACTGGTGTGGGGTGATACCTCACTGTAGTCTTGATTTACATTTCTCTAATGATTATTGATGTTGAACATCCTTTCATATGTTTGTGGGCAATCTGTATATATTCTTTGGAGAGATGTCTATTTAGGTCTTCTGCCCATTTTTGGATTGGGTTTTTTGTTTTTTTGATATTGAGTTGCATGAGCTGCTTGTAAATTTTGGAGATTAATCCTTTGTCAGTTGCTTCATTTGCAAATATTTTCTCCCATTCTGAGGATTGTCTTTTCGTCTTGTTGATGGTTTCCTTTGCTGTGCAAAAGCTTTTACGTTTCATTAGGTCCCATTTGTTTATTTTTGGTTTTATTTCCATTTCTCTAGGAGATGGGTCAAAAAGGATCTTGCTGTGATTTATGTCATAGAGTGTTCTGCCTATGTTTTCCTCTAAGAGTTTTATAGTGTCTGGTCTTACATGTAGGTCTTTAATTCATTTTGAGTTTATTTTTGTGTATGATGTTAGGGAATGTTCTAATTTCATTCTTTTACATGTAGCTGTCCAGTTTTCCCAGCACCACTTATTGAAGAGGCTGCCTTTTCTCCATTGTATACTCTCGCCTCCTTTATCAAAGATAAGGTGACCATATGTGCGTGGGTTTATCTCTGGGCTTTCTATCCTGTTCCATTGATCTATATTTCTGTTTTTGTGCCAGTACCATACTGTCTTGATTACTGTAACTTTGTAGTATAGTCTGAAGTCCAGGAGCCTGATTCCTCCAGCTCCGTTTTTCTTTTTCAAGATTGCTTTGGCTATTCGAGGTCTTTTGTGTTTCCATACAAATTGTGAAATTTTTTGTTCTAGTTCTGTGAAAAATGCCATTGGTAGTTTGATAGGGATTTCATTGAATCTGTAGATTGCTTTGGGTAGTATAGTCATTTTCACAATGTTGATTCTTCCAATCCAAGAACATGGTATGTCTCTCCATCTGTTTGTATCAACTTTAATGTCTTTCATCAGTGTCTTATAGTTTTCTCCATATAGGTCTTTTGTCTCCTTAGGTAGGTTTATTCCTAGGTATTTTATTCTTTTTATTGCAGTGGTAAATAGGAGTCAAACCATTATTTTTGAATGGATAAACAACAAGGTCCTACTGTATAGCACAGGGAACTATATTCAATATCCTTGGGGAATTCCCTGGTGGTCCAGTCGTTAGGATTCTGGGCTTTCACTGCTGTGGCCTGGGCTCAATCCCTCTTCAGCGAACTGAGATCCCACAAGCCACGTGGTGGGCAGCAGGGCCAAAAAGAAATTTTTTTAATTAAAAAAAAGAATCCTGTGATCAACTATAATGGAAAAGAATGTGAAAAAGAATGTGTGTATATATATTTTATATATATATATATATATATATATATATAACTGAATCACTTTGCTGTACAGCAGGAATTTACACAACATTGTAAATCAACTATACTTCAATAAAATAAAATTTTAAAATATAAGTAAATAAAAGTGAGGAGTTTGGGTTATAGGACTTCTCTGGGAAGTGGAGACTCCAGACCACTGTGCACACGTTACCCACAGTCATGGACAAACTCTAAAGTCTGGGGTCCTGCCCCCAAGTGTATGTTCAAAGTCAGGAGAATGTGATGTAGGATTCTGGCTATGGGAGAGTCAGCTGGGCTTTGAAGGATAGGATGGGTAATATTTAGGCAAGTGGAGAGGAGGCAGAAATGTGTACCAAATGGAATCAGAATATAAACAAAGGATTGGAGTAGAAAGTCCGCTTTTCCCTCTGCTTCTGCAGTTCTAGCATGCACAGTCTCTACTCCTAGATGTGCCCAGGAAATACTCATCATTTTGAGTGTACCATTCAGGCTCTGCTTTGGAATCCTGAGCCCTAAGAGACACAAGGGTACCACGTCCCGTTGTGAGGCACCTCTCCATCTTTCAAGTGTGTGTTTCCTATTCCCGTGTGTCTGTTCTTGCCAATTATCATACTAAGCTAATGGAGGGGAGTTAACAGGAAGTGTCAGAGAGTTTTATAAAATTACCATGTCAACTCTCTTCCTGTCAGTGTGCATAAAGGAAGAAGACAAGAAAATGATATTGTCGTTTAATAGTTCACTTTAGATCTTCATCTCTTATCACTCATCATTACTCCATATTAATTACTTATAGACAATCTCTGGCAGTCAGTTACTCCATAATGGATCTTGCTGAGATCCTAGCTGGATGGCTTTCATTAGGAAGAAATTTGAACCAAATTTAACTTGAGCAGATTAACTGGGACCACCCCCCACCTCCAGCCAAGGTGCAGGCAGCAAGGGACAGGTGGGGAAAACGTGGGCTTTGAAGACACATACACGTGAATCCTGGTATAGCCCCTACCCCGTCCTATTGCACTGAATGTATCATTTCACCTCTTTGAATCTCAGCTTCCTAATTTACAAAATGGGGTAGCATAGTCCTCTTTGGAGCATTGTTGTAGGGTTGAAAATGTATGGCAAATATCTGACATGATCTTTGTCACAGAGTTGGTGCCAATAAATGACACTGATCAGTATTTTTAAGTAGTATAAATGGAATGAGAGAAGATTCCATGGACTTGGCCACCTCTTCCTTCAAAATACTGCCTAGTGCTCTCATGTTTCCCATCAGGAGGAAAGAGAAGGGCTGGGTTCAATTCAGTTCAGCAAGCAATCATTAGGTGCCTACTAAGAACCAGGTGTGCCATCCACTCTGGACGTGAGAGTAACCTGGGATCTCAAATATGACCTCTGAATATGCCAAGATCTTTGAAGATGCCATGAGCCCTCCGGCCAAGGAAGCTCATTCTGCTCCCTCCACCCAAGTGGTCTTCTCTCTCCTCACCCTGTTAACCCACAGGAAGGCATCATTCCCTCTAAGCTCAGTTCACATGTGCCTGCCTCTTCCAGGAAGACTTCCCAGACCCTCCTGGGGCAGCGCCTGCCACGCGTTCTTAGAGCTCTTGTCACAGTTGTAATTTACAAATAGATGGATTGAGCAAGGGATGGCTCTTCCTTCCCAAAGACCACAAGCTCCAGGAAGGCAGGACATCGTATGTTCTCTTCATTGTTAAATCCCCAATGCCTGGCCCACTGACAGAAGGGAAGGTGATAGAGCCCACTGAGAGGAGTCAAAAACATAAAAGGTACAAAATGATGTAACACACCTGAGCGCACAAGTTAGGGGCAGCTCTAAATTCTGCTTTCTCATCAATTGACCTTTCTTTGGGGGAGGTGCTGGCAACCCCAGAGTCCTATGGAAGGAGCGTTCTCTCACTGTTCTACCCACTCCCTCCCTCACTAGGAGGGAGGCTTCATGACGTCAGGCTCTTTATTTCTCTTTTTCATTGTCTTAACCCCCAGTGCCCAGCACCAGACCTGGTACTTAGTAGTGTGCAAAAACTATACTGGAGGGATGGATGGATGGATGGACGGATTACGAGACATTAACCACTGGGTAAATGGCAAATCCCACCACTTTCAACCAAACAGGTCTTTTTATGAACTGTGCCCTAGCCTAGACGTGGTCCTTAGGAATTTGGGGGACTTCTCTTTCTCCCCTGCCTTGGATGAAGATTTGCCTGCCCTAAGGAATACCCTACATCATAAAACCCATTGTTGGGGCTTCCCTGGTAGCGTAGTGGTTGAGAGTCTACCTGCCGATGCAGGGGACGCGGGTTCGTGCCCCGGTCCGGGAAGATCCCACATGCCGCGGAGAGGCTGGGCCCGTGAGCCATGGCCACTGAGCCTGTGTGTCCAGAGCCTGTGCTCCACAACGGGAGAGGCCACAACAGTGAGAGGCCCACGTACCGCAAAAAAAAACCCAAACCAACAAACAACAAAAAAAAACCATTGTCTTCCAGATATACAAACCCAGAGAGCAGACAGAACCTCAGAATTCACCTTCATGAGCTCCTTCACATTGCAGATGGGGTGACTGAGGCTTGGCCCAGAGCCACATGAGACAGGATGGTAGAAGGAGCCTGGATTAAACATCTGAGCATGTGGGGACAGACCTTGGCTATAGCACTGAGACACTGTGTGATCTTGGTCAAACATTTCACTTCTCTGAGCCTCAGGTTCCTAAGCTATAAAATGGGGGTGACAACACCTACCTGAAAGGGTGGTGGTGAAAATGAAATGGAATCAGGTCTCTGGAAATATTTGAAACCTCTAAAGTCTGTTCATTTGCAATGCAAGCTGGCCCCCGTAAAAAGAGGGCAAGGAAAGACCAAAGAGAGGCAGACCACTCCAGATTGGTAGATGGCAATAAGCAAGGGAACTTGCATCCGAGGCTTATCTTGGGTGGCTGCAGAGCGAGTAGATCTCAGCATCTGACCACTAGAATTTTAACAGCTTATAGAGAGACCTCAATGGGATTCAGTCACTATCCTGTCCAGGTGGTCTCAACACCTCCCTCTCTCAAGGATGCATCATTGGAAGAGCTTCCACTGTGGGAACAGTGGGCGGAGTGTAAATTCCAAGGACAGGGGAGGGGGTGAGGACCCTCCGATTGCCCGGGTCCAGTTTGTGGGTCAACCCATGGCCATGTCCTCTCAATGACCTCCTCCAACATCATTTTTCATATCTGTGGTATTGCATCAGCACAAAGACTTTTAGAAGGAGTCCTGGAGGTAGTTTCAACTTTGTTTTCGTTCAACAAACATATAGTAGACCCCAGCAAAGTTCCAAGCTCTGGCTTTGCCACCTTGACCACAAACAAGAGCAATAGTCAAGCTCCCATGCGTTGATCTCCTGAAATGTTCCAGGAACTGTGCCTTGTGCTTTCAGTGCATTGCCCCTTCTCCTCAAACAGCCCTATTAACTTATCCCTATTTACAGATGAGAAAATTATACCCTAGAGAGTTAAAGGGACTTTCCCAAACCCACACAGATAAGTGGAGGAGCCAGAATTGATTCCTGATCTCACTGAATCAAGTCCATGCTCTTATCCAGAATAAAATAAAATTTAAAAAAAACAAAACATTTTTTTAATGAGCCAATGAACTTTTAAAACACTCCATATATTCTTTCTTTTCTTTCTTCTTCTTTTTTTTTTTTTTTGGCCGCTCTGTGTGGCTTTCAGGATCTTAGATCCCCGACCAGGGATTGAACCCATGCCCTCGGCAGTGAAAGCATGGAGTCCTAACCACTGGACCGCCAGGGGATTCTCAAAACACTCCATATATTCAAATGGCCAATAAGCGTGGGGAAAATGCTCAACATCAAAAGTCATCAGGGAAAACACATTTAAACTAAATGAAATACCACTTCACACCCACAGAATGGCTAAATTTAAAACAAACAAAAAACCCACAACACCACATCTTAATGAAATTGTGGAGCAACTGGAACTCTTATATGTGGCTTTAAAAATACATCGATTATATAACTCCTGTGGGGAGACAAAAAGTCTAGCAGTTTCTTAGAAAACTAAACATATATTGACCCCACGATCCAACAACTCCATCCCCAAATATTTACGCAGGATCAAGAAAACATACATTCACAAAAGGACTTGTGCAAAAACTTTTTCATAGCAGCTTTATTTGTAATAGCTGATAATCAGAAACATACCAGATGTCTCTCAGTAGGAGAATGTTATCAGCAAACTGTGGTATATCTATGCAAATGGAACACTACTCAGCAAGAAAAAGGAATAACCTGTGATACATGCAGCAACACAGATGGCTCTTAAAAGCATTACACTGAGTGAAGTGACCATAGACAAAACAGTATACAGTGTATGATTCCATTCCTGGGAAATCTTAGAACAGAAAGAACTATTGAGGAAGGACAGAAAAATCAGAACAGTATTTGCCTCCAGGGGGGAAACTACCAGGAAGAGGCTTGAGGGAACCCTCTGGGGTGATGATAATACTCTATATTGTGATAAGGGTTTGAGTTACATGTAGGTGTATGTATTTATCAAGGTTTGCCATTAGGCAAATTTAAGCATTTCACTGTTTGAAAACCTTGCTCCAAAAGAAAAATCTGTAAACCAAAAACTTGGGAAAAATACAATATAACCAATACCATTAAAGACTGACTACTCAGAGGAGAGCTCATATTCTGATGGTTCTTTCCATGGTATGATAGAGACATCAAAAGAACTATCCCAAAATATCTCCCACCCCAGACCTACAGGAATGACTACAATTCCAGGATTGAAAATTCATCCATTTGCAGCAGTAGGTCATAAATTCAGGAATCAAACGATCTGGAGACAGAGATCTCCCTCCTGGCCATCACGTTGTACTGCCTCAGGGGCTGTACATCACCCACCCCCACCCCCCGCCCAGCCACCTTCTTTCTCTTCCTGAGTTCTGGGTCTGGCTCACAAGAACTTCCCTGGCACACGCAGCCACCTTGCCCTCTGGGTACCCAGCCCACACCCCCAGCACCTGCTAATTATAAGAAACAGCATATGGCAGGCAGGCTGGCTGCAGACCCCACCGGCTCTCCTGACGTGCAGCCCAACCGTGGAGGCAGGTTGCACGCTGAGCTGCTGGGATCAAAGAGGTGTCATTAGAAAATGATCCATATCTCTCAGCCTTAATGAGGACTCACACAGGAGGGCTTCCAATTACCCAGTCGGTGGCTGAACGGCTGCTCCCCGCCAGCGGCCTCTTGCTTTGCTTTCTCTTCTTTAGCAACATTAGCAAGAGCGTTGGTTGCACACTTTCTCTCCTTTCCATGGCCTCCCCAAGCCAGGGAGGAAATCAGACCATCTCAGAAAGTCCCCTGGTTCAGATCGATGAATCCTACATGGCTGAGATTGAAGACAGAAAACTCCAGATGAAAGCCATGCCTAGAGAGAGGGGCCAGCTCTGTGAGGTGACGTGTGGCCTGGGACTGAAGGATGCGAAGGGACTGGTCATTCAAACACCGGGGAAAGAGTAATGTAAAAGGAGGAAGGCCCTGGGTGTCCACCAAAACCTGTCAACTTGTGCAACAGCAATAGAGTTGTATCAGAGATGTGACCGCCCAGGACTCACACGCTACATTTGATAGCCCTTCGGAAAAGAGGTGGAAGATCTCCCCAAAAGAGCGAAAGTGGAAGTGTGCGTGCTCTGTGTGCGTGTATGTGTGTGTGTGTGTGCAACTTTCAACCTTGCATAGACCCTTGCATGTGTGACCTTCCTGTATTTATGATTTATTACTTACTGGGAATGACAATACGGCCCCAGGAGGTGGCACAAACACTAATAAGTGCAAAGAATTTGAGACCACGAATAACCGTGTGATCCAAGCCACCTGTCTGCCTGGAACATTCCCTTTGGACTCAATCAGCAGAAAGAATTCAACCCCCTTGTTCTTTAAGCCTCTGAAGTCAGGGGGCGCTCTTTGTAATACCAGTTCAACCTACTCCAGGTAACACTGTTCGGCAAATATTTTAACCTCCATGTATTTCAGTTTCTTCATCTACCAGGAAGAATTCCTTCCTCCTGTGGATGAAAAATGTCGCCCGCCATATCAGTAAACAAAGGATGTTGCGGCCATCAAGCCCTGAGCCACGGCAGCTGCCCCCAGATATGCACCCCATGGGGATTCAGAATAGTGGCCCTAGATACTTAAGGTTTATATCAAAGGAATGCTTTCAGTGAGCCCAGACTCTTGCATCTTCCCATACATAGAAAAGCGCTAAATTCATTAACTTGAGATGTCTGGTTTTCTTTAATTAACAGTGATCTTTCGATGTCCCGACCACCTGGTATTTGTTGCAAAACTCCTCTATATCCCTGCTCCTCCCTTATCTCTTCGGAGCAGGCCCTCAGACCTATCTGAGAGGCTGTCTTTCGGGTTTAAGTCCTCGGTTTTGTCTGCCAAATAAAATAGAATTCTCAACTTTTAGGTTGTGCATTTCTTTTCCCAGTTGACACTCCCAAGGCTCTTAGGAGAACTAAGGGAGTTGATATCAACGAGAGGCCCAGCACTAATCGAGGGGCATCCCCCAGCCCAGTCCACCACCCTGGCCCAAGCAACCTCCACGCAGGCCTCCAGTCTCCGATTAACACCTTCCCCACCTCCCACCCTGAGACCTGCCCCCTGGCTGCTTCCTTCCACTGATTACCGTGGAGAGCGGGCCTGCCATCTCACACAGGACTCTGCATCTCTGCTGTCACCTAGTCTTGGCCTGGCCAAACCAGCAGCCAGAAAGTGGATCTTTTTGTTCCGGCCTGGCTGTCCCCCAAGGCTCAGAACTCTGTTAGTTCACTTTATCATTGCTTTCCGGAAGCCACGTGGAGTTCACATAACTTTTGAAGGACCTCCTTACAAGGTGCTTTGTGAGTTCAGCCTAGTGCAGCGAAAATTATAATGTGCAGAGTGGGCAGACTCACTGCCCACGGACGCACACAGGAAGGTCCCTACGAGAACATCTCTTCCAGTCCCTTGGTGATACAAATGGAGAAACTGAGGTCCAGAGATGAGGAAGCTTGTTCAAGGTCACACAGGAAGGTCAGCAGTCTGGGAGCAGAAGCAGTCAAAATCAGATGTAGCCAATTCTTTTATTTTAAGGGCTTTGACAAATACCCTACAATGGACAATGTCCCTACAAGACAAGTAAGAGTTGGGCTGGTGAGAAACATCTCCCCTGATTTAAAGGAGAGAATTAACCCTCGTTATTTGTGGGGGAGGACGGGGTGGTGGTAATCACCTCCTGTGTATCTAAGATCCAAGCTCAAAAATTGCTAGAAAGTTGGGGGCTTCCCTGGTGGCGCAGTGGTTGAGAGTCCGCCTGCCGATGCAGGGGATGCGGGTTCGTGCCCCAGTCCGGGAGGATCCCACATGCCGCGGAGCGGCTGGGCCCGTGAGCCATGGCCGCTGAGCCTGCGCGTCCGGAGCCTGTGCTCCGCAACGGGAGAGGCCACAACAGTGAGAGGCCCGCGTACCACAGAAAAAAAAAAAAAAAAGAAAGAAAAATTGCTAGAAAGTGACACTTGAGGTCCAGATGATTCATTCATTTAATAGATAATTTTGAGCGCCTATGTGCCAGCCACTGTGCAGAGCAGAGGAGATTTATTGGAGAGCAAAACCAGAGACAGCCTCAACCTCATGGAGCCCTTGGGAGGGGAAAGCAAAGAATCAAATGATTAATTATAAGATTGTGATTTTAAAGTACTTCCAAGGGAAAGTATACAGCACAGAGAGAAATTATGAAAAGAAAAATGGACCTAATGTTGGAGGCAGGGAAGGCTTCCCTAAAGAAGTTTGTTGACACTTGGTCATATTCCTAACCATAATCAGCTGTGCCTGGATCAGATGTGCATGCTGCAACAGGCCAGTTCTCAATGCAAATCCTCTTCAAGTAGTGACTTTCACACTAAAGTGTGAGTGACTGATACCCAGACCATGTGCGAAGCGGCTAGAGGAACTGGGAGTGCTTCTCCTGGAAAAGAGGAAACTCAGTGATGCACGGTCAATGATTCCAAACATGTGAATGATGAGGAGAAGAGAGTCAGACTTCTTACAGGGTGGGGGGGGGGGGTGTGTGTGTGTGTGAAAGTTACAGGGAGATCAATTTCAACAGCATAGCCTTGGAGTTATGTAACAAGAGACTTCTTCATAAGGTAGTGAGTTCCTCATCACTGGTGACATTTAAGCAGAGACTAGATGGCCACTTATTGAGACTGTTTGATTCGATGTTTCCTTGGACCCTTTAGACTCTTAAAACTTGTTATTCTATCATTACACTCAGAACTAAATTCTTAATCTTCAAGAATTTTGGGGGAGTTGCTCTTGTCTGATTCAGAAATAAATATAAATTCCTGATACTCCTCGTATCTGAACTATCTCCCAAAGTCAGGCTCTTGCAAAAGAGGTATGAACTGCTGCCTCTAGGATGAAAGGTGAACATCAAAAAGTCTGAATCCCAAGTATATGACTATTCAACGCCACGGAGCATGAGGTCTCCACTGCTGCAATTATTTCTTTGGCATCTTAGCCAATGAATGATTCATACGGTCAAGTCGAATCTTCTCTTCTTAAATACCACTCCATGGTATGCAAAATACTTAAACCTACTCTTTCTTTTTTTTTTATTTCTTTTTTATTTTTGGCTGTGTTGGATCTTCGTTGCTGCACGCGGGCTTTCTCTAGTTGCAGCGAGTGGGGGCTATTCTTCGTTGCGGTATGTGGGCTTCTTATTACGGTGGCTTCTCTTGTTGCGGAGCATGGGCTCTAGGTGCACGGGCTTCAGTAGTTGTGGCACGCAGGCTCAGTAGTTGTGGCTCACAGGCTTAGTTGCTCCACGGCACGTGGGATCTTCCTGGACCAGGGCTTGAACCTGTGTCCCCTGCCTTGGCAGGCGGATTCTTTACCACTGCACCTCCAGGGAAGTCCCTCCTCCTTTCTTTTTTTTAAATTCCTTTGCTCTGCATCATTCCAGAAAAGATTTAAGGTGAATGCGCCTAAACTCATAAAATAAGAAGTTATTAATTCTAGTTAATGATTATAAATTCATAAAATGTGATATGGAGGAGACATTGCAAATAAAATGCAGGAGAGGCTGATCAAGTCATCCAAAGCTATAGAACTTTGTTGTTCAATAACTATTTATTGAATGCCTACTAGATCCACAGCATCACTGGTTGGTAGATTCTGTTTTCATCCAATGTATACTTAATTGAGCATCTATTATATGGATCAAAATCAAGGTAATACTTGTTACTGTTTCAAGTTCCTCACCCTCCTTTGCTGTGGTCCTAGGGGCCTGCAAATTAGGGCGGAGATGCCTTGGCAGTGAAATTCAGGTGCCATTATTGTCCAGCTGACCAACGCACTGAAGATAGATAACGTTCTCAGCCAAGCCTGATGCAGAGAGTGTGGTTTTCACAAAGATTCTGTCACCTCCAAAATTACAGTAATTTCCTACTGTAATTAATTCAACAACCTTTCCCACCCTCCCCTGGAACTACCCACATCCACATAGAATTACACGGTAGGGAGAAGAAAGGAAACTTTAGCAGTATAGAAGAAAAAAAGGCAGCTAATCCCTCCCCCTACTTTCCTGGGAAGCCCTACCTCATTCTTTATTTTTATTTCATTGGAGTATAGTTTCTGCTGTACAACCAAGTGAATCAGCTGTATGTATACATATATCCCCTCCCTCTTGGACCTCCCTCCCACCCACCGCCATCCCACCCATCTAGGTCATCACAGAGCACCGAGCTGAGCTCCCTGCACTATACAGCAGGTTCTCACTAGCTATCTGTTTTACACGTGGTAGTGTATATATGTCAATCCCAATCTCCCAATTCATCCCATCGCCCCCCACCCCGAGTCCACACATCCGTTCTCTATGTCTGCGTCTCTTTTCCTCCCCTGTAAATAGGTTCATCTGTACCATTTTTCTAGATTCCACATATATGTGTTAAGCCAGAATCGTGCTGAGCTCTACATCTTGTATACCAAATTGGAAAACGTACAGATGCTTCACCCTGCCCACCTATAGTCTTACTGTAAAACCTGTAACCAGCCAGGCCCAAGGTCTAGCGACCTATTAGTTACTAATATACTCTAACTCAATTCATTAGGCAGCCAAGAAACAAAGGAAAGGCATTATGTACATGTTCAGCCGTTCAAAGCCAAGAGAGGGACTTCCCTGGTGGTGCAGTGGATAGGACCCCCTGCTCCCAACGCAGGGGGCTCAGGTTCGATCCCTGGTCAGGGAACTACATCCCACATGCATGCCGCCACTAAAAGTTCACATGCCACAACTAAGGAGCCCACCTGCCGCTACTAAGTCCCGGTACAGCCAAATAAATAAATAAATAGCAAAGCCAAGACACCCGAAGATAATGTCAGCTTTCTCTCCAGCAGCAAATGCGGAACAGAGCTGGGTTTGAATAGTTTGAGCTCCTTCAAATTTCATATGAGAACATTACACGATTCCTAATATTTTCTGCATCCGTGTTTTCTCCGTGTTGCCAAGGACACTCAGAGAGCTTAAGTAACTCTGCAGATGGGCAAGAGGCAAGGAGTGGATTTCAACTCACTTTTTTCTGAGATAGGTTTCTCCCTTTAAGTCTCCGTCTTAGGCGTTGGAGGCTGAAGTTCAGGGGGGTTAAATGACCCCAGTGCTCCGCAGAGCTGGAAAACAGTGCCAGTGAGAGCATGGCTAGTGCCGTTCCACTACACGACACCAGTCCATCCTTAACTGTTTGAACGGTTAGGTGCCTGGCCTGAACCCTGGTCCTTGTGGATGGTTTAGATTGAGTTTGGGATTCTGGGTCTTGGGGCTCTTACCCCATTGGCTAGGCTGGCTGCTTTAATTAGTTCCTCTCCCATGGTCTTAGGAAATAAGTGTCCAGCTCCAACTTGACCCTATGGAGTCCCACTGGCCAGGTCAGTCTCCTTCTCCTCCATAAAGGGGAAGTTTGGGCACGGGTCAGCTTTTAGCAGCTAATTCACTTCTTCACCTTGGGGTAAACTCTGCATTTGGCAAGCCCACACTCAACAAATGAGCTTCTGAGCTCAGGGAAAATACCACGTAAGTAAAAGTCTTGCCATTAAACCGGACAGGAAGACTCGTAATTAAAAACCACCGTTATGCCATTTCGACAGAAACACTCCAGCCGTCATTAAGCGAAAACAGAATTCCTTCAGGGAGAAATTATTTCTTGTTTGATTTCTGTCAGAATGGCTTTGACTTTGCGGATCCATCTACAAAATGGTGTCTCCGGGCCCTGCCTCTGCAGCGGTGCTCAAACAAAGGAGACGTTTGCCTCAAATACGTGAAACCTGATTAAAGATTCATTTCAGATTAACTTGTCCTGTTTATTTCTCTTTTGTAATCTTTATTATTACTTGAAGGGGTGGGGAGGGGGGAAGATAGAAAGAAAGAATGCAAATCTCCCTGGATCCACACATAAATCTTCGTAGTAGCCACTGAACACTATCATTAATTCCCCCTGAATATTCCAGCCATGCAAAGTAACAGACACTTATGCAATGGCAATTTACTGGGAAATCAAGCCAATCTATTTTTTGATGTTGTTTTATTCAAGCGAGAGGGGAAAAATTACTGGTGAGATGGATGGGAAAGAGAAAGAATGTAATGTTCACAAGTCCTGACATTCTGTCTTCAAGGTCATGCTAGAACAGGGTAGGAGGAAAGGAAGTTAACCTCTGAGTGCCCGCATGGTGCACTGAATTTTGTAGAATTGGTCTTAGCTGGGCAAAGCTGGGCTTCAGGGTGCTTCTGGTGGCTGGAGGAGGAAGATAGTCCCACCCATTTGCAACTCCAGAGATAAGGAGCCAGTTGGAAGAGGGTCCCAGACAACAGAGGGATTCAGGAATATTTCAGACATATCTGATGAGTGAGGGTGCACTAGGGGTCATGTTAGAGGAAGGAACAGAGGCTCCTGGGAAGACACTCTAAAGAGAAGACAGAGGCTAGCATTCATTGCAAGTCAGATTCAACTGCGAGTCATGAGCATCCAAAGGAAGGAGAATTCTTGGGCTTCCCTGCTGGCGCAGTGGTTGAGAATCCGCCTATCAATGCAGGGGACACGGGTTAGAGCCCTGGTCCGGGAAGATCCCACATGCTGCGAAGCAACTAAGCCCGTGCGCCGCAACTACTGAGCCTGTGCTCTAGAGCCCAAGAGCCACAACTACTGAGCCCACATGCCACAACTACTGAAGCCCACGTGCCCTAGAGCCTGTGCTCCATAAGAGAAGCCACCACAATGAGAAGCCCACGCACCACAACGAAGAGTAGCCCCCCTCGCCACAACTAGAGAAAGCCTGTGCACAGCAGGAAGACCCAACACAGCCAAAAATAAAATTAATTAATCAATTAATTTTTTAAAAAAGGAAGGAGAATTCTAGCTACTGAGGGGGAGAAGATGTGCACTTCCTGTGGCTTCAAGAAGAAAAACAAATATCGTATATTAATGCATGTATGTGGAATCTGAAAAGATTAATATAGACGATCTTATATACAAAGCAGAAATAGAGACACAGACGTAGAGAACAAACATATGAATACCAAGAGGGAAAGGGGAGGGTGGGATGAATTTGGAGATTGGGACTGACATATATACACTATTAATACTATGTAAAAAATAGATCACTAATGAGAACCTGCTGTATAGCACAGGGAACTCTACTCAGTGCTCTGTGGTGGCCTAAATGAGAAGGAAATCCAAAAGAGAGGGGATATATGTACACGTATAGCTGATTCACTTTGCTGTACAGTATAAACTAATACAATATTGTAAAGCAACTATACTCCAATAAAAAATATAAATAAATAAAAAGAAAACGACTGGAAACGTGGGCATCGCCCAGTGCGGTAATACTTTTGAGTCTCCAGCAACTTAGTCGTGTGATACCCCAACCGAGCAGTTGTCACATTTCCTGAGATACCATCTAAGTCTCCGGCATAGTGCTGGTATTTCCAGTCCACCAATGTTGGATGTGTCTGGGCTCTAGTGCCACGGCACCTGAACGGCACCTGAGCACCAGTGATGGGATGGGAGCAGAGCCCCATCCTCTGTGTGGCCCCTCAGTGAACTCTTGGGCCAGAAGCAATGTATGAATTCCTGGTCCAGCGAGGCACGGAAGAGTGTGGAAAAGGTTTATTACCAAACCTTGTGACACCTGGAGCTCAGGCAACAAACTGTGCGGCCACCGATCTTGGCACGGCACAGAGGAGTATCCTCCCTCTCACTTTTCAAGACTTACAACTCGGATCCTTCGCCTCGGGATTCAGAAGGGGCGTTTCTGGTTCAGCAGCCTTGAGGAGTGACAGGGGGCCCACCCTTCTGAAACCCAGACATTGGAAAGCTATCACTGAGAACATGGGCCGTTTGAAGGAGCAGCATCCTGTCAACGCTTGACGTGGGCTGGCAGAGGGAAAAAAACAAGTCTGGTTGTTGGACCCACGTGGATACCATAAGGATTCATGAATTTCTTGGGGGAGGGTAGGTCTGCATAGTCAAGAGCTCAAATTTTAATTTTAATGTCATTTCACTTGGTACCTACAAATGGATGAAGCCCAAAACATGCATCTTATTACACTTAATACTTAGAAAAACCTGAGAAGAAAGGTATTATTGATTTCTAATTTAATTTTTAATTTGGAATTTTGATTTAAAATAAGGGAGGCTCAGGTACGGTTTCAGCTGGGTTCCACGATCTGCCCAGTGTCAGTTAGCTAGGCACGGAGGCAAGACTCACATTCCACATTCTATGCCCTTTCTCTACTTCCATATGTCTGTGCTATTTTTTAAAGTACAAAAGAAGGGCAGTGCTATTGAGGCAGCATTCAGAAAGGAGGGTCACAGATGTCGGATACAACTCGGGAGGGGGACATTGGTACCCAGGCTGCCTGAGGGGTTGAACAACCTTAAATGAAGAGATGAAAACTTGTTCTGGAGGACAAGTGATGTTGTAGATGATGGAGAGTAGAACTTATTGCTGTGATAAGGCCTTTGCGATACAGAGAGGTAAAGTAACTTTCCCAAAGTCACACAGCTAGTATGTGATGGAACCACAATATAAATCCAGACCACACAGATCTCCAAAGCCCATGTTCTTGAGTGTTATGGTACACTGTCTCTCAGCTGGCTGCCTGAGGTTCTTTGAACTAAGATGGAAGGCAGGAAGGAACTAAGGATATTATAGGGAAGGGAGGGCCAGAGATTAGTGGTGGGAGTGACTGTGGCTATACACAATATCAAACCCCACCCTCCTCCCCATCGGTTCTCTGTCTCCTCCAAATGGAACCTCCTACACTGTTGGTGGGAATGTAAATTGGTGCAGCCACTGTGGAGAGCAGTACGGAGGTTCCTTAAAAAACTAAAAATAGAACTACCATATGATCCAGCAAGCCGACTCCTGGGCATATATCTGGAAAAGACAAAAACTCTAATTTGAAAAGATACATGCACCCCAATGTTCATAGCAGTGCTACTTACAATAGCCAAGACATGGAAGCAACCTAAGTGCCCATCGACAGATAAATGGATAAAGAAGATATGGTATATATATATATATATATACACAATGGAATACAAACTCAGCCATTAAGAAAGAATGAAATAATTCCATTTGCAACAATATGGATGAACCTAGAGATGATCATACTAAGTGAAGTAAGTCAGACAGAGAAAGACAAATACCATAAGATATCGCTTATATGTGGAATCTAAAATATGATATAAATGAACTTAATTACAAAACAGAAACAGACTCATAGACATAGAAAACAAACTTATGGTTACCAAAGAATGGGGGGAGAGATAAATTAGGAGTTTGAGAGTAACAGATACACACTATTATATACAAAATAGATAAACAACAAGGACCTACTTATAGCACAGGGAACTATATTCAGTATCTTTTAATAACCTATAATGGAAAAGAATCTGAAAGAGGATGGATAGATAGATAGATAGATAGAACTGAATCACTTTGCTGTACACCTGAAACTAACAACATTGTAAATCAACTATACTTCAGTAAGGAACTGGCCAAGAGATATGCAAAGATCCGAGAGACTTAGATGTCACAGAAGCCAAGGGTCCTGGTATTTCAAGGAGGAGACAGAATCAACAGTAGCAGACCCATGGACAAGGTCAAGCACGGTAAACAAACTGGACCTAACAAGATGTCACTGCTCATCGTCAGGAGCGACCCTGGAGCCCTGAGAGGAGAAGTCTAGTTACAATGGGTTGAGAGGGAATAGAGGTGAGATGGGAGAGAAAAAGTGTAGACAGCTTTCAAAGATATTGGATGAAAAATAGAAAGGAGAGTGGATAAAAGGTCAGGCAAGGAGCAGCCAATGAAAGGAGACATTGACAAGGCAGAAACAAAAGGAAGGGAGAAACTGAGAAGCTAGGAGAAGATGATGTATCTTATGGAAGAGATCCCTCATTTACTCAGCCTGGAGGAAAGGAGAGGATGACGGGTAAATACACCTGCAGGAAGCTGGGGAAGGGAGAACCTGGTGACCTCAATTTTTTCCATGAATTTCAAAGTCAGAATAAGTTAAATTTTGCTGTAAGAAAAATAAATGAGCCAGTACCTCAAAGGCTTGAGACAATAAAATTTAACTCTCACTCATACTGGGTGAGAGCTGGGTCAGTGGAGACCTGGTCAGTGGGGGTGTTCTCATCGTGGTCACTTGAGGACGCAGACTGATGGGGTCTGAAGTCTACCACACCTAAACCATTGCCACAGCAGTGAGAAGGGAATGTGTTAATTCTACACCTGGTCTTAAAGCTGCTACTCATATTTCATTGGCCGAAGCAAGCCACATGAGCAAACCTAACCTCAAGGTGAGTAGAGCCGTGCAACCCTAGCATCTATCCACAAAGAGAAGAGCTAGAAATATTTGGTAAAAGGCATAACTGGTTATTATGATGAGGTGTCATCTCTACGAAGAGTTAGGGAAGTTGAATGAGATTTGGAAGAGTCTTTAAGGGAATTAGAAGAGAGATGATTTACAACAAATGAACAGATCGATACCTTGCCTTGAGAGCCCAGCTGAGTTTGACATCCATAATTTGCAGTGGTGCCAATCTCACCAGTTGCATGACCTTTAGCAAAACCCATCTCCTTTCCGAAGCCCTGTCTTTTGATCTGTAAAACAGAATAGTTGGAGCAAATGGCTTTTCAGTTTCCCTACCAAATTCCAAGACTCATCATTTGCTCAGTGAATCTGAAGATACTGAAATTCCACACAGCATAACAGCCCCACCCAGTTCCCACAACAGGTCTTGTTAAGGGGTAGAGTGTTCAAGATGCCCTTGGCGGTACCCACATGCTGCATCGGCACTTGCATCACAGGGTCCTGCTGTATTTAGTGGATAGAGTAGAACCAGTCCTTTCCCACTTGAACAGATGTACTGTTCAAGTGGGTCCAGAGATCAATGGACTTGATTTTTTTTTTTTCTGTTCCCACGGCTAATCCAGTTCTCTGCTTCCAATTCACTGCTGGTGAATGGACTCCTGCCACGGCGGTGGATGGAGGCAGAGGGAGGAAGGAGGGAGGGAGGAAGTGGGGAGGCATTAACAGAACAGAGGCAGGCAATGATGAATTAAGGGAGCGGCCATTAATTTTTCATTCTGACAGATTATCATCTGTCAGAAGGCAGAGGAGATGGTCCCTGTGCCAGACAGGGCACACTTGCTCTTTGCAATACAGGCTTCTGCATTCTTTTTCTGGAGTTAGGTAGTGGGCACCCAAAGAATGAAAAATTTATGACAATCTATAATTTACATGCTAGAAGATAAATAATGAACTAAATCCTGTCATTAAATTGGCCCTTCGTTTTTCTTAATCCCCTGGGTGATAAATCTGATTTTGCAACAACATGTAGTATAAATTGATTTTTTTTTTGGTAGGGTGGGAGTAGGGAAACTGTTTTAAATACCTTGGATATAAATAGGTTGTCCGGGCATTGTATCACCCGGGACCTCAAGATACAGTGGTCTTATTAATGTGGCTTTACATTAAGACTGGCATTAACTAAGGGAGGGTGTCACTGAGGCATTCTGCAAACCAACACTGATTCTGTAAAGCTTTTAAGTTTAATGAATGGAAGCTTGAAATGCCAGCATGGCAGTGCGGCTCGCCAGCTTCCATAGAAGGAAACCTGGAATGGTTGACTTTGGGGGATACTATGAAGACGCCTTCCCTGGATGCTGATTAAGGACATGACGGCAAAAGGCATCACACTTTCATCCCTCCATCTCCTCATCTGTAAAGCGAGGATAGTAGTCATTTAAAGGAGTCAATGTGATAATATACGTAAAACAAACATGGACTAGTCATTAATGGATACCTGGTGTCATTAGAGTGCTGGCATGCAACGGATTGTGTAATAGTAAGCAATTATCGAGCACCTACTGCGTTCCTGACCCTGTCTTAAGCCCTTTACATGCACTACTCCCGTTGATCCTCACAGCCTTTGTGCGAGGTAGGTATTGCATTTTCTCAACTTTACTGTTGAGGAAACTGAAGTGTGGAGGGAATAAGTAATTTACCGAAGCAAGCTGGCAGCCACTAAATGGTAGAAAGGAGGAGTCGAGATTATTTATGGGCTGAATTATTTTGGATATGCCTGCCTTGGTCCAAGCATATTCCAGGAGTGGAGATACAGCGATGGATAAAACAGGAAAAAAAAAATTCCTGTATTCACAGAGCTTATATTCTGGGAGAGGGAATGAAGGCAATAAGCAAAATAAACAATGCCATATGCAACCTGTAAGAATGTGATAAGTGTTCAGGAGAAAAACAAAACCCAGAATGGGAAGCAGGGCGGGGCAGGGGTGGGGGTCAGGGCGGGCAGGGATGCTACAGTTTAGCGTTTGTCATTTTTAATAGATTAGAACACAGGGCATCTGATTCCAAAACTGTAACTCTTAATCACTTTGCCACATTGTTAGGGGGAAGACCATGGGTTTGAGAATCAGAGCTATACTTTGAATCCCATCTCTACCTTGTACTTTCCTTGAGAGATTGGCTTAATCTCTCCAAGCCTCCGCTTCTCAGTCTGCAAAATGAAAATATCACCTGCGATGGGGCTGTTGAGAGGATTCAGAATGATGGAGGTGAAGGCAAGACCACGTGGTCTTGTAACGCCTCCGTTTCCTTATCGGCACCATGGAGATCATAGCAACACTACCACTTAACTTTGCTATGCAGAGCAAATGTGATCATCTATATCAAAGCAAATGAAAAAGAATTTCTAGGCAGCCCCAGGGACCTACCTGGGTTTGGCATCCATTAATTTTTGTGACCAACTATCACACATTGTGTGACCTTGAGCAAGACTGTTTTCTCGTATATCAGATATCAGAGCTGGATCAGATGGCCATGAAATGACGTAAAAAAACTTGATGCAGCGGCATAAACGAAGCATGGAACATTCTGCCTGGCATGTGGTAATAAGTAATAATAACAGCCAGTTCTGAAGAGCTTTGTATGCACTGAGAGCTGGGCTAACCTCTTGGCAAGCACTGTCTTCTCTAAACCTCAGCATAACCCCAAGAGGGGGATGATACCATTTTGCCCACTTTGCAGATTTGCAAACAGGGTTGTTGAGTTTAAGAACTTTGCTCCACATTCACCCTGCTATCAAGTGGCAAAATTGTGTCTGGGGACTTAGTCTCCTTCTCCAGAGTGATTTCCTTGCCTGAGACATTTGGTGTCATGAAGTTAGTGGGTGGGACATAGCAGGTGCTCATTAAATGTTTGTTGACTAAGCCAGCCTTTCTTCCATGACCCAGGACACCTATGTAGAAAGCTGGATCTGTTCCCAAAAGGATCAGTCTTTTCTTAACAAACCCCCACTCACAGAAGCCCTCAAATTATACTCTATGGCCTGACATAAAATATTCCAGTGGAATTTACAAGATTGCTAAATGCAGGATTCCATTAATGTCTGAACACAGCACCTCCTCTCTCTAATTCATGACAAATTCATCTTAGTGATCCACCATAAAAGGTTGGTGAGTGGAGATGACAGAATTCAGCACCTCCCTTGCCTCCTGGGTATAGAGAGAAATCGGAGTAGGGAGTGCTCCAGAAGCCTCTGGAGAATTACGGAAGATTGGAGCCAGGTGGTACCTGACGGAATGCAGGTTTTTAACCTACCATAAGTGATAGAGAACAAATTGCACAGTGAAATGGGTCCATGGGAATCACTTGGTCCGGCATATTATTGTATAGACGGAAAACTGAAGTTCAAGGACAAAGTGACTTACCCCAGGGGACCTTTCTACCATAATAGCCTGCACTGCACAATGTGGGGTTCTGCCAGCTGCTGAATACATCTATCCTAGTTACACATTCTGGAACTGGGGATAACCACAGGATGGGCCTGGGGACCCACTGGACCCACTGTGAGATAGACTCCTTGACCACGTGACCTTCATAGCCCCCTGCTCTGACTGGAGGGCCCAGTGACATTCTGGTTCTCCTGGAATCAAAGTCATTTCGGAGTCAGGGTCCAGTGGTCCCCAAAAGATTTGTTTCTTTTTCCCCAATGCACAGCAACCCTGGTAAAAGGCCTTAGGTCTTTTGCGGTCAGGCTGGGAGAAAGAGTCACAGTATAAATTTTCAGCAGTGTACTGGGTCCTGCCCCGAGAGGACCTGACCTTCCCTTCATCGGAGGGGCTCTGGGTCCGTGAACTTGTTCAAGGCTAGGAATTGATTGAAGGAATGTGATTCTCTGTTTTTATGATTCGAGTTCAACTTGTGTTTACTTGACCTAGAACTTTTCTGCTTATACAGATCAAGTAAGAATTTAGTAGGCTTCCTGCCTATTTCACTTCCAGGAACACCACAATTAACTGGCCAACACCATGGGTCTATGTGAGTTGGACCATCCTGGTTTCTGCTGTGACCCTGCTGCACATGAGGCTAACCCTGCCCACCTTGTCTTTGGTGGTTGAGTGCTGCCTTTTGGCCCCTGACACACCAAGATCCAACCACTCCCACTGCACTGAAGTTTTCCAACTGGGTGGCTGTGTTTCCCTCCTTAAGCTCTGGACCACAGAGAGGAGCCATCGCAAAGCTCTTCAAGGATACTGGGGCTCCCCTCACAAATTTATTTTTTTAAACATTGGTAGAAGGTCTGTCCTCAACACATATCATATAGTATCACTTATATGTGGAATCTAGAAAAATGGTACAGATGTACTTATTTGCAAAGCAGAAATAGAGACACAGATGTAGAGAGAACAGAAGTATGGATACCAAGGGGGAAAGAGGGGGGTGGGATGAATTGGGAGATTGGGATTGACATATATAAACTACTACGTATAAAAGAGATAACTAATGAGAACCTACTGTATAGCACAGGGAACTCAACTCAATACTGTGTAATGACCTGTGGAGGAATAGAATCTCAAAAAGAGTGGGTATATGTATATGTATAACTGATTCACTTTGCTGTGCAGCAGAAATTAACACAACATTGTAAAGCAACTATACGCCAATAAGAATTAATTAAAAAAAAAAGAAGTCTGTCCTCTGCGCCCTCTCAGTGTGGGTGAGTAGGTCTTAAATGACAAATCTCCTATAACATTCCAATCTCCCTAAGCCTCTAGATCCAAAAGGGATGGGGCATTTCCAATTCACTCATCTTCTGATCCACATTCCAGCCAAACTGTTAGAGTCTTTTCGTACTCTCCGAGCTACAACACTCAATGCAGAATCTCCTGCGCCATCAATCAGTTTGACCTGATCCAACTTTATCTTCCCTCCGCCATTCTCCCACACCCTTAATCCCCGGCCCTACACATCCTCCCCAGATTTCTGCTCGTATAAGTGAGAAAACTCAAGTTGTTCTTTTGGAGTGTAACACACCTCTTCATGGGTCACAATGCAAACCTTACCTTTAGGGACCTGTTGGGATTTGCAACTAGTTATAGGTCTAGAAGCCCAGAGAGGTGAGGGGAAGGGGAGGTCCTGAGGAGAATCAGCATGGTCTTGCATGGCAACTGCCTCAGGGGAGGTCAGTAGCATTTTCACAGGCAATGCAGGGTTAACACCTTCCGTGGGGCATGGAAGGGTCTTCCCCCTATAGGTGGGGTGGCTGCTGCCACAGAGGGTGAGGAGGCCTCTTTCACTGGCAAAAAGGACTTCATCAGAATTTAAGGCTCAACGTCCCCAACCTCATCCGGGTCTTCGCACATGTCCCCATCCCAACTTATAAGATCCCATTCTTTTCCAATCAATTCCCTCACTTTAACAGTAGACACCCTGGGAGGCTGGGAATTCAACTGGCTTTATAATTCCGCCAATTACAGGATTAGGTCCTATGTTTGATTTTCGGCAGTTTCAGCCCTGCCACTACAGGAGATAAGGCTCTCCCTCAGGACATACCTAGAAGCTCTCCGGTCATTTATGTGGGCTTGAGCTGGGAATTAGAATCCCTGAGCTCATCCTTTTCTCTCACCACTTCGTCTAGCAACATTAGGAGAAACCAACCAATGTCATTATATTCCTTAGTTTTCCAGAAACTCTCAAAAGAGTCGCGTACAGAGTTATTTAGTTCCTTACCTGTTATATGATGAGGCACAGCCAGTGCAGATACTGTGTGTCTCTATCAGCAGTTCAAACCATGGACTATCCACGCTTTCTTTACTACTGGGAAAAAAAGAGTCATTAGCATCTTTAAATCTAGTCAGATTAAAGATCCCATTCCAGAAAACCCAGAACCAATTCAGAAAACTCATCCTTAAAATCCTGTTCCTCTAGGACCACTTTCAGTTCCAGAATCTGTATCAGTCAGGGTTCTCCAGAGAAACAGAACCAAAAGGATAGAGAGAGAGAGATGGAAGAGGAAATTTGTTTGGGGGATTGGCTCACATTTCTATGGAGTCATCTGCAAGCTGAAGATACAGAAAAGTCAATGGTATAATTCAGTCCAAGTCTTCAAGGCCTGAGAACCAGGAGAGCCAATGGGTATCACACCCAGTCCAAAGCCTAAAGCCTGATACTAGGGGACGGGGGAGGCCACTAGCCTAAGTCCTGGAGTCTGGAGGCCCAACAGCCAGGAGCCCCAGTGTCCAAGGGCAGGAAAGGATGAGTGTCCAGTTCAAGAAGAGAGAAGATAATTCAGCCTTTCTCCACCTGTTTGCTCTATTCAGGTCCTCAGTGGATTGGACAATGCCTACCTGAATTGGTGAGAGTGTATCTTCTTTACTCAGTCCACTGAATCAAATGCTCATCTCTTCCAGAAACAGCCCCCAGACAGACACACCCAGGAACACTGTTTTACTATCTCTCTGGGTGTCCCCTAGTCAAGATGACACATAAAATTGACCATCACAGCCATGAGTCCTTCCTCATCTCTTTCCTATACAGCTCCTGACAGTGAGACATAGTCCCTTCCATGAGTCAGAAGCACAATGATGGAGCTGTTTCCTAGGTAACCCCCCCCAAAAAAAAGAAACTGATCAGTCCCCATGGGACATCCTAGGACCCTGCTCAGCTTACCTGCCAAAGGAAAGAGGTGCCTCTGTCACGGTGAGGAGGGGCAGAATTTTACTTCCCCCCATGATCTCACCCAGGGCCATGGCTCCCTATGCCCTGCATCTCTGGTCACTCCTAAATGTGTACATCCCAGTTAGACGCTCCCTTGACCTACAGACTCAAGCAGCCAACTGCTTCTTTTTTTTTTTTTTTTTTTTTTTTTTTTTTTTTTTTTTGCTGTACGCAGGCCTCTCACTGCTCTGGCCTCTCCCGTTGCGGAGCACAGGCTCCGGATGCACAGGCTCCGGACGCGCGGGCTCAGCGGCCATGGCTCACGGGCCCAGCCGCTCCGCGGCATGTGGGATCTTCCCGGACCGGGGCACGAACCCGTGTCCCCTGCATCAGCAGGCGGACTCTCAACCACTGCGCCACCAGGGAATCCCCCAACTGCCTCTTGACAGTACTACATAGAAGTCTTTTAGGTATCTCAAGTTCAACATGTCCAAAATCAAACTCCTTAACCCTGTTTCTGGTGTCTTTTTTCCTTTATGGCAGCTGAGCTTCTGTTTTTTTTTTTTTAGCAAAAACTTTTGTCATACTGAGTGAAGTAAGTCAGACAGAGAAAGAGAAATATCGTATCATATCCCTTATATGCGGAATCTATAAAAAAAATGATACAAATGTATTTACAAAATAGAAACAGACTCACAGACTTAGAGAACGAACTTATGGTTACCAGGGGGGGAAGGTGGGGGGAAGGGATAGTTAGGGAGTTTGGGATCGACATGTACACACTGCTATATTTAAAACAGATAACCAACAAGGACCTACTGTATAGCACGGGGAACTCTGCTCAATGTTATGTGGCAGCCTGGATGGAAGGGGAGTTTGGGGGAGAATGGATACATGTGTATGTATGGCTGAGTCGCCTTGCTGTGTGCCTGAAACTGTCACAACATTGTTAATCAGCTATACTCCAATATAAAATAAAAAGTAAAAAAAAAAATCAAAGTCCTGATTTACCCCTTCCAAAAAAAATTGCTCACAAATAAGTTTTTTTTTTCTAATTTCCAAGGAGGTAATTTATAGCTGGATTATTCTATAAATCATTGTGTTTCCTGGCAACCTGCCATTACCCATCCTGGCCACCCAGGAGGAAAAAATCAGTGCCTGACATTCAGGAGTATCACTGAGGTTTCTAGGAGACTCCCAGGGTATCTGAGAGATGAGTATTTTCCTGCCCACCCGTCCCTGGTGAAGCCCGGACCAGGATAGATAAAAGGACCCACTGTATGATCTGCCCTCAGGTCTCATTCCTCAGAGGTAATCAGCCCTGAGCACTCTCTGAAGTAAAAAGAACCAATTTCTGTTGCAACAGTGAGAGGTTTTACCTAAAAGGGCCAATTAAACCTTGAGAGATTATTTGCAGATAGACTTTGGAGGAGGGCGTTAGTCAGGTTCCGTTCCTGTTGTTGTGTTTATTTCTTTGGGGATTTCTTTTTTTTTTTAGGCTTCATTACTCACCGGAATTTAACTCTAATGGAAATAAAATAAATATCACAGAGCTTCCCTGGAAATTACTGATAGCCTTTGTTTTGGAGAAAGGTTAGAGGATTTCTCTCTAAAGATTGAGCCTCTAGAAATTCTGCCCCATGTCAGAAACTTTCTCCCATACTCTCTCTCCCAGAAACTTTGTGTAAATCTCGGGAAATGACCCTCACTGGTCCTTTTAGTTCAACTCCTACCCTTTGGGCCAATCATTGTTGCCAGAGGATGGGGCTCTCTGATTGGTCAGTCACTTGCTCATAATGGTAGTCTGTTACTAGAAAAAGAATAGGAAATAGCTACTAGCTTCTACTACCACCCCTCTACTATTGGATTCCTTTGATGATGATGATGATGATGACGGTGATGATGATTATAGCTACCATTTATTGCCCATGTGCCAAACTCCGTGCAAGCACTTTTCATGTGTGATCTCATTTAGACCTCATAGCAATCCTCTGATGTAGGTACCATTTACAGATGAGCAAACCAAGGCTTAGAGAAGCGAAAAGACTTACCCCAAGTCACATTGCTGGGAAGGAGAACAGTTTGAAAATCACTTCTTTAATACTTGCATTAGTTATCTATCGCTAGATAGCAAATTACCCCCAAATCTTAGCATCTTAAGACAACAAACATTTATTATCTCACAGTTTCTCTAGGTCAGGAAACCAGGCATGGCTCAGCTGGGTGCCTCTGTCTTTAGGTCTCTCAGAGTCTGTAATCAAGCTGTGAGCCAGGACTGTAGTCTGATCTGCAGGGTCAAATGGAGGAGGACCCACTTCCAAGTTCAAGCTCATCCGTGTGATTATTAGCAGGACTCAGTTCCATGTGAGCTGCTGGACTAGGGGCCTCAGTTTCTCACTGATGGTTGGCCGGAAGCCTTCCTTAGTTCCTTGCCATGGGTCCTCTCTCTGGGGAAGCTCTCAACATGGCAGCTGGCTTCATCAGAGCAGAAAGCTAGAGGGAAAGAGAGTGTCCAAGATGGAATTTATCATCATCTTGTGACCTAATCTCCAAAGTGGCATCCTATACGTTTTCCTTATTCTGTTGGTTAGAAGTAAATCACTAGGGTGAGTGGATGACACTGGGGCTGTCTCAGAGGCTGCCTTCTGCAGTACCGTCCTTTCGGACACGCAGACCGCTTTCACGTACCGACCATTTAGTATTGTAGAGGGGTCTTCTCCTTCAACTCTCCAAATTCACTTGCAGGATTTGTTGTTTTGCCCCATCCTCACGGGATCTCCTGATATGTTCATTTCCAAGTCTAGCCACAGTCTTCCTTGGCTGCACTTTTTTTCTCCTCTCATCTCTCCACCACTCCTGAAACATTTGAACCTGAGAGGCATCACATACTGTAATTATCTGGGAGCAGCTAATCCAGTCCCCTCATTTTGCAAATAAGAGCGTGGAGGGACAGACAAGGGAAGGGCCTTCCGGAGATCCCACAGGAAGCCAGGGGCAAGGCTGGGACTTTGAACCTCATATGCTCCCAACATGCTGCACGGCCCAACACACCAGGATCCTTGCTGGGAAATCAGTCCAAACCAGGCACTTGAACTCCGGGGAGATTGCCGACATTTCATCAACATACAAATGAGGGAAACATTTAGGCAGTGCTTCTCCCTTTCTCCCCATTCCCTTTCTTCACAGGGGGCTGACTTCATTCCCTCCTGGGAGTGGGGAAGGACTTACTTGTTAACTGAGCAGTGAACAAGCCTTTTTGTGTGAAAATCTAAGGAGGTTTCACACTGTGTCTGATGTGGTTTCTAGGTACACAATGCCCTCTAGTCCTGAGTCAGGGTAGTTCCAAGAGGAAAGATTTTGAAAACAATAGGGAATCATGAAATATACAAAATCCAATGTCAGTAACTATTCCTGGACTCTTAGGGGTCCAAGAACTCCCCAAATCCCAGGTGAATTATCGTATACTGTAAAATTTTCTAAAAAAACAAGAGTCTATAGCTCCCATTGAATATTAAAACAGTAACCATAACTACGTCACTAAACAAGAAGATTGGGACCCACTGATCTGGACTTTCAGAGTATCTGTGACACCTTCGCTAGTTTAAAAGCAATATCCAAGATAGCAATCAGAGCATGCGCTTTTTAGACATAAACCACAAAGACGCTGAGGGTTTAATACCACATGTCTTCCCTGTTCGGCCCATTATTTCCTACAGATTGTGATTTGGAAGCTAGTATTTCGGGGTTCTTTTTAATTCGATAGATGTTTGCTCAATGCCTGTCCTGTTCTAAGTTCTGGCAATACAGAAATGAACCACAGTGGACACTGGTTAATTTTTGCCATTCTATATAGATCCCCCATTCTTTTGGCAGCACCATCCCAGTTTCCTTCTGAAAACCAGCCACTTTCCTGTTCCTAAACTGTGGGGGTCCATCTAAATCCCCCTTAGCACAAGGATGGATGTGTGGTCTAATCCCAGCTGTTCAGTGCACCCCATCCTCTTGCCCATGAAGATGGTTTCAGAACTAAACCTTGGAGCTGAGCTGGGTCTCACAGGAAAGAGGACCACACTTTCACTCACCACTGGAGTTGACCTGAAAGGATGGAGGATAAATCTGTAGTAAGGACTGAGAAAAGGGAGCCAAAATATGGAAAGAGAGAACCGAGCCCTAGGTGAAGCCACATCTGAAAGTTGCTCAGTCTTTAGATGGTTTTTTGTTTGTTTTGTTTTTTCTCTAATGAGAGTGAAACTGGTTTTGTATCCCTTGCAACAAAAAGAATCTTAATAGATAGCCCGCCCTTGAGGATCTCACAGTCCAACAAAGTAATTTGTTAATAACGCAAAATATTGTACAAGTGCCCTAGTAAAATACACAGACACACACACACTGTATGTATATATGACATATAATATATATAATAAGTTCTTAACAAGTAAGACGATACAGACAATATTTGCATCCCCAGTAGAAGTAGTTTGCACTCTACCTTGATAGAATAGAAGGATTTGGATAGGAAGCCATGAATCAGGAGGAAAGACACTCACAAGAAAGAACATTGGGATCCAGAAACACTTACTGGAGTGTGTCCACACTTCCACCAGGGTCATGGTAAGGGTCAAGAATCATTCTAGAAGCAGCCACATAGCACAGGGAGATCAGCTCATTGCTTTGTGACCACCTAGAGGGATGGGATAGGGAGGGTGGGAAGGAGACGCAAGAGGAAGGAGATATGGGGATATATGTATATGTGTAGCTGATTCACTTTGTTATAAAGCAGAAACTAACACACCATTGTAAAGCAATTATACTCCAATAAAAATGTTAAAAAAAAAAAAAAGAATCCTCCTAGAAATTGTGACTTTCCATATGTCATTGAGCCACCACAGACCTCAGCTTCTTGGACCACAAAATTATCTCACATTTATTGCTTTTGTAATGTTTTTTATTAAGGTATAATTCACATACCATAATTGTAGACTTTCAAAGTCTACAATTCAGTGGCTTTTTAGTACATTCACAAAGTTGTGCTGCCATCATTGTTATCTAATTCCAGAACACTCTGCATCACCCCATAAAGAAACCCTGTACCCTTCAGTAGCCATTCTCCATTCCCTCCTTCTCCCAACCCCTGGCAACCACTAACACACTTTCTAGGTCTATGAATTTGACTATTATAAATGGAATCATAAAATATGTGGCCTCTTGTGACTTCTTGCATTTAGCATAATGTATTCAAGCTTCCTCCATATTGTGACATATATCAGTACTTCATTCCTTTTTATGGCTGAATAATACTCCATCCTATTTTTAGACCATATTTTGTTTATCCATTCATCAACAGACATTTGGGTTGTTCCCACCTTTGGGCTATTGTGAATAATGCTGCCATGAACTTTCACGTACAATTTTTTTTGTGAACATGTGTTTTCATTTCCCTTGGGTGTATTTGTAGGCATGGAATGTCTGGATCCTGTGGCAGTTCTACGTTTAACCTTTCGAGGAACAGCCAGACTGTTTTCCAAAGCAGCTGTACCTGTTCACATTTCCACCAGCAACATAGGAAGTTTCCAATTTCTCCACATCCTTGCCAACACTTGTTATTGTCTGTCATTCTTATTACAGCCATCCTAGTGGGTGTGAAGTGGTGTCTCATTGTGGTTTCAATTTGCCTTTCCCTGAGGACAAACACATTTCCTTTTAATGAACAAGTTATGGTACATGTGTCCCATCAGCCTGATTGTTGGAAACTACCCCCACTTAAAGTGGTCTCTAGTTATGAATTTCTTGTAGTGCCACCTTAGCACACAAAGCAGCCTATCAGCTGCAGTTACCAAGTTGAGCATGGCTATTCCTTCTCTCCTTTTGCAGATTGCACTGGTCTGCACCCACTGCCCACAAACCCACATAGGAAGACTTCACTGCAGCCACTACCCAATGTCCATTCTGAGAATTCCCTCTCCAGCAGCCTCTGTGGCTTGCAATCCTGCTGGGCTCAGGAGGACAGGGACAGAGTGTCGCTCTGTTCCATTAGGAGGCAGAAAATCACATTTCTCCAACTCTCAGGCCAAACCCAGCTCTGCACAGAGTCTGAAAATGCTCTAAAGAAATGTTCCCAGGAATTCCCTGACGGTCCAGTGGTTAGGACTCAGCACTTTCACTGCCATGGGCCCAGGTTCAATCTCTGGTTGGGGAACTAAGATCCCACAAGCTGTACCAAAACAAAAAGGGGAAATGTTCCCTAGCTTTTGATCATCTCTCCTCTAGTGAAAGGTGTTTATAGAGCCAGATAAGGAATGGAATCTACCCAGTTGACCATCCTCCAATACTCTTATAACCCTCTTCCCAAAATTCATCCTTCTTCTTCTAGTTCAATGTTACACATGTTAACATAATTGATTAAGAGTGTCTGCTGAAGAGCTAGATTGAGACAAACCCTGAACCTGAGCCTATTGATTAATGATGTCTGTCATCAGCAGGGAATGGAAAGCTGTGGCATGCATGTCATGTGTTCCCCATCTATACTCTAATCATTTCTTGAGCAGACATGGACCAAACACCTGGACAACAGGAAGACATACCCAGCTCATGCTGCATCTAAGGAGAGGTTATAAAACTAAAATATGGTTTATCACAGAGATATGAACACAGTGCTACAGCAGGACAGTGAAGGAAGCAAGGAACTATGCGCAATAATAGAAGACTGTAGAATAAATGGAACTTGAACTTGATCTTAGAGAGAAAAGGAGTTTTCCGGTTGAAAGAAGGGGGAAAATATAGCTAAGCCAGACAGGATAACATGCATAAAGGAGAAAAAGTTTTTTCTGGAATTTGGTTAAAAATTAAAATGTTAATTGGCTGAAACACATAGTATATCAGGTCTGATGGGAGGGGGCAAAGCTACAAAGGTCATCTGGCAATGGCAAATCCAATTCTTTTTAAAAATTGATACAGCCACTATGGAGAACAGTATGGAGATTCCTTAGAAAACTAAAAATAGAACTACCATATTACCCAACAATCGCACTCCTGGGCATGTACCCAGAGAAAACCATAATTCAAAAAGACACACATGCACACCAATGTTCATTGCAGCACTATGTACAATAACCAGGACATGGAAGCAACCTAAATGTCCATCAACAGAGGAATGGATAAAGAAGATGTGGTACACATATTCAATGGAATATTACTCAACCAAAAAAAGGAACAAAATTGGGTCGTTTGTAGAGACATGGATGGACCTAGAGACTGTCACACAGAGTGGAGTAAATCAGAAAGAATAAAACAAATATCATATACTAACACATATATGTGGAATCTGAAAATATTAGACAATCTTATTTACAAAGCAGAAATAGAGACACAAATGTAGAGAACAAACGTACAGATACCAAGGGGAAAAGTGGGGATGGGATAAAGTGGGAGATTGAGATTGACATATATACACTATTGATACTGTGCATAAAATAGATAACTAATGAGAACCTACTGTATAGCACAGGGAACTCTCTCTACTCAATACTCTGTGGTGACCTAAATGGGAAGAAAATCCAAAAAAGAGGGGATATATGTATACGTATACCTGATTCATTTTGCTGTACAGCAGAAAGTAACACAAAAAAAAAGTTTTAAAAACTGAAACACAACCAAAAAAAAAAAAAAAAAACAAGAGTAAGAGAGAGCACACACACATGTGTGGAAGAGACAGACAGGTGGAGAGGCCAGAGGAATGAACTAATGAAAAACAAACTTGGAAAACAGGGGGGAAAAAAAAGCCTGAAAACTCTCTTATCAAAAAACAAAACAAAACAAAACAAAAAAACAATTAAAAAAGTCATCTGGGTGCTAAGACCTACCCTCCATGTCTTACAGCTTTATGAATCCTTAGACCCTCATAATGACGGCAGCCACAGAGTAGGTACTCAGCAAATGTAGCAAATGAATGGATGCTGGTTTTCTTGGTTCTCTCTCTCTCTCTTTGTCTCTCTCATTGGCCAGGTACATGTAAAGTATCCTATTTAACTCGCACAACAACCCTACAAGTCTTTCTCATCCTCTCTATTTTATAAATGAGAAACTGAGGCTCTCAGAGCGTTCACATTTTAGAGTTCATGTTGTAACTCAGGCCTTTTCAACAATTACCTTATGCCTTCAACCCAAGGATGGACTCTTACCCTAAGACTCGAATCGCAGTCTAAGGAAAACATGTGAATGGAATGGAAATGTGTAAATCCTAGGGGCATCTCATAGGGTCTAACCACAGGGCTATATAAATGATATTAACAGCTGTGTCCTTAGGGCTCCACTAAAATCAAAAGTGAAGCTGTTTATTTTTTAAATAAATCCAAATAAATAAAGAAGAATGGTTGTTCCACTGTCCGCTGGTGCTGTGCTGGCCTGTGTGGACTGACAGCATGGAGATGGATTTTGATGTGGGCAAGAGTTAAGCCTTGAGTTATCATCAGAATTAGGGTGCCTTATTGGTTCACATCGTCCAATCTTTCCCAGCCATTATGGTTTTGCCGAAACATTAAACTGCTTTAAACTTTCATTTTCCTCTTAAAACTAAATTAGTTTGGAGGAAATTGTATTTTCCCAGCTCTAGCACCAGCCTCAGGCAGAGGGAGTTACGGTACAGCACACAGATAAACAACAATCACAGCCTAATTACTAAGTGGTAAGAGCGGTGTGTCTTGAGTTACATTTGCTTTAGAGTTTCTGGGGTCCTGGAGGGAGGCATCTCTCCAGTAGATTTGCTCAGGAAGCTTTGTATTATTTATGTGGTGGTCTTCCTGCATCTCTAGCTATGGAAATCAGAAGAGCAAAGGAATTTATGAAGCACCTACTGTATGCCAGCACTATTAGGTTCTAAAATGTATTACTCAATCCTCACTGCTGGTATTATGAGAGTCCCATCTTATAGATAAAGATCCTTGAGGTTAAGGCCAATGGCTGAGGACCTATTTCTATGCCAGAAAATATGCAGGGATCTTAAAAAAGAAAAAAAAAAACTGTAGCAGAAGTCTATACTTCTCTATGAGGCACCTCCCTTCTTTAGGGAAATAACCTCCTTTTATTCCAACCACACATACACTCCCCAAGAACCATCATGTGATTAAAGCTGAGCCAATCACAGGATCTCAAACAGTCATGTGATTAAAGCTGAGCCAATGGCAGGACCTTACCACCCTGGCCACAGTGATTGATCCAAGCAAGGGGCGGGAACAAGATGAAAGCCAAACCAATCACACTTCTCCCCCAGGATGTTTCTACCTGGGGCTGGAGGTAGAGTTCTGCCCTCCCTGTTTGAGAAGCTACAAAAACGTAACATGGAGACGGGTGAAAACCATTCTCAGAAAGAAGAAAAAAAAAAAGAAAAAGGTTGGCAGGCGTAGAGGGGAAAGCTGAGAATTGGAAGGAGAAAGAAACCCTCTCTCCCTGGCTGTATTCCCATCCTGTCCATAGTTTGGTTACTCAAGCCCATGACCCACCACCACCTTCTGCCCTCCTCCAGTTCAGTCAAGATGGGTTTCAGGACTTCCCTGGTGGTCCAGCGGTTAAGACTCCACGCTTCCACTGCAGGGGGCGCAGCTTCGATCCCTGGTCAGGAAACTAAGATCCCACATGCCGCGCAGTGTGGCCAAAAAGTAAAAAAAAAAAAAAAAAGGGTTTCTGTCGTTTGCAAACAAGAGTCCTGATGACAACCTCAATGGCATATCTAACCTTTATTGGACCTGTACTGTGTATATGCGGGCACTAATCTAAGTGCTTCAATGGTGTTAAATTCAAACAACTTAATGAGGTAGGTACCAATGGTTCTCCCATTTTACATTTAAGGAAACTGAGACACAGAGATATTAGAGCAACTTGTCCAAGGTCACAAAGCTAGAGCTTCAAAAATGACAGATGTGGAACATGGAGCGTTTTCTTCTATCAACGCTTACATGCAAACTTTGGGGTAGGGACTGAGAATCCCATGTCACAGATGGGGAAAACAAGGCTCAGAGTTTAAGTAGGAGTCTCAATGTTGTGGAGCCAGGATTTGGACCCGACTCCAAAGCTAACACGCTTAATCTCTACCCTCAATTAACTCAAGATAAAATCTTCCTGTCAGATATGCTCAGATGCTTCATCAGTTCATGGCCCTTCACTGATCTCTTTTTATTTCTACAAATGGAAATATCTTTACTGTGTTTTCTTTTTCTGCTGAATCTAAAGATGATACATGCTACCCGATGTTACCCTCATCACTGGCACCCCAGCCCACAGAGGATGAGAGCTGAAACTTCCTGTTATACAACTGTTCCAAACTTCCAGGGCTGATTGCCCCTGGCAGAAGGAGCCCCAGACCGATCAGAGTGTTTGATGCCACCAGAGCATGTCAGGGTTGCCGAGGCATTTGCTAGTCCCTTTTAATTTTGAGAGCAAGTGAGAGAGTCTGGATGTGTGAAACAGAGGGGAAGCAAGACAAGGAAAGAGAAAGGCAAGGTGAGATGAAATAGTGCTTCTGCAAAGCAGCAGTAGAGAGAAAGCCAATACCATGAGTGTTCATTCCCCCGCTGGGTTCCTGATGGACAGGACATGTGGGGATGCTCTTGAAAATGAGAATTTGATCAAGGTGACCTTGCACACAAAGATGCTTCATTCACCAAGGAATCCGAGACTCTTCCTGAGTGGGCTTGGCAGTGGGCTTGGTTTAAGAAGAATTCCTTATCCTCCCATCAAACCTTGTCTCTCGATGATGTCGATTCCTATGAACAAATATGGAAAAAGTCTCCAAGATGGCATCCCCTTTATGGGAAAAGAATGAGGCAAATTTCATGCACACACAAACACCACACCCTCTTCTCTCAAAGTAACAATCCTCACTCCCGTCGTGGGAGTCCTCTCAGGCTACTGTGTGGTCACAGTGTCAACTCAGGCCATGGTTTGTCCACCAGGATGTTGGTTCAAAGAAAGCAGGAGGGTCACGTCAGAGGCTGCCGTGAAGTGCCGGGATGCCAGGGTGCAGCTGTGGGGTGTCAGCGTGTCCCGACATGAGGGAACTGCTGGACACACCAAGCTGTCAGGGGGCCATGAGTGGGTTGGTACAAACTCGTGTTATGTCACCAGGTGTCTGTCTTTAAGGGAATCTAGAGCTCTCAGGCCCCGGTTGGAAGGGAGCGGGATTGGCTAGCCAGGACAGTGGATCAGGATTCTGGACCGCGGACAGGACGCCCGTGAGACCCCACTGCTCCCTGAAGAGCATCTTCAGGCTGTGGGCAGGCTTTCCATGAGTGTTCAAACATCTTCCCGTTCAGCTGAAGTTCTGGGTGCATAATAAGTTTTAAAAGGCTCGAAAATGGAGTTGGCTTGGCTTCTTTTCTCAAGTTGAATGTCACCATTAAAGTCACCAAGAAAAGCTCATACACACTTCTCCCTGTACATCTGCTGTACGTGTGTGTGTATGTGTTTGCCCGCGCACCTGCATCTCTGTATGTGAGTGTCTGTTTCTCTCCTTTGGCATCTCTGGGCCTCTTTCAATTGTCCTCGGGGCTCTGGCCTGAGAGATGGCTCTCTCATCTTTCTCTTTTTATTTTTTTTATTCCTCCCCTTAATTCTTCTCCCATCTTTGTCACTCCACATCTGTCTTCCCCTGTCTTGCATGTGTCTTTGATCTTCATCTCATTCTTCCATTTTCTGTCAAAGGAGAACAAGAGAGAAAAGAGAGCACCCTGACTGTCTCCGGCTTCCCTTTCTTCTCTCTCCAACAGCCCCAGAACCTGGGCTCACGTCGCAGCTCTGCCCACACAATACCCTGCAGCCAGAGCTCCAGGGCCGAGTCAGCCCCAAGCACAGGGGAAGCACATCCAAACTGCTGATGGATTCCGTAGGACCATCACTATTTTTAAGGAAGCTGCAGTGTTCCCAGGGATGGTCTTTGATTCTTCCCCAGAATAGCAGAGACCACCAGCTTCTCCACTTCCCCATATGAGTGCCATGGACCAGCTTACAGTCAGCAGTTTTATTGTTAACTTTCTCCATAAAGACACTCTTCCACTGTTTGGGAAAGAGGCTGGGTGAAAAGAAGAAAATAATCATTGTGTACCCAACTCTTGTCAGCTGGAGATTCTTTCCTCCTGTTTTATGTATCTAGTCCTAATCTTGCACACATAAATTTAAGCACCACTGCATGGTTAGCGTTTTGCAAAGAGGAATTTTCTAATACAACACCACCAATTTACTTGAAAGAAGAGCTGGCGTTGGTATTTACAGCTCATGGGCCCGGGTTTGCTTATAACACTCCTGGTGAACAGGGTGACAGATGCCATTGGTTTTCCTTTATTCAATTCCTCATCTGTGTAACATGCAGGCTTATTATAAACATGCTGCTTCTGTGACAGGGACAAAGCCCCACTCTTGGTCTCTTGTTAGGGAAGACAGCAATGATATTGGGGGAAAATATTGGAATTTGGAGCCCGCCAGAGTTGGGATTACATCCTTACTTCTTCACTTACTGTCTTGGTTATTTTGGGCAAGTCACTTAACGCTGCTGAGTCGTACCGACGATTCCTTAAGTGCAAAATAAGGATAATGATCCCATTTCTCAGACTCTTGCAAGGATGGCATGAAATGTTCCATACACATGTCCCCAGTACATATATTGTACATACACTGTGCATATATTTTACCAGGCAATCAATGTCCATTCTTCTCTTCCTTCTAGATCAGGGCACAGGGTCTGTCAAATTAAGTTGTTCAGTCAATGGTTGAAAGAGTACGTGGGGGGTTGGGTGGGCTATGGATGGATGGGATCAGCCTCCCTGCTTCTGGCAGTGGGTAAGGCTCCATGGAGGCCTCCAAGCTAAGATTTTAAGAACCCCTTCCCTCTTCCTGATTCCAAAGTCTTTCCAGCTCAGGCATTTTACAATTTTAGGGCTCAAGGAGCAGACTGCTGGACAGGGTCTAATATGAGTCAGGACTCTCTTGATGACAAAAACCCATATCAAATTGCCTTAAGCAATAAAGGGTAATACTGGATTACATTACTGGCTATTCAAGGGACAGCCACCTTCAGGCATAGCTAGATCCAGGGGTCAGTAATGGCTCTTGTTGGAGTTTGTTCTCTCTGACTTGTAGTTCTGTTTTCCTCTGAATTGGCTTTAAGATGGCTCTTTTCACAAGGTGGGTCTTATATTCCTGCATTCCAATGGTTTTAATTTAAAACAGAAATTGGCAATGGGCCACATCCAGTAGCCAGCCTATTTTTGTAAATAAAGTTTTATTGGAACACAGCCATGCCCATCCATTTTTGTATCGTCTATGGCTACTTTTTCACTATAATAGCAGCATTGAGTAGTTGCAACAGGGATTGTATAAGTCTAAATACTGACCACCTGCATCTTTACAGAAAACACTTGTCACCCTCTGATCTGGAAGGAAGATTCCTACCTTTGCCCTGTGCAGGTATAAACTCCCAAGGGTCACACTTGGGTCCTGGTCCTCTCCCTGCATCACTCGCTGCAGCCAGGGATGGAGAAAACTCTGGCTGGCCAGCCTTCATCATGGGCCTGCCTGGTGGCCGGGGGTGGAAGTGGAACAGGGCACCTTGATTGAAAGCCCCACTGACGCCACAAGGAAATGGGATAGGGTCTCTTCTCCTGGAGAAGAGTCAAGGGTGTTACCTGAAGAAGAGGGAAGTCATGCTGGGCAGGCAAAACCCAGGGAGCCCGTTACAAAGATGTGAGTAAATCAAATAAGTGTCGAGCCCGAGGTAATAGGCACAGATGGAAGATTCCCTGCCTTTCGAAATCACGTCCCTAACAATTCACTTTGATAAGAGTTTGAGTCAACGAGCAGATGTTTCTTTTCTGGAAGAAGGACTATCACAGATTCCTGTGATCAAGACATTCTAGGTCTGTCCCGTTCTCACCACTGATGACTCAGCAGAGGAAAGAGAAAACAAAATAAAACACTATTGATCCTTCGGTTCAAGATATTGCCAAGGGCAGAGGCTGAATTGCTCAAGCCTCTTAAACCAGAGCTATAATCTGAAGCTGAAATGACCCTTCAGACACTGCCAGCAGCCCCTCAGCTCTGGTTAAAGGGCTAGAGAAGCTAGCGTTTTACCCAGTGGGGCTATGAAACTAGCCAAACAATTTAGACCAGGAATGTAAATACATGACCGCCACTTACCCCTCCTGCCATGAGCATGGAAGACATAGCTAATCCGTCACAGAGTTCTTCACCCCATGATCAACACAGCAGGCATGCACTCACCACCATTTGGTAGTAGCATTAAATTTATTTATCTTTCCTGGTTAGCCACGCCTCACATTCCTTGTCTAGCCACAAAGAGTGCCTCCCCCCTTCTAAACTCCTGCCCATCCCCTCAACCCCCAAACCATGTTTCTCCATCAACACCCAGACATAGCAGTCTTTTGTTCAGAAACACTAAATGATGAACCAAATGTCCGTCAACAGATATGGATAAACCCAATGTGGTTTACACATACAATGGAATATTATTCAGCCTTAAAAAGGAAGGAAATTCTGACACATGGCACAACATGGATGAACCTTTAAAACTTTTTGCTGGGTAAAGTAAGCCAGACATGAAAGGACAGATATTGTATGATCCCACTTACATGAGTTACATGGAATAGTCAGATTCAGTGAGACAGAAAGTAGTTTGCAGGGCCTGGGGGAGAGGGGATGGGGAGTTAATGTTTAGGGGGCACAGAGTTTCAGTTTGGGAAGATGGAAAAGTTCTGGCAATGGATGGTTGTGAGGGTTGTGCAGTAATGTGAATGTACTTAAATGCCACCAAACTGTATGCCTTCAGATGGCTTAAAAAATAAATTTTATGTTTCATATTTTAAAAAGTAAATGGATTTCCTTTACCAGCGTGATATTTAGGCTCTTCTCTGTTTCCATCCATAATTCCAGCTTTATTTCCCCTATTTTTCATATTTTCAATGCTCCTACCACAGGTTACTTTCCCAAGATGTCCTCCACGTCTGTTTTTATCACCATCCCTAACTCAACTCCCCGGCCTGTGGAAGGGACTATGGTAGTTGTATTTCTTTTTGTCCAGGACATTCATCCATCCCCACCTTTTCCTTCCTTTCAGGGCCCCTCTTTCATTCTATGTGACTTCAATATCCTGCAAATCCTACTCTAAACCCACCCTTCTTTCAAACTCACTTGATTTCTTTGAGGCAAATTTCATCTCTTTTCATGCCTTCCCACCATCTGTTTTCCTTGATCTCAGGTTCACTGTGTCCCAGTCTTTCGCCCCAACCTTTTCAACTTGATAACGCAGAGTCACACCGAGTCCAGATGTGCATGACCCTTGAGAAACATGTCCCTGTCGTCCCCGCAAAGCCATGACATCTGTTCTCAAACATTCTTGTGCATCAGCTCACCTGGGAGTTCGTATCAAATGCATATTCTTGCCCCACCCCAGAGATTCTGGTTCAGTTTCTCTAAGGCAGGTGGTCCATGGGCCACACTTTGAGAAACACAGGAGTAAGCTGCGATATATACCTAGGTGTAATATTTCTTTACATTTCACTCCATCTTTATTTCTCGTCCAATCAATTTCTTAGTTTTCTGCAATCGTTAATAGATACTGTCATTTTGGTAGCTTATCTTTCAACAAGTAGCATAATTAAGAAACTTTCCCAGGTGTTGTCTCTTTCCACTCCATTAGACACACCTGGGCTATTTTAACCACTGTGGTGATAAACCACAAATGGGTACCACCCTCCCTATGATGCGAGGTACCTAATTTGTAGGCACAGTGCAGGGGAGGCAACACCTAGCCTCCATTCACTCATCCAACTACTATTTACCGACTTTTAGCCATCCGAGCACTGTGCCATGCAAATGTGTTCTGGGAATCCAGACACATTGAAGACTAAATAATCTACCAATTAGAAAAGCCAAACTGGTCATCTGAGAGGCTAACTGATAGCAGTTGATAAAGCAGCTGTCCAGAGAGACAGAAAAGAGGAAGAATGCCTCTAATCCACTAATTAACCATGATCTTTCTTATTGCTCCTTGCCTGCCTCTCCAAAACCCTTAATTCAACAAACTCAAGCTTTTATCTTTGAACCAATCATGGCAACCAAAGGAGTGAAATATGCCAGGTCTTGATCACATTTCTTTTTTAAAAATTTTCAAGTATACAATACATTATTATTGTACATTAGATTTCCAGAATGTATTCTTCTTATGACTGAGAGTTTGTACCCTTTGGTCAATATTTCCCCTTTTCTCCCATCCCCAGCCTCTAGTAAGCACCATTATACTCTCTGAGTTCTCTACGAGTTCTGGTTTTTTAGATTCCACATGTAAGTGGATCATGCAGTATTTGTCTTTCTGTGTCTGGCTTACTTCACCTAACCTAACGTCCTCCAGGTTCATCCGTGTTGTTGCAAATGGTAGGACTCTTTATTATGACTGAATAATGTTTCACTGTATATATAATACCACATTTTCTTTATCCATTCATCCATCAACAGACGTTTAGGTCGTTTCCATATCTTGGCTATGAACATGCTGCAAAGAACATGGGAGTGCAGATACCTCTTCAAGACACTGATTTCGTTTCCTTTGGCTATATACCCAGAGTGGGATTGCTGGATCATGTGGTAGTTCTATATTTAATTTTTTTTTTTCCGGTACATGGGTCTCTCACTGTTATGGCCTCTCCCGTTGCGGAGCACAGGCTCCGGATGCACAGGCTCCGGACGCGCGGGCTCAGCGGCCATGGCTCACGGGCCCAGCCGCTCCGCGGCATGTGGGATCTTCCCGGACCGGGGCACGAACCCGTGTCCCCTGCATCGGCAGGCAGACTCTCAACCACTGCGCCACCAGGGAAGCCCCTATATTTAATTTTTTGAAGACCTCCATACTGTTCTCCATAGTGGCTGCACCAATTTACATTCACACCAGCCGTGACAAAGATTTCCTTTTCTCCACATCCTTGCCAATCCTTGTCAACCTTTTAACTTGTTGCTGACAGCCTCCTAACAGAATGGGAGAAAATACTTGCAGACCATGTATCTGATAAGGGGTTAATATCCAAAATATATAAGAAGCTCATACGACTTAATGGCAAAAGAAAAACCAAATAACTTGATTTTGAAATGGGTAAAGGACCTGAACAGACATTTTTCCAAAGAAGACATACAAATGACCAACAACTACATGAAAAGACACTCAGCATCACTAATCAATAGGGAGAGGCAAGTAAGAATCACAGTGAGCTATCACCTTGCACTTGCCTGGATCGTATTTCATTCCTAGGGCTAGAAAGGGGATATTGGGACCGTCCTAACTCAACCGTAAAGGCTGGGAGCTAGGCAGGGGGAGTTCCCCAAAGGAAGATGCCTTGCTATAATCAGAAGAAGGTGAAGGTTAATGTTAATCCTACCAGATGCTCTTTTCAGGGCTCTCTCTCCATTCCCAAATCCAGCTGGGTAACCCCGTTACTCCCAGAGACCATGACTCCATCTGGGACCCCCATCCCCATCCCCAGTCTTTGCCCACTAGCTTCCTGGGGCTCCACAACCTGTCCCTGAAACCTGACCGCACCTGGCATGACAGGATGAGGAATTGGGAACCGGCTACTGGTGATGGAAGAGGCAGTCTCTGCTTGTTCCCATAACAAATGGGCGCCTGTCAGAGAGGAACTTAGGAAAAGACACGGCCCCTGAAGGTCTCTCGCTTGTAGACTTTAAAATTTTCCGCTGCACCCTGGTATGACTGTTAATTAATATTATTATTATCTTTCACTGAGATGGATGGGAATACTAATTGATCCTCTCCCACCAGTCTCTCCATAGTCATACTTATCTTTAGACAAATAACAATCTAAGGACGAACGATGGACTCTCGGCATTTAGCACTCTTTTTGTAAAGTGGATAAGCAAGAGGGCAATGAGGCTGAACTTCTGCAGTTAAGCTCCCTGTGCCAATCTGCCTGCCACCATCCCGGGACCCTCTGCTCTGAACTCTCCTCCCCGCTGCCCTCAGAGGTCCCACCCTTCTTCCTGTCCCTCTTTCCCCATCCTGTCCCTTCTGTGGCCATACCACTGGTTCCTCAGTTTAGGGGCAAAAAAAGGGAGAGATCTCTTTGAAATAAAGCGTGGCACAGTGGAAGGAAAGGGGTCTATGGAGCCAAACACACAAGACCCAAATCCTCCTGCTGTTACTCCTTAGCTGTGTGACCATGAGAAGTCGCCTGTCCCTCAAAGCCGCCTCAGTTTTGTGGAAATAAGAACGACCACCCAAATAAGAAGACATTCTGTTGCCATATATGGTCTGGCCATTGTCCATTTGTCTATTCAATCTCCCAGTTTCCTCGCTGGTAAAATGGAGAAGAAAATAAACCCTAACTCAGAGATGGTAGGGGAAATAGTAGTAAGACATGATCTAAAAATCCCTGGAAGGAAACCCCCCTGCACTGTCAGTGGGAATGTAATTTGGTACGGCCACTACGGAGAACAGTATGGTGGTTCCTTAAAAAACTAAAAATAGAGTTACCATATGATCCAGCAATCTCACTCCTGGGCATATATCTGGAAAAGATGAAAACTCTAACATGCACCCCAAGAGCAACACTATTTACAGTAGCCAAGACATGGAAGCAACCTAAATGTCCATCGACAGAGGAATGGAAGATGTGGTCTATATATACAATGGAATATTACTCAGCCATGAAAAAGAATGAAATAATGCCATTTGCAGCAACATGGATAGACCTAGAGATTAGTATACTGAGTGAAGTAAGTCAGACAGAGAAAGACAAATATCATATGATATCACATATATGTGGAATCTAAAAAAAATGATACAAATGAACTTATTTATAAAACAGAAATAGATCCACAGACGTAGAAACAAACTTATGGTTACTCAAGGGGAAAGGGAGGGAGGGATAAATTAGGAGCTTGGGATTAACAGATACACACTACTATATATAAAATAGATAAACAGGGACCTACTGTATAGCACAGGGAACTATATCCAACATCTTGTAATAACCTATAATGGAAAAGAATCTGAAAAGAATATATATATATATATATATATACACACACATATATATGTAAAACTGAATCACTTTGTTTATACCTAGAACATTGTGAATCAACTATACTTCAATTTTAAAAAAAAAAATCACTTGACTTCATGCCTGGCATTCATTCATGCATCCCACAAATGTTTTTCAAGCACCTTTTCTTGGTGATGGAGATATATATTGCAATGGGCAAACAGGAAAGGTCCCTTATCCCATGGAACTCCCATTTTAGTGGCAATATGCAGCTTACAATGCAGCAAGCAATAAATAAACAAAATACTTTCAGACGGTGATAAATGCCATGAAGAAAAGCAAAGAGGGCCTGGGAGAGTGGGTCACTGGGAAGTGGGGTGGGCTGGTACTTTAAAAGGGTGGTCAGGAAAGACCTCTTAATAAAGACTATATTCAGACCTGAAGGAGCCAGCCACGCAATGACCTGGAGGAGAGGCATCCAGACAGGGGAACAGAGAGCATTTGCGAGGAGCATGATGAAGTGCAGGGTGGCTGGAAGGGCGTGAGCCCAGGGGACAGATGCAGATATTGCCTCAGAGAAGCAGGCACGAGTCAGCTCACAGAGAGGACTTTGGCTTTTATTTTAAAAGCAAAGAAAAGACACCAGGGCTTCCCTGGTGGCGCAGTGGTTGGGAATCTGCCTGCCAATGCAGCGGACACGGGTTCGAGCCCTGGTCCGGGAGGATCCCACATGCCGCGGAGCAACTAAGCCCGAGCGCCACAACTACTGAGCATGCGCTCTAGAGCCCGCGAGCCACAACTACTGAAGCCCGTGTGCCTAGAGCCCTGTGCTCTGCAACAAGAGAAGCCACCACAACGAGAAGCCCATGCACCGCAACGAAGAGCGCCCCCGCTCGCCGCAACTAGAGAAAGCCCACGCACAGCAATGCAAGACCCAGCGCAGCCAAAAATGAATAAATAAATTAAAAAAAAAAAGTCACCAGAGGGTTGAAACAGGGTGATGCCACGTAACCGGATTTGCATTTCTAATGGATCATCCAGAGTTAAGAAACTGCCCTGGTGGTTTGGGCAAGAGGTGGGTGGCTTGGACCAAAGCAGCAGCAGAGAGGGAGGGAAATGACCTGACCCAGTGTATATTGGAGGCAGAGCCAGCAGACCCTGCTGACGAGCGGGACTTGGGGAAAGGGAGGGACAAGAGAGGATGGTTCCTGGGTGCAGTGAATGGAGAAGGAGCCGTAATTAACACCTTAATTGCTATTAATCACCAGTTGCTGGGAAGAGGCGGGAGTGAGGAGAGAAGTGTGGCTGGAGGAGGGGGAGAGAGATTTGCCTCCAGCCTGCTTCAAAAATACATGAAAACTACCTCTGTGATCCACAGTTCTCCATACACACAGGCCCCTGCTTTTCTGCCCTCTCCCTTCTGATCCTGACGCAGCCCCTCCCTTCCCTTCCACAGGGAGGAGGAGACGGTTTCTGTGGCCAAACTTTCCTAATTACCTTCACAGCGGCTCTCGGGTCCCTGGACGACTCTCCTGAAAAAGAGAAATCGCCTCTAGATGTGGGCCCCAAGCAGGGAGCAGGCCTGCGATTGGCCCAAGATAATTGGGCTGTTGTCTAGGTCTCCGGAACGGGCTGTTTGGGAACATTAGCTGAGGCCACTGGCATCTTGCTGGGCTGGGGCATGCAGAGAGGCAGAATGAACCAAGCAGGGGGGTGTCCTGGTCATCAGAAACTCCGCTGGGGCCTGGGGCTGCCTCGGGTCCCCTGGGGGTGGAGGTGGGGGGAGGACTGAGCCACCAGCATTGCTGGGAGCTGCGTCATCCTCCCTGGTTTCTTCTCCCAAGAGCCATCTTCCCCTTCAGACTTGCTTCTCCATTGGCTCTTAAGGGGTATAGTAGACAGAGCATTGTGTTCCCAGAAGCCCTAAAAGAGCTGGGACTCCCCACCCTGCTGCTGGATCCAATTCACTCACCTGAACCTCCGTTTTCTAATCTGTAAAACAGAGATAAGGATGCTACCTGACTGGTATTGTTCAAGCATTGAGGGAAACGATGTATGTGAAAGTGTCGAGAAGAGTCTCTGGAATGTCCCATAAGTATTGTTCCTTGCATCCTTTACTTTCAATGGAGCCACTCTCAAAATGCCTCCTTTGCCCCTACGCCCAGCTCAAACCACATGAACCCCCAGACTCTTCCTGGATTCCTCAGTGAGGTTTCTCTCCTCTGCCCCATGCCCCCTACTAAGTCCTTGTCTGCACCTTCCATATTGCCTCCCAGCTCCTACTGAAGCCCCCTGATGGGTGATTAACAAGGTCCCTGTTAGAACAATAGCTGACGTCATTCTGTGTTTACAGGGCGCCAGGCACTGCACTGGGCATTTCCCACGTGTTACCCCAGGAGACAAGAGCTATTACCACCCCCACCCCCCGTTTCAGAGATAAGCAAACAGATGCTCCGAAAGCCTGAAATGCTCTCCCAAATTTGCCTTGTTAGTAAATGAGAGAGCTGGGCTTCAAACCCCTGGCTTATCTGGCCGCACCTCCCACATCATGGCCCCCACGCTGCACCTGAACTTGCTCACCTCCATTTTCTCGTTCAAGGTCTATAATAACCCAGGTAAGGGGGAATTATTCTCTCTCTTCTCTATCAGACCCATTTCACAGATGAAAACAATCAAGGCGCAGCAGGCTAGAGTAACCGACTCAATACCAAAAGCCACTAAGTAGTAGGTAAAAGATAAACTTACCTCGATTGATGGGTTTTTTTCTATTTATATTTCTTTTTATTTTGACTGACCCATTTGAAAATAAGTTGCAATCATCACATTTCACCTGTAAATACTATGAACAGGAATAGAACTTTTGCCCACAAAAATACAAGGAATTTACCATTGATATGATAATATTAACTAATAGAAAGTTCATATCAAAATTTCCTTAAATGATCCCAAGCTGTCCTTTGTAGTTCTTCTTTGTTTTAAAAATGAAGTGTGGGCTTCCCTGGTGGCGCAGTGGTTGAGAGTCCGCCTGCCAATGCAGGGGACATGGGTTCGTGCCCCGGTCCGGGAAGATCCCACATGCCGCGGAGCGGCTGGGCCCGTGAGCCATGGCCGCTGAGCCTGCGCGTCCGGAGCCTGTGCTCCGCAACGGGAGAGGCCACAACAGTGAGAGGCCCGCGTACCGCAAAAAAAAAAAAAAGAAGAAGTGTAATTTCTATACCATAACAATAACCCATTATAAGTAGAAAATCTCATGCTTTTTAGTAAATTTTAGAGCTGATTGATGGGTTTTAACCTAACAGGCATGGAGATGAAGTAAGGACACAGCATCACAACACAGCCTTTTTCCATCAACACAACCTCTCCCTTAAAGGACAAACATCTAGTTGTCCTGAAACCTCATTGCTGGATGTAAACTTGAAGTTGAAGCCTCATTTCTAACTCTGGAATTAACTCACTCCCAACTGGGTTTGGGATGGAAGAATTAACTACTGTCGGTTATTTTCCCGATACTTGTCACATGTTCGCTGAAGGGCAAAGGTGTTGCGATGGCAGGTGAAGACACCTTCTCTGGGGTCGGCAGTGAAGACCCCAGAAGAAAAAGAAGAGCTTTCTAGGCTGTCATTCAAAGCATCATTCTGTCCTCTTGCACGAATGCTGTTTCTGACCCCAGATCTTGGGATGCCAAGTTGGTCCTCCAGACATCAGAAGGGCAGGAGGCAAGATATCGTAGCTGTTAAGAGCACGTCTTGGCTCTCAATTGGGGCTGGGTTGGAGCCCAGCTCTGTCACTCCCTCACAGTGTAACCTTGGACAAGTGGCTTTACCTCTGTGTGGTGAGGATTTAATGAAACAGTGGGTGAAAAGTCTTTAGCCATCTTCTAACGCTTAGTAAGAACTCAAGAAGCAGGGGCTTCAGAAGCCAAGAGCTCCAGCACAGAGAGGAAGTGCCCAACGAAGAACGGGAGGGCTTGGAGAAACATGCTGTCTTCTTCCCAGTGAGATGGCAGTGAGGGGGGATGAAGCAAGTCCTGGCGTTGACCCTGGACAACATCAGCTCAATGACAGGTGCTCTCAGCTTCACTCTCATTAAGGGCTCTTATGAGGATAAAATAAAGCCCCACCTGTAAAGTATACAGCCTTGAGCAGGATGTTCAATAAGCCTTGGGCATCTTTCCTTTCGGCTGCCTCAATTGCCTTGCATCCAGCCATGGGTACAAGAGATTTGCCATCACCCTCCAGAAAGCCAGAGCCATTTGTTCCTTGGTGTTCTCTCTCCTCTCCGCAGCCCTATCCATCCTCCCCGGGTGTCCCGAGGCACCACCCACACCCAAGTCCCGGCCGCCATCCATCTCCCACCAAACTCACGGGGCTCCTTTGAAATTCAGGGTTCCCTCTTTCCCGTTGGCTCATTTCCTCCTTATTAAATCCAACTCTGCCACCCTCTCCTGAGAGCAGTCTCAGAGGCCCCTCCAAGTCAAAGATGAGAACGTTGTCAAAGTGGCCTAACTGCACTCTGGGGAGCCTGGCATGGAGTCTCATCCCTGGCTCGCTCCTTACTGACGTGTAGTAAGTAGCCCGTAGATTTCTCCCGGAGTCCCTGCTCCTGTAGAGTCTGGAGAAAGGCTGCTTCTCCACCCTGGAAGTCAGGTGGATCCTCCAAACAGTTTGCCTCCCACTTGAAGAGCCCAATGTGCTTTCTCAACCCATTCATGGTGTCTCCGACGTGGGTTTGAGTGGGTTTACAGCTCACCTCTCAACCAACCAGAACACCCAATGATCTAAAATGTCCCCACACGTGCTCACAAGAGAACACCTACATCCTCACGCACTGCAGCTGGCCTAGACATTAACATATTTCCGAAAAAATGGGTTCCATGCAAATCCAAGTTTCAGCAGGAAGGTCATCCCAGCAGGGGTGCCAGACAAGAGATGAATAAGGTGTTTCCCCTGGAAATGAGTCTGAATCACGAATCACCTGAAAATCAGAAGACAGAACCAAAGTGGTGGTATCCAACTGTTCATCTGAGAGCAAAGTGGGCTCCAAACAAAAGCAGTCTGAGCTGGAGGATTGGGGACACGTCAGAAAAGAGTCCATGGTGGGTCACGTGAACAGCTTTGGGAGATGTTTAGGTGGGGAGCAACACCCATCACCCCCATGTCACTCTGTGTTACTCCGTGACATCACATTGGTAGCCTGAGATCAGCCGCGGTGGGAGTATTTACACCCCAGTAATTGACAAACTCTACAAATTAGAGTTTAGTTTCACTGTGCTTTGGTTTGGTTGTGGGGTTTAGGTTTTGCAGAAAGCTCGTTGTTAAGGGTTACCAGCACACCAATGGTAGCATGGCAGGGTAGTAGGATGGTTAAGCTCACAGGGGTTGTAACCAGACAGACTGGGAAATCTGAGTATGTTATTTAACCTTGCTGAGCCTCGATTTTGTAATCTGTAAAGAGTGTTGGGTCACCTTAAAGGGATTCATCAGATTAAATGCCCTCCTTGTACAAAGCACTCACCTCAATGTCAGGCACACAGGAATCCCTCTCTAATAATTATATCACAATAGCCATGCTCCTGGTGCCACTGCAAGCAGGTTAAAGACTTCTTTTCCTGCAATCCCTTCCACGGTCATGCCTGACCAACTTAAAGGAGACAGGCAGCTCAGAAGCCAAAGAAAGCTGAACATATATAGATGGTTTCAGAAGTGCCAAAGTCAAGAAGAAAATGTCTACTTCTCATCTCTGCCAACTTACTTTTTGGGTGTTTGTTTAAAAAAAAATAGAATTCAGGAAGCCAAGTCATTCTAGGAGGATTTTTCAATAATTGCCTTTTTTTCCTTCAGATGTTCAGAGATGATTTCTGCCACCATCGAGATACAGATAAAAAGGAAGTCGAGTGTTTCAGTGCCGAGCCCAGCCTGCCTTGTGAGCAGGGAGGTTATAACGAGAAGATAGCTGTCTCCAAGTAAAGCTAATCCGTCGTTTTCATGTCCAACCTTTACAAATCGCGCCCGTGTGGTGGAGTTTGAATCACTCTCTCTGAAAACAAATGCAAAACCTTTCAAGTTCATTCAAAGTCATTACAACACTTTCCAGAACTGAATCCATTACCGTAACCTCCGTGGGTGTGTAAAGTATGAAATTACCAGCACCCTCGCAGAGCCAGAGAATGGGCAAATTAGCAGAAATTGATTATGGGAGCTTCGGGAGCAGCCCCTGTTGTATTAAGTGTCTTGATGACGAACAGCAATATATTATTTGTGAAGTTTTGTTTGATGAGATTGTCTTGTCCACTAATGACGCTCTGCCTTGGTGATCGCAGATTTCGCCATCTAACAAACTGACATGGGGGTTGAGCTTACTGTGTTGTGACTAATGAAAACAAGACAATGAAATTGTTCTGATAGGTCCAGTATCCATTTTGTGTGACAATCCGGATGAGAATGTGGTCACTCCAAGTGAGCTCACCGTGGTTTCTCCTCCCTCGACACCATGGGTCATACTTCCAGAGCAGACTATAATTTAGACTTTTTTGTCCTTTCATCACTCCCTTCTCACACCCTGTGCCTTGCTTCTCTTCCCCTTTATTATCTTATGGATCCACTTCCGAGCCAAGTTTGTTAGCAGGCAGGATCAAGGTACCCTAAGAGATAAGCCGTCCCAATGTAATCCTTTCTTCTAGCTCCTGTTTTCTTAATTTATACTTTGATTTGTCTCAAAGCAAGATGGACTTCGCTGGGAATGGAGAAGGAAAAACAGCAGTAGGACAAAACCTTCCAAGATTAGCATACTGAGACCTCTAGGGAAGTTACAATAATGTAACTTCTGGAAAGGGGTGCAGGTCAGTGACCTCCCCTTCTGCCAACCCAGCCGTAACCGAATGACCCCAGGCATGAGCACCTGAGCGAAGCTGGGCAAACTGGATTCCCTACTGGGACTTAGACATTTGGAAGGCTAAGATTTAAGGGCTGTATGTCATTGAACCTGAGTCCTGGCAGTCCAAAGAGAAGCATCATGGACTCTTGGGCTTATGTCACATGGGGCACACCTGCCTGTTGCAGGTTCTTAGTTCCCCAGCCAGGGATTGAACCCGGGGCCGTGGCAGTGAAAGCGCCAAGTCCTAACCACTGAGCCGCCAGGAAACTCCCAGTTGTTGCCTTTATGATTCTTGGATTATCCACTACTTTCTGGGGGTTCCTATTGGTTGGTGAAATGGAAGGGGCTGGGGTTCTACACTTAAGTTCTTCTCAGTAAGCCACTTTTTAAAACTTAAGTTTGCCAGAGTCCATTTCTATTGCTTGCAAACCAAATAACTTTTAATACAGGAAAATTCACAGAAGGTAAAAGCAATCAAACTGGGCTTAGCAATATGGCCAGTGATTTCCACGCTGCTTATGTGGTGAGTGGGAAAGAGTCTGGGCTTTGAAGTCAGACCCAGGTTTGAATTCTAGCTCGGCTGCCTGTTGGCTGAATAGCTGAGAGTTGGTTCCCTCATGTCTCTGTGCCTTGATTTCCTCCTCTGTAAAATGAGGATAAAACTGCTAAACTCTCAGGGCTATTTTTTTTTTAACCCCACATTTGTTTATTTATTTATTTTTGACTGTGTTGTGTCTTCGTTTCTGTGCGAGGGCTTTCTCTAGTTGTGGCAAGCGGGGGCCACTCTTCATCGTGGTGCGCGGGCCTCTCACTATCGCGGCCTCTCTTGTTGCGGAGCACAGGCTCCAGACGCGCAGGCTCAGTAGTTGTGGCTCACGGGCCCAGTTGCTCTGCGGCATGTGGGATCCTCCCAGACCAGGGCTCGAACCCGTGTCCCCTGCATTAGCAGGCAGATTCTCAACCACTGCGCCACCAGGGAAGCCCTCAGGGCTATTTTTTATGTTTATTTTTTTATTGAAGTGTAGTTGAATTATAATGTTTCAGGTGTATAGCAAAGTGGTTCAGTTATACATATATTTTTCTTCAGATACTTTTCCATTACGGGTTATTACAAGCTATTGAATGTAGTTCCCTGTGCTATACAGTAGGCCCTGTTTATCTCTTTTATGTATAGTAGTGTGTATATGTTAATCCCAAATTCCAAAATTATCCCTTCCCCTCCTTTCCCCTTTGATAACCATAAGTTTGTTTTCTATGTCTGTGAGTCTATTTCTGTATTGTAAATAAGTTCGTTTGTATCATTTTTTTAGATTCCACATATAAGTGATATCGTGATATTTGTCTTTCCTGTCTGACTTATTTCACTTAGTATGATAATCTCTGGGTCCATCCATGTTGCTACAAATGACACTGTTTCATTCTTTTTTACGGCTGAGTAATATTCCTTTGTGTGTATATACCACATCTTCTTTTTCCATTCATCTGTTGATGGACCTTTAAGTTGCTTACATCTTGGGGCCATTTTTTTTTGGCCGTGCCGCACAGTAGGCAGGATCTTAGTTCACTAACCAGGGATTGGACCCATGCCCCTGCAGTGGAAGCGTGGAGTTTTAATCACTGGACTGCCAGGGAAGTCCCCTCGGGGCCATTTTGAAGAGTACACAAGACACCATGTGTAAAGCACAGCATGGACATGTTGTAGGTAATCAACAGTTACTCTTCAAATGGGAATCCTGAGACAGAGTCAGTGTTGCCCTCCCAGGTCATGCTGGAGCCAGGAGTGGTCACATGGCTGCAGAGAAGAGGTTGGCATAACCTGGATCTACCTAACTTACTTGAACCTACTTAAAGGTGCAGGAAAATGGTACCTAACAGAACCCCCTCTTAGAAAGGCTAGTCCTCCAGAGAATGGCATGAGCAACATTGAGGAAGCTGGTGTGTCCCCCAACCATCAAGGCTTCCCTATAGAAGGACGTTTGGGCACCTTCAAGCAGGAGCCAAAAGCAGAAGGGGGAACTGGGATAATGAATCACAGATCACTGCATACATTTGAAGCCACCACAAGATCCCCTGAAACCTACCTTTCTAGCCTCCCCATCACTCCGACTTCCATCATACCCTCCAGTCCAGCCACATCAAAGAGACACTCCCTATTCCCTGGTATACAAGAAAAGCTAATGGTTGTGAGTTGAGTTCGTTTCCCACTAACCCACAGACACCCTCCCATCGAGACTTCAAACTTGGGACGTGAAGACATGATGTGAAAGAAGCCAGACACAAAAAGATAAACATTGTACAATTCTGTTTGTATGAAATGTCCAGAATAGGCAAATCTATAGACACAGAAAGTAGAATTGTGGTTGCCAGAGCTGGTGGGAGGAGGAAATGGGTTCCTCTCTGGGGTGATGAAAATCTTCTGGATTTAGATAGTGATGATACTTGCATAACTTTGTGAATGTACTAAAAACCACGGAAGTGTACACTTTAAAAGGGTGAATCTGGTGATATATGGATTATATCCCAATCCAAAAAAAAAAGAGGAAAATAGTGGAAAATGGAAAAGAAGAGGGAAGAAAAAATGGAGGAAAAAAAGGGTTGGACTTAGGCTCTTAGGATTTGGATTAACTCTTAGGAAGAGTCAGAGATGCTAAGTGTGGTGGTTAAGAGCATGAATTCTGAAGTCCAGCTGCCTGGGTTCAATTCCCAGCTCTTCCGCTTACCAGCTGTGCCCTTAAGGCCGGTCCTCTCACCTCTTTTGGCCTCACTCCCCCGGAGGTAATATAGGAACGATTTGGGGATTGTTGGGAGGATAAAACTAGATAATCCATGCAAGGGGCTTAGCATAGTACGTGGCACATACTCAGGGCTCAGTAAATATGTGTTAGTTTCCTTAGGAAGGGAGGAAATCATTGAGTTGAAGGGAGAGGAGAATTGGGGTAGGGGAAAAGGAGAGGGAAGTTGAGGAGTTGGGAGAGCAGGAGGGGAAGAGGTTGGGGCTCTCTCTGAGGGGTAGGAAAAGTCTGGGGAAGAAGCTTGCTTGGAGAAACAGGCTGGTGCCCTTGAGAGAGATCAGGGTGGTCCCAGCCCAGAAACTGCAGTCAGATCTCTTCCCTTCCCACCCCTGCTTGAGTGAAGTGCTCAGAATCAACCCCACCAGCAAGGACCACAGCCCTCCAATGTCAGCTTATGTTTCCCAGTCTGCTGGTTGCCCCAGTGAAGCAGGAACACAGAATGTCTGTCCTCTCCCTCTTCTAAGTCAAAGCCGGGGTGGAGGTGGGAACAGGAGAAGGTGGCAATGTTTACTGAGCTCTCACCACCCCGGATGCCTTAGCATGCATGGCCTTGGGGTGCAGCTACCCCCAGCTCGACTCTGTGATGCTCCCACCATCTTGGGTGCCTTAGCGTGCATGACATCTTAGCAATCAGGGTCCCCAGACCAACCTTGTGGTGCAGGGATGGCCGCCCTCGTGCTACAGAGGAGAAAACCAGGGCTCAGGAAGATGAAAGAACTTCATCGAGTCCTTCACTCATCCATTCAATCCATTCAGCAATATCTACTGAGCACCTGCCTCGTGCCAGATGACATCTCCAGGGCTGTGGATACAGCAGGGCAAAGACAAGAGTAATTTACATTCTCCTGGAGGACAAGAGACAATAAGCAGAGATAAATCACTGAACGCAATGATTACAGATTGTGCCAACTGTGGGGAAGGAAAGAGGGACGCACTATTGAGCGGCGAGACAGGAGCACTGCTTCCACTAGGGTGGCCTCTCGGAGGAGGTGACATGAGAGGGTGGGATCTGAAAGGTGAAATAGAGCCAGGGTGTCCAGATCGTGGGAAAGAGCATTCTTGTAAGTACAAAGGCCCTGGGACAGAACTAGCTCACCTGGCATGATAACAGCTTGCACAATACAAAAGCCAGTACTGTGTTTAACTCTAGCAGGTACACAAGTGGTGCTTAATAAATGTCATCACTCGCTGTTCATCTCAAAGGCCCTTGCAGCTTCCAAACCCATGAAACCAAGTGGTCCTCCAAAGCAGCAAACGTCTTCTCTCTGCGTGTATCTTCAGTGCCAGGCATAGAGTGGAGGCCTTTTACCAAATGACTTACTAAGGAGACTGTGTCGTTGGCTGTTCTGTACTTGCTAAGTGAGGATGCACGGGAAATCAAAAACGCCTGGCTTGGATGTCCGGGAGACCCAAATTCAAATCCCAACTCTGCCTGTTAGTGCCTGTGTGATTTGGGGCTCAATTTTTATCCAAGACTCAGTCCCCTCGCCTTGAAATGGGCATGAAATAGACACTTCCCCATGGGTTCCTTGTGAGCACAAAATGAGATAATGTATTGTTAATCCCAAACAAGATGCCTGGTCTGTGGTAAGAATTTTTTTTTTCAATCATGAGTTTTTTCTGGTCTTAGCCAATCCACATTCACTCTGAGCCTGCACTAATTCCTTCTCTTCTGTTGTCTTTTAATCCTCATATGAGACCATTAAGGGAGGTACTGTTTTTGCCCCACTTTATGGAAAAGGAAACTACGCCCAGAGAGGTTAAGGAACTTGCCTAAAGTCACACAGCTGTAAACAGCTAATAAGCAGGATCTGACTCCAAATCCACGGCATTACCCTGCCTCTGCCCTATAAGCGGGGTGTGTGTGTGTGTGTGTGTGTGTGTGTGTGTGTGTGTGTGTGTGTGTGTGAGCTATTTTTTAGCAACTTATTATCTTCCCCTCCCTATCACCTCCATGATATCTGCCAAGCCACTTGTTTCCTGATAGTTTCTGTTACGAATTTACTCACCCAAAATGTACCTACATACACACACACACACACACACTTTCTCTCATGAAGGAATCCATATTTTCAGATAATGAAAGAAGATGCAACTGCCTTGACTCCCCAGTCTCCCCTCCTCTGCAGACGATCCCATGCTGTTCTAGTTAATAGGCCCTGCCGCCCCTTCTGACCTGCTCCCCCAAACCCAGCAAGTTCTCCCAAAGCATCCAATCATCGCCTCCCCCCCTCCCTGCCTCTGGCACCGCAGGGAGCGCCTCGCGGAAGCTTGAGCAGAAGGATGATGCTTCCGTCAAAGGGAGCAGGACAGGTTTCCGCGGATCAGAGGGGAATGACTTCGCTGCTCCTCGCTCTGTTAACATAATGAGGGGATAATCTGGTCTTTAAATCACAGCCCAAGTGGTAAATCTGCATTGTCAGCCTTCAACGTGATTTACAAAATAATTTTAAAATGCATGAACCTTCTTCTTGATAAAGCATGGGGGTGCTAAGTTGGCTTCTAAATATTTTATCACCCGAGGGGAGCCGTTTGCCTTGTGGCCATCACATATGGAGCCAGCGAGGGGGGCGACAGGTGTGTGAGCTTCTGAAGACCCTCCCACATCAAGTTCACGGCCATCAAGTGAGGATCCGGGAGGGTGTGGGTGCTTTATGTTGCCTCTGGTCCTTTGAACAGTGCTTTTCTAGCCAACTTCCTGGAAAATGGCTGCTTGCAGGTGTCCCCAGCAGACTCAAATGCCCTTCGCTCATTAGGACTGAGCAAGCGATCATTGACTTCGAGGGTCTCCCCGGCAAGAATCTGTGGAAGGCTAAGGGGAACCTGCAGGGTGGGCTGGGAGTGACACTCAGATGAGCACTTTGGAGAACACGTAGGGGGAAACAGCAGCCTCTCCCATCATCTTCACCACCTGGAAGAGATTGCAGCTGGCCAGGGTGAGAAGCAAGAACAAAGACTCGTTCAATCTGGGAAGAGAAGAAATGCTATACTTGAAAGAAGGGTTGTTGTTGGGTTTTTTAAATATTTATTTATTTATTTGGCTGCATCGGGTCTTAGTTGCGGCACACGGAATCTTTAGTTGCGGCATGCATGTGGGATCTAGTTCCCTGACCAGGGAAAGAACCCCAGGCCCCCTGCATTGGGAGTGCAGAGTCTTAGCCACTGGACCACCAGGGAAGTCTCAGAAGGGTTGTTTTGCTTTGTTTTGTTTTTTCATGTCACTAACTTCTTATTCAAGGGGACGATCATGTCCACATCCCCGGAGCTAAATGTTGAGTGTTGCTGTCCCAAACTGATTCTGAGCAGGACTTCCCAAAAGCCACGGTGGGACTCCAGTGAGAGCTCTCATAAGCAAACAGGGTAAGGGGGGGTTCCTGGGAGAAAGAGAACCAGGTGTGGCTTTCTTGACATAAGAGAAGCCATTTCTGGCCTAAGCCTTTTTATGATCTGAGCCTGGTTACATTGCTTGCCCTTGAACAGGTCTCAGTTAAGGGAACAAAAGGATTCAAGTACAAAGGAAAAGCAATTAAGAAACAATAGTTCCCCCAAAAGTCAGAGTCCTAATTCGTCCGCAAGGGAAATATATTACAATCTGATACATATCTTTAGTTTCTGCAGGAACTAAGGCCCTCACCTGGGTGGAGGATGGTAACTACACACTGAGACCCCAGGTTGGTCAGAAACTAAGGGATGATGATGTTGACCTTTTCTGACCCTCCTGACTTCAGTCAACTAAAGCTTGGACTCTTGTCAACCTTTGCCCCAGTTCTATGCTAAATTCTCCTCTGCTCAAGCCCCTTCATGAATATGCATCCACCCAAGCCCCTTCATGAATATGCATGTACCTTAGCTTAAAACTTCCCCAATTTTGCTGATGGGGAGACACTGCTTTGGGAAGGATCCCTGGTGTTCTTGCTGCCAGTAATAAGTCCTTTCTTCTTCCGATCTTTGGCTTGGTTGTGTCTTTTTGCTCGACAGCCACCGAGAGGTGAACCCAATTTTCGGGTAACACCCTATCACATGGACATCAACCCATCACTGGACCTGGCTCCTCCCTGTCACTGGAAGAGGAGAAGTGGTGGCTGGACAACGGGCAGGGGAGTAACTGAATCAGAATATCTGGGAAGAGGAGCCCAGGAACCAGCATTTATAATCAACTTCTGCCGTGGTTCTCACGCACACTAAAATTTTAGAACTTCTGGGCTATCGTAAAGGTTCTGAACCCTATCTGAACATTAGAATTTGTAAAGGGGGAGTTTTAAGAAGTACTGATACTCCAGATCCTACCCCTGGAAATCCTGATTTAATCGATGCACCATGTGGCTTGGACATGAAGAACTTTATAAGCTCTCCCAGGTGATTCTGAGATGCAGCCAAGGTTGACCACCACGGAACCGGAGGAACTTAAGGCTCTTGGATTTCCATGAATTCGTGCCTGCATTCAACTTGAATTTCTCTAAGCGATGGCATGCTCACCACTTCACCTCGTAGTTCATTCCTTGACTGATTGTCTAATTGTAACACCTTATTCCTCCAAATGAGCTGAAACTTCACTCCACACCAATTCCACATGCTGGTCCTACCTGCCTTGAGATCAGGTCACCCCAACAGACAAACTCTAGAGTTGATGAAATTTGCATTCACTGAAATTGGTGAAATTGCATTCCCTTTGCCCTGTTACATCCTTATTTCTTCTCCAGGGCCCTCACCTCTTTCCCTCCCTCTAATCCCACCTGGAAGTCAGTGCCCTAATCTCTCTCCCTCCATGAAAACACTCTCAAGCAGGTGTCTGAGATGAGTCAGTTGCACCTTAGAATGAAGGAGTTGATGGAGGAGGGAGTCTTAGATGTCAGAGACCTGGCTCCAGCTGGCTCTGCCCATGTAGCACCTTGGATAAGACCCATTCACTCTCTGGGTTTCAGAGTTTTCGCCCCTAAAACTAGGGGAATTCGTCTAGATTCATTTTTAGCTCCCACAATCCAATCTGGGAAAGGAATGGGAAAGGTAGGAATAATGGTTGATGTAGTCAACCAGTGGAAGGAGAATGATGGGGGTTGGAGAAGAGATGGAAGGAGACAGGAATTGAGGGAAGAAAGGTAAGAGGTTAGGAAGGAAGGGGAATAGAGTCAAACAAGACAGGAAGGATGGGAGGGAGAGAGAGAAGCAGAAAATGGGGGAAGGAAGGAAGGAAGGAAAGGAGGAAAGAGGGAGGGAGAGAGGGAAAGAGGGAAGGAAGAATGGAAGAGTGGGCCACAGGAGTCTTTTGAGAACTTTCTAAGGCATCAAACAAAATATTTTGAAAATGTAGACAACTCTACTCTTTATATAGTTACTTATTACACGGTGCTGGTGTGCTGTTTGAATCACAAATTGCATGCTAATGGCCTAATTCATAAACCACTGACATTCTTTATGAGTTCTTAGCATTCAGAAATGAAGAATTTGTGTTCAAAATATAATTTGCATTGCAAAATTCAATAATTTAGTTTCTCATATTCATTAATGCCTAAAACCACAACACATAACTTATCCCATTCCAACTCCCTCCTTAGGACACTGAGAAAATAAGTGTTTCAGCTGGGATCTCAAGTACTGCTTGTTAGGGCCAAGTTTGGAACTGCTCTGAGAGTCATCAGCAGGGGCAGCCATGTGGGTTTCCCTTAAGGAGTGGGCGCTGAAGGAGTCTGCACAGTAAGAAAAAAGAACTAGAAGAGCCTCTCAAGCACATGTTTATTTCAACTTCCCAACTGCAGGAACCCCACCTGAAACTTCAATTCCTGCTGAAAGAAATGTACAGTTTCCAGGGAAATGGTCGGTGGAAAATCCAGCAAAATAATCGATGTAACATTTAGTTGAATGGTCTGTGCTACCCACAGAAATATTGTCCAGGGACTTCCCTGGTGGCGCAGTGGATAAGATTTTGCATTCCCAATGCAGGGGGCCTGGGATCGATCCCTGGTCTGGGAACAAAATCCTACATGCCTGCCTCAACTAAGAGTTCGCATGCCACAACTAAGGAGCCCTTGAACCACAACTAAGGAGACCACCTGCCGCAACTAAGACCCGACACAACCAAATAAATAAATAACTCAATATTAAAAAAAAAAAAAGAAATATTGTCCAATCAGATGTTTAATGGAAAAGACCCTAGAATACTCTGCAAACTAAAACTAGGAACATTCTCTTGGCAAATATCTTTGCTGTGACTTAGGGACCCTGCCTCATCTATCTGAAGGATGAAGTTGGATTCATAGCCTGCCCAGCTATTTTTGTTTCCTGGTACAAGATAGGCACTGAGAATTGTTGAAAGAAAGGAGGGATCGATTGTTTATGGAAGAGCTGATGAGAATGCTTACCTGGCCCAGTGTCCCCTTAAGAACAGGTCTTCAGGGATATATGTGGGGTTGATCTCCAACACACCTATCTTGGTTTGATAGGTTATATTGCAATGTGCTAGGGTAAATCTTTTGGAGCAATATGTAGGCTCTTGGTTTGAACCAGAACCTTTCAGAACCAAGACCTGAGTGTCAGGACAATGAAATTGAACACGTATAATTCCCAGAGTCAGAAGTTCTACATTTTAGTTCTCAAAACAAAACCTCCAACTTGCCGTGTGGATTTGTGCAATTCATGCCCTCTCTCTGAACCTTGTAAATAGGGAGGTTTGGTTCCTAAAAACTCTTCCAACCCTGAAACTTCTAGGACTTCAAGATGTGACCCTAGTACCATGCCCAAAATTGGACATTTGTCACTCCTGTCTGGATATGTCTGCCTGAGAGCTGGTTATCCAAGCCTTAGAAGGTCAAAGACCAAAGACCTTACTAGAATGTAAAGGGGTCCCTTAAAAGGAACCACATGCCTGTCATTCAATGCTGTATTCCCAGCACCCAGCCTGCACGTCATCAGTGCTCGAGAAATAACCACTCATTCATTCAACAGATGTGCTCTGAACACTGACAATGTGATGGTCTACATCCTAGGCAGTAAGGATACAGTGATAAACAACATAAATCAAGTCTCTACCTCTGTAGGGCTTACATTAGAGTGGAAGAAACAGACAATAAACAAGCACACATAAACAAAACAAACAAACAAGTTCAAATAGTGATAAGAGCTGATAAAATAAGGTAATGGGATGGAGAGTGATGGAGATGGGCTGTTTAGATTAGGTGCTCAGGCACATCCCCTCTGACAGTGGAGGGAGCATATGAGTTGAGATCTAGACCAAAAGGAGGCAGCCATGGGAAGATGCTGAAGCAGAGCATTCTGGGAAGAGGAAGTAGCAAGAGCAAAGGTCCTGAGGCAGAAACATGCTCTGTGTGTTCAGAGAAGATGAACAAAGGCCCCAGGGGAGGGAGTATTGTGAGTGAGGGACCGTGAGTAAGTAAGGTGGTCAGAAGAGCAGTGGGAGCGGATTATGTAGAGCCCTCCAGGCCCCTGGTCAAGAGTTAGGAATTTATTCTAAATGTGACAGGAAACTCTGGAATGTATTAAGTAGGTAAGTGGCATTATCTGGTCCTTAGCTCTAAAGATCCCACTGGATGCTTCATGGAAAACTGAATTGTTGAATGAATGGGGTACGAAGTACCTACTCTGTGCACCTTGGAAGAGAGTCAGCCTGGGAGGGTGATGCCCATCCATGAGAAGGATGTGGTCCGGCATTTCAGAAAGCCAGGGTGACGCCTGCTGCAGTGGCATCTGGCTGGGAAAGCCACTGAAACCACCTGGTACCCGGTACCTCTCTGTGAAGCCTGAAGTGGCTCTCATTCCAAAATCCACTCAACCTCCTCCTCCCATCTCTGCAAACTCTGCAGCCTTGTCGTAAGAGCAAGTCATTCATCAGCAAATCTAAAATATTTATTGTGCATATTTTAAAGCCAAAGTGCTACATCATTGAGTTGTGCCCAGATGGGGACAAGGCTTCACAGTGCCGATGACTGGGATGAGGACGTGCCGGACAAAATTGCAGACAATTAATCTGTGCAAATGGAACTCTTCAGAGGGGACTGAAGGACTCACTTAAGCACCAGAGACAAACCAGCCCATAATGATCACCATTAAAATTTAATACAATTTGCTTATTTTGAAAAAGTGAAATTCCTCATATCCCTTATGGCTATCACTTACCCTACTGGGAGAATGTGAGAGACGGTAGGACTGCTTTGAGGGCGAATCTTGAACCAGATTCTAGAAAGGGGGTCTCTCCAAAGGCATCCACGTTGGTAGACGTTCAACCATCACTATTTTCCTTTGGGAGAGTTTGGATAATATGCATAAGTCCTTGGTGGGCATGTTGGAGGAAGAGAAGCTGGTGGCGAGGTGAGCGAGGTGGTGGTTGTTATTGACCTTGAACAGACTCTAGTTTCCTCTAAGTCTCGGGACTCTTTATTTATAAAATGGGGGTGAGAGGAAAATTTATTCCGTGGGGTGGTGGCGAGGACTGAACAAGATGGCGCATGCAACACGTTGAGTACTGTGCTTGGCACGTGGTCTCATTGGATCCATGTACATCGTCATCTCATCGCCATTGTTGGTTGGGCCACCATTGTTATGGCTGAACTACTCACATACCAACTGTGGGGCTTTGGGCAAGTCTCCTAACCTTCCCATAAAATGGGATGATGATTTTCTCTTCCCTGTGGAGTTCTTGGGAAGATTAGACAAGGTAATGCATGCCTAACACTTAGGGCCGAGTGCAAGTCCAGTGAAGAGCTGTTCCCATCATTATCACCATCTTCATCATGTTCAGTGATTGACTTCACCATCCGGTCAGGAATCATCTTGGAATTGAGGCTGGTGCTAAGATGTTGTTGGAGGGAAACTAGGCACTAGGAAGTCTCTCCATCCAGGTGTCTGCTCTGCCTAATCCCTGAGCCTCTCCATGCCTCAGGGTCCCCAATCAGTATATTGGGGATCACATTGGACCCACACTCTCCATTAGCACTGTTTTCAAATAAAATGCAATTATAGATACTAAGGCATTAGGAAGGTTTGAAAACAGCTCTCTATAAATATAAGGTGTGGATGGTTATTGTTTATTAAGTAGAGAGGAACATTTTTTGTTAGTTTTGAGTCCCCCAGCCCTGAGATAGCAGACATATATACACTAATACGTATAAAATGGATAACTAATAAGAACCTGCTGTATAAAAATATTAATAAAATTCTAAAATTAAAAAAAAAAAGATAAATCAGAGCAACGTCAAGTCAGAGTGAAACATGGATTTCCAGGATCCAGGGTACCGAGTTTCATCGGGACTTTTTTTTTTTTTTTCTTTTTGCAATCTTTGCTGAAAGACATTTGAAGTGAAGTTAATAATTGAAACGTAATGAATAACTGCAGTTTGGGGTCCAGAGCACAATCATAATTGCCAGTTTATTACTTTTTTAATATATTTGCCGAGTATTAATAATATTGAAATAATGCAAGAAGATCATGGAAAATAAATGAAATATATCATTTGTCAAGGAAAAAGAATTTCCAAACTGTAGGCACTGCTCTTATGAGTTCTGTGATGAACGCAGCAGGGTACCACATCATTCATCGTGGAGACATCACCTGCAAAGTTTGGTTCCTGCAGAATTCTCATCAGGTCAAATCAAGGTGAAGCTACAGAAGGCTCCTAGTGTGGACAGCCCCGCCATCTCTTACGTGCTTCTTAGGGGTGTAGGGAGCATGGTGCAGTAGAAAGTCCCCAAGCTAGGAATAATAATACCCTGGTTTTCGCCCCAGCTCTTTGGTTTGATCTTGGACAAGTCCCTTCCCTGCTTAAGTTCTCCTGGTCCTCAATATAAAGTAAAAAGCAAAAAAGGAAAAAAAGATAAAGGGATTGGAATAGATCCTGGATCCCAACTCTGTCATCTCTAAGAACCCATTTTATTATTTTTCTCCCCCAGGGACTGCCTGTTTTGAAAGGTCTTCATATACTAATTTGAACCTAACTCAATTCAACAAGGCTTGTCTTCTACCCCAGGAGCAGTGTAGGGAATATACATCCTCATCTGTAAAGTAGGCAGGTTGATTTGGGCAGAGGTATCTCAGCACTGGTGAACCTTGGCTAGCGATGGGGACGGTCACAACGAATTTGTTACTAAAATCAGCTAAAGTAATGAAGTCTGCAACTGAGTGTCTAAAACAAACGGGAGTGGATTCGAAGGTCCCTCTGACAAAGCCATTCTTGCTTCTTTAGGTACAGACACATTTCCTTTTGTCTGCTGCATGTCTAAGGCATTCACCTTATGACAGGCGGGCACCCAGCTAAGGAAATGAGCCCCAGGAAAGAAGTGGGCTCACAGCTGAGGTTCTGGGGCCCACCACCATTCCTGGTCTGTGTCTTCCATCCTCAGCCTATAGTAAAAGGCAGTGCAGTGGGCCTGGAGGGTGGGATCTCGGCCACAGTAAGCCTGGAGAGCAGACCATTGAGCCAAAGAGAGTAATTCTCCAGCCTTAAGATCTCATGGAGTGTGCCTCATAGTTTGGGCTTCCTTGGGGTCTGTTGTTTTTTTCTTGCTTTCTATTTCTCCCTTTGGGAGTGGAATGTCGGTCCTACACCTGTCCCAGCATTGTATTTTAGAAGCACGTCATTTGTTGGGCTTCACACGGTTCACAGCTGGAGAGCAATTTGCCTCAGGATGACTCATACCTGGTGTCTCACTCATTTCTGATTGAGATGATACTTAGATGAGACTTTGGATTTTAGACTTGAGAGTTGATGCTGGAATGAGTTAAGATTTGGGAGCTGTTGGGATGTAATGAATATATTTTGCATGTGAGAAAACATGAACTGTGGGGACCAGGGGTGGAATGCTATAGACTGCATGTTTGTAGATCCCCCAAGTTCATGTGTGAACACCTAACCCCCAAGGTGATGGTATTAGGAGGCGGGGCCTTGGGAAGTGATTAGGTCATGAGGGTGGGGCCTTCATGAATGCAATTAGTTCTCTTATAAAAGAGACCCTAGAGAACTCCCTCACCCCTTCCGCCATGTGAAGACACAGAGAGAAAACAGCCGTCTATAAATCAGGAAACAGACCCTCATCAGATACCAAATCTGCTGGCGCCTTGATCTTGGACTTCCCAGCCTCCAGAACTGTGAGAAATAAATTTCTGTTGTTTATACGCCACTCAGTCTATGGTAGTTTTGATATAGCAACCCAAATGGACTAAAACACTGATTCTAATATTTTAATGAACATTCTTCCCAATTTATATAGATATCCATATATATATGTATTCTGTTTTATGTAAACACGATAATATATGTGCTCAGCTACAGTCTGTTTTCTTTTCCCCTGTTCTATTCTATGCCAGGAACTTCTACTCATTACAGCAAAGCCCTGCAGAAGTTTTCCATTGTACTTATTTACTATTAATAATTCACCACTGACATTCACACAGCTATCAAAAAGTAGCTGTAAAAAGAACAAGAAAGCTTTTTTGTGTACTGATAGAGAACGATCTTCAAGATTGGTTGTTAAGTGTAAAAAGCAAGGTTAGGACAGTGTTTACTTTGCTCCCATTTGTGTAAAAAAAAAGAAAGAAAGAAAAAGTAAGGTGGAGTAGGAAAAATATATTAACATACTTGCTCTGGAGAACCAAAGAGCTGGTGGTGCTGGTTGTTTCTAGGAGAGGCCCCAGTGGGCAGGGGCCTGAGGCTGGAGAGAAGCATCTCATTGCAGACCCAACTCTATCTTTGGAATTTTGGGCCGTATGATTGTATTAACCCAGACAAAACACGTGTGTGTTGTGTTTTTATGTTTTATATACTTCACTGTGTATGAGTTAAGATTTGGGGTCTGTTGGGATGTAATGAATGTATTTTGCATATGAGAAAAACATGAATTTGGGAGGGCCAGGGGCAGAATGCTACAGACTAAACGTTTGTAGCCCCCTAAAAATCCACCCAATTCTTCCTGACCTCTCAATGTATAAAAATATATCATTTTATATGACACAAATGAACCTATCTACAAGACAGAAACAGACTCACAGACATAGAAAAGAGACTTGTGGATGCCAAGGCGGGGGGTAGGGGGTGGTTAATGGACTGGGAGTTGGGGATTAGCAGATGCAAACTATTACATACAGGATGGGTAAACAACAAGGTCCTGCTGTATAGCGCAGGGAACTACATTCAATATCCTGTGATAAACCATAATGGAAAAGAACATAGGACTTCCCTGGTGGCGCAGTGGTTAAGAATCCGCCTGCCAATGCAGGGGACACGGGTTCGAGCCCTGGTCCGGGAAGATCTCACATGCCGCGGAGCAACTAAGCCCGTGTGCCACAGCTACTGAGCCTGTGCTCTAGAGCCCACGAGCCACAAGTACTGAGCCTGTGCACCTAGAGGCTGTGCTCCACAGCAAGAGAAGCCACCGCAATAAGCCCGCACACTGCAACAAAGAGAAGCCCCCACTCACAGCAACGAGAGAAAGCCCGAGCGCAGCAGTGAAGACGCAGGGCAGCCAATAAATAAATAAATAAATAAATTTTTTTTCCGAAAAAAAGGTGCTGTGGTTACCAAGAACTTGAACCAGTTATGTCTAGTGCCAAAGCCCTTGCAGCCTTGGACTCAGAAGGCCATACAATTTGTCACTCAAACAAGAACACCGGTCCTTATCAATAATGCCAAGAATGCAGGCATAAAGCAGGACCGTCCCAGGCCACACTAGAAAACAACTCAAGATAAAGAACGTGAAAGGAACAATGACGTCCATTAAAAGACCAGAGACCAGGGCTTCCCTGGTGGCGCAGTGGTTGAGAGTCCGCCTGCCGATGCAGGGGACACGTGTTCGTGCCCCGGTCCGGCAGGATCCCACATGCCGCGGAGCGGCTGGGCCCGTGAGCCATGGTCGCTGAGCCTGCGCGTCCGGAGCCTGTGCTCCGCAACGGGAGAGGCCGCAACAGTGAGAGGCCCGCGTACCGAAAAAAAAAAAAAAAAAAAAAGACCAGAGACCATTAAGCTGAGCATGGGATTCAGGGAGGGAAGAGTTCTCAGTGTAACCAGAAGATGGCTTTCTCGAAACAATTCCTCCCTCTGCTACAACAGGAAACCCCCTTCTACCCCAGTCCCACATGTGAAATATATTTGACATTTCAAAAAATAATTGTCACTTTTATTAATGTTTTAACCTATAAATTTTAAATGTGACAGATGAGTGAGAAACGGCAGTCTGTTTCAATGAAAATTTCATACTCTCCAGCAATAAATCATAGACCAAAGAGAACCCGACATGGGTCACAATATTTCTTGCCTGTCTGTGTAGGGGTTACTGGAGTTTGCCAACGTTAACTTAGCAGAAGGATTCCACTTGGGAACTTAGAATCCCTTGTCGAGAAGGATGGGAAGCCGGCCCCCTCTCACCCGCTCCACCGGGTGCCCCTGCTCCAGACTCTGTTCCAACATTAGGGCCCATTCCCAAACTTTTCATCCAGAATCTCTACTGATATTCTATTTTCTCTCTTGTGAAGTCTTGCAAGACATGCTTTATCCTATCCTTGGTTGGCAACAAACCAATTCCATCTATTCTATATGTTTTAAGAAACCCAGAGAAGGAGCTGCTAGGGTCTCCCCTGGTCATCCAAGCTGGCTTTTAATCCCAAGGTCGGTTCCTTCCTTCAACACCATCTCAGGAAACCTTCAAATCTGGTTTGTGGTTTACAAAGAATTGAGTCAATTCACTGTGATCTAGATTCGCTCTTGGAAAACTTTAAGTATACAAGAATAATTTGGAGGTAGTGGTGTGGTTGAAAATGCAGATTCCTGGACCAGGATCTTATAAATGCTGATCCCATGGGTTGGGGGAATGGGGACCAGGAGTGTGCCTTGGACATAAGCATCCCAGGTGAGTCTAACAAAGGCAGTTTGAAGATCACGCTTTCAGAAGCACCAGGCTGAACAAGCCTTGGTGGGAGCATGAAGCGCGAAGCCTGGGGTGGTGGGTGCTTTGGGGAAACTGGGATATTTCCAGCCAGAACCACCTGGGTATCAGCTCTCTGATCCTCCTGGCTCTGCCCCACATACTCCTTCTACACCAGAGTTTAGCAAAGCTCGTCTTCTGAGGCCAGATTGAAATGCCAGAATGTATGGAGATTAATCACAGAATAATACAGACTGTAGCTTATCGTCTCCCATATATTTGACATAATTACCCTACAAGCAACATGAAAATGTTATACCGTAATAACTCCCAGCCAGAAGAAAAAGCAGTGTTGCTGATAACATGAAAGTAGAGAAGACAGAATAGAGCCCTTCGAAAACTTTTAATTAATTTTTCCCCCTTTCAGCATAATTGATGTCAATTCGGGCTTCAGTGTTTTCAAAGCGCCTGGCCTCAGAGCAAAGGAATTTAGGGCTGGTGCGGGTTGACTGCAGAGCAAAGCTGGGCCCTCCTGCATTTCTGCATCCTTTTTTTTTTATTATTATTTTTTGAAGTACAGTTGATTTACAATATTGTGTTAATTTCTGCTGTACAGCAAAGTAATTCAGTTATACATATATATATATAAATATATATATATTCATATTCTTTTCCATTCTGGTTTAACACAGGATGTTGAGTATAGTGCCCTGTGCTATACAGTAGGACCTTGTTTTTTATCCATCCTCTATATAATAGTTTGCATCTGCTAATCCCAAACTCCCAATCCATCCCTCCCCTACTCCCTCCCCCTTAGCAACCACAATTCTGTTCTATGTGAGACTGTTTCTGTTTCGTAGATAAGTTCATTTGTGTCATATTTTAGATCCCACATATAAGTGATACCATATGGTATTTATCTTTCTCTGTCTGACTTACTTCACTTAGTATGATAATCTCTAGGTCCATCCATGTTGCTGCAAATAGCATTATTTCATTCTTGTTTATGGCTGAGCGATATGCCATTGTATATATAGGTACCACATCTTCTTTATCCATTCATCTGTCAATGGACATTTAGGTTGTTTCCACATCTTGGCTACTGTAAATAATGTTGCTGTGAACATAGGGGTCTGCATCCTTTAAACATGTAACAGACTGCATCACTTCCCTGTTCAAAATTCTTTCACAGCTCCCATTTCCTGCCCAGCAGAACACAAAGACCCGGGGTCTTTGGTGTCCTTCAGGAGCCTTCTGGTCAGGCACTTGCTGGCTACCTTGCCAATTTCACCTCTTGTCCCTCCCCCACGGGCCCCAGTCTTCCCAAATCGCTTGCAATTTCTCCAATGTACCATTCTTAGTCCATTTGAGCCACTATAACGAAGTACAATAGACTACGTGGCTAATAAACAACAGAAATTTATTTCTCACAGTTCTGGAGGCTGGAAGTACAAGACCAGGGCACCAACCCGGTTGGGTTCTCGTGAGAGTTCCCTTCTGGGCTGCAGACGGCTGTCTTCTCGTTGTGTGCTCACATGGCAGAAGGAGTGTAAGAGAGCTTCCTGGGGTGTCCTTATAAAGGCACTAATCCCATTCATAAAGGCTCCACCTCCATGATCTAATTATCCCCAAAGCCCCACCTCCTCATACCACCACAATGGGGTCAGGATTTCAACATCTGAATTTGGTGGGAGGGGGGGACACTGCACCTTCATTCCTCCAAATATTTGCACTGGACATCCATCCCCACACCCTCCCCACCCACTTCTTCATCTGGCCAGCCCAACTCATCCTTCAAAGCTCAGATAGCATCTCCTTCCAAAAGCCTTCCCTCCTCACCGGCAGCTGAGATTTCCACCTTGGGTTCCCAAAGCCTCCAGGTGTCTCCTCTCACCCAGAGCTTATCACACTCGCACTGTTCTATGAGTCACTTTCTCTCTCTCCTCCACTAGAAAGTGAATGTACCTTATTCAACTCTGTAACCCAGCATCTACAGTGTCTAGGATAGAAGATGCCTCAGAGAATATTAGAAGAATGAATGAATAAATTATTTATGATTACTAATCTCACACACTGTTGATGCCCGTTGTATAGGAGACTATACAGTACATTCCTGGCAAGAAACCACTCATCTCTCATGATGAACTACTTTGAAGCATTGCTCAAACCAGCTTCTAGTGCTTGCTTCAGCAGCACGTATACTAAAATTGGAACGATACAGAGAAGATTAGCATGGGAAATGAAATTGAGTTATTTGTAGTGAGGTGGCTGGACCTAGAGTCTGTCATACAGAGTGAAGTAAGTCAGAAAGAGAAAAACAAACACCATATGCTAACACATATATATGGAATCTAAAAAAAAATAAAAAGAAGAACCTAGTTGCAGGACAGGAATAAAGACGCAGACGTCTTTATTCAAGTAGAGAGTCCAGAGAATGGACTTGAGGACACGGGGAGGGGGAAGGGTAAGCTGGGATGAAGTGAGAGAATCACATGGACATATATACACTACCAAATGTAAAATAGAGAGCTAGTGGGAAGCAGCCGCATAGCACCCGGAGATCAGCTCGGTGCTTTGTGACCACCTAGAGGGGTGGGATAGGGAGGGTGGGAGGGAGACGCAAGAGGGAGGAGATATGGGGATATATGTATACGTATAGCTAATTCACCTTGCTATACAGCAGAAACTAACACACCATTGTAAAGCAATTATACTCCAATAAAGATGTTAAAAAAAAAAGCCAACACAAATAAAAGCCAAAGTCTTAACAGTGAAAAAAAGCAAATTATATAACCCATTATTTCCCTTTTTTATTGAAGTATAGTTGATTTACAATATTGTGTTAGTTTCGGGTATACAGCAAAGTGATTCAGTTATAAATAAATTTTTTTCAGATTCTTTTCCACCATAGGTCATTACAAGATATTGAACAGAGTTCCCTGTGTTACACAGTAAATCCTTGTTGTTTATCTATTTTATATACAGTGGTGTGTATCTGTTAATCCCATACTCCTAATTTATCCCTCCCCCCAGTATTTCTCTTTTTGCCTAGCCTGCCAGGAAGCTCAAAGTTAAATGCCATACTTAATCATCACGATGGTGCTAGTCTAGATTTTGTTGATTAATTTTCTCTTTTCCTCTCTGTTATTTTATTATTGTTACTCTTTTCTACTTTCAATATACTGGCCCTATTTTCTCATTTTATTCATCATTGGTATTGCAAACATCTTCATATAGTTGGGCTGTAAAGAATAAGTAAAGGAAATACCCTCTGATGCATGCTTTATGTCTGACTTAACAGATAAGCACACCATTTAGATAAATAACAAGCATAATTTGTCTAAGCAGTAACCAAATAGCAAATGTCTGTTAAGCATTAACTGTGAGACAGGCAATAAGCTAAGCCCTATGCATCCAAAGAAGAAAAACATATGGTTCCCTCACTGAAGGAGTTCCTTGTCTGCTGGGAAGCAGATGTGATTACAGCCCAGCACGGGTACCTGCCATGATAGAAGTTTGTCCTGGGTGCCATAGGAGTAGGGAAAGCAAAGCATGAGGCTTCCTGGGGAAGTTGGGGAGAGGTCTTCTAGAGAAAGTAATGTTGAGTAGGGTCTTAACGGATACGTAGGAGTACATCAGTTTGCTTCAAAAAAGTGAAGTGATATTGTTGGAGGACCACATATGGAGTGGGGGTGGGAGGCCGGTAGATGACCAGCCTGTTAAGACAAGGAAGGCTAGATCACAAAACACACAGAGGAAGACCTTGCTGCCAAGTTTAGATCTTATCCTACAGGCCACTGGTCTATAATAACTGTTTGGCATACGGGGACCCCATTTCAATGTTCAGAAATTTCATGGCAGTAGTTTCAGTGCAAATTGTCTGAGAAAACACATCACAGCAAAAGTTATGGTAAGTTCAGTGATGCATTTAAATTAATTTGTACTTTGTTCAGCCCAATCAAATCTATAGACGTTTGAAAAATAGCTGCACCCAGCAAAACATAAGCTGTTCTCCTCGTAGCTATAAATAAAATATGACTGTGTCTATTGCACGTGGTTACCCTTCTCCCCAGCACCTGACATTGTGATGCTCAGCATTGAAGTACTATAGTCTCTGCGTTATGTCTTTCCACTGTGGTACCAACTCATGGACTGTTTTTATCAGATGCTTCTCTTTTTTATTTAACTAGGCCCGTTCTGCACCTTTTCTCTTCTCTATAAGTGTTCTTCACTTTCTTCAATATTCTTTATTGATAATCTGTTGTTGTCAAGTTACACTCTGATGCGTTCATCTAAATTGGTGGTCCTCAAACTCTCAGGCTCATCAGCATCACCCAGAGGTTAAAACACAGATTGCTGGGCCCCACCCCAGAGTTCCTAATTCAGTGGACTGGGACCTGAGGATGGCGTTCTAACAAATTCCCAGGTGATACTGATGCTGCTGGTTGAGGGACCGTTGATTTACATTATCTCTCTTCTACTTTATTAGCAGTCTGTCTATGGGTTCATGGATTTCTTACATATTTTTACCCTTTTAAAATTTTCAAACCCTTGATTTCAAAAACCAGCGGTCCCCAACCTTTTTGGCACCAGGGACCGGTTTCGTGGAAGACAGTTTTTCCACCGACGGGGGGTGGGGGGGAATGGTTCAGGCAGTAATGCAAGCGATGGGGAGTGATGGAAAGTGATGGGGAGTGGTGGAGAGTGGTGGGGAGCGGTGGGGAGCGATGGGGAGCGATGGGGAGAGATGGAGAGCAGTGGGGAGCGGTGGGGAGCGGTGAGGAGCAATGGGGAGCGGTGGGGAGCGATGGGGAGCGATGGGGAGTGATGGGGAGTGGTGGGGAGCAGTGGGGAGCGTCAGATGAAGCTTCACTCACTTGCCCGCCGAGTGAGCGCTCAGCCCTGTTCCTAACAGGCCACAGACCGGTGCTGGTCCACGGCCCAGGGGTGGGCACCCCTGTCAGAAACAAATGCTCAAAAAATATGAAATAATTAACTTAAGAAATAAATGTCAGGCAATGCGTACAATCCCTATAACAGTTTTACATCTGCTTGATGTCTACGATGGATGGTACATATTCCTAAGAATTATAGGAATTCTTAACTCATTTCAAACTAAGTAAATAAATGCCTCTAATTTGCATTACCTCTGTCACCTGTCAGTATATGTAAACACTTATCAATTAAGAGCCAAACCTTTTGTGTGATCACTCTATGTTTATATATTCATTATGAGAAACTGAATACACAAACAGACAATGGCCAGAGCATATTAAAATAGGTTTCTAACCCACAATCGGCAGCAAACAGCCCAGGAAGGTTATCTACACTAACCAGGCCAGGAAGCCAGCCTGCTCGCTATAGCTACATATATTCCATAGGTCAGACTGTAGGAAGTTAGACCATTATCTCTAACAACCAGTCCAGGAAGCCAAAATTGGCCCCAAACGGTCAGGACTTGATTAATAACTGACAGCTTCCCTAATTGTTGTCCATCCTGCCAGCATGGGACTAACCAGAGAATGTCTCGTATATACCCCTAACCAACCACTAAGATGCCCCACTTCTAAGTAGCTCATCCCCAATTCCCCATGCCAACAGCCTCCACTCAGGGCACATCTGAAGACCCCCCCTTTTTCTCCTACAAAGCTTTTCCTCTCCTCTGCCTGCCTTTGAGCCTCTGCCCAAACACAAGGGAGTCAGCCACCATCACTCGCGTCTTGGCTAGCTCTGAATAAACAGCCTTTGCTTGTGCTCGTTTGGTCGCTCTTCGTTTCCTCAGTCAGATGGAGGAACCAGAGGAAAGCCCCAGCCAACTGAACCTTGGGGAGGGGTCTCTAAGCATTTCATAAAAAGATTTACACATGTAAGACCCATTAGGATATTATATACAATGGTTGCTGTGCGTACGTGCTCTCGGGCCCTTCTCCGTAATTATGCTGAAGAACTATGTGGCCCTGGTGATGGCAGGCATGGCTGTGGGCAAGTGGGAGCCCTCTAGGAATTTCTGAGCTGAGACATGTATGATCTGTGCGTTAAAATCATCATCCCAGCAGCAGTGCAGAGGATGAGGAATAAGGAAGGGCAGGAAGAGTCAATCAGGGTTTCTTTAAGGAGATTGAACAAGAACTGTAGACCAGATCCTGTCTCCATGTACCTTTCCTGGTCCTGAAGTGAATTCCCATTGCCCTTGGAGAGCCAAGGTTTCATTCCTGATCACAAAGGATGGGGTCACTGTCTTCCCAGGCAGGGCCTCATGTGGCCTCCGTGTGAAGCTGCGTGCAGTCCCAGGCCACTGTCATGCTTTGTTTATTTTTCCCCCTGGCTGCAATGCCTGATGTGCAGGATCTTAGTTCCCACACCAGGGGTTGAACCCACGCCCTGGCAGCTGAGTCCTAACCATTGGACTGCAGGGGAATTCCCAAGGTCATGGTTATTTAATTAGCACAGTAGATTTTCATCAGGAAACCAAGAGGCACATTCACAGCTGAGAATCCCCTCTTAATTGCTGGGTGTGGGAGGCCCATCATTCCTTGCTCTTTTGCCCTCCAACATCTGGCCTTGCTGGGGCTATGGAAATGATTCCAGGCTAGGTGATAGGCATCCCAGGAATGAGACTCTGCCCAGAATATTTGGCCAGACTTCTTAAATTTCATAGAATGGGAAATGCACATTCCACACTCTCAGAGGTGCTGCAAGCCAGAACACCAGAAAACCCTGATCTTCCAATAAATTAAGTCGGACGCCCCGAGTTGGATCCAAGCCTCGGTGCTTAGCAACGGTGGGCACCCGACAGCACAAGTGCCTTACCCTCTCCATCCTTCCACTTCCCTGTTTGCAAAACGGGTGCAACGTGAACATCTGCCTCTCAGAGCAAAATGGTGCAAGTGAAGGGCTTGGTGGCCTGACCCACAACAAACGCCAACAATAACGACACATACATCTCGAGCTCCAGGTAGCACTTTATAGCATCCCACAGTGGAGGTCAGCAATTTCCAAATGCAAGCCCCTTGGGCCCATGCAGATCTACAGCAGCACTTCATGACCTTTTATTCATCACCACCTCCCCAAAGAGTCTTTTAGACTTTTTTTTCTTAATTGCCACCCCACCCACGAAATTTTAATAGCACAGATACACCGTATATCCGTTTATGGACTATGGTTCTTTGGAGAGCAAAAAAACATGAATTTTTTTCACCTCCAAGAACCAATTTTCTCAACAGGGGTGAAATCTTATATGCATTTTTTATCCTCTTCCCTGCCCAGAGGGAAGTGACCTAAGATTCACTGTGTATATACGTGTACAAAGCATATACACACATATATTGATGATGGTAGCTTTACATTAATTGATTAGTATGACAATGTGAAATATTTACATTTTACATACAGGAGGAACTAGTGTTAAAAGAAATAAAGCACCTCCTAATTGTTTTAAAAAAGAGCCAATTTTCACTCACGTTAAGAATGCATGATCTCAGGGCTTCCCTGGTGGCACAGTGGTTAAGAATCCGCCTGCCAATGCAGGGAACACGGGTTCGGGCCCTGGTCTGGGAAGATCCCACATGCCGCAGAGCAACTAAGCCCGTGTGCCACAACTACTGAGCCCACGTGCCACAACTACTGAAGCCCTCGCGCCTAGAGCCCGTGCACCGCAACGAAGAGTAGCGCCCGCTTGCCGCAGCTACAGAAAGCCCACATGCAGCAACGAGCTACAGAAAGCCCACATGCAGCAACGAAGACCCAACACAGCCAAAAATATATAAACAAGTAAATTTATAAAAACAAAAAAAATGCATGATCTCAAAGAGAGTGAACTGAGAAAAGTAAGACAGTCCACACATATTCAGTTTAAAGTACAACCTCCGATACCAAAATATTTCCCTTCCAGTGCATGCATTGCATACATGCACGCGTGTGTGTGTGTGTGTGTGTGTGTGTGTGTGTGTGTGTGTTAGTGAGGGAGACATGGTAGTGACGGGAGATGGTAGTGTTTGTCTTTTTGTATGTGGTTTTGTGTGTGTCTGTGTGTTTGGGGGGTTGTTTAATTGATGGGCTGACTTGGCAAGATGAAAAATGGGTAGGAAAAAACCTTAGTCCTCCACATTTTTTTACTGTTCAGTGAGATCTGAAGTCCGGATCCCTCTCATCACTCTACCTGTCAGGGCTCTGAAGGTTACCTTCCTCCCACCCCCACATTCACACGTGCTCATGGCCTGTTCATCGCCCTGTGGTCCTGGCCGGATCCACTGGAGAGAGCACTCCCTGCGCCCTGGGGAGGGAACCACAGGAGGAGAAGGTGGACTCAGCATCCGTGGGCTCAGCTATTCTCCATCCTACCTTGTGCTTGGCATATGGAGGTACAAAGATGGACAGTTCACGGCTCTGACACTCAAGGTGGCCACAGTTGAACGAAGGTGACTGATCTCTCCCACCTTCCTGCTCCCACACTCTTTTGTTGGCCCCCAAGCTCATCTTCCCGGTGGCCAAAACAAAGAGAGAAACTCCATAAGTGACAAGATTCCCGGTTTCCTTGGATAAAAACCTACTAACCGTTGAAGAAAAACATTGCCTTTTTGTCTCAGAGGCATGAGAGAAATTGTTCTTGCAGAAGTTGTAAACGATAGCCCAGCTGACATTACGGGGGCATTTAAATCAACACCCTTACATCATATTTAACATCCTTAGGCGATATCCTGTGATAAACCGTAGTGGAAAAGAATATGAAAAAGAATATATATATATATATATATGTATAACTGAGTCACTTTGCTGTACAGAAGAAATTAACACAACATTGTAAATCAACTATACTTCAATAAAGGTTTTTTAAAAAACATCTTTAGAGATGTTTTGGAGAGGAGCCTCCCCATTCAAGCCCATGTGCCATTCAGTGAAAACAATGGTCCCAATTACCAAAAGCTGGAAAGCCCTCTCATGTCCTTCAGTGATTGACTGGATTAGTGAAGTGTACCACATCGATGCTGTGGAAAACTACTCAGGGACAGAAAGGACAGAGCTATGGATGCAGGTCACACCCTGGGTGCATCTCATAGGCACTATGCTGAGAGAAGATGGGTCAATCTCAAGAAGTTACATACTGGGGAATTCCCTGGTGGCACAATGGTTAAGAATCTGCCTGCCAATGCAGGGGACACGGGTTCAAGCCCTGGTCCAGGAAGATCCCACGTGCCACAGAGCAACTAAGCCTGTGCACCACAACTACTGAGCCTGCGCTCTAGAGCCCGTGAGCCACAACTACTGAGCTCGTGTGCCACAACTACTGGAGCCCACATGCCTAGAGCCCGTGCTCCGCAACAACAGAAGCCACCGCAATGAGAAGCCCGCGCACCGCAACGAAGAGTAGCCCACAACTAGAGAAAGTCCACACGCAGCAACAAAGACCCAATACAGCCCAGAATAAATAAATAAATTTATTTAAAAAAGAAAAAGAATAACAACTCTGAACTACTCAACAGCAACGCTAGAATCCAGAATACAAGGGAAAAAAAAAGTTATGTACTTTATGATTCCACTCACATCGTAGCCCCTAAATGACAAAACTCTGGCGATGGAAAACGAGATCCGACATGGGGTGGAAGGGGTGGGAAGTGCAATTCTAAACAAGTAGCACGAGGGTCCTGTTTAGGGTGATGGTAAAGTTCTGCATCTTAGTTATAGTGGTGGTAACAGGAACCTGTATGTAGGAGGAAACTGCATAGAACTACACACATGCACACACACACACACACACACACACACACACACACACAGAGAAATGAGGTCTGTCCTCACCTTAGCATTGCACCGATTTCCTGATATTAACATTGTACTACAGTTACATAGGGTGTCACCCCTGGGGTTCACGGGACTCTGTGTACTAGTTTTGCAATTTCCTGTGAGTCTATAATTATTTCAAAATGCCAAGTAAAAACAACAACAACTAAAGACGACGGCCGTTATCTAGGCGTTCTCCCGAGTTCTCCAACCCCGAGACTTCTGCCTCCAGCTTGAAGGTGAATCCTCGCTGGGTCAGCACAACCCCCCTGCCCTTCCTGCAGCCCCCCCAAGTCAAGGCTGATGCAGCTCTCAGCTCTCAGTTGGCTGCACTGTGATTCCAATGCATCTTTGATCCCTCACTTTTGGTCTCTTACCACTTAAGCTGCCTGTGTTTCATGCTCCCTGAGCGATCTCCATCCTTTCATCCAGGCCCTTTGATGACTTAGTTCTGGTCAGTCACTAATCCGGCCGAGCTTCCTGCTTCCCACCAGGTTTTCTTCCGCCTTCTCATCATTTCCTTTGTTGTTGGCCCTTTGCTGGGCTGAAAGGCCACGATGGAAATGCCAGGGGAGTGCAGGACCTCTGACCACCGCTGTTGTATCCCTCTGGTCTAAGAAATACTAAGCTGACCCCAGGGCTTTGGCTCAGGGATCCTGCTTTCCGAACCATGACCTGTGATTTAATCCGTATCATTTCATAGTTTGGAATTGGAGTCCTAGAAAAATCTGGCAACAGGTGGTCCCTACTGCAGGTACCTGCGGCCAGAGAACTCATTCAGGAGAATGAAGAAGGCCATGGAGTTTAAAGAATCAGGAGGTGGGGATTCAAGGAGTCGCATCACCATTTGCCAACAAGGCTTTACCTCTCCTGGAGACGTGAATGACTGTACTGTACCTGCAGATGTGCTCCAAGCATCTGACGAGATAAAGGCAGGAAAGGGATCGGCAAACAGGACAGCACTTTGCAAATAAAATTTACAAGTTACTACCTTAGTTTCACCTTCTTCCTCTTCCAAGAACACTTTTTTGCTGTTGCCTCATTGGCCATTCATCTGATGTCATCTGTCATTAGACAAACTGAAGATTGTCCCACCTGAAGGCAAGGGAGCTGGAGTATCTACAAGCTCCACCCACTGTAGGTTAAGAGATGCTCCCAGGGCTCCTAGCTCCCCTGCACTTCCAGCCTACCCCGCGTATTAGCCAAGCACTATTAGCCAAGCTCTAGAGCCCGTGACCCACAACTGCTGAAGCCCATGCGCCTGGAGCCCGTGCTCCACAACGGGAGAAGCCACTGCAATGAGAGGCCCGCGCACTGCAATGAAGAGAACCCCCGCTCCTCGCAACTAGAGAAAACCCACGTGCAGCAACAAAGACCCAATGCAGCCAAAAGTAAATAAATTATTAAATAAATAAATAATAAACTGTACCTGTCCAGCTGTCCAGGGAATGGAGCAGAAAAATCCCCCTGAACTTGGATCTGACCCTAGTTCCCATACCTGGTAGCTTGGTTTGTGAACCTAAACAAGCTATTTCCTTTCTCTGGACCTCAGTTTCTTCATCTGTGAATGGGTGACCAACACCCACACGCTGGGTGTTTTCTGGGGCATTCAAAGTCTCAAAAGAGATCCCAGAAGTGAACAAGCTTTGGAAGCTCTAAGATGTTCTGCACATAGGAAGGACATTTTCAACCCAAATGCCCCCAAGATAAAGGGTGGGTCCAGCAGGAGGCCCACGTGGATCAGAACTAAGGTGAGGCCCTGGGTGCAAGATGTAGGGGGGCCCCAAATGACTCACTCATCCGGACAGATAACACTGCAGTGCACTGCTTCTTTTAAAATCAAAAGTAATCCTCCAAATACCCATGATGAACAGAATATCAACATCTTTAAATGAAGACGGGATCTGACCCTGCAGCTCCGCCAAGCCTTGCTCTCCTCACCCTGGTCTCAACCCCGAGACCTGGACTCCAGTGCGGGAGTGATTGAACGGCTAGTGTCGAGGAGGGGAATTCCGTGAGCGCAAGGTCATCCTATGGGTTTGGAGGTCGAGCCTGGACCAGGGTCCAAATCTCCTAGCCTCTAACCAGGAGTTCTTTCTATCCCACTGGGTGGCATGTGCCCTGCCAGGAAGATGCTTCAGGGAAGGTGTGTGCATGTGTGTCCCCTGCCCTCACCATCAATACTAAAGTCAACACGTACGAGCAGGTGGTTTTCTCCAGAAGAGCCAGGAAGCATAAGAAACATCTTTACCGCTGCCCCTGATTTTCTACGTTCTTATCCACATTCTGAGTCCTTGGTGTTTCCATCCAAAGCTGAACTTGAAGGGACTGAAGCCCATTTCAGTAGAAATAGCAGGTCCTAAGACTGCTTCCCAGGAATCCTTCCTCCAGGATGATAAGAGATGCACTGGAGAGGGTTCCCACCCCTGAATCTGTCCCTTGGTGGAGCGTTGGGGCTGCGCAAACAGATGAGGCAGTGTTTTCTGCACAGCTGCTCCAGAGCTGGGCAGAGAGGGTACCTGCATCTTGGCTTTTCGTAGTTTCATGCCCCTCCTCACATGTCTCTGTTGGTAATTACGTGTGTGCCACCTGATTAATATCTGCCTCCCTCGCCCCTCCCCAAACCAGGCTTTCCGTGGGGTGGGGTCTGCCTCCATCCTGCTCACTGCTCCACCCCCAGGGGGAGCGCAGAGTACGCCTCCCATACAGATTTGTTGGAAGTATGAACCGTGGAGTTCATTGAATCCATGGAGTGAGGCAAGGTCCGAGGTCTGGAAATGAGCAGCCCTGGTTCACACTTACAAATGAGAGGCCCCATTCTAAGCTCTGCGCAGCGTGGACGCGTGTAATCGCTGAGACCGTCCCGAAGGCAGGTACCGCTAGGAGCCCCGTCTCATGGCTGAGGAAGTGACGGCACAGGAAGCTTAAGCCATTTGCGCATCACGCTCTGCAGGCCCTCCCTCGACACAAAGTCCAAGCAGAAACATGATGCCCATGGTGGGTGCACAGAGAAAGGTGCAGGCAGCAGGTGGCATCACCATCTGCCCGCTTCTGGGATTCTCCCTCCTTCCTCCCCGCTGGTCCCTCCTTCTTAGTAAGCTTGTGGTCTCCACTGGTTTTGCCCCATTGGAGCCTGTGTTTATCACAGACACATAGGGGCCTCTCCTCTCTCACACCACACTGACGCTCTGAGCATCTCAAGGATCCCAAAGGCTTACACTGCCGTCTAGATACAGACTCTCCAAAGCATTAGACCAAGTGGTTCTCAACCGGGGCCAGCTTCCCCAGCCACCCCCGCCGCCAGGGGACATCTGGCAATGTCTGGAGACGTTTGTGATTGTCATGCCTGGGAAGGGGGTGCAGTTGGCGTCTACTGGGTAGAGGTCAGAGATTGGGCACCCATCCACTGCACAGGGTGGCCCCTACAACGCAGAGTGACCTGGCCTCAGATGTCACTAGGGCTGAGGTTGGGAAGTCCCGGTTGATTCCACTCTGTACTAAGAAGTATTCCCAGCTGCCTCCTGGGCGTATCCACTTGGCTGTCCCCCAGGGTCTCAAACTCAATATCTTCCAGAAGGAACTCATTGTCTGTACCCCTCCCCCAATACTTCCGGTTGGCTTGCCTTCCAGCATTTTCCACCTCTGGAAATCTGGTTCCACTCACATTACTATTCCAGCTGGAACCGGCATCATCTGCGCACATCACACACACAGCAAATTCAGCAACCCCCCCCCACCCCGCCTAAATGCCAGCTGAGAATTCTTCTTGCCCTCCCATCACCTCCGCCCTGCTCGGGCCACCACGTTCTCTCCACTACACCAGTAACAGCCTCTTTGCTGGCCTTTGTCCCTGCAGCTTCACCAGCGACCCCCTCCAGCCCACCACCCAAGCAATGGGCAGAGAGATCCTTCTAGAGCAAGAAAGCGTCACCTCCTCCAGAAGACTCCCCATGTAGTACCGAATTTGGTGGTGGTTGCTTGCATAACATCGTGAAGGTGCTAAATGCCACCGGCTTGTGCATTTGAAAATGTTGAAATTTTACTCTGTATATATTTTACCACAATTTCTTAAAAACCTCCCCATTGGCCTCTGGGCTCCTCTCTGCGGCTTCCACGATCCGGCCCCTGCCTATCCCCCCAGCCTTCTTTCTTGCTAAGGACTCAATCATTGGACTTTTCCTGGGGACTGGAGCAGGGGGCAGGGGGGTGGGGGCAGGTGGCTGAGATCTTGCAGGTGGAAACAGTGAGGCAGTGAGATTAAGAAAGCAGGTTATGGGCTTCCCTGGTGGCGCAGTGGTTGAGAATCTGCCTGCTAACTCAGGGGACACAGGTTCGAGCCCTGGTCTGGGAGGATCCCACATGCCGCGGAGCAACTAGGCCCGTGAGCCACAACTACTGAGCCTGCGCGTCTGGAGCCTGTGCTCCGCAACAAGAGAGGCCGCGATAGTGAGAGGCCCACGCACCGCGATGAAGAGTGGCCCCCGCTCGCCACAACTAGAGAAAGCCCTCGCACAGAAACGAAGACCCAACACAGCAAAAATAAATTAATTAATTAAAATGATCCAGGATGTACCTTTAAAAAAAAAAAAAGAAAGCAGGTTACTCTTGTAGAGTGTGGCACGTGGTGTTTTCTGAAGATGCTGCCAGCACTACATCCGACACCCCAGGCTCTTCTTAGCATGTGACTCTGATACTCTTCCCAGGGAGGCTGGGGTCTGTGTTCCCTCCCCGTGTATCAGGACAGGCTGGTGATGGCGGCAGAGGGGATATGGCTTCTGAGGCTAAGTTACAAAAGGCAGTGTGGCTGGCACCTTGCTCCCTGGATCCCAAGCCTCTGACTGCCCTGCTGCCGCCATGTTGTCAGGAAGCCCAATCTAGCCCACGTGGAGAGATTGTTACCAACCCAGGTTCTTGGCCTCCTTAATCAACAGACACTGATCAGAGGCCAGACAAGAAATTCAGGCAAGGCTTTATGGGGGCCCCTGCTGCAGCAAGGGTGGGGAGTGAGAACAAGTAAGAGGTTCCATTGCTCACTCGCTCCCCGGGGTGGGGGGCAAGCTAGTTCTTTATATGGGGTGAGGGTAGGGGTGGGTCCAGGGGTCAGGTCAGAGGGGCGGCTTAGGTAGTTTGCCCACCCTTTGGTGGTGTTGAGTGCAGGGGGCGTGCACACCATCCTGCTTTTGCTCCCAACGCCCTGTTTTTGCTCCCGGCTCTTCAGAAGTGGCAGTTAGGCTTTTCGGTCTTTTCGTATCTTGTTGTCCATAATTTGCCCCCACTGCACATGCATGCAGTTATTTTTAGTCCCTTACAGGTTCTTTGTATATTCTTGCTCGAGGAGACCTTTGTGCAGGTGCAAGCCCTGCAGCAAAGGGTCCCAGGTCCCAGGTCCCAGCCTGTCTCAAGATGTATGGAAAGGCTTTGAGGAGACACAGAGGAGTGCTCAGCCTGCTTGGCTGTACCCCCTGTTGCTCCAGTTCCAGTCCCTGCATGAGAGAGACCAAACCAGAACCAGCGGCTGAGCACTTTCTGAATTCCCGACCCTCAAAGACGACAAAGGATAAAAAATGATCCTCACTGGTTTTAGCCACTGCTTTTCTGATGACTTGTTATGAAGCAACAAAGGAGACAGGCAGGGACGGTGCCCAAGAGCACAGATGCCAGTCAGCCAGCCTCCACCCATTCCCCCCCCCACCTCGTACCAGGGGTGCAGCTTGGGCACTTATCTCCCCTCCCTAAGCCCCAGTCTCCTCATTGTGGAAGAGGTGATCACAGCACCTGCCTCACAGGTATCTTAAGACTGAAGAAGATAAAGCGTACTCAGCAGGTGGTAAGCACTTGATAGTGTAGCCGTGGTTATTATTCTGAGGTTTAAAACCGTCCTGTTACAGTGCCTGTATTAATCTCCCAGGACCACCATGACAAAGTACCCCAAACTGGGCCGCTAAAAACAACAGAAATTTATTCTCTCCACGTTCTAGAGGCCGGAAGTCCAAGATCAAGGTGTCGGGAGGGTCACGCTCCCTCTGCAGGCTCCAGGGTAGGATCTTCCCGCCTCTTCTAGTTTCTGGAGGCTCCAGATGTCCCTCGGCTACGGCAGCACCGCCCCATTCTATGCCTCTGACTTACCTGGCCTCCTCTCTGTGTGTCTGTGTCTTCCAATGGCCTTCTTAGACACCAGTTGTTGGGTCTAGAGTCCACCCTAATCCAGTGTGATCTCACCTTAATTTAACTAATCACATCTGCAAAGACCCTCTTTCTTTCTTTTTTTTTAAATACTTATTTATTTAGCTGCACCGGGTCTTAGTTGCGGCAGGCGTGTGGGATCTAGTTCCCCGACCATGGATCGAACCCAGGCCCCCGGCATTGGGAGCACAGAGTCTCAGCCACTGGACCACCAGGGAGGTCCAGAGATCCTCTTTCCAATTAAGGTCCCAGGTACTGGAATCACGACTCCAGTATCTTTTGGAGTATAGCCTTGAACCCACAGCAGGCCCACGTTTAGGTAGGCAAGCACAGCGCGCTTAGCACACACCTCACCTCAAGGGGCCTCGTGGGTAAAGGTGAAGGTCAGATGCGAATATCAGACCGTCCAGGTCTGACACCAGCTCGTTCCGTGGTGCAGATTCAGGACCAAGTCCCAGGCGAAGAGAAAAACAAACAGCTGGTTCCGGGAATTACAGGTGAGGCCTCAGGTCACCTCTCGGGCTCCCCGAGGCTGCTGCTTCCAGGCAAGGACTCAACAACCCAGAGAGGTGCAGGAGGGAGCAAACCCCACAAAGAAGCAAGGAGACAGGGGATGGGGGAGTCAGCTCTCCCAGCGCATAAATATTTTATTAGTCATCACAGCCTCGTTCCTCCTCTGGGGCTCCGACTATGCCGTTAAATTAAGCATTTCTAACTGAGGAAATAGTAATGAACATGGAACAAATGCCGATGTACTGAGAGAACGCCCATGTCCTCCCAGCAGGGAGAGGTCCCCCCCGCCCTGAGGTTGCAATACTAGCAACTTACTGCGGTTGCTGATGAAAGGGCAGGAATCCTCAGGTGCAGCAGCATCTGGTGCCGTGACCACAACAGGGGCCACCAGGAGGTCCTCAGACCCCAAGGATGGTGGATGAGGAGGCAGAAGCACACCGCTTGGCTCAGTGGTCAGAACACCGGGTTTGGGTCTTGGTCCTGGCCCATGACCTTGGACGCATCCTTGGCCTCACCGAGCCTCTGCAGGAGCGTCCGTCGGTGGGAACCACGGTGGACGCCCCCTCCCTGCAGGACAGCGGCAAGGGTCAGATAGGAGCCAGGAGCTTGGGAGACTCTAAAGTGCTCCCAGGTGTAAGAAAGGCATGTGCGCCGGGTGACCCACCCTAAATGGTGTTCCCGGGAGGCTTCCAGAAGAGGCGAAGCAGATCACTCGTGGCTGCGCACAGGGGAGACGCCTCCTGGGGACAATCGGGGACATCTGAGCAGCAGTGAGGTGATGTCCTCCCTCCCCATCTGTCAGTCCTACCGTGACAAGCTCACACCTGCAGGGTAGGTGAGAAACTGGGGCTCAAGCAGGAGAAGGAGCTTTCCCAAGGCACACGTCTGGGAGGCAGAAGAGCGAGTGCCCTGGAGCACGGCTGCCTGAGCCCACCCGCCTACGTCTCCCTGAACCACACTTCCTGCGTGCTAGCCTCAGCCCCACTTACAGAGTCTCTTGTCCCCTGGGCTGGGCCCCTGCATTTGAGAGAGGGTGGTGGGATAGCTGTGCCACCAGACAGCCTGCAGGACAGGAGCTGCCATTCCCCTAAGAGGGACTTCCTAGACCCAAACATCACATCCACACCTGATATCTCATGGGACCTGGTGACAAGCAGTTTTGCTCACTGGTGCGTCCCCAGTACCTGGCAGAGGACTTGGCACAGAAAGGCTCTCAGGAGACATGTGCGGGATTTAATTGGATGAAACGGGCTTGGGGAGGACCATCCGTGGGCCCATTTTACAGACAAGAAGACTGAGGCCCAGAGCGAGACAGGAACGTCCCCAAAGCCACAACCCTTAGCAGGAAGAGGTGCATCCGTCTGTTGCCCGCCTTCCTCAGACCTCTCCGCCTCGATTTTGCACCACTCTCCAGTCTCAGCTGGGCCAAGGTGTGATCCTGGGGGTCTCGGAGCCCCTGCTGGAGAAGGGTTTCATAGCCTCCAGGGCAGAGGTTTGGGCAGCCGTGATGGTGAGAGACTGGGACGAGCATCTTCCTTTCCCAGACACCTTGGAGAAACACCTTCCTCCTGGGGCCTGACCCTGCCGGGCTCCCCCTGCAGGCGGGCCGAGCGGAAGGAGAGGGCAAAGTGCTTGCAAAGCCGGGTTCTGTCTGCAGCCTCTGAAAAGACCCACGGCACCCACGGCTGATTGTAACAAGATGCAGAATAAAATTTACGCCCCCACCCAGGAGAATCATAGAAGAGGTGAGATGCGGGTGGCAACACACAGTGCAAAGATCAGAAGTTCGGCGTGGATGACGCTGGCTTTGAACCCTGACTGCGCAGAGGACTGTGCAGCCGCGGGTGTTCCCAGCCTCAGCCCAGGGCCCGTGGCGCTGGCCTCCTAGGGATGCTGTAAGAATCGAACCCCATGGCACGGGTGAGGAGCGCCTGGTGTGTAGTAGGTGCATAATAAATGCTCTTTGCTTCTCTGCGCCTTCTCATCCCAGTCTTTCTCCTTCTTCCGTCACTTTTTCTTCTTCCCCCTCCCCCATACTGTAGTCCCTGCATCCCAAGAGGCCCGCAAATCCCAGATAGGGAACCTCCCGAGAGCCAGGTGACCGTCCCCCTCCCCCGAGGGGCAGGGAGGAAGCAGGGGCTCCAGGGTCATACGTGAGAGGAGGGCTGGGAGTCTGCGCTGCCCTGGGGGCTGCCCAACACGCCCCGCCCCCAGACCCCCGTTGCCTGCCAGCCCGGAACAAGCTCACAGTCCCCTTTGTGTCACCCACCCCCTGGATCTGAGGGTCTCTCCTGCACCCTGATTCCTTTGCATTCAGTTTTTCTTTTTTTTCCCTTGTGTTTTCTTTTATTTTTATTGGAGTATAGTTGCTTTACAACATTGTGTTACTTTCTGCTGTACAGCAAAGTGAATCAGTCATTCGTATACATATATCCCCACTTTTTTGGATTTCCTTCCCGTTTAGGTCACCACAGAACACTGAGTAGAGTTCCCTGTGCTATACAGTAGGTTTTCACTGGTTATCTGTTTTATACATAGTAGTGTATATATGTCAATCCATTCTCCCAGTTCATCCCACCCACCTCCCCCCTTGGTATCCATACATTTGTTCTCTACATCTGTGTCTCTATTCCTGCTTTGCAAATAAGTTCGTCTGTACCATTTTTCTCAATTCCACATAAAAGCGATATTATGCGATGTTTGGTTTTCTCTTTCTGACTTACTTCACTCTGGTCCATCCACTCCGCAAATGGCACAATTGTTCTTTTTTATGGCTGAGTAGTATTCCGTTGAATAAACGTACCACATCTTCTTTATCCATTCCTCTGTTGATGGACATTTCGGTTGCTTCCATGTCCTGGCTATTGTGAATAGTGCTGCTATGAACATTGGGGTGCATGTGTCTTTCTGAACTATGGTTTTCTCCAGGTATATGTGTCTCTGGTTTTTCGTTGTCCGTTTCACTCTCTGTTCCTCTCTCAGATTCTCTGCCCTTCTTTCCGCCTTTTTCTGAACCTCCCTGGGTCTCTTCCTGTCTCTCTCTCTTCTTTCTCTGGACGCAGCTCCTTCCTCTCTGTCTTCCTCTGTCTTCAGTCCACTCCTCTCTGTCTGCACCTCTGTCTTTATCTCTTTTACTGTTGTTGATATGTTTCTCTGGGCCTCTCGTGGGTGTGGGTGTGGGTGTGGGTCCATCTGTTATTCTGTCCTTCTCTCTCGCTCTCTCTCCCTTCCCCCATCCTCCAGACGCTCCAGCGGGGACCCAAATATTTGGGAAAGTTCAGGCAGCTGTTGGAACAGGCAGAGGTTGTGCGTCTTCCTCAGTGTTCACAGAGGCCTCATATCAGCGTCTCTGCCCTTGGGTATCATGTGCTGGGAAATGACAAACGGAAATTCACTGACGGGATAAGCAAAGGCCATGGGTTGCTCCCTTTTTGGCTATAAAGGAAATCCAGGCCTCTGACTCTCGAGGGAGCAGCCCACGATGTCAGAGGATGGGAAACAAGTGACCACGCTGAAGCCCTGAAGCCCTGAAGCCAGGGTCTGGGTCCTAGTTGTCTCACCTGCAGCATCAAGTCCCCATTCTGCAGATGAGGAGCCTGGGGGCCGCAGGCTCCTTATCTGCAAAATGGGGCAACAGTGCCTGCTCTGCGAGCTCCTGTCTCCCCCAGTCTCTTCCCCTCACCGCAGCCAGGATCCTATCAGCCCTGAGGCTCATCTCCAGGAAAAGGCACCGAGGTCAGCTTGGGGAGACCAAGGCCAGGTCTTCACTCAACCCATGTGTCCAGCCTCCAGGGAGACTCCCCTTCCAGACCCTACAAGAGGGGCCCAGGAAACACTCATGAATTGATGAATCAATGACTGGTTCTTCAATCCTGCTCAGCAGAGGACCAGCTCCATGGGACACTGTGGTCACTGCCAAGGTCACACTCCCCACGCACCCATCCCTGCCCCTCCTCCACTTCTTTCTAGAACCTCTTCCCAGGTGACTTACCCTATGTTTTATCCATCATGTTTATTGTCTGTATGTCACACACACACAGACACACACACACAAATGTCAGCTCCATGATGACAGGGGTTTTTGTCGCTTTTGTTCATGGCTAAATTCCCAGTGCTCCAAACAGCACCTGGCACATCAGACATCCAGTAAGTAATAGTTGTTAAATGAATGAGTGAATGGAGTGATAAATGCGTGAATGAGTGAAGGCATGAATGAATGAATGAGTGATGGATGGGTGATAGATGGATGGATGAGCGAATGAATCAATTAATGGACAAATGTATGAAGTAGTGAATGAATGAATGACCAATGAATGAATGAGTGTATAAGTGAGTGAAGAAATGAATGAAGAGATGAGTGGATGGGTACATGAATATATAAATTATGAACAAATCCGCGGATGGATGGTTGGAGGGTGGACGAGTGTGTGAGTAAATGAGGGGAATGAATGGACGAGTGAATGAATGAACCTTCACTGCCAGGCAGGGTCGTCTCCGAGGGGGCAGTGGGACAGTTCCATGGCCCATCCAGCCAGGTCTGGACTTGAGGACACAGGTCTGGGCCGAGCTTCCACCGCAAAGGGGAGGCACCTACTTACCCTTCTTCTTGTCCTATTTACCTTTTTATGAGCAAAAGTCGCCTCCCCTGAACCCCCAAACCCCCCCTGAATCCAAGCCACGCCTCCCCCAGTCCAAGCTCTTTCATCTCACCTGGGTGATGGGAGAAGCCCCTCCCTGCCATCTGCTCTCCACTCACCAGACCAAAGGAGCTTCAGCAGTTGTTCTCACACCACCCCTGCACAGCACAGTCACCTGGGGAACTTTTTACAAATACCAGTGCCTGGGCCCGCTTTTGAGGTCTTGATTCCTTTAGGTTCAGTTGTTAGAAGTTTGATTTTATTTTAAAGCCCCTGAATGATGCCTGGGTTGAGAACCGCTGTCTTGAAGCCGATGCATCTCTGCACCATCTCTGGAGGTGTCCCATTGCTCCCAAAGCAGGAATGGAATGGGATGGGATGGGATGGAATAGAAGAATAGAATAGAATAGAATCCTAAACCCAGCTTAATCATCAGCACCTCCTTACCCTGGACCGTGGGCACTCTCCAGCCCACATCTTCTGCCTCCTTATCACCCCTCTAACGTCTATCACTCTCCTTCGATGCTCCTTCTTTCTTTCCCTCAAACACATAAGCTTGTTCCCCCCTCAGGTACTTTGCACTTGCTGCCACCTGCCTGGTCCTCTGTTTCCCCACCTGGTAGGTTCCTCACTTGAGTCTCAGCACAATGCCACCTCTTCCAAGAAGCCCTCCCTGACTCTCCTTCCTAGAGTAGCACCTCCCAGCCACCCTCCAGGTCACGGCCCTGTTTTCTTCACTATGTGAATTTCTCATGGGTACTATTGGTTCATGCATGTACCATCTGTTTCCATGTAATTGCAGGGATTTTGTCAGTCATCCCCATTGACGTGTCCTCAGACCCCCCAGAACAGTTCTTGACACATAACAGGTGTTTGGTAAATATTTATTTAATGAATGAGATTCTTTTCAGCCGTGTTGTCAGTTCCTTTAGAACACACATGCTTTCTCTTGTTATTATTCCTTTCGTTCCCCTAGCAGGGTTTTTCACCTTCGGCACTTTGACATGAAGGACTAGACGGTTCTTTGTGGTGGGAGCATCCTGTGCACTGTGGAAGTTGAGCAGCACCCCTGGCCTCCACCAACCAGATGCCAGTAGCACTCGTCCCCAGTAATGACAACCAAAAATGTCTCCAGACATTCCCAAAAGCCCCAGGTGGAGAGGGAGCGGCGAATCTCCCCAGTTGAGACACCCTGCCCTGCAGTATTTAACCCACTGCTGGGCACTCAGGAAGCTGAGAACAAATGTCCCTGGACTGATTGGAATGTCAAGTCCAGCCTCAGTTCCACCATGTGACCAGCAGGTGGCAGCAAAGACCGCTCTCTCTCACTAGCACGGTTGCTCTCGCTTTGTGAAAAAATTTTTCTTTCCTCAGCCTAGAAACTGGTTTTGCAACCACGTTCACGCGGTGCAGTGGGACTTTGTGAGCCATCCACTCAGTTTGCGCTTTTCCGAACTAGAGCGAAAGAGAAGCAGCAGCAACATCCTGAACCCAAGAGCAGACAGGGTCGGCAGAAGTGGAAAGGAAATCATCTTGGAATCAGGCAGATCTGAATTTCAGTCCTAGTTGTACCCTTTCTCTCCTTAATTTAGTCCACCTGTGCCTCAGTTCCCTGACCTGTACCCCGCCTCGCTTATCTCCAGTCATCACCAACAACCATGTCTCACCTGCCAGTCTCTTCTCAACCATGTGGCTGCTCAGAGAGCAAGGGCTTGCTCTGGTGGGTCACTGCCCCTAGTTCCTGCCATGAAATGGCCTGTCCTCGGGGGTTTGTTGAACGACTGATTGATTGATGAGCTCGTTGAGCAATGCAGGTAAGGGATGACTCAATGGGTTTCAGCTGTGATGATGTCATGCCATGCTGAGGATGATGACATCATGGCGATGGTCATGTTATGATGAGGAGGAGGATGTCATAGTTCAAGTAATGATGTCATGGTCAGGAGGAGGATGTCATGGTCAGGAGATGTCATGGTGAGAGTAAGGGTGTCATGGTGGGGTGAGGTCATGGTGAGGATGATGACATCATGCAGTTGATAATGGTGTTCTCATGGTCCACACCAGTGGTCCCCAAACCTCTTGCCATCAGCCCTGCCCGGGCAGTTTCTTTTCTTTCCTTTTTTTTTGAATTTATTGTATTTATTTTTAAATTTATTTTTGGGCTGCATCAGGTCTTAGTTGTGGTACATGGGATCTTTCGTTGTGGCTTGCAGGCTTCTCTCTAGTTGTGGCGTGCTGGTTTTCTCTCTCTGGTTGTGGCACGTGGGCTCCAGAGCACGTGGGCTCTATCGTTTGCGGCACACAGGCTCTCTAGTTGAGGCGCGCGAGCTCAGTAGTTGTGGCGTGTGGGCTTAGTTGCTCCGTGGCATGTGGAATGTTAGTTCCCCGACCAGGGATCTAACCCGCGTCCCTGCATTGGAAGGCCAATTCCTTACCACTGGACCACCAGGGAAGCCCCTCGGGCAGTTGCTTAAACCTGAGGTTCCCCAATCCCTCCCCACATCTCATGACTCAGCATCTTACAGGAACAGGTTCTAAACCTTAGCTGATGTTGGAATCATCTGAAGAGGCCTTAAAAATTATCGGTGCCTGGACTCCCTCCCTAGAGGTGATCAGAGCAGGGATTCAGCCCTGGAATCAGGGGTTTTAAGATGCCCTCATGATTCTAATATGCAGGAAGGTGACAGCCAGCCCTGCCACTTAACAAACTCCCAGGTCAGTGTGATACAAAGGGTGATCCCAGACCAGGAGCATCTGCACCACCTGGGAACCGGTGAGAACTGTGAACTGTGGGACCCCACCCAGCCCCACGGACTCAGAGACTCTGGCCAGGTGGATTTGGACATGCAGCCACTTTGGGGCCCCCATCCCCATGGGCCGAAATATCAGGATAAAAGAGGGATGGAATTTTCTGGGGGAGGGACAAAGTGTTACGATTAGTCCCCAAAGATCACCCTATCAATTGACCAACTCCGTGGGAAACTTGCAACTCCATATTCTAGACCAAAGCTCCACCCCACACGATAAAAACCCTGTATCAAAACTGGAGTGATTTTCACCCCAAAGGAGGCAAGTGTTCTCAATACCAACAGGGCTGAGGAGATAGGTGCACCCCCTCACCCAGACTCGCTGTAGCCATGCCAAGAAAACATCTTCCTCTGGCCACACAACTGCTATGGGGTGTCATCATTTCAGAGAAGAAGGGCTGCAATATGTGTCACCAGGACCCGGCCTGTGATAGTACAGACCTCCCATGCTAGTGCAGAAGCGAGCCACAACCCCTGCTGCTTTCAAGGAGACCGCGTGTGTTTACGCTGTGTAAATCCTCCCAATCAAAGCTGGTTAGAGACGCAGGATCGCCAGCCCCGCACCCCACCTACTGAATCAGAGGCTGCATTTTCATAAGATCTCCATGAATTTGAGATGCGCTAGTATGAACCAGATGCCAGGCCGCTCTCCTTCTTGAGGTTTTTATTGTTGTCGTTCCCCCAAATGCAGCCTCTTATGGAGCTGAGACCATCACCACAGGAAACCCCACCTGTGTTTTATAAAGTTACACACAGGCATCTGTCGGGGTTCTAAGCCAGTCTGGTGCTCATCTCAACCCAGGCTGTACTTCGGGAAAAACCGGAGCAGTTCTGGAAGCTAACGGTGCTTGGGCCCCCAACCCCAGAGACTGTGATTTCATGGCCTGAGGTGACACCTGGGCATTTTTTAAATTCCCCGGGTGACTGCAGTGGGGTGTTAGGGTTGAGATCTGCTGATGCCCATGCATAGGCCTTATTCAGGGGATGTCAGAGGACTTAGCACACGACACTGGTTATGTGTTTCCCAGTGTGTTTAAATCTCACTGGCCTTGGATGTTACACCTGGGAACTGGGCTCCATCAACACTTTGATGTGGAAACTATTTCTATCACAGGCTCGGGGTGTCCTGAGCTCACAGGTAGCGTTGGGAATGAAGGCTAAATGCAAAGCCGATGGTCCAGGAGATGCTCGTTGTGTTTGGAGGATCACTGTTTCCCACTAAGTGTGAGTGCGGGTAATTCTCTCCTCCGCGGTGAGCTTGCCAATGAGCGCCTCTTGGGCATCACAAGTTTGCTTGTTGCCCTTCCTGCTGATTGTGGCTTGCTGACCCTTCCTCTCCTCCCATGAGGACCTCCTGGCACCTGTGAAGTGACACATGAATGGGACCACTGACCGCCTGAACGTCCAAGAGGGGCTTTCGTCTCTGGGATGACTCTGTGTTGTTTCAAAAGCGAGTCGCTGACCACGGAGAATCATTGCATTAACTGAGCCTTTTCTGCTTGAGGCTCAGGACTCTAGACCAGGTAAGCACGAGCCCAGCTGGGGTCAGGGAGGACACGTCCACCTCCTGGTTGCTGTGAAGCCCAGATCTCTGCCGCCTGCCCTCCAATTTCCCACGGTGCCTCCTGCCTGGTTCCAGGTCGCGGGAAGCATGAAGCCCGGTGTCTGAGACGCAGCATCCTCCACACACAGGATCCACGTCGCAGCCAGCCGGCATGAACCTGCTCAGAAAAGCTGTGATAAAGGAGAACATGCCTCTAGCTTGCTGTGTGTTTTTGCAACACTTACCTAACCTCTCTGGTCCTCCGTTTCTTTAACAAAGAAGAGAAACCCATCCAAAGGGCAGGAGTGAGGATGAAGTGAAGCCAGAGGAGACTCACGGAGGTTGCAATCAGTAAGTTCTGTACATGATGAAGGAGGTGCTTTTGCTTTTTCATGGGTTTGGCACTCAGCCTCCTCCAGCCCATACGAGACACACGTGCCTAGACAGAGCACACACCGTGCCAGGCAGCACTCAGATAGCAGCCAGGGCTGGAGCCCGGTCCACAGCGGCTCTCAGGTGGTGGCCTTTGAGGAAGAGGAAGCCGCAGCCCACCGAGATGGGTCCATGAGGCCCCCACGCCAAGCCCCTCCCTCCCACCACGACCAGGCATCGGGGCTCAGATGGCCTGGTCCTGCCTCCATCTCAGGCTGAGCACGCGGGCTGCTGCCAGGAAGGCCGCCCCGGTGAGGAGCTCGGCGATGAAGCTGATCCAGCCCAGGGCCAGGGACCAGCCGAAGCGGATGTCCACCTGGTCCAGCAGGGCCTTCTCCTCCAGGAGAAACAGCGCCTCCCGGAAGGCGGCGGCTGAATACGCGATGTAGACGCTGATGCCCGCGAGGGTCACCAAGGCTGAAGGGGTTGCAAAGGAGAGCAGATCAGACCCCCATCCCCGGGCACTGCCCCTCCTTCCCACTGCCGGCCCCTCTGTTCAGTGTGCTCCCTCCTCCCTTCCCCTCCCTTCCTGCCACTGGTAACTCCTGCCCATCCCCGCATCTCAGCTCCTGGCGATTCCTGGACCCCACCCCACCCCGCCACGAGCCAGTCCAACCCACCGTGGGGTTTCACAGCATCACATGGCCCTCCATCACTTCCCAGGTCAGAATTTGTTTGTGAAACAACTTAACCAATGCCTGTCTGCCCCAATGTGAGCTCCAGAAGGTCCACCCTGGATGCCCAGCCCCCAGAGCAGCACCCTGCACACGGCAGTGCTCCATGCATACGTTATTAGAACGCACTGTCCAGTCCCATAGCCACTGGCCCCACACAGCTCTTTAAACTTTTATTAATTTAAATGAACATCTCAGCTCCACGTTGGCACCTGCCACACGCCAAGTGCTCGTTGCCTGTTTCGTGGCAAATTAGAGAATTTCTCCATCAGGAGAGTTCCCCTGGAAGATGCTGTTTGGAGAATTAGTCACTGGGCAAACTATTAATGCCAATATTAATAATAATAGCAGGTGGGTGGAGGGGATCAGACCCTCACCGTATTCTCACCTCCAGGCATTACTTTTCTTTATTTCCCTCCATGGATTCTGCGTGTGTGTGTCATTACTGTTCTTGTTCTTTTTTAAGGTCCATTTCAAATGCACCAGAAGCAGGGAGGCCACAAAACAACCAGCTGTGAGTTTGGTTTTAATCAATCAAAGCAACGCCTGTCAGGATGGCAGGTGCACATGAAAGACTGAGGGTGGCCAGAGTGAGGGTCTCCCTCCAGCCCATGGCCCTAACACTGACGCTCTCATAACACGCTTCTTCTGTGAAATAATCAAAGCGATTCTCAGAATCTGCTCTCACCCCTATGCTTCTCTCTTGGGAACACAGACCCAGGGACCCTGATCCCTTCCAGCTAGGAGATCACAGGAGGGGGAAGCAAGCCCTAGAAGCGATGGGACCCCCCCAACCCTTCCCTTCTGAAGGATCGGGCACAGCCCCTCCTGGAACCCGGGCCCCGTGCAGGGTGGGCACCTACCTCCAAAGAGGAAGAGGGTCCCCGTGAGCAGGAGAAGGAGGGAGGCTCGCAGGAGGAAGCTCAGAAACCCTGTCATCCCCCCAAAAACCATCAGGATGAGGCTGAGGGGCAGCAGAATCACAAACGTCCCATGCATGGCTTAGGGGAGACAGGAGGACAGCAGGTTACTAACATCCTTCTGTTAATCAACAGACATTCACTGAGCACCTCCTGTAGGCCAGCACCCAAACGCTGGGGGAAGAAATCAACACCACTGCTGCTTCTAATAATGATGGTAGGGCTTCCCTGGTGGCGCAGTGGTTGAGAGTCCACCTGCCGATGCAGGGGACGCGGGTTCGTGCCCCGGTCCGGGAAGATCCCACATGCCGCGGAGCGGCTGGGCCCGTGAGCCATGGCCACTGAGCCTGTGCGTCCGGAGCCTGTGCTCCGCAACGGGAGAGGCCACAACAGTGAGAGGCCCGCGTACCGCAAATAATAATAATAATAATGATAATAATATTATTAATAGCAACAGTTATCGAGGCTCAGCTATGCCAGACTTTGTGCTGTATGAGTATCAGCTCAAGTAATTCTCACACACCCTGCGAGGGAAGTATTGTTCTTGTTCATTCGCTTCTTCACTCAGCACGTGTATTGAGTGCATGCTTTGTGCCAGGCTCTGTCCCCGGCACAGCGGATTCAGCGGCAAATCCACCAGGACTCCTGCCCTCGTCGGGCTGTGTGGATTCAAGCAAGTGAACAAATAAGTGACAAAGTTGAGAGGTGGTGACAAACTCCTGGGGCGGGGCGTGAATAAAGCAGAGGAGGGGCCAGAGCAGTGGCTCCACTGAAGAAGTGACATTGGAGCAAAGACCTGAAGAAGGCGAGGGAGGCAGCTGCGGAAGGGCCGGAAGGGAGGGGCCGCAGGGGGGGCGGGGGCGGAGTCTGAGATGGAAGGGCGTGTGCCCGGTGCGGCTGAGGCTGGCAAAAGCCGGCGAGGGCAGCGGGGAGTCAGGGAGGGGAAGGCAGTGCAGGAGGAAGGCAGAGTTAACAGCAGCTCACGTGGGGCTCCTGAGCCATCGGGAAGATTTTGAACTTCTCTCTGAATGAGATGGAGGCCACCAGACAGTTTGGGGCGGAAGAAACTAGAATTTAACTGCAGTTTCTAAAGGTCGCTCTGGCCACTATATTGAGAGTGGACAGCAGAGGGCGTAGTGGGTTGAAAGGCGGCTCCCAAGTTCACATCCAGCAGGAACCTGTGAATGTGACCTCATTAGGGACAAGAGTCGTTGCCGATGTAACGAAGTCCAGGGTCTCCAGATGAGCTCATCTCGGGTGAGACCCAATGACTTTATTTATTTATTTATTTATTTAAACATCTTTATTGGAGTATAATTGCTTTACAATGGTGTGTTAGCTTCTGCTGTATAACAGAGTGAATCAGCTATACGTATACATATATCCCCATATCTCTTCCCTCTTGCATCTCCCTCCTTCCCACCCTCCCTATCCCACCCCTCCAGGTGGTCACAAAGCACCGAGCTGCTCTCCCTGTGCTATGCGGCTGCTTCCCACTAGCTAGCTATTTTACATTTGGTAGTGTATATATGTCCATGCAACTCTCTCACTTCGTCCCAGCTTACCCTTCCCCCTCCCCGTGTCCTCAGGTCCATTCTCTAGGTCTGTGTCTTTATTCCTGTTCTGCCCCTAGGTTCTTCAGAACCTTTTTTATTTTTTTTAGATTCCATATATATGTGTTAGCATATGGTACTTGTTTTTCTCTTTCTGACTTACTTCACTCTGTATGACAGTCTCTAGGTCCATCCACCTCACTACAAATAACTCAATTTCGTTTCTTTTTATGGCTGAATAATATTCCATTGTATATATGTGTCACATCTTCTTTATCCATTCATCTGTCGATGGACATTTAGGTTGCTTCCATGTCCTGGCTATTGTAAATAGAGCTGCAATGAACATTTTGGTACATGACTCTTTTTGAATTATGGTTTTCTCAGGGTATATGCCCAGTAGTGGGATTGCTGGATCGTATGGTAGTTCTATATTTAGTTTTTTAAGGAACCTCCATACTGTTCTCCACAGTGGCTGTATCAATTTACATTCCCACCGACAGTGCAAGAGGGTTCCTTTTTCTTCACACCCTCTCCAGCATTCAGTGTTTGTAGATGTTTTGATGATGGCCATTCTGACCGGTGTGAGGTGATACCTCATGGTAGTTTTGATTTGCATTTCTCTAATATTAGTGACGTTGAGCATACTTTCATGTCTCTGTTGGCAATCCGTATATCTTCTTTGACTTTATAAGAGAAAGGGGGGGAAATACAGAGGAGAAGATGAGGTGAAAACAGAGATGGAGATCAGAGTAATGCTTCTACAAGCCAAGGACCACCAGGATGGACGGCAGCCCCCAGAAGCCAGGAGTGAGGGCTGGAATGGATTCTCCCCCAGAACCTCCAGAAGGACCAATCCTGCTGACACCCTGATTTTGGACTTCTGACCTCCAGAACTTGAGACAATAAATTCCTGTTGCTTTAAGCCACCAAAGCTTGCGGTAACTTCTCAGCTGGCCGAGAAGACAGTACAGGGACCCAGCTGGAAGCAGGAAGACCATGGGGTGGCTACTGCAATAACCCTGGACCTGGATGGAAGCAGCGGGGTGGTGAGAAGTGGTCAGGTCCCAGGTATATTTTGAAGGTAAAACAAGCAACCACTTTGATGAGAGTAGGAGAAAAAGAGAGGGGCAAGGTGACACTGAGATTTAGGGCCTGAGCCACAGGATGGATGAGTTGCCATCTGCCAAGATGGGAAAGATGGGGGAGGCAGAGTGGGCTGCGGTGGATACCAGGACTTGTCAAGGGGGAGATGCCTGCTGGACCCCAAGCAGAGATGCCACAAGCAGTGGTTTACAGTAGAGCAGAGTTCAGTGGGAGATCTGGGTGGGTGTCAATATGGTACCATTATTATGAAGGTTGGAACAGAGAGCAGACAGAGTGGGACCCAACTCAGCCAGGGTGTTTGAGAAAATCTCACAGGGGCTGAGCTGCAGCTAAGACGTGAAGGAATGCGGCTTCACCAGAGGACAGAGGCGATAGTCAACAAGTGTGTATCCAGCACCTGCCAGGTTCCAGGGCTCAGCAGGGAGCAAAGCCAGCAAGGATGCAGGAGTTCATATCCTTCCCAGCCACTGGAAGCATCCTCTGCTGGAGAAGAGTGACAGGTGGGGGGATGAGCAGGAGAGAATAGGGGGAGGCCAGAGAAAGAACGACTCAGAAAAGTGCCACCAGCATCCATCCCCCCCTCCTCTGACCCCAAATTGCTTGTCTTTTGTGAGTCACTTAATCCTCAGAACCCCATTTTCACATCCATGAAATGGAGGTCATAATGTGCAGCTCATGGTATTATCATAAGAACAATGTGTGTGGAGAAAATGGAGAGTTCCATAGAGCAAGTATTAAATAAACCATAACCCTGCCAACAATAAAGATGATGAAGATAATCACTCAGTCGGACTTCCACTGTGATCAAATCACTTTGTCTTCAAGACCCTAAATGCCACCAGCCTTGGCAAGTCGAGGAAACAAAGCTGATTTCCTTTCCGGGGCTGTCACACGATAAAATGTGATTCCAGGGGGCGGGACCTGTAGTCCTTCCTCCTTCCCTCCTTCCTTCCCTCCCTCCCTCCCTCCCTCCCTCCCTTCCTTCCTTCCTTCCTTCTTTCTTTCCTTTCTTTCTAAAGGAAAAACTTTGGGAAAGGAAGCACAACAGCTGGTGTGAAAACCTGGTTCTGTAAGCTCTGTCTCCTGCATGGCATTGTCTCCAGATGATGGCTGAGAAATGAAATCATTTCTCATTTAGAAAGTAATGAGGTTTCCCGGAGCTGGTTTGGCCCAGCAGTCCCATGTGTGAGGTCCCCAGCCAACGCTGCTGCTGAGTTCGCGTCCATGTTCAATTAAATGTCTGTGCAAGAACAGGACACCCGCTGGGAAAGCTGTAAGATCTCCTGCTGAAATTTGGTTTAGTATATATATATTTTTTTGGTATGTGCCTTGGTATTTTTTATTTTCTGATTTTCAGGACTGCTGTCTGGGGACATAAATATTGATTCTGAGTTATGTTCTACTTGGAAATGTCCCCACCTCCAGTCACATCTCACTCAGAAACAAACGTCTATGGGCCCCATAGAGCCTAGGGCTGCTGCAGGGGACAAGGTCTCTGCCCTCATGGAGACCACAGTCCAGTACAGGAGACAGACTAGTAGGAAATAAAGGGGATAATTACAGACCGAGTGTCACAAAGGACATGAGTGTGATGATGCAGAAAAACAGGGTGGGCAGTGACGGGGGTGCACTTCTATAGATGAGATCGTTGTTTTAATTTCCTAGAGCTGACATAACAAATTACTACAAACTAGGTGTCTTAATAGCAGGAGGAATTTATTCTCTCACGGTTCTGGAGGCCCTAAGTCCAAAATCAAGGTGTCAGCAGGACCGCGCTCCCTTCAGAGACTCCAGGGGAGAATCCTTCCTTGACTCTTCCAGCTTCTGGCAGTTGCCGGCAATCCTTGGCATTCCTTGGCTCGTGGCAGCATCCCTCCATCCACCTTCATCTTCCTATGACCTTCTTTTCTCTCCTCTGTGATTCTCCTTTTTTTTTACCAGGACACTTGTCACAGGATTTAGGTTAATCCACAATGATCTCATCTCGAGAGCCTTAACTCAATTACACCTGCGAAGTTACTTTTCCCAAATGAGGTCCCATTCACAGGTACCGAGGGTTAGGATGTGGACACATCTTTTGTGGCGGGGCGGTGATACCTTTCAATCCACTACAGTGTTTACAGTAGGAGCTCAAGACGTGAGAGCTAAGATTACCGTCTAGAGTTAATAATACTAATAATGTTGGAGATCAGGAAGATAACTAACATGCAGCCCTGTCCTCAAGGAAGCTATGTTCTGATGACAATAGACTCGAAAATTTACAAAAATTATAAAATTCCACTTCCTTACCAGGCATAATAGGACTGAATATCTCTGAGCATTTCTTGGAGTCTCCAAGTCATACTGACAAGGTTTGAAAATAAAGATAGTGACACCTTCCCCTTTGGGAAATGGTTCCTGAGACTTCCTTCTTTCGCCAGAGCTTCTGATGTTTCTGGAGAATAATACTTCTCTGCTCTCTTTAAGAGAAGGACTGTTACTTTGCTAACCACCCCGGGGCTTCCTGACCTCGCAAGCATTCTGCAAGGCTGCTTTTCCCATCGAGCTATTCTTTGAACAGTGCAATAATGAATCATTCACACAGTTATCCTTGGCGTGAACGACTTGGCATTTTTCTGGGTTTGCTTTTCCTTTGCAGCAAAGCACTTCTGAGTCGAAAAGATCTCTTGCACCTGATACGTATTTGCTCTTGATGGAAAAAAATGACCTGTCAACATTATTAGTGTTATTAATTCTACATGGTAATCTTAGTTCTCACGTGTTGAGTTCCTCCTGTAGGCAGTGGAGGATAGCAGAACTCTGAACCCAAGAAACAGGCTAGGAACTTTTCCCCTGGTCTGCCGTGACCTCCGGTCTTGGCACACTCACGTTATACTGGAATTACCCTCGGTGTAGCATCATTCTAAAAGAATAGAAACTGCCTGGGTTCAAATCCCAGATCAACCAGTTACCGTGCAAACTTCGGTAACTTACCTAACCTCTCTGTGCCTCGGTTTCCTCATTTGAAAAGTGAGGAGTATAATAACAGTATCTGCCTCGTGGGTCTGTTGTGAAGATTAAATGGGTTAAACACGTAAAGACCTCAGGACAGGGTTTGGCACACAGCACCTGTTCTGTAATCATTGACTGTTATTTTTATTGCCCTTCAACCACTCCGCTGAAAGTGGTCCCCACCTCCTTTTATTACATGCCCCTGTTTTATTTCCTTTGTTACACCTACTACTATTTGAAGCCATTTTATGTTAATTTATTCACTGGTCCGTGTGTTTATTATCTGTCTCCTGCACTAGACACTAAGCCTATGTGGCAAGGACCCCACCTGTCTCATCATGTTTTATCCCCAGCACTAAGCAAAGGCATTTGCAATGATTAGCTCCATTTTACAGATGAGAAGCCTGAGGTTCAGGGAGACAATATGACTTAGAGCAGAAGGAGGAGACAATAACTGACCTCCTGCTTTGGGTGATACCCTACGCTGGATGCTTTCCTTCTGTGATCTCATTTCATCTCAAAACAGCCCAGTTATTTTCTTAATTTATTATTTTATTGAAGTATAGTTGAATGACAATGTTGTGTTAACTACTGCTGCACAGCAGAGTGACTCAGTCATACATATATATACATTCTTTTTCCTATTCTTTTCCATCCACAGGATATTGAATCTAGTTCCCTGTGCTATACAGTAGGACCTTGCTGTTTATAAAACAGCCCATTTATGGAAGGAGGTGGCTGGCCAGAGGTCACACAGCTGGGAGGAAGGAGGGCCCTTATCTATGATGTGGCTGACCCCACCCCCCACATCCTGCTGGGAGAGGCACATGACTCAGCTCAGCCAATCAGCACATTCCTTCCCTTCGGCCACACTGACTGGCTCAGACCTGGGCACGTGATCCAATCTAGTCCAGTCAGAGACCTACCCGGAGGTTTTGCGGAATGACTGGGCAACAGGCTCCTTCTGCTTAGGCTGCTGATTCTGGAGAGGATTTAGTTGAAAGCAGAACCCAAACAGAAGCAAAGCCCAGAGAGGAGAAAAAGAAATTGAGTTTAGCTCTGGATCCCAGGGGGCTTGAGCTTTTCAGTTTCGTGGACCAGGAATTCCTTTTCTGTTTCAACTAGTATGATTTGAGTTTCCGTCACTTACCATCAAAAGACTCCTGGCTGATACAGCGAGCCCGGTTGGTTCTAGACTGTGGCTCTTTTATGTAAACTGTGCTGAATTTGAAGACCCCCCCCCCCCGCCACCAAAACAAATTCCAGTCCCTAGCCAGGGAACAAAACCCATGACATCCCCAGAGCTAATCAGGAAGATAAAACATCCAAGCAAGGTGGATTTTTATTGGGTACTGAAGTAGGCTACCTGCTTGGATTTTCTTGGAGGGAAAACCAATGGTTCTTCCCATACACCCCCGCGGGGATTTGTCTAGGAGGCTGACTCACAGAACACGCTGCTTGTCACCTGGCCTCTCTCCTCTATGGGCTCTGCATAAAGGGAATGAAACGTCTTCATATAATAAAAGAACTTGGACAACATTCAAAACTCTTTCTGGGGATAAAGAGATTCTGTGAAAAAGCTCTCTGTGGGGGTGATTTGCAGTGAGCACGAGGTCTGACGCGCAGCCTCCTCTCTGTGATGATACAATGGTAGTAAGAGCAGCTAACACTTACGGCAGACTTAAAGGAGCCAGACACTGCCTGAGGCTCTTTAAATATACTCTCCCACTTCATCCTTGAATTAGCCTTATGAGGAGACATGACAGTTATCTTCATTTTGCCCATGGGGGAGCTGAGGCTCGGAGAGGTAAGAAATTTGCCCAAAGCCACGTGCCTAGTTGGTGGTGAAGCAGGGCGTTAGACCTAGGGCCAAAGGAACAGATGAACAGACTGTGGATGTGAGTTTTGCCTGTTTCTCAAAACCCTGGACAACACACGGTTGGTTCATTATCAAGTTTCAGGAAGAGGCCAGACCAGTGGTGACTGTGGTTAGCCATCCAGTTTACTCACTGATGTGATAAGCAGGCTGAATGCCAGCACCCAGCCCAGCAAAGGGCCATAGATGTGACTGCATCTAAAGGAGGCTGGGGGGACTTCCCTGGTGGTGCAGTGGTTAAGAATCTGCCTGCCAATGCAGGGACACGGGTTAGAGCCCTGGTCCAGGAAGATCCCACATGCCGCGGAGCAACCAAGCCCGTGCGCCACAACTACTGAGCCCGCATGCCACAACTGCTGAGCCCGCACGCCACACCTACTGAAGCCCTCGTGCCTAGAGCCCATGCTCCACAACCAGAGAAGCCACCGCAATGAGAAGCCCACGCACCGCAGCAAAGAGTAGCCCCCGCTCGCCACAACTAGAGAAAGCCCGTGCGCAGCAACGAAGACCCGACACGGCCAAAAATAAATAAAATAATAATAAATAAAAAATAAATAAAATAAGCTGCACAGGAAAAATTTTTAAGTCCAAAGAGACACCAACTTTGTTTTAAGGCTGCAGTAGCTTGATACACCATCTCCTTGCTACCTTCTCCAGCCTTCTCTGTGGACCACAGCACTACATTCAGAAGCCTGTTAGCCAACACAGGAGTTTTTGAACAGGAATTCTTTATTACTCTTGATATGCTCTGAGGACACCCAAAGTTCCTCCTAGCACAGCTTGGGGCTGAGGACAGAGTTCGTGAGACCACTTCCTTTCCTCCACCCCCCTCATATTCCAAGCATCTAGGGGATATCTCCTTCAATGGAACTTCATTCAGTGGTGTGCTGGAGCTGGATTGTATCACAGAGTCAGCTGTTAAGTTTTCAGCAGTATGAGGAGCCAGCTGACATCATGGTGACAGCCTGAAACTGACCACAGTGGGAATATTTACACCACAGAGATTGGCAAATGCCACAAATCAAGACTCTCCCCTCCCGCAGACAGCCAATTGTTAAATATCTTCCAGCCCACCACTGGACTTTAGAGAAAGAGTCTGGTTCATTCATATACTCATTCAGTCATTCAACAAATTTGGATTGAGTTCTACCTCTAAATAATAGAGTTTGCATTCACTCTCATGCCTGCTCAGCAAACCTTGGCTCATGGGCTACTCTATACCAGGCTCTGTGCTAAACACAGGGAATCCAGCAGTGGCAAGAAAGACGTGGTCCCTGCCCTCATGGAGCTCAGGGTCGAAAAAAATGCCACACAACCTGTAGCACGAGTAGGAGCTGACCAAGTCAAGCTGGAAGGATGGGAGCAGGGAGACTCCAATTGGAGGCAATGGCATGTGCAAAGTTCCTGTGGCAGGAGGAAACTTAGCACCCCTCCAGGAACTGGACCAAGGCCAGCATAGCCGGAGAGGAAAGAGCAAAGGGGAGAGTGGAGTTGGAGAGGGACCCTGGCAGCCCTTGTGGGCCATGCTAGGGACTAGTCTTTATTCTAAGAGTCACATCCCCAAGCCTCACTCAGTAAGTCTATCAAAAGCTGCACATACTTTTCAAGGTCTATGGAACTCAGTCCTCATTTCCTCATCATGTCCTTTCTGTGGTACCTCACTGGGCCTCAGTTTCCTCTTTGGAAAAATAAAGATTAAGACAGAGATGACAAAGAACTTCATAGGGAGGCTGTGGAGATGAAATGAGGACACAGATGGAGAGCGTTCAGCTCCATGTCTGGCCAGCTGCGAGCCTCAGTGAATCGAACTATGACTTTGACTTCCCTCCTTCCTCCACTGTTTATTCAGCCCGTTTGCTTTCTCAAATTCTATCCTCCCACCTTTCCAGAGTTCCAATCACCGTGCCAGGCACTGGGAAATCAGCCAGGAACAACAGACACATGGTCCCTGGCGACAGGGAGCCGTCCTCTGCCTCCTGGTTGCCTCTCTTGAATCATTCAACAAATATTTACTGCATCCCTGCTACTGCCAAGCGCTTGTTCTCAACACCGAGGATGCAGAGAAGGCTGACAAGGGGTTGTGACAGTCAGCTCCCCGGGCTGGTTTAGGTGTCTCTTCGGGCTCCCAGCCACCCTCCCTCGTGCTGCTTGTCACTCTGAAATGTAACTGCGCACTTCCACCTCGGTCTCACCAGCTAGTCTGTGCGCCGCCTGAGCGCCTGGCCTGGGCCTTCGGCAGCAGCACGGTGCCTGGCGCACAGAAAGCCTTCAGCCAACGTTTGTTGAATGAATCCTCAACCACACGTTACGGGTGGAGCAAGTGGACCCTGGTTCCTGCTCCTACCCGCGTTCCCCTCTCCCGCCGGTGCCAGAGGCCGCCCCGACCGCCCTCTCCATCGCAGCGCCAACGCCCCCCACCCCACCTCGCCTGCTGTTTGGACAAAAGCTCCCAAACTGGTGTCCAGCCCCGGGTCCTCCCCCATCCCACACTCCCCGGACTCACTGAGAAGTTGTCGGCTCGAGTCGCTGAAGGTCACGTTCTCCTGCCAGAAGGGGTTCATCAGCGGCGCGCACGGCCTCTGGACTGGATGGGGCAGAGGACTCGGTGGGCGGGGGCCCCGGGGTTCGGACCCCGGACCGAGGCTTCGCCCCGGCGCCTCTCGGAACTGCGAAGGCAGCCCCAGAAGCCCTGCCCACCTGCCCTTCCGACCCCAGATACCGCTTTTCGCGCCCCGGGGCTTGGGGGGCGGATGCGCTCCAAGCAACAAGTCCCGGGCGAGCCCGGCGCCGCGCAGGGGCGGCGGTGGCGGCCACCGCCCCGGGTACCCGGGTACATCCTTACCCCGGCAGGTCCGCCAGAGGCCGGAGTGCGAGCTCAGAGGTTCGAGCTGGCTGCGGTTGGAGGCCCCTGCCGGGTCCCGCGCCCCCGGGCCGCTCCGCTGCAGCCGCTCTGTGTCAATGATGTACCAGAAGTCCGTGCCGATGGCGGCCGCCAGAAGCACAAAGCTGAGCGCCCCGCTCAGCGCCGCCGTGCCGGCCAGCGCTCCCAGGTGCACCCGCATCGCCGAGCCGGGACTCCACGCGCCGCCCGCAGCCCCCCGCGCTGCCTCCCGCGTCCCTGAGCTCGGAGCCGGAGAGCCGGCCTCCGGACCTCGATCCCTCCCTCCGACCCTGGCTCCGCCCCTCAGCCCCTCACCTGCGCCCTGGGACCTGCCCCGGCTCCTCCCTCAAACCCCATACCAGCCAAACCCCACCTCAGTCAACACTCCCAGCCCTAGCGCAGCCCCTCACCCCCACTCCTCACTTTCCCCCGACCCTTCTCCCTCCTACCCCCTCCCGCGCTCTCCACGAACCCCCAGCCGTTCCCCACTACGCCCTGCCTCTGCCTTTCCTCCCCAAGCCCGGCTCCTCTCCTCGCACCACCGACTCAACTTCCCACTTCCCGCCCGGTGCGCCAGGAGTCTTCCCTCTGCCGCCCTTCCCACCGCTCCCTCCTCTGCTCACGGCGCCCAGGTGACCTGCACTGTGAGAAGGGCTGGGTGGGGTGGGGGAGGGAGGGCGGCCTTCCCGAAACTGGGGGAGCAAGAAGGACGGGCAACGGCTGTCGGGTTTGCAGGTAATCTTCAATAGCCTCTCGCTCCAGCTTCAACCACCCTTCCTCCAAAATCCACCTTCAGTTGATTTTTCTAGGCTGGCTACAGAGGAAAAAGACAGATCAGGTTTTTTTTTTTATAAAAGCTCTTTAACAGATTACCAGCAAGGTCCTACTGTATAGTACAGGGAACTCTGCTCAATATTCTGTAATAACCTAAATGGGGAAAGAATTTGAAAAAGAATAGACACATGTATATGTATAATCGAATCACTTTGCTGTGCACCTGAAACTAACACAACATTGTAAATCAACTATTGCCCAATATAAAATTTTTAAAAAAAATTTTAAGTTCTTTAAAGCAATGGGCCACGTCTTCTGAGTCCATCATCTCTACCACCAAAGTCTTCATCACCATCACTGCCACCACCAGCACCACCACCAGCATCACCACTACCAGCACCACCATCACCACCACCACCAGCACCACCAGCACCACCACCATCATCACCATCACCATTCTTTTCTTCTATCATCACCATCCTCTTCTTTATCATCACCATCACCCTTATCAATTCCATCACCTTTTTCACCACCATGAAACCTTTCATTATTTCAAGAAAGATTCTTGAGTGCCTACGATGTGGCAGACACTACAGTTTATATTAAAAATATAGCCATAAACAATCCAAACACAGCCCCTACCCTTAAGAAGTGTGTGGTGTAGGCTTCCCAGCTTTTTCAAAGCCAGGAATGCAGAGGAAAAAAATCATACTTGCATGGCACACAGGGATAAATAGAAGAAGCTTCTAGAAGCTGGAGATGACCAGCCTCAGGGGCTGCAACTACCAAAGGCCCCTGGAGGCTGCCCTTTATGGCTGAGAGACCAAAATCTTGGCGCTCCTGTGACACGTTCTTAAGGAAATATTGTGCCAACTCCCAAAATTTGATGAATTGGGGAGAGAATCCTTCAACAAAGCTTGCTTTGAACAGGGTACTCTGAGAGAAAGTAAAAGAGGGGAGGTCTCACTGGGATTCGGAATCCAGGAAGTGACATGGAGGATGAGACACAAAGAATATAAAGGCATTTCACGCCTAGGGGATGGCTTATACAAAGGGTTTGGTACATTTTAGAGAAACTCCAAGAGTAATCAGGCTGGAACATAGTGAGAGAGGAGTAAGTAGAGGGAAATGAGACTGGAGGAATAGGTTGGAGCCAGGCCATGCATGTCCTGGGGTCACAATAAAGAGTTTGGTTTCTAGTCTAGGCTTCTGACCAGTTTTGAGAAGAGTAGTGAAATGCTGTAATTTACATTTTAAAAATCTCACTCTCCGTATCGGCTTTAGTGTGGAACAGAGGCTGTAAGGAAACAGGAAAGGAAGTGAGGAAGCCAGTTAGGAGCAACATAGAAGTAGAAGCAGCAAGAGATGCTTGGATGCCTAGGCTACGGTGGTGGCAGCAGTGAGGAGGGAGGGAAGTAAATAGATTTTTTTTTTAATTGAGAGGGGTAGAATTGATAGGACTTGGGGATAGACTAAGGCTGAGAACCATTCTTTTCCTTGTTACTTTGTTCTCTCTTACCACCACCATCTTAATCTTCATCATTGGCATCCTCACCTCCATTAGCAGCAGCAGCAACACACTGAACAGAGCCATCATCAGCAAGAACACATCCTCCCCTTGATTTTACACACATTCTACTGCATCACCCCTTCAACCACCGTCTTGATTAAGATAGATCTCTCCCATTACCATCCCCACTGATGGTTTTGCCTTCAACTCCATCACCTTATTACTGTTATCTTCCATTGCATCATCATCAACCAGTCCTCCACTGTTCCATCTACATTAGGGAGCCTACATGAAGGTAAAATTCAATAAGCCTGGTCCCAGGACCCCTAATAATGTCTTTAAGGTTTAATCTCTTCTCTCTCCCTTTCTCTCCATCTCTCAAGTGTTTTTCCTCTCTTGGCCTCATTCTTATTCAGACTCTCATTTGTTGGACCCCAGGAGCTACCTTTCACTGCTTAGCAACCCCAACAAAAAGAACAAATCTCTTTCTCAGTGGTGCAAGTCACATTTCCAGAATCGAAGCCCATATCCCCATCTCTGAACCAATCTCTATGAGTGATAGGGATAGAAAGCTCTGATTGGCCAAGCCTGGATCGCCTGCCTGCTCCTGGAACCAAGGCAGGGTGAATTGGTCCCATCCTAACCATTTGAGTTTAAGCAGTGTCAAGGCTGCCAGATGTACCAAATAAAAGCACAGTGTGCCTGGTTAAATTTGAATTTCAAATAAATAATACGATTTTAGTATAAATATGTTCCATGCAATATTTGGGATACACTTATACTTTTTAAATTGTTATTGTTGTTGTTTAATCTGAAGTTCAATTTTAACTGAGTGTCCTGTCTTTTATGTGGCAAACATAGCTGGCTCCCCAAAGCAAAACCAAGGTGCTATGACCAGAACCAAGAGAAGGGGTGATGGCAGGGTGGATGGTGGCCCTCCACCCAGCACATGCATTTTCCTTCACTAGGTCCCACGTCTCTCGTCTGCATAAGGAGAACTTCTTCCTGGCCCCTTTGTAAAGACAACCTTGTAAGCTTTGATCATTCTACTTTTCCTGAGGATTTTGATATAATGTACCTGAATCGTGCTCGGTCACTCTAAAAAGCACAGAGAGTAATGTTTTTCAATGAATCTGGGGAGGGATGGAGCACATCAAATATCGGATGCTATCATTACTCAGCCAGTCAACTGAAGAGGCAGGATAAAACCTGAAGGCTCCTGAGGCAGAATGCAAAGGAAGCACAGCATTTAGGATTCAAGCCACACCAGGCGCCATGCTGGGTACCGGACTGGTGGAGAAAGGGCATTGAACAGGGATTCCAGAGGCTGGTTTTGAGTCTTAAATCAGCATCTTACAGGCTGTGTGAGCCCAGAGAAATTGCCTGTCTTCTCTGAGCCTCAGTTTTCTCAGCTGTAAAATGGGGGCACTCATACGTACCAAACTCAGAAGGGCACCATGAGGGTGTAATGATGGTGGGTATAAGTACTTTGTGACCTATGCAGAGTCATACCAACATAATTATTAGCATATGTGGAAACGCTTTGAGAAGAGGGGAGGAGTGCATTTCAAACATGCAAAGAAGAAATATTTTAAAAAAGAGGAGGGCATCAGCACCTGCGCTGCCTCATACTGAGAAGCAGGAATTTGCTTTTCAGCACCACGGACAGCAATCTGCTGGCAGCCGGGAAGCAGAGGGAGCCAGAATTTGGGGCATCCATGGAGCCAAACGAATATTGACTGAGCACATCCTGGGGCCAGGCACACTAGAGAATACAAAGATGTATGTGGTCTTGACGTCCAAATAACTTAATCTCTTCAAGTCATCAACATTCCTAGACTGATACAGCTGGGGCAAGGCTTCTGATACTTGAAAAGTGGGGAGAATCAAAGGGAACATGTTTTCTTTTCCAACAATTGCTGAATATCTGCTGTGCGTTCACATATGCCATCTAATTTTCTCACTAGACTACCACCCTCAAAGAGAACAGTTACTGCAATGTCCTATGCATTGTTACATCCCAAGTGCCCAGCACGGCGCCTGGCATATGGCAGATACTCAGTAGTTTTTGAATGGATGTGTGAAGGGATTCTTATAAAATCCTATTTTACTCTTTAAAAAATATTTAAAAAGAGGAAGGCAGAAGGAAGGGAGGATGTAGGGATACCGGGAAGAAAGGTTACTTTTCATTATGAAGCATTGAGTATCATGGGAAAGCCGACATTTTTTTAATCAGTGAGATCTGGATTTGTGCAACCCTGCAGCCCTGAGGCCCTGCTTGCCTCGCCAGCCTCACAAACCCAGGCTTCAAACACGTGAAGTTTGTTCCTGCCTCTGAGCATCCGCACATGCTGTTCCCTTTAACTGAAATACTCTTATCCCCACCTTTTTTTTCCTTTTTGTTTCTTTCTATTTTCGGGGGGGGGGCTCAACTTAAAAATTAGTTCTTTGGAAAGGGCTTAGCCAACCCCCGATTTAGGTTGAAAGCTCTTAGGATACGATGATTTATGATGATTCAGGTGTGGTTAAGGTCCATTGTATCTCCTTAGGCTCTCAACTGCTCAGCGGCACGCCTACAACATTTACCACACACACCTGTGACTCTCCACATATGGACTTTTCTCCCCAAGTGAGAAGGCTGGAATTACTGGAGAGTGAAGGCCCCCAGGAACACCGAGCACTGATGAAGTTGGAGGATAAATAGCCCTAGCTACCTCACCCCTTTGGGGAGGGAAAGGCTCTGAAGCCTGTTCTACTCTGTCCCCCAGAGTTTCCAAGGGGGAGTGAACCCCAGCTGCCCACTGCAATGATGTCTTCAATTGATTTCCTTTCTTCTTCATCTTAATTCCCCACTCTTGTACCAGTGTGTCCTAGGATCACCCCCCAAATACAATTACTGGCTGTCAAATCCTTATATCAGAGTCTACTTCGAAAGAAACCCAACCTAAAACATATGCTATCCTAGCACTGAGACTCTCCCCATAGTAATTAATGATTATCGAGTGACGAAGTCATTTGCTACCTGTCCGTCTACTCCTTTGGACATTCAAGCAGGATGGTAGTTACTAGAGGATGGTTCATCCAACACCATTCTGATCCACCTCCCCCTTCTTATTTCTAGGTACCTTCCAGCCAGTGGTGGCCACGTAACATAATTCTGACCAATGAAGTAGAAGCAAGAGTCTGTTGGGAAGGGCTCCCCCAATTTAAAAAAGGCCAGGCCCTGGGAGGAGAAGGCTTTTGGTCCACTTGTAATACAGACGTGATGTCTGGAGTTACAACAGCCATCTTACAACCATGAGTTTAACCCTCCTGGTGGGAGGCAAAAACAAAAAGAGTCTGAGTCTCTGATAGCATCGTTGAACAGCTGCCCCATCCTTGAATTGCCTACCTCAGAAATTCTTGTTATAAGATAAAAATAAGCCCCTATCAGTTTAAGCCACCATCTTAGGGTTGTCTGTGTTTGCAACTGAATGCCTTATGAACTGCGGCAGACACAGAATATGTTGGTCCTACCCCATGCATATCATTGGCCTTTAGGTTAGTACATGATACACAGTAGACGTGTAATGAAGATTTGTTGATTCAATAAATGAAAAGCCTTCCCAAAAGTCTCTTCTTGCAAGCACAGAGCTTATTTTGTGTGGCAAACTTGTAAGGAACCAACTCAAGGCTTTAGACATATAGCCAGGATATCGGTTCAGTTATTAAGATCGCCACACTAGAGACAAATGGCCTCTGTTTATTAAATCTCATGAGGTCATGATGTTCTGCTGGCCAGTTGGACTCCATGGACTTGACCCCTGCATAACTGTTTAAGTGCAAAGCCTCCATCTGTCCATTAGAAACTTCTAGAAGGACTGGCTGCCACTCTTCATATCCTATATGATGTAATCAGCTTAGAATGAAAAGGGATCAGTAACTCACTGGTCTAATTTTCCCATTGTACACCTGGCGTGATGCCAGGATGAAGTCTGAGTTGCCCTTTTTTCATTTCAGGGAGTCTCTTCCCAAATTGGAATAAAAATCCCTCAGCCAGAGAGAAGCCGCTTCCAGGAGCAATGTGGTAGGGAAAGAGCTAGGACCATGAGCCAGTGTTCCTGGATTCCAGCACCACTAGCCTGCTGAGAGATCTGAACTGATTGCTTCCCTTCTCTGAGCCTCAGTTTTCTCATCGGTAAAAAGGGCTCGTAGAAGTCCTCTTCTGGGAATCTATTCCTGCCACAGTTTACATGCTGCATAGTTGCAATGTGGCAGGCATCATAGATTTCTTTTTTTTTTAATAGATTTCTTTTCTGAATCTTCACATCAATCCTATGAAAGAAATATGCTCTTCCCCTGACCCAGTCTTATAATGGGTACAATTGGTATACAAAAAAACTGCACCAAATTAATGTATACAATTCAGTGAGTTTAGACATATGTACACACTTGTGTCACCATGACCACAGTCAAGGTAATAAACATGTTCTTCACCTCCAAAAATTTCCTTGTGTCCCTCTGTTGTTTTGTTGTCGCTATTGTTTTGTTTTTATTTTTCAGTAAGAACACTTAGCCTGAGATCTACCCTCTTAACAAATGGTAATCTCACCCGGCAGCACACTGACAGGTACACCCCACAGGCGCACCCTGAAATAAGGCTTAATCTGGGCGCCTCGTGGCCAGTCAAGTTGATGCATAAAATTAACCATCACAGGGAATTCCCGTGCGGTCCAGTAGTTAGGACTCCACGCTCTCACTGCCAAGGGCCCAGGTTCAATCCCTGGTCGGGGAACTAAGATCCTGCATGCCCTGTGGCGTGGCCGAAAAGAAAGAAAAAAGAATTAACCATCACAGAGGGGATGAGGAATAACTGTAAATAGCCATGAGGTTGCTTTTGGGGGTGAAACAAATGTTCTAAAACTAGAATATGGTGATGGTTGCACAACTCTGTAGATATACTAAAAACTATTTTGTATATATAAATATATATACACTATAGATAGATAGATAGATAGATATGCAAATATAGATATGCAAATTTATAGAAGCCTAGGCCAGACTTGCCCAGGCCTGAACAAAAGGAACAGAAAGGGAAGAGTTCAGGAGCAACGAGAATGGTGATGCAATGACGGTGGAGGTGACAAGGACGATAGTAACCACAACGGCACCGCTTACTGAAAGTGGACGTCTGCTCTGTGTCAGACACTGTGGCATCCATGATATCACTTCATGAACACGGCGATCCTGGGAGGTAGTTCTGGTTGAGAGGCTGGGGGTCTATGACCAGCACACAGCTCTGGAGGCAGGCTACCCAGGATCAAACCACACCTGCAGCCCTTCCTAGCCTGGGACTACGAGCAAGGTCCAGAGCCTCCCTAAGCCTCAGTTTCTCCATCTGTAGAGAAGACATAAGATGATCCTGACCTTGGGATTACAAGGACACGACCTGGAATCAAGCACGTGAAGCCCTGAGCAGAGTCCCCGGAAACCCCTAGAAAACAGCCAGTGTAAATGTTAGCTCTGGCTACTAGCGTGGGTCCCTGTTGTACAAAACATGACACAGTCATTCAGAGTTTGACCCAGCAAGGTCAGATATCTAATAAGGCACAGACGTGGCTTTCAAATCCAGGCCAGACTCCCAACTCTGGGCTGTTGCCACTACCTGGGTATGAATCTGAACAATTAGGCCTGACACCTTCACCTACCGCAGTGCTGCAGACAGCAGACAGCCTGCCCCAGCCCTCCCCCTGAAAGCATTTGCAGCTCCCAAGGAGACAGCATCTCTCCAGATTGTTAGTGCCAGAATTGCCACATCAGTGCCCAGCGTCAGCCTGCAGCCAGCTCCCTGCAGCCCTCCCAGGCTGGGGTAAGCAAAGGTCAGACTAGAAATTTGCTAACAGAGATTCTGGACATCACAAGGGGTAGGTCTGGAACCAGCCAGATCTCCGAGGTCATGTTCTCTTAAAATTGCCTGCTGCTGGGGCCATTGCCACTCCCTTCCCCACCAGGACCTGCAACCATGAGAGACAGATTTCGTCCTTCTCAATACAGTGGCTCAGCGGGGTCTGGGGGAGAGGCGGAGGCACTAGAACCATAGAGCTGGAAGAAACCACAGAATCAGCCCAATCATCTTACAGAGGAGGAAAGCGGGACCCAGGAAGGAAAGAGCACAGTTCTGCAAGCCCTCATGGAAGACAAGAAGAGGGGCATCTCTGTTCAGCTTCGAAAGCTCTCGTTTATTGAGCAGCTACTGTGTGCCAGGCACAAAGGATACAATAGGAATAAGACAAGGTCCCCTTCCTCCTCTGAGGACCTCACAGTGTCCCAGGAGACACAGAACAGGAAAGGAATACACTCAACACGACGTAGTACATGCAGTCACAGAAGAAGGTCGAAACCATATTCTTTGAGGACAGCTACCATTTGTGAAGGTCTGACTTAAAAGCCCTTCCCGTAGCAGGATGTTCAGACAGCCCCCCACTCCCTCCTCCAGCCAATCACTCTCCCCCATACCTGGTCACGTTCCTGAGATTTCATCTACACTGCAACCCTGCATGAGTTTCCTGTGGCCGCTATTCCAAATTATCACAAATTGAGTGGCTTAAGACAACACAAGTTCATTCTCTTTCAGTTCTGGGGATCAGAAGTCTGAAATTAGTTTCCTCGGGCTAAAGTCAAGGTGTGGGCAGGGCTGTGCTGAATCTACAGGCCGCCTGCATTCCTTGGCTTGTAGCCGCTCCCTCCATCTTCAAAGCCAGCTGCATAGCATCTTCCCTCCTCTCGGACCTCTGCTCCCTCTGCTTTTGCCCTTATACCTTCTCTCTCTGACCCTTTTGGCTCTCTCTTATAAGGACACTGTGATCCCCTTGAGCACACTCAGGCAATCCATGAAAATCTCCCCATCTTGAGATCCTTAATTTAATCACATCTGCAAAGTCCCCTTTGCCATGGAGAGTACTACAGTCACGGGTTTCAGAGATTAGGACCCGGACACCTTTTGGGGGGCCATGATTCTTCCCAGCACAAACCCCAAAAGGTAGGGACTCACTATCACCCCCACATCAGAGATCAGGAAACCAGGACTTAGAGAGGTGGAGTAACTTACCCAAAGTCACAAAAGGGAAAGAGATTTGAAGTGGGTTTACCTGATTCCTAAGAGCATGGTCTGGTCTCTACTCTGCTACAAAAGACGGAAGGTTGAGGTCTAGAGCCAGCGAAAGAAGACTTCCCGAAAGAGGCTTCCCAAGCCAAACTGCCTTTGCAACTGGGGCATAAATAGGGCATTTGGGGCATTCTGGGGTTGAACTGCAGGACACCTGGCTACACTTTCCACCCCGCTCCCCAGACCAACATCAACACAAGCAACATGGGGGAAAGAAACCAGGTAGCTGATGTCTCCAAACAAGCCAGGCCACTTGCCCCTGTAGTTCCATATCATCGAGACAGAAATGGTAGCTTGGCTGGAAGCTTCAGCAATTCAGTCGTTTACCTCCAGTCCCCAACTCATCTGAATCTCTGAAACCTCTACAAGCATCTTTCTCCCACCTGAAAAATGGGCATAATTGATGCCTATTAAAGTAAGCATATTCAGGGGAATTCCCTAGTGGTCCAGTGGTTAGGACTCCGTGCTTCCACTGCAGAGGGCACAGGTTCGATCCCTGGTCGGGGAGCTAAGAGCCCACAAGCCGCGCAGCGTGGCCAACAAATAAATAAATAAGTAAAGTAAGTAAGTAAGCACATTCGCTACCCTCCCTACCTCCTTCCATTCATCTCCCTGGCCCTGGAATTTTGTTCAGAGACATCTTTCCAATGTTAAGAAGTCTCTCTTTTCTACAACAGCTGAGGGAAATAAGGCATCTAGACACAGGACAGACAAGCCTGGCCTTATCCAACCTCAGCCATTACTTCAAGTCTGAATAGAATCCCACAGAGAATGTACCATCAGAGACTCTTGGGATGGGATGGGCCAGGAAGGAGTGGAAATGTTCAATATAAAAATACTATGTAACTTTTTTTTATTCTTGGGGAAAAGGAAAAAAAATAAAGTTGTTTATTATGCAGAGAAACCTCTGTTAACCTGTCACGTGCGTTTCTTTCTAATCTTTTTTCTATGAATAAAAATCATGATAGTAGCATTTCTTTCTTTCTCAGGGTGCGGGGCCCTGCTCTGAGTGTTTTACTTGCATCGCCCCGGTCCTCATGGCAATTCTACAAGGTTATAGAATTACAATTCTACAAGGTTAGAATTGCTCCACGTGGCATGCGGGATCTTAGTTCTCTGACCAGTGATCGAGCCCGTGCCCCCTGCTCTGGGAGCACAGAGTCTTAACTACTGGACCACCAGGGAAGTCCCTATGGCAGGTGCTTTGCATGTGTTACTTCACTTAAGTCTCCCAACAATGCTATTCTTATCATATTATACCCATTTTACACACCAGCAAATGAAGTCTCCAGGAGATGAAGTGACTCACCAGAAATGAATCAGGCAATGCTCGTAAAATTCTTACTACCACGTCTTGCACAAGGCCAGTCCTCAATAAATCTTACGGTGTTTGTACTCATTCAGTTTCAAGTTTCAGAAACCTAACTCAACACAGTCTAAGCTAAAAAGAGCTCACAGAACTGGGGAGTTCTGGGTGGCTGGCTCCAGGCATGGCTGTATCCCAGAGCTGGAAGGATATCTGTTGGCAGGACTCTGTCTTTACCAATCTATTAGCTCTGTTTGCTTCTGTTTTTCAGGCTCTATCCACATGACAGACCTATTTCTTCCCGGCCTAGCAAGCCTGGGAGAACACAAGCATCCCTCTCCCGATATCCACAGGCTAACCTGGAAGGATATGATTGGCCCAGTTTGGGTCACATACCCCTTGCTAGAATTACATCACCAGGAGGTTGGGGCTCTATGATTGGCCATCCTGGATCACATGACCAGCTTCCAGGGGCAGGAGTGTCATGATTGACAGCCCCACCCAGAACCTAGGTCAGTAGAGTGATTCAAGAAGGAGTGCTGCGAGCAGAATGGGCGGGGCACCTTGATGGACAGCACCGCTAAGTCTGCGCAATGCAGGGGATGGTTCCCCTAAGAAAATTTAGGGTACCATTGCCTGAAGAAGGAGAAGGGGTGCTGGGGAGCCTCAAACCCCAGGTGTCCACCGTAGAGTCCCTTCTGATTCCTGGTGTACCAGCCGCACCAGGCTGCTGGTGGTTTTGCAAGGACAACGCTCTCCCTCCGAGTCTTTGCACCCAGAGCGCCCTCCCTTGTGACTTGGCCGTTGATTAGTTCCTACACATCTTTCAGGCTCTCCATCTTTTGGAGTCTTCCCCATCCCCTTGCCAGGCTGAATCAAGGGAACTTTGTGTTCCCGCAGGGGGGCCTGGGCTTCCTTCTATCAGCTCCTAGAGGTGGTGGCGCTGTGGTCTCCTCGCCTCTCCAGCCCCTCTCCAGCTTCTGGCCCTGGTGCCAGCTCAATAAATAGCGATTTTTGGTCTGACTTTGGATATTCTTCCTGTTCTGTGGGGGAATTTTAGCTGCAGGAGTAAAGGGCAGCTTTTGTGCAAAAAAACAAAAATTTCTATTTCTTCTCTCCCAGTTGGGGAAATGTGTTGCTGTCAGAGCAGTGCCGAGCTCTGCGGGGAAGGAGAGAGCAAGATAGCTTAGGGGTGTGGTTCATGGAAGGTGTGCTGGCAGGAAGGCAAACAAGAGGTGCTTCATGTTCTCTGGGATAAAGCTGGAATGCTGGGGCAGGGGCACACAAGGGCTGAGGGACCTGGAATGGGATACAGGAAGCAACAGCCATCCCCAGGGGAGGCAGTGCCATGTGCGCACAAAGGCCTGGGCTTGGAGTCTTGGATTCAAGTCCTCTTTTGTTAATGAGCTATGTGAATTTGGGCAAGTTATCAATGTCTCAGAGCCTCAGTTTCTTTCATCTATAAAATGGAGATAATAGTGCCCACCTGACAGACTTGTTTTAGGGTTTAAAGGGAACAGCCCAGCTTGGTCCCTGGTTTATAGTATTTGCTCAATAAACACACATGCTTCTCTTTAGTTCCTGAACAGTTCTCATAGAACCACGGTCCCAGGCCAAATACAGCCTGGCTTTTGTGAGTAAAGTTTATTAGCAAACAGCCAGGCCAACTCATTTACAGTTGTTTATGGCCTCTTTCATGCTACAACGGTAGAGCCGTTGTGTCAGAGATAATATCAGTTGTCAGTTGTGTCAGAGATAATATCAGTTGTCAGTTGTGTCAGAGATAATATGGCCAGGAATGCCTTAACTATTCACTATTATGGCACCACACAGGGTTAGTTGGTAACCCTTTGTGTATATATAAGATTATATCTTATATACAGAGTCTCATTCTCTCTAGACTGTCACTGTGTCACCGTAGACTAGGGGACCCAAACTCAAATGATTCCAGGGGTCTCACCAGTCATGCCAACATGCAGTTTGCTAATGTAAACATTTTTGTGGATGAATAAGCTATCTTCCATTTTTCTTGAAACACAAGTTCTTCTACGTCTTCGTTGTGTGTTTGTTTTCCATGTTTGATTGAGACAGGGCACTGAGAAATTTATTCATTCAATAAATGTTTATCAAGCGCGTGATATGTGCCAGGCAGTCTTCTGTAAGCTGAGAATAAAGCGGTGAACAAAAGAGACACCCACCCGGTCCTGCCCTCACAGAACTTCTGTTCTAGTGGGAGGGAGAGAAAATGTGTCAATTAACTTGCAATATTGGGGGGTGATAACTGCCCTTATGAGAGGCAAGGCATGGCAGCAGGATGGAGAGAGAGGTGGGGGCCATACTAAATCGGGTGGCCAGGAAAAGCCATGCAGAATGGGAGGCTGACTGGATTCTCTCTCTCCTTGAGCACAGACAAAAGTTTTTGTATTCAAAGAATCAACACTGGGAAAGAGGAATGAGAAAGCTCCCTTGGGGCTGGATAGAAAATGGGAGCATCCAGAGACCTGGTCTTTGTTCCCTCCCAGAGTTTGGAGTTCACACTCAAGAGAGGGGAGACATAATAATAATGTTGCCAAACGCAAGTAGTTCGTGTTCCTGATGCACAGTGAGGCCGAACAAACCCAAACGCAGGAGTTTGGAGCAGAGAAAGGTTTATTGCAGGGACATGCAAGGAAACGGGTGGCTCATGCCCCCAAACCTGCAAACTCCCCCAAGGGTTTCAGCAAAGCATTTTTAAAGGCAAGGTAAGGGAGGGGCGTGGTTAGTTGTTGCAAATTTCTTGGTGCCGGAATCCTTTGTTCTTGCAGCTGTCCATGTAGGTCAGGTCACGATGTTCCTGTAAACTTCCAATAAGACAAATGTTATTCTCTGTTCTGCAATTTTTTTATCTCCATGTGAATGGAAAAGAGCCTTGAGAATGGGCTATCCTGTCTATTTCAGGCTATAGGCAACATTCTTAACTGGAAGCAAGAGCAATAGAATACAAAGGTTCAAGTAAAAGAAACAGACCCAATATGGAGTCAGATTTGTTCTTCCCTATTACAATAATAGCAATAATAATAATAATAATGTCAGCTAACCCTTACTTAGCCCTTTCTGCAGACCTGGCACTGTTCTAGTTGCTTTATCTAATCCAGTGAACCCAAGTGATGCAAAGGAGTGGGGTATGGAATCCTGGAACCCACAATGGGGGTGTTCCCACAGCTGAAGTGTCTTTTATATGCCCTTCCTAGACCTGTCTTGAAAGTAAGAGGGTCTCGTATGGCAACACTATCTACTATGATAATCACTGTCCCAAATGACTATTTTTTTCTTTTGTTAAAAATAATCTGCACTTAAAAAAATAATTATTATTATTTATTTATTTGGTTGTGCCGGGTCTTAGTTGCAGCAGGTGGGCTCCTCAGTTGCGGCTCCAGGGCTCCTTAGTTGCACCCTGTGGGCCCCTTAGTTGCGGCATGCACGTGGGAGTTAGTTCCCTGCTCAGGGATGGAACCCGGGCCCCCTGCATTGGGAGCACGGAGTCCTATCCACTGCGCCACCAGGGAAGTCCCCCAAATGACTATTGAGCACTTGAAATGTGGCCAGTGTAACTGAGGAGCTGCATTTAAAATACTTAAAATTAAATCGCCACATGGTGAGTAGTGGCAATCATTTTGGATGGCATAGCTCTAATCCACATAATCTATAAAATTATAAACCTACTGTCTCCTTCCCATTTCTTCTGCCAAAATCCAGATGTCCAGTTACCTACTTAATATTTTTCTTTAAATAGAATCACCTTGTTAAAATCATCTTTAAAGAGCTCTGGGTGCTACTGCTGCAGTGGAAAACTGCCATTTCTTACCAGGCAGAAAAGGTGGCTGTGAAAGTGAATATCGTGGGAAACGAGGCAAGCCTACTGGATTCTCGCCTGGAACTGCCCAAGTCTGAGCCTGAAGCTTGCTGTCTTGGTAAAAAGGGAAATGGACAAGCGTCCGCTATAAGGGCATTTGTTCCAGCAACAAATTGAGACTTCCTTCTGGGAGCGATCAGAGGGCTGAAGGAGCATTGGAGAGGAAATGGCTGTCTCTCTGTGTGATCAGATGTTACTCAATCCTTGACATGCAACATCTGAAAACACTCTCCAATCCCACCCACCCCTGGAGGATGCATCCCACCCACCTCCAGAAGATGCAGCCCCCCCCCGCCCCCCTTTTGGGAAACCGGTCCATGTGCAAGCTCATGAAGGGCAGCTGGGGCTGTTTCGCTCTGCATTTGCTCCCCAGGGCATGGTACACTTGCTGGCACATAGTAAGTGCTCAATAAACGCATGTTAAAGCCTTTCCACCCTGCCTTACCCTGGCTCTTTCACCTCCCTTGCCCCACCGGTCACCTTTGCAGTCGTCGAAGGTGGGCGTGGGTTGGAAAGATGAAGCAGCTGTGCAGATCGGCAGAGACCAACGTCTTCTCCTGTCCAGATCTCCACCAAGGGACACTCATCACAGGCCCAGCAGCCCTTCTGCCAGGAAGGGTCTTGGTGAGCAGATAGTGGGGTGACTTTGAGTTAGTGCAGAATTGGGGATGGGCCCAATCGGCATCTTCCTTACCTACGATAATGTGTTAGGACATGATGTCCAGGGGCGAACAGGGAGATGCCCGCCCCCAACCCACCTAACGAGGCAGGAGGGATCATCATTGGTGATGCCTATGAAAATATTCCTGATCTGAAAAGTGGGGCTTTCCGGGGGACATGGCTGCCCTTCTAGTGGGCTCTGAGCACCTTGCTCCTCTTCGCTGCGGGAATTGGAGGGTTAGCAACATCGGGCAAGTTACATCACCATTCTGTGTGCCTCAGTTTATCTGTAAAGTGGGAGTAATGATAGCACATTCCTTCATAGGCTGTTGCGAGGATGGAATTCACATGGGTAAAGTATTTATAACAGGGCCTGGCACACAGCAAGCACTCAACAAACATTTGCCGATTTATGATTGTTTTTGTTGCCAGGGTGGGGCGGGCCACGGAGAAGCCCCTCAGCCTTCTAGAGACCGTGTCCTGGGCTCACTGTGTCGCTGACAAAGCTCCAGACCTGGAGCCCTTGTGAGCAGGGACCAGGGCACTGCAGCCCCGCTGGCTCTGACCTTTGCGTCCAGCCAGCGTTCCTTCACCGACACTCTTTACGAGCTGCTTTTTAGCCACACACTGTTGGGCAGAGGGGTTGTTTTCCAGGTCAGCTGACAGTGTGAAGTGTGAAAAGGTTAGAGTGTGGACGTGGGAGATGAGGCGTGTGTAATGGAAACGACGTGAGCTCCAGAGCGGGGCGGTGGTGTTCTGACCGCCATCTTCCCCCAATATGCAGTCTGGAGTCATAATTCCTAAAGGGTAGACCAATCAGATGCTCTTCTTTCCAGAATCTGCCTCGTGAATAGAGACCCTGATGAAGGAGAGTGCTTGGGGCGTAGGGTTACCCCATTTCTAAGGTAACGCCTTGAAGAAGGACGCTTTGCTTTTGTCCTAAATTTCCTGAGCTCTCTGGACCCTGTCCCTCTCAAGGTCTGGCTTTCCCAGCTTTTCCATCCTTTTGGTGTGAGAGTCCCCCTGTACACTGTCATATTTTTTAGTATATTTTAGCCATTGCTGGTTTCAGGGGCTTCCAACCAAGCCATCGGAACAGGCACAGGGCTGTGCAAGGTCAAAAGGTCTAGGAAAGCGTGCAGAATGGATCAGACATTAGACGAGTGAGTCCGTCATCAGAAGATCATCTTGGATTACCTGTTAGGGGCCTAAATCCAAGGGTCCTCAGAAGAAGAGAAGACACAGACACAGAAGAGAAGAGCATGCAAAGATGGAGGCAGGGATTGGAGCAATGCGTCTACAAGGCAAGGAACGTCCAGGGTTGCCAACTGGAAGAGAAGCCTGTAACAGATCTTTCCCAAGAGCCTTCAGAGGGAGCCTGGCCCTGCCAACACCTTGATATTGGACTTCTAGGCTCTGGAACTGTGAGACTACACAATTCTGTTGTTCTAAGCCACCCAGTTTGTGCTGGTTTCTTACAACAGCCCAAGGAAACTCCTACACTTGTCTCAAGGAAGGGGAAAGGCTGTAGTATAACTTATGCTCCACAGCTCTCCGTGGGATCAGGCTGAAGCTGGAATTCCACCTGAGCCCTCTCTCATGCTGGCCTTCTCGCCTTCCCTGTCCTACTTTCCTCACTCCCTTTCCAGTTTCTCCTGGAAACCCTTGAAAATTCACTTGCATGTGAATTCCCATCTCTGGGTCTGCTTCTGGGAGAACCTGACCTGAGACAGGGGGTAGGGGGCAGGGCTAAGATTGGCATCGAGGCTGCCTGACTCCAGAAAGCTGGAAGCACATTTTAGAAGAGTCACTTTACTTTTCTGAACCACTTTTCAGAGTCAGACCCACCTGGGCCAGTCCCCTAGGAACTGAGTTACTGCAGGCAAGTGACTTCACATCTCTGAGCCTCAGTTTGCTGATCTGCAAAATGGGGCCAGTCTTGGTTTCTCCCTCTTAAGGCAGCCTGGAGAATTGGAGATGACGTGTGTGAGCGTGCTGCAGGCCCCCGACCCATGGGTGCTGTGTTCTGCACTGCTGGGTATGTCCAGACAGGTGTGAGTTCTCAGGCAAGGCAGCCTCATCCTGACTCAGTGCCCTTGAAGGAGAGCCGGGCAGATGTGGACCTTCCGTGAGCCCTCTGCTGCTCTGGATTGATTAGATTTGGTTCACCAGATGTTCCCAAGATAAAAGGAGCTGATGATGAGCCATATGATCAAGGTGCCTTTGTGAGACCTGAAGCCTCACGGAGTATCGTCAGCTAAAAACGAGAAATTCTGAGTTGGAGAGAAAAAAAAAAAAAAGATCACAAAGGCTGGGAGCAGAATGAAAGGGGCCATCTGCATTCTGACTCTCCAACAAGAGCCCCCATTCCTGTTCGGGGGGGTTGCCTATAGGATGGGGGCGATTGCAGGGGAGAAGGCATTGGACCAGCCTATCCTGGTTCACCCAGAAAGAAGCCAACGCTCAGAGAGGACACCTGAAGTCTCACAGGTGGGGGCCAGTCCCAGGTCTACTACAGTCCAGAGCCCAGACTCTCAACCCATGTCTCCCTTAAGCTGCCCAGGGTCCCTCCTGGGCCCAATTCGGTGCTTTTCTCGCTCCCCCAGCCTATTCCCCATCTACCAAGTCCAGCATTTCAAACCACAATGTGTTCTAGGAAGTTCTTACTCAATACAGCCATGACCCCCAGAGGACTCTCAGGAACAAACAAGAAAGCATCTCTATGAGAGGAACCATGGGCATTCGTCAAGTCACCGCTTTCCTGAGTGTCGAGACCACGATTGCCCGCCTGGATGGTGGACTTCAAGGCACTCGGAGAAACAGGTAACTACAGCTCAGCTGGAGAGCTTCCTGGGGCTACAGATTGGGGGCGGGGCAGTTTGCAGGGGATATATTGGATATAAATCTCTGCACTTAACACTTAATTTTGCTATGAACCTAAAACTGCTCTAAAAAATAAAGTTTATTAATTTTTTCATGTTTTAAGAAAAGAAGGACGGAACAGGAGGGAAAGAAAAGAAAAGGGAAGGACATGTTGGGCACATGACTTAACCTGTCTGACCTCATCTATAAAATGGGAACAATACTTCACTCATAGCGTTGTTGTGGGAACTAAAAGAGATAAAACATATGAGATGCCTGGCACAGCCTCCATTCGTCCAGGAATTATTAAACAGGACATGGCTTCGCATTCCGGAGTTACTGACCCTTACTCAGCTAGCAAAGATCAACCCCTGCCCAAGCTTGAAGAAAAGAGACATTTTAAATAAAATTAAATAGAAATCAGAGGGGAGACCCAAAGAAGCTGTTGGGCAGAGACAGTTGAAAAGCAGCTTAAAAATAATTTTAAAAATAAATAAATCAATCAAAGTAGCTAATCCTTCCCTGGGGAGATGGTGCATTCGCCTCCCCTGTGCCTCCCTCCACACTGGTCCTGCTATTCAGAGGATGTACCCCGATATCTGGATCCTGGTGATTCCACTGCCACCCTACAATAAGTGGTCAGATGCAGCAATCGGACACCTTGCTAGGAGACAGCCATAATCAGAAGAGGGAGGGAGCCTCACCAGGAAGAGAAGAGGCCATTCAAAGTCTTCCACCAGCATCCTGGGTCCTGGGGTAATCTGGGAAGAAGGAAAACAGAGCAGGCTTGGGACACTTGGAAATATTCATTATTCTCCCAAAGCCGGACACAGGAAAGAACAGGGTGACTTCTTAAGCTCATCTCAAAAGAGAACATTTTGATCCTGGTCTAAGTGTTTCACCAAAACCTCTTCTGCCCACCATGCACAGCGAGTGGGTGGGGTGTCAAGGGCCAGTTTCTCTGAAGTTACACCTTCCCCATGACATCTGGGGCAGTAGCGCCTCCAGAGGTGCTCCAAAGGTCTCCAGCCTCTCGTTCTTTCTGCAGAGTCCCCGATCACAGGTGCTCAGGAAAACAGTGAACCAGGCAGGCAAGGCCCCGCTGTCATGCATCTTACATGCTAGTGCAAGAGACAGATGATAAACACGGAGAAATTAAATAACAGGTCGTTCTGGAGAGCGACAGGCCTAGGAAGAAAATAAAACAGGTGTGTGATAGAGATCCTTGCGCAGATGGTAGGGGGCAACACAGGATGGGGCGGTGGGGAGAAGGCCTATCTGAGCAGGGAGCATTTAGACTGTGAACTTCAGAAGGAGCTGATCGTGGAGGTGGAAACCGGGCTGGGCACTGGCCTTCGGAGCCCAGGGGACACCAAAGCCTTGAGGCACCAACCAGCTGAGACCACCCGTTAGCTTCCTAACTGGGTACCACAAACTAGGGGGCTTCAACAACAGCAATTTCTTCTCTCACAGTTCTGGACAGCAGAGGTCTAAGATCAAGATGTCAGAAGGGTTGATTCCTGCAAGAGACTCTGAGGGACGCTCTGTCCTCTGCCTCTCTCCCGGCTCCTGGTGTGGCCAGCAATCTTTGGTGTCCCCTGGCTTGTAGACTGGTCACTCCAATCTCTGCCTCTGTCTTCAATCACCTTCTTCTCTCTGCATCCTCTCCTCTTTTTATTTATTTTTTTAATATTTATTTAATTTGGTTATTTATTTATTTTGGTTGCATCGGGTCTTAGTTGCAGGCTCGTGGGATCTTCGTTGAGGCATGTGGGATCTTTTCATTGTGGTGCGCAGGCTTTTGTTGTGGCACTCAGGCTTCTCTCTAGTTGTGGCGTGCGGGTTTTCTCTCTCTAGTTGTGGCACGCAGGCTCCAGAGTGCGTGGGCTCTGTAGTTTTGTGGCACGCGGGCTCTCTAGTTGAGGCGCGTGAGCTCAGTAGTTGTGGCGCACGGGCTTAGTTGCCCCGCGGCACGTGGGAATCTTAGTTCCCCGACCAGGGATCAAACCTGTGCCCCCTGCATTGGAAGGCGGATTCTTTACCACTGGACCACCAGGGAAGTCCTCTTTTTATAAGGACACTTGTCATTGGATTCAGGGTCCACCCTAAATCCAAGATGATTACGTCTACAGAGACCGTATTTCCAAAGAAGGTCACATTCGGAGGTTTCAGGTGGATATGAATTTTTGGAGGCTGCTTTTCAGATCACTACAGATCCTTAATTGTGTGATTTTAACACAGTTAAAAGGGTATCTGCAGTCCTGTGAGGGCCACAGCAGGCTGTGGGAGATATGAGAATTGGCTGGGTTATCCTTAAACAATTCGTAAGAACAGCAGCCGAGATACTTCACCGCATCCCTTTTTTCCATGCATCCAGGCCCAACATCTAATAGGCAGCAACAGAGGCTTTCTCTAGGGTCACTCTGCTCACCCACGGCCAACCAGAAAAGCCAAGAAATTAGCAGCCCTAACCAATGACTGCGGAATTTGGTGTATAAATGCCCCAGCACCCACACCCTTTGGGTGAGACAACTCAGAGGCATGTGCTTTACCCTGGTTCCAAGAGTTGCCCAATAAGACTAAACTCCAGGAAACTGGAAGCTTCATACTCAGCTGGGGCTGGAATATAAAATTATGCAGCCACTTTGGAAAACAGTTTGACTGTTCTTTAAAAGATTAAACATAGTCACAAAAAGACCCAGCAATTCCATTCCTAGGTAGGTAGCCAAGAGACATGAAAATGTATGTCCACACAAAAACTTTACATGAATGTTCAGAGCACCATTATTTATAACAGCCAAAAAGTAGAAACAACCCAAATGTCCATCCACTAATGAATGAATAAATAAATGTGATCTCTCCGTACCATGGAATGTTATTTTGCCATTAACAAGGAATGAAGTACTTATAATAACTACAAATGGAGTATAACCTTTAAAAACTGTGAATCACTATACCATACACTTATAACTTATATAAAATTGTACATCAACTATACTTCAATTTAAAAAGTATTCTCAGCCAGAGACATATGTTTAATCATATTGGAGTTTACCAACTCATATTTTAAAAAATTACACTGGCAACTTAGAATAAATTAATTTGACAATTGATAAGACATCTCAAAAAAAAAAAAAAGGAATGAAGTACTAATACATGCTACAACACGGGTAAACCTTGAAAACATGCTCAGTGAAAGAAGCCAAGCACAAAAGAGTGCATTTTGTAGGATTCCATTTATATGAAATACCCCACAGAGGCAAATCCGCAGACAGAAAGTGGTTTGGCATTTGCCATGGGAGAGGGCAATGGAGAGTGAAACAAAACAGGACACTATGGTCCTTCCCCCACCCCCATATCCTCCTGCCTTTTGTCTGTGGAAAAACCTTAGCCAAAGAACAAGCTTAATCAGAGAAGTGAGAGAATGTAGAAGCAAAGAAAAACAGTCCAACAGGACGAAACGATAATAGTTTAGTCAGTAAGCAAAGTCAAGGACATTTAGTTCCCTCTCAAGGGCTACAGATAATATTCTGAGCCATATCCTGTGAGCTGTCTTATAGATACTGAAACCCTCACCAGGTGGAAGAAGTTAACTACATGATGACCAGGCTGTAGCCATGACATAAGCTGCCACAATTCCGAGAATTGGCCTCAAGGAAATGGGAACAAACCGACCCGGAGAACTGAAGGTTAACTGTATCTAAAACCATCAATATGGTGCTGGTCAAACAACCAATGACCAATTTCAAGATGACTGTCAGAGCTGACTGTGCTGTTTCTGCATGTAGCCCCCTCCCTCTGCCTATAAAAGCTCTTGCCCCCTGGTTGTCAGTGGCGGGGAGTTGGCCTTTGGACAGGACTCTGCACCTCCCCCCAGTTGCCGGCCTCCAAAATAAAGCAAACTTTACTTTCCACCAACTTCGCCTCTTTATTGGCTTTTGAGTGGCGAACAGAGGGACCCCACTTTCAGTTACAGGAGGATGCTGATGGGCAGTGTTTGTTTTGGGGGTGATGAACATATTCTGGAATTAGACAGTGGTGATAGCTGTACAATGTTGTGAATATACGAAATCCACCAATTTGTACACTTTAAAACAGTGAATTTGACAGTATGTAGATTGTATCTTAGTTCATTCGGGCTGCTATAACCACATACTACAGCCTGGGCAGCTTATAAACAACAGAAATTTATTTCTCACAGTTCTGGAGGCTGCAAGTCTGAGATCAGGGTGGCAGTGCGGTCAGGTCAGTGTGGCCTGTGTGACTGTCTTGTACCTCAACTGTCTTTTTCCCAAACATCCATTGATGATTCTTATCTGGATCAGTCAGCATTAAGGTGACTTTAAAGAGTGATTTTCTATTTCTACTCATCCTTCCTTCTATAGTTTCCCACTGCAGTTTTCCATCCACCACCCTTTTAAAAAGTCTTTTAGTTTCATTATGAACTCATGGAGTTTTTCACTGAAATAAAATTCACCATTCTAAAGTGAACAATTCAGTGGCATTTGGTACATTTACAGTGTTGTACAACCACGCCCTCTATCTAGTTTCAAGCCATTTTCATCACTCCCAAAGGAGACCCCGCACCCATGAAGCAGTCGCTCCCCATTTTTCCCTCTCCCCAGGCCCTGGCAACCACCAGTCTGCTTATGGTCTCTATGGATTTGCTTTTCTGGATGTTTCATTATACGTGGAATCATGCAGTACGTGTGTGGTCTTTTGTGTCTGGGACATTTCACTGAGTATCCTATTTTCAATGTCCATCCATGGTGTAACATGTATCAGTACTTCCTTCCATGTTAAGGCTGGCTAATTTCCCCCTGTATGGATAGACCACATTTTATTTATCCATTTTCCAGTTGACGGACATTTAGGTTGTTTCTTTTTGCTACTATGAATAGTGAATTTATGAACATTCGTGTACAAGCACTGGCCTGAATGTTTGTGTCACCCCAAGAGGGCGTTCACCACAACCTGACCACACTGGTACCCTGAACTCAGACTTCCAGCCTCCAGAATTGTAAGCATTTCTGTTGTTTATAAACCACCTACTCTATGGTATGCTGTTACAGCAGTTTCAATGGACTAAGACACATTTGTTTTGAGTACCTGTTTACATAGATTGCTTTTATTCAATGTATCATGTTTTATTCTTGCTAATAAATATTCATTTAAAGGCTCATATTGTCCCACATTTGACCAGTGTAAGCCCCTGTGCACTTTCACTTTTAAATAAATTTCTAACCATAGAAGTGATATATGTTGCAGCCCTTTAAAAATTAAAACAAAGTCCTCTCAAACCTACCTTCATCCCAGCCCCTATCCTGAGAAGGCAACTTTCCAGATTTTTTCTGTGTATTTATATAATATGCACATATCCTGAGAAAACATATAGTTTTTGAGTGTTTTCTGTTACTTAACTAATATTATACAGTATGTATGGCATCGTAACTGGCTTTTAAAATTTTTTTATTTTAATTTTACTGGAGTACAGTTGATTTACAATGTTGTGTTCGTTTCAGGTGTACAGCCAAGTGATTCAGTTATACATATATATTCATTCTTTTTTAGATTCTTTTCTCATATAGGTTATCACAGAATATTGAGTAGAGTTCCCTGTGCTATACAGTAAGTCCTTGTTGGTTATCTGTCCTACATATAGCTGTGTGTGTGTGTTCATCCCAAGCTCCTGATTTATGTAACTGGCTTTTTAAATTATTTATTTAATTTTACTTTTTTGTTTTATTTTTATTACAGAGTACAAAATACACTGCATGCTACACAATACACTGCATAACCTTCTAGCAGCGGTAGATGAGCATAACTGAGTTATTTTTCATCAATCAGGAAAATGCTCTTTTTTTTTTTTTTTTTTTTTTTTGCTGTACGCGGGCTTCTCACTGCTGTGGCCTCTCCCGTTGCGGAACACAGGCTCCTGACGCTCAGGCTCAGCGGCCATGGCCGCTCGGCGGCATGCGGGATCCTCCCGGACAGGGGTACGAACTCGGGTCCCCTGCATCGGCAGGCGGACTCCCAACCACTGCGCCACCAGGGAAGCCCCAGGAAAATGCTTTCTTAATCAATGTTCTCCAAACCCTTTGGCACATAGTAACGATCAACTCCAGAGATGCGCCTATCTCTTTCCACCGAGTTCCACAGATATGAATAATGGGCAACCCTTTTTTCCTTGCCCCCCGTTAGTGAACCTGTGGATGCGTGCAGTGGCCATTCCCGGGATGAACAAGCACGCGGCCATGACGGCAACCCCGGGGAGAATCTCGAACCACATCGTGACACCATCACCAAGGCCAAACACTTCCTTCCAGGCCCCTTAAAGGTGACCTGGCTTAACTGGCTTTTTTGTGTGTGTGTGTGGTACGCGGGCCTCTCACTGTTGTGGCCTCTCCCGTTGCGGAGCACAGGCTCCGGACGCGCAGGCTCAGCGGCCATGGCTCACGGGACCAGCCGCTCCGCGGCATGTGGGACCTTCCCGGACCGGGGCACGAACCCGTGTCCCCTGCATCGGCAGGTGGCCTCTCAACCACTGCGCCACCAGGGAAGCCCTAACTGGCTTTTTAAAAATCTAACAATATATGACTTGGTAAAATTAGTGAAATTGGTGCGTTCTTTAAGATGAAGAGATACGCTCAGATCAGCTCAGGAAGCACAGGAAAGTCGTGCCTGGAACTTTCCACATTCTATTTCACTCATTCTCACAACAACGCTTCAAAGTAGGTATTATTATCAGTACTCGAGAAATTAGAAAATTAAGTTCAAAGAAGTAAAGTAACTTGCCCGAGTACCTAGCATGTGAAAAGCTCTCCACAATCACGCATCAAATGAGTGACTATGATTACTGAGTGGCCGAGCTGGGATTTGAACCCAGCTCCATCACACGCGACGGTCAGCTTGGTTTTTCTCTACGCAGTACCAGGAACCAGAGAGGCAATCACTGTGCATTTGTAGTAGCTGCTGTTAGAGGCTGGTGAGATGCGGGGGTGGGGAGGTGTAGAATTATAATCACCTGCTCTCAGCAGATCCAGGGGAAGAGCTTTCTCTCCAGGAGGACAAAATCTTCCAGGGCCGATTGGGAAAACGCATCAAGCATTTAGTAAACGCATGACCTTTGGAAACGGGGTTGCTCTGAATACCCGGGCTAATAATGATCACCTGATAGCAATTTCCTGCAAGCTGGTTTCTTATCACACATCTGGCAGGCCATCCGCTTTCCTCTGTTGCATACATGATTTTTCATTAGCCCAGGCAGTGGGGGTGATGTACACTCCGGCATATGGGAGTTAGCCAGTAACCCTTGCATCGCCAAGTCTCGGGGGAGACTCTCAAAGGAAAAGACGTGCCTCGGATGCTAGAAACGGCTTTTCACTCTAAGGCCCCATCCGACGCTGGGGCATATCAGAGACCTGGGTCTGCATCCCAGCTCTGCCACTCAGCAGCTGGCATTTTGAGCAAAGCACCTCACCTGTCTGAGCCTCAGGGGTGGTTGTGTATGTAACTGAGACTCAGGAACGCGGGGGGCCCTCTCCCCCTAACCTGCAAAGTTCTGCGAAGAAGGGCAGCTTTCCTTCCCCCTTATTCTGCGCATCTACTGCTGTGTTGCAAACTACCCCCAAATTTAGTGGCACAGACCATAACACTTTTGTTATGTTTATGGATTCTGTGGGCCAGGAATTCAGACGGAGCACAGTGGGGCTGGCTTGTCTCTGCACTACGATGTCTGGGAGTCTCAGCCGGGAGGACCCCCCTAGCTGAGGTGACTCACACAGCTGCGGGCTGAAAAACTAGGTCTGGAGCATCCCTTCTAAGATATTTTCTATTATGGGTCAAATTACGTTCCCCCAAAAGATGTGTTCAAGTCCCAAACCTGTGAATGTGATCTTATTTGGAAATAGGGTCTTTGCAGGGTAAATAAGTGAAGATGAGGTCATACTGGTTTAGGTGGGCCCTAATCCGATGACTGGTGTCCTGAGAAGAGGAGGGGATTTGGACATAGACACAGAGGGAAGATGGCCATGTGAAGATGGAGGCAAATGTGTCACTGGAATGACTCATCTACAAGTCAAGGGTCACCGGGAGTCACCAGAAGCTAGGAGAAAGGCCAGAAAGGTATTACAAACTGCATGTGTCCCCCCCAAATTCATATATAGAAGACCTAACCCCTAGTGTGGCTGTATTTGGAGATGGGGCCTCTAAGAAAGTCATTAAGGTTAAATGAGGTCATAAGGATGGGGCCCTGATCTGATAGGATTAGTGTCCTTATAAGAGACACTAGAGAGCTTGCTCCCTCTCTCTATTCATGTACTCAGAGAAGAGGCCGTGTGAGGACACAGTGAGAAGGTGGCTGTCTGCAACCCAAGGGGCGATCCCCTCACCACAACCTGGCCATGCTAGCACCTTGATCTCAGACTTCCAGCCTCCAAAACTGTGAGAAAATAAATTTCAGTTGTTTAAGCCCCTCAATCTATGATAGTTTGTTACAGCAGCTCAAGCTAATACAGAAGGATCCTTCCTGAGAGCCTTTGGAGAGAACCCAGCCCTGATGACACCTTGATTTTGAACTTCTGGCCTCCAGGACTGTGGTGAAAATAAATTCACCAAACTTGTGGTAATTTGTTACAGCAGCCATAAGAACCTTAATACAGTTCCATCATTCACATTTGCAGGGCCTGGCCGAATGGTGAACAATGGATTCAGCTGGACCTGTTGACCAGAGGGTCTACACCTGCCCGCCCCCTCAGACATGTCTGGGGCGTTTACCACCTGAATGAATTAGTATAAGCAATAATATAGTTGACCTGTGAACAACGCAGGGGTTAGGGGCACTGACCCTCTGCAGAATTGAAAATCCAAATATAGGACCTACTGTATAGCACAGGGAACTCTGCTCAATATTCTATAATAACCTAAATGGGAAAATCATTTGAAAAAGAAAAAAAAAGAAAATCCAAATATAACTTTACAGCCTGCAGATTCAACAAACCACAGATTGTATAGTACCACAGTACCTGTTTAGTGAAAAAAATCCTCCTATAAATTGACCCATGATGCACAATTCAAACCCATGTTGTTCAAGGGTCAACTGTTATAGTTTATAGGTGCTCTTGTCATTTCTTGAGTGCTCATAGCATGCTGAGGATGATGCTAACTGCTTTACAAGCATTATTCTCTTTTCCTTTGTGGATACGGAGAAATCCTGCATAAGTTGCTGATGGGAACCAGCAGCTGCTCCTGCCTCCAAGACACTCACAACCTGGTGGGGGAGTCACAGGTGCTCTGATGGAGACAGTAGAGAGGACTGGGAGGGCCCAGAGACTCATAGTCGTGAGCTGGAGGAGGGGGAATCAGGGAAGGCTTCCTGGAGGAGGTGACCCCCAAGTAGTTTTGCCACTCTGCCATAACTTAGTGTAGAGCCCTCATAGCACATCTGTTTTGGGCCTCATGAATGATGGAAGGGACAAAGTATCAGGAACCAAGGACTCCCCAGTTTCCTGCTTAAGGGAGGGGCCTGGAAACTGCTCCGTAACACTTCCCTTTACATCCCATTGGCTTAATCCCTTTGGTTTAACCCCATGTCCTTGCTATTGCAAGGGAGGCTGGGAAATAGTCTTTAATTTGAGGGAGGCGTGTGCCCAGCAAAAATATTATACAACTATAGGAGGAGAGGAGAATGGATACTGTCCGTGCCTCAGGGAGGAAAGGTTAACGGGGTCCAAGTGGAGAGTTTGAACTTGACGCTAAGGATGACAGGAAGCCTGGGATGACGTGAATTACCTCAACATCTCAGTGAGGAGCTACCCAGACCCCCAGCAGCTCTCCGTCCAGCTCCCTAACACATCCGGGCAGCCCAAAGATGGGCAGTGACATCACTTCTGCTTTTGTCTACCCTCTCTGCACACCCCGTGAGCACACATTCCTCTTTCCTTTTTTCTTTCATTCGACAAATTGAACTTTTTGAGCAGCTCCTATGCACCAGGGAGTGCCTGGGTGGGGAGAGGTGGCTTTTCTTTTTTTTGGCCAGGGCCTGGGGATTGCGGGATCTTCGTTCCCTGACCAGGGATCGAACCTGGGCCCCCAGCAGTGGAAGCGCAGAGTCCAAACCACTAGACCACCAGGGAATTCCCCGAGAAGCGGTTATTTTAAATAGGATGGTCTGGGAAGATCTCACTGAGAAGAGGATGATGCCTGAGCACAGGCCAGAAGGAGGTGAGGGAATGGAACAAGGCAGGTGGGTGTCCTGGAGAGAAGCCTCCGGGTGAATAGGAGGGAGCAGAGTCGGGTATGAGATGGGGAGGGGATGACTGTGAGAATACTGACTTCCTTCTGTCCAAGGTGGGGGCCTCCAAGGGTTTGAACAGAAGAGGGACGTAATCTGACTTTTGTTTTTAAAAGATGGCTCTGCCTGCTTTATTCTCACAAGCCTTTAGACAAAAAACCCAGAGGTGTCTACACCACCTTCCTCGGTGCCCTCCTAGCACCCAGACATCCCCTGGGAACAACCCAACCAAGACTAGAACGGGGTCCCAAGATGCCCAGCCGGCTCCCCCTGTACTGTCCTGGGGAGTTCAAGAAACAATCTGTTTCCTTTAAAAACACTTATTTATGTTGCTTGCTCACTCTATTAACCACCCCCTCATGTTTTATCCATGAAACTGATGTTGACCCTCCGTATGTGCATGTAAATGTGTGCACATTTTACATCTGTGGTCCTATGTGCTTGGAAGCTTACTTGAAGTGCAACAGTTGTATCAGATTTAATTTCCTGTTAGACGCTAATTAACCTGAGGTTCTTCATTCGCCTGGTGTTGGAGACTTGACGAGTGGATGAATGAATGAAACGAGTACCAGCTATCATATTAATAAGTACTAAGAGCAGGGATAACGATAATTAGTATATAGCTAGTATGCTGGTTAACAGCACAGGCTCTAGAGCCCTATTACCCGGGTTCGAATCCAAGCCTTGCCACTTAGCTGGGTGACCTGGGGCGACCTAACGGCCCCCCTCTCGCAGACCCGTCCCACCCAGGCCGGCCACCCCATTAAACCAGGGCAGGTGAGAGCAGACCTGTGCAGGTGCGAAATTCACCTCCTCAGGGCTGCACCAGTCTGCCCGCGAGGCTGGCACGCATGCGCGATTCGGCAGATAGGCGTGGTCACGGGCGACGAGGAGGGACACACGCGCAGGGGGTGGGGCCGCGCCTGCGCAGGCTGCCTGCAATGGCGGCAGCTTGCGCACCGTGCTGAGCGTTTCGGTTGGGACTTCAGGCAGCGGCCGGCGGTGGGTAAGCCCGTGGGAGAGGCGGCGGCACGCGGAAGGGTGCAGGGAGCCTCCTGGCACCGAGCCTGGCCTTGAAGTGCGGGCTCCCACGGGCCTGAAGCCTAAGTCCCCACTCAGCCTCAGTTTCCCCTTCTAAACCAGGGTGTGGGAGGAGTCCATGCCTTCCTCTGGGTTTCCGTTCGCGGTCCACGCAGCCCCCTCGGTTTTGGATTAGGAAGGGAGGGTGATGCCCGAGCTGTGACTGCAGTTTGAGACGGCAATGCTTAGCTCGCCAGCTGGAGTTAAGGGAGCGGCAAGACAGAACGAAGAGCCGCGAGGGTCGAGGACCCTGGAGCCCCTGACTACGGCTCCGCGCCGCGGCCAGGGCCAAGTCTTTGCACCACAGACCCGGGCCTCGGTGTCAGAATCCCTCCTACTTCCTGATTGTTGATGACCTTGTGACACCTGGCAGAGAGAAAGCCTGGGAGGCGGGGAGGCATTACAACCCCCAGATCCCAGCAAACTGCTTTTAGTGGGCACTCCTGATGGGGTTAGGATGACAGCGTCTGCGTCTGGCCCCCACAGCCTTAAAGGAGCCAAGGACACTTGTCAGCTGCTCAAAGGAGGAAGCAGAGGTCCCATCTGCAGTCGGGGTGTCCTTTCCCTTCTCCCCAGTGAGAAGAGGGGACTGAAGCCCATCCAGCCCCAGCATTCCCAGACAGAGACTGTGAGTCAGCTATTCCTAAATAGAGAAGCTATTGCCTTATTACATCTTCCAGCACATCAATTAATAATTATTCTTATCAACACTATAATGATAATATTTTCTATTGTCATTTATTGAGCACTTACTATGTCCTGAACCCTGAAAATGATCATTGTCTCATTTAATCCTCACACAGACGCTGAGACAGGTACAAAGTGCTTCTGCATTCCCAGAGATCTGGTTGTAGGAAAAGCCCCTTAAAGGGAATCCACTTAACCTAGTACTCCATTGTAGAGTGCGTTTCCTGGGAGACCTGTGCAGGTTGGATTTTAAAATTGAAATTTCAACTAGAAATTAAGAATACGGGTTTGGCTTTTCTCTGTATTTAAGAAAATTTGGTATGCGGTTGCAGTATTTTCCCCCAGGACCTCTTTCAGTCCCTGGAGAGCCAGATCTGTCTTTAAAACGATTGGTCATGGTAGGTCTAAGCTGTATTTATACTGGATACTCTTCCTGGATCCATCCTAATTTTTCCAGTCCACATTGGTTGAGGACTTCTACCTGAGGGTCGAGCATTTCTTCTCCATTGCTTTCATTGACACCATGAAATCCTGCATCCATCTGCCAGATTCACAGGCTCACTTCACAAGCCACTTGCTTTGTGCTGGCGTATAGTGTTAGATAGGAAAGCCAGCCAGCAGGGGGCGACTCTTGTATAAAAATGTTTGTGTTGGTACAACTTTTGCTTCCCCGTGGAAAGTACTTAAATGTAGGCGCTCCAGTTATGTGGACTCAGATTGTGGACAGCCTGGGTTATGACGATCCCATTTTCCAGTTGAAGACATGGAGGCCCGAGAGGTCTCATGACATGCGTGGGGCACACACGTAGTGCACGCACCCACCCAAGTAGGGACGGTTCCCGTAGGAGGTCAGGGGTTGTGGGCAGGTTTGGGTCAAGCATCTGAAACCAAGGATTTATTAACAATTGCTGCGGACCAAGGGCTCTGCTCAGCACTTAACACCCTTCCCCCACATATCTCCCCCCATCCCCCCACCTACTGCCAACCCTGCAAGGTGAGAATGTAGCTGAAGAAACGGGTCCAGAGTAATTTTCTCAAGGTCATGTAGCAAGGAGGTAGGAGACTGGGTTTATACCTGCTCTGCCCAGCATCACAGCTCAAGGCTCTGTCTGCACGCGGCTGCTGCTGTTCAATGCTTTTTGATGAGGTGGAACATGTGGGTGGAGGGAAAGCCTTCCTGTTTTTGACCACCTTGCCTCCAGCATGGTTTTCCAAATTTTAGTTATTGCTGTGTCGCCTTCATAATTTTTCCACATCTGTATATCACCTGTACAGTGATTCCCTTAGTTGCTTTTCCTTTAAATCCGCTCACTTTTTTTTTTTAATTTAAAAAGAAGGTTTAAAAACAAATGATATATGGGCAGCTGGGGCCAACTTCTAGAAGAAAAAGGTTATAGGGAAAACAACTTCTAAATGCAAAGCATAAATTGTGATTGAATACTGGTTTAGGAAAAACTAGCTGCAAAGGATGTTTGGGTGTCAAATGGAGAAAATTGATCATGAACTGGGTTTCAAATGGTATAAGGGAATCGTTCATGGTTTTAGGTCTGCTAATGGTCCTATGGTTATGTAGGAGCATGTTCTTTGGAGACAGATGCTGAAGAATTATTTAGGGGTTAAATGGTGTGATGTCTAGAAGGTGCTCAGTTCAGGGGAGAAAAAACCTAGATAGATGGATTGATTGATCATGTGAAAAAGCATTAATGGTCATTGAATCTAAGCAGTGGGTATATGGCTGTTTATTATGCTATGCCCTCAACTTGCTATTTGAAAATTTTCATAATAAAAAAATTGGAAAAAATAAAAAAGGGAAGGAAAACTTTATCAGTATAAATGGAAATGTAGATCTCTTGCCATAAATAAACGATTACTATGAAAATGAACACAGTGAAAAACAAAATAACAGTTCTAGCTGCATTCTGTTTCCTTGCCAAGGCTGTGAGACTTTCTCCTTCAGGAAGAATTAAGAGAGGATTGAAAAGGGAGCTCTCTGCCACCTGGCTGGGGTCGTTTACACTGTTCCCCTCTGGGACCTGCTGTCCTGAGGACTTGCTCTCGCCTCTCAGGTGCTGCTGTCCCATGGTTGATGGGGAGCCCAGGCCATGGTTGCCGTCTCCCGCCCCGGCCATGGACGAGATCACCTTCAAAAGCGACACCGTGCTGTCAGACGTCCACCTCCACACCCCAAACCAGAGACACCTCATGGTGCGGCTGAGTGGCGTGGGGCAGCCCGGTAAGGTCCCTGCACCCCAGGGAGCCCGTTGTGTTTCCTGCTTTCTCACAGAAAAGATTGGGAAGACTGGATTGTTTAGCTTATCCTCACACCACTTCTTAAGTGCCCTTGTTTCACTGAGCAAACCCCTGTGCTTGCCCGAGCACCTGCTCTGTGCCAGGCCTGGACGCAATGCCGGGAACACAGAGGGAATGAGTCGAGCTCTGCCCTGGGGGAGCCCACGGGCCGGTGGGGCAGTCAGGGCCCGGGGACTCCCCCAGCCCACTGCCCCTACCCCCGGCTGACTCCTCCCACCGGGGCTCCCTGGTTTTTCTCCTGTACACACTCCCTCACTGCTCTCCCCAGCAGCCCAGGGGGTCCTTTGAAAAATGCAAATCATACCACTGCCCTGATTTAGACCCTCCAGTGGCTTCCCTTGCTCTTAGAAGGAAATCAGAGCCCTCACTTTGGCCTGCGAGGCCCAGCCCCACCCAGCCCCTGCCCGTGTGTCCACACTTCTCTCTCCCGCCCTCGCTGCTCAGCGGCCACTTTCTGCCCCTTTCCGCCCCTCACACACTGCATGTACCTTCCTCTCTGAGCACCTTTGCTCTTGCTTTTCGCTCTGCCTAGAACGTTCTTCCCTCCCTGGCCGCCCTCCCCAGCTCCGATCACTCTGTTGTATTTGCTTGTTGTTCTGGTGCAGTTCATAACTCCCCTTTCCCTCGTGTCCCAGTTTGGATTCCTGGATTCAGGAAACTGAGGCTCAGAACAGATAAGCGAGTTGCCCCAGGGTCAGACAGTCGGGGGACGTGGAGGACTCTGGCCCAGGACACCCCCTGCCTCCAGCCCAACTCTCCCGGCACCCATACTCTTACCAAAGCCTGTCCCAGTGACTTTCTGGCCACCAGGTGGTAAGGGACACAGTATCCTCGTCCTCAATTCCAACCTTAAGGCTGAACAGTGCGGTGAGGAGGGCAGAAGCGCAGGGGTTCAGTAGACCGGGTTTGAATCCTCAGCCACGCCCACAGCTGTGTGACCTTGGTCAGCTCACGTAACCTCTGAGCCTCAGCCTCCACATCTGTAAAACAGAGTGACACTGGGACTTCTCTGGCGGTCTGGTGGTTAAGACACCGCACTTCCCCTACAGGGGGTGTGGGTCCCATCCCTGGTCGGGAACCAAAATCCTGTAAGCCGTGTGGCGCAGCCAAAAAAATTTTTAAATAAAAATAAAATAGAGTGACACTGCCACTTCCATAGCCGCTGTAAGGAGTAAATGCGGCCTTGTGGGCCGAGCGCCCGCAGTGCAGGTGCTCATCAGCGGGGCTGCGCTGGAGGCTGCAGCGTCACAGCCGAATCAGACAGACCTTTGCTGCTGGTTTTATGATATTTCCACCTGGCCTTTCTTTTTTTTTTTTCTTTTCCATTATGATTTATTTACCGGATATTGAATATAGTTCCCTGTGCTATACAGTAGGTCCTTGTCCTTTTTTTTTTTTTTCCACCTGGCCTTTAAAACTCTTCCCAGGTGGAAATTGAGGAAGGGAAATAGAAAAGGAGACGGTTTGGAAATATACTGCTTTTGTGTTTTGTCTTGCCTTTCAGTCTTCCTGTCCCAGTTCAAGCTTCTGTGGAACCAAGCCTCTCAGACAGACTCGGGGGCTGAGGGTGGCAATCACAGAGCCCATCACGCAGAGGCGACTCCTCCCGCCAGAAGCGGCTGCAGCAGTGAGGGAGTCTCCCTCCAGGCTGGGGCTGACGCCACCAGCCAGGAGGGGGTGGCAGCTCAGCTGGACGAGGATGGGGATTTGGACGTTGTGAGAAGACCACGGGCTGCCTCTCCCTCCAAGCCCTCGGGGCCTCCGAGAGACAAGGTACATCCCATGATTCTAATGCAGGAGGAGGATGACGTCCTGGGAGACGAAGCACGAGAGAGTGGCCCCTACGATGTCATCAAAATAGGTAATAAAGGGCTGCTCACCTGCCGCCAGGCGGCGCCACAGCGTCGGTCGGGGCACAAGGCTGCTGAGCACGGGCCCATCCAGGCATCTCAGGGCAGGACAGGTTAGCAGAACCGGTGTCCAGACACTGGGAGCCAGTAGTGCCGCTGGCAGCAGGGGAGCTTGCCAAAGTGCTGTCGGGTCACCCTCCTGCTCCAGACTCTTCAGTGGCTCCCCATTGCCCTCGGGACACAGTCCACAGCTCTGGGGCCCCTGTGTGAGGTGGCTCCGCCCTCCTCTCCAGCCTCAACTCACACCAGCCTCACCCGCTCAGCCTCTGTGCGCTTTCTCCCTGCGCACCTCTGCTTCTGCCTCCTCCTCAGAGGGCTCGCTCCCTAACACATTCCTGATTGTACAAGTCCCAGCTTGGCCGTCCCCTGCTCCAGAAGCTTCAGTGCTGCTGCCTCCTGCATCAGTACTCTGATCCTACGTAGCATGCCAGGGTGTGGGTCGGGGTTGTTTGTGGAAGATTTGGCCCACAGGAGCCCGCAGCAGGGAGCCATGGCAGATTCTGGAGCTGGAGCAGGGCAGAGGGGGAGGGAGGGGGAGGGAGATCCAGAGTTAACCTGGAGGAGTGTGTGGGCCCATCAGATGGGCTGGGAGCTAGAAGCTGGGGGCGTGGGGGGTGGAGGAGGCAGGGATGCAGTGGCAGGAGAGGTGGGGCGGAAGGAGGTTTCAGCAGGCACTCAGGCAGGGCCCAGAGGGTCCATGCCCGGGCGTAGGGGCAGGCAGAGGGCTTTGGTGACTCGGGGATTTTGATGTCTGGAAATGCCAGGAGTGGAGAGCAGCCAGGGCAGGAAGGAAGCCAGCGATGATGAGGCACCTGTAGTGCTTTGATGTTCACCTTCATCACCTCACATAGTCTTCTCAGCCTCTCTGAGGGGTGCTACAAATGAGAAAGTGACGAGCCCAAGGCCGTGCCGTTTGGGGGCAGGGAGGAAGGTTCTGAGTCCGCGTGATCCAGCTCCACAACCAGGGCTCTGGCCATCCCCAGCACTGCTGTGATGTGAGTCAGTTCACTGAGATGCAGGGTCCTGGATGGTGCCTGAGGTCCCAGGTAAAGGCCTCCCCCAGCACTGGCCTGGGTTGTGCACATGGGGTCCACTGGGCGCTCTCAGAAACCCAGACAGAACAGCAGCTCTGATAGCCGTGCGGTCATCCGTTCAGCAGACGGTTACCGAGGGCCTGCTGGGTACCAGGCAGGCTGGTTCTAGACCACCCTGGTGGGGGCCCTACTCTGTTTTCTGTGGATTACCTCTGGTCCTCATGGCCTTTCCAGGGATGAGTATTCCCATTTCACAGAGGAGGGAACTGAGGCTCAGAGAGGTTGAGGAACTTGCCCAAGATCACACAGCTAGTCAGTGGCAGAGCCTTGACTCACACTTAGGTCCATCTGACACCACAGCCCATGTTTCTTACCCATGTCACGTGATCAGAACATTGGAAAGTGTTATTCTTGGGGGTCGATGACTGCTCCTTTCCCTCAGCCGTCACTTAACTGGCCTCCCTGAGGAGGGGAGCAGCAGACTTCACAGCGAGCTGTTTGGCCTCCAGGGCGCATGTTTAATGTTCCGGGAATTTCCCATCCTGCAAGCTGAGAACAATGTCCCACAGGGCAGGGTAGGGTCGGTGCGCCGCCAGCTCTGCCTCGCTGTGAAGCCCCATCTCACAGCGCCTGGAAGTTCGCCCTCCTTTTCGGCTCACTGTCGCTCGGTCCCTACCTGCCCTGAGGGAGGAGAATAGAAAGGTCATTGAATACCTGAGCTTAAGCAGTAACTCCTAATTATTCCATCCTCAGCTGTACACTCACATCTGTAAAATGTGGCACAGGGGAGGGGGTCCTGGTCTCAGGATCCTGTAGAGCTCCTCCACCCCTCACAAGCCAGGGGACCCCGGACAAGTATCCTGCCCACCCAGAGCCTCAAGTTTTTGGACCTATGAAAGGGGGTCGGGGAAGCTGCCCTCCCTGGGTTTTGGTGGTGATTTCATAAATACTGCCCCATAAGTGCTCCTGCAGGGCCTGGTGCAGAGCAGGTGGTGAGCAGGTGTCCCTCCCCTGGCCACCCTGTTCCTCCCATTCGTAAGCCCGGCCTTTTTTAAGGTTATAGACCCATTTGAGAAACTGATTAAAATCAGATTCTCTTAGCGGGAGGAGAATGTGTTTTCCAGACTACTTCCAGGGATTGTCAAAAATCTAAAGTTTATCCACGAACCTGCTAGGAATCCACAGACCCAAGGTTCAAAGTAAATTATGATCATTTTCCCCATTTTATAGATAAACTGGGATGCAAAGAGAACTCAGAGGAGGCAGGGCTAGAACTTGGGCTGTCAGATCCCAAGTCACGTGCCTTTTCCATTGGCCTGTGACTTGGGCAAGTACGTTAACCTCTCAGAGTTCAGTTTTCTTGTCAGTAAAATGGGTATGATCTCTGGTTGTGGGGAACTGAGAGAGCTGGCGCATGTAGAGTTCTTAACACAGTGCTTGGTGCGTAGTAGGTGCTCAAAAAACGTGAGCTGCCGTCAGCTTTCATTCCAGGGGACGATCTGAGTGTGGAGAGGGAGACGGGCTGAGGAGGAGAGTCTGGGTTCCTGCAGGTCTAGAGACAGTCCTGGCAGGGGCAGGGTACAGCTCAGATACTAAGACTGTCTGTCTAAGCCCATTTGCCAACCCTGGAGTTTCTCGTGTGTTCCTCAGGCTGGGCTTTTATGTTCTTAAGACGCCACTGGAATTGTTTAAATATAAAGTGTGACTTTCCCCTGGGGCAGGAGCTCCCTGCCCTTGACCCTGTTTAGGGAGGCCATTGAGCCCATGAGTGAGGTGATGTTATTTCTGTATCTTGTAAAGGAGCAAACTGTGGCTCTGGTGCTGAGAAGTTCAGTGACTCACGCCACTGGCCAGACTGCGTGACTGAGTCTGGCTCACACGCAGGTCTTTCTGAGCTCAGTCCATGTTCTCACTCAAGGGAAGCTGAGCACCCCTTAAATGCAGCTGGAGGCAAAACTTAAGTCCATGGGCCCCCTCGGAGAAAAGACCAGGCATAGACGACCGAGGTCCCCGTGGGAGGGCACCCCTGGCTCAGCCAGGCAAACTGGAAGGAGACAAAGAAAGATGGGAGGAGGGGAGACGCGCGCCCCAGCCGGGGGCCAGTGGGCCAGGGACAGTGTGCCGTGGGGCTGCAGAGACTGGGGAAGAGGGATGGACAGGATGGGGGGAGCTGACACTGAGGGTCCGGAGCAGGGCTGGAAAGCAAGGAGGCCTCTTCTCTCAGGCACGTGCACACTCACACAGACACAGACACACACCCCTTCAGCCTTGCTGTCCCCTCCCCCCGCCACCCCCGCTCCCTGCTCCCGGTTTGAGGTGAGCCTGGGGTTTGATGTGAACTAGTCTGCCGTGTGCGTGTGTTGTGGTGTTTTGATGGCCGTCACCATCTTGCTTAAAGATACGAGAGCCGGTTCTTATTTAACAGGAAGAACGTTTGCCATCATTCCCTTTTCTCCTTGATCTCATAGTTCTGTTCTCCACCTCCCCCCAACAACCAGCACCAGATTTTGTCCTAATGTATTTTGTGCTTGAGAATACTCCCTAACATACTTATTTTTCATCTAAAAAGGATATAACCTGAAACTTACTTTGTTAACTTCTAGTGTGGTTCTGAGTGTAAGAAAATATTTTGGAATGAGTTGTGATTATTATTCCCATACAGTTGATCAAAAGAACATAAATATATTATGATTGTAACATGCAGTTACTGAACATAAAAAAGTGGAGTGTGGGGTATGTGTGTTTGATTAAGTTGGGCCAAGTCCTCCTGTGACCCGAGTCTCCCGGCTGCGGGCAGAGAGACCCAGGGATCTGAATGAGAGTGACGCTCACATGCCCCCTCCTGACTGTAGCCTGGCCTGTGTTTCTGCTGCCTCCCCCGCACCCCATCTGTCTCTGTTCTATCCATCCCCGTTTTCACGGTGGCCCTTTCTCTCTCGGTTTCTGTCCCGTCCAGAGCACACCATGGCCACCCCCCTGGAGGATGTTGGCAAGCAGGTGGGTAGGTCCCGTCCGCTTCCCACGGCCCTGAAGGGTCTCTCGGGAGCCGCAGGCCACCTTTGTTCCTGGTCCCTCTCCCCTCCAGGTGTGGCGGGGCGCCCTGTTCCTGGCGGACTACATCCTGTCCCAGCGGGACCTCTTCCAGGGTCGCACGGTGCTGGAGCTCGGGGCGGGCACCGGGCTGGCCAGCATCCTCGCGGCCACCGTGGCGCAGACCGTCTACTGTACAGGTAACGCCCCGCCGTCTCAGGCTGAGGGGGAGTAGGCTCTTCACAGAGCGTGTGCTGACTAGATAAAAAGTGAGGCGGGAAACTGGACACTGGACCTTGGCTGCTCTCGCCTTTGCCCTCCTCTTTCGCTGGTTTTCTCCACCCTTCGTTGTTTTCTCAGCAGCGTGAGGATGACCCAGCAGGACCGGCGGGTGCAGGACCAGTGGTTCTGCTGGTACCTCTGTTCACACCCCCTCAAAAGAGTAAACATCTCAGAAAACCATGAGGAATATGCCTCTCATACGGCTTAAAAACAAGCTTCTTTTTTTTTTTCTGATTATGGAAATCTTGCCTACTCTCTGTGGAAAATTTGTAGAACAGCAAATAACATTTCCTCATAATTTTACATTTCCCATATAAATTCAACAATATGCAGTTCATTGCATGCCCACTACGTGCCAGCCACGGTTCCAGATGCAGGAGACCCAGGAGTGAATGAAACAGATCAAGTCGCTGTACTCAGGGAGCTTTAGAATCTATTTTTTAACGTTCGTATATATACTTTTTACAAGTTTTTTCCTTTTCCTTTGTGTGTACCTATTCCCAAACAATAGCTAAAGTCAAACTGTATATATTCAGTGCTGTATCCTACCAAAAATGTCAAAAAAGGGAAAAAGCATTTTCCACTGTCGTTAAAAATTACTTATAAATGACTTTCAATGACCAGGTAATGTTTTGTCCCTTTTTTTTTAACCATTCTTATATTACTGGACATTTTGGCTGTTTTCGTATGTTGTGTTTTGTTTGCATTTGTCTATTGCGCTGCAACAAATACCTTTGTGCACCATTGTCTGATAATCCTTAAACTAGATTCCTCAAAGTGGGTGGGACCTTTCTTAAGCTTTTGATACTTATGGTCAAATGATTGCTTTTTAAATTTTTTATTTTGAAATAATATTAGGTTCACATAGAAGTTGCCAAACTAGTATAGAAAGTGCCATGTACCCTTCACCCAGCTCCCCCGGTGGTAACATCTTCTATACCGTAGTTTGGGGATCACACCAGCAAACTGACACACTGCAGTACTGTCAGTTACACTCCAGATTTGCCGACGTGCTTTTTTAGGGAGAGTATACCAGTTTATAAGAAAGTACAATAGTATCTTACCAGGTAATTATTGTTAGTGTCATTATGTTTTAAATCTTCGATATCTGCTAGGCAGGAAGTGGTGCTGCTGACTTGCTTTGCATTTCGTCGATTCCTAGTTGACGTTTTCGTGGCGCACGTCTTTTGCTTCTGAGCTAGGAAAGGGGAAGCTAGGGGTGGCCTGGGAGTCGGGCGTACTTTTCAGATACCCTGCGTAAGCCACCCTGTTTACGCCTCCTTGACAATTCAGTGTAAATCGCCAGTGAACTTCTCAAGAGTCAAGCCGTAAAGCAAGAGTGCCTAGCGCCTGACAACAGCATCTAATCAAGTTATCTTACCCCTGAGAGAGATTTACTGGAGAGGAAGAGAGCTTGCATCCTGTCAGCACGTTCCAGTTAGTAGAGCCTTTTCATGAGCATCAGCACTTTTAACCTCACAGTGACCCTGGGCAGTCGCCGGGGAGCCTGTCACCATCCCCTCCATCCAAGTGGGCAGGGTAAGGCTGAGGTCAGGGGGCTGGGCGAAGGTCACATACATGGCCGCTGGCTCACAGCACGGTGCCTCTCATCATGTGGGGGGCTCAGGCTGTTTTCTGTGGAGCAGGGTTCTGTGGGCTCCCTCGGGGGCTGGCCAAGGGGTGGAGGCGGGGGCAGCCCCAGGGCTCTGGGTCTCCCACCGCCACTCAGCCATCGCTGCTCCTCTCGTATGTGCTTGGTGTGTTAGAATCCCGCACAAGATCTGTTTTGACAAAAAGTACCGTAAAGGCTTAAAAACTGCTGACCCAGTCCTGTGTTGACAGGCACATACATCAGTATTCTCTTTACCCAGTGGCCCAGGAGAAGGGACAGGTGCGGCCCTTCGGTGAGCAGAGCCCCACACACACACATCCCCGGCTCTGCATGGTCCCTGAGGTGGAAACGATGGTCCAGTCCCGGGAGGTCTGCAGTGGGCGGGCGAATGCCATTCACAAGACCCCCTGTGCCCTCCACACGCACGCTCTCCTAATGGGAAGTTAATTTTGGCAAAGCACTTCCCCCACTGCCGTCAAGGATACACTGTGCTACAACTCAGGTCTGCTCGAGTGACAGGAACCCCCATCTCATCAGAGCAGCAGGTGGCTCGGGAGACGTGATGGCAGGACGGTGAGTCAGGCACCAGGGTGCCTGCCTCCAGCCTGCCTGAATGTGCTCTGTCTCCACCGATCACATCCAAATGCCCTCCTGGCTCCAGTCAGTTTTCTGGGGTGTCAGAGAGCGAGGCTTGTTGGAGTCAGAGACACCTGGGTTCAAATCCCAGCCCTGGCTCTGCCCAGCCACCTGACTGCCGGAGTCGCTTTGCCTGTGACGGGACCGTGACACCAGCTCAGGGTCATTAGAAATACGGAGGGTGGATTCGGGAAGTGTGTGCATGTGTCATATGCTCTGAAGATGCTGGGAGTTCTCACCCTTCCCTGCAATGCAGAGTCCCCACCAGGACAGTCTTCTCTGTTTTAAGGCAGAGATCATTAGAAAGAGCCTTAAGGTGAACATATTTCATTTTAGTGTAAAACACACAGGAGAAGCTTCTGTTTCAATTTTGCACGTTTCTGCAGCCGTGCTGTTGGTACCAGCTCTCTCCAGGCAGAAGCACAAAGATAAAAGTGTCGTCACGACCGGCACCTTATGACTTGCCCTTCTGTCTTTCCAGATGTCGGTGCAGATCTCTTGGCCATGTGCCAGCGAAACATTGCCCTTAACAGCCACCTGACTGCCGCTGGAGGTGAGGCCCATCAGGTCCCCGCCCGGGAGGGAGGTTTCCCTGTTTCGCAGGTGAGACAGACACCCAGAACCACGACACTGGGAGGCGGGGTTCTCCCTGCGTCCCTGGACACCCCGGTAGTGGAGGGAGCGGACGTCTCGGCTTCGTGTCACTTCAGTTGCTTGACGGCTCTGTCCTCGCCTCATCTCCTCCCACGCCCACAGCCACGTCCTACCTCAGCTCTCTCCTCCCTGCAGGTCGCAGGGCCCTACCTGGTCTCCCCAGCTCCTGTCTGAGCTGCCCAAGCGTCCAGAGCGACCTTTCTAAGATGCAGCCTGACCCCTTCACTCCCCACTGAGCATCTTCCGGGGGTGAAGTCCAAGCGCTTCCTCTGGCTCCAGACCTCCGGCTGGCCCTGGCCGGCTTTTCCTGTCTCCTGTCCTGGCAGCCCCGCTGTCCAGCCCTTCATCCAGCGAGCCACGGGCTCCTCACTTCACATGCTCTGCCCTCTGCCCAGAGCGCCCCCGCCCCGTCGGCCTGACCATCAGATTCCTGCCCCGCCGCAGGAGTGAACTGCCATGATGGAGGAGCTGCCCGGCCAGGCCTCCTGCTCCAAGCGCGATCTGGGGCGCTCTTCTGGGCTCCGACCGGGTCATCTGGCCCCCCAGGCTTCAGAGCCTTCAGAGGTTTCTCATTGCTCTCGGAGCACAGACCCAACTCCTTGGCTTCTCCGGACCCCGTGGGGCCTGGCCCTTGCCTGTCGGCAGCCCCTTCCCCACAGCTCTGGCCTGGCCTTGCTGGAGCTTCCATCCGCGTGGGGCCTTTGCTCTGCTCTCTCCTCCGGCCTGTTTCCTCTCCCTCTTCCCCCGTCTGTTCGTAATCATGCTCAGACGTCCAGGCAAGATCACAGTCCCCTTACAGGCTCTCCTTACACCTTGAACCATGGTATTTTGACATTTGTTTGTGGGACTAGTTGATTGGCATCTGCCGCCCCACTAGACCACGTGCTCCGTGAGGTCAGGGCCCTGTCTGATCCCCTGTGTCATGTTTGTTGAATGCCCAGGGCACAGCAGGCTGTCAGCAGGCCTGGAAGGAAGGAGTGGTGTGAAGTGCCTTCTCAGAGCCTTCCCTGACGCCCATCGACACGAGAGCCCTGTCCTCCCGTGCACCTGGCGCGTCCTTTTCATAGCAGTGTCTGCTCCCTGCCTGTGTCCCAGGACAGGGACGTACCTCATGAATCTCTGCCCCCTGGGCCGACACCGGGCCTGATGCTTAGCACTCAAAAAACGTGGGATGGATGGATCTTGGTGTGTAGTGGGAAGTTTTATCTTCTTTCCTAACTGTGTTCAGAGTTTGGGGAGTTCCACTTGTGGTTGTTTTGCAGGCGGTGTGATTAAGGTCAAGGAACTGGACTGGCTGAAAGACGATCTCTGCACAGGTGCGTGGCCTCCTCTGTCGTGTCCCAGTTGATTCATTGGTTCCTTGGGCTGCCCCCAGGCCATCAGCCCTGTGGCCTTGACCGCCCAGCAGAGTCCTAGCTCCGTTGGCTGAAGAGTGACAGCTGCCGTTCTTGGTGCCGCATGTCAGGCACCCTACACTCATTCTGTCATTCAGACTCACAGTATCACTGTCCAGTCGGTCCTGTAGTCCCCAGTTCCGGGGAAGACTGATGCTCAGAGAGGTTCAGTGCCTGCCCAGGGTCACAGGTACCTGGCAGGTCAGGGTGTGAACCCAAGTCTGGGACTCCAGGCCCTAGACCGTTTGCCTGCCAGGAAGCAGCTTCCCGCTTAGCACCCGTCCTCTGCCTGCAGCAGGGAGTCGGCCCCAGGGGTTCAGGGGCTGCTGAGTGGGGAACATTTCTAAATTTCTTATGCAGACTGTTTCAGACCTGCACCTTTGCTCTTTCTTTGTACAAGAACTTTTCTTTTCCCTGTCAGATGTCAGGTGGGGAAAATCATTGCTTGTTGAGTGCCTGTCACCTAGCAAGCACCTAGCACACTTGAGGTCCTTTGGTCTCCCCGACAGTCCTGTGAGGGAAGCATTGTTATGCCCATTCTAGTGCAAACACTGCAGCCCAGAGAGGTGAAGCACCTCTCCTGGGGTCACACAGCAAGTCCACGAGGGCAGGAATGCCATGGACGGAGGTGTAGATCGTTTTCTGCACAGGCTACTGGCCGAGTCAGCAGGTCAGGCCCCCATGGATAAGGTAGCCGCCCCGGCAGAAGGGGCACCTCCTGCCCTGAAGTTTTCCACGTGGGTGGCGGAGGCGCTGGGATTCGGGGCTGCCTGGTGGCGCCCACTGCACCGAGCTTACCCGACCCCGTTTCTTTTCCTGAAGCTTCTTTCAGTCTGTCTCGTTGAGAGCTGGTGGCCCGCAGAGAAAGGGCTGAGCCCAAGATGTCCTTCCCCTTTCACAGATCCCGAGGTCCCCTTCAGCTGGTCGGAGGAGGACATCTCCGACCTGTACGGCCACACCACCATCGTGCTCGCGGCCGAAGGTGAGGGCGCCTCCTCCGCGGCACAGCCGGGGTCACCGCTCGTCGTCACGGGCCGGCTCCCACCACGGCTCCGTGCCGCTTTCATTCTGAGCGCTGTGGCTGTTATGTTTATCAGAGATTCCGTCCATGGGGCCCGCTGAGGACTCATTTCCTCTGATATTTGCCTGTTTTCTTCCCCGCAGTGTTTTACGACGATGACCTAACTGATGCTCTGTTTAAAACACTGTCCCGACTGGCTCACAGGTTGAAGAACGCCTCCACCGCCATCCTCTCTGTGGAAAAGAGGTGAGCTCCTCGCGGGGCCAGACTCTCACCTTCCAGATGCGTCCTCACTGGTGTCGTCCTCATCACGTGCTTATCCAGCACCTGCTGCGGCCGGGCCGGCTGGTCCTTTACACACGTGGCCTCGTTTAATCCGCTCACCAACCCCATGTGCAGGCACTGCCATCCCCATCGCACAGCCGACGGGAGGAGGGCTGAGGCGTCAGGGACCCGTCCAGGCTGTAGCTGGGCAGTGAGTGCGTCAGAGCCCAGACACATGTCCACTCTGCACCCCGGGCCTCTGCCCTCGCCCTGACACAGAGCCCCTCCGGGGCGTTTCTGCCCGGATGTCCTGAAACGTTAGGGCTCTTGTTGATGGAGTGACCGTGTTGTGATAGACTCGGTGCTGGGCCCCCTGCACACGTTTTTCTCTAATTCTTGTGATAACCCACAGCTTTTCTGAAGGCAATTTAGAGTATATAGCAAAAGCCATAAAACCAAACACACTGATTTTTTTTTATTGGAGTATAATTGCTTTACAACGTTGCATTAGTTTCTGCTGTACAGCAAAGTGAATCAGCTATGTGTATACATATATCCCCTCCCTCCCACCCCCCGCATCCCAGCCATCTAGGTCATCACAGAGCACTGTGCTGAGCTACCTGTGCTGTACAGCAGGCTCCCAGTAGCTACCTGTTTTACACATGCGAACGCACTGGTTGACCCAGCAGTTCCGCATCTGGAACCGGCCCTGAGGAAGCGATCCCAGCCGTGCACAGAGCCGTCCAGATGGACGCATCTGTTGCAGCGTTGTTTACACCGATGACGTCCAGGACCCCCTTCAGGGTCCACGTGACCAGTGGCAACGTGTGGACCCGATCACTCGGGTGGAATCTTGGGCACATGCCTTCCCCTCTCTGAGCCCCAGTCCCCACCTGAGCGGAGGCCGTAGCCGGCCCCACCTCCCAGGCTCTCCTGCAGATGCCAGAAGGCCGCGCACTGGCGCCCAGCACGCAGGAGGCGCTCAGTTAAAATCCAGCGCCGTGACGGGAGGGAGCTGCAGAGCCTCCGGTGGTGACAGGCAGTGTGTGTGTCGCGGCTTGTTCGCAGGCTGAACTTCACGCTGCGGCACCTGGAGGTCACGTGCGAGGCCTACGACCACTTCCGCTCATGCCTGCGGCGACTGGAGGGGCTGACCGGTGGGCGCCTGCGCTTCGCAGTGGAGCCGGTGGACGTTTCCTTCCCGCAGCTCTTGGTCTACGAGCGCATCCAGCAGCTGGTAGGTGTGCCCGCCCGCCCGAGGGCAGCTTGCTCTGGCGTGAGGCTGTCGGCTGGAGGAGGTCGTGAGCCAGCCTCCAGGTCCAGCCCGGCCCGCGCTCTCCCCGCTGACCCCGACGCTGGGCTCTCTCCAGGTCCAGGAGGGCCTGCCTGGCCAACGGTCACTTGGCCTTAGGGCACTTCCTCTTGCCGCGGGCAGTGCAGGCTCCAGGGGAAGCGGGGGCGGGGGGGGGGGGCATTGCGTGTGGGTTGCTCTTGACTGGGCTGAAGATCTTGACGCAGGAGCCCCAGTGCCGACGGCCACGTCTTCACTGTGAAAGTCTGTGGCCTCGTGGCCTAGGCGGGCTTGCCTGATGGCCGGTGGCCCGTCTGACGGGGCAAGTGGGGTCTCATCACATAGGCCTCTGAGCAATAACCCCAATGACATGCTCTAGGTGCCGGCTGTCTCAGCGAGAGACAAGGTGAGTCCCAGCCAGGAAAGGGCGGGGCTGGGGTTAATCACTTCCTATTACAGTTTTAAAACCAGCACTAGGGGGAAATCTGCAAAGTCAGAAGACCCTTTAAAATCCCTTAAACTTTGTAGGAGCTGGATTCGTATAAGTCCCAAGGTCTTTTCGTTCTCTTGGCTTCTTGTCTGCAGCCGCCCTTTGTCTGGGTCTTTGGAGACCCGGCCTGGCTCTTAGGAGGAGGGGCCTGCTCAGCTCGCCCTCCGGTCCCTTCCGCCAGCAAGCGCGGCGTTGCGTTCGTTCGTGTGTGCGGTTCCATGTGCGAGGAGGGCCTTCCCTTCATCGCTCCGCGGCCTCTGAGCTTCCCAGGCCCCTCCTAGTGAGGGTGCCAGGCTCCCACTAAGAACTTGGCGTGTTTTGTACCTTCTCCACCTGCCAGCATTAAGAGGAGCATCACACAGCCAAGAAATCAGCTCCTTACAAAATCCAGCAGCTGTGCTGCACGGCTCCCAGAATGGAGAAGGTGTGCGACTTGTGGCCGTTCTGGTCCCTTTGACAGTGTGGCAGCCTCCTGCCTCTCAGATCAGTGCTGGGACTCAGCATCCAGCTTCGCCTCCACGGAACAGCCCAGAGCAATAAAAGCACCAGGAGAGGCTCCCTGCTCTCGTGGTGGCTTTCATGCTGCCCGTTTTCACGTCTTGTTTGGGGCTTCTCTTTTGCTGATTACATCCCTTTATGAAATCGTGAAGTCTCATTTGCACATCTCGGAATCTCCCCCTCTCTCTGCTGCAGGAGCTCTGGAAGGTCTTTGTGGAACCAGTAACAGAACCCATCGTGTCTGCAGACACAGCTTCTTGACTGTTCTTGTGATGTTTCTAATAAAATTGAAAGCTCACAAAGTAATGTGCTTGAGATTTTATTGTTTAAAAAATACGGCAGGTGGGCCTTGTGTGACCCAATGCGGTTTTCTGCTTCCCAGCAGCAGCCAGAGAACGTGACTGCCCTAGGCTGGGAGTCCATTTGGTTGCATGTGGTTTTTGTGCTGCCGGCTTGGAGTAGGTGTTGCAGGGTGTTTGAGAGCTGCTTGGTCAAGTTGGGCGGTGTTCTCAGCTTGGTTCCGCTGGAGCTGATGACCTTACCCAGGTGCTTCCCTTGGGGCAGGGGCCCCAGGCTGCACCCATAGTCTTTTATGTTCTCTTCTTCTAACTGCTTACAAATGAGTTTAATATCATCTTCACAGTTGCCGTAGTACCACCCCGCAAAATGGGGCACAGACGCCTCCTTGCCTTCCACGCTGCGTGTGCCCTGTCCCTGTCACTCTGCTGGGGGCCCCTTCAGAGGAGGAGGCAGGAGCTCCCAGACTGGACGCCTCTGGTGGTGGCCCTTGTTTTATGTTTTAACCCTTTGTAACCAAAATTGGGTGTGCGTAGAACAAACATAAAAGCCACTCCTTTGGGTCCTGCAGCTGCCTAGGGCTGGGGTCCGCGCAGCCACCTGCCTCGAGGGCATTTCGCTTCCTCAGCCTGGCCTTGTTCCCCCTGTCCCCTCAGTCTCTCCACCATGCGCCACCTGTGCACGTGTTTGTCTGTCTGTCTGGTTTTTGATCTTTTTGTCTGTGCCTCTGCTGTATCTCACCCCCTCCTTCTTGCTCTCCCCCTTTACCTTGTCTCTTTATGCCCCTCCCACCACCTCTCCCTCCTTCTCCTTCTTTCCAGTTAGGGTCCCTCCCACCCTCCCGGAGGCTCCATTTCCCCGCCTCGCTGCTCCTGCCCGCTCTCCACCAGGGCCCGGCATGCCCCTTCCCCGGCTGCCCCTGCAGCTGCAGCTCAGCTGCTCCTGCCCACGTCACTTCTCCCCAGGCACAGGTCCGATTGCCAGGCCCGTCGTACCCCCCACCCCTGGTCATTGGCTTATCCTGACACCGTGGGCTAGGCTTTTGCAGGTCTCAGTTCACTTCATTTTCCCAACAATCTAGGAAGTCAGCAGCCTGGTTAGACCCACTGAACAGTTGAGAAGACTAAGGCTCCAAAAGGGAAAAATCTCCATGAGGTCAGGGACCCTGTTTGTCTCATATACCAGTGTATTCCCGGCACGTGGTCCTGGCCCGAAGTAGGTACTCGGCACATGTTGTTGGTTTTTTGGTTTTTTTTGCGGTAGGCGGGCCTCTCACTGCTGTGGCCTCTCCCGTTGCGGAGCACAGGCTCCGGACGCACAGGCTCAGCGGCCATGGCTCACGGGCCCAGCCGCTCCGCGGCGTGTGGGATCTTCCCAGACCGGGGCACGAACCCGCGTCCCCTGCATCGGCAGGCGGACTCTCAACCACTGCGCCACCAGGGAAGCCCTCGGCACATATTGTTGAATGAATCGTTAGTAGGAATTACTGCTTAGGATGGTGGTTTTCAGTTGTGGGCAGTTTTGCTTCCAGAGGCATTTGGCAAAGTTTGGAAACATTTTGGGTGGTCACCGCTCGAGGAGATGGGTGCCACTGGCCAAGGAAGCTGCTAAACATCCTGTCCTGCACGGGAGCCCCCCCAACAAAGAATGGTCCAACCCAAAATATCAGTGGTCCCAAGGTGGAGAAACCGTGACCTGGAAGAAGAGAATTAGCTACTTTAGGAAAGAAAAGTGGGCCTCCGCCGTACCTGCCGTGAAAGCAGTGCAGGAGAATGAGTCCCAGCCCTTCCCTCTGGGAGTGGAAGGAAGTCTACACACATCATCTCTAAATCTTACAAAGATCCCGAGAGGAGGAAGTATCCCCATTTTAAATGTGAGAAATCTGGGACTTCCCTAGTGGTGCAATGGTTAAGACTCCTTGCTTCCATTGCAGGGGACACGGGTTCGATCCCTGGTCAGGGAACTAATACCTGCATGCCACGTGGTGTGGCCAAAATAGATAGATAGATAAATAAATAAATGTGAGAAATCTGAAGTTCAGAGAGGTTAAGCAATTTGCGCACCATCACACAGCTGCCAAGTGGCAGAGTCAGGCTCCCAGCCCGGGCCTGTGCTCTTCCCACATCCCCACAGTGCGGTGCCTGGACCAGCAGCACCGGCGGCAGTGGCATCACCTGGGAGCTTGTTAAACATGTAGCAGCAACACAAGCCCAGACCGGAGTCAGATCTGCATTCTGACAAGACCCCGGGTGATTTGTGAACCCAGTGGTTTGAGATGCGTAGCATTTGAGCTACTCCCACTTTCCAAGGTTCCTACACACACAAAAAAATCCCTGATAGACTCGCCATAATCAGGCATAATCCCTGATAGACTCGCCATAATCGTGCAGATCACGATGGGATTTATTAATAACAAGTCTTCGAAATAGAACCCCCCCCAGACAGAGCCCCAGCTGGTGATGTATCAGCATTACCGGTGACATTTTCCTAGTGCTCCTGGGGACAGGCCTATAAATGTAATTGACACCAAGCAATAGAGTTTGTCCCGCCTTTCACCTGGCGCGTTAGGGCAAGTGCTTTAATGTCCAAACCACTTGGCCTGAAATCTTCCTCTAAGTGGAGCCTGGAATTAATCTTGATTCACTATAGTTCAAGGCATCATCAGATTTTCACTTCTCAGAGTGGAAGTGCACCCTTATCGCCGTGTTTTAAGGCTTTGCTTGAGCTTCTGTAAGCGCTTGTTTGGCAGTGCTATTTCAGAATCATCAAACCATCAAGGTGTTCTGCTAGAGAATTAACCCAGGCCATTGGACTCAAATTTTTTTTTTACATATTCTAACATTTTCAGAGGATATATGGCCCAGGGAGGGGACTTGACTTGGTGGTTCAAGCCTACACGGGAAAGATTTGGTAAAACCAACAAATAGTAACGCTGTGGGCCCAGCACTTCTCAGATTCTATGCACGTGAATCACCCAGGGTTTTTTTTTTTTTTTTTTTTTTTTTTTTATTTATTTTTGGCCGCATTGGGTCTTCGTTGCTGCGTGCGGGCTTTCTCTAGTTGCGGCGAGCGGGGGGCTACTCTTCGTTGAGGTGCACGGGCTTCTCATCACGGTGGCTTCTGTTGTCGCAGAGCATGGACTCTAGGCGCGCAGGCTTCAGTAGCTGTGGCTCGCAGGCTCTAGAGCGCAGGCTCAGCAGTTGTGGCGCACGGGCTTAGTTGTTCCGCGGCGTGTGGGATCTTCCCGGACCAGGGCTCGAACCCTTGTCCCCTGCATTGACAGGCGGATTCTTAACCACTGCGCCACCAGGGAAGCCCCTTACCCAGGGTTTTGATAGACGCAGATGCTGACTCAGTCCCGGGTGGGGCTCGATGCTGCAATTTACCAGGCTCCCAGATGATGCTGGTGCAGGGACCACATTGTGAAGAGCAAGACTGTAATGTTTCGTCCCTGGTTAAGGGCACAAACTTTGGGGTTGGGCAGACCTGGGTTCAATCCTGGCTCTGCCACAGACCAGCCAGATGACCCTGGACAAACGGCCTAGTCTCTCTGAGCCTCAGCTTCCGCATCTGTAAAATGGTAAGTCTCCCCCTCTTCATGGAGTTATTGTGAAGGTGATATTAGATAATGTGAGTAAGATGCACCGGGGAAATTTTCAGTAGGTTGCAGGTATTGTCCTAACGTAGAGTTGTCTGGTTTGGGAGCATCTTCAGTTTGTACACCGTGGCCTGGGTGATTTATAAGGTCTGGTTGTCTGTCATCGTCACCTGCTAGAGGAGTCACTGAGAGCCATCTCTACCTCTCTGTGTACATAAAACGGATCCTGGGAATTCCCAGGCAGTCCAGTGGTTAAGACTCGGTGCTTTCACTGCTGTGGCCCGGGTTCAATCGCTGGTCGGGGAACTAAGATCTCACAAGCCACAGTGTGCAGCCGGAAAAGACAAAAAAACCCACAACAGATCCTGTGTGTTACCTATCCTGCCACAATAGCTGGGCAGAGAGCAAATTTGAAAAGTCATACTGAACAGGCCTGCCTTAAGTTCCAGGCTCCGTGTTACACACAAAGGTCACTTCGGAGGACCTGAGTGGCCCTCAGAGGAGTAGGCAAGTCACCCTCAACACCACTGGTGGGGGAGACCACTGCCTGGGGAAGCGATCTCAGGGTCCAGGTATCTCATACAGGGTGGAGCTGGAAGTGGGATGTCGTGTCTGCCCCATCTGAGGTGAAAACTAGTGCATGGGGCTGACCCTAAGTTGGCAGGCAGATCCTGGCCCTCCGTGACTCTGGTGTAAAGCATCCTGGCAGGAGCCCCAGCTTGCTGTGTCTCTGCATCAAGGTGACCCGTAGGCCTCTGGGCTCTGGGCTGCAGCAGCCGTACTGGGTACCTGGGCGCTGGTCCTCCCGATGTGATGACGACACTGTGCGTGCTATGTTCCCTGCCCTGCAGTCTTCTAGAAAGCTACGCAAGTGTGGTATTAGATCTCGGGAATGTGACTGCAAGGTCGAACCCACCTCGGCCAGCGCACGGGCTGAGGTGCTGAGCAGGTGGTCACACTGCAGACAGTGGAAGAAGGCAGGGGTTCACCCTTGGTCCCAGCTAGAACCCAGGACACCTCCCAGACTGTGCCGTTCCCCACCCGGGGTGGCAGCCCCGTGCCCCAAAGCAGGTGTCAGCCAGGACTTGGTGACCCAACACTGCTGAGTGGTTTTTCTCCACAACACTGGGGCAGCTAGCTGGTGGTTCTGAAATCCATGAACTATTCAGTGACGTTACAGTCTCTCTACCAACAGACTGAGAAATCAACCTGATGGTTTTGTGCATTTTAACCCTCTGTTAAAACCACAGCGAATTCCCTGGCGGTCCAGCGGGTAGGACTCCACGCTTTCAATGCAGAGGCCCGAGTTCAATCCCTGGTCAGGGAACTAGATCCCGCACGCATGCCGCAACTAAAAGATCCCTCATGCTGCAACTTAAGACCCAGCGCAGCCAAAATAAATAATTAATTATTTAAAAAATAAATAAAACCACAAAGGGGCAGGGTCAGCCCCACAGACCAAAAAAACCTGTGGGCTTGGGTGATGGAAGATGCCCTGGACGCTTGGGGGCAGCCCTGACCTCTGTCCCCACATGGACACTCTTCTCGTCAGAACAATCTGGCATCCAGTGAATGTGAGTTCTGTGCTGATAGGAAAAAAATCGATGGGATGATTGGAAAGAGCATAAGAATCAGAGGAAGAAACAGTACCACCATTGGTGATTAAACCCGTGGGAAATAAAGCTAAATGCAGTGAAGTGGACAAATAAATGAATAGAAACATCAATCTCTATTGATTGATAGATGCCTGGTCAAAATGGGTCTTGAATTGGTTTCCCATGGGAAACACTAGGTGATTTTAAGCAGCAGAGTTGTAATGATTAAAATCTAACTTTATTCTTAAGCTGCCGTATGTAGTAAAACCTTAATTAACTAGAACTCAGTTCATTAAACCTGCTTCCCCATCACTTCCAAGGCTCAAGCCACTGGGAGAGTTAAGCATAGGAGGGAACTTGAAGAAAGGTCACAGCACATCAACACCCTCCCCTAAGCACCTGGGCAGTGAGGAACCACCTAGAAAGATGATGACCTCGGGAGGAGAAAGCCTTGCTTCAAAACCAGGCCTGAGTACGATGCTGCTGTGGGAGCCCTGGAGTATCAAGGTAGTAAAAGCCAACTGTTCTGAACACTTTGGAGGTGTTAGCTCAGTAAATCCCCCGGCATGCACATGAGGCAGGTAGTATCAACCCCACTTTATGGCTGGGTAAACTAAGGCATGGGGGCAGGCCAGGTAACCCTCCCAAGGTCACATAGGTGGTAAGCGATGGAGTCAGAAATTGAACCCAGGCAGTCTGGACCTAGAGTCTGAACACACCCACAGGCCATCCACCCCTCCAAGTAATCTGCCCACCACGGCACTGCTTATAAATGGCAACTCTAAGGTATGTGTTTCTACGTGGAAAGTTACACGCTGCACCATGGGCTTGGGTTAATCCTGGGGCGTGGGATTGAGGAAGGAGTTGATAAGAGACTTTGCCTTTTGTACTGTGTACACCTGCACCTGACCTTTGAACAGCACAGGTATGAACTGCCTGGGTCCACTTATTCTCGGATATTTTTCTATAGTAAATACTACAGAACCTCACAGTCCATGGTTGGTTGAATCCGTGGATGCGGCAGGACCGCGGATACCGAGTGCCGACTAGAAATTAATTATACTTGGATTAATTCCCACATTGTTCAAGGGTCAGCTGTACTTTGTTTTTACAACCAGCGTGGGGTATTTTTGTGTTTTTCTTTTTTACTGCAAATAAAGATAAAAGATAAGCTCACACACGTGCGCCCACGCGCGCGCACACACACACACACACACACGCAAATGCTACCTCCACCAAGAGACACATTTGAATGCAAATGGGTCAAACCATGCGTTTGGAATGTGGCTCAGTAGCCAATCTCGGAAAATAAAATCAATTTTGACCCAAAGGCTCTAGAAAGACTTAGAGAAACAGTTACCCGTGTGGAGGCCAAATCATGCCTCAGGTGGCTCTGGGGCTGCAAGACCCTGTGCTCCGTCCTCCTCCAGCTGAGACCCAGATGACAATGACACAGAAGGAGAGGACTCGGGGCCATTTAATAAAGCTCCACGTTGTCCAGTTTTCCTGTTTGGGAATTTGGCATATCCAAGCCCAGGAGAGCATGGCCGCCGTCTGCACTAAAGGCTGGAGTCGCGCCATAGATTTTATCCACGTTTCTAGCCCATTACTTTTTCAAGGAGAGCCCTCACGGACATGGCAGCAAACCGAAGGTGGGCGTAAATCCAGCCACCACAGGGGGAGTGACTCAGACCTCTGAGCCTCTGCCCAGTGGCTGGAGAACACTGATATAAGCGAGGCCCTCTGGAGAGAGCACAGAGGTTGCATTAGTTATCTATTCACTGCATAACAAAATACCCCCAAAACTTAGAGGCTTAAAACACAAACATTTATCCTCCTACAGTTTCTATGGTCAGGAATCTGGGTTTGGCTTAACTGGGTGCCTCTGTCCCAAGCTCTCTCACAAGGGGTTCAGTGTCTTTGCTCTATAGGACATTAACCAAATTTATGTCTAAAATGGCAACTTCATCTCACCATTTTCCCAACTTACTCTGAAAATCTCTGGTTTTCGTATCCTCTTTTGAACCAGCTCATCCTGCTTAGTCCCTCTTTAGTGAATTAAACAAGGTTCTGCAGCGTGCTCGCTATCAATTTGAAGAGAATTACCTTTTAATGCTTTGAGAATTATAACGTCCACGGGGTTGATAAGCGCTACGAAGAAAAGTAAAGCCATCTAGTAGAGCGTTAACGATGGGGGAGGTGATGGGGCGGGTCCTGAAGACAGAGGAGCCGGCAGTGCAGAGAAAGGAACGGAGGAATGAATGAATGAATGAACCGCAAGGGAACCAGAGCTCTTCGTCCTCCTTGCTCTGCCCCAACCGGAGGTGAAGACGGGGGCTGGAACTACTTCTTAGAGCCTGCAGGTCCTTTTCTCCTCCCTCCTCACCTCCAGGCTGGCTCCCCGGAGGACTCTCGCCGCGAGGTGGCGCCCCAGCCTCATGAATCGACAGCGGGAACTGCAGCGAGGAATCTAGGGCATAGTCATCTGTCCCCTTGGCCACTGGCAGCCGCTCCCAAGTGGACCCTGGGAGTCACGAGGGACTCTCTACCCAACCTGCGCTACATTATCCGATGGCACATTAGTTCTGAGAGCCGCCAGGGCCTAGTTAGCCCCACACCCTAATTCAGATCAAACCCACGTTTATTAAGCACTTACTACTGCTCTCCTTTATCAGTACATCAACACTGAATCCATTTTAGAGGTGGGTAAGCTGAGGCTCAAAGAGCACACGTAGGCTGTCCGAGGTCCCAGGACTCGGAAGTAACAAGGGTGGGATCTAAGCCCGGGTCTGCCTGGCTCTGTAGTCAGCATTCTTACAATTACCCCTTGCCCAGGGTGGGGACTGTTTGTCTGGAGGCAAGCAGGAGCCCTGTGGATCAGAGAGTTTGCTATGCTATTTTGCTGGGATAGATCCAAGGGTTTGATATGCGAGGACTGAGACACCTGCCTTAGGCTTTAGGAAGCAGTGCACATTGGAGCCATACAGGACCGTTTCTTTGGGGGCAGCAACGTCTGGATCAAGGAGTTGAGCTCACAAATGGGTTGCATGGGCAATTGTGGAGTTTCCAGCTTCCAGCTTACCAAGAAGAGAGCCTGGAGCTAATGGTTTGGATGCTGGGGCCAGGGACAAAAGGAACTGAGCTTTCCCCATACACCCTCTTCCACTGAAGGCTCCTGAAAGGCAATAAAACCTGGTGGTTAGAGCATGGCACCAGGTGTCTGAACTGGGCTCAAGCCAGCCCTAAAACTCACTTCTCCAAGCCTCGGCATTTGTGTCTGTAAAAGGCTGTACTTGATAATGCATATAAAACACACGGCACATAACCTGGTTCAGGAGAGATGCAAGAGCTGGTGGTCGTCATCATCATCACTTGCATCACCACCGTCATCAGCATCATCGCCATCACTATTATTAATTGTTCACTGTTGCATTTCTATTAACTGCCTGTCTCGGTGGGGGATGGAAACTCCCCAAGCAACCGCCTTGCTCAACAGTTAACAATGCTAAAACAATCTCACTTGCCTAACCACTTCGCCTAAGTGTTATTTGACTGACAGGATGGGTTATTTTGGGGAGAAAAATAATCATAGGAGCTCTTGAATGCACCATCCCTGAAAGGTTTCCATGACAACCCACACCTGGATGTTCCAGAGAGAAGGCAGCCATGTGGGGAAGAGTGAGAACTAAACTCGAGAGATGGGGAGGGGGCGTCCCCCCAGTCCTATTTTTCTGGCTGTGTTTGTACGGTAGGACTCTTTACATAGGTTCTCTCTTTTAAACCTCACCACAATCCTATGGGGCTAAGTACTATTATTCTTACCCCCATTTTACAGATGAAGAAACTTCGACTCAGAGAGGTTAAAACTTGCCCAAGGTCGGTCTTGTCAAACTAGAGGAGTTATACTAGAGCAGGGTTTCTCAGCCGCGGCACTGTTGACTTTTTGGGCCAGATAACTCTTCGTTGGGGCCTGGCCTGTGCACTATTAGATGTTTAGCAGCATCTCTGGCTTCCACTCAATTGATGTCAGCACCTCCCTCCTCCCCTGGTCATGACAACCCAAACCGGCTCCAGACCGTGGCCAGGTGTCTCAGCTGGTCACCCCCAGGCTAGGCTAATAGTCATTCCTTACACTTGTAGGGCGCTCTACATGTATAATGCTCTTTCACAGGACCTGTCTCATGAGATCACATGTAATCATGTAACTCTGAGGTCCTTAATGGCGAGGATCCTGGGATCCTGGGACCCAGGGTGTGAGCCCAGTGGCCGAACTAGGGGAGGGACCTGGGAAATCAGGGTGAAACTCAACCGTCTAACCTCCTCGCTGAGCAGACACATCTTGCAGTACCACCCCGTTTTATGGGCAGGGAAAGGAGGGTCAGAGAGGAGGGGGAGCCCCCAAAGATCCCGGGGCCTGTGAGCGGCAGTGCTGGGTGAGTGGCTTCCACTGTAGTCTCTAAGGACTCCAGATCCCAAAGGTCACATCTGTTCAACAGGCTCGCCCAGCTCAGCTTGCTGTGCTGTATCACAGACTTGAGGACGGACGGAAGCAGCCTAGAGTCACGGGCACCCCACTCAGGACCCAGCGTGGCAGACGTCAGGCCCTCGGTCACACATAGGACCGTGGCATGGGGGGAGGGCTGTCACCTGCCTGCGGTTACAGAGGAGAGTGGAGGATATTTCAGTGAAAGTAGCTTTGGTTCGGTGGTCCTCATAAAGAGGGTGGGACCTCATGTGATGCGAACACTGATTTCCCAAGCTGTATGCACAAGCTACCACATTTAATCTTCTCAACACCCAGCGAGGAGAAATCATCATCCCCACTTAGAAAGCTGAGGCTCAGAGAGAGCCAGTGACAAGCTCAAGGTCACACGGTCTGGGACTGGAACCCTGGTGAATGCAGGTAAGGAGAGGCCCGGGAGCTGGCATGTCATTTGGTACCTTCCAGGCAAGGCTCCTCCCTCCAGTGCCTGTGAATTCAGCAGGAGAATGAGTACTTGCGTGTACTTCATGTCTGCAAACTCCCAGGGACCCCCAAGATTCGTTTTCATGAAGACCTTTTCTGTGGGAAATGTATTTGAAACATCAGTCAACCAAGTGTCCGCTTCCCACGAACCCTGGATTTTTTTTTTTTAATTATTTTTGGCTGCGTTGCTGCACGTGGGCTTTCTCTAGTTGCGGTGAGCAGTGCGGGGGCAGGTGGTGCTACTCTTCGTTGCGGCGCACGGACTTCTCATTGCGGTGGCTTCTCTTGTTGTGGAGCACGGGCTCTATAGGCGTGCAGGCTTCCGTAGTTGTGGCATGCGGGCTCAGTAGTTGTGGCTCGCGGGCTCTAGAGCGCAGGCTCAGTAGTTGTGGTGAATGGGCTTGGTTGCTACATGGCATGTGGGATCTTCCTGGACCAGGGATCAAACCTGCGTTGCCTGCATTGGCAGGCAGACTCTTAACCACTGCGCCACCAGGGAAGCCTGGATCTTTATGGCCATGTTCAATTCAGGAAGAATAAAAAGTAAAAATGATACTGTTTCCTCTACTTTGTTTCAGTTCAATTAGACACATACTGAGCCCTGCTCTGTGCTCAGTAAGCCAGGCCGGCTCCTGCGTTCCCCAGGGGAATGCCGCTCTGCTCGCCCGTAGAAACCTTTTTATCATCCACCTTTCCTTCTCTATCTCACCACCCCACCCTGTACTGGGGTCTCCTGGGATCACTTCCCAGATAAAGCTATCAAATCCTGGTTCCAGGAGGAACCCACACTGACTGTGATGATTTGATGATGTTCATAATAATGGCTAATATCGTGGAGTGCTTACTGTGTGCCAACCATTCCACTATGTGCTCTGCAGACATTTCTCCCACTGAACACTCAGGGGACCCCAGTCATGCAGGCATCATCATCATCATCCCCATTTCACAGATGTGGAACTGAGGCTGGGAGAACTTAAGTTGTCTATGTAAAGTCATACCCCTCTTAACTGTCAGAGCCAGGTTATGAACCCAGATCTCTGTTGAGATTGGCTGGGACCTGGGACCTGGGACCCTTAACCAGAGTGCTTGCACTTGCAGGAGCAACTAAAAATAACTGCATGCGTGCGCGGTTGGGGCAATTAGGAACAATAAGGTACAAAAAGGCCACAAACCAACTGTCATTTCTGAGGTGCTGGGTGCAAAAGCAGCATACTACCCATGATCCCTGCACAGCACCACTAAGAAGGTGAGCAGACCACCTAAGGCCACACCCCTCTGGCCCAACCCACCGATCCACCCCTACCCTCACCTCATTTACAAAACCAGCTCCCAGGGCTTCCCGGGTGGCGCAGGGGTTGGGAGTCCGCCTTCCAGTGCAGGGGACACGGGTTCGAGCCCTGGTCCGGGAAGATCCCACATGCCGCAGAGCAACTAAGCCCAGGTGCCACAACTACTGAAGCCTGCGCGCCTAGAGCCCGTGCTCCGCAACAAGAGAAACCCACCGCAGTGAGAAGCCCGCGCACTGCAATGAAGACCCAACGCAGCCAAATAAATAAATACATACATACATACCTAAGAATTTCACAAAAAAAAAGAAACCAGCGCCCTCCTCAGGGAGCGAGCAAGGGCACATGTTCCTTGCGGTTTTTTTGCTCCCTTGTGCTGCAGTCCCAACAAAGCCTGGCCTGAATTTCTCGTCTGACCTCTTATCAATTTCTATTGATTAAAGAGTCCAAGGACCCAAGTCAGTACCGAGGGGAGGATGAGGGGGAGAAATGACTTTGGAATTGCTGGTCCTGCGGGAAGTTTGTTCTCACTTTGGGTTTTCTCCTCCTCATTAGGGAGTTGTCAGGGCCAGGTATTAATAGAGTGCCTACTGCATGCCAGGTACTGTCCTCAAAGACCTCAGGAAAGACCTAAATGCTTAGCTATTTTCTCCAGCAGTGGAGGTTAGGGGGCAGCCACACCCCTCCATCTGACCCCCAGACATGCCCTTGTATGTATCTGCCAAGAAGAATTGGGATGAATAGGAAGACGTCTCCAGCCACAGGAGGAAGGGACCTCGTACACAATACGTTCCTTCCATATTCTGGGAACGACATAAACATCACCTAGTACTAGGTTTCTCAGCTTCGGCACTGTTGACATTTGAGCACGATGATTGTTCTCAGGGGCTGCCTTGTGCATTTCCTGCCTCAGGGAAGCTCTGCAGGGCATGGGGCGGTGGGGGGCACTAGGGAATGACACAGTCCCCCTGATGTTTCAGCGTGGCCGGAGCTACCAGGGTAACTGCACTGTCGTGTCTCTTTCGGGCTGGCAGCTCTGAAGGGCCCAGACATCACAAAGGCAGCAGAATAAAGCATGTCTGTGACATAGCAGATGTGGCAACTGCTTCTGTTGGTTGTGGCACACCTCCCCACGCTGTCCCCGTTTTACCTGTCCTTCAGGTAAGGAAAGTTGCAGGCAGCCCTGGGTCTTCCAGGAGCCCAGCACAAGGAACAAAATGTATGGGAATCAGTGCAAGGAAATCCCATCCAGGTTTGCATTCAGGCGTCCACTTATGTCCCAGCCTTCCAGGTGACCTCTGGCCATCATGGCTGACGTACCTGCTTCCACCCTGGGAACATCATCCTGTGTTTGCTTCTAAGAGTTTTATAGTTTTAAGACATATTTAGGTCTTTGATCCATTATGAGTTAATTTTTTATATGGTGTGAAGTGAAGGTCCAACTTCATTCTTTTACATGTGGATCTTGTGGTAGATACTTTAATTACCCAGTTTACAGATGAAAACACAGAGGCTGAGGAGGGGTAAATGACTTGTCCAGTGTCACATGGCCACTGGAAGGTGAAACTGGAAATCAATATCAAGTCCCGAACTGGTCCCCTTTCCCTTATACCCAAATGCCCTCTATGACACCCCTTTATTAGTTTGTGAGCAGGGAGTATGGAAAGCACAGACCTCAGAAATAAGGCACGCATTTTAACCTGTCTCTGGGCAAGTTCATCCTCGTCTCTGAGCCTCAGTTTCGTTTTCTGTACAGTGAGTTGCTGATTGCTGAGGGTCTTTCCTGCTCAGAGCCCCAAGAGCCTCAGGCTCCATTGTCCTCATTTCTCCTCTCAGGAGGTGCAGTGGGAACCCTCACAGGCAGAGCTGCTTTTCTGGCAGGAGTTCCCCTCCTGGGCCTCAGCCAGCCTCTGGCTGCATCCCCTGGAAGACACCTGCAGCCCCACAGGAAAGCCTCAGAGCTGAGGAAAATGCAAGCAAAAAAAATGCTAACGCGAGCAGGGCTTTCTCTACCTGCTGACAGTTTGCTTCATAAGTGTTACAATGAAGCTATTTGAGAACCAGCTTGCAAAGCCCCTCGCTCTAACTATCCCTCTCACACCCTCCCTGAACCAGAAACAACGCGGCACCTCCTTGGATGCCCAGCACCAGGGCCTAACCCACAGCGGATGCTCCGTACACAGACGCACGAATGAATGAACAGATGAAGATGACTCCACACACTTTGTCTCCCCTGACTGCCTTAGACCAGGGCCTGGCAAACTTTTCTAAAAACGCCAGATGGTGAGTATGTTTGGCTTCGCAGGCTGTGTGGTCTCTGTCGCCAGTAGTCCTCAGCTCTGCTGTGGTAGCACAGAGACAGCCACAGACGTGCAGAAGTGGGTGGGAATGGCTGTGTTCCAGCAAAACTTTAGGCACAACGAAATTTGAATTTTACACAATTTTCTTGAGATACAAAATATTCTTCTTCTTTTGACTTTTTTCTACTATTAAAAATGTAAAACCTATTTTATATCCTAGCTTGCGGGTCATATAAACAGATGGTGGGTTGCATTTGACTTAGACTTTTGCCTTTTGTTTTTCATTTTAAATATTTTTTTCTTAGTACAGAAGCAATATATATTCATTATAGAATAATTAGAAATTAGTGACATGCAGATAAAGTAAAATTATACTCATCCACAATTTCAACATAAAGAGGGAACTACTTTTGGGCATTTATTTTTTCAGCCTATCTATCTATCTATCTATCATCTGTCATCTATATTGGTGCTGTCCAGTGTGATAGCCACTAGCCATGTGTGACTATTTAACTTAAAACTAAAATTAGGGAATTCCCGGGCGGTCCAGTGGTTAGGATGCATGCTTTCACTGCCGAGGGCCCAGGTTTGATCCCTGGTTGGGGAAACTAAGATCCCACAAGTCGTGCGGCACAGCCTAAATTAATAAATAATAAAATTAGATAATATTTTAAAATTCAGTTTCTCATTCGACTAGTGACATGTCAAGTGTTCCGTACCTACCTATGGCTGGTGGCTACCATGTTGAACAGCACAGATAAGAACATTTCCACCATCACAGAAAGTTCTATTGGATAGCACTGATTTATCTGTATCTATTTATATAAATTTACCAAAAATAGAACAACACCAAATAAACTTTTTAGGTGAATATCTTTTACTCACTTAATATTTTGAGTCAACCATTCAACATCCAATACTATGTTTTATTCAACTCCATACCATTCAATATTCAACGCCTATGCTTTATTGGAGGCATTCAGTATCATGTAACAGATGTCCCTTCCGAGTCCCTGTTGTACATTTAAGTTGTTTCCAGTTTTTTGCTACAAGAAACAAAGTGACAGTAAATCACTTTATCACTAATCTTATGCATCATTCATTGTTTTAGGATAAATTCATAGAGGTTTAACTGCTAGTTCAAAGGGTAAGCTCATTTTTCAGATTTTTTTAAATAGGAGTACTCAGTTTCTTTCCAGAAAGGCTTTGAACATTGATACTCCCAACAGCAATTTATGAAATTGTCCACTACCTTGAAACCTCCACAAATAAAGGTAATTATAATAAAAACGAGGCCATTTTTGTATTTGAAATTTTCCATCTCTTTAATTTGCCTTTCTCTGACAAACTTTATTTCCTCCCATATTTACTGATCATTTTATTTCTTTGAGTGTGTCTTGGGCAATAAAAGGGATTACCTGTGTGGCTTAGGTTTTAAGGAAAAATTGCTCGATTTATACCCCAGGCCTCATAAAGTTCTGCAAGGTGACAGGATTAACATACCAAAGAGACTGGCAAAGCTCAGTTTTAGTAGAACTGTGGATCAATTATATTTCGTCTATTCCTTCGTATTACTCTTATTATTTCTTTTGGTCCCTACAGTCACAGACCACACTAGGGGGCAGGTGGTTTGTTTGAGTTGTTTTTTTTTTAATATTTATTTATTTGGTTGCATGAGGTCTTAGTTGTGGCAGGTGGGCTCCTTAGTTGAAGTATGCATGTGGAATCTAGTTCCCTGACTAGGTATCGAACCCAGGCCCTCGCATTAGGAGCGTGGAGTCTTATCCACTGCACCACCAGGGAAGTCCCTGTTTGGCGGTTTTAAAATGTATTTGTTTGCTTTATATTTATCTTAATTCCTAGGACTATAGTCCTGCTCACCTAATCAGAGATAGGGCAGCCTGGATTCATGGAAGGCAGGAAGGAAGGACCTCAGGGTTTTGCAAGATTCCAGCAGACTAAGGAAATAGTTACCTGATCATGCTGAGTGGGAAAACCCAAGCTGTATTCTTCCTTGGCCTTTTAAGTTCTGGAATCCCCATTCATCCATTCATTATGAGCACTTGGTCATCTCATGTTGTTCTGATGGGTAGTTTCTTGTGTTTTGATTTTACCATTGAATGAACGCATCCTCTTTCTAAATACCTTTAGAAAGCTACCGGGCTATCAGTCATTCACACTTTAGTATTAACTAGTTTTCATACAGCATTTTAATTTTTATAAAAGCACCTTTATCACATCTACCACCTCTCTTATGCCCATGAAGGAGGTACTATCACAGCTGTCTCCACTTACTATTGAGGAAATTGAGTATCAGGGGGGCGGAGTGACCTGCCCTAGATCGTGCAGAATGAACCATGGACTCCTAGTCCAGTGATCTTTGCATTGACCCCAGGATGCACTAGCTATTCGTCTTCCGGAGTTGATGGGCTAGGAGGTGTTAAGTGAATGGCAGCTCTTAGGGCAGAGAATGAGAGGGCCCTGAGCACCTGCAAGGGTGGGGGGGAGCACGTGAGGCGGGGTGGGGTGGGGGGGTACGTGGAGGCGGGGGAGGGCCCGATGCTCTTTCCCCTCCCTTTCATACGGAACCTTGTCTGACTCCGAATCTAGGTTTCCAGAGCCCGGAATCCGGGCCGCAGGGTGCAGATGGGGCAGTTACACTAGCCCGCAGCCGCGAGGGTCCAGAAAATGATCAGGGGGTAATTAAAGTCTAGGTGAAATCAAACTATAGAGCCACCCCGCTTTTAGAGACGGGCTCCCCACCCCCCCATCAGATAGGCTTGGTGAGGGCTCCTCGCGGCAGCCGCCACAGCCCGGACCCTCGCTCCCGGCCCTCGCAGTCCCTCCTCCAGGCCCCCAGTTCTTCCGCCCCCGGAGGCCGGACTGTGCCCCCGTCCCTCCTTCCCCCTCCCTCCCGGGGGCGGTGGCCCGTGGCGGACGCGCTGATTGGCGGCGGTGCGAGCGAGGGCCGGAACCGGCAGCGCTGATTGGCCAGAGCCTCTCGGCGGAGCCACGGAGCCCGGCGAGTCGCTGGGGGAAGCTGGGCAGAGACCGGGAGGAACCGGAGCTCAGGGCGCGGATCCCTCAAGTCGGTGCCTGGCAGGTCGGAGTCCGAACGTTGAAGCAGGGGCCTGGAGGTAAGGACCTGGCGCCGGGTCGCGTGAGACGAGCCCTTCCGCGGGAGCTGAGACGGAATCCTTCGGCCCTGCCCCAGGGAGCAAAAAACGGGGCATCTTCTCACAGAGACGGAGCCCTCATCTTCCCGAGACGCGGGTCCCCCCCCACCCCCCGAAAAGAGAGGGTCTCTCACCTCCCAGAGAGCAAAATAGTTTCCTTTTCCCTTCAGAAATGGGCCTTTCCTTCCTGGCCCCCAGCTCTAGAGATAGGATTCCTCTTCCTACTTTACCCCTTGGAATGGAACGTGCCCCCTCAAAGTGGCTTCCAGCCTCCCCAGGTTTCTAGGGCCCCTTGATCTCTTTGGAGACCCATGCCCCTTCCCCTTCCCTAAAAAACTAAGTTTGGATTCTTCTCCCCACCCAGCCTTCTCAGCTCATAGATAACGGTGTGTTTCCTCCAGGAGGGGAAATAAGCCCCTCCCTAAGAGAAGGATATCCCTCTCCAGAGATTCTGCATGTCACCCTCAAACGCGATACAGACCTCCCTGGGCCCCCCAACTCAGAAACTGGACTCTGCGATTTGCCTTCAGAGGTGGATGATTACCTACCTCCTCCCACCCCCCCATCCGTAAGAGAGAGACGACGGTTGGTTGCCTCAGACACCTCCACACTGAAGGCATTTGGGGGATTTCCCCTCTTTCTCCAGTCAAGATGTAACAGAAGGGGTTTTCATACTCAGAAACAGGGCCAGGGTCTGGTCACCAGTCTGCACCAGTCACCCACCTCAATCCACCCCTCTGTAACCCTTTTACACAAACCCCATCCCACTAACACCCCCCCCGCCCCCATCCACCACTCCCAGTCCCATCCTTCCCACCTAATTCCATCTCACCTTTCCTCACCCACCCTGGCCAGAGGTAAGGCCAGAGGATGAGGTTTAGTAAGACTGAAACTCTTAAAGCTGGGATCCTGAGCCTAGAGATCATTCCAGGAGCCTCCAAACTGCCAACAGAAATGGGCTCTGAGGCAGCAGGACCAGCAGGGGCCACCCCCCGCCAACACACACACACACACACACACACACACACACACACACACACACACACACACACACACACAGCACTGTGTTCAGAATATCCTCCCCTGAGGCAGGCCAACCCCTCTTCTAGAGAAGACGGTGTCAGTGCAGACAGAAGGGCCCCAATTTGCTCCCTGGGGCTGCCCCTCCCCCAGCTCCTGTGGGCATTGCCTGGTGGAATTCCCTAGGCCCTTGGCCAGGGGAGATGCTGCAGGAACCATCCGTTGGGCTGGCTTCAGTGAAGCTGGACTAAGGGACAGGATGTTGGTGACCTGAGCGGGGCTGGGCACCACTGTAATCTGGCAGGCCAGGATGGGGGCGGGAGGCAGGGGAGAGAAAGGCAAGGAGCTTTGCTTTGCTCTTTGGAGTTCACCCTAGAGGTGGAGTAGGAGAAGCGTGTGTCCTGGACGCCCAAAGAGGTCAGCCCTGGAGAGAGAAAAATGGCCCAGTCGGGAGTCCTTAGACCTCCCAGGGACTCCAGATCAAAGATCTTGCTCCTTCATTTGACAGTTGAGCAAAGAGAGGCACGAGGAGGGGAAGAGACTTGCTCAAGGTCACCTAGCCAGTGGGTAGCGAAGCTGGTCACAGCCTCTCCGGGACTCCTGGGCTGCCGGGGTCCTGGACACTACCTCTTGCCCTCATATTTAGAACCGGGACTTCTGGGCACTGTGGTCCCCACTTACCAGAGGTGGTACAGAGGCTCTGCCAATGTCACGCAGCTAGGAGCAGACCGAGCTGGAACCCAGCGCCGTCCCCCAACAAGCCACCTTGTAGATCCATTCCCAGGGCTTTGCACTTCACCACTCAGCCCTTGGGATCTTTGTATTGAGCCCACTGCCCAATCTAGGCTTGCCAGAATACAAATGGACTCGGGATAGCAAGTGAGATCAGTTGCAACAGTCTGGAGCCGACGCTGCTGCAGGAATATCTGCTGCAGGTGAGGCTTGCTCCAGGCACTTTGGGCAGAGCTCCCCCCAAGACCTGGAAGTCACGGCCCCTCCCTCCAGGGCCCCCCCCACCTCGATCCCTGCCTTTTCCCTCCGGCCCCGAGTTCCCTGCCGCAATGTCGCGCCCCAGCTTAGAGCCTGCTCCTTTTCCTGAGGCATCGGATGCCCACCAGCCCACTGGGTCAACAGCAACCAGGTCCCTACAAATGGGAGGGTCTTGAGGCAGAAACTCCCCCTGCCTCCAGCTAAGGGGTTGGCTATTGTGCTCCAATGTAGAGCAGGGATCCAAGTCCAAGGTGCCAAGGTGAAAGTTCAGAGTATGAGGGAGAACTGTAGCGCATGGGGGTTGAGAGATGGGTCTCTGAACCCCTCTTATCAGGGTCTAGAGCCCAAATCTGCTACTTAGTATGTTTCTTGGAGGAATTATTAAATTCTCTGTGACTCAGTTCCCTCAATGTCCTTATCAGGGTAAAATGAGTTAATCTTTGTAAAGTGCATGGCACAGGGCAAGTGGGTGGAAGCAGTGATTATGATTACAAGTCATAAAACCTCTAAACCTGGGTAAGGGAGGTTGTCCTTTTAGGTAAAACTTATGACTCGCTGTGTAGATAATCTGTCAGGGGTAAAGGCAGCGAACAGTCAGCCCCTGTTTGGAGACAAGGGTGATGTCTTCCCAGAGAGACCGTACAGTATTTGGAATGCACCACAGACCCTAAAGTCAGATGGAGCCGGGAGTCTACTCCCATTACTGCTGACGGGGGACCTTGGGCAGGTCATCCACCTTTCTGAGCCTCAGTTTCCTTATCTTTGAATTGGGTTTGTTGGGGGGTAGGCATCAGATAAGAGAGAGGTCTAGAGCAGGGTTTCTTATCCTCAGCAGTGTTGCCGTTTGGGGCCGGATCATTCTTTGTTGCGGGGGGCAGGGGGCTGTCTTGTGCACTGTAGGCTGTCTAGCAGCATCCCTACCCTCTACCCAGTAAAGCCACTTGCAACCATTTCCATTTATGACAACTAAAATAATCTCCAAGCCTTGTCAGATGTCCTCTGGAGGGGGGCGGCAAAATCCTCCCCCCTTGAGAACTGCTGATCTAATACAGGTGCCCCACTCATAGTGGATGATTGACATAAGACAGCATCCTTCTCGTTCAGGTTCCTCGTTCTGGTTTGTGCATCATGGAAGCGGTGTGTGCAACTGCTGAGCCTGCCGATATTGAGGGCAGTGTTAACCCCTCACGTTTCAGCAGGAAAGTCTGGAGCACCTCCATGTATATTACTGTAGGTTTCCCATTTTACAGGTGAGCAAACGGAGTCCCACAGAAGTGAAAGGACTCTTCTAAAGGCATTACCCCCTTCCCTGCTAGAAGTCGAAGGAACATCCATGCAAGAAACAGTTTTAGAAATCACGTAGTTCTGGGCCTTCTCAGATCCTTCGGCAGTCTCTTTCAGAATTTAAACTGCGTGCCCTTGGGCCCGGCCATCCCACTTCTAAGAATCTCCTGTAGAAATGCTCACACAAGCACACAGTAGAATGCAGGAATGTTCGCCTAAGGGCTTGGCAATCCAAGATGGGAAGGGGTTCCATTACATGGGAATATAAGCCGTCTTTTTAGAAGAATGGGGGAGAGCTACATTCCTGACCTGGAAAGACCTCCAAGACATGATTTAGTGAAAACACTAAAGTTACAGCATCAGTATATACAGTATTTTAGTAAGTATATGTAAATACATATAGGGAAGCAAGGAGCATGAAATGGGCCTGTGTGTCTGTGTGTATACCTATACATATATATATGTAAATGAATCTATCCAGGGGGAAGGAGAAGAAAAGGAATCCTCTAGCCAGCTTCCTGTGCATTACAGATGAGCCAAGCACAGTCCCCAGAGGTTGGGGCTTGCTCAGGGTCCCTCAGCCAGGAAGGATGGCAGGGGGACTGTAGCCCGAGTTCTACAGCCCAGGCTGGGGCTCTTTCAGCTGCCTGGCCCCCAGGTCAGTGTGGCGGGCGGGGTCCGAGGACTGGACATTCCTGCACACCCTGGTCCCTCTCTCCTGGGAAGTGATCAGGCCAGAAGCTGCCAGTGGCTGAAACTCAGGCCTCTGAGCTTCCTAAGAGTTCTGGGGCCAGGAGACAGGAATCTGAGGCCTCACGTCCACAGGCCGAGCCTCTGCCCTGGCCACAGCGGATTCTTTCTACCAGCATCCCAGTGGGTCTTGAGGTCACACTGACCAGAGGGAGGGAGGGAGGGAGGGAGGAAGGAAGGAAGGAAGGAAGGAAGAAGGAAGGAAGGAAGGAAGGAAGAGGGAGGGAGGGAGGCAATGGTAGAACCTACCTCTGGGTTACTCTGAGGATTAGCTGAAACCCTGTTCAAACACCTGGTACGTGGTCCCCCTTAAGTAATGTGAGCGCTGGCTCTCTCCATCTCTGTCTGCTTGCCAACCCCCCTTGCTAGGATGCAGGGGAAAAAAGCCTCATGGGAGACTGAGGGCTTCAAGAACGCCCAGGCTGAATCACCAACCCCCCTCCCTCCACTGCATCCCTGCAGAAAGTCCAGGAGGGGTTTCTAAAGGTGTCTGCACTCCTCCCTCTCCCTTGTGTCTGACTAGCCCAGGCGTCTCAGGCATTAAATTGTCTTACCCATCCCCGGAATGGCATAACGGGATATGGCCTCTAGTCACACATTCTTTCCATAGTGGGCTCGACTCCCCAAGGGCAAATTGTCCTCCTTCTTCAAAAGCTCTCTCCCTGACCCTCCCTGGCCCCAGCCTGGAGATCGATTTTTCCTCGGAACTCCCAGCACTTACATCTGAGGCCTCCTTGGGTCCATGACTGTTTGCTGTCTTTTCTCCCCTTCCGTATCCCTGGGGAGTAGAGAGCATACAGTCAGGTCTCATTCCCTCCTGTCCCAAGTACAGAGCACCTTTCCTGGCACACAGTAGAGACTGGACGAGCATTTATTGTGCAATACATATAGCATAAAATTTGCCATTTTAATCATTTTAAAGTGTACACTTCAGTGACACTAAGTACATTCACAGTGTTGTGCATCTCTCACCACTCTCTAGTTCCAGAACTCCTTTATCACATCGAAAGGAACCCTTGTCACTCTCCCTTCCCCCAGCCCCTGGCGACCACTAATCTCTTTTTTGATTCAATAGATTTGTCTATTCTGAATATTTCATATAAATGGCATCATCCAATATGTGGCCTGTTGGGTCTGGCTTCTCCACGTTGTAGCATGTATCGGTACTTCGTTCCTTTTTATGGCTAAATAGTATTCTATTGCATGGATATACCACAGTTTGTTTATCCATCTGTCAGTCGATGGACATTTGGGTTTCCAACTTTTGACAGTTGTAAGTGCTGCAGCTCTGGGCATGTATGTACAGCTTTTGGTTCACAGATCTGTTTTCAATTCTTTGGGAAGTGGAACTGCTGGGTCATATAGTAATTTTTTGCTTAACCTTTTGAGGAAATGCCAGACTACACCATTTTACATTCCCACCAGCAATGTGTGAGGGTTCCAATTTTTCCACATTTTTATCAACACGTTATTTTCTGATGACTGTTATTACAATGTATTATTGTCATCCTAGTGGATGTGAAGGGGTGTCTCATTGTGGTTTTGATTTGCGTTTCTCTGATGATTAGTGACGCTGAGCACCTTTTCATGTGCTGGTTGGCCATGTGTATGTCTTCTTTGGAGAAAGGTTCATTCAAGTCCTTTGCCCATTTTTGAATTGGGTCGTTTGTCTTTTTGTTGCTGTTGTAAGACTTCTTTATATACCTACGTATATCTTTGTGTTGCCATTTCCTCTTGCATTTAAACATTTGCTCAGCTCCTGGGGGTCAGGCACTGTCTTGTGACCTCGGGATGTCAAGGTGACTACAATATAGTTCCTGCCCACAAGGGGCTCCCGGTTTATTTATTTATTTTTATTAATTTTTATTGGAGTATAGTTACTTTGTGTTAGTTTCTACTGTACAGCAAAGTGAATCAGCTATACGTATACATATATCCCCTCTTTTTGGGATTTCCTTCCTGTTTAGGTCACAAGGGGCTCCCAGTTTAGAGCAAAGTTTCTTGACAGCACTAGTGCCATTGCTGGGGTGCGTTTGGGGGTGCTGTCCCTGCACTATAGGATGTTTAGCAGTATTTCTGGGTTTTACTCCACTCGGTGACAGTAGCATACTTCCCCCCAAGCTGTCACAACCAAAAATGTCTCCAGACATTGCCAAATGTCCCCTGGGGGGCCACTTGTCCCCTGGCTGAGAATCAGTGGTTTAGAGGCTTAGACAGTTGTGTGTATCTACAACTTCAGTCATATCTCTTGTGCCTAACAGGGTACATAGTGGGCATTCAGGACTTATTTGTTGGATGTTGGATGGGGGGATGGATGGATGGATGGATGGATGAAATAATGAATGCAATTTACAGGGTTTGGACATGTGCCTGAAACTCTAATATGTGAAACAAAACACTCTTCTTCCGACTGGAATATTCTACCCCTTTCTGCCTAGCGCAATGGTTCTCACACTTGAGCATCAGAATCCCCTGGAGGGTGTGTTAAAACAAAGATTGATGGGCCCCACCACCAGAATTGCGGTCCCACTACCAGAATTACGTTGAATCACCGCCCCCCAGAATGCTCCCAACCCAGTTTCCATGTCCCTTGGGAACCCTGCACCAGACTTCTCCCACCTCCGCCAGCCTGTCCATCCTCAGAGGTCTCACAGCCTTAACTGCCAGCATCTCCCACTTGGGTGCTAACATTTATTGCTTTGGACTGTCAGCAACATGCTGGACATCTGTCGCTCAGCCACTGCATTGAGAATTCCTTCAAAGCCGGAACCCACCATGTCCTAGCACCCCTAGAACCCTGCTACCCAAGTGTGGTCCAGTGCCCAGCAGCATGACATCACTGGGGAACTGGTTAGAAATTCAGGCTCTTGGGACCCCCTCAGGCCTACAAAATGCAGTCTGCATTTTAACACCATCCTGGTGGGATGGGGGGTTCATGTGCACATTCGAGTAGTTTGGGAAGCCTGTCCTAGGCCGTCTCTATAACCCTCACAACTCAGAGCTAATCCCTTGCAACTTCGCTGATGTGTTATATTGACAGCATCTGTTACACTGTACATGGTGTCTGGGCTGGAACATCATTAGCGCCTTACTGGCCATTCATCTCTTTGCCTGATGTATTTTATCTCTTGGAATGGCTAAACTGACCTTGCTTTACCCCCTGGAAAACCAGAGGGGCAGCGTCTCGCTCAAGATCAAATGAAGACCGTGAGGCAGAACAGAGAGACGGCCATCCATTCCTTAGAGGGGAGCAGTTGAAGCACCATGGTGGTGACCCATGAAAATATGGGGGGGGAGGGTAGCATTCTGAGGCTACTAGGTTTGCTTTTCAAACATGGAGAGCTGGGAGATGATTCAAAAGTAGGCCAAAAACAGGGGCTGAAGTGCTATCTTGCCATTTATTCAACAAGTATTTATTGAGTACTTCGTAGATGCCAGACATCGGCATCACGTGTATGGTATTAACAAGGTCTCCCTCTTAGTGGCTTCTGTCTAGGTGGGCAGTCTAGCCATCTGCATTCATTCATTCCTGTGAGTGTGCCCATTTATTGCACAACTTCCGTGTGTCCTGACAGAACTAGTGGTGTGTGTGTGTGCGTGCATGCATGTGTGTGTGCGTGTGTGTGCATGGTGAGGGAGAGATGAACACCCAGCTACTACACCAGAGGATCTTCTAGGCTAGCTGTCAGGGGACAGGCCTATAAACAACCATTCAGAGAGATGAGTGCCAGGTGTGTGTGTGGGAGCGGATAGTGGTCAGAGCTCAGAGAAGGAAGAGGTTCCCTGTCCCTGGGGATGCTGGGAAGGAAATTTCAGGGGGAAAAGTCAGAAAAGCCAGGAAAGATATTCTCAACAGATAGAACATGAACGGGGGCTCAGAGACTTCATGGAAAACTGTTAAAAGAAAATCTTCAGGAAAAAGGTGCCGGACGGCGGAGGGGGGGTGCGGAATAAAATCATGGTTCCAAATACAGATGCAAAAACAAACACTTGTCAGTGATTTTAGTAAGCTCATTCAATGAGAGAACCAAGCAGGTGTTGGAACTGGTTCAAAGGAAAAGTCAAATAAAGCACAATTGTCTACAGAGTCAAGGAATGCTTACAAATGGAGACAAAGTAAAATGGTTGGACAAGATGGAATTGGCTTCTCTATCAGATTCCTACAACTTACGAAGAGTTGAAAAAAATAGCTCGAAGATAATGAACAGGGCTAGAATCAGATATCTTAAAAGTTTGTGTTGTATGTTAACAATGCATAGTTTTCCATTGAGATGCAATTTTTTTTCCTATAAAACCAGTGTTCAGAGGATGGAGGAGGCATATGGCGGAGCCCACCCAGGGTGGATGGGCAAGGAGAGGGGGGTCAGATCATGGACAGCCTGGTGACCCTAGGTAATGAGTTCAGACTTGACCTAGAGACCCCTGGGGAACCTGGAAGGGTTTTAAACAAGGAGGTGACCTGATTTGATTAGCACTTGAGCAATATCCTTCTGGAAGATTCGTGGAGAGTGGACTGGTTGTAGAAGGAGCAGACAGAGAAGCCTGTTAAAAGATGAGATGGTGGGGGCTTCACGCAGAGTAGGGCTCCGCAAATATTTTCTTTAAAGGGCAGGTAGTAAATATTTGAGGCTTTGTGGGCCACACAGTTACGATCGCAACTGCTCAAACTGTACCGTGAAATGTAAATGAATGGACGAATCTGTGTGCTAATAAAACTTTATCTACAAAAACAGGCTGGGGGGCCAGATCCCCCCCCACCACCACAGTTTGTCAACCCCTCATCTAGAGCAGCGTCGGAGAGGCTAGAGCTGTCCATGGTTTTGACAGGCCTCCTGCATCCCTTCCTCGAGATGTTTAAGAGTCCATTGGCAGCTGTTGGTGGGAGTGCAGGGACACTGCTCCCCTCCCTTTGAGTGTGGGTTCCCTGAGGGAATCAGACAATCCCTGGGGCGGATCACTGGCCTTCTAGCAAAAGCTTTCAGGACCTCGAAGCTCCTTCAGGGCAAGATTGGCCAAATAGCCTCTTAAAGCAGCCAAAAGAGCAAGCCGTCACCTCAGCAGGGCTTTCCTGCGTAAGATCAGAGTCTGCCTCCCCTCTTTGCCCAGAGCTGTAAATAGCTCTCTGCTGGCTTTGCAAGTGCCATTCTGGGGACAGGCTGGAAATGAGCACACCAAGGAGCATTTGTGCAAATTACTGCCTGCATGCGAATTTGCATGCTTGGCATCCTGCCCCAGCCCTAAGTGCACAGTCCTCCCAGGGGCTGAAAGCAAGACTCAAAGAAGAGCCACACACAGAAGAGCATGGACGTTCTGACCTGGGGACAGCGTCCAGGAGCGATCCAGGGTTGGGCTGCCAGGGTAATGATAAGCTAGAGGGACAAGAGGAAACATTCAGAGGACCCTGGACGGAGTTTCAACTCAGGCTCTGCCCATCCGAATGCAATGACCTATAAACAGTGGCAACTCATATTTGCTGAGAATTTGGTGGGTGCTAGGGCTATTCTGAGGGTTTTATGTGTATTTTGTTCGTCCCATTGCTCACAACAACCTAGGGAGGAAAGACTGATCAGGTTACAGAGGTAGGAAATGGAGGCTCAGAATGGATGACTGACTCCCGGGCTCTCATAGTAAAAGCAGCAAGTCTAGAGAGAAACCCAGGCTTACAGACCCCGACCCCTGCTGTCTAACACTAAGCCACACGGATGCCTCTGGGTATGCCCACTGCTCTTGCTGGCCTCAGTTTACTCATCCATCAATAGGAATAATAATGTCTTATCCCTTGATGATCACAGCAGAGTTTGGGAGGACCAGCTGCCACAGCAAATGAGGAAGCATGGTTCGAAAGTCAAAAATGCTGAATAAAGCTGGTGGTGGGTGGAGAAAGCCCAAAGCACTTCCAGCAGCAGCCGCCCACCAGCAACTCGGATCATTTGCGTAATTGATAGATTCGACCCTGTGCAACCCCTCAATGTCCTGCTGTGGGCTTGGGGTGGGGTCTGTTTCTTAGACCCTCCTATGGGGTCAAGGAAGAAGTCCTGTATTTGGAAAGCAGCTGTGTTGCTGGCCCCCTGAGCGCCCTGGAGGTTGTGACTTCTGGGTCTCAGTTTGTTCATCTGTAAAATGGCAACAATACTGCCCTTTGAAACAGCGTATGGGTGGTTATTAGATTGGATGATAAGGGTGAGTGGTTGAGTGCTTTCTACCTGCCAGGCACTGGGCTCTATTTGGATTATCTCATTTAATGCTCTCAATAGTTCAGATGGGGTTGACCTTTCTGTGGACATGGAAACAGAATCAGAGAGTTTTAAGTTTCTTGGCCAAGTTCACAGAGGTAGGAAGGGCCAGAAACTGGACATGTGAGACATAATTCAGTCTATAGCAAGGCTACTATAAATTGTGTTGCCATGAACATTCTAGAACAAAGTGTTTTAGACTCCACCAGCAGTGTGTATGAGGGTTCCACTTCCTCCATACCCTTTCCAGCTCCAGCACCTTGACCTGCTATTATATTTTAGCCATTCCAGGGGGTGTGTAGTTGTGGGGGGTTTTTCTGTTTGTTTGTTTTATTTTTGGCTTCATTGGGTCTTCGTTGCTGTGCACGGGCTTTCTCTAGTTGCGGCGAGCGGGGGCTACTCTTCGTTGCAGTGCGCAGGCTTCTCATTGCGGTGGCTTCTCTTGTTGCATGCAGAGCACGGGCTCTACGCACGGGGGCTCAGTAGTTGTGGCTCGCGGGCTCTAGAACACAGGCTCAGTAGTTGTGGAGCATTGGCTTAGTTGCTTCGCGACATGTGAGATCTTCCTGGACCAGGGCTCGAACCCGTGTCCCCTGCTAACCACTGTGCCACCAGGGAAGCCCCTGTAGTTGTTTTAAAAATTTCTCTACTAACTGAATTCTATCACCTTTTCTATATGTCTGTTGACCATTTGAAGTTTCTATTTCATGAAGTGCCTGTTAAGATCTCTTGTCCATTTTTCTTTCTTTCTTTCTTTTTTTTTTTTGCGGTACGCAGGCCTCTCAATGTTGTGGCCTCTCCCGTTGCGGAGCACAGGCTCCGGACGCGCAGGCTCAGCGGCCATGGCTCACGGGCCCAGCCGCTCGGCAGCATGTGGGATCTTCTGGGACCAGGGCACGAACCCGTGTGCCCTGCATCGGCAGGCGGACTCTCAACCACTGCGCCACCAGGGAAGCCCTCTTGTCTATTTTCTTCTTCTTATAGCTTTGTAGGAGTTGTTTAATCATGCTGGATAGTGATCCCTTTGCCAGTTATATGTTATGTATATTCTACTCTGTGGCGTGACTTTAGTTTTCAGTGGTGACTTTCGGTTATTGGAATTTTTAATTTTTACATATTTCATATTCATCTTTTTTCATGGTTGAGGCTTTTTGTGTTCTATTTAAGAAATTTAAAGTCATTCATATTGCCCCCTCAATTTTCTAGTAGCTTTCACATTTTGCGTTTCATATTTATCTCTATAGTCTGCCTGGGGTTGACTTTTAGGTATCGAATGAGGCAGGATCATGATAAATTTTTCTTTCCATATGGATAATCCCATTGACCCAATATCACTGACTCTTTATAGGAAATCAAGCATTCATATAAGTGTAAGTCTGTTTTTCTGTTCTCTATTTCATTTGTGAAGTGTGTTTCTTTGCCCCACGCCACATTGTCTTAACCACTGTAGCCTTAGAATATGATGGAACATTCCAGATTGCCTCTAAAGAGGCTGAACCAATCAACACTTTTACTAACAATTCAATAACGGTATAATTTATGGATGTATGATCCTAAGCATAGGCACAGCTTAAAGAAGTTTACAGTTTTATAAGTGACCAGACATGACCCAAATAATTATACAACAGAGGTGTCCTGCAAATGGGGTGCCACAAAGAGGGAGGTATGTGGGGCTGAGTGTGCATGGGGTGGGCAGGGGCTTGGGGGTGGTTTGATCTGGTGGGAGAGAGATCAGGGAAGGCTTCCCAGAGGAGGTGTGTCATGAATCAAAATTGAGGGTTAGTAGGAATTAAGAAATCAGAAACAAGGGAAAAGCATTGGAGGCAGTGGGAACAGCAACTGCAAGGTTGCTCTGGCACAGAAACCTACACAGGATGGACACTAGATCCAAGTGGCAGAACCTAGAGAGAAGGGGAAGTTGCGGTACGTGAAGGTGGGAAAGGTCAGAGGATCCAGACCTCAAGGCTTTTGAACCACATTCAAGAGCTGGTTTTTATACCAAGAACAACTACCCTAAGAAAAGAACAGGAATCTTCCAGATTAAGGGCAGTTCCAAGCACCTTCTCAGTGCAGCTAGAGTTGCTTCTTTGCAGGAGAATCTGTGTGACAACCTCTGTAGTAACACATGGGTCCTATAGCCTCATCCCACAGTTCCTGGCACTGAGCGTCTGGGTTTTCCTGGAAGTGACAGTTTTTCCTTGCAGGCAGCCCGAGTTCTGCCGGCAGCAGCATCTGCCCAGCTCCATATCAGGTCTGGAACCCTTCTCTCCCCAGCCTGGAGAGTGTATCCTGCCTGCTGGGCATTTGTGGGATGCCAGGCCCTGCGCCATGGACTTGAGCCATTCCTCTTCATTCATCATCATCTCTACTCATCACCCCACAGATGAGAAAACAGCAGCTCAGAGAGCTCAAGTCACTTGCCTAAGACCACACAGCTTCCAAGGGGCAAACATGACAGTTTTAAGCTCTCTATGAATTTTATTTTCTAAACTTGAATGGTACTTTTTTTTCCTTTTCAAAATAGTGGGTGAGATTCTTCAGGAATTTCACCTGCAGAGTTCCAACACTGAGTCTGGATTTTAAAATATCCCCAGATCTGTGCCCTGAACTGAACCGATGAATACCCAGGCGTAAGACCCCTCATTCTGCCCTTGGCACTGCTTTTTCAATTTGGTAGCCAGCATGGGGTTTTGGTTCTTTCTGCACTGAGTAGAATAATTGAGAAGGTTTTAATACGTCAAGATATATGTCTGCTGGGGTTTTACAGAACTGGGGGAGGGGGAGAGAGCTATATCTACACCAGCACTTAAAATCTCATCAAATGGGTCCGTCCCTGTTTCAGGATGGGAAATCCAGACAGGGCCGACAAGATTGATGATGTTTTCATGAATCTGGGCATCTGTTGTGTTCCTTGTGGGTTTTCAAGGCAGGAATTTGCTGGCAAGAGAATGAAGCGGCCAGGAGCTTCAGAGAGGTCTCAGAGCCTGGAGAGATGGTATAGTTTTGGAACAAGGATTGGCTTTCCCCTCCACAGTGGGGTATGCTGGGGGGTGGGGGTGGGAACAGACTACGGATTTCCCTTATTCCCTCCCTTTGCAAGCCGCGCTCCCGGTATTGGCTGACACTTCTGTTTACTGAGCACCTTCTGTGCACGGCAGTGCGCTGAGTGCTGCAATTACCCTCTCTTGGGACCCCATAACAACCCTGGGACGGGATTTCAGACCCATTTTACAGATGAGGAGCTATTAACAAAACTTGCACCAACTCCCAGAAACTGACTGCGGGAGTTGGGATTTGAACTGAGTCGCCTGACCTGCTGCATTTGTCTGTCAGTGGTCAGGAATCCCCTTGGGGCAGACATAGTTTTGATTGGCATTTCTCTGTTAATTAGCGATGTTGAGCATCTTTTCATGTGCCTGTTTAAGAGTAGGGCATTTCCAGTGGGGCAGTTGTGGCCCCACAGGGGACCTTTGGCAAGGTCTGAAAACATTTTGGGTTGTCACAGCTGGTGGAGGGGATAGTACTGGCATTTAGTAGGCAGAGGCCAGGGACGCTGTTAACATCCTGCAGTGCACAGGACAGCCCCCAACCCACATACAGCAAAAAATTGGCTGGCTCAAAAAGTCAATAGTGCTGAGGCTGGGAGACCCTGCTTGAGAGCACGCCTTTTCCACCCCCTTTCGAAGGTTTTCTTGGGAAGTTTCTGTAAGGGGACGCCTCTCTCTCTGACACATTGTGCCTTGGGACTGGTTCTTACCGGGTCTCTGGGTGTTTCTTCTGCTAGGATGGCATGGCCTAGGCTCTGCATTGGAGTCAGTAAAATGCTCTAGATAACATCCAAGAAGGAGGCGGCAGCTGACCTCGTGATGTTCAGCTCAAGATGGGTTTGTTTTTTTTTTTTTTTGGCTGTACGGTGCGGCTTGTGGGATCTTATTTCCCCGACCAGGGATTGAACCCGGGCCTCCACCTGCCGTGGAAGCGCCAAGCCCTAACCACTGGACAGCCAGGGAATTCCCACAATTTTAAAACCCACCATTCTGGATCCAGGGCATTTCCAGTACTGCCAGTTTACCCCTGTGTTGATAGGGGGTTAAGAGAAAAATCCCCCCATGGGGGCCTGAAACTCAGGACACTTGCCGTATTATATTCTTTTCTTTCTCGTGGGAACGCAGCACGTGAATGCATTCGTGCCGAAGCTACTAAACACGTGTGCCCGGGGTCACCGCACGTGTCCGGGTGAGATCCTGCGTGTTTATCCTGGGGGATGAGCAGCTGAGCAAACTCTCGCCTTTTGTGTGGGGTTTTGCTACGTTGCCCAACTGAACAGTGGAAAACTTGGGCAAGTTAGTTAGCCTCTGTGCCTCTTCTGTAAAATGGGGTTAATAATCACATCTGATGAGGCATCAGACAGATTGCTTGTCTTCTCTGAGCCTTGTTTTTTCGCTCTGTTAAATGGGAGGGTTGGACAAGATCTCTGAGGTCTTTATCCAGCTCTGAAAGTTTTAAATTTGAGATGCCCAGTTGCCACTGCCACTTTGCTAAAAGAAGAGCTTCCGGTGGAATAGTGGACTTGGCCGTGACAGGTGCACCCCGAAGGCTGAGCCATCCCTGGAGTAACTTTAGAAAGCTGGTCTCGGCCCATGTCCGGTCAGGCACTCATGGGCAGAGAAGGAAAAGGAAACTCGGGGAGGCCACCTCATCCTGACAGAGTTCCAACTGGGGGCTCTCGGGGGTGAGTCCCCCAGAGCTCCATGCCCCCTTCCCCACACACATGCTGTGCATCCCCAACCTCCTTCCGGCTCCCCACGTATTTCCTCACATGAACACAAGGCCCAGTAGACGGTGTTCTGTGGGAGCCGCTGAGCCCGGGAGCCGAGCTGGTACCAGGAACACCGGCATCCAGCCTTGTCTGACCAGAGCCCATATCTCCGTGAGCTCTTTTTTCTGCATCTCTTCAGATCTGTGAAATGAAGAGTCCCAGGTTTGCTTGGGGATGTCCTTTGGAAAGAAGAATGGCATGTCGACGCCACATGGTTATTGGGGAAAGTTGCTGAGTCTACAAGACATCTCTGCACTTGAGTCGGCATTGGATGAGAGACAGGAGAACTCCTCAGAGATTTCTGTTAAAAGACCAGAATGAGAGGCAGATGGTTCATAGTGGCTGCGATAAGAGGCCGGTGACTTGGTGTACTTTTCATTTTCTGCAGGAGCCAAATGATGGTAGAGATTGCATTTCTCCGCACCTGTAGAATCGCCCCATAGCAGCATGCTCGTGGTTCTGCAGAAAAGCCAGGCAGCCAGACAGATATGGGTTCAAACCCCAACTGTCACCTTATTCGATACAAGAAGGGGGGTGAGTTTTACTTAACCTTCTGTGAATCTGTCTCCCCACCTGCAAAATGGCTCTGCCGTTGCATCACGAGATGTTTAAATGCATCAGTGATCAGAGAGTAGAGATAAAGCCTGACCCACAAAAGGGTGCTTCAGATTTCTTTGCCTTGGTTTTCTTATCCACTAAATGGGAAGAAGTCTTCCATGTGATGGAGTGGTGTTTTTGTCTCAAAACAAATGGCACTCGTGGTGACAGAGAGACACAGGGTAGTTACTGGTGATAACCAACCAGAGCACTTTGCCCCAGGACACCCGTCATTCCTTGGACAGTGGACCCGGGGGAGTGGACAGTCCAGCAGGGCACAGAATCTCAGAACCTGGGACCAGGAGGAATCTCTGAGCTGATCCAGTCTAACCATGATGCTTGAAACTCCTCTCCTGCATCCTAGATGAGAAGACGCCCAGCCTCTGGAGTCGAACCCACTCCAACACGAGGAGCTTCCTTAGTTATTGGCCCAAAATCTGCCCGTCCTGGTTATTTCTCTCTCGTTTTGTGACTTACCCAAGATGGCAGCCATCGCACAAGGCACAGCCGGCACATGAACCCAGGTCTCCGTGCTCAGCTCGTGCCCATAGCCCCCATGTTATTCGGGATCCTATTGCGGCCTTCTGTTCTGCCCAGGTTTCTGGGCACACAGCAGGGCTGGTGTGACTGTGCAGGGGGACTCCCGGGGAGAAGGCTGCTCTCTACCTTGAGAACTCTTGGGAATTTTGGGAGTCAGCAATCTGACTGTGTCCCTGAGACCTGGTCAGCCCTTCTCATCTGCAGGTGCTGACCGGCTGATGGGACTGTCACAGGAGAGACGGGGGAGTGTTCCCAGCAGCCGGGTGCGCTGGGGGCAGACCTAAGGAACACTGGTCTTGGATGGCCTGTCCCAGCTGACCCAAGGCCACCTACTTCCCCAGGAGAAAGCTGCCTAGGTTGAGGAATCATTTGTTCTTGCTCTTTTTTTTTTTTTTTGGCCTCACAAAGCTGCAAGATCTCAGCTCCCCAGCCAGGGATCGAACCCTGGCCCTGGCAGTGAAAGCACTGAGTCCCAACCACTGGACCACCAGGGAATTCCCAATCATTTGTTGATTTTAGTTTTTCCTCCTACAAAGTCAGCATGCTGCCCCCATTCCCAGAGGTGTCCACATCCCAAGGACTTAGCAACATTCAACACATAAATTATATTTCATGTCCATGATGAAACAGAGGTGAAGAGGAGCTTGCATTCCGGGGCAGGGAGATGAATGCATCAATGAACAAATGGGAAACTGTGAAGGGCCTCAACGAACATAAAATTTGGCAAGGTGAAGTAGTGGAGTCTGGAAGGCCTCTCTGAAAGTGTGATTTCTGAGCTGTGGAACGTGCCACCCATTCAGAGACAGGGAAGTATGTTGGCCGGGGCCGGGGGGGGGGGGGGGCGGGGGGGGGCAGGGCTCTGTACAGGAAGTGCACGGCAGGACCCAGGTCCAGGGACTTTGAGGTTGTAATGAGAAGGTTGCGTTTTATTGTCTTTGCAATCAAACACCATTGGTAGGCTATTAACCAGGGAGTGACATTGGTCTGTTTTGGCTGCCCCATGGAATGTGGATTGAACAGGGCCCCAGGGAAAGCTGCTGTGACTTGGAGGTAGCTTGGATTCGGGTGGAAACAGAGAGAGAGGATGTCCTGGAAATGTCTGGAATGATGTCAGGACCTGAGGGAGTGGCATCAGTGCCTGGGTTCAGATCCCAGCCCGAGTGATGAGCATACGAGCTTGAGCCTTCCTTTCCTCGTGTGTAAATTTTAAATGGGAGGAGCCGACAATTTGTGAATTGGAGGTGATGAGAACAGTGCCTATCTGTCATGACTCAGAAACATTCATTGAGAGGATGCTGTCGTAACAAAGCATCACAAACTGGGTGTCTTGAAACAACAGAAATTTATTCTCTCACGGTGCTGGAGGCCCGAAGTCCAAAATCAAGGTGTCAGCAGGGCCACGCTCCCTCTGGAGGTGCGAGGCCTCCGGCTCGGTCTGCCCGAGGGAGAATGGAAGCAGCTGAGTCCACAGCCGGGAGGTACCTTCAGTCCCCTCCCCCCAGGGCCCCTACAGGCGACTCCATCATGGTCTGTGAGCGAGGAGAGCCAAGAGGTAGGCAGAATGGGACAGTGTCCCAGATATCTTCTCTCCCTAGAACCACCTGAGAAATGAGGTGTGCCCAGGTTTGAAGGAAACTGAGGTTCAGAGAGATGGCACTAAGCAGATATTGACTAGAAGAGCCAATATTTGAATTGCAGCATCGTGACATAGGGCTTGTGTACTTTCCTTCCGCCCTTCCTCACCAGGGCTCTCCCTCCATCACACTAGCTCCAAAAGTGCTGAGACGTGGACAGAGCCTCTCAAACTGAGTGTGGTTAATACAACAATTGATCATTCTCTCCCCCACTTCTGTGGGTTGGCTGGGCTCAGCTGGGCGGTTCTGGCTGTGGGTCTCTCATACAGTGGTGGGTCAGGTGCAGACGGGATGGGAGTCATCCCAAGACTTGACTGGGCTGGGTGTCCAAAGCACTACTTCCCTCCCAGGTCTGGCCCTGTGGTGCTTCTGGCCTTTCTCTCTGCACAGCTCTCAGCCTCCAGAACCTCTCCCTGTGACTTGGGCTTCTCATGCATGGTCGGAAGTCTCAGAGAAGTCTGTTTGCTTCCATGGAGGCTGCTTCCAAGAGGTAGGAAGAGGCTCTGCCTGGAATTGGCACAGCATCACTTCCGCCATATTGTTTTGGTTTGTTTCCTGGAGGCTCCATTAAGATATAATTCACATGCCATACAATTCACACATTCATTTCACAATTCAATGAGTTTGGGAATATCACATTATTAGTGTTTTTTAATTGTGGTAAAATATATATAATGTGAAATTCGACATTTTAGACAGTTTTAAAAGTACAATTCAGTGACATTAATTACATTCACATTGCTGTGCAACCACCACCACTATCTAGTTCCAAAACCTTTTCATCCCCCCCAAACAGAAACTCTGTAACCAGTAAGCAATAATTCCCTTTTCTCTCCTCCCCCCACCAACTGGTAACCTCTAATCAACTTTTTGTCTTTATGAATTTTCCTATTCTAGACATTTCAAATAAGTGGAATCATATACTATCTGTCCTTTACTTGACTCCTTTCACTGAGCATGATGTTTTCAAGGTTCATCCGTGTCGTAGCATGTATGAGTACTTCACTCTTTTTTATGGCTGATTCATATTCTGTTGTATAGATAGACCATATTTTCTTTATCCATTTATCTGTTGATGGACACTTGGGTTGTTTCCACTTTTTAACTACTGTGAATAGTGCTGCTATGAACACTGGTTTACAAGTATCTGTTTGAGTTGCTGCTTTCAGTTCTTTGGGGTATTTACCTAGGCGTGGAATCGCTGGGTCGTATGGTAATTCTCTGTGTACCTTTTGAAGAAACAGCCAAACTCTTCTCCCTAACGTGCCATACTGTTTTGGTCAAAGTAGCCACAGTAGCCTTTCCAGATTCAATAGGTTGTAGAGACAGACCCCTACCTCCTGAGGGGGGAGCAAGGTCACAGAGACAGGATGTGCAGGAGGGGAGATACTGCAGTAGCACCTTTGCAACAAGCAAACTGCTGCACGGACGGGGCATTGGTCAGTCCATTTATTCATTCCTTCAGTGAATATTTATTGATGTTGTCTGTGCCAGGTGCTGTGCCATGGTGGGGATACAGGGCATCCAGTGTGTGGTTCTTGCCATCTCAGAGCTTACAGTCACTTGGAGAGAGTCCTGAACTAAAATTATGCAATTGATTTTGGAGGAAGGGACCTGGGTTTTCTTGATATTCCTTTTCTCCTTCCTTTCACCCTTTTTTATGTTTTAAATTGTTATGATCATCTTTAAAAAATTTTTTTATTAGAGTATAATTGATTTACAAATCAGTACACCTGATTTACAGGTGTAAAGTGGCAAAGTGAATCAGTTATACATACACACATATCCACTCTTTTTTTAGATTCTTTTCCCATATAGGTCATTACAGAGTACTGAGTAGAGTTCCCTGTGCTATACAGACGTCCTTATTAGTTATCTTCTCCTTCCTTTTACCTTTTTTAAAATGGATGAATAGCTTAATATGGCAAACTGCACTAAACTTAACATACGGCTCCATGAGTCTTCACCTATGTAAACACACACGGGACCAGCACCCAGATCACAATACAGACCATTCCCAGCCCCCAGAAAGTTCCCTCGTGCCCCTTCCCAGTTAATAACCCCCAGAGGGTAACCGCTGTTTGACATCTATCAGCAGAGATTAGCTTTGTCTGTTTTTGAACTTCATCTGAATGGGATCTGCAGGAGATGCCCTTTGGTGTCGGGCATCTCCCTCCTGCTTGTGAAACCCTGCAATTAATGCTTTAGTTAAAAGCTGCAGTAGGGCTGTGAGCGCATGCAGTAGTGAGACAGAACCAAATCTGGGGAGAATCATATCAATACTGACAACAGAAGAGCTTGCTTCTGTTATTTATTATGCTTGCATTGGCAAGCATAATAAATGCCTGCGAAGCATTTATTATGTGCCAAGCCCTGCATGAAATTATAATGGGGGCAGAAGTCAGAAGGCCACGGGCTCTGGGACAGTTCCCAACAGGGTTGGACTCCCACCTCTGCTGTTTATCATCGGGTGTGACTCTGGGCAGTTTACTTTAATCTCTCTGTGCCTTCGTTTCCCCTTTTGTAAAATTAGAATGACCGTTGCTGTATCATGTCACATATCTCAGTGATCAAAATAGACACGAAGCTCTGTATTTAGGGAGCTCGAATCCTTATGGGGATGTGGGGAAGATAGACAGCTTTTTTTTAAATTGAAGCATATTTGATATACAATATTGTCTTCGTTTCAGGTGTACAGCATACTGATTTGGGTTTTTTGCGGATTACGTTCCATTATAGGTTGTTACAAGCTGTTAGGTATAATTTCCTGTGCTATACAGTAAATCCTTGTTCCTTATCTCTTTTATGTATAGTAGTTTGTATCTGTTAATCCCATACTCCTCCTAATTTATCTCTCCCCTGCTCCCTTTCCCCTTTGGTAACCATAAATTAGTTTTCTATGTCTGTGAGTCTGTTTCTGTTTTGTATATAGACTCATATTATTTTTTATGTTCCACATATAAGTGACATCATATAGTATTTTTCTTTCTCTGTCTGACTTTACTAACATAATATTCTCTAGGTCTATCCATGTTGCTGCAAGTGGCATTATTTCATTCTTTTTTTATGGCTGAGTAATATTCAATTGTGTGTGTGTGTGTGTGTGTGTGTGTGTGTGTAGACTGCAAATGCTGGCTCTGGAGAAACACGCACCTCCAGTGCTGCCTACGTGTTAGCAGGAAAGGAAACAGTGTCTGCTGCAAAGAGTGGCTCCACCAAACCAGGGTTTTCGCACTTTCTCTAAAGACTGCACTCTGGACGTGGATGCACATGGGTCACTGTTGTGTCGTTAGGAAGATAGGACCGATCCGTAGTTTCAAGGCTTGGAAAGCCTAGATCAGCGTTCAGCAAACTTTTTCCGCAAAGGGCCAGATGGTCAATATTTTCTGCAGTGTGGCCGTGTGATTTCTGTTGCAGCTACACAGCTGCCTTTGTAATGCTTTGTAGTAGCCACAGTGGCCGGAAATGAACGAGCAGATCTTCATTTGCAAAAATCACGCAACTGGCCACACTGTGCAGACTCATAGCTTAGAATTTGAATCCCTGGGCAACCAAGCCTCAGAACATCCTCTTTCCTGGCCTTCCAGGAACTCCGGGCTTCCTGACTCCAAGCTTCCCTTTCCTCCTATGTCTTGGGATGAGTCGAGAAATTTCACTTTGTGTTGACAACACGTGCCCTGAGCTCCTTGACTGTGCTGACCTACTTTCAACTTTCAAGCATTTACAACTGGGATTGGAATCCGGTTTGACCTGGTTCAATGCCAGGAAACAAACGTCCCTTTTAGAGTCCATTTGAAAGCTCACCTCCTCCTCCCACATCTTCAGAAACCAAATCGAACACAGAGATCAATGTTCCAGTGTCTGTGAGGCTCTTTGTTAATGCCGTGTCAATTTATTCAATACTTGTTTTCCTGTAATTAAATGTCTAGACACATTTTGCTGCCATCAGCTGAGGCTACCCTAGCTCTCTGTTATCATTTCTCTGTATATTATTAGAGAGAGAGGCTGCTTTCAGATCATTAGCAATGATTCAGAAAATACCAAAAGGTGGAAAAAAGTAGACTTCCACTCCATAGCCCCATATCCAAGACAAAATGGTGTTGAACAGAAAATCCATTTCTTTCCAGCCTTCCTTTCTCGTGTATTGGTTTATGGGTTTGTTTTGGCACCTCTATGAAAGTATAGCCAGACTGCATATAAAATTTTACGGTCTTTTCTCTCTCATTACATCACTTCAAAAATCATTCCTCTGGGGCTTCCCTGGTGGCGCAGTGGTTGAGAGTCCGCCTGCCGATGCAGGGGACACGGGTTCGTGCCCCGGTCCGGGAAGATCCCACATTCCGCGGGATCCCACATGCCACTTATTGAAGAGGCTGTCTTTTCTCCATTGTATATCCTTGCCTCCTTTGTCATAGATTAGTTGACCATAGGTGCGTGGGTTTATCTCTGGGCTTTCTATCTTGTTCCATTGATCTATGTTTCTGTTTTTGTGCCAGTACTATACTGTCTTGATTACTGTAGCTTTGTAGTATAGTCTGAAGTCAGGGAGTCTGATTCCTCCAGCTCCGTTTTTTTTCCCTCAAGACTGTTTTGGCTATTCAGGGTTTTTTGTGTCTCCGTACAAATTTTAAGATTTTTTGTTCTAGTTCTGTAAAAAATGCCATTGGTAATTTGATAGGGATTGCATTGAATCTGTAGATTGCTTTGGGTAGTATAGTCATTTTCACAGTATTGATTCTTCCAATCCAAGAACATGGTGTATCTCTCCAGCTGTTGGTATCATCTTTTTTTTTTTTTTTTGCGGTACTCGGGCCTCTCACTGCTGTGGCCTCTCCCGTTGTGGAGCACAGGCTCCAGATGCACAGGCTCAGCAGCCATGGCTCACGGGCCCAGCCGCTCCACGACACGTGGGATCTTCCTGGACTGGGTCGTGAACCCGTGTGCCCTGAATCGGCAGGCGGACTCTCAACCACTGCGCCACCAGGGAAGCCGTGTTGGTATCATCTTTAATTTCTTTAATCAGTGTCTTATAGTTTTCTGCATACAGGTCTTTTGTCTCCTTAGGTAGGTTTATTCCTAGGTATTTTATTCTTTTTGTTGCAATGGTAAATGGGAGTGTTTCCTTAATTTCTCTTTCAGATTTTTCATCATTAGTGTATAGGAATGCAAGAGATTTCTGTGCATTAATTTTGTATCCTGCAACTTTACCAAATTCATTGGTTAGCTCTAGTAGTTTTCTGGTGGCATCTTTAGGATTCTCTATGTATAGTATCATGTCATCTGCAAGCAGTGACACTTTTACTTCTTCTTTTCCAATTTGTATTGCTTTTTCTTCTCTAATTGCCGTGGCTAGGACTTCCAAAACTATGTTGAATAATAGTGGTGAGAGTGGACATCCTTGTCTTGTTCCTGATCTTAGAGGAAATGCTTTCAGCTTTTCACCATTGAAAATGATGTTTGCTGTGGGTTTGTCGTATATGGCCTTTATTATGTTGAGGTAGGTTCCCTCTATGCCCACTTTCTGGAGAGTTTTTATCATAAATCGGTGTTGAATTTTGTCAAAAGCTTTTTCTACATCTATTGAGATGATCATATGGTTTTTATTCTTCAGTTTGTCAATATGGTTTATCACATTGATTGATTTACATATGTTGAAGAATCCTTCAATCACTGGGATAAATCCCACTTGATCATGGTGTATGATCCTTTTAATGTGTTGTTGGATTCTGTTTGCTCGTATTTTGTTGATTTTTGCATCTATATTCATCAGTGATATTGGCCTGTAATTTTCTTTTTTTGTAGTATCTTTGTCTGGCTTGGTATCAAGGTGATGGTGGCCGCTTGGAATGAGTTTGGGAGTGTTCCTCCGCAATTTTTTGGAAGAGTTTGAGAAGGATGGGTGTTAGCTCTTCTCTAAATGTTTGATAGAATTCACCTGTGAAGCCATCTTGTCCTGGACTTTTGTTTCTTGGAAGGTTTTTAATCACAGTTTCAATTTCATTACTTGTGATTGGTCTGTTCATATTTTCTATGTCTTCCTGGTTCAGTCTTGGAAGGTTATACCTTTCTAAGAATTTGTCCATTTCTTCCAGGTTGTCCATTTTATTGGCGTAGAGTTGCTTGTAGTAGTCTCTTAGGATGCTTTGTATTTCTGTGGTGTCTGTTGTAACTTCTCCTTTTTCATTTCTAATTTTATTGATTTGAGTCCTCTCCCTCTTTTTCTTTTTTTTTTTCTTTTTTTTTTTTTTGCGGTACTCGGGCCTCTCACTGTTGTGGCCTCTCCTGTTGCGGAGCACAGGCTCTGGACGCGCAGGCTCAGCAGCCATGGCTTACGGGCCCAGCCGCTCTGAGGCATGTGGGATCTTCCCGGACCGGGGCACGAACCCGCGTCCCCTGCATCAGCAGGTGGACTCTCAACCACTGTGCCACCAGGGAAGCCTCAGGGGTTTTATCTTGTTCCTTCCTCTGGTACATAGCGCTCTCCCTTTTCATCTTGTCTATCTTTCTGAGAATATGGTTTTTGTTCCACAGGCTGCAGGATTGTAGTTCTTCTTGCTTCTGCTGTCTGCCCTCTGGTGGATGAGGCTGTCTAAGAGGCTTATGCAAGTTTCCTAATGGGAGGGACTGGTGGTGGGTAGGGCTGAGTGTTGCTCTGGTGGGCAGAGCTCAGTAAAACTTTAATCCGCTTGACTGCTGATGGGTGGGGCCGGGTTCCCTCCCTGTTGGTTGTTTGGCCTGAAGCAACCCAACACTGGAGCCTACCTGGGCTCTTTGGCGGGGCTAGTGACAGACTCTGGGAGGGCTCACGCCAAGGAGTACTTCCCAGAACTTCTGCTGCCAGTATCTTTGTCCCCATGGTGAGCCACAGCCACCCCACCCCCGCCTCTGCAGGAGACCCTCCAACACTAGGAGGTAGGTCTGGTTCAGTCTCCCCTGGGGTCACTGCTCGGTCCCCTGGGTCCTCATGTGCACACTACTTTGTGTGTGCCCTCCAAGAGTGGAGTCTCTGTTTCCCCCAGTCCTGTCGAAGTCCTGCAATCAAATCCCACTAGCCTTCAAAGTCTGATTCTCTAGGAATTCCTCCTCCCGTTGCTGGACCCCCAGGTTGGGAACCTGACGTGGGGCTCAGAACCTTCACTCCAGTGGGTGGACTTCTGTGGTATAAGTGTTTTCCAGTCTGTGAGTCGCCCACCCAGCAGTTATGGGATTTGACTTTACTGTGATTGCGCCCCTCCTACCGTCTCATTGTGGCTTCTCCTTTGTCTTTGGATATGAGGTGTCTTTTTTTGTGAGTTCCAGTGTCTTCCTGTCGATGACTGTCCAGCAGCTAGTTGTGATTCTGGTGTTCTCGCAAGAGGGAGTGAGAGCACGTCCTTCTACTCCGCCATCTTGGTTCCTAGTCACAGATGCTATTTCTTGAGTATAACTGTGTGCTAGCGAATTGGCCACATTTCTTGGCAGAACGTCTAGACCCTTTGGATTAGAACTTTGCATACACGAGGATGTCAATAATTTTTTTCTTTTCCATTATAGTTGATTACAAGATATTGAATATAGTTCCCTGTGTTATATAGTAGGACCTTGTTGTTTATCTATTTTATTTATTTATTTATTTTATTTATTTTTGGCTGCATCGGGTCTTAGTTGTGGCATGCAGCATCTTTGTTAAGGCAGTCAGGATCTTTCATTGCAGTGTGTGGGCTTCTCTCTAGTTGTAGCATGTGGGTTTTTCTCTCTAGTTGTGGCGCGCAGGCTCCAGGGTGCGTGAACTCTGTAGTTTGCGGGACGCAGGCTCTCTAGTTGAGGCACACGAGCTCAGTAGTTGTGGCACGTGGGCTTAGTTGCCCCGTGGCATGTGGGATCTTAGTTCTCTGACCAGGGATCAAACCTGCCTCCCCTGCATTGTAAGGCGGATTCTTTACCACTGGACCACCAGGGAAGTCCCCATCTATTTTATATATAGTAGTTTGTATCTGCTAATCCCAAATTCCTAAGTTACCCCTCCCCCCCTCCCTTTTCCCTTTGGTAACTGTAAGTTTGTCTTCTATGTCTGTGAGTGTGTTTCTGTTTTGTAAAGAAGTTCATTTGTATCATTTTTTTTAGATTCCACATATAAGTGATATCATATTATAGCTATCAACAATTTTTTTAATATAGTTGTGTCATTTGGAGAAGTTTCTTTTCCTCCAAGCCCTCAGTGCTCTCATCTATAAAATGGGAATAGCAAGAATTCACTCAACAAATAGTGAATGTGCGCCTTGTGTGTGCCATGCACTGTGCTGGGTGCTCACCCCATCTCTGGGGAATGGGGAATATCCTGGAAGGCATGGAATAAGAAGATACACAAATAAATGTATAAGTGCAAGCTGTGATAAGTGGAAAGGAACAGTAACACAGGAAGCTGTAAGAAATTACAGCAGGACAAGCATATTTCCATGAGGTTCCATGAGGAGATAACACGCAATGATTGAGACCTGAAGGATGCACAGAAGCTGGCCGAGGAGGCCTGAGGGAAGCAGTGCAGGCAGCAAGAATGGCCAATGCAAAGGCCCTGAGGCCACAGAGCTCTGTGCTTTCCAGGATTCAGAGGCCAGAATGGCTGGAGACAGTGAACAAAAGGCAGTGGCAGGACATGAATTAGGAGAGATAGACAGGCGGCTTCGTGAAAGACCGGGAACCAAATTGTCCTTAGCTGTGGAGTGACAAGCTGAGAGCGTGGAATTAGGAAGATGACTCTGTCCCTGCAGTAGACCTGCCGAGAGATGCCCAGGCTGGAGCACCTAATGGAAATGGAGAGAAGCAGATGAGTTAGAGGCAGATTAGAGTTGCCTTTCTTCCTCCCTTCTCTGGTTTCATCCTCAAGCTGATGACCAGGTAATTCTGGTCACATTCAAAGAATCAGCACCAAGGTGTGGTTGACTTTTATGCCGGTTTACAGCCTGCATTTCTGAGGCAGCAGCCACACCATGGAGCCAAAGAGCTGGCTGGACTGAACTCCGGTGCATCCTCGCCAGGCATTAGGGATGTTGGCAGCCCAGGTCAGGTATCACTTGTGCTTCAAACTGGTCCAGGATCATCCAGGACCAGTCGTAAAATCACCACCACCATCCCCATCCCCAGTAGAATACAGCCAATCTTTGCATGTCATAAGTACAACCAGGGGGAGGAGCAAGCTCTTACGATCTCACAAAAGAATGAAGCCACCATTGTGTCCGACAGGGAGCTGCTCTGAGGGGTAGAAACTTGAACTTGGTCATTCCCTCTAGTTCATATCCCATCGAAACAAAAGGAGGCATGCTGGTGGGGGATTCACAGTCTGGTTTGCTATCCATTTTTTCTTTATTTGAGATACGCGGGCCTCTCACTGTTGTGGCCTCCCCCGTTGCGGAGCACAGGCTCCGGACGCGCAGGCTCAGCAGCCATGGCTCACGGGCCCAGCCGCTCCGCGGCATGTGGGATCTTCCCGGACCGGGGCACGAACCCGCGTCCCCTGCATCGGCAGGCGGACTCTCAACCACTGTGCCACCAGGGAAGCCCTCCATTCTTAAGGTCCCACGTTGGTTCGGAGTTCAGAGTGCGTTGCATACTTTTTAACGTTTATTTGATCGTATATATTGATTAATCAGATTGTTTAAAATTAAGTGCCGCAAGTCAAATCCTTTTTCTTGGGAGTTTAATTTTTACAGACTGATATGTTGTAGGAGGAGATCGGACATTAGCGGGTGGCCGTGAGGGGCCAGGTTTCCTCGGATAATTAGCTCCATGGTCTTGGGCTTGTCACCTAAACTACCCGAGCTTCATTTTTCTCCTCTGTAACTTGTAGGAGCGCCTGCTTTCCGGGGTGGAGAGAACAGTGGAGTTAATATATGTGAAACACTTAGAAGAGGGCCAGGCATCTAGCAGGTGCTCAGTAAATGGTGACCAAAAACATTATTGAAGGTTTAGAGTCATTCTAGGTATGTAAAGGCACCACCTAAGCTGCCACACACGACTGCTGAGCACCAGAAACGTGGCTCATCTGAACCGAGATGTGCTGTAAGCGATTCTAAAGATGCAGTAGACCCCAAAAATTAAAATGCCATTAAATTGTTAAAAAAAAAGAAAAAAAAGAAAAAGAAAAATATGCCATTAATTAGTTTTTACATCGCTTATGTGTTGAAATGATATTTTGGATGTATCAGGTTAAATAGAACATACAACTAACGTTAAAATTTCACTTCTTCCCCTTTTTTGATAACGTGTTCAGTAGAAAAAATTTTTAATGGGAATATTCAGTAATTTGGGTATGGCTCTGGTCTTTTTTTGTTTTTATTATTAGAGAATAGTTGATTTACAATGTTGTGTTAGTTTCTGGTGTACAGCAAAGTGAATCAGTTATACATATACATATATCAGTTCTGGCCTTTATCCTGTCCTATTCTGGATGTTAGGTGATCCATGAATTTACCAATGGCTATATCCATTTTATTTTTTTTAATTTTATTAAAGTACAGTTGATTTAATAGAAAATTTTAAATTGCATACCTGACTCGCATTTAGAGTTGACCCTTGACCTACCCAGATTAAACTGCACGGATTGTTTTCAATAAATGTAGTACCTATAGGGACTTCCCTTGTGGTTCAGTGGTTAAGAATCCGCCTTCCAATGCAGGGGACGAGGGTTCAATCCCTGGTCAGGGAACTAGATCCCACATGCATGCTGCAACTAAGAGTTCACATGCCACAACTAAGGAGCCCGCAAGCCACAACTAAGGAGCCCGTGGGCCGTAACTAAGACCTGGTGCAATCAAAAATAAATAAATTAATTTAATTAAATTTTAAAAAACTGAGTCTATAAATATATATATTGTGTGTGTGTGTATACACACACACACACAATATATATATATAGTACCTGTATTTCCACTTTCCAGATCTTTGGATTAACTAAGTGTGACAGAGAGTTTGTGTTGGATTTAGAGATCACAGTATGTAGAATACAAAAAACTAGGGTTTGAGTCCTGATTCTATTCACGCTGTTTCAGCTTCCTGCCCTTGGGTGAGTCATTTATCAATTCCTTTGTTTTTGAGGCAGAGAGAGCAGTACTCGGATTTTGGACTGTGGAGGGTTGATGCCCCTAACCACCACGTTGTTCAAGGGTCAAGTGTATATTTTCAACAACACTGGTCTAAAGGTCTGATTTAAGAAGGTGGAATGATTAAGAAGTGGGAGAAACATGAACTTTGCAGTCAGAAAGATTTGGGGGTATCTGGGTAGCATCCCTCTGTATTTTATCAGGGAAGCTACTTAACCTCTCTGTGCCTCTTTCTCATCTGTAAAATGGGAGCAAAAATCCCTACTACAGGAGAGTTGTTTTGAGGCTTAAATGAGATCATACAAGTAAAGTGCTTACCTCAGTCCTAGGCAAAAAATAGGCACTCAAACAGAAGCAACAGGTATAGCTTTAGTTCCAGGCACTTAAGGGGTGTTTAGTATTCAGAAGTGGGCTTGAGGGGCTTCCCTGGTTGCGCAGTGGTTAAGAATCTGCCTGCCAATGCAGGGGACACGGGTTCGAGCCCTGGTCCGGGAAGATCCCACATGCCGCGGAGCAACTAAGCCCGTGTGCCACAACTACCGAGCCTGCGCTCTTGAGCCCATGAGCCACAACTACTGAAGCCCGTGTGCCACAACTACTGAAGCCTGCGTGCCTAGAGCCTGTGCTCCACAACAAGAGAAGCCACTGCAGCGAAAAGCCCTCGCACCGCAACAAAGAGTAGCCCCTGCTCGCTGCAACTAGAGAAAGCCGGCGCACAGCAGTGGAAGACCCAAAGCAGCCAATAAATAAATAAATAAAATCTAAAAGAAGTAGGCTTGAATACACTATGGGAAACAGTATGGAGGTTCCTCAAAAAACTAAAAATAGAGTTACCATATAATCCTGCAATCCCACTCCTGGGCATATATCCAGAGAAAATGCTAATTCAAAAAGATACATGGACCCCTATGTTCATAGAAGCACTATTCACAATAGCCAAGACATGGAAGCAACCTAAATGTCCCTTGACAGATGAATGGATAAAGATGTGGCACACATATGAAATGGAATACTACTCAGCCATAAAAAAGAATGAAATAATGCCATTTGCAGCAACATAGCTGGACCCAGAGATTATCATACTAAGTGAAGTAAGTCAGACAGAAAGACAAATACCATAGATATCACTTATATGCAGAATCTAAAATATGACACAACTGAACCTATCTGCAGAACAGAAACAGACTCACAGGCATAGAGAACAGACTTGTGGTTGCCAAGGGGGTGGGGAGAGTGGGAGGGAGGGGGAGGGATGGAATGGACTGGAAGTTTGGTATTAGCAGATGTAAGCTCTTATATATAGGATGGATAAACAGCAAGGTCCTACTATATAGCACAGGGAACTATATTCAATATCCTGTGATAAACCATAATGGAAAAGAATATTTTAAAAGAATATATATATGTATGGGCTTCCCTGGTGGCGCAGTGGTTGAGAGTCCGCCTGCTGATGCAGGGGACACGGGTTCGTGCCCCGGTCCGGGAAGATCCCACATGCCGCGGAGCTGCTGGGCCCGTGAGCCATGGCCGCTGAGCCTGTGCGTCCGGAGCCTGTGCTCCGCAACGGGAGAGGCCACAACAGTGAGAGGCCCGCGTAACGCCCAAAAAAAAAAAAAAAAAGAATATATATATGTATGTATAACAGAATCACTTTGCTATACTGAAGAAATTAACACAACATTGTAAATCAACTATACTTCAATTTAAAAAGAAGTGGGCTTAGTAGATCTGAAGATTAATAATAATAACTCTCATTTGTGTAGCAAGATGACTTTGCCATGCTGTTTTCACCTCCATTGCCACCTTTGATCTTCAGAACCCCTCTGGGAGGTATGGTCAGCCCCTTGTAGATCTGGGGAGACTGAGGCACAGGGACCCTGCGAGGTTTGAGCAGGACCTAGAGCCAGGCGCCTTCCTGTCAACCCCATCATGCTCCCTTGAAACTTGCCATGCCTCCAAAGTGTGTTCCAGTTTTTGCTTCACCCTCCGGTTAGGTATTTTCCACAGTCATCCCTGGAACAGGGGAGAAGACCATCGCCTAGTACAACCAGCCCCTACAGGACTGACCTTACCTAAGGGTGCTGCTGGGGTGCTGTGTGTTACCTGGGGAGGCTTGAAAGGCTGGAAGGGTATTCCTGGTGAAGAGCTAGTGTTGATACTTGTGACAGAGAAGAGGCAGCTCATAAAAGCACGTTCCCTGGACACATTGGTCCACTTAAATCTCAAACCAATGTGATACCCAAGTGTAGGAACTGCTGGGGACTTAGGAGACATTGCCCCATACATGCTCCTTTGCAAATTCTTTGACTTAGATTTTGATAAATTGCTCTCCGAGGTATTTGTATAAATGTGTGCCCCCACCAGCATGGCCAGATATTTCATGAAGATAAATCAGTGTGGAGAAAGCAGAGGGAGAGTGAGATGGCAGCCGGGAGACCAGCCAGGAGGCTGGGGCAGCTGTCCACCTAAGACATGACGGGTACCAGAACTGGGACAAGAGGAGAGGCTGGAGCCCAGAGCTAGTGTGGAAGTAAAATCCCAGGGCGTGGTACCAAGTGAAGGTAATGGGAGGGAGGAATCAAGGGTGTGTCTCGAGTTTCTGGCTTGAATAAATGGGCAGACAGTGGTTCTGCTTACTGAGGTGCTGAACACAGGAAATGGAATAGGTGTGGTGAAGGGAAAAAATGATGATATTTAGTTGAGAAGGTATTGATCTTAATGTGCAGGACCTCCTGTTGGAACAGGGAGGAAGATTCAGGGATGGTGAATCATTCATGGAAACCATGAGTGTGCATGAGGTCTCCCAGGGATGCTCGGATGGATGGATGAGTGGGAGGCTGGGTGGGTGGATGGGTGGAAGAGAAGGCAGATGGGTGGATGGATGGATGGATGGACAGCTAGATGACAGAAATCTAGATTTTGTCCTACTTAGATTGAATCAAATTAAATTGCTGTTTTGTTCTTAAAAATGATCAAATATTTAATTTTATTCACGCTGAAGTATTTGAGGGGGAAGGGCACTGATGTCTGCAGTTTACTTTGAAATGCATCAACAAATCGGGAGGGTTAATGGATGGAAAGAGGGGTGGATATGTGAGAAATCCATCATGGTAAAAATGTTAACAGCAGAAGCTAGGCAGTGAGTGGACAGGTATTCAATGTCAAATTCAACTTTGGTGTACGTTGGAAATTTCCATAATAAATTCAGGGGAAATGTTTTTCAATGGTCAAATGTTGACATTTTTCATGTGGTTTCACCGAATGTTTACTCTTCATTTGGCCAAAAGATCCTTCCAGGTTTCCTTTCTGTGGCATCAACAGATCTGCCTTGCTGAGACTCCTTTGGCCTTACTCTTCCCAGAGATGGGGGCTGGGGGTCAGCGATCCCCACGCCACTCCCAGAGTTCACGTTAAATTGCCCCAACACGCTGATTACCGCGCCAAGTTCGCCGGTATCTGGTTTGTAATAATTATAGATTTCCTCTGCGATTTGAGCCCATTGGTTGCCACGGCAACGGCGTAATAGCTCAACTGAAGCGCTGTCACGATGATTTAGAACCAACTCGTCTCTCTCGCAGCCTCCAATCTGGGTGCCCCCACCCCCTTGCCGTCGTCATAGCAACTGATGAGCAGCATGTGACCAAAAGCTCTGTGTCCCCCGCCCACCACTTGCCCTCCCCATCTTGTGACCATTCCCACTTCCTCTTCTGGGCCCCCTGTGGACAGGCATTGACCCCAGCTTGGTCTGTAATGGGGAGGCTAGAGTAATCCCCCAGACCCCGCCCAGAGAGGGGGTCAGAGGGACTGGAAGAGACAGGGCAGCCCGTCAGCCCCTGGAGGTCTTGGAGATGACCTGGCGCCCCTCAGAGCCCCTCAGGGCTGTGGCCCCAACATAGGCTGGATCTGCTGCCGCCGCCACCGAGTCCTGGGGAAGCCATTTAGGAATCTGAAGCCTTGGATCTCTGCTTTGTAGCTTCAGGAATTCCTGAGCCTGTTAGAGAAAAATCTAGGGAGAGACCCCCGACGGGTCAAGGGGAGAAAAACAGTCTATTTCAGAAAGTCCCAGAGCAGGTGTTTCGTGTGGATCTTTTCCTTTCTGCTTCTGTCTGGAAAGCTCTCTCTCTCTCTGAATCCATGTCTCGCTCTCCCCGCCCCTCCTCCTCATCCCTTCTCCCTCTAAGCACTTGCTGGGAACCAGCTGAGCGCATCCTTTTCCAGATCTGCTTTGCTTCCTTTTCCAAATCTGCTTTGCTTCCGAGGAGCCCTTTTCTCCCTCCAGTATCTGAGCCCATGTTCTGGGGACGGACGGCCTGGGAGTCTGGAGCATCCTCCCGAGGGGGGAGCTGGTACCCGGTGGCGCCTCTTAGGATGAACCCGCTGGCCGCGTCCCTGGGACTCTGCAGGATGGCATAGAGGAGGCATTTTAAGCAGGCGGGAGCTGGGCTTGCTGCAGGACCCTGACGACCAGGCGCTGTGAGTGCAGACGTGTGTGTGCGTGTGTGCGTGTGTGTGTCCATGTGTTTGCATGTATCTGCTGACATGTGGAGGTGTGTCACTGTTATCTGTGGTGTTTGGCGTACAAGTGTGCCTGTGTGTGACTTTCTGTCTGAAGGACACACAAACCTACATGACAGATTTTTCAAGGATATTTTGTAGAGAGAACACAGCAGGATAAGCCCCACCCCTTTTTATTTAATTTAATTTTTTATTGAAGTATAGTTGACTTTTTAAAGTATGGGCCCCTTTCAAGTGGGAACAAAATAAAGACAGATGTTAAAATGATAAGTAAGGAATTTGCATTTATCAGTAGGTTGGCAGAACCACTTCCGACATGCATCTGCCTCCTGGCCCCAGGAAATGAAGTGTGGGTAACCTTGAAAGGGCATTTTCATTCAAACCCCCCAAAGAGATCCTTCCTTTCTGTCCTAAGGGTTAAAACAGCACACACACACACACACACACACACACACACACACACACACACACACACACACACACACACACACACACACACCTTTCTGTCTGAAACTCTGGAAAAATGGAAGGCACACGGGGCCCCATCAGCGGGCATTTCACTTTCCTCCGCCACAAGACGGAAGGATTTTGCTTGACAACCTGGAGGGCTTAGTCAAGGAGATGTGAGGAAACTTTGGATGGCAACCTCCTCACATGGTTTACTTCCGCGGTCAATTAGAAGTCCATTTTGAATTTTTTGAGCAGAGCAGCCCAAGCCCCAAGAACCAGCAAGAGGCAAGCAGGTTTAGAAAGGGAAATTTCATTTGCAGGGCGAGACGTGGGAATCCTGGTGACTCGTCGTCACCCCTGGAAGGGAATCCGTTGTGCTTTGCCTGTCCCTGAACTTCTGGGAAGCTTGGTGGCCAGTCGCTCTGGATGAACACTGCCTGTGGGCTGGGCAGTGCCCTTGGCATCTTGGAGGAGAAGACAGATCCAGAGACAAGGACCGGCCTCAGGAAGGTTCCGGTCCACGCAGGCACAGACCCTGCTTATTCAGTGCGGTGCTCTCACCCTCAGAGGCGTTGCTGCCACTGGTAATTCCAAGATGCCACTCTCGTTCCCTACACTATGGCCTCTGTCTGCAGTGGCCCCGCCACCTTGGTCCACCTGCTCAAAGCTCAAATCACCTTTAAACATCCTCTGTCATTGCTTCCGGGAAAGCTCGCACTTAGACCGAGGTAGAGCTGATGCTGTAGGGGTAGAGGGTAGGGGTAGAGCTCTGCCCCGCCCCCAAACCCCCTGTACCTCTGCCTATAGGGCACTTTCTCCATTTGCCCATGGGCTACAGTTTATCTTACAAGGACTTAAAAATATATAAAGACTTTCAAAGCGACTGGCCTAGACTCTTAAAATGTCAATGGCATGAAAAGCAAAATGGCTGAGAAATGGTCCCAGGTTAAAAAGAGATGAAAGAGCCTTGCACACAAATGCAATGATGAGTGGTCCCGGGTTGGAGCCTGGAAAACAGAAACAGCTGCCAGAGACATTTTGGGGACAAGTGGGGGAATCTGAATGCAGAATATATTAGATAATACTATTATGTCAATGGTGAATTTCCTGAAGGTGAAATACCTTGTACCTCAGATAATTTGTACTGAGGTTAATATAGGACAATGTCCCTGTTCTCAGACTATACAGGCTGAAGGATTTAGGGATGAAATTCACAATGTCTGCAACTATCTCTCAAAGAATCCAGAAGAGAGATAATAAATACATAGACTGATAAATAGATGGGTTAGGTACACATGTGGCCAAGTATTAACAATTGGTGGTTCTGGGATTATGGGTGGTTGTTGAGCTATGCTTGCATCTTTTCTGTACCGGCCACATGCTGGGCACTCTGCCTAGCTCGGCACGTGGATTGCCTCATGTAATCCTCAGAGCAGCCTCGGGATGGGGGAACTCTATCATACCCATTTTCCAGTTGAGAAAACAGAGGCAGAGCCAGATTCCAGCCCCAGCCAAAACCCACATGATGTCACTGCTCCACTGCCACCCTTCTTGTGAAATTACGAAGGATAACTCAACAGTCTTGCCCACTTCCAGTTTGAGTCTGAGTGACTTCACCTCTTTACTGTGGTGTAGAGGTTAAGAGCGCTGGATCTAGAGCCAGCCTGGGCTTGTATCCTGGCTTACCTACTTAGTGGCTGTGTGTTTCTGGGCAAGTCACTTAACCTCTCTGTGCTTCCAGTTTCCAGCCCATCCCCCCCTTTTTGCGGGGGTTGGTAAGAGAGGAGGATCATTGTAACTGCTTCAGAGGATTGTTCTAAAAATTAAAGGCACTATTATATGGAAAAGCTTAAAAGAGGGTTGGCCCGAAGTAAGAGATCACTAAATACTGTTGTTGCTGTTATTCTTGTAATCCCAGCACCCCTGCCTCAGCCACTGATGGATGAACCTGGAGGGTCTTTCCCTTCTGCACCCAGGGCTGGCTTTCTAGAGCTGGCCTCTGGGCAGGTGGCCCCTAGTGGGTACTGCAGAGATCTTGGGGTGGGGGGTATGGTAAGAGGCCTCCCTATCCCACCTCTTCCCAACAGAACTGCCCTCCTGCCTTCGCCAGGCAACGAGTTACTCAGGTGCGCTGTAAAGACCTCCAGGGAAACACACGTTTAGTCAGAGCCCATAAGCCCACGAGCTCACCAGAGCCTCCGAAGTCCATCCCAGAGGGCTGGAAGCAGCCTCCTGTGTTTTGTCTGTTTTGTGTTGCTTTCACCCCTTGACGTTATGGGGGTGACTCTTCAGGGTGATCAAGAAAGAACCCAGGTAGGGAGGGTTTATCAGTTCACTCGTGGCCTTTTGGTTTTGTGAACCAGATGTTCGCACACTTGAAAAGTCATCCTGAGAGCAGACTGTGGTGGCCAGCGGGTACGGGGGTGGGGGGAGCTGTATCTCAGTCCTGAGCAGCTGGGGCGGATCCTCAGTCATCCTGGTCTACATCCACTGCCCCCTTCCAAGGGGGTGGAAAGGGAAGGACTGTTGCCATAGTGACCGCAGAACCCAGGCTGCCTCGGTGGAACCCTGTGCTCAGAGCATCCAGCTCTGGGAGCACACAGATGTTTGCTGGGCCTCCTCTGCCTGTGACATGTGCTCAGTGCTGGAGGTGATGAGACAGGCGGGTTGATGGCTGTCAAGTGATGCTGATGACCCTTGTCACGATGTGAAATTGTCTTCCTTGTTTACTTAGTTGTTGTCTGTCTCTTCCGCCGGAACAGAATGCAGGGACTCTGCTGTCTGGTCCCACCATCCCACCTGGGTCCTCAGGATTTAGTGTTGTGTCTTCAGGCCATAGGCTGTCAGGACATAGCGGTGCCTGCTGGTGGACCCGTGAGTGAATGAATGAGTGAATACATGAATCTCACAGGCTAAAGGCAGAGACAGAGATGTGAACAGATAGACAGCACAGGTGAACAGGAAAAGAATATGCGTATAAATCTGTGGCTAATCTAAACATGACAGATGTTGACAGTTGGAACAAGGTGGTAGGTAGAGTCAGATTCATCTTGTGTGTTTGAAATTTAATTATTTATTTATTGGCCATGCTACGCAGCTTGTGAGATCTTAGTTCCCCGACCAGGGATTGAACCCGGGCCCCAGCAATGAGAGCGCCGAGTCCTAACCACTGGACCGCCAGGGAATTCCCCTAAAATATTTAAAAAATAATAATAAAAGGAAAGATTGCTGGAGAAATACAGATGAGTGGCATCTAACCCTGAACTGAGAAGCAGGAAGGCTTCTTGGAGTAGGTGGCCGGAGGTGGCCACTCTGAAAAGGTACACAAGAGGTAAGGGAATATGCACAGGACGAGGGGCAGAAAGGACACTTCAACAGACAGGATCATGTGAGTGAAAACCCGGAGGCAGCGAAGAGCAGAGTATGTACAGGTCAGCGTCCAGAGGGCAGGACATACAGGTTGGGGGCAGGGGGTACCCAGCCAAGCAGCTGGGCTTTATCCTGGGGGTAGCAAGGAGCCAAGGAATGTTGGGGCATTTCACATTTTTTAAATGTGAAAAAATAAGATGGCTTCAATAGGAAGCCCTCAACTCATTCCTGAAAGCCTTATCTTTTTGCCTGGAGGATGGCTGGGGGTTTTGTACCTGTCTCAAGGAGTATCATTTTAGAGATTTTCTTTTTTTAATTAGCAAGTTTGTTTTCCTAAAACTATCAAAAAGCCATAAAATGGAGGCATTTTTCTCAATAGGAGGGAAGGCAGAGAACGCTGTTGATGAGAGAAACCCGGGGAGGTTTGGGCACCTGGGTGGGTTTCCCCTCCAGGGAGGATGCCAACCAGGAAATATTCCATGCCAGTTTTATTTACTCTGCGTATCTGGCTCTGTGTGGACAAAACACCGTGGAAGTGATGGATGTTTTGCGCTAGATCAATGCTCCAGCCTCACGTGTTGATAATGACCGGCAGCTGTGATCAGCCTTCTTCCCCAGATTCATGTCCCAGCTCTTTCTTTGGTGCTATATGTTGTCCTCCCGGGCCCACTCCTTTCAATAAACAAGCTAAACAAGGCATTGTGAGCTGTAGGGTTAAGGGCTCCAGCCGTCTGCCCTCTGTGGTCCCGTGGGAAGACTCCCTAAACAGACAGATTACGTTTGATGTCTCAGATGCTGCTAGATCTTTGTGGGGCGGGGGGCAGGTAAGGCTGGCATGAGGATCTTGGAAATCAACACACAGTGCCATCCGGAAGGCCTGACTGTTTGGCCAGGATCATATGACTGATGGCCGTTGTGCCACATCAACAGCAAGGGGTGAGCCTGCTTGATTGGCTCAGAAGGCGGCGAATCGGCTGCTTTTTCATGACTCTATCTTTGGACCTCCCCTCCCCTTCGCTGTCTCTCCTGCACCAAAATGTTTAAAGCGTTGGCTAGAAGAATTAGGATGCAAGAAAAGGTAGGCAAACTCTTGGGTCACATATTGATGTTTAAAACATGCAGTTAGCATTCTCTGTTACCTGGAGCTGTCCTAAGTGCCATGGAGTCATAAAGATGCTGCTTCTTCCACGCCAAGGACCTTACATGCCATAGGGTGGGATGGGGCGCCTCGTGGAATTTGGGCCTCTGCACCCTGGAAGGGACTGTGGGACAAGCTTTGGGGTTTAGGGAAGGTGCCACGTGTGGGCTGAGGTTGGAAACGAGTGTGTGGCTAAAAGATGAAGGTCTTGGGACTTCCCTGGCGGTCCAGTGGTTAAGACTTCATGCTTCCAGTGTAGGGGGCGTGTGTTTGATCCCTGGTCAGGGAACTAAGATCTCACATGCTGCAAGGTGCGGCAAAAAAAGAAAAAGAAAAGATGACGGTCTTCAGGAAGGCTGCAAGCAGTGGTAACTGTTGAAGTTTTTTGTCCCTGTAAAGGTGTATGTATGTTGGTCTCTGTTGATTGATGAGCTCTCTGGGTAAGGATCACAACCACCAAACTGGTAATATACCCAGATCTTAGTCTTCAAGCACAGAGGGCCGTGGTTCTAACACAGCTCCACTATCTCCAGCTTTGTGTCCTTGCGCAAGTGGCAAAACCTCTCTGAGCCTATTCCCTCACCTGAAAAATGGGAGATTAGTAGTTGCCTTCCAGGAGTAGATGAGATAGTGTGGGTAACGCTTGGCACAGGAGGGATTCGTTCATTGAATTGTAGCAGACCCTGCATCACACATCAGTGAAAGATCCTTTGAATTTCTGAAAAGTTAAAATATTTCCAGGGGATCGTAGGAATACTGTCGGGCACACACTGTAACTCCAGTCACCAAAAAAGTGCTTCCAAGTCGCCTGTGGTGCAGACCTGGAAGGAAATAAATGGCTCATTTGTTATACGCTGTGGTATTTGCATACTTAGCAGTTCCTGGAGTCCTTAAAATGATTTGGTTTCTCTAAACAGGAAGCACGTCTCCTCTCATCACGCTGACCTTATCTGTTGCTTGTTGGCCCCCCGCTTGGGAACACTGGATCCTGAGGACAGAGCAGGGCATGTGCTCGCTCTGCAGCACGTGCTGGCTCAGTGCAGGCGCCCCGTAAACATTTGTGAAGTTGAGCAGACTCGCGTACGTTGGCCTGGGTCAGCTTCTTCAGTGTTGGCAGCATCCTTCCCAGACCAGATTCTGCTTTCTCACTCCTGCTCCCTTGTGGGGTTGGAAATCCAAAACTAGCCCAGCCATTCCAGGATGCGTCTTTACACCTGTTTCCTGCCCCCAGAATAAAGCCTGTGTCTCTCCCATTCAGGGGACTTGGACTTGAAGCCTTGTCTGTTCTTTCCTCCCTTCACTCTGTTCTAGTGATGCCGTGTTCATGCTGCCTGCATGCATGATTTAAGTTCACCTTATGCTTCTTGATGGAGCCTGGCGGGCTGGGGCAGGCAGGTGAACTGGGAGACAGGAGCCTGAGGATGGGAGATGTTGAGGCAGACCAGCTTCTGTCCCGTGGAAGCTGGATGTTCAGGCTCAAGCAGAGCTAGAGATTTGCACGTGCAAATGGTCCCTCCCAGCACTTGAGGCTGTAGAAGAAATACCTTCCCTGCAGAGGAGGGGCCTTTGGAAACTGAGAACGTGGCCTGCGAGACTTCTCTTCTACATCTTGTGTGTCGGCTTCAGTTGGCCGGAACCAAATTCTGTGCTGCGTGACCACATGGGTAGGTTTTATTCTTCCCATTTTACAGATGAGAAAACTGAGGCCCTGGTGAGCTGAGCAATGTTTTTTTTTTAATTAATTAATTTTTAGCTGTGTTGGGCCTTCGTTGCTGCATGTGGGCTTTCTCTAGTTGCAGTGAGTGGGGGCTACTCTTCGTTGCAGTGTGCAAGCTTCTCATTGCAGTGGCTTCTTTTGTCGCGGAACACAGGCTCCAGGTGCATGGGCTTCAGTAGTTGCAGCACGCGGGCTCAGCAGTTGTGGCTCGTGGGCTCTAGAGCGCAGGCTCAGTAGTTGCGGTGCACAGGCTTAGTTGCTCTGTGGCATGTGGGATCTTCCTGGACCAGGACTTGAACCCATGTCCCCTGCATTGGCAGGCAGATTCTTAACCACTGTGCCACCAGGGAAGTCCTGAGCGACTTTTTTTTTGGCCATGCCACACGGCTTGTGGGATCTTAGTTCCCCGACCAGGAATTGAACACCAGGCACTCACCTGGGCCCTCGGCAGTGAGAGCGCAGAGTCCTAACTACTAGACTGCCAGGGAATTCCCTAGTTGAGCAACTTGCCCAGAGTCATCAAGCTAATAGACAGCACATTTGGGCCCAATTTCTGGCTCACGTTACTTTCTCAAATGAACCCTTAGTCTGTCTTAGGAGTCAACACTTGCCTGTTTCTAAGAACAATATTCCTCTCTTCCGATACAAGCCACTGATGATAGTATCATGCTCCATGAGGCAGGTTCTTAAAGGAAATCATGAGTGCAGGGTGGGAGGGCCGGGGTCTATTTTGCAGAGAAAACCAGGGAGGGGGAGTCACAGGAGTCGGGGCCGGAGGAGGGAAGCCAGGTCTGAGATGAAACCTTCTGTCCCAAGGCCACAATCACAGGCCCATGAATGGGGCCCTGTTAGCCATCTGTAAAGGCCAGGCCTCTGGCTTTATTGGTTGCCATGACGACCCCTGGCCTTGACAATGGAGGCCCACTTAGCTGAACGTGTCATTGTGTCCCCATTGAGTCTGCAGAAAAGCCGACGGCTAGGGCTGCAGATGGGAAAGGAATGTCCCCAGCCTCTGCCAGCCCCTTTGTCTCTGTCCCTAGAGCAGATAGAAGAATGAGAAAGAGCATCTTCAGGGCCTCAGAGAGGTCTGGGGCTTCTATCTCTAGCTAATGACACATGCAAAGATTTGGTGTTCATAGGGCCTGGGAGGCAGCATGGTGGAGAGATGAGTCCATCTTCGTAGGATGGTTCTGGAGTGTTTATTATTTATTCAGTGATTGTTCTCAGCCGGGCACTGGGGCTGGGGATACAGCAGGGACCCGAGTCCCAGGTCTCAGTTCACCCTCTGCTAGCGCATGAGTTAGGTGCAATTGGTATTGTCCTCATTTTACAGAGGAGGAAACTGAAGCACAGAGAGGTTACTTAAGGTGCCCAAGGTCACACAGAAGGCAAAAGAGGCTGGTTTCACATCAAACACCCTGCATACCACCTCCCCAAAGGGCCACCTTGATCTTCTTCTTTCTCTTCTTTTTCATCTTTGGGATGTTTAACTTTCAAAGTCGGAAACCATTTCCAAGGATTTGGGGACCATGCAGACCTGGGTCAAGTGCAGGGTCCACCGTTTACCCCTTAGGAAGGCGGTTCCAACCCTGCCTCGGGAGCTTCACCAATGCCCAGGTCAGATCCACCCCCCCAGGGCGGGGGTGGGGGGTGGGCGTCGTAGATGGAGAGCTCCCCTGATTCTCACGAGCAGCATGGGGAAGAATCACTGGCTTCTGAGACCCCAAAATCACTGGCTTTTGAGCTTGGGAAGCCATTCACCTCTGAGCCTGTCACCTGAGGTGGATACGAAAAGTAATATAGAAGATACAGGGCACACAGCAGGTGAGCCATAAACAGCAAGGGAGGGGATATGGTGATGTATGTATACATATAGCTGATTCAGTTTGTTATACAGCAGAAACTAACGCAACATTGTAAAGCAATTATACTCCAATAAAGATGTTAAAAAAAAATTCCAGCAACCAGTACTTTTGACTTTTTATTCTCCCTCCAAAGCGAATTGGGAAGGTTCCCCCCCCCCGCCCCCGCCCCCGTTCACCTGAATTCCTCTCCCCCTATTGATTTAAACATTGCTTTCTCCCAGCCCTGCCCACCCTTCAGTTGTACCAGGCAGATAAGAGGGAGCAGAGAGAACTAATTAGCATTTTAATTAGAGGAAAAGGGATAGGGAGCGGTGGGTGGAAACCCAAGGGTTTCAACTTGTTTTGACTGAAACGCACAGTAAGAAACAGCATTTATTGTAGGGGCTCTGGGTGTCTGAAACAAAGATCGCCCCCATCTGCCGCGTACTCTGATGGTTCCTATTCTGTCTAATTTATTGATTGATTGAAATTTCTCTTTAGGTTCTGTCAAGGAGAAAAGTCCCTGTCCTCCTTTAACACCTGTCTAAGGGCTGGTGGTCTCCATCCCAGCAAAAATAGGGGGCCTGGCCGAGGCCGGAAACCTTGGGTAGTCAACTGCATCCAACTTTTAATTTAACAACCTGTCTTGATTTTCTTACATTCTTTCCCCCATCCCCTTTATTTGCCCCAGATGAAACTTTGAGGAAAAGGGGCTGGGGAGTGATTAGTAAGGGTTGTAGGAAAATAGCTTTATAAAGTTTAGAAAGCAAGTTGATCTCAGGGCTTCCCTGACAGTCCAGTGGTTAAGACTCGGAGCTTCCAAAGCATGGGGCGCGGGTTTGATCCCTGGTCGGGGAACTAAGATCCCAGGTGACTCTCGGCACAAACAAAAAGTTAAAAAAAAAAAAAAAAGATATAAAGCAAGTTGATTTCAAGAAGTAACGTTAAGTAAATACATGTTGTACGAGATTAAGAATGTGAGGGAGAAGCAGTATGCTGGGAAGAGGTTTGGAAAACACAGAGGGAGATGGGATTTTAGGGACCAAGCAACCAGCTTGTTTCCGTTCAGAGTCTGGGATCTCTCCAGCCCCGCCTTGGCCACAAGCCTCAGGGTGTGCCAGTGCTCAGAAAGCTCGCCCTCCGGCCCGGGGCCCTTCAGCTCACCTCCTCCTTTCTCCAGATGTGCCGCGGATGGCAGAGGGCGTGGCGGGAGGAACAGGGTGGTGCTGGGACCCCTTCTGGGGTAAGAGTGGAGGTGGGGAGTAGTGCTGCCAGGTATTCTGAGCAAACTGCTCGCCACGTGCTTCTCGGGGTCAGAAGGGGCCTTGGAAACCATATGATCCAACACCTACATTTTACACACGAGGAAACCGAGGCCAGGAGAGTGATGTGTCTTCTGTGCGCAAGCCAAACAAGGGCTGTGGTGGACAGTCAGTGACACAGTGACTTTAGATTTGAGGGCAGGGGAATGTTATTGTTAAATTGTTGTTTTAACACAAATTTCAGACCTGCTCGCTAATTTTAAATATGATCTACCTTAAAAGGTATGTGGGACTGTCTGCCTTTCACAGCTCAAATGCGGTGAGTCCGGGAGCTGTGCTGAGCTCCGGGTACCTGGTGAACAGGAAGAACTCCATCCCCACTCTCTCGGGGTTTGCATTTTTCTAAGTGTGATTGGAGGGTTTTAGGCAGGAGAGTGATGTGAGATGAATTATCCTTTAAAAAGGTCAGAAACCAATTAGAAAACAGAAGGAGAGGAAGAGAGAAAGCCAGGAACCCCCTGAGGGCATCATTGCCCTGCCAGGTGAGAGACAGGCATGACTGGCCCCCAGCAAGACCCCTGGGCACCCAGCTCTCTGCTGTCACTGTTGCTGCTTTGCAGTCTCCGCCCGGGAAAAGGAGCCCCTCCTGTGACCGACTTGCATCTGAGGGGCCCCAGAGTGAGTCTGCAGGGAGAGTCTGCCTGTAGGCTGTCCCCTTTCCTCAGTGATCCCAGAAACCTCCAGGGATCTCAGACCACAGAGCTCTAGAATCAACGACTGCACTATTACAGTGCACGTGACAGACATCACTAATCTATCACAGCTCTTTTAAAGCTGGGTCTTGCTCTGCATTTCATCAGAGTGCCTATGCACGGTGCCTGGCGTATCACAGGGGCACAGGGACATCTGCTAAGTGAATGAATGAAGCAGATGGGTCAAATGACAACTTGCGATCACACAGCCTGTAGCGGCAGGAATTCAAACGCAGGCCTCTATGATCAGGATGTGTCATTCCCCTCTATGCCCTTTTCTGGTCCTCTCTCTCCCCTCTGTGAAAGAGGAGGGATCACTCAACAATTCTCTTTTTTATTGAGGTCAAATTCACATAACAAAATTAACTATCAACCATCTTCAGTGAACAATTCTGTGCCTTTTAATACATTCACAATGTCGTACAACCATCACCACTATCTAGTTCCAAAATTTTTCATCACCCAAAATAGAAACCCTGTGTCCATTCAATAGTCACTCCCACTATCCTCTCTTCCCAGCCCCTGGCAACCACTGATCTGCCTTCTATCTCTTTGGATTTACCTATTCTTGAAGTTTTATATATAAACAGAATCTTACAATGTGTGACCTTTGACGTCTGGATTCCTGCATTTACCATAATGTCTTTGAGGTTCATCCATGTTGTATCGGTGCTTCTTTCCTTTTCATGGCGAATGATACTCCCTGGTATAGACAGACCGCTTGGTGTTCATCTGCTCATCCATTGAGGGACAGTGGGTTGTTTCCAACTTCTGATGATTGTGAATGGTGCTGCTGTGAACATGCATGTTTATGTATTTATTCCTATTTTCAGTTCTTTTGGGAGTGGAATTGCTGGGCCATATAGTTATCCTACGTTTAACATTTTGAGGAAGGCATGATTCTTAAACCGCCATCTCTAAGGCTGAGGGTTTAGGAGCTGGTCCCTGGCTGCTTCCTCGCCATCATCTCCCACCCTGGTTGGTGCCCTCCACTCAGCTCAGCCCAGCAAGCCCCCCTCCCCAGCTCAACGATGACCCCAGCGTCTCATTGACGCGCTGAGTACTCATTCCCTCCCTGTCCTCTGGGACTTGGCTGAACAGGATCCTTCCGGATAAGACGAGCAGCTGGTACCCTCCCTCCTTGAGAGGGTCTCCAGAGGGTTCCATCTGGCGATCAGCTGTTTCTGCCCCTCATCTTCCCTTCCACCACTCTGTGATTTCTTGCCTGAATCCTTGGCCATTCCATGTCCTTTCATGCCTCCGAGCATTAGCTCAGGCCTTACCTCCCCTTTCTTCTGTGACTTCTGAAATCTCGCAGCCTTTCAAGGGGCAGCACGCCCCCCAACCCAGAATTAATATTTCTGTTCCCATGGTACCTTGCTTATACCAGCAAAAGTCAGGGTTCCATTCTGTCTTATACAGAATTAGTTGTTGACAGTGAACTGGACATTTTTTCACCTGCCTATCCTGCCAGGTTATTTTAAGAATTTATCAACATGATGCGTAAAGCAGCCAGTACATTAAATTCTCCCATTTTTCCCCGCTTCATTCCTCTGACACTAAATTATGAGCTTCAGAAAGAGAGGAGCATTTTATCCATCTTCGTTTTCTCCTATGCCTAAATAATGCAGTGCCTTGCCTGAAACAGGTGCCTAATTAATTTTGTTGATTGAATTAGTGGGCCAGGGACAGTGAATGAATGACATTAATTCTTCTGATTGTTGGAAATATATTGTGCTAAGAACTAACGTCTGATAGAGATCAGGTTTCGTTATAAGGTCAGTTTCAACTGCGGGCCACTGAAATATCACTGAGATATATTTCCCAGTGTGACATTTTGTAATTGAAAGTGTATAGATGTGACTTTCACTTTTGCAGAGCATTCAAATGTTAATATGCTAGCTCTCCGAGATTCTCACATTTTCAAAAACACATCTAGCATTTTCAAAAACACGTCTAATGGAAATTGAACTGTGTGGAGTCTTAAGTGCTCCCGTTAGAGACCAATGCTCTTAAATGAGAGACAGCAACTACTCTTTCTACCTAGTTACCAGGCTGCTAAAAATTAACAGGCTTGCATTGAGTTGGCTGTTCTGGAATAGATCAAAATATCCATTGAGTTATCAAGGAAAGAGTCTGGTTTCTCAGTTAATTTAAGGTCGCACCTTCCAAGCCCATGCTTTTCTCAATAATATTTTCTCGGGTGAAAAGCAATAAGATTTCCCCTCTGAACTAGATCATTTGTATTCATCAAGCCCCGTTGCTTCTACAGTAGGTGTTTTGTTATTCACTGACTTAATCGATGTTGTAATGAAAGGTTTGGGGTCAGGCAGTCCGAAGCAATCCTATGACCAAATCCAAATACCATAACTCCTCCGAGCTTCCATCTCGTCGTCTCTGAAACGGAGAGATACACTACTGCTGGTTGAGCAGATTGAGGGGAATAAAGTACCCTTCAGAACAGTCACTTCCACCCTGGAGGAATCCCGATCCCCCACTGGGCAGAGAAGGTTTGCCGCCCAGAAGACTTCATCCTTAGCCACCCTGCAGGGCCTTGCTCCACCTGCAGTGCTGAGTAGAAGCCGCATTATTATGGTTTTGTTTATCATTTTCTTTTTCTTTTATTGGCTGTGCCGTGTGGCATGTGAGATCTTAGTTCCCTGACCAGGGATCGAACCTGCACCCCCTGCAGTGGAAGCACGGAGTCTAAATCACTGGACCACCGGGGAAGTCCCAGAAGAGGCATTATTATTCCCAGTGCACTCCCAAAATTTGGGGCTCTGACGCTCTAACCATGCTGTTAGCTAGGATTCTGTTTGCAAGCAACAGAAATCCATTCAAAGTAATGCAAGCAAGCCCCGAAAAGTGGGGAAGGGGGAGGCTTTCTGGACTTTCTTACCAAGGCACTATTAGCATGGGAACACTTTTCCCTCACTTCTGATGTTTCCTCCCACGTGGAGGGACATCTTTGAGCGTAACACTCCTGGCTCTCCCCTGCCCCCACCCACTCACCCCCCGGGAAGGTAACTCAGGTCCCCCCAACAAGTTCAGAAGTGGGTGCTGCACTCATGGCCGAGCTGAGCTGCAGGCTTGAGATGGAACCAGGGAGTCCCCCACATGCCGGACCCACTTTCTCTCTCCTGTGGCTGCTTCTCTCTAGTGCACAGGCCACATTCTTCTCCATGAAAAGACCCTGTTTGGGGACTTCCCTGGTGGTCCAGTGGTTAAGACTCTGCTCCCAATGCATGGGGCCTGGGTTCGATCCCTGGTCAGGGAACTAGATCCCGCATGCCACAACTAATGATCCTGCACACGGCAACGAAGATCCCGCATGCCGCAACTAAGACCCAGCGCAGCCTAATTAATTAATTAATTAATTAATTAAACAAAAGACCCTGTTTGAACGCCAGCTCCTCTTACAAGGTAGATAGTGGCTGACCCAACAGCTCCCAGGACTCTGGCCCAGCCGGGACCAGTCAGGTATGACCAGTGGGGCTGGGTCACACAGAACAGACCTGGCTGCCATGTCTACACCCCTGTAGATGGAGGGAGAAGTTTCTGAGAATGGTGAATGGTGACATTTGCTGACCCTGGACTCAGACAGCTGAGTTCTGTTTTCAGATCCACCATTAACATCTACGTACCTCAGTTTCCTCATCTGTAAAAAGGGTGTGATATAGCATTGTTGTGGGTGTTAATAATAATAATAAATGTTAATAATACTGTATGTAAAGTGCTTAGCACAGTGGGCAGCATGTAGAAAGGACTCGGGAAACAGAGTAATAATGAGAAGCGAATGCTTCCGTCGTTGTTCTGAGAAACAATACAGGTCTATACCCAGTATTGTAGGTACACAAGGAAAATACATGTGCCAAGTAACAAAGCATGTATTTAGTGAGAAGACCCACAAACAAAAAGATGCACAGGGAGTACGTTTGAATGGTGGCCTGGGGAGAGGGGGATGGAGGGGGGAGAGGTGATAAAAAGAAGCAGATAAACAATGGGGGAGGGAGGCTTTGCTCCAGGCCCACAGTGCAAAGGCAACTAACAGAGCTAGGTGCCGGGATTGGGGATCAGGGCTTAGGAGCAATCTGGAGAGAATCAACCAACACACCTGTAAAGTGGGAGCTGGGAACCCTGACTCCCTGGGGCTGCGTAGAGTAACTATCTACTGGGCTCTGGGCCTGTTTCAGTTTCAAAACTGAAAATCCCACATTCCAGGGACCCCTCTCAGTCCAGAACAAACTCGGGAGAAGTACAACCCCCAAAATGGGCCACCGGATACGCCTCTGGATCTGCAGGATTCCCAACCACCGATATTCTGTATGTGAACAGGGCAGAGGGAGCTCCCTGCTTCCCACATTGAGCAGTCATTGTGACGTCTGCTGTGAAGTTTCGTCCGTCTGGGTCTTTCCATCGTGTAGAACACAGGCCTGCCTTGCTTATCCCAGGTGGACGATGCCCTGAGCTTGCCAGCTCACCTACAGAGAGCCCTCAAGCCAACTCTGTCCCCTCTCTTTGTTTTTCCATCTAGAAAATGGGCATAATAATCCTACCTGGCTACAAGGTCAAATGAAAACATGTGAACAGGCTTTGATTTAAAGTGTATATACTGGGGAATGCCCTGGAGGTCCAGTGGTTAGGTCTCAAAGCTTTCACTGCTGTGGCCTGGGTTCAATCCCTGGTCCAGGAACTAAGATCCTGCAAGTCACGCGGTCAAAAAGTTTTTTTTTAAAGTTTATATTCTGGGCTTCCCTGGTGGCTCAGTGGTTGAGAATCCACTTGCCAATGCAGGGGACACGGGTTCAATCCCTGGTCCGGGAAGATCCCACATGCCGCGGAGCAACTAAGCCCGTGCGCCACAACTACTGAGCCTGCAGTCTACAGCCTGTGAGCCACAACTACTTAGCCCACGTGCCACAACTACTGAAGCCCGCATGACTAGAGCCCGTGCTCCGCAACAAGAGAAAACACCGCAATGAGAAGCCCGCGCACCAAAACAAAGAGTAGCCCCTGCTCACCGCAACTAGAGAAAGGCCACACTCAGCAATGACCCAACGCAGCCAAAAATAAATAAAATAAATTTATTTTTTAAAAAAGTTTAGGGCTTCCCTGGTGGCGCAGTGGTTGAGAGTCCGCCTGCCGATGCAGGGGACACGGGTTCGTGCCCCGGTCCAGGAAGATCACACATGCCGTGGAGCGGCTGGGCCCATGAGCCATGGCCGCTGAGCCTGTGCGTCCGGAGAGGCCACAACAGTGAGAGGCCTGCGTACCACCAAAAAAAAAAAAAAAAAAGTTTATATTCTGTATAAAAGCAAAGGATTTCATATTAGAAGAACCTTCTCCACTGTGTGGGGAAATTGTGGGGAGTGGGATACTTGGCCAGCAAGGGTGTGGTCTTGGTTGGCGTGACTCTGTGCTTCTGTTTTCTTTCAGGGCAGGAGCGTGTGACAGGGGTCTCTGTTGCCGGTGGAGGTGACCATGGCCTCCATGTTGCTCACCCGGCGGCTGGCCTGCAGCTTCCAGCACAACTACCGCCTGCTGGTGCCCGGTAAGCCCTAGGGGGTTCTCGGCAAGAACTGGCCCTAATGGAAGACACAATCCGGACTAGGGATTTGGGGTCTGAAAAAGTCCTTGGGGATAAAGGGATCCACTGTCCCACCCACCCCCATAAAACTGTCCCCATCGCCACACCTCCCATCTCCACCATGTGCTCCTGTCCCCGGGTGGACAGCCCTGCAGTGGTCAGGGAGCTGATCCATCCTAGAGCCACTCTGCTGGTACGGAGGTGGTGGTCCCAGCAGCCAGAAGGGCCCAGCTGGCTGCATAGGGATTGCTGGAGAAAACATAGCTGGGTTTACTGCGGAGAAACAAGAAAACGACAGAAGTCCTTACAATTCACCTGAAAGCTTCAAGGGCACTGGGTGGGAGGCCCCATCCCAGGAATGTCCACCCCACCCTCTCCCTCACCTCCACTCACCCTGCACCTAACCGGCCAACAGCACTGGCTCATTCTGCCGCCGTGGTCTCTCTCAGATGCTTCTACTTCTGTCTCGCTGAGTTCAGTGTAGCCCAGTGAGCACCCTGCCCGCGTGATCTCAGGAGACCTCCCTCCCTATAGTCTAATGAGGAAGGAAAGGGTGAATCCCATTTTACAGATGAGAAAATTGAGGCTCAAGAAGCAAAGTCACACAGCCCCTTGAATGCAAGTCAGTCCGGCTCCAGACACTGGGTTATCATCACCACTCCCCCACGTGCCTCCCAGCAGCTCTGGGAGAGGGAGGCTTGCAGTAGCCTCCTTTGGACGCCAGCCCCTCCAGGCTGTCCCCAGTTTTCAGAGCCCCGTGCTTGCTGTCACAATGTCCCCTTCTTATTGTCAGTCCTGTCTGCCTTCTGAAGACAAATTGTTTGCCGAGGCCTTGATTTGCATGTTGAATGTTGCAGGTGTTTATATCCTGAGTGCGATAAAAAGCAGGAATGTTCTCTCCTCTCCCACAGGTTTTATTTTTAAATAAACATTTTCTTTTGGAATATTTTAGGTATGCAGAGAAATTGCAGAGGCAGTACAAAGAGATCCCATATGCTCCTCACCTAGTTTTCCCCAGTGTTAGCATCTTACATCACCAGGATGCGTTTGTCACAACTGAGGAACTGACCTTGGTACGTTGCTCTGAACCAAACTGAGACTCAGAGAGGTTATGTAAGTTTCCCAGAGTCTCAGAGCCTGCCAGTGACTGAGCCAGGCTTTGAGCCGAGCCAGGTTGCCCCAGGACCCACACCCTTAACTACATATTAATTATCTATTGTGATATAACAAATACCTGCAAACTTAAGAGGTTAAAATAATGCACGTTTATTATCTCACAGTTTTTGTGGATTATGAATCCAAGGCTTGGTGGATGCTCTGGGTCCAGGTCTCTCGTGAGGCACAGCTGAGCTGCTACCAGGGCTGTGGTCCTGTGTGAAGGTTCACCGGGGGAGCCGGGGATCCACCCTCAAGCTCACTCACGTGGCTGTGGCTGGCTTCAGTGCCACGTGGATGTCTTCATGCAGCAGCTCACAACACGGCAGCTGCTTCCTCAGGGTGAGGGAGAGAAGTGGGTGCCCAAGTGGGGAGCCACAGGCTGCTACCACCCTCACTGTGTTCAGATGCTTCCGTGCAGTGCCTCCACCCACTGGATCACTGCAAAGCCATTAAACATGCTGATAGTTCACGGCCTGAGGCAGTGTTCCCAATGGCATCATGCAAAGCGTTTGTAATCTTATATCAGCAGGTAGAGCACAGAGACCCGGAGACCAGACAGCAAAATGGTTCTCTCAGGGTGGTGAAATTAGACGTGTTTGTTTTTTCATTGTTGCTTACTGATATTTTCCTAGTTAAGAGTAAGTGGGGTGGACAGTTGAGGGGAGGGATAAGGTATGTTGTTTTGTTTTTAAACAAAAGCAGAGCAAACAACTCCAGTGGAACGTGACCTTGATTTTGGCCAGGCTCACATACAGAACCCTTGCTATTTGGGAAAATGACATTCATTTATTACTCTCAGTAGAAGACTAAGAGGACGGTAAAAACGTTGGATGGCTGCTTTTACAGTTTAGAGTTAAAAAATGACTCTGTGGATTGGCACGGCCACAGAGGGCTGGGCTGGATTTACCCGCTGTGCCTGGTCTTGTGCGTCAGGGCACACCCCTGGCTTCTGGTTGTGCTGCTTTATTCATGAATGAAAAAGCTGGATCATTCAATATTAATGCAAACATTTTTTGGCTTCCTTGTACTTTTGATAGTAATTTGCCTCTGGGGGAAGTGAGTCGTTTTGCTGCAAACGTTTCATTTGAAAGACCCACACTAGATGAAATGGAAGATACATCAGTTACATTCACAGCATCTGGGAAAGGAGAGGTCCAGCGGACAGATTTCCAGCTTAGCCACTCAACAAAGTGTGACTTTGGGCAAATTAATTGACCTTTCTGAGCTTTAGTGTCTTCTTTAACATGAGAATCATAATAACGTTTACCACCTAGGGGGTTGTGAGCGTTACATGCAGTAATCCATGTAAATTGCTCAGAATAATGCCTGGTATGTTCACCATTAGTGCTCAGTAAATGGACATCTACTCATGCAACTTGGTATAAGCGATCCCAGAAAAGGCTTCCTTGACAATTTAAATCTTGTTCTTTTTGTGTGTGTGGTTTATGGCATTATATATCATCAAGAGAAAATTTATCGTATTGGTATTTGGTTACTTTCCTCTACAAAAAATCAAAATTGAGATATAGTGGGAAAAGCACAAGTATTCTGGATTTAGGTTCTGGCCTTGCAACTCACTAGCTGTGTGACCTCAGGAAAGTTGCTTAACCTCTCTGATCCTCATCTGTAAAATGGGGACAACATCATCTCACAAAAAGGTTGTGGATTAATTAAAACAAGAGGTGAGCATTTGCCTAGGTAGGGCCTGCCTAGCACAAAGTAGGGACTGAACCTGTGTTAGCTTCCCCATCTTCCTTTTTCCGATAGCACGGTTGCCAAAAAACTCACCAGACTCTGATTTTCAGGATTTCTGCCCAGAGGTTTTGGCCCTCTTCCATCCACACCCACAAAGACTTGGCACATGGTAGGAACCAGTGCAGTTCTTGACCCAGACCCATCCGCCTTGCACCTGGCCATGGCCTCCCCGCCTCATGCCCCATTGATCTCTGCTCCCAGTGGAAGGATCCTTCCCCTCTATCCACTGCCTCTCCTAGCTCCTACCCCAACCCCACCTCCCAGTCCTGTTTACTCATGGTCTTGGCATCTTCATAACCGTGACTCCACATGACCCCACACGCTCCCTGTCATCAGGATCCTTTCAGCTGCAGGTCCCACTGCTAACTCCCTCCATTCCTGGTATTCCTGCTTTCCAACCCCCAAGAAGTCTGATTCCTACAATGCGATGTCAAGACATTTTCCGGAGAAAGGAAGGGAGGACTTGTGTATCCTCATGAGAGGACAACTTACTACTCACAAATTTTTCACTTTCCCCCTTTGCTGGAGACAAAGCAAGACCAGCACTGGTTAAGAGCTCTTTTTATCCAAATAGGCATCCCTGTTGCATGCAGGTCTAGTTGGACTCAGTCTTGACCAGTAACCCTGAGCTCTGGAAGAGAGAAAGAGTTTACAGTTTTCTTAAAAGTCATCAGTGTGTTCCATGACCTTTAACTCTCTGCTAATGGAATAAATGGGAATTCACTTTTCATTGTAAGATCAAACAAAAGATAATAAAAGCTGGTACCTTCATGCCTCAAAATAAGGGTAGTTTTGGGTTTTAACTGGATTTTACGTTCAAAGGGCTACACTTATTGCATAATTAATTCAGAAACCTTCTTTGATATTCAAAGCAATTATGAAAAATTAAGAATGAATTTAAATATGTTTTCTAATATCATGGCTTTTTATAGTTTGGCAAGTTGTGTGTGTGTGTGTGTGTGTGTGTGTGTGTGTGTGTGACAGAGAGAGAGAGAGAGAAAACAGAGAGAGATGCTAGCATGTTTTAGTGTTAGTTTCCTTTCCTATGTAATGCAAACAATAACGACCTACCCCTCAGGGTTGTGGAAAGATAAAATAAGATCACACATATGATTTATATGAAGCATCTAGAGATTCCCTAGTTTGATGCAAGTATGGCAAGCCGTGTAAGAGGAACTCACCTTTGCCAACCACCAAATATGTGCCAGGAAGATGAAAGATGAACAGGGACATTAAAAGGATTTCTAGGGGTTACTGATTATAAATCATTACACACTTATCTTGGATTCCGCACAGCCATCTTTTGCTTAGCGATCAGTGAGACTTGGAATTGAAACTACCCTTCATTTCAGCAAGATGCTGAGCTAAAAAGCTCTGTGAGGTTAGCCTGGGAACTCAAGTTTATTTAACCCTCTACAAGTTTATTACTATGCAAAAAATGTGAAATCAGTTTCAAGCAAATGACTTGTGCCCCAAATATTTTTTAACGAAAAAAATCTATAAGTGAGGACCACCTGAATTTAGACATTTGATTATTCTCTCCTGGATGATTTTTGATCGATGCAACTAGGGGCACAACTCCCGGGTGGGTGCTACTGGCATCTAGTGGGTGGAGGCCAGGGATGCTGCTAAACATCCTACAGTGCCCAGAGCAACCTCCCACAGCAGAGAAGATACAGCCCACAGTGTCAATAGGCCCGAGGCTGAGAAACTCAGGTCTATATATACATACGGATATAGATTCAATTTTTTACAAAATTTGGATAATTTTTATTATGGGTACATAATATTCCCAGTATTCCACTGTCTGTGAAATGGTAGAATGTGGCATATTCTATTCAGCAACTCTCCATTGTTGGACATTTAGGTTGTTGTTGTTAGAAACAATACTATGACAAATATTTTTTGTGTGTTTCTGGTTTTTTTCTTTTTTCTTTTGGCCTCCCTGTGCCGTATGCGGGATCTTAGTTCCTCGACCAGGGATCAAACCCATGCCCCCCGCAGTGGAAGCACAGAGTATTAACCACGGGACCGCCAGGGAAGTCCCAATATTTTTAACCTATATCTTTGTGCACCGGTCCCGTTATTTTCTTGGGATGAATCCTAAACACTGAGATTGCTCACTCGAAAGCAATAGGAAGCCGGCATCAGCTTATCCTCACACCAGCAGGACGTGAGCGTGCCTTCTTGCTTACAGCTTCACTGGCACCGGGCTTTCCCGTTTCTTTAAATCCTCAGGGTTCTTGTGGTGCCCACGTGGCCACACTCAGAGTTCTGGGACAGTCTGGCGGGGATGGGGCTGAGGTACTGACACTGCCTCTGTTAGGGACATTGGGTGTTATAAGGGCAGGAGTCTCACATCTGCTGTCCCCAGGGGTTCTCACCATCTTTGTTTACTGCAGGATCCAGACACATCAGTCAGGCCGCAGCCAAAGTCGACATTGAATTTGATTATGATGGGCCTTTGATGAAGACGGAAGTCCCAGGGCCTAGATCTCTGGTGAGTTGAGCACAGCTGAATGGTGTGTTTCAGAAAAGAGCAAAAAGTGTCCATGGGGCAAGAACACAGCCAAGCTGAGGGCCCCATATCCTTAGCTCCTTTCAGAGTTCACCATTAGAGATCCTGAACCTTAAACCAAGCCATTCCTTCATAAGAAGCCAAAGAAGTCTTCTCAGAGGAGATGTATCAGTTGTCTATTGCCACAATAATGCTGTGTAACAAACAATCACAAAACCTCAGCAGCATACAAGTTGCTCACGCATCCAGGGTTAACTGGCAGTTGGGTAGGCAGCTCTCTTGGGCTCATCTACATGCCTGAGGGATGACTGGCTAGGCTTGTCTTGGGTCACTGTGGTGACTTGGCTCTGCTTTGTGCATCTCTCATGCTCCAGCCAGCCAGGCTGAGCTTGTTCTCACCGTGACCGAAGAGGAGAGCTTGCTGTAGGTCTCTTGAGCTAGGCTCCACACTGGACCACCATCATTTCCACTTCATTCTGTTGGCCAAAGCAAGTTACATGGCTTGCTTTGAGTCCAGAGTCAGGGGCTGGGGTACAGCATTCCAACAACAGTGAAGGAACATGACGATGTGATGTGGCACAGGGCGTGTATAGCACATGCCCCACTGAGCTTGATCTTAAAGGGCCACAAGGAGGAATTGGATGAAGCAGTGCATTCTGCTCTAGGCAAGGGGAATGATGTACAGAGAAGCCCTCAGGGTGACAGTACAGGGTGTTATGAGTAGCTCTGAATCCCTGGAATTGATGTTAGCCTGTGAGATGGAAGAGACACAGGTGAGTGAGGGGTGTTGCTGCTTCTCCTCAAAGAAGCTACAAAACCTGCATACAACACACTTTGGAAGGCTGGTTAACCTTGATTCTGTGTTGTAATGTGCAATACTATTTCTAATGTTTGCACCTAAAATATAACAGTGTAAACCTTTTTAATACAAATTTATTTTCTTTGCATATTTTGCAGATTTTATCCACAGTGTCTTTTTTTTTAAGTCAAAAGCTGTCTCTTTTGTCATTGAAACTATTTAATAAATACAGAAATCTTTGTACCGATGTAAATGATTGTAGTTATTTTGCATAGTCTTTTTGCTGACAAAAGACTTTTTTCATGCATATTTGTTTTGGGGAGGGTGGATTTTAATTTAATAATCGTAAAATACTTGGAATAAATTTCATATTCTTGTCATGAATATTATTTTGTATTTTTACGTGGAAATACATAGTTTTATGACACTAATTGCTAAAGTTTACTTTATGTTGACTTGTTTTTAAAGAAGAAATCCTTGTAATAGTAAAACCACTAGTTTGTAATTCCCGGTTTCTATGTGGAATTGTACAAGTGGGGTGTTCAGATTATAATTATAAATGGTTCTTTGATGTGCAAATTTCTATTTTCAGTTAATTTTATTTTCCTAATGGGATGTTAAAGCCTTTTTTTTTACCCCTTAATAAAAAGAGAGCCCATGCTTTTCTGGACATTAGATAAATATCTTCAGCTTAAATTTTTTTGTTAAATAGTTTATTTGACTGTAATCTTTGAAGTGTCTAAACCTCCAGCCTGTCTGTTGTACTGGTAATTTAACTGGCAGGAATTGTTTCCTGCCCACTAATTCTTTTAAGCAATTTAAAAATATTTATAATATTGGGAAAACATGAAAGATTTTAAGCTGCTCTGGCAAGCATGTGTCCTTGCTCTAATGCATTTCTCTTCTCTCCTGCAGGAGTTAATGAAACAGCTGAATGTAATTCAGGTGAGTGGGGATGAAACAGCTGAATGTAATTCAGGTGAGTGGGGATGAAATAACAATCCTTCCATTGCTTCTTTGTTACAGTTTCACCAAAGGAGGCAAACACTTAATCTGTGCTGGCTCTTTTTTAAAAACATGCAGCTGACTTTTTTTTTTTTTTTTGCGGTATGTGGGCCTCTCACTGTTGTGGCCTCTCCCGTTGCCGAGCCCAGGCTCCGGACGCGCAGGCTCAACGGCCATGGCTCACGGGCCCAGCCGCTCCGCGGCATGTGGGATCTTCCCGGACCGGGGCACAAACCGGTGTCCCCTGCATCGGCAGGCGGACTCTCAACCACTGAGCCACCAGGGAAGCCCATGCAGCTGACTTTTGATCTAAACATTTTTTTTCTAATTTCCCTTGTGATTTCTTCTTTGACTCATTGGTTATTTATGTGTTGTGTAATTTCCACATTTTGGTGAACTTCCCAAACTTCTTTCTTTCTTTTTAAATTTTTAAAAATTTTATTTATTTATTTATGGATGCGTTGGGTCTTTATTGCTGTGCGCGGGCTTTAGTTGCAGTGAGCGGGGGCTATGCTTCTTTGCAGTGCACAGGCTTCTCATTGCAGTGGCTTCTCTTGTTGGGGAGCACGGGCTCTAGTCACGTGGGCTTCAGTAGTTGTGGCACGCAGGCTCTAGACTGCAGGCTCAGTAGTTGTGGTGCACGGGATTAATTGCTCCGCGGCATGTGGGATCATCCCGGACCAGGGCTCGAACCTGTGTCCCCTGCGTTGGCAGGCAGATTCTTAACCACTGCGTCACCGGGGAAGCCCCCCAAACTTCTTTCTGTTATCGATTTCTAATCTCATCTCATTCTGTTGGGGTTGGAAACTTATTTTGAGTGATTTCAATCCTTTGAAATTTATTGAGCCTTTTTTATGGCCTAGCATATCATCTATTCTGGAAAATGTTCCACATGCGCTCGAAAGGGACATGAACCTTACTGTTGTTGGGTAGGGTGTTCCATGCATGTCTGTGAGATCTATTGATCTGGAGTGTATTCACGTTAATCCTCTGCCTGTTTGTTCAATCCGTTGCTGAAAACCAGGTACCGAAGTCTCCAGCTAGTCTTATAGAATTATTTTTCCCTTCAATTCTGTTGGGTTTTGCTTCATGTATTTTGGGGCTGTGTTAGCAGGTGCTTATATGTTTATAGTCGTCTTAGTGGATGGACCCTTTTGTCATCATAAAATGCCTCTCTTTACCTCTAGGAACATTTTGTTTGTTTTACAGTCAATTTTGTCTGATATTAGTAGACACCATGGCATCTTTCTTATGATTGCTGTGAGAATCATATATCTTTTCCCATATTTTTACTTTCAACCTCATTTGTATTCTTGAATCTACAGTATGTCTCATGTAGACAGCATATAACTGAATCTTATTTTTTAAATTTTTTTTAACTGAATCTTTTTATCCAGTCTGATGGTTTCTGATTTTTTTTATTGAATTGCTTAATCCATGCACAGTTAATGTTATTATTGGTGTAGTTGTATTTGCAGCTTCCGTTTTATTTTTTGTTCTCTCTCTGTCTCACGTCTTTTTTGTTCCTCTCTTCATTTTCTACTAATTTTTTGTACATAAAGTGAATATCTTCTAGTGTACCATTTTCATTTCTTTCATAATCACTATATATTTTTTAGTTTTCTTAGGCCCTAAGGCTTACTATATACATTTTAACTTTTCAGAATCTTCTTCAGAGTTATATCTCCATCTTTTTTGTTGTGATATATAAAACACATACAGAAAAAAATCATAAAATACAAATCCACAGCCTAATAAACAATTATAAAGCAAATCACCCATGTAATTACCAGCAGGGCAAAAAATCCAACACTGCCAGCACCCACAGATACCGTCCATGTGTCCATAAATGGGCAGGACATGGCTTACTTCATCAATTCAAGCTTAATCCTGAAAGACTGAGGGTCTAAGGAAGTGCAGTGAGCCTGATCCAGTCTCTCCTTTCCCCAAGAATGCAGAAGCTGTGCACTTTTTCTGCAATTACGAAGAGAGCCGAGGCAATTACCTGGTGGACGTGGATGGCAACCGGATGTTGGATCTTTATTCCCAGATCTCCTCTGTCCCCATAGGTAAGAGCTGGAAAATCAGTCCCTGAATGTAGCCTCTGTCTCTGTGTAGCTGTGGCTCTCCAGACTTCAGCCACTCCTTCCAAGATGTGCATCCTTGTGTGCAGCCAGACACTTCCCTCAAGGGCAGAGAAAAGGAGCAAGTCCTTCGTAGAGCATGTATTACTAGGGACTTTACATGTCTTTTCTCATTTACTCCTCCCCCAAACCCCACAAGTATGGATCTGGGTACATATGCCCATTTTGTAGGTAGATGAGCAAAGCTTGGAGAGGAAGCATAGGTAGAATGTGAACCCATGTCCAATGTCAGCAGTCTTAGGATTCCTGGAAGAAGATCCTGAGGCAGGGATTTGGTGCAAGCGGTTAACTGAGGGAGAGCTCTTGGGAGAAAGGGCAGGGAGGGAGAGAGCAGAGGGCAAGGGGAAATTAAGAAGGATGAGGTCTCAGCCAGAGACCAGCCACAGCTTGATTCCACGGGGGTCTCTGAAGCGGGCATTGCACCCCAGAGTCGGTCCCAGACCAAGGCAAAGAGGCTGGCCTTTTGGTACCCCTGGGCCAGTCAGTCCCTGCCCATCAGCTGCCAGAGGGAAGGACTTGTGTCATCTCTTGGGCGAAGCAGCTTCCATTCACCAGGGGCAATTTCCCAGAGAAGGAGGCAGCTGGAGCCATTAGCAGCGCTGCCCCCGCCCCCCCGCCAACACACACACACACAGAGCAGCTGGGAGAGGGGTGGCTTGCCCGGGAAAGGTGACCTGGAGGGGCACCAGTAGCCTCTGCCTTACCAGGCTCCCCTCCTGGCCATCCAGAGCGAGGCTGTGCTGCTGCAGGAGGACATGGCAGACGGGACAGACGGGGCTGATTGGCACGTGCAGGTGGCTGCTGTTGGTAGCTCGGACGGTCGATGCTTCTTGGGGCGATGGATTACCCATGGCATCCGCTGGTTTGTAGGCTGAGCATCGGATGAAACCTGTCCCTTAGTGGATGATGGCAGACATCCTGGGCTCCCCATCAACAGCTCCCCACCCCCCTCCAAGCCCCTGCACTCAGCCGCCTGGGGTCTTTCCCCTGAGACCCCCCTTTAGGTCCCCATGCCTCTTCTGCTTTCCCCCTGCCCAGTCCCTTGAACCTATTTATTTCCCATTAAGATGAGATTCTATGGGAAAAGAATCTTAAAAAAAAAAAGGGAATGGATATATGTATATGTATAACTGATTCACTTTGCTGGACACCTGAAACTAACACAACATTGTACATCAACTATACTCCCATAGGGGACTTCCCTGGCAGTCCAATGGTTAAGACTCTGCGCTTCCACTGCAGGGGCGCAGGTTCAATCCCTGGTTGGGGAACTAAGATCCCACATGCTACACAGTGCGGCCAGAAAATAAAAAGAATCATAACAAAAAAAAAAAGCTATACTTTTTTTTCCAATAAAATTTTTATTTTCCAATAAAAATTTTAAAAAAAAAGAGAGATTTGGGGAATTCCCTGGTGGTCCAGTTGTTAAGACTCAGCACTTTCACTATGGAGGCCCAGGTTCGATCCTGCTTGGGGAACTAAGATCCCGCAAGCTGCACGGTGAGGCCAAATTAAAAACAAAAAAAAAGGATGAGATTCAACAGTTGGCAGATGACTCATTGTTTGGGGGAAGTTCATCATTCAGAGATCCCTTGGCCTCTGAAAGCGATTTGGAGTCCAAGATTTACAAAACCCTCTCTCCATATCCTGTTGGAGTGAACGGGATAAGATCTCGAGTTTTCCTGGGACTGTGGGCCAGTCTCTTCCCAGCTAACCTCTGCATCCTTCACACCACCCCCCACCACAACCACCCGGGGCTCCTTCTGCTTCAATCCCCAGCCAGCCAGCATCTCTATGGGGGGGGGGGGTGGGAGGATCAGGCTAGCAGTAGCTGTTAAAAGACCAGAAGTTCTAAAAAATTCCCTCTCTGGCCACCTTTTTTCCCACATCTGTAGTCATTGAGATGATTTTTTTTTTTTTTTTTTTTTTTTTTTTTGCGGTACGCGGGCCTCTCACTGTTGTGGCCCCTCCCGTTGCGGAGCACAGGCTCCGGACGCGCAGGCTCAGCGGCCATGGCTCACGGGCCCAGCCGCTCCGCGGCATGTGGGATCTTCCCGGACCGGGTCACGAACACGCGTCCCCTGCATCGGCAGGTGGACTCTCAACCACTGCGCCACCAGGGAAGCCCGAGATGATTTTTTTAAACTAATAATTATTGAGAAATTACTGTCTGCCTGGCATAGTGCCTTCCATGTTATCTCAGGTAATCCCTAAGACCGTCCTATACCATCGGGTCTTTTACTATCACTTCCAGTTTATTGATAGGGAGCCAGGTTTCAAGGGGTTGCAGCTTCCCCCAGCTGTCCAGGGAGCCCAGGATTTGAACCAACGACTCTGCCTCTCAAGCTGACTTCTGTAATAGCAGCCTCCCGGACAGCCGCCCCTGCCCTGCAGTGCGGGGGCCCATGGCATCAAAAGCCCAGGCATAGGATTTCCTGATCAGAGGGCCAGCTCTGCTTTCATCTCTCCTTCTGAAGCCAGTAGGAAATGCTGCATCTGTGGCTTAATTTGATTCCCTGAAACTGCCTTATCTACTGAGGCAGAAAAGTCATAAATACCCAGGCAGCGTGATAAAGAGTCAGAGCTGGAAGACCTCTAGCCAAAGGTCAGTTGGAAAAGTCCCCCAGAGTGTTCCTTCCTTGAGTACTGAGCTCTCCCCAGCCTTGGTCCCAGCACAGCTGTGAGTGGGGCGGGGAGGGGTGGAGTGGAGAGGCAGAGGAACAATGTTAATTACTCTCTCCCTTGGTCCCCACATCACTGCCCCAACCCACGCTCCCTGCATCCCACAGAGTGAAACCACAGGCTTTTCAAATCTGTTCCCTCTTTAATTCCATCAGGAGAGAGTCTCCCCTGGGTGATGCTGGGTCTTTAACACCTGAATCTACACTTGTTATGGAGGAGATCAGGCCCCAGGTTCAGAGCCTTGGGCAGCTTTCTTACCCTAGTGATAGAAAGTGTCCGTTCAAAAGTAAATCTTTTTTTTTTTTGGCTTCTCTGCAAAGCTTGCGGGGATCTCAGTTCCCGGACCAGGGATCGAACCGAGCCATGGAAGCAAAACCCTGGAATCCTAACCATTAGGCCACGAGGGAAATCCCAAAGTAAATCTCTTTAAATTAAAAAGTTAATTGGTTTAAAGAAAGTAGGTGCAAAATATGCATGATAAAAAAAAATGTGATAATTGAAGACTGGGGGTTTTTCTCCAAAGTCTGCTTCCTGCTCCAAGAGTCACTGATGTGTTTTCTGATCTGTAACAGTTTTGAGTTCTAGCCTGTGTTACTGTATCTTCACATTGTTCCATCATTCAACCAATATCTATCAGGCTGAACAATTGGCATCTGCCTTTGAGGGTCCTGCATCTGGTCTCCTGACTTCAGTGCCTCCTACAACCTTGGCCTTCCTGCGCAAGTTGTTGCCAGGATTAGCAATAAGGAACAGAAAGCCCCCTGCACACAGATGCTCAGTAAATGGCAGTAAAGGCTCTGCAGAGCCCAGGACATCTGGCTCCAGTGCTTTGTGGGCCTGTCTTACTCTTCCTTCCTCTATAATATCCCATTTTATCGAGCATCTACTATGTGCAAGAGACTTTGTGTTCAGTATTGCTAATCCTGGCAACAACTGATCTGCTGCTGATGGACGTTAGGTTGCTTTCAAGCCTGCAGGTGTTGGCGAGTCACCATGAAGATAGGTATACACAGGTGTTTTGGGTTTTGTCTTTTTTTGCCATGCCACCTGCAGCATGTGGGATCAGAGTTCCTTGGGCAAAGGATCAAACCCACATCCCCTGCAGTGGAAGCACAGAGTCTTAACCACTGGACCCCGAGGGAAGTCCCTACGTGGGTTTTTATCCACGTGTAGGATAAATTCGTAGAAGAGCAATTTTGCGGAATCAAAGGGCATCCTCGGCCTTGTCGCGGGGTGGCAGGCCCAGGCTGGACATGAGCAAATGTGTTCAGGCAGCACCGGTTGTGCTGGTCGCAGAGTGCAGCCAGCATCCTTCCCTCCCTCAGTCCCTGACCGAATGCCTGTTGAGATTTGACTCAAGCGGTGGACACCGGCGGGGAAGGCAAGGACCACGTTTGCAATTCGTCACGCAGGCCTGGGGAACCCTCCCAACCCTGGTCCCGAGTTAGCTTTAACCTTCATTCACTGTCTGTCTAGTCCAGTGTGTCTCCCACCTGAACATCAGAGTCATCCAGAGAACTAGTAGAAGACTTGGGGGCCTCACCCTGAGTGATTCTGAGTCAGGGGAATCTGGGCTGGGTCCCAGGAATGGGCCTTTGTGTGTAAAGAGAGTTGCAGGGTTGGAAGGGAAGGGAGGGGGCAGGCAATGGGAGGGAGGGGCATGGGACCCCCGGATCCGATGCTGGTCTCTAACCATATCTTCCTCTCCCCAGGTTACAACCATCCTGCTCTCATGAAACTCATCCAACAGCCTCAAAATGTGGTGAGTCCCCGGGTTATGCAGTGTTCACAGAGATTCAGAGGATCACTGGGGCAGCCTTTGGAAATAGTCCATCCCTTCAGTCATCCCTTAAATATTTATTGAGCACATACTATGCGCTAAGTGCTTGGTACGCCTTGGGTGAGCCCTGCTCCCATGGAGGCAGCCAGTTAGCCTACACATAAGTAGAGAATTGCAAACATACTAAGTGCTACAGACCGAGGCAGTCAGTGTTATGTGGGCATAAAACAGTGATAATGATAATAATGAACAATAGTTACGAGCATAATACGTGCAGACACTGTGGCTGGCACTTCACAGATTGAATATTGCCAAGTCTATGAGGCAGCTACTGTTGTTATCCCTGTTTTACAGAGGAGGGACCTGAGGCACAGAGAGGTTAAGTATTTGTCCAAGGTCACACAGCTAGAGGAGGTGCTGGGAATAAAACCCACAGGAGGTGGGCTTTTTGGGGATGGAGGGGCTGGGGGTCAGGGAAGAGTGGTCCCTGCAGGGAGAGGAGGGTGGGAGGGAGAGGAGCAGAGAGCTTCAGGAACAAAAGAGGACAGCACAGCCGGAGCAGAGAGGGCCAGGAAGGATCCAAGTATGACTGGAGTGGCAGGCAGGGGGCAGGTGACACACAGTTTCTCATCCTCGGCACTGTTAACATTTGTAGCCAGATTCTTCTCTGTTGTGGGCGCCGCTGATGATTGATGACACTGGCTGTAACACACACGTGGAGACATGCCTACATGCTGAGTGTACTGCTGAATGAATTTTCCCTTGTAACCCAGTGTTTCCCAACTTTCTTTTTTCAATTATCACTCCATTAAGGAGCCTTTTTAGACATTAGTTTCCTGTTGCTGCCATCACAAACTGCCGCCAGCCTAGGGGTTTAAAACGTCATGCATTTATGGTTTCACAGATCTTGTGGGTCCGGAGTCTGGCCGGCTCAGCTGAGTGCTCTGCTTTGGGGCTCACGAAGCTGAGGTCAGCTCTTAGCTGCAAGCTCTGGGGGAGGATCCGCTTTGGGGCTCGGGCAGGTCGTTGTCAGAGTTTGTTTCACGTGGTCCTTCCATCGTCAAGCCAGCAACGGCTGGTCCAATCCCTCCCTCTGCCGCTGCCCTCGGCAAGGGGCTTGTGTGGTTGCACTAAGCTCATCCAGAAAATCTAGAACAGTCTCCTTTCTGAACTGAATATGAAGCTTACTTACGTCTGCAAAGTTCCCTCTGCCGTGTGATACTGGGTTGACCAAAAAGTTCATTGCGATTTTCCCAGAAAAACCCAAACGAACTTTTTGGCCAAGCCAATATATTCACAGTCCCGGGGATGGAATGAGGGTTGGGACATCTTCTTGGGGCATCTTCATAATTGTGCCTACAACACACCTATGGTGTGTGGTATATATGTATACGATGTGGTACATACGTAGATAATAAGCACCATAGAGATGTCTGTGCTTTCTATATCACAAGGGTAAGATGCTTTTCACCCCCACTGAATTCAACATGCCCTGACCCAGTTCCTATTCCCCCAGACCAAATTAGGCCGACCACTCCCCTTACTTCTAACGGCACATGAGTAGAATCGTACCGGCTGTGCCCTTTATCACGTCTGGCTTATTTCACTCAAAATCCATCTGAAGATGCATCCTTGGTAGCCGCAGAGGATCCATCCTCCTGGCTCTAATCATTCCATTGTGTGAACACGCTGCAATTAACATCCTACCTACCGCTGATGAGCATCTGGGTTGCTTGCTACTGTGAACCTTCCAGTGTGTCTTTCAATGGCACATTCACGCGTCCCATGATACAAGGCCAGTCCCTCTCTGGCCATAGTGAGCGCACACAGTTGGCCTCAGCAGATCCCGCCGGACAGTTTTCCAAACTGGGGTGGGAAATCTTCTCCCTCCAGCAGTGTGAGAGCTCCGGCCGCTCCCCACCCTCCCGGGCATTGCCTGTCATTGGGGCTTTCATTTTTCTCAGGTGTGACATACGTGTCCACACATGACAAAGAGTGTGATTCCTAAAAGGAAATCAAAGAAAAGCAGGGGGCCTGAGAGCCCGACCACGTCAGGAACCGACTATCCAGTCTTAAACGTTTTCCCTTGAATCTGAACAGCAGAAGATAATAGGAAAGAACTCGGGTCCTCTTTACCTGTGGGTGTGCCTGCCTGGGAGGGGCCTGGACGTGGTTCTCACCTCCAATTAGTTGACAAGTCTAGGGGCTGCTCCAGCAGAGGCCGCGTCCTCCGGAGGGTGTCTGGCGAGGCCCGTCGGTGGCTCCAGGCGTGTGTTTACATTCAGAGCCCCGCTTTGTTTCGAAACGTTCTGCGGATCCCAGATGCCTCAGCAGTTGGTGCTAAAAAACTATGTCAACAAACACACCAGACACATTTGCAGTGTCAGCTGCCTCCGGAGGCACAGTTGCCCAGCAGCACGTGACTTCCAGGCCCAGGGATTCTGATTTCGGGGGATGCCCTGCCCCCACCCATCCTGCCCGGGACCTGGACCTGGATGCCACCCCCCATCCTCCCTTCTCCCACCCAGTCCTGGGCCTGTCCTGGCTCTGCCCCCAACTTCCACTTGGAGTTTCCTCAACAGCCCCTCTTCATCACTCCCTCCCACCTCCACGTCTATTCTCACCTCCTCCAAACCACCCTCCAAGCTGCGCTGTGCCTGGAACCCTCTCCTGGTACCTACTGCCTTCAGGATGCATCCCAGCTCCTCCACTGCAAGTGTAAAGCCCTTTGTGATCTGGCTCCTGCTTCCTCGGCCTCACTTCTTGACATCTGTTTGCTTACTGATGGACGGAGTGCCTACTATGTGCTGGGTACTGTCCTTGGTGCTGGATTCGATGGCGAGATCACAGTCCAGATTACAGTCCAGAACAGTCTAGACCACAGTCTGGATCACAGATTAGATCCGTCTAGATCACCATCTAGACCGTAGTCTGGATCATGGTCTAGATCACAGTCTGTGCTGACGTCCTGCAGAGGGCACGGGGACCGGCACAACCTTAGAGAAGTGACAGCTGACCGCCACAGGCTCAGCAGAGTATATCTGGGGCATCAGACCAGACGACCGTTGATTGACATCTTGGGTCTTCCAAACTCTTAGCAGGAAATGCGCTCAGGTGGTGGTCAAGGTATTTTACCTGTCCTGGGCAGGTTCCTGCCAAGTCATTGAAGTTCTGAGAAGGGCTTATCAACCCTTTTGTACCCCAAACACATCATCCATTATTCATGTGCCATGTCACCTGGATCCAATATCTGGGTTCCAGTTAGAACTTCTTATGTCACCAGGGCCATCTCATTACATTGCCCACAGGTTACACAATAATTATTGGGCATTGCACATGCCCCGCCATTGCAATGTGTGATGAGTGCCGACTGACATCCGTGGCACCTTGGCTAGGCTGGCTGGAGGGCAGCTGGCCTGGTCAGCTGAGACATCAGTGTGACCTCCAGGCCTTTTCACCTGCGTGATTCTGTCCTTCAAGACTGAGCTCCTGCCTCATCTGTATGTTGTGTTTTCCCACTGGCTCCTTCTGAGCACCCAAGAAGGGATCCTCATGTTTGCAAATGAAGACTCTAAAGACCAGAGAGGTTAAGTGACTTGCCTCCGGTTGCACAGCCACTTAAACCAAAGCTCATTCTCTTCCCGCTACAGCAGGTCTGATGGCGAGGATTCTAGAAACCTGTCCTCAATTGATTCTGCTACCCAAAGTCCCAGGTATCTTCTGTTCTTCATGAATATCACGCTTTGCCAAACAGGAGTACCACCTCCACATCTTCCCTGGGCCCAGATAGGCAGTCACTCTGCCAGCCCGGCCATCCCCTCTGTGAGCCGCTTCCCCCGCTGCCAGTGATGGCAGTTCGCCTCCACCCTGATCTCGTGCTGTGCTTGATTTCTTTGGAGCCCCATTAATAACTCGAAGCCAAAACAAAAGGCCCCTCGGCAGCCCCCACAGGCCACCCAAGGTCTCTGGGCTGTGCCAAGTAAACTCGTGTCCGGCACTGACATTTTCGGGTGGAGACTGCTTGCGGCGTCTGGCAGAGGGTGGGATCTGAAGTCAACAAACCTGGGTTTGAGTCGTGGTTCTGCCCCTTCCCGTCTGTGTGACTTGAGGCAGGATGCTTGACCTCTCTGGGCCTCCGTTTCCCCAGCTCTACGGTGAAAACAGTTAACTCCCTCCACCGCTTATCCTAGACCCACCCGGCTGGTCACAAAGAAGAAGAGGCAACAGAGGTATGAGCCTGCCATGAACTCTAGTGGGCCACGCCAAATCCCAATGCCACCAGAAGGATGAGTGCTGGGGCCTCCCTATCCTTGGGTTTCCTCCGATGGAGTGATGCCCCCATTTGGATTTGCACTGAGTTTATTACACGATTGAGTCCGAGAGAGAGAGGGGTGCCTGAGAAGTTCCCAAATCCCAGGCTCAATCAAACCTTCCATACTTTTTAATTCAATGTTTTTATTTTTATTATTTATTTGGCTGTGCCTCTCGGCTTGCGGGACCTTAGTTCCCTGACCAGGGATTGAACCTGCACCCTTGGCAGTGAAAGCGCCGAGTCCTAACCACTGGACCGCCAGGGAATTCCAGACTCAGTGTTTTTATTTTTGACTAATTTCAGATTTACAAGTTGTGAAGATAGTTCCCATCTACCTTTTACCCAGTTTCCCCCAAGGTTAACACCTCACCTCTCTATGGTACCCCTGTCAAAACTAAGAAATTGACATTGGTGCATTACCTACTACAGACTTTATTCAGATTTCCCCAGTTTTTCCACTAGTGTCCATGATTTTGGTCCCCAGAATCCAATCCAGTACGCTGCATTGCATTTAGTACAATCCCTTTCTATTACCCAAATCCACTTCCTGATGACCTCATTGCTTGTCCATTGAGCAGACAGACCCCTCCCAGACTCTTACCAAGCCTTCCAGGGGGCACTGGCTAGACCTGGAGGGACTGGACCGCTCTATTCTTATCCCCATTTGCATTTCCATTTGTGTCTTTTCCATAATGGTGGACACGTGTCATCATTATACATTTATCAAAACCCATAGAAGGTACAACACTCAGCGAACCCTAAAGTAAAATTGTAACATTCTTTTTACACGACATTTTTCCGGCAATACAACGTCACCTTCAGTTAATGCGCCTTCGTTTACTTAACCTAATGTTGGCATTTAGAGTGGTTCTCTTTTTTGTTGTAAATAACACTCCCTCTTTCCTGGGTATCAGAAGCGAGTGTCTGTTTAGCGTCAGGCTTGCATTGTTGATTTCCTTACAGAGGGAAATCCTTCTCTGGACGCACATCTATCAGAATGGTGCGGGGGGGGGGGGGGGGGGGGGCGGGGAGGAATTTTTCTAACACTGCTTTTTCATATGCAGCTCATTCATTTATTAACCAGCTCCCTCATCAGATTGCTCTCCTAAGGCTCATTCTATTTAGAAATTGCAGAGCTACTGAAGCCTCTTTTTTCCCCGTTTTTTTTTTTTTTTTTAATTAAAGTGTAATTCACATGCAGTCAAATCCATCCTTTGCAGGTACAGTTCTGTGGTTTCAACAAATGCATAATCTGGGAATTCCCTGGTGGTCCGGTGGTTAGGACTCCACGCTTCCACTGCAGGGGGCACAGGTTTGATCCCTGCTTGGGGAACTAAAATCCCACAAGCCACGTGGCCAAAAAATAAATAAATAAAAACTTAAAAAATTTTAAAAATGCATAATTGTACAGCCACTGTCAAAACCCGGACATTTGCACACCCATATTCATACTGTTCACAGTAGCCCAAAGGTGGAAGCAACCTAAGTGTCCATCAGCAGATGAACAGATACAGGAAATGTGGCATATCCATACAGTGGAGTATTATTCAGCCTTAAAAAGGAAAGGAGAAAAAAAAAAAGGAAAGAAAATCTGCCGTATGCTGTAACATGGATGAACCTAGAGGACATTATGCTAAGTGAAATAAGCCAGTCACAAAAGGACACATAATGTTTGATTCCACTTATTTGAGGTGGTTAGCGGCCTCAAGATCAGAGACAGGAAGTAGAATGCTGGTGGCCAGGGGCTGGAGGGAGGGGAGAATGGGGAGTCAGTGTTTAGTAGGGGCAGAGCTCCAGTTTTGTAAGATGGAAGAGTTCTGGAGACGGATGGTGATGATGGTTGCATAACAATATGAATATTCTTAACATTACCGAGAACTATATGCTTAGAAATGACTAAGATGGTAAATTTTATGTTACTTGTTTTTTAACCACAATCCAAAAAAATCCAGACACAAACCATTCATCTCCCCAAACATTCCCCTGAGCCCATGGGTAGCCGATCGCACCCCAGCCCCTGACAGCCATGAGCTGTTTTCTGTCCCAATAGTTCTGCCTTTTCCAGAATGTCGTAGGAATGGAGCCCTGCAGTGGGTGACCCTCATTCCAGCTTCTTTCACTCGGCATCGTGACTTTGAGATTCTCCCGTGTTGTTAAGTGTGTGGGTAGATTGTTCCATGTCATTGCTGAGCAGCATTCCATGGTGTGCCTATACCACGGTCTATTTATCGTTTCCCCAGTGGAAGGACATTTGGGCTGTTTCCATTTCTTGGCAACTGAAGATAAAAGCCACAACAAACCTTCATATCCGTTCACATCTTTGTCTGACATATGCTGTCATTTTTCTCTTAGGTAAATACCTCAGAGCGAACTGCTGGGTCATAGGGTGTGTGTCTGTTTAACATTATAGGAAACTACCAACCTGTTTTCCAAAGTGGCCGTACCACGTTACATCCCCACCAGCCGTGAATGAGAATTCTCACCAGTAATTGTTATTGTCCATTTTTTGTTTTTCAATCATTCTGATTTTTTTTTAAGATTACAGATTCAGAGGGAGGTGCAAAAAATAGTACAAAGAGGTCCCATGTATTTTCTATCCAGTTTCCCCCAATGGTAGCATCTTACCTAGTGATAGTGCAATATCCCAACCAAGAAATTGACACTTTGTTTTAAACCCAGAGCAATCCTAGTGGATTTCTCTAAAAACGCAGGGAAGTATTTATATCATTCCCCACAGCATGGAACACATCCACTCTGAAAAGCATCGCTGGTGGGTGGGAGCTGGGTCAGGTCGAGAAGTCACTGCTGGTCTCCTGGCTTTTTTGCAGAGCACATTCATCAACAGACCTGCCCTCGGAGTCTTTCCTCCTGAGAACTTTGTGGAGAAGCTCCGGGAGTCCCTGCTCTCAGTGAGTCTGTGGGGACAGCTTGCCACCGTGAGAACCCACCTCTGCCCTTCACCATGCTGGCCCGCAGCTCTGGTCTCCAGGAGGCTGGAGCAGCAGGGAAGGAAAGAACTGAGATCCATAATGATTAAGGATGGGATGTTTCTACTTCAGTCTTGCTCTTCGTGCTGTGTCTTTCATGAAGAGTCTTTTTAATTTTCCTTTGCAAGAAAAGCTGGGATCCCTTGTGTGAGGGAAAAAGGGAACCCGGGGAAGTTAGTATTGATCCCACGACAGGGCCTTTGCCTGTGCCCTTCAGTTCTCCTTTGGGTTTCAGTTGCTACAAGGATTAGAGTCCTTCAGAACCCCGAATTCCCACCTGTAAAATGTGGGTGTCTCTGGGCAGAGCTTGCGTCAGGAGGGATGTCTGGGCTTTTCTTCGCCTTTTTTCCTCTCTGGCCTCCAACCTGGGGCCTTTTGGGGCCTCTCGTCCACCCTGCCCCAGTCAGGCTGCCTCCGGGACTGCATCCCTTTTTCCCTCCCAGACTCCCACAGCCTCCAGGGCCCAGTGTGCAGCCCCTGCAGAGGCCCCGCTCCAGCTGAGGGGGTGGGGAGCCCACAGCTGTTTCCCTCCCACAGGTGGCTCCTAAAGGCATGTCCCAGCTCATCACGATGGCCTGCGGTTCCTGCTCCAACGAAAACGCCTTCAAGACCATCTTCATGTGGTACCGGGTGAGGTTTGGGGCTTGTATGCAGGCAACGTGCACACACACACACACACACACAGGCCCCCCAGCCCCCAGCCACACACTCAGCCCTTGTCCGACTGTTCATCCCAGCTGGCCAGAGTACTGGACATCAGTGGTCATGGTCGAAATCCAAGGAGGGCCACTGCCTGGACCGGGTTTTCCAAACATCCTGGCAGTGTGTCGTGTAAAACCTCCCCAGTGTCCTTATACTGTGTTACCTGAAATAACATACCATCTCTTCATCTTCATTGTTGCCAGTAGAATAGTAAAGCAACTTATTCATCCATCTATTTATTTCATCACAAGGACAATGAATGGTCTCATGCTTCAGTCCATACGTGTAATGTCGACGCGTATATGATCAGCTTTTGAGAAAGCATCCCCTCGTTGACTAGATGTTGGGTTGGGTGGAAAGTGGGAGCCCTTCCTGCCCCAGAGCGTCTCTGAGAGTTTGTTCTGTTCCATTTTATCAGAGCAAGGAAAGGGGCCAATCGGGTTTCTCCAAGGAAGAGCTGGAGACGTGCATGATCAACCAGGTGAGCCCAGCATCCCCTCCTCCTCATGCGTGGGGCCCTGTCCTCCTCAAGTAGGAGGGTGTCTTAGTTAGCGCAGGCTGCCATAACAAAACCCCTAGACAGGGTGGCCTAAGCAACAGACATGTATGATGTATTTTTCTCACAATCCTGGAGGCTGGAAGTCCAAGGTCAATGTGCTGGCCAATCCAGTTTCCCAGGGCAGGCTCTCTTCCTGGCTTGGGGATGTCCACCTTCTCACTGTGTCCTCCATCTATCTCAGGGAGAGGGATCAGGCTCTCTGGTGTCCATTCCTATAAGGGCACTAATCCCATCACAGGGCCCCAACCACATGACCTCGTCCAACCCCAAGTACCACCCAAAGACCCCATGTTCAGATACCATTACACTGGGGGTTAGGGCTTCAATATATGAACTTGAGGGTGACTTAAACATTCAGTCCACAACAAGGGATCCTCAAGCATTCCAACCCCCTAGTCCATTCCCTTGGTTTCAAGGCCGGCCGAGTGGAACTCTTCCGACTAGCACTCATCAGTTTCCCAGGACAGCTGCCTGTATTTGACCCGTCTAAAGTGGCATTTCATGTATTCTCTAGAATAATCCAAAATGTCAACACAAATGTATGTGCAAGGGTGTTCACTCGTTGGTGTTTAGATTGGCAACCACCTGTATATCCAGTAATGGGGAAAGATGGATTAAGTGTAGGGGTTCCAAGTGGAACCCCAGCAGTTCAGGGAGGCACCAAGGGGGCCAGTGTTGGGGTACAACAGTCGGGGGTGCACGGGGAAGACCAAGTAAGGCTCCAAGATTCCCAGCCAGCTTCAGTCAGAGCAGGCCAGTCCTTCCCCTAAATCCCACTATGATTGAGGCAGAAGTGTATACCACTTAAAAAAAGGGGTGGGGGGTGGGTGTTTGCAGATCGAGAGCCACTGAATTCAGTTACCCACTGTGTCCAGACACAAAGTTTTGCAGCCAGGATAATCACAAAGGGTTTCTCTTGGCCTGGAGACACGTGTGCTATAATTTAGTGAAAACAGTGGGATGCAAATTGCATAGGCACTGTGCTCTCAACCGTGTAAATCAGCATAGGGGCACACCTCAGAGATACTGGGGGTTCGGTTCCAGATCACCCCGGTAAAGCAAATATCGCAATAAAGCGAGTCACATGATTTTTTTTTTAGTTTCTCAGTGCATAGAAAGTTATGTTTATACTATACTGTAGTCCATTAAATGTGCAATAGCCTTAACATCTTAAAAAAATGTACACGCGTTAATTCAAAAAGACTTCATTGCTGAAAAATGCTAACCATCATCTGAGCCTTCAGGGAGTGGTAGTAGCAACATCACAGATCACCGATCGCAGGTCACCACGACAAGCAGAATAATAACCCAAAAGTCGCAAATATTGTGAGAATTACCAAAATGTGACACAGAGACACGAAGTGAGCAAATGCCGTTGGAAAATGGCTCCAGAAGGCTTGTTCCATGCAGGGTTGCCACAAACCTTCAATCTGTAAAAAAGTGCAACATCTGTGAAGTGCAGTAAAACAAGTTACGCCCTATATATCACATTTGGAGACTAACAAAGGAATATGACAAGAGGGCATTCTGGGATTTGTGGGAAGAGGTCTTGGAGCTTTTCCCGGGGGTCTCAGGGACCCAGTGGAGATCAGCCGGCCTGAGAAAATGCCATATAACCTCCCAGAGACTCAGGGGCCCCCAAGGTGGCCTCTGCCGCGTCCCCAGCGGCTCCTGAGTCACTGGAGGCAGGTCTGGTTCCCTTGCCAGCTGGAGGGTCAGAAGGCAGTGCTGCTGTGCCATTCGCTTGGGGCTGGAAGAAGACTGGGGTTCATGAGTCCCTCCTGAGCTCAGGGGCAGCCCCGTGGGGAGAGGGAAAGCTGGGGGTCCCACCCTCCCGCTCTGGCCCAGCAGACCTCATCCAAAGCCTGGGCATGTCCTGTGTGGGGCCCAGCTCAACCTCAGGTCACAGGAGGCAGGTACCACCACCAGCACCTGGCCCATCTGTGGGCTGTGGGAGCAGTCGGGGGGGCAGGGGGACTGAGGCAGGGGAGTTTGAAAAGCCTGCGGACGCCTGCCAGTGATGGAAAGGAGAAAGGTGGGTGGTGAGGGCCCAGGGCCAGCGTGCCCGCCCACCTTCAGGCTTGACCGAGAAAAATGGGCCCACGTGGTGCAGAACTTGTGAGAAGACAGAGGTTCAGGATATCTATTTCATGAAATCTCTTGATAAAAAACAAACAGAAAACACCACGTGTGGGCTGGATACAGACCTCTGGAGTCCAGTTTGTAACTTCTGCCTGAGAGGGGATCCCGGTTCTCCTGAGACTTTCGTACTCCTTGAGGTTCGTGGGGGCCACCATGTGGGTCCCCAGCTCACAACCCTGACTGACGGCTGTTTCTTGGTTCCAGGCCCCCGGGTGCCCCGACTACAGCATCCTCTCCTTCATGGGTGCCTTCCATGGGAGGACCATGGGTAAGGAAGGCCGTGAGATCCCAAGGTGGCAGGTAGAGTAATAATAACAACAATAGTGACGGCTGCCTCTGATCTGACGCTGGCGGCTTCCACGTATTGTCTCATTGATTGCATACCGTTCCCTGGAGACTGGGGATGGCTGTTGCCACTTTGCAGATGTGGAAACTGAGGCTGGGCAAGGGAAGGAACATTCCAAGCCCATGCAGGGGCAGAGCTAGGATTTCAATCCTCGTCTCTCTTCCTTCAAAGTCTGTGTTAGTCTGTGATAGATCAGAAAGCAAAGACACACACACACACACTCACACACACACATACATACATATACAGATTAAGACACATGGGGGCCACCTCAGCTTCAGGATGTTCCCAGAACTGGGGTTCTGCAGGCACCGGGCCTCCCTGGGCTGCCCCATCTCCTCCTCAGAGACCGTCCATCCTCCTTCCCTGAGCCAACCTCTGCTCTTCTGTTGTGCTGGGCTTAGGTTGCTTAGCGACCACGCACTCCAAAGCTATTCACAAGATCGACATCCCTTCCTTCGACTGGCCCATTGCACCATTCCCACGGCTGAAGTATCCTCTGGAAGAGTTTGTGAAAGAGAACCAACAAGAAGAGGCCCGTTGTCTAGAAGAGGTAACCCCCAGGTCCTCCCCTCACCTCCCCCTCAACCCCTCACCCCAAGACTTAGCCCCGGGGAAGAGGAACACACAAAGAGTTTATCCAGGGACCCGCGTGGCGCTCCCTGGGTGGGACGGAGGGACGGGGGCGCTTCCTGCCCCAGTGTTCCATGTTAGGAAAGGTACTGAGACATTGATTTTGCACCCAGCCTCCATCACCCCGCTTCTGGTACCAACTTCTGTATCATGTGAGTTTCTTTGGGGACAAGCTTCATTGCCTCTGGAGTAAGAGAAAATGAATTGATGGAAAGAATACAGGGCAGCTCATAGGAAAAACAATTCCATGGGATCCTGTAGTCCACTGTGTGTCAGTCTTCTCCAGAATCCTGGGGCTTTTTTGGGAGCCCTGGAGGTTGCAGTGGCAGCGGGGAGGGACTAAGGATGGGCAACTCTTGTCCCCGTGCCTCCACTTCAACCACAACAGCCCCCCTTTGATCTGTCCCATATATTGGGGTTCCATGTAAGACATTGGAAGGATTCTGTTGCAGGGTGGGGGGTGGCGGGGAATGGCTATCACTCTTCAGATTTGGATTTGAGCTCACATAAGGCTGGTTTGCCTCTTAAGCTCATCATTCTTTTTAATTAATAGTTAACACCTACTAGGTGTAAAGCAAGGTGCTAGGCGCTGGGTATTTAGTGGTAAATAAAAGAGACAAGGTGATGCAGTCCAAGCAAAATAAGGCAAGCTAAATGTCACTACAGCTTTTCTAGTAACTACATTTTTTAAAAGTAAAAATAATTGGGTGAAATTAATTTTAATAACATTTTATTGAACCCAGTGTATCGAAAATATTGTGTCATGTCATTAATATTTAGAAATTATTGATGACATGTTTTTATCGTCTTTTTTCGTGTTAGATCCTTTGAAACGCTGTGTGTATTTTACACGTAGAGCACATCTCAGTTTGGACCAGCTACATTCCAAGCGCTTGCTAGCCACATGTCTTTCCTGCATCCTATCAGAGAGTATAGGGTAGTCAGAAACACAGCACTGGACAAATAAGCAAGAAAATAGCTATATGATGACAAATTGCAGATGACACTGATTGCAAAGAAAAGCATCTTAGAGCTTCCCTGGGGCAACTGGTGAGACCGAGGCTAAAACTGCATCATCCAAATAGAAGGTTTTTCCTTAATTCTGCATAACAGGGAAAGATTGTACTTGTTACTCTATCCAGGTGTACGGTTTGGGTTTTTTCAATTATGTGTAATTATTAAATTATTTAAAAAGTATCACAATTATTTTTTTTATATTTTATAAATTTATTTATTTATTTTTATCTTTGGCTGCATTGGGTCTTCATTGCTGCACGCAGGCTTTCTTTAGTTGCGGTGAGCGGGGGCTACTCTTCATCGCGGTGCACGGGCTTCTCATTGCGGTGGCTTCTCTTGTTACGGAGCGTGGGCTCTAGGTGCGCAGGCTCAGTAGTTGTGGCTCGGGGGCTCTAGAGCGCAGGCTCAGTAGTTGTGGCGCACGGGCTTAGTTGCTCCACGGCATGTGGGATCTTCCCGGACCAGGGGTCAAGCCCGTGTCCCCTGCATTGGCAGGCGGATTCTTAACCACTGCACCACCAGGGAAGCCCCAAGTATCACAATTATTAGTCTTTAATTATCTGTAAGAAGATGCCCATTTTAGAGCAAGAGTTCAAGAAATATAACCTCTTGGGGAAAATAAGATGCTTTTCTCACTGTTAACAGTTAAAAATTTTTTTCTTATAATGACCTATAATGGAGGAGAATCTGAAAAAGAATGTGTGTGTGTGTGTGTGTGTGTGTGTGTGTGTGTGTGTAACTGAGTCACTTTGCTGTACACCAGAAACTAACACATTGTAAATTAACTATACTTCAATTTAAAAAAATAGTTTAAAAAAAGTTAAATTCTTATTTTTATTTTTTGGCTGCATTGGGTCTTCGTTGCTGCACGTGGGCTTTTCTCTAGTTGTGGCGAGCAGGGGCCACTCTTTTTTGCGGTGTGCGGGCTTCTCATTGCGGTGGCAAAGTGATTCAGTCATATATATATGTATGTATATATATGTATATATATATTCTTTTTCAGATTCTTTTCTATTATGGATTATTACAAGATATTGAATATAGTTTCCTGTGCTATACAGTAGGACCTTGTTGGTTATCTGTTTTATATATAGTAGCTTGTATCTGCTAATGCCAAACTCCTAATTTATCCCTCCCTCCCCACACTTTCCCGTAAGTTTGTTTTCTATGTCTGTGAGTCTGATTCTGTTTTGTAAGTAAGTTCATCTGTATTTTTTTTTTTTCATTTTTTTTTTGGCCGCACCGCGTGGCATGCGGGATCTTAGTTCCCCGACCAGGGATCGAACCCATGCCCCCTGCAGTAGAAGTGCAGAGTCTTAACCACTGGACCACCAGGGAAGTCCCTGGATGGCTTTTTAGATTCCACATATAAGCGATATCATATGACATTTGTTTTTTTCTGTCTGGCTTACTTCACTTAGTATGATAATCTCTAGGTCCATCTATGTAACTGCAAATGGCATTATTTCATTCTTTTTTATGGCTAAATAATATTCCATTGTATATTTATACCACATCTTCTTTATCCATTCATCTGTCAATGGACATTTAGGTTGCTTCCACCTCTTGGCTATTGTAAATAGTGCTGCTCTAAACATAGGGGTGCATGTATCTTTCAAATTAGAGTTTTCTCTGGATATATGCCCAGGAGTGGGATTCCTGGATCATATGGTAACTCTATTTTTACTTTGTTAAGGAACCTCCATACTGTTCTCCATAGTGGCTGCACTAATTTACATTCCCACCAACAGTGTAGGAGGGTTCCCTTTTCTCCACACGCTCTCCAGCATTTGTTATTTGTAGACTTTTTAATGATGGCCATTCTGACTGGTGTGAGGTGATACCTCATAGTAGTTTTGATTTGCATTTCCCTAATAATTAGTGATGTTGAGCATCTTTTCATGTGTCTGTTGGCCATCTGTATGTCTTCTTTGGAGAAATGTCTGTTAGGTCTTCTGTCCATTTTTTGATTGGGTTGTTTGTTTTTTTGTTATTGAGTTGTATGAGCTGTTTGTATATTTTGGAAATTAAGTCCTTATCAGTCGCATTGTTTGCAAATATTTTCTTCCAGTCTGTAGGTTGTCTTTTCCTTTTGTTTATGGTTTACTTTGCTGTGCAAAAGCTTATAAGTTTGATTAGGTCCCATTTGTTTATTTTTGCTTTTATTTCTATTGCCTTGGGAGACTGATCTAAGAAAACATTGCTACAGTTTATGTCAGAGAATGTTCTGCCTATGTTCTCTCCTAGGAGTTTTATAGTGCTGTGTCTTATATTGAATATTTAATTCTTTAAGCCATTTTGAGTTTATTTTGTGTATGGTGTGAGGGTGTGTTCTAACTTCATTGATTTACATGTGGCTGTACAGCTTTCCCAGAACCACTTGCTGAAGAGATTGTCTTTTCTCCATTGTGTATTCTATGTAATGATAAGACACTATGACATTTTCAACTTAAATTCCAGGGGTCCACAGCACCCCACATGCCCATCCTCCGAGGCTGCCCAAGAGCCTCCACGAATCCTTGTCATGTCCCCCTTTGGAATCCAGGTGGAGGACCTGATCGTGAAATACCGGAAGAAGAAGAAGACGGTGGCGGGGATCATAGTGGAGCCCATCCAGTCTGAGGGTGGAGACAACCACGCATCGGACGACTTCTTCCGGAAGCTGAGGGACATCTCCAGGAAGGTCAGCACACAGGGCCAGGGCTGGATGGGGCCATGGGCCATTTCCAGTTGGCTTTCCAGAGCAAAGGGTTAGCCTGGGGTCCTTGTAAACTTCCAGATGTTCAGAGGCTGCCTGTCGGCCTCATGGGTAGAGAAGTTGGGGGTGAGGGCAGGACGGGGGATTCTCCCCTAAAATCTTATTCCAAAGTCAGTCTCCAACCTGCCGTCCTGGTCGGGGACATTCCCAATCAAGAGAACATCCTGGGGAAAGCCTCAGCCTCCTCCCTTTTCTTTCTAGGGACCCCACCTCATCTTTCAGCCCATTGTGGTCCACACTGAACAGAAGCCAAATGAACAAACTTCATGTTAATATCATGTCTATTTTAACGTGTCTTGCACGTATAACTGGCCTGTCCAAGCAGTCAGTTCACGGATAAAGGTGACATGACACGAGTTGATTTAAACACAAATGCTAAGTAAATAATAGTCCGGGTGATGAGCAGAGCTGGCAGACACTGCACCGGAAGTTTGGGAAATGGGGCTGCCTTACAGTTGGGACACCCTTCCTTCTGAGCACGTCAACTTGCTCAGGGACCGAAGCCGATGGTTCAGGGAGCATTTGATGTTCCGGTTTCGTACCGGCTGAGCAGTTTGAGGCCACGTGCAGACACAGCCCTGCTGGAACTGCCCTCCTGCAGCCTTAGTTTGGTTTTGCACAGCCCAAGAACACAGGCTTGGTTTGAGGTTCAGAAAGCAGTGGCTCTTGGGCTGGATTTGGGGGTCCGACGTGGGCGAGTTGCGCTGGGTGTTTATTTCTCCTTCATTCCATGTCGGCAGCACGGCTGTGCCTTCTTGGTGGATGAGGTCCAGACCGGAGGAGGCTGCACCGGCAAGTTCTGGGCCCACGAGCACTGGGGCTTGGATGACCCAGCAGACGTGATGACCTTCAGCAAGAAGATGATGACCGGGGGCTTCTTCCACAAGGAGGAGTTGAGGCCCAACGCTGTGAGTGTGGACCCTCTCCTGTCCAGGGCAGGGGAGGGAGGCGGGGCAAGGGGCATCGACTTCTCATTACTGCTTCTCTCTCACCAACAAGGAACTAAGTGAATACCTAATGTGTCACAGAGGTTTCCTAAAGCCTAGTTCTTATCAATTTAATTTAAAGCCAATGATTACGATTACCCCAGCTCTCTCTGCAGGGCTGACTTCATAGCAGTCCATTGTCAGGCTTCTAATTTTTGCTTTGTGCACAAGCAAAAATAGTTATTAGCTGCTGCTCTGAATGGAGCATTTGCTCCGTGCCTGGCCCAGTTCTAAGTATTCCTCTTGTACTTTTAATCCTTACAACAGTCTAACCAAGTAGATGGTATTTTTCTCTCCCGTTTTGCTAATGAGGAATCAGGCACAGAGAGGTTAAGTAAGTTGTCTAAGGTTACACAGCCTGTTAAGTGACAAAGTCAAGATTTAAACCCAGAGCTCATACTCTAAACCATTTTACTCTACTGCCACTTGTACATATGGATTCTCATACACACACACACACACACACACACATGCACAGAGTCATCAAGGGCCCAGGATCGTTCCTTCCACCATTCCTGCATGTAGCTTCTACCCTCAAGGTCACTTCATGATCCAAAATGGCTACTGGAGCACCGTCTCAATTTGATGCAGTAGGAAAGAAAAAGGAGGGAAGGATAAAGTGGCCCCCTTCTCGTCTTTAAGCAGCCTTCCCAGAAATCCCACAACATTTCTGTTTCTACCACTTTTGACTAAGATCTGGTCACATGGCCACTCCTAGCTGCAAGAGAGGCTGGGAAGTGTGTTTTAGTTGGCTGCATTGACACCCTGAAGGGGGAGTAAAGCGGGTGGTCTTTGAGGGTCAGACTGCCACCAATCCACTCCTGACTCCACCACCTAAGGGGCCATATTTTCACAGACAAATCACTCAACCGCTCAGCACCTCAGCTTCCTCCTTTATAAAATGAGGATTACGGTAATTAGGGGCCAACCGTCTCGGTTTCCCCAGGACTGAGGGATTTCCCAGGACCTGGACAAGTTGGTGTCCCTAATAGTAGTACCTGCCTACAGGGTTGCTGTTACGGAGCGATTTTGGTGAGACCATATGCGATATCCTCCCAGCACTTAGTAGCTACTCGCTGGGTTAGTCTCTCTCCTCTTAAATGGGGAGGAGTGTGTCTGGGGTGTGCCTGGAACCCTTCTGATGCCCTGTGTCTTGTTCCAGCCTTACCGGATCTTCAACACGTGGCTGGGGGATCCGTCCAAGAACCTGCTGCTGGCTGAGGTCATCAACATCATCAAGCGGGAGGACCTGCTGAATAACGCGGCCCATGCTGGGAAGGTCCTGCTCACGGGACTGCTGGACCTCCAGGTACTCCGCCCGGCCCTCCCGGATCCCCATCCACGGCTCCCCACGGCCCCCGCGGGCAGCAGCTGAGCTCTTCACTGTAGCATCACACCCGCTGCCCCAGCGATTCTGAATAGGCTGCGCCATTTCTGTAGGGGACGCCTTCCCACCGCTCCGTCCCGGCCCCGTTCCCAGTTCCTGAACTCCCGGTTTTCTGCTGACACTGAGTTCAGGCATCCCTCCTTTGAGAAACCTCCCCAATGTTCCCTGTCTCTCGTTCCCACCCATTTGCCCACTATTCCCTCCTCTGGACCACCTTCTACATCCTGATCACTCCGTAGCAGTGCTCTCCAGGGGAACAGATTGCTAGCTATGCACATAACTTCAAAGGTCCTAGTACCTATACTAAAAGTGAAAAAGAAGGAGCTGAAATTAATTTGAATAATATATTTTACTTAACCCATCATATCCAAAATATTATTTCAACATGCCACTAATATATAAAATAATTCAGTATTTCTTATTCTTCTTCTCGTAATAAGTCTTTGAAATCCAGTATGTACTTTACACTTACAGTGCCTTCCAATTTGGACTCACATTTCAACAGCTACATGTGGCCACCTCATTGGACAGTAGGGCTCTTTATTATAATTATTTGTCTTTGTTATGTCTACTCCCTGCCCGACACACTCCCGTAGATTTGGGGACGGGGGATGCTGCTGGGAGGAACCAGTGTTTCCAGGACTGGCCAGCCCAGCCCAGGAGTTAGGAGGAGAGATGACCCTAACCCCAGAGGGCTGGATACAAAGAGCCCTTCCTTGAAGCACCCAGTCACCAGTGAGCTGAGCAGATCCACTGATGGTGATGGTGATGGTGATGGTGATGACGAAGCGAGGAGGGATGGTAGTGACAACAGCTTCCATTTACTGAGACTCTGCTCCTGCCAAGTTCCGTAATAGGGGATCTCATACACTCTTAAGTCCAACGGTAACGCTGTGGGCGTAGACACCACCATGATCCTTATTTTACAGATGAGGAAACTGAGGTGTGGCGGGTTATTAACTTGTCCAAAGTTACACAGCTTGCACTGGGGTTTGAACCTGATTCTTGTAGCCTTCAAAGCCCATGTTCTTTTTTTTTTTTCTATTTTTTGACGGGATCTTAGTTCCCCAACTAGGGATCGAACCCAGGCCCCCGGCAGTGAAAGTGCCAAGTCCTAACCACTGGACCACCAGGGAATTCCCAAGCCCATGCTCTTTGCCAGCGTTTACCTCTCTGACGTGATCAAGGACATAACAATAATTATTATTATTATTTATTATTATTTCCATTAATTGAGAACTTGCTCTGTGCCAAGCATTATGTTAGGTGCCTTATCTCATTTAATCCTCAGAATAGGATTGCTGCATTTAGGGGGGGGAAAAGCAGGTCCCCCCCGCAGTTAAATTTAGATTTCACAAGTCTGAAGCCCAGGAGGGAAGGGCAGACACTGGACTTGGTTCCAGTCACAGGGCAGAGGCAGGAGCTTCAGGGACCACTGTCTTCCTCTCCCAGGTAGGGATGCCAGGACACCGGTTAAATTTAAAAGATGGCAACTAATTTTTTTTCTTTTTAGCGTAAGTATATCCCATGCAATGTTTGGGACATATTTATACTAAAACATTAGAAGTTGCTTATCTGAAATGGAACCGGGTGCCCTGTTTTTCTTCTGGCACCCTCAACCCAGAACAACTTGAAGTTAGGAAACTATAATTCCCCTCCTTTTCTGGAGGAGAATGGGGAGCTTTAAACCCAGATCTGCCTGATTGCAGACTCTGAAGGGGCAAGTGTGGCTGCTGAGATAGCTGAGAGCCTCTAACTGTGCTGTAGCTCTAGGGGGAATTTCTTTTTCTTTTCTTGGGCTGGATTTGCATTTAGACTGAGGCTGGGCAGGGGTTGCTAGGAAAAGCCTCTGGGAAGGGTGGAAGGATTGGGCCCTTCCCTCCTGCCACAATGTTCCTTCCCCTGTCACCAGCGTGGCAGAAGAAATGTCAGGCACTTACTTATGTCCCCTGGGGGGACAGATGCACCCTGCTTGCAGTTGGTGCTGGAGTATGGGACGCGCCAGGGCCGGGCTCGGCAGGGACCTTGTTGTTCTGAGGCTCTCACAAACGCAGGCCGCCCCTGTCCTGAGTGGCCATGAGGTCCACGTGGGCTGATGGCTGCCTTCCTTGGCTTTGACGCCGGCCTTGTGTCCCCACTGCAGGCCCGGTACCCCCAGCTCATCAGCAGAGTGAGAGGACGAGGCACCTTCTGCTCCTTCGACACGCCAGATGAATCCATACGGAATAAACTCATTTCAATAGCCAGAAACAAAGGTAAGGCAGCCAGGGGTACCCACATTTCCTGGTGGGGGGCCTGGAGGGAGGGGGAGGGGAAGGTGATTCACAGGACTAAAAATAGTCTGAATTGCCTTCTCAAAAGAAGAGAAAGTTACCAGGGAGCTTTCCTTATACATTTATTCATTCAACGATATTCGCCAAGAAGGTGAGCAGAAGGTGAGAGGTACCAACTCTGCAGAGGGTCAGGAGAGCCAGGGTCCCTTCCTTCAAGGAGCTTGCAGTCTAGCAGGAAGGGGTGACATCAAAGAGAATATTCCATAAACAATCTATTACAGTTATAAGTCCTAGAACAGAGGAAAAGGAGTTAGAGAACGAATAGCTGGGGAAAATGTCCAGGAAATCAGGGAAGGCTTCCTTGAGGAAGTGGCATTTTACCCTACATCTCGCCGGATGAATAGGGATTGGCCAGGTGAAGAAGGTGAGAAGGAGCATTCCAGGCAGGGGAAGGGATGTGTGCCTTTAGCTGGGCAGAATGGGGCATACAGAGGGAGAAAACAAATGCATGGTGTGGAACGAGGGACAGACGGGTGGCAGGGGGTGAATCAGGTTCACGTCAGCCTGGGGATGAGGTTCGAGATTGTGGACTTTCTCCTAAGAGCTATAGGAGCCATGAAAGTTTTAAGTGGGGCAGATCAGAGAGCCTACTATGTGTCAAAGCTGGTGTCTTTCACCCGGACCAGCTTAGAGAATCCTGCAGCAGCCCTGAAGGGCAGGGGTAATTCACCTCCTCTTGAGAATGAAAAAACTGAGTCTCAGAGACGCTATACAACCCAGCCAAAGAGCCCCATCTAGTCAAAGGTGAAATCGCCCTTTAAAAGAAGCAGATTCCGAGAATTCCCTGGCGATCCAGTGGTTAGAACGCCACGCTCTCGCTGCCGGGGCCCCAGGTTGGATCCCCGGTTGGGGAACTGAGATCCTGCAAGCCGCGAAGCACGGCCCAAAAAAAATCCAAAACTCAGATTCCATCCTTCATAAGCGCTGCTGACCTGCCCACACTTGTGTAATTTATTTCTTATTTTCTTTCCCTGCCACACCACGAGTTTCTGGAAGGCCAGGACTTTGTGTCAGGATTTCTCAATCAGCAGGCCTAGCTCAGGGGCAGCAGAGCTGGCCTTCAAAGTTGGAAGGGAGGGAGGGGAGAGAAGGGCGGCTGAGCGGCCGATGAGCGAGAACGGGAAGGAGGGCTGGACGGGTGGCTGCAAGGAAGGACAGAACGGTTCGGACGGATGGGGTAGCCACCGTGTGTGACCCCGCCCGGCTCCCTGGCCCGTGACTCCGAGCCCAAGCCCCTAACCCACCCCCGCCTCTCCTTTTAGGCCTGATGCTGGGGGGCTGCGGCGACAAATCCATCCGCTTCCGTCCCACTCTGGTCTTCAGGGACCACCACGCACACCTGTTCCTCAATATTTTCAGCGACATCTTAGCCGACTTCAAGTAAAGAAGCCATTTCCTCCACGCTCTGAGGAAGCCCTGATCTCACCCCTTGTCAAATTGATTAGTTTGCCTAATTCATGTTTTCACTTAAAGTATCAGAGGTGAATGCATAAACTGGAGGATTATTTGTGGGGAGGGGATGTTTTTCGTGGCTTGGGGGGAGGGGAGGGGCTGGTTTGCTCTCTCCCTGCAAAGCCAATGGTGCACATTGGTTTTAAGCCCAGAAATTCTGCTTGAGCCCTGGACATAGTCTTAGGTTGGGCCCCGAGGGTCCTGGCCAGGTTATCTGCCACCCTTGACCCCAACGATACCTTTGGAAGCCAGTCAGGGGAATGATACCTGCTCCTGGGGCTGGTGGCTGGGACTCCTGGGTTCCGTCCCTCTCAAGTGACACGTTCTGAATGGGGAGGACGCTGGCTCCCCCTGCCCTATGCAAACAGACATGCTTCCCCCTCGCGCCCAGGCCCCGAAGCTCTGAGCATGTCCCATGCACAGTCCAGTGACGGGCAGGACAGAGCATATTAAGGCAGGAGAGTAGGGACACGGCATTGAGCTTGGGGGTGTGGGAAGGGGCCTTCTGGCCTAAAGAGTAGGGCCACTCCCCTGATCCCTCCGGGGATTCCTCTCCAAACTGTGAATTCTCGCCTTCATGGGGCTTCGTCCTGGGAGAATCTCTGGGTGGCATCGCCAACAGGTCTTACTCACCACCCTCGTTCCCCAAATTCCCTCCCTCCCGTTAAACGTCAGCCCAGACCTCTGTGGAAAGCAAGCTGCACCTGATCATCCCAGGGACACACGCCCAGGAGTGTAAGCCCAGGCCTGGGGCAGCAGAGACCCCTCCTCCTGTCCCCATGGCACCTGGGGTCTGACTTTGGACCCCTCGCCCCGGGACCCTGTCTCTAGCTCTGCTCATCCACCTCTGCTCCACTTCTGAGCCGTCCCAGGAACGGCTTTGCTGCTACATCAAAGCTGGACTAGGTGTCTTCTTGCAGGAGGCATCATGAATTGAGGGCGCCACAGTTCCATGCAGGAAGAAGTAGCCTGTTGGTGCAAGGTGGCTTCCTTGTCGTTACCCCTGCAAGTCAGAGATTTTTCCTGCCATGAGTGACTGTGAGATGACCAGGCAGGTGATACTTAGAGGCTTAATTGGATGAAGGCTGAGGCTAAGGGGGTCTCTGCTGGAGGCGAGACCATTTTGGAACTGATTTGACCTCAGATGCTCCTAAAAAGAGCATTTGGTCGTCCTCCAGCAATGAGTGTTGTTTAGCGGGTAGATGAAGGAAGTCTGTCCAAAAGGAAGCCACTTGGTCTCCTGGTGCCTTGGTTGACTATTTTGGGAGCCGGGCAGATCAAGATTCTCAATTCAGCACTTTTCTCTTTTAATAACTAACCATCCAAAGATCTCAAAGTGGTTTGGTTTTTTTCTGCTTCCGCTTTTCAGCAGATTTGGTCATCATCCTATTTTTGCCAAGAATGAAAGGCAGTCACGTGTTTAACAGACGAGGGGGAATCCCTGAATCCCGGTTCACCCTGCATTCCTGCACTCAGTGCTAACCCGTTGCTTTTAAGGAGCTCTGCCGTGTCCAAGGGCGTTCGCACTGCCAACTAAATGGAGCCTCCCTCTCTGCAAGCTTTCGCTCATTTGTATATTCATTTATTTATCCAGTCATTCATTCATGAAACTTGCATTAAATACCTGCTCTGTCCCAGGCCCAGTGCTAAGCACTAGAAATCCAAAGGTGAAATAAAACCTAGTCCCTGCTCTCAAGGGACTCACATCCCACTGCGGACAACAGAATCCTAAACCAGCAATTAATGCCATAATAGTCGTATGTGTAGGAACATCAGGAAATCAGAGGGAGTGGCCCAATCCACCTAAGGGTCAGAGGAGGTTCCAAGGAGAAAGTGACATTTGAGCAGGATTTTGCAGGATGAACAAGAGTTCACCAAGTAGACAAGACAAGGAAGAGTGTTGCAGAAAGGGAACAGCATATGCAAAGACACATGAGTTCACAGCCTCACACTTTTCACTGGGGATCCAGATTCCACAGGCAATATCCCAAGATTCAAGGCCTTATTTAACAAACAAGCAAAATGCAAACCAAACCATAATTCATGTATGCTTTCTCCTGAGAACTTTAGCATTGGATCCAAACATACAATGAGATTGCTGGAGTCCAAAAGGTTTTTAAGCCAGGGCGCAACCAGAAACGTTGGCTCTCTTTGGTGGAGAGAGTGGCTCCAATATTTTGTTCTCTCCCCACAGGGCACAGACAGAGAAATGAAATCTTTTTTATCTGGAAAGTCATTTCCAGACTTATTCACTCCTTATCAAGGGAAGTTACTTATAAAACTTTTTAAGCCATTTATCAGCCAGTCCTCGTTGACTCAGGGCATAGTGAGTTCCTGAGACGTTCTCTTTTGGAAGTGGAGGTGTTGCTGTGAGAATTTCAAGGAAAACCTTCTCAGCAGCGCTCAAGAAACTTGCTAGAGGTTGGTGAAAACATAGGGAGCCCAGAGGACAGGGTGCTGGCTCAGGCAGAGCCCACGCAGAAGAACTTCTGTGGCCGACGGTCCGGAAACGAATCCATCACACATTAGTGCCATAGAGTTTAGTAAATGTCGCCAGCAAATCTCATCACTTTTACAGAAAACAAGGTCCAGTCATGGCAAATCTTAGCACATCCTCACTTTTACTATAAATGGGTGTTTTTTAATAATTTTTACTGACACTCAGTAACCATGCAAAATCGTGCACAACATTAATACAATCTGTATATCTATACCTGTCTATATCTATCTGTATATCAGCTCATGGTAGAAAACCATAGCTAGGGAGCCTTGCCAACTTACGCATACAAAGTGATCTTGTTTACAGTATTCTGTTGACAGTGCCAATAAATGATCAAGAAATAACACGTCACAGTGTAACTGATGACCATATGCGCAAGTCCATGAACTCAGTCTGTTTCCTGTGTTAATCAGTATTCTTAAATTAAAAACAAAATATTTATAATGGAAACATCAGAGTAAATGTGGTCTTTTTGGTTGGAAATGGTTTTGGTAAGGACTTCTTTCACAAGTTCTTATGAAGCGCCTATGATTAAGCACCTCTTAGGGATGTCTTGGGGGAATTCTCTTCCTGCGTTAAGTCTGCCTTGGGCTGAGAAGTCTGGTGAGGCCATTCAGTTCATCAGAGTTCATCCAAGACATGCCATGTAATGGGGATGGACAAGGTGTGGTCCTTACCCTCAGCTCACCTTCCGGTGGGGCAAAGGTCACAGCAACCCAGCGTAAGGACCAGGATACAGGAGGATATTGTACATGAACAAAGGATAGGCCCAAGTCAGGGTGGAGGTTAGGCCTCTGAGTTTCAACTTCAAGGTTGAGTGGGAACTGCTCCAGTGACTCAGAGGAGGGGTGGAAGGCATTCCAGACCAAGAGGACAGCTATAGCTGAAGGCACGAAGGCAGGATGCGGCAGGGACTTCTACAGCGTTCAGCATTACTAGATCACAAAGACAAGGAGAGCAGAAGAGCCTGGAGACCAGGCCAAAGAAACAGGCAGGGCTCGGACCTGGAGGGCCTCCTGTGCCAGTCTGGGCCTTCCGTGAACTGATGGAGCAGGGTTTGCAGCAGGGGGTGATCCAACATGCATTCCAGAACGAATGTCCTGATTGTCCACTGTGAACAAGAGAGACTGGGTGATCAGTCGGAATCTGTGGCCATCGAGATGACCAGGTGGCCCAACCAGGACAGCGGTAATGGGCTGGATGGAGAGGGAGGGAAAAGCACAAAATCCACTACATCCAGGACAGTGACATTCAACACTAGAGGCACTTTGGAGTTGCCCTAAAGAACTTTGTAAATATCCTAATGCTCAGGCCCCACCCCAAACCAATTAAATCACGTTCTCTCCCTCACGGATGGAGGTGGTAAGCTGATGACTGATGGGACTCAGCCGGGAGGCAGGTGCAGCGTGGGAAGGCACGGAAGAGATGCTGAGTCAGCACCTGTGGAAACGAGCTGGCTCTTTGGTCCTCCTGCTATCCTGACCTAGAACCGCGGGCCGTGGGCTCCTGACTCACCTGCACCCAGCTGTCTCAGTGGCCCTCCATGGCCCTTCTTTTTCTCACCTGGAAAATGTATGGTTTGGACCACGTGATTTCTAAGGTTCCTTCTGGCTGGGACACCGAACAGGTCTATGAAATAACTGACTAGGAAAGCAATATCTACCATTAAATATGCTTTTAAGAATAATCACATATAGTGATAATATTTATCATTTGTTGAGCATCTGCTATGCACAAGCATATTCTGCTGGGGCTTTGTCATGTTCACAACACACCTATGAGCCGTGTATGTGTCTGCCTGTTTGTGAGATGAGGAGCCTGATGCTCAGAGAGATTGGGGAACCCGCCCGGCATCACACAGCCTGGAGGCCAGGATTTGAGACACACGGGTGTGTGTGAATGAGCACATGCAGTCAGCATGGGGTTGGTTGAGGATCAACCACTCAGGACCCTTCTCACCACCAGCCTGGCCACTGGCCTGGGAAAGTGAACTTGAACTGGTCAGCATTAGTGTGAGCTCCTAAGCGTATATCCCTAAGGCAGGTGGGTGGAAGGTGCCAGGACCTTTGTTAAAAACAGTCACTGTTTCCATTTTCTGTCCTTCTTCCCCCTTCTCCACCCCCCGGGGAGGCAGGACAAGGCAGTAGAATGACCTAACTCTGCTGCTTTCTAGCTGGGTGACCTTGAGTAAGTCACTTCACCTTTCTGAGCATCACCCACAGAGAGTGATCACAGTAAAGCAGCTGACACTTACTGAGGGCTTCCCTGGACCAAGCGCTGTTTTTAAGTGCTTTTCATGTAGTAAGTCAGCCCCTTCAACTACCCTCGGTGGGTGCCTTTATTATCATTAATTCACAGATGAAGAAACCAAGGCACAGACAGTGATTATATTACTGGCCCACAGTCACAGCCTGGGAGTGGCAGGGCTGGGGTTCAAGCAGGTAGGAAGTCTTGCTTCCAAACCACGTGCTTCACCCTACACCTGCGACCTCTCTCCGGTTCTCCAACTCCAACAGCTGCTGGGAGGATTCAAGAAAATCTCGAAATCAGGACTTCCCTGGTGGCGCAGTGGTTAAGAATCCACCTGCCAATGCAGGGGACACAGGTTCAATCTCTGGTCCGGGAAGATCCCACATGCCGCGGAGCAACTAACCCCATGCACCACAACTACTGAGCCCGTGCTCTAGAGCCCAAGTGCCGCAACTACTGAGCCCACGCAACACAACTACTGAAGCCTGCACGCCTAGAGCCCGTGCTCCACAAGAGAAGCCACCGCAATGAGAAGCCAGTGCACTGCGACGAAGAGTAGCCCCCGCTCACCGCAACTAGAGAAAGCCCACGCACGCAGCAACGAAGACCCAACACAGCCAAAAGATAAAAATAAACAATAAATAAAATTTAAAAATCATGTAATCATCTCCTGACTCGTGGTAGGTGCTTAATACATGATGGTTCCTTTTGCCTCTCGATCTCTGTGAACCTGGCTCACGTATAGTTCTAAATGTTAAACCTACTTCCCAACACGGGGACAAGTCCCACCAGATCCCAGAGCAGATTACAACTGTTAATCAGTAAAACGGATGTTTGTCACTAGAGTTGGTACAAACGTGGCCAGATGGTATTGACCCTGCCTGATTAACCCTCATCAGGCATGATTTTATAGTTGAATGAATGCTGCAGGATCAAAACAGGGCCATAAAAGTTGGACTCTGCCCAGGTTTCAAAGGGACCCGGTGGCTTTCCATCTGGGGACTCACAAGACCTGAATTCTTAAAGCAGCCAAGGGCAAGCTCCTAGTTATTTGGCTAACTCACCCCAGGCTGGCCCCCTGCAAGCAGCTAAGACCATCAAATCTGTTCTGGGAAGTGCATTAAACATTTTTATTTATGATGGGCTGGGGGTGGATATCTGGGCCTATGACCAGGTAAGGCTCAGTTCTGGTAACCGGTGTAGGAAGGACAACGGCTCCCAGCCATGCACACTGTGAATGTCCCCAGTTGGAGCAGACCTCACCATGGTCTGGAGGACTACCTGTCTCAGCTCAAGCTGCTCTAACAGAATATCAGAGATGGGGCAGCATAAACAGCCAACATTTATTTCTCACTGTTCTGGAGGCTGGAAGTCCAGGGTTGGGTCCTTGGTGAGGGTCTCTTCCTGCTTGTGTCCTCACATGGCACTGATTCCATCGTGGGGGCCCCACCCTCATGACCTCATCTGACTCCAATCACCTCCCAAAAGCCCCATCTCCAAACACTATCACATGGGGGGCTATGGTTCAACATATGAATTTTAGGAGGGGATACAAACATTCAGTCCCTAGCAACTACCATGTGAAAATGGACATGCTACAGGTCACCCCATTTCCTGCATCTAAATAATACACAGCCCAGGGCAGGTGGGGTGCCCAAAGTCCAGATGGTTCTCAGCAGATGGGAATGAAAACCAGTCTACAAAATACAGACACGGTTGTATCACTAATGCTTTTAATGACTGTTTCCTACTGTCCACCCAGCTTCCAAGTCCAGAATGGAGATTCATGGTTGAGAAACTTTTCTCTTTACCTCGAAAGCTGGCAGGAGGGGGAAAGGATGGCAAAAGAGATTGTGTTTAGTACAGCATTTTACTTCATTTGTTAAGATGGATGACATGATCATTACGGAAATTTTAAACAATACTAGAAGGCCATAAAGTTCAAAGTAGACGTTTTCCCTCTGTCTCATCCACCTGAATCTTCTCCCCAGAATTAACCACTGTGAAAAATTTGGAATGCGTTTTTTTAAATCACAAATAGGATCATACAGAACTATATTGTTCTCTGATTTGCTTTTTCCACCTAACACTACCCCATGATTATCCTGTCACATCAGCAGATATGGTTCAACCTCACTCTTTTTAAGGGCATGTAATATTCCATAGCTTATTTAACTGTGTTGCCTACTAATGGCAACTTAGTTTACTTCCTGTTGTTGTTGTGTGTTTGTTTCACTATTAGAAACATTCAGTGAACATCCTCATATACATGCTTGAGTATTTCTATTAGATGATTATTTTGGAACTGTTTTCCAAGGGGGAAATCACCAATATAACCACACACCACCTGAATCTAAAGACCGTTTCCATTTTCTGAGAAGCTGCTTGACCATCAGAGAGGCATGGCTCTTGGGAAGGCCCAATCCCACACAATGATTCTCAAAACCTGGGGTGCCTTGGAGTTACCTGGGAAGCATCAAAATACAGATACCCAGCTTCTGCCCAACCAGAATCTGCAGGGTTGAGCACAGGCGAGTTTTGTTGTTTTTGTTGTTGCTGATCTGGAGCAAGGGAACTGGGTACTACTGCCCTGCTGGTGCACTGCAGAAACCCTAAACTGTTTCCCTTGTCACATGCAATTTTAGCTTGGAAATAAAGGGATAGAATAATGCATTTGCTCTGTGTGCCCTCTGCTGGTACTGCATGAGCAAACCACACATCAAGTGGAGGCTCTTTTGTGCCAGGGCCGGTGAGAACTGGGGCTGTCACCTCCCGCTGAACTGACACTTCTGGGCAATAATTGTCAAATCAGGCTACGCATGAGAATCCCCTCTAGGGAAACTGGTCATGGGCCTGGGCAACAGTATTTTTTAAGAGGTGTCCAGGAGATTCTACACACGGAGCCCAGGCGGACAACCTATTCTGTAGGAAAAAAAAAAAAAAAATTGGCCCAGGGACACAGAGGCATGTGTCATTCTGGTGTTGTCCACCCTGGTCATCTATTTCAGAAATTCCCAGCATGGCTGCATAGCAGAATTAGCCTCAAGCTTGACAAAAAGACCGATTCTGGGGATCCACCCCAGACATAATCAGAATCTCCAGGGGGTGAAGCTCACTCAGGTAAGTGCTTACAGGTAGCCCAACAGGCCTACTTAACTTTTGGTTTTAATAAGTCAAGGTCAGATCATTAATCCCTCTTAAGACATTTTATAGGCACAGACTGTGTCTTTGGGAGAAGAGGTTCACAGGAACTGAAGTCACTGACAAGCAGGTGAGGGAAAGGTAGGGAAGGAAACCAGCAGCTCTAAAGATTATATAATCGAGTCTTCTATATAATTGAATCCTCAGTACAACTTCTTGAGGATAAATAGTAACACCCCTGTTATACAGAGAGAGAAACTGGAGACAGACAGATAGACACTTCTATGTAGATACCTAGGGAGAAAGGCTTTTAGGCAGAGGAACTGTCAGTGCAAAGGCCCTGAGGCTGCGGGGTCCTTGATTATTGGAGGAAGAGCAAGGGAAATATAGCTAACTGAAGTGGTAAATGCAGAGTTGTGGATGAGAAGAAAGCTGGGGGTAGGGGCGGGGCCAGGCCATGCTGGGCCCTGTAGGTCACAGTAAGGACTTCAGCTTCTACAGCAGTGATGTGATTCTCTTTTTTAAAAGGATCACTTTGGCAGGACTTCCCTGGTGGTCCAGTGGTTAGGACTCCGTGCTTCCACTGGAGGGGACATGGGTTCGATCCCTGGTCAGGGAACTAAGATCTGCAAGCCACAAGGTGTGGCAGGAGGGAAGGAGGGAAGAAAGAAAGGAAGGATCACTTCGGCTGCTGCGAGAACAGATTCTAGAAGGGCAAGGATGGAAGCAGCAGGTTGCAATAATCAGAGGCTATGAGGGCAGCTTGGATCGAAATGGCAGGGCTGGAGCAGGTGAGAGCAGTCAGGTTCTGGTTGTACTTTTAGAGTAAAGTTGGTATAAAATTAAGTCAGTGGAACCACATGCCATTTACCCTAAGAGCCGGCACTTCTAAGTGGGTCTGCGGCTCTCTGGGAACCCCCAGGCCCACAACCGGGCTCTGGGTCACACCGTCCACGGCACGCACAGCCCCTCTATCTAGACAGACCCTGCAGATATACCCCAGTTGACAATGGGAGCCCAGCATTCCCAAACATCTGAGGGACATGGTCACACACTCCCCAGATCATTGCCTTCAACTGGCTGGAATTAACACACGATGGGAATTTAACAGAGGCAATGACAAATCCATAAGTCTATGCCCTTTCATTTGCATCTTTAATTAAAAACAAATACAAATTAAAAGCTGTTTCCTCTTGTTCTTAAGAGCTCCCAAGCTTTCTTTCACTGACCTTCAATGGCTCCCCACAGTTATTTGGATCAAATTCAGGGTCCTCCCCTTAGCAAAGGCACCCACCCCACTCCTGTCCAGGGCAGAAACGCACGCTTGTGTCCCCTCAGCCTGAACAAGCAGTGCCCATGTCCATCTCCTCCACACACCTGGGGTCCCCAGGCCTCATCCCCTCAGGCCACCCCACTCTTCTCTCTCCTTGCACTTTCCCCCATTTTATTCATTTATTGGCTGTGTCGGGTCTTGGTTGCAGCATGCGAGATCTTTTGTTGCGGTGCGCGGGCTTAGTTGCCCCGTGGCATGTGGGATCTTACCATGTCCAGGGATCAAACCCGTGTCCCCTGCATTGGCAGGCGGATTCTTAACCACTGCACCACCAGGGAAGTCCCTCCCCATTTCTAATTATACACATACGCTTAGCATCCGCCCTCCCTCCCCACCAAGATGCTGTCAGTCCAAAGGCCCAAATCCTCCCCTTTTATGAACCGTGGTGCCTTCAGCACCCAGCGGAAGAGGTCTGGGATGATTGGCTGATTTGGAAGCCTGCAGGGACAAACTGCCTTGAATTACATGCTTTACTTGCTTCTGTGAAATGCAATAAATTGAGAAGACCTAACAAATTCTTTCATGTTATCGTCATTATAAAGTCACTTTTCTCAAAATGCCATTTGCAGTCTACACAAAGGGAAGATATCTCTCCATATAGCTGGCATTTATCACATTCTTTATAGCACTGAAAAAATGGAGATCATTTAAACAAGAAAGGTTATAGAACCAGCTACAACCACTCAGTGGAATATTTTGCAATTACTGATTTTTTTTTGCATAAAAAGTATTTAAATGAAAAAAAAATCAAATAATCGGGGCCTTTTGTTTTTATCTATTTGTAAGGTATGCTGCCCATTTTTTCCAACTTTATTGAGATATAACTGACATACAATATGGTATTAGTTTAAGGTATGCAACATGATTTATATATGTATATACTGCAAAATGATTACCACAGTAAGTTAACATCCAGCATCTCACATAGTCACAAGGTTTCTTCCTTGTGACTGAATATTTTAAACGAATGTTTACAACTGACGTAGTCCTATGTTATAACATGAAGCAAAAAAAAAGCCAATTTCAGATACAGGATAACATCTATGTTTCAAGTAAATACTGAAAGCACAGTGAGATACACACCCATTAGGATGGCTATTATATATAAAAAAAAAAGATGTGGATAAATTGGAACTCTGATGCATTGCTGGTGGGAATATAAAATGGTGTAGCCACTATGGAAAAGGTTGGCAGGTCCTCAAAAAGTTAAACTTAGAATTACCGTATGACCCAGTAATTCCACTTCTCAGAAAATACCCAAAAGAATTGAAAGCAGAAACTCAGATGTTTGTACACCAATGTTCACAGCAGCATTACTCACAACAGCCAAAAGGTGGAGACAATCAAAATGTCCATCAAAAGATTAATGGATAAACAAAATGTGCTATATACATATTATTCCGCCATAAAAAAGGAATGAAGTTCCGATACCTGCTACAACATGGGTAAACCTTGCAAAATTACGCCAAGTGAAAGAAACCAGACATAAAAGGCCACACAGCGGATGATTCCATTTACACGAAATATCCACAACAGGCAACTCCATAGACACAGAAAGCAGATTAGTGGCTGCCAAGGGCTGGAGAAACGGGGTGTTGGGGAGTTACTATTTAACGGGTGCAGAGCTTCTGGTTGGGATAACGAAAAAGTTCTGGAAATGGAGAGAAGTGATGGTTGCAAAACACTAATTATACTTAATACCACTTAGTGTACACTTAAAATGATTAAAAGGATAAATTTATGTTTATATTTTACTACGATTTGAAAATAAAAAAAGACTGGAAGGTCACAAAACAAAATTTAGTTATTGACTTCTGAGTGGTAGAATTAAAGATCATGACTTCTTTCCTCTTTGTTACAAATTATATAATAAGCATATTGCTAATTACGGGGGACATTACATATAACTGGCTTTATTTGATAAAGTATCACACCAGCATATAGTTCATCTGACTTTATCACACTGCAAAGCCTTCTGATGTGAGAGCCCCTAGACCTCTGGGCTGTGAACTTGCTCGGATTACAACCTTGCCCCAGTGGCGGTGCAGCTACCGTGCTGGCAGGATGAACGACCCAGCTCTAGGCTTCATCCTGGTCCCCCCGCCGCCGGGTCCACAAGGGGGCGCAGCACAGGGCTGGTGAAATCCCTGCCCATTGCCTGGAAGCCTTTTGCGGCGCCATTACCTCTGAACTAACAATGACATTTATTGTTTATTCTCACACCCATCCCAGGAGACAGGGAGGATTTTTCCACTTTAAGATGTGAAAACCAAGGTTCTGAGAGACTTGATAACCTGCCCCAGGACAGGGATTTGGAAACGGACAGACCCAAGTCTTCTGGCTCCCACCCCCCGACCTCTCTCTTTGGTTTCACAGCAGTGTAATTGTTCGAGAGAGCTTGGCATCGCTTCCTCCAAGAACTGGCTCTTAACAGAAACTTCTGGCCATTATCTGAATGTCACACACAAGTGCAGTTAAGAATCTGCACTCAGGGCCTCTTTCTAAACCCAGTTACTTCTATCTCATGAATTTCCTTATCCCAAAAGACAAGTTCCCAGGGGCCCCGGCAAAGTCTCCAGCTGCCCGACCCCCTCCTTCAGCCCCGCCCACACCCTCAGGCTGCCTGCAGGAGGCCCCCCTGTCCGTTCACTTGAACTTGTCCAGCATCCCAAACACCTGTGTGAAACGCTCTCGGTCCAGGATGCGTCCGTAGCGCAGGGTGAGGTAGAAGGTCTGTTTCCCACTGTACTGCTGGATCCGCACGAACAGCTCCTGAGGCCGATCCTGGCTTTCCGTCATGGGGATCACGTCGGCCACAGGGCAGTATGTCTCCTGTCGCCGGCCCCAGAAGGTCAGGTGGGCCACCCGCAGCATGGTGCCCGACTCATTCACGTACAGGATGCCCACCAGCCTCCGGAAGAAATGGCTCATCCAGCACAACATGGCCAGGGCAAAGCCAGCGATCCCGCCCGCCAGGCACAGGGAGTTGAAGGTCATGAGGCCCTGGGAGTACCAGTAGAGGCTAGGCGGCAAGGCCACCACCGTCAGGGCCGTCTGTGCCACCTTCAGCCGAGACAAGTACCCGAAAGACCTGATGGCATCAAACCGGTACACCATCTGAAATGTCTCTGTCTCTGTGCCGGGTGGTTTCTCCTTGGAGGTTGGTGGCCTGCTTCCCACCCACCTCCTAGGATCCCGCCCACTGCAGTACCACAGCCCGTGGAGAGGCCTTCCCCATGCAGCTGGCCCTGGCGACCGCGGCACAGCTCGGAGGAAGGCGGCCTGAAAGGGAGACAGGGAGACCATTTCTCTCATGGAACTCAACCATGCTAATCACACAAGGAACAGCTGCAAAGCATCTTACACGGAGGTTCCCACCAATCCTGTGAGGCCGGCATCACTGCCAGAAATGGAAAGAAAGGTAAAGCCAGATGCTTTACCTCACGTGATCTTCACAAAAGCTGTTTGCGATGGGAACCACTACTTCTACTTTACCACGCAGAAAATTAAGCCCAGAGAAAGTAAGAAATTTACCCAAAGACACACAGCCAGTGAGTGGGGCAGAGTCTGACCTTTAAACCGGTCCTCTTTCCTCCAGACAGCTCAAGTAGGTATAGGAAAGGAGGCGCAGCCTTCATTCATTCAACAAATACCTTGAGAGGGCCAACTCCGGGCTGGCACTGGATCCACAGCGTGTGTGACAATTCCCCAAGCAGGAAACTCAATCAATGTCCCAGTGGGGAACAAATCCGCAAGACATTCATCATAATAACTACCCAATTCTCGGTCAGGTTTAAAGCGTCATCTTGGGGTCGGAAGGGAAACGCTGTTTACTTGGCCTAAATTGAGGGATGGCGTAGAACGGAGGAGGAGGGAGGCGTCAAGCCGTAGCACAAGGGTTTTATGAGATGCACAGTTCCACACCTCGAATAGTGCAGTGAAAGATACTTTGGGCGGTGAAGTCAGATCTGGGTTCCAATCCCCACTCCTACAGTCACCAGCTGTGGATCTTTGGGCAAATTACTCCACCTCTCTGGGCCCCAGTTTCTGCATCTTTCAAAATGGGGATCCAAAATATACTGAATGTGATGATGGTTTTAAAGCCTTCAAATGCACTTGATGCTCGGCGAGTGCTCAGTGAGTTTTAGTTATCGCCGTTGCTGGCCCACGTGACCTGAGCGCAGAGGAGAGCGGGGAATAACAAATCGGAACCCACGTCCCTCCCACGGATTCTCCGAATCAGAACCCCAGGTGTCTGGAGGCCTGCCCCAGGCCTGCCCCCGACCCACAAAACACGTCACCTCCCTTACTTCCCACCACCCGCCTTCTCACCATGACTCCAAGGCCGGCTGCCGGAAGTGAATCCCTCCTACTCCCGGAACCGCTAAGAGCGCGTGTTCGGCCCTAATAGGACAGCGTAGAGGAGCATTGCATTCTGGGATCTGTAGTCCAGAGAGAACAGCTAGCGCTAATCCGAGGCATTATGGGAGTGGATTCTCCTCCTCCCGGCGTGCCCTGCGGCAGGGGGGCTGGTCCCGGAAGTTCCGAAACGGATTCCAGGTGCCAGCGAATCCTGTAAGGTACGCGTGGAAACTGGGGATATGGCGGGGCACGGCCCAGCGCTCTGCCTCTTCGACGTGGACGGGACCCTGACGGCCCCGCGGCAGGTAAGCGGTGTCCGGCGGGCTTGCGGCAGCCGGTGCAGAGCCCCCTGCTGCTCCCAGACGGGGCTAAGGACCGCCTAGCTCCCCTGAAGGGACCGAACTCTACTCTGGGTTCCTGGAGGAATGAGATGGAAGCTCCCACCAGCTCTTCAAGACCTCAGGGTGCTCGAAGAGATGGGACAGGCCGGAAAACTCTAGAGAGCAAGAAACTTGGGTTGGAAAACGCAGTCCTGGACTCTCACCTCCAGCCCCGGATTTGAACCCCAGCTCTGCCCCTTAACCAGCTTGTGTGCCCTCCTCAGACCTATGACGTATGGTTTCTGCCTGTAGCCTGATGTGAAAGACACAGGTTTCCAGGTCAAACGGACCTGGTAGAGTCTCAGCTTTACCTCCTGACAACTGTGTGACCTTGAGCAAAGTCATTTAACCTCAGAGCCTCAGCATCTATGGCATTAAGTGGGGATATGACCTGTTGCATGTGGTGTTTGTGGGTGTCGAATGAAATCATATAAGTTCATGAAAGTATCTTGCATACGGTAGACTGGGTTCAATAATATTCAGTTAATATCAGCGACCGCCACCACTCCCTTCTCCAGCCCCGCAGTGGAGTGGGGTGATGGAGGAGACCTAGATTGCTGCAGGCTGCCTGCTGAGAACCTCCTTGGACTCCTAGAAACTTCTCATTTCCAGATTTTGTTGCCGTAGGCACGGATATGTTTCAGTTAAGATTAACATTTGTGATCTTTGCCCACTCTGACCTCCCCCTTGCACAGATTAGTCACTGAACACCAGCCATTTGAACTTGAGACTTGGCCCAAGTAGCCTCACTGTCTTCAAGTTCTAGCTCTACCCTGCTTAGTTTGGGCCAGGTGAAAGCAGTGGTATGTGTGCTCCAGAATTCACAACGAATGTCTGTGACCTCAGCTGTCCCTATCATTTTTACCTTTCTGAGCCACAGGTGCTATGTATCTAGTGATGATGCTCAATTGCAAGTTCTCCAGAGGCCCTTTTTGATTCTGAGGTTCAGTGATCCATGCACACCTGTAGGTTGTTAATTAGCGCCTAGTGGTCTGGAGCCAATGTCAGCAATTCATTGTTTGTAAAAGGCCAGATAGCAAATACGTTTGTGTTTGCCGACCATATGGTCTGTAGTAACTACTCAGCTTTAATGCAAAAGCAACCATAGACCTTATGTAGACATAGCATATATGCGTTCCAGTAAAACTGCTCTCAATTTGGCCCATTGGCTGTAATGGCCTCGGATTTACATTCCAAGCCTTTTTACACAGTATCATTAGACCTTTTTAACCTTTCTCCCGCTTTCATCCCTGGTAGGATAGTTGTTATTTCCATTTTAAATAAGGAAACAGACTCAGTGGAACCATGACTTTGATTTCACACAAGAGATCTGGTACAAGTCTCTGGGCCTCAGGGCATCGTTATTTGCTAAGTTTGCCATTTTCTGCTACTGCTCCAAGGTGGAGGCTGTTGTGTTACTAGGTGTGTCATTCAGGAATTGCTTCTGATTCCCAGAAGGTACCAGGATATATAAGCATAAAGTATGAGATAGCAGCGGGACCAGGCAACCCGCAGTGTTCTCCCTTAAAACATTTGAAACGTGATATTCTTTGGCGAATGTAAGTAAATTTTTACACTCAAAAAAAAATCTAATTGTAAAGAGAATTGTTTCAGGGCTTCCCTGGTGGCACAGTGGTTAAGAATCTGCCTGCCAGTGCAGGGGACATGGGTTCGAGCCCTGGTCCAGGAAGTTCCCACATGCCACGGAGCAACTAAGCCCGTGCGCCACAGTTGCTGAGCCCGCGTGCCGCAACTACCGAAGCCAGTGCGCCTAGAGCCCGTGCTCTGCAACAAGAGAAGCCACCGCAATGAGAAGCCCGCGCACTGCAATGAAGAGTAGCCCCGCTCGCCGCAACTAGACAGAGCCTGTGTGCAGCAACAAAGACACAACACAGCTAAAAAAATAAATAAAATAAATTTTAAAAATTAAAAAAAAATAGAATTGTTTCTATGTGCTGGGTGCTCAAGGTTAAAAAATAAAGCTATTTTAAAAATAAAAAATAAAAACTTTTAGCAACAGATTTGTTCATTGTACAACCTTTCCCTTCCTCAGTACTCGCATTCTCAAACATTGATAAGCACAAGACAATCCGAAAGCAATCAAATGGGTTATCTTTTCCTGCAGCTGCTGAAATAGTATATGACCTAAACAGGTAAAATCTAATTAGAGTGGAGTCCAGAGCTTTGCACATTTTAGTGTTTTAGTAGAATTTTGCTGTTCTGAGTACTTTCCTAAGAAATGCCATTGCATCTAAAAGCAGTTGAGACTTAGAACTAGGATATAAACCTGGGTGAATTGTTTTCCAACTTCCTATCATGAAAAATTTCAAACGTACAGAATCGCTGGAAAAGTATAGTACCCAAAACATCCATATTCCCACCACTTAAATTCAACAGTGATTGATATTAATTTTCTCTCTTTTTTTAATCTTTTCTGTGCCACTTCCTAAGCTGTAGTCATAATGGTACTTCACCCCTAAATGTTCGCACCTGCAGCTCTTGAGGACAAGGACATATGTCGTAACCAAAGTACTGTCATCATACTTAAGGAAACTATCACCAGTTCCCTAATATTATTTTATACCCTGGTCCAGGGGTCAGCAAACTTTTTTCTGTAAAAAGCCAGATAGTAAATGGTTTGGGCTCACAGGCCATATGGTCTCTGTCACAGCTACTCACATCTATAGTTGTGGCCACAGACACCTCGGAAATGAATGGATATATGGCTGTGTTCCAGTCACTCTACAAAAACAAGCAGCATGCTGGGTCTGGCCCACAGGCCCTATTTTCTAACTCTTCCTTTACTCCACTCAGTTTTCCTTAATTGTCCCAAAAAAGTCTTTTATAATTTTTTTTTTAATTTTTCAGAAGGTGAACTTCTAAACATTTTTTCACCTTAATTCCAAGCTTTTGGCTCTTTCTCTGTGCTTTATTTTGTCTGGGATGGTTTAGAATTCCTTGAAATTATCAGCACAAGAGTTATTTAGAAACATTATGACAATTTGGCTGTGTGGTTATTTTGCTCCAAATCTCTCCTGCGGTGTGGGGTAGTTTAGATGCTCTATTGTGGTCACGAGCAGCTAGGTCTTATTTCCTGTCAAAAAGTATTTGCTGCCATCTGGAAGCGAAAAGGTGTCTCTGACCAATGCAAGTTGCAGAGCACGTCTGATAGCTGGACAGCAATACCATTTAACTCATCAGTGTGCACAAGGGTCAAGAGAAAATAAAGTGTGCCCTTAGGCTTCTGTTTGAAGGTGGAAGTATTGCGTTTGTGTTGCATTTTTAATATTTTGCAATCATGGGAATCTTCCCCACTTGCATTCTGACGTCAGCTCTGAGTAAAGCAGTTGTGGGGACTCTGGGACCCATTTTCACAATCACTGACTGAGAGGCCACTAGATTTTGTCTATTAGGTCAAGATTCCACCGGAAGATGTAGAAAAGATTGCACTCTGATGTAAGCCCTTCTGTACAATTTTATTTTATTAATCATATGCATGTATTACTCTAAAAAAATTTTAAGAAAAGGATAAGGGCTTCCCTGGTAGCGCAGTGGTTGGGAGTCCGCTTGCCAATGCAGGGGACGTGGGTTCATGCCCCAGTCCGGGAGGATCCCACGTGCCGCGGAGCGGCTGGGCCTGTGAGCCATGGCCGCTGAGACTGCGCGTCCAGAGCCTGTGCTCCACAGCGGGAGAGGCCACAGCAGTGAGAGGCCCGCGTACCAAAAAAAAAAAAGAAAAGGAGAAGATTGAATTCTGGATGTTTTTGTACTGAAGTTGAGTTAAGTGGGTTTTTTGTTTTTAATTTCTGGTAACTTTATTTGTGTAGATATTCCATGTAAGTGTACAATTAAGATTGCTAAAAGTAATGAAATAAAAGTTTAAAAACTTCATTGTGATTTGCTTGAACACAGGGATATCTTTTCATGTCAGTTTAAAATTTCTTTTGAATGGGCACACGGTTTGGAATTTAACTAGCATAAAATTATACCACTGAGACCACTATTTATTTTTTCTTAATATTTATTTATTTATTTTGGCCGCACTGGGTCTTAGTTGCCGCATGCGGTCTCTTAGTTGCAGCATGCAGGATCCAATTCCCCGACCAGGGATGGAACACAGGCCCCCTGCATTGGGAGCACAGAGTCTTACCCACTGGACCACCAGGGAAGTCTTGAGACCACTATTTATAGATAGAGCTTTTCTTTCAGGAGAGACTGAAAAATCTAGTGGTCTTACTCTAAGGCTTTTTGTTTGGTTATATAATTATAATAAATCAACTCTCAACTTCCTCTTTAATCTCATTATGTTATTTTGTTTTAATCAACTTAAATCCATAAATGGAGCACAGTGTGGCATTTGAAAGGACTGGGGTAGGTCTACATGCGTTGTGGAAAAATCACAACTTAGTGCTGAGAAAGCAAGTCATTGCACAAGATGTGGAATGAGTCCACTTGTGTTTCAAAAAGCACCTATTTATATATGTGCATATAGACAAGTGTATATATAAATGCACAGAGAAAAGGCTAGAGCAGTACATAACAGCTGTTAATATATTTCTTGTGTGTTTTAAACTAGGTAAAAATAAGTAAAATTTAACAAGTTTTTTTCCGATAAAAAAGTTGATGTCCCAAAAGCACGACTAAATAGTTGGTCTTATCTGTAGACCTAGAAACCAAATTGGCAGTTATAAAAATAAGGGTTATATCACTCTTGGGACTTTAGTCTCCCGATTACTTCGTGACTCTTGACTGTTGTGTTTTTCTTTTTGAAATGCAGAAAATTACCAAAGACATGGATTACTTTCTACAAAAACTGAGGCAGAAGATCAAAGTTGGAGTCGTAGGCGGGTCGGACTTTGAGAAAGTACAGGAGCAACTGGGAAACGATGGTAAACTCCACATTGCTGGCTACATTTTGGTAAAAGGTCAACTTCTCATGAAGACGTTGGGACCTGTTGCCATTTAGTATCACAGGAGCCCCGAGCCCTCATCCCCGTGTGGCAGGCTTCAGGCTTCCTGCTTCCTTGTTTGGGGAAACATTTTCTCTGCCTTTATTTTTCCTCTGTTTTTAGTCCTATAAATAAATTTCTGGAGTTGCTAGTGGAACAGTTGGTACTCGGATACATGGACAGATTCACCTAGAAAGATGGGTGTCTGTTTCTCGGCCTGCAGTCCTTCCTGTTGGTCCCCATTAACTGCCCTTCTGGCCTCAGTTCGGGCCCCATCTCCTGACGTCCTTCTCACCCAGGTGTTGAGGGGTGCTCCGGGTCTTCATGCCTCCCTCTGTTGCCCTATCGCAGTGTTCCCCAGAGTTCCCTAGTCGGGAGGCACCCAGGCTCCTCCCCACCTAGTGAACCAGAATCTCAAGCCCAGGACCCCAGGAAGGTGGAGATTCTTACGTGCCCCTTCACTGGAGATTCTGAAGGGCATGCGTCTGTAGGGCATGGGAATCATACTTTAGCAACTACCCTCAAAGAGAGTCTAGTGCTGTGGGTGCAGCGCTCTGATTATTGGAAACTGTCTGGTTATGTTTGGCTGGAAGACCAGTGCTATGGATTATTCATCTCCACGGCCCCAGGCCTCCAGGGTGCCTGGCCTATAAGAAATAGCAGGTAGAGAGAGAGACGGATTGAGCATTCTTCTTGGCACTGTTGACGTTTTGGGCCAGTAATTCTCTATGTCCTGTGCACTGTAGGATGTTTAGCAGCATCCCTGGCCTCTGCTCACTTGATGCCAGTAGTGCTGCCACACCCAGTGTGACAACCAAAAATGTCTCCAGACACTGCCAGATGTCCCCAGGGGGCAAAATCACCCCCAGTTGAGAACCACTGTTCTAGATGTAATATCTTACAGTGCGAATCTGTGTGGGGTGTATTTATTGAACCAGTTACTGAAAGAGGGATCTGTGTAGTCCCTTTAAAACTCTCTGTTTTGGTTACACTTAATTTTCCTTGTAGGTGCTCTGTTTAGAAATGCTATAAACAACATAATGGGACACATTAAGACCCAGGGATCCTGTTACCTGGTCCGGATTGCCCTTTCTGCCTCTGGTCACGTAATTAACCACAGGCTCAGAGAGGTTTTGTCAGTGTAGCACAGCATCTTACGTTTCAGAGAGTAAGAGTTGAAACTCCAGAATCAAAACAGTAGCGAGCCAGAAGAAAGTGGAAGACCCACCTGCATCAGAATCACCTGAGGAGCTCATTCAGATGGAGATGTGGGAGCCCCACCCAACACATAGTGCCTGGGAATCTGCATTTTGGCAAGCACCTAGAGTTTGAGGCTCCATTAAGATTTATGTGGGTGGTCTTCAAATGTGAATGAATATAAGAATCGCCTGAAGAGCTTTAAAAAACAAAATCTGATTCTTAACCTGGCCTCTGCAGATTCTGATTCAGAAACCTTGGGAGCAGAGCCTGGAATTCTGCAGATTTTCATCACTGCCCCAGTGCTGCAGATTCACAGTGGGGTTTGGGAGCCATCGTTGAGGTGCCCACCGAGTCTCCAATCTGCAGCCTAATTGTCATCTTTTAAATTTATAATGAAGAGCCTTCTTAAAAAAGTTTTTAAGGAGCTTTTTTTCTACCCTCCCAATCTGTTAAGATGAGATAGCCTTTCACAGTCATTACTGGAGTTTAGCATTTTTATTGGCGATTAATGTTAATCAAGAAATAGAAACACAGGGTCCAATTCATTGCATTCTCAATTTTGTTTTGTTGGCAGTGGTTGAAAAATATGATTATGTGTTTCCAGAAAATGGCTTGGTAGCATACAAAGATGGGAAACTCTTGTGCAAACAGGTAGGTTTGCAAGTATCCAAACTACTCTGTACTACTAGTGAAATGTTTTCTAAAAAGGTATCTGATATTGAATGCCTCCAGGGAGTTATATCTGGGAGAAGAGTGGTAATGAATCTTCACCCTGTATTGTTTACATTTTGGATATTGAACCATGTGACTAGTACACATTCCAAATTGTTAACTAAATTTTTATAATTGTTTTTCAAGGTTACTTAATCTAATATTTCTATTATGGTAGCAAAGACTAGGGCAAGTTGTCTTGCTGCAAGCATTTCTAAGAGGTACCATGTAGCTCTTATTACCATTAAGATCCTTCTATTCAGACGTAAGAGGAAGCCAAAGTGGAACAAATATATTTTCTATCAGTGTCTGCAGATATTTTAATTGAATAAAAGGCAGCAGCAATAAACTCTTTGGGGCTTCCAGGAAGCACTTGAGAGATAATGAATACAAAAATCTTGAGTAATGAAGCAGAAAATGGTTTTGACTGAGGCCCTTTCTGGTTTGCCTAATGTTTTCAACCAGAGAAAAAGGGAGAAAAGGAGAAAGGCAGTGGGGTGTGTCCCCACCACTGCTTGGTGACCCTCCAGCCACAGAGGCTGAAGACCTGGGTTTGCTGGAAAGCCATTTTGAAAATGCCTCCCACTGTGTCAAGTTAACTCCAGTATTTTCTTTATCTAGAACATTCAAGGTCACCTGGGTGAGGCCCTAATCCAGGATTTAATCAACTACTGTCTGAGCTACATCGCAAAAATTAAACTCCCGAAGAAAAGGTGGGTTTGCTTTTAGCAAAGAAGCGCCACTGGAATATGGCTGATGCCGTCTGGTGGGTTGGAGCTAACTCAACTCCAAAGCCAGGTGCTTAGTAAGGGACCACTGGAAACCTTCTGTAAAGCCAGCGGTAGACCAATGATTACATAAATGATGGTGCGTCCACGTGACGGAAGTTGAAAACTATATGCTTTCAAGGCTATCAGTTAAGGCACATGCCTGTGAAACAGCAGTGTGGGAAAAGCAGCATCAGCCCAGGCCCCAGCTCAGGAGTCTCAAACTGGAGGCCTTCGGGCCAAATCCCATGCAAAGCCAAGTTCAGTTGGCCCCTGGTGTTCAGTAAAATCTGCAGTAAGTGCTATCATTTAAAAGTCTGATTTCACACTTTAAAATACCTGGGTTTCCGGCTTCTGCAGCATCTGAAAACCCGGCAGCTCGATGCTCCCTCCTAGGTGGCAGCAGCCTGGCGGGCAGCGCTGCCCCCCTCCCCATCCCCCAGTCTTTCACGGGCCACTTGTCTCATTTTTCTGGCCTCGGTAGGCATTTGATTCGGGAACGTACCTCTTGTTCTGAATACTGTTATCTCAATTCCCGTTTTTAAATAAAAACAACAGTAATGTGCACACATGCCCACAGTTAAAAGATTGGCAGAAAACGGACCATATGCTAATGGTGGTTGTTTCTTGGTAATGAGATTTCAGGTGGTTTCTTTGAAATACTTTTCATCTTCTCGGTTTTCTGCACTTAATGTGTAACACCCTAATGATTAGAGGGTGAAACATTTCTTAAAGGGTGATTGGATTTCAAGACATGCTGGAGTTTCGAGAGTGCTCGAGACCTGTTTCCAGAATTTCCGAAACAGATGCCCCTGCTCGGCACCTCCTCTCAGAGGGCAGGGGCTTCCTTTTTCACATCTGTCCCAGGTAGGGGGATGGATGAGACAGGAGGGACCCGAAGTCCATCTTTCTGGCAGCTGGGAGACGGCCCGTGAGGGTTCCTTATCCTGTGCTGTTGACTTTTACGTATATTAGAAATTCTCCATTGTAGAAAGTGAACATATAACGTACCCCAGGTCATTTCAGTCTTTACTTTGGGCTGAGCATTGAGGGAGGATAAAAAAAGGATAAGATACACTCCTGTCCTCCAAAGAAGATGTCATCTAGTGAGAGGGCCCAGCGTGCAGAGCTGTGACTCCGAATTAGCCTGAGACACCCGGTGAATTCAGAAGGCAGAGCTGAGTTCCTCCTTGATCGGCGTTTACCCACATTGCTCGTGGGTCTAATGCTATGTCCCACACACGCCAGGCAAGTGTAGTAAGACGTCACATCGTCCAGGTCTTCAGGGGGGAAGTGAATGCTTGATCAACCGCCTTAGTCCTGGTTTTTAGAACAGAAGCCTTTCTACAGTGCATCAGCCTCCCTCCCTGCCTTGGGCATGACCTCTTTTTCTGACAGTTTAGGACCCACAGGCCTAGTATCCCCCCTGGGAATGATCACCAGGGCCCCATACCCCAGTGTAGATGTAGAAGGTATAGGCGACAGGCTGGTCTGTACCGAGTCCAGGACAACCAGGACGGGGTGTTTGAAAAAGTGTCTTAGGTGCACATACGTTGTTGTATCGTTTGCCTCTTTCTCTGCAAGTTGAACACAGCAGGGGAAGGATCCAGTGATGGAGATACCGCTATTTTTACTTTACTTGCTTCCCAGTTTTTTAGATAAACTGGTACTTTTCATTTCCGGAGCCCTTTCAGGGGGCCTCAGAGCAAGTACCATTAACCCCTTTCTGAGCTCAGAGCAGAGCGGTGCCCAGGGTCCCTGGTAAGTGGCGGCTTTGGCGTGGAATCTGGTCCCAGCCCCACGCCTGGCGTGTGGCCTTGGAGTATTATTACTGAGGCTCACCTGGGGATCCTCAGCAGCTTTTCCTGTGTTGCTTTTCTTGGTAAAAATCAGCATTTCACTAGGTCACTTGCAAAGGTGTCTGGGACATATATTTTCAAATTCCTCAGGGAACTTGAAGAGCTAGCAATCATTTTCATAGCTCTTTGTTAACTATAACATTCTCTGTCAAGAGCAGCACCGTCCAGCAGAAATGTAATATGAGCCACATGTGCCATTTTTTCCGCTTTCCGTGGCCATGTTTTAAAAAAAATAAACAACGGAAAGGAATAGGTGAAATTAATTTTAATATGTTTTATTTAACTGACTATATCCAAACTATGGTCATTTCAAATATAGTCAGTATAAAGCATTGTCAATGATGGTTACACTCCTTTTTCATACGAAATCTGTGAACTCTGATCTCAGGTCAGATCAGCCACAGTTTTCAGGGCTCTCTAGCCACGTGAGGCTCGTGGCCGCCACACGGCCCAGCACAGCACCGCCAAAGGCTGATCACACCCGCCTCTGCCATCGGAATCGCCCCACTTTTTTTTTTTTGACCACACCTCGGCATGCGGGATCTTAATGCCCCGACCAGGGATCGAACCCATGCCCCCTGCAGTGGAAGTGCAGAGTCTTAGCCGCTGGACCGCCAGGGACGTCCCTGGAATTGGCCGGCTTTTTAGCCTGTCTGTCCATCTGTTGTGTTGCTCAAATAAATGATGTATCTCTGGGACCTCCGTCCCCTTTTCCTCCCCAGGGGTACTTTCATCGAATTCCGAAATGGGATGTTGAATGTGTCCCCCGTCGGAAGAAGCTGCAGCCAAGAAGAACGCATTGAGTTCTACGAACTGGATCAGGTGAGTCTTTATGAAATAGCCGGGTGTATGGACGTGTGGTGTGCATCTCTGCGGCCAAGAAAGTGTGCTTCTAATGCAGTGGACTATTGGTATCTTTTTGTTTTCCTCAGAAAGAAAGTATAAGACAGAAATTCGTGGAGGATCTGCGGAGAGAGTTTGCAGGGAAAGGCCTCACGTTTTCCATAGGTATCATGCATTCAAGCGGGCTTCAGGCTCTGGGAGCTGTTTGCTGGGAGGTGGTTGTGGGCTGGTGTGCTCTTGAACTTGGACGGTGACGAGTTTGCAGCTGGGCTGTCCGTGGCAGGAAACTGCCCTCCTGCCTGATCAGCGCTAGCCAGGACTCAGGTTAGGAGATGACTTCCACGCTGCTGGGTTTGGTTCTGAGTCCTCGCCCAGCAGGATTTTTCCTGCCTGCACTTCTCCTAGTCAAAAATAAGATTGCTTAATGAAGAGTGAGAACTTATCCCCACACCTTTGGGCAGAAGACAGCTAGCTCATGGGTGACTGTAGGAGAGAGGTGGGACAGGGCCTCTTAGATCAAGTAGACTGAATGTGTTCTGGAATCCTGTGATGTTCGAATGGCAAGGAACCTTCGAAGTCACTTGGGCTGGTTTTACAAATCAAGAAGCCGAGGCCCAGAAAGGGGAAGTCGCTTGTCTAGGTTCACGAAATTTCTGTTCATAGTGACAGGCCAGCATGCGGCCGTGTCTGATGCAGAGCTCTTCCTGCATCGCTGATGTCTCTGCCTCGCTTTTTGGTGGAATATGCCTGTCAAACGCTTTAAACAGACCGATTTCTGCTCTCAGTGCTGACAAGCCGTACTTACAGCCCTCTCCTTTCACCGGCTCAAATAAGCGTACGCTTGCCAGAAAACTGGAATTGCAGAGGGCCTCTGTAAAAGATGAATGGGTGTCTTGTTAAGTATCCTTGAACTGTGAGATGAGCGTCTTCCCTGACACAGCTCTGAAAGGGTTTTTGTTGCCCAAGAAAGCTGCCTGGCAATCCCCGTCCGTGGGGTTTTCATTTTCCTGCACGACGAGCTGGATGCATCCCGCTCCCAGGCCTCTCCGCCGAGCGCACAGTGCAGCTCCAGGGGAGCACGGCTGAAGGAAGCTGTTCGCAGCTCTTTCACCGGCCTGCTTGGGGCTTCGTTTAAGCGCGCTCTGCAGACCGCTCGGGTGCAAAGCCATTGTGGGTCTCACTCTGATGAATCAGCACTGTGTCTCTTTTTTAGACTTTAGATTTTTAGGTTTTAGGTGAAATCATGTTGGAGAAAAAAAAAGTCATGCAAGAATTGATTTCTAGAACCTACCCGTAAAGTATTGTAATTAGCAAACTGAGATAATAAAAATCAACCTTGGCACTCCAGTTGCCGACAAGGTCAAAGGGCACATTTTCTTTCAGTGACGTATCATTAGCCTCCTTTTCACCTTTAGCTTGTGTGTCTCCCTCCCCGCGGCAGGAGGTCAGATCAGCTTTGATGTCTTCCCTGATGGATGGGACAAGAGGTATTGCCTGGGACATGTGGAAAAGGACGGCTATGAGACCATTTATTTCTTTGGTGACAAAACCATGCCAGTAAGTATAGAAGTGTTTTTGCAGTTTCGTTGTTCAATTTGGGTTTGAAGAGGGGGAAAGCGGACAGATGGGCCTTTCTGCCCCCAGCCACACTTCACCTGGCAGCCCAGCTCAAACTGAGTAATAACTTCTGTCCTATGAGAGGGGGGTGAGGGAGCCCCCTCTTCTCTGCGCGCAGACACCCGACACCTCTGAAGGCAAGGATGGAGCCTTTCAGTTTGGCTTTGAGTTAAGTGTCACCCACCTCGAGCGCCTTCCGGAATGAGACCCAGTGCTGTCATCAGATCCTCTTTGTGTTTCAAAGCCCTTGCTGTTTTTGTTTCATGTTTCCGCCGTGTTTTTTCCCCAGGGGCGTTCATTTAGGTTGGGCACTAGGAGTCCTAAATGGTAGGAGGACCAAGAGTCTCGTGAGTCTGGAATTCAGGAGAGATGAGAGGTGGGGGGTCAGGCCTGGGCATCACACACTGAGGGGCAGGAGGCTGTCCCGGGGGGACTGTCGGAAATCCCAAGTCAGGGACCAAATCTAAACTGGGGACTGATGGGAATTCCCTGGCGGTCCAGTGGTTAGGACTCGGCGCTTTCACTGCCAAGGGCACAGGTTCAGTCCCTGGTCGGAGAACTAAGGTACCTCAAGCTTCTCAGCGCGGCCAAAATAATAAAATAAACTGGGGACTGAGAGCAGAGCCAGGTGTTGAGAGGCCAGCAGGAGGAATTTCCCCAGAGCCACCGAGGTAGCAGGCGAGGCTTTCCTTAGGACAGGTGGGTCCCCAAGGGGCTGGATGGAGGGGCTTTGTCGCCATCGAGGCCCGAGGAGGCTCAGCCCCCAATGGTCACTGCCCAGCCCGGGGCCGCTTCCCTTTACCTTCCTCTTGCACCCCCGTGCCTCTCTGCTTCCCTCTCACGGGCCACCCAGTGGTGGTAGCTACCTTGCCATCAGGCTCCTGTCTCAGGCTTTGTGGCTGTACTGCAGCAGCAGAAAGGCTGCATGGATGGAGTTTTTAATCCCTCCAACCCCCGGTCCACCCAAAATGCGTGCTGTTTTGCTAAGGTCTCTCCTGTGTGGACCTGCCTTTTTCAGTAAGATCTCAACGTGCTAGTCTTCCAGCGTGAAAGGGACTTCTGGATAGTATAGTCTCATGTCCTGCTTTCCAAATTATAAAACTGGGGGAATTCCCTGGCCGTCCAGTGGTCAGGACTCCACACTTCCGCTGCAGGGGGCCACAGGTTCAATCCCTGGTTGAGGAACTAGGATCCCACGAGCCGCCCTCTCCGGTCCCCCGCCTTCCCCCCCATCCTCCCGGCTTTGGGCTGATTCCTGCAGGCTGAGAAGACAGCTCTTCAGAGGGGCTGAGGCAGGTTGTTCTGTGATGATGAAGCCTCAGCTGGGACTTTGCAGGATGGAATGCAGTTCTTGAGATAATTAGAAAACAACATCTTTGGGGAATTCTTCATTTGGGAATTAGAGAGTTTTCTGTTTAACCACTGCATTACCACACGTCAGTTTTTGGTTTTTTTTAATCTTACCTACTTTTAAAAAATGGATACTATTGAAGGGAGGTTCCCCCCCATTCTTAATTAATAGGTATTCATTGTAGAAAATTAGAAAAAGCATGAAGAAGAAAGGAAAAGTCACTTGTAAATCACAGCTGACATGCCTCTCAGCCTCTTTGCAATGTATATGACCCCAAATGTGGGACACGGTGTGTTCACTGGTTTCTGCTTTTGTTCTCTTAACATATTTCGTTCCCCCCACATTGGGGAATGTTCTTTGAAAACAAGCTTTTTTTTTGATGGCCGTATAGCATTCTAGCATTCAGGCACAGCTTATTTACCCATTTCCCTGGCAGAGGCCCTTTGGGTTTGTGGCTCTTCGTTGTCTTCACGAGCACTGGAGTAAACGCTCTTGCATCATTCTTTGCCCTCCTCTCTGGTCTTTTTTATCAGTGGTTTCCTGGAGATGGGAGTTAGCAGTCCAGCCATCTAAATCTTTTAACAGCCTGAGGCCCTGAGCAATCCAAATACTAGCTTTAAGTTTCTTTTCGTATTCAGTGATAGATATTTGGAAAGCTGTTTTCTTTCTTTGCGCCAAGGCAAAATGTTTTTGCCGGCTCCCAGGGAGACAGCACCTGAGCTAAGCGCTGTCAGTAAAAAGCCCTTTCCCTGCCAAGCTCAGCAGGCTTAGACGCCTGCCCGGCAGCTCGGCCAGAGCCTCATGTTGCACCGAGTCCCGCGTGTCTTCCCCGGCCCCCGCCCCGAGCACCTCCAGAGAGCAGAGGGAAGAGGGAAGAGGCTGGCCCTGGCTCTCCTGGAAACTCCTTCATCCGTCCCGGCAGCCACAACAGGCAGCTTACAGGCCCTGGGCCCGGCCTTTGGTGGGAGTAGCGGGGGGGGGGGGGGGCGGGGGGCGGGGGGGGGCTCGGTTTGCTGCGGGGAGGGAGATGGCCAGCGCTTGGGGAGATGCACCCAGGCTGCTCTGCCTGGCTCTCCAGGGGGCTTGCGCCTGCCAGCTCAGCCCCAGCCCTGCCGAATTCCCAGGCAACAGTGCCTCTGCTTGTTTAATGCTTCTTGTAAAAAACATCTGGACTTGAAGTCGGGGCGACGTGAAAACCCACTGGAACACTTGGTGAGCATTACCCACTGATGGGTGTGACTCCGCAGTTCCACTTTGGTTAAGTCGGCTCTCAGTTCACTCCTACGTGTGTAGAAAGGGCTACAGAGAGGGGCACGCCAGAAACAACCCCACCCTTCGCAGGAGATGGAGAAATAAACGGGGGTCCAGCCACACAGCGGAATGCCAGGTAGCATAAGCACAGCTGGTGTGGAGCAGTGCTGGTAAGAGGCTCCATTTTTGTGTAAACACAAAGAAATCATCTCTCTTCGTGTCTGCTTGTAAGTGCACATGGGGGGTCTGAAAGGGTACCCCCAAAATTACAGAGTTACCGTGGGGGTAGGATGAGGATGGGAGAGACTTACCGCTGTGACAAGACCCTGTTTTTAAATTTTTGAGCTGCATGAAGGTGCTGTCTATTGAAAAATAAAACTTAAAAATGTCAAATTGAAAAGAGGAAGGGAACGAAGCTTTTCAGGTGCTTCCTCAGCGCCACCCCTGAGCAGGACACTTCCACGCCGCCACCAGCCGGGGGAGGCGGGGAATGCGGGGGCCCCGCAGAGGGCCAGCTGCTGGCTGAGTGCGGTCTGGAAGCCCATGCCCTTTTTATTCTCCCCTCTCACTTCCAGAACACTAAGACTGCTCATCCTTTACAGTCAGCATGAGGTGGTAGGCTTGGAAACCGAGAGCACCCAAGTCGGCCCCCCAAAAGCCTGGCGCGGTGACCACACGTGAGTCTGTCTAAGCCTCAGTGCCCCGGGCCGTCCAGGGGGTTGTGGGTCCGCTTCCAAAGGACCGAACAAAGTGAGAGGTCTTAGACGGAAGGGAGTTGGGGATGTGCCTCTTTCCCAGTGGCGGGCCTGCCTGGCCTGCATCCAGAGGCCCCTGCTTTTAAGAAAGTTGTGATAAGGCTCACCTAGTACTGAGGTTGCTCTGTGAGATTGGGGGCCTGCGGGATGGGTGACAGGTTGCCCTTGTGAGTGGTACCCAGCGACCCTTGAGATTCTGTTAGGCCTTTGGCCGGGGCCTGGGCTTCCTCGGCGTGCCTGGCATCTCCCGGCATCTCCTGGCATCTCCAGGGCTCCCAAGGCTCCTTAGGGCTAACAAAAGTGCAGAATGTGTCCTTGGGACAGACCTACCTGACTGTTTGTTTCTGTGGCAGAATCTGAGACCCAGGTCTTGTGTGGCTGGTGGCAGGCTTAGGTTAGCATGGTGAGGGGGTCGCTCGTTCCTGGAGGGACCCAGGGCAAATCGCCACTCCTTGTGGTCTGAGCCTCCTGGAGGAGGATGGACCAGATTAGAGGTTCTCAACCCTGCTGAGAACCCCGGGCCCCCTGCGGGAGGACAGGAAGCCAGATGCTGTGCAGGGGAACCATGGGTCCCATGTGTCCACTGGGGGCCTGCCTTCCTTCCGGACCCCAGAATTGGTGGCCTCGTTGGTCCAGAGAACAGGACGGTGGACCAGCCCCACCCCAAGGCAGGAGCATCCCTCACCCCAACGCTCCTGCTCAGGGAGACCCAGGCTTCAGGCCCCCAGGGCTCACTGGTGTCCACAGCATCAGCATCTCCCCGATGTGCTCCCGTGCCAGGGCCCCTCACACATCTCTGAACCCCGTTTTACGGGTGAGGGGAGCTGTGCCAGAGCCATCGCCAGACCCTAAGGGCCAGTCACCCAGGGGCGCAGCCCCACCCCTAGCCTGGTCATCACTAGATTCTGAGCTGCTGGTCCCCAGCCCTGGAGGCACATTGGAGTCACCTGATGGCTTTCAAAACCTCATGACCCTGGGGCCAGGCTGTTTTTGACCATAGCTGTTTACTTCTTTCTAGGAAAAAAATCAGCGCAGTTATCTAAGGGCATTCATTTTTAAACGTGAAAGTTGTTTGAGGTTGTTTTCATCCACAGCTAATTCTGACATACTGGGAGAGCAGCGCACACCGCAGTCATCAGGTCCCCAGCCTCCTGCGTAAGCCCTGGGCACCCAGCTCTCCTGTGGCCAGAGACACCCAGGCACGGGAGCTCTTAGTGCATCCTGGGCCTTTGGCCCCCATGTCTCTTGTTCTTTCCCAGTTTTATTGATGTATTTTTAAAGCTCCTTCAGTGACTGTCACTTGCAGCCAGGGGAGAACCCCTGCTCTGGGATCTTTGAAGGCTGAGCCTTTGTCTTGGTGGCCTTTGTACCCATAATGGATAGAAATTGGCTAAGTGCTTATTGAACTACCCGAGGTAAACGTCCATGTGCAGCTAGAGAGCTTGCCTGTGCCGCGGGCAGGTATCCACACAGCAGAGACCCCCTGGGAGTTGTGTCTGGAGCAGGGCATGCAGCCGGCGGCGGCCGGGACACTGATGCAAGAAAATCAGCTTGCACTGCGACCCTCCTCCCGCTGCGACCCTCCTCCCGTCGGCCCAGACCTTGGCCTTGTAGGGATTAAACATTAATGGGCAGCCTGCGCTGATCCGGGGCCTCTGCTTTGGGCCTGCCAGTTACACCTTAACGGAAACATGATCACTTACTCATCCCTTCGCCTCTTCCCTCCCTCCGTCTTCTCCCAGGAAACAGGAGCTTTGTTTTGGAGCTTGTGGGTGGCTGAGCCTGCCCAGCAGGAATCCAGTAACCTTTGGTGCACATGCAAATCCAGTTTTGAAGTTTCCTGTTCACTGTAGCCTTATTTTTCTAGTGGGTGGCACTCACTAGCTTGGTGGTTTGGTTCTGCTTCTCCCGACCTCACTCCGAGTCTGGTTTGCAAGGTCTGTGCAGCCCCAGGAGGGAGCCCGCCCGCTCTGAGGCCAGTTGCCCTGCGGGAGATGTGGGCAGTGCGGGCAGTGCAGCTTTGCTGCCCTCTGAGAGCAGCGGTCCCCACCGGGCTGCAGGAGGTTTCTCCTTCCCGGGTGATCGGAATCTCTGGACCTGGCTTTGGTACGAGTCAGTGGCTTACAAGGCAGCAGGGCTCAGCCTCCTTCCACGGACAGCTCCCCGCCATCGCCACCAGCAGGCCCTCTGTCAGGTGAGGCATCTGTTGGGCACCTGGGACACCCTCTCCAGGTTGGGGCAGGCGTGGCATCTGTAAGCCTTGCTGCTCCAGAGGTCCTGCTCCCCAGAGAGTGGCTTCTGTCTGCCTTGCACCCTGGCTGGGGGCTGGAGCCTCCTGACTCTCCTCTGCTTCCGCTTTTGAGTCCTCATCCCCCATCCATTCTCCAGAAAGTTCCTCGTGTGAAGTGAACCTGATGGTGTGAAGCCTGGCTCCTGGCTTTCTGGAGGCTTCACATAAAATCCCAAGTCCTCATCTCGACCTGCGAGGCCTCACGGCCCGGCCCCTCCCCGGCAGGCTGTAGCCCAGCAGGCTCTAGCCCGGCTGGCAGCCTTTCCCGGATGGGCGGTCACAGGGCTTGTCCCTTCTCTTCCTTCAGGCCTCTGCTCAAAGGCGTCTCCCCTGTCACCCTGGTCCCCTCCCCTTATTCTTTGCAGATGCCGGCAAAGCATCCACAGAGCTGTTTATGTCCATCTTAAATGTAAGCTTGGAAGGCGACCCTTAGGTGGACGTCATTTGTTTGCCACTGTATCTCCAGCTTCTGAGACCATGCCTGGAGGGTAGTGAGCGCTGCACACGGTTTGTTGGGTTAATCCGTGAAGACTAACCCCTCCCTCCAGGGTCGGTGAGTGACACTGGAGTGAAAGTGTCCCCAGGTGGGTGCTGGGTTTTTCTGAATAGAGCAGGAGTTCTTGCTTGCTTGGTTAGGTGCTCTGTGCTGGTTTCCCCACACCAGGCCGTTCCTAAGAGAAATCTTTTTTTTGTCGTAAGAATTGTCTTCACGTGTACTTGTTCAGGAGATGCTGGCCATGAACTGGGGGCCAGGTGAATGACCAGAGCCCCTTCACAGGACATAAATTCGTGAGGCCCACGCAAGGCTTGGCAGGCTTCTGGGAAAGAACATTCCCCAGTGTGGCTCCAAGGTCATGGCCTCCCAACATGGCTCCACCCAGCGCGCCTCGGCCCAGGCAGTAGTCCCTCATGAGGTCTATGAACTTCACCTTCTCCTAGGGAAGCCGTCTGCTTGGGGGTGGGTGGTTCTTACAAAGATGAGAGCAGCCATAATTTCAGGTGTCAGTTGTTTAAAAGGATGTCATTTTCGTACAGAATCGTTTTCTCCATACTGGCTTCGTGCTCTGTGTTTTATGAAAAAATCCATTTTCTCTGCAGTGATTTTCATCACATTATAAACTAATTGATTTTTTTTTCAAGATTTTGTGTTAGACTGCTTATCCAATGTTATGAGGAAAATATAGGAAATTCCATGAGAAGCTAAGCAGGGGCTTTCCTGCAGGGCTGTGGGTTGTGGAAGCAGCATTCCCCTGAGATGGGCGGGACCGGGGAAGGGGGTACAGCACAGTCACAGGACCCCCTGCACCCAGCATGCCTGGCCCCTTTCAGACTGGGCCTCAACTCCTAGGGGCTCACCAGGGGGAAGGAAGCATGAAAACGCTAGGAAGCGGTGCTAGCTGCGCGCTGGGGCTGCCCCAGGATTGCGCGTCCACCAGTGGCCTCGGTGCTTTGGGCGAAGTTCCGCCACGATCCCCATTTCACAGATGGGGAGCTGCCCACATACCCCCCTCACTGGTGCTAGACCAGGATCTGAGCCCAGGCCACCAGGCTCAGACTCCAGCCACATGGGCCTATTTAAACTTCAGTGAATCAGACTCAGTCCCTCTGTCACAGGCCTCACGTGTGGCCTCCGTCGGCTCAGAGGTGGACCGTGTCCATCGTCACAGAAAGTCTCAAGGGCAGTGCTGCTCTGGACTGTCTGCCCTCCTACAGTCCCCCATGACCTGTTAGGAAAGTTTGGATGCAGTTAAAACAAATTGATGGGGTGAGAATTCTGCTTTCTTGATAGAAAAATAAGCCTTAGACAGACCTTCATGGGAACATCGTGATTTCTTTCATAGGCATAATTGCATGTTCCAAAGCTAAACTGCAGTTCAAGGGAAGGTGAAAAACCCTTTTTTGGTACGACAGTACCCTTGCTGTTCCTCTCCTGGGGGCTAAGAAAAGGTGCCTGAAGAGATGCTCCCCGCCCGGTAAAATCGCAGGGTCCTCATTTCTGGTCCTATTTCTCTGGTGGCCCCAGGCCCCTGGGTGGCAACAGCCTTGGCCCAGGAGGAGCCAGGTGGCGCCTGCATCTGCGCCGTGTCTTCTCAGGGCGGGAACGACCACGAGATCTTCACAGACCCGAGGACGGTGGGCTACACCGTGACGGCGCCCGAGGACACACGCAGGATCTGTGAGGAGCTCTTCTGCTGACCATCCCTCTCCCCGTGGGAGGGGCGTCCCGCCACGCCCACCCCCAGCCCACTGTACGGTTGTCACTCGGGTCCTCACTTGGCAGGGAAATGGCCCTCCGCCTCCAGTGCTAGAAGCAGCCAGAAGGGAGAAGAAAAGGCTTGTCAAGAATGGTTCAAAGGACTGTCTCCAACAGAGGGTTTTGTCCCCACCCCGAGTCTCAGGACCCCCAGCCCTGCCCTGATACGTGCGATCACAGTACACCTGGGGTTTTTTTGTTTTTAAACTTTCCCATCATTCTAGAATGATACAGGAAGAACGAGTGTGCCTGGACCCTCCCTCTTTCCTCATGGGTCTTGTGGAAAATGTAACAGATATTCACATTGGGACCCTGCATCAGTACCAGGAGGGGGGCTTTGGTGATGAGAAAGAAAGGACAAGATGTTTACAATGATCTGACCCTGGGACATGGTTAAAAACACTTCCAGAAATGAAGCTCCCCCGTGAGAGCGCGGGCCGAGTGACCACTGACCCCAGGGACTTTGCAGCTAGCTGGCCCAGGAAGCAGGGGTAGCTCTGTATCCACTACACTTGGAGACCCGCTGGTTTCCTAGCCATTGGGACAGAGGCAGTGGGACCAACAACGCCGCCGAGAACAGGCACATGGCCCTCCCGGGACGCAGCTTCGAGCCCAGGCCTAGAGACTAACTGAGGCGGTCACACTTCACCCAAAAAACCTCCTCCTGCTGTCCCCAGGGCCTGTTTGCCCTAGTTCGTCAGGGATCAGGGGAGAGCCTGAACTAACAGATCAGGAGCTGTACCGTTTCTCTGCCGATGTTTGAATAAGCCCATCCACCCAGGCCCTCGGAGCTGCCGTGTTTGGGTCTGCAACCCTCACTCCTCCCTCCCGCCTCCTGCAAGTTCCTTGTATAACTGGAAGGCAGCGCGGAGCCTCGTCCACAACACAGAACACGGAAGAGAGCTTTCCAAGAAAACGGTTGCTGTGTCGCTTTTGAGCATCTTCCTCCACAGACAAGTGCCGGGGCCGGCGTCAGTCCAGGCATGGCCTCTGCTGGGGGCTTGCAGACCTGAATCTCAAGTGGGGATTACAGAGGTACTCTGAGCAGCCCACCTTTCTGCCCCCACCAGGTACCTTCATCACAGAGGAACCTGGTTCCCCCCAACCCTCCCCCAGCCTGGCTTGTCTCAGCTCAGGATCAGCGCCAGGCTGCGAGGTCAGCCCCCTCACCTGCCCAGGGCCACACACCGGGGTGACGGTTCTCACTGGTTCCCAGGACTGTGCCGTCCTGTGGCATCCTTCCTGGCTGAATTTTACACAATACTGTAATGATCTTTCCAAATGAAGAGTAGCAAATTAAAGTGATTTTATTGTTTCCTATTTTTCTTTCTGATTACTGTTTTCTCCTCGAGTTAAGTGAGTTGGTATCTTCTCAGATTCTGGGGGAAGAGCTCAGCCCTCTTGGACCTGAGGGGCCACTCGTTGCGACGCTGACGTTCCCACGATGTTGGGGGTTGCACTTACCAACTGGCATCGACCCACCCTCCAGGCTTTTCTGCCCACTGGGTAAGGATCCAGTATTCCATAGAAGTTTCCTTATATATCAAAACGAGACAACTGAGTCTTACTCAGACTTGTCCCAACTTTCATGAGGTGAAGGGTGCACTGTTTCTCCGCCCTGCACAGGGTTGCCCTGGGTAGGTACCCCGAGGCCATCAGGCTGGGCCCCCTCCCCTACACTGTCACAATTCCCTCAACCTGCCTCCCCACCTCCAACGACTTCAGACTTTGCGCCATCCTTCCCCTGCTGCGGTGGTCTTATCCGGTCCAAGCTCCCCGGCCATGTATCCCACCTCTTCTCTCTTTAGGTATTCCCCAGCACCCACCTTGCTCCCCGAGGGCCTCCGCAGCTGGGCTCCGTGGTGGGGACATCAGGTAATAGTAGGTAAGTAACATGCAGGCAGCAGCGGCTGATGCCTTACACGTGCTCGCAAAGCAGCAGCTTCTGCCGTTGGCAGGTAAGAGCCGGCTGCCAGGATTCAGATCCTGGTTCAGCTGCTGCTGACTGGCTGTGTGATGGAGGACGAGTTCACCCCAGCCTCAGTTTGCTCATCTGTCGAATGGGGTTATAGTCCCTACCACACGTGTAACTTAACCGCGTTAACTTCAGTGAAGCACTTAGAACAGTGTGAGCTATCGCTAACTTAATCATCCCCAGAAACCCCGTAAGACGGGACTGTCAACCCTGCTTGACAGACGAGGATAAGTCATTCCCTCAGCCTTCTGCCGTTCCAGGACGGTAGACAACATCACAAGAAATGTAAACATGGTAGCTAAATGCTGAGCAAGAGGGAAGCAAAGAGGTTGCCCCAGGTCAGCGTGGGGCTGTTAAGAAAGCTTCCTCCTCCCCTTCCCCACCCCCTGACCCCACCCCCTGCACTGCAGAAGCTGACCAGGTATTTAGCCCTGGGCTCTAGGGCTTAAGAAGCCTCAAGGGAAAGACCACTAGCAGCTACTGGCCGCTGGAAGGCCCATATAAAGCTCAGTGAGGAGCCTGAACTCGATCCCGAGGGAGGGGCCGGGGGAGGCCCATCTGTGTGACGAGGGTAGGTCTGTCTAGCTTCCGGGCAGGGAGTGACTGGAGGGCCCGCATGGAACAAGTTTGGCAAACATTTGGGTGAGGCGAAGGTGGCCTAGGTGGCCCTGAATCACTTCCTGAGGGCTGCTTCCCTCTCCTGCCCAGACAGGGCCAACTCGGCCAGGCCTCCAGGCTCCCTTCCACATCTGCCCACCCCCCGCCCCCCTCACCCTGGCTTCCACCAAACCCACCCTCCCTCCCTCGAGCCGCATGGCATCACATGTGTTTGGGGTTCAATGCTTACTCCGGCCTTTCCCTAATCAGGTTCGATGGGCTGGTTATAATTTGTCCTAATGCACTCTGAAAATCTGTATATTTTTACAATAAAGATGTTCACCTCTGCACGCCCAAAGCCATTATCTACCTCCCGAGGGAAACACTGGCCAAGGAGGACCTTCGCAGCCTCTTGTGCCCCCTGCATCTCCCTGCTGCACTCCTGGAAACCAAGAACCTGGGCTGCCTCCCCTCCCACTTCCCAGCTTCCCTCCGTCTGGACCGCCCTTGGCCAGACTGCTTCTGCTCACACAGTACCAATTTAAATGCATCAGCAGTGCGTTTACCCACAGCTGACCACATAAGTGGCATTTTCTACTGTCACGAAGCCACATCCCACTGCTAAGCTTGCCTACGCAGGAGGATGATGATTAAGGAAGAAGGGCTGATCCCATTTTCTTATTCATCCTCCAAAAAACCAGACTGCAAAGTAGAATGACTGTCAGCCTCCTCTGGGGAGACGCCCTTACCTGCTGGCTTCAAGGAAAAGCTCCCTGGCAACCAGATTCCCATTAACACATAACGCAGAGCCTCACGCAAAACAGACTTTACTGAGAGAAGGATGCTGGTGGGAGGAGACCTGCAGTCAGGAATCCGGATTCTGTGCCCAGCTCCGTCGCCAACACCGTCCATCCTCCCAGAGCCTCCGGAGTTTCTGTAACTTGAGACTCTGTGCTTGAGTGGGGAAGGGTCCCTTCCAGCTCTGACTGAGAAAGATGTGGTCACCAGGAAGGACAGAGCAAGAGCCATTTACAAAGGAGTCTACACAGCGAGAGCCCAAAGTTTAGCTCAGAAGAGCAGATCCAACTCCCAGCCCGCTGGCGGGCTGGCAGGTCACAAGGAGCCCCAACCATGTGTCAAGGTGAGGACAGGGCAGTGGAGACACCTGGGGGAGCAGGTGGAGGGAAGGTGCAGGTTCTCAACCTCCGGGAGCCTGCACAGGTCTCGGGAAGTGGCTCTGGAAGCGTGGTCTGTACCCAACAGACGGGTCTCCAGGAGCCACCTGGGGACAGACCATCCAAGGCTGGAGGGGAGAAGGCCACCGCGGGGCAGCAGAAGGCAGAGGCAGGAGGACCCTTCGAGGGGCACGACAGGCCAGGAAATAGGATCAACTTCCTTAACTATGATGTTTCACTGCATACTGGAAACCAACACACTTACTTGCCTATTTAAAACAACTCCAGTGGTCATTTTGTGATGTATGAAAATATCAAATCACTGTGTTGTGCACAGGGAACCAACATAGTGTTGTAGGTCACACACACACACACACACACACAACACACACACACACACACAATAACAACTCCACCAGTTCTCAGCAAAATAGTTCTGGCCTTCCACCCCCTTGCAGAAATTTCCAGATTTAAGACACTGGATTAGGCCGTCATTGTCTTTCAAGGGCTCGCCTCCCTGCACTGACAAATGGACACTTTTGTCTACAAAAGTGACTACATACAGGCCACATATTTCAAGACGTATTTCCCAGCTATTGCTATTTTTAAAACACAACTAAAGCCAGACCAAACCACAGCAAAGAAAATCCTAAGGATCTGTTTACTGGAAATATCTACAAAGGTTTGCAATGTCGGCAGCGAAGTGCAAACAGAGCTGGCTCTGGTGAGAACTTCAGTTATGAAATAAAAAAAAGAAAATCCTAAGCAGTTCTTCACACCAGTTTTCCAGAAAACCCCACCAAAGGTGTATTTCCCCTTCAACTTCTGACTTTACCAGGCTGTCAGGAAGCAAACCACCTGCTCTTTTCTAGATGGATCCGGAGAAAGGTCTGGTCTTAAAGAGCCTCCCCTCTCCACACTCCCCTCTCCCACCGCCATCCCCACTCCCACCCACCACCTCAGTGACGGGCTGCTGAGCCAGGATCACTCACCCTGAAGACAGACAGAAAGGACCAGCCTTCGAAGAGAGTTAGGATTCGCCTCTGAGCACGTCGCTGCCAGGTGGAGGACTCCGGGCTCCCAGACACCCAGCTGTGACACCTCCCGCTGCGAAGGTACCAACCTCCCCCCACTCCCCGCCCCTCCCAGCCCCCTGAACAACCAGCTGAGAACCAGAAAGAAAAGCCTGCTTTGCCCAGGGCCGAGGAAGAGACACAAGGGGGCCGCTTGGGCGGGAATTCCTCCCGGGAAAACACGCAGGGTCCATGTCACTACCCAGAGGGCCAGATCTGGGGATTTTGAGCCTTCCTCCAGGGATGAGGGGCTGTGGGCTGGGGAAGACCACCCGACCCAGTCCCGGGTGGGGCTCGGACAGACCCTCCACTCAGCCACTAGCGGGTGCCTCTCCTTTTTCAATGCTTTTAATGCTTTTCAGATGGTGAGAGGCTGTGCTGGTGGCCGAGAGCACCCCACACCCCTTCCTTCAGGAGACACTTGAAAGGGACCACGCTCCCCCCTTGAAGCCCCATCTCAAGCGGTAGAATGTCCTCTCCAGTTTGGTCCTGCCTCCGGCCCCAGAGTCTCCCCCAAGCCCTGGGGAAGGGGCGCCTCTGGCCTCTCCTAGGAGCTGACGATGTGGCCGGACCAGGTCTCGTGCTTGGTGCCCGGCGCCAGGTGGGTGATGACCACCTCCACGGCCTGCAGCTTCTCGTTCTTGGGCGGAATGGAGCACATCTTATAGGTGACCTCATCGCCTTCCACGGGGACGTACTCCCCCTCCACGCTGTGGGGTGGGGAGAGAGCACTCAGGGCCGGCACTCAGAGAAGCCAGGACACCAGCCCTCGCAGAGGAACTGCCGCCCTGCCCTGCCACCAGGGGGCACCACCATGGCCCTCTGGTCGTGGCTAAGGAGCCCCACACCCAATCAGCTCCTTCCCTGGGACCTCGGTTGCTGAGACAGAGATGGAGCCCCACCCCCTGGGGATGCTCACATGGCATGTTAAACGAGGGCACTGAGGGCCTGATGGAGGGAACAGCGGGGAAAGGCAGTCTGAGCCCGAGTTGGGGGATGGCCCGGGGGGAGGGTTTCCTGAGCAGCACCCCGACCCCCTGACCCATCCAGGAGTCCCAGAAACCAGGCTACACCTCTGCTGTTCAACTCCTCAGAACCCCAGTGAGCTTTCCAGAAAGTCCGTTTCCCTTACTTTCTATGGGACATGAGTCACCATCTCACCCGTGATAGGGAGGTGCCCAGCTTGATGTCCCCTTGATGAGACCCCAGGAGGAAAATCCCTTCAGATCCTGAGCACCAAGACCAGCCAGCTCCCCCGGAACTGGTTTGCCTTGACTGAAGAATAACATCGCAGATGGTGCTGCCCTCTTTGATTTGGCCACCAGGAAGCTCAGGAATAAACATGTAGCCCACTTCTAGCAGTGGAACTAGGCATCACAGTATCCCCATCTTTCTTATCTGCCCCCCAACCCTTTCCTTTCTAATTTTTTTGGTGCACTGTGTGTATCCTTGTCAACCACTACAAATCCTTTCTGGAAAGAGGCAATGTGGAGATACATGTCTACATCCACGCATGATTCATACATACGTGAAAGGCATTGCTCTAGCGTCATCCTCGTGTCTACGCTGTACGGGGGGGTCTACTGAAGACCTGGCGTGTAAGAATGTTGGGGGAGGGTCAGAAGGGATAACTCTCCCATCCCAGCAGACATGTGCAACAGGATCCTAATTCCAAAAACATGGTTTCTATGTAGACAAGGTCTGCTGTGTGGGGTAAGGACTTTGCCTGCCACAATCGGAAAGACTGGGGAGCTGCCGCTGAGGTCAAGGGTTGGGGTGCGGGTCAGGGTGCCAATCGGATCCCCACAGATCTGCAGGCTGCTTAGAAGATCAGAAGTGAAGCACAGGCTGCTGGATGCCTTCCAGCCCCAAGACCAAGGACGTGTGGGCTCCACCCTGGGTCCCCCCCACTGCCCGCCCCAGGGTTTTCAGACACTCAGGAAGGAAGGACGTCAGTGAGCAAGTGGCAGGAGAAAGGGTCCAGCCCCAAACTTCCTTCCTGGAACAGAGCGCAGGCAGCCCCCCGCCTCACCAAGCTGCTTCCCCCAAGGAAGTGCAGGAGCCCAGCCGCCAGGTGAAACACAGCTCCCCAGACTCACAGGGACGCCCCTCCCCACCCACCAGACCCACACGGGCACTCAGACCCACCCCAAGCAGATCTCAACTCACACATGCGCACACGCAGTCGCCTGCAGCCTGACACACTGCCACCACCACCACGGGCTCACGACCCCACCGCTGAACACGGTCACACACAGATCACAAGCAGAGTCACACACACCTGGCTGCACAACCATCATCATAGCCGGCGCCCAGGAGAGTCACACGCTCTCCCCGCCTCCTCGGGGCCACGGCAGCACCCACCCCAGACACAGCCCACCCAGACTGGCCGCTGTCTTACTCGGAGATGTGCAGGAAGATGTCAGGGCCGCCGTCGGCCGGGGTAATGAAGCCGTGGCCCTTGGACCGACAGAAGCATTTGCAGACTCCTTTGTAGACAGGGCCCTGTGAAGCCCGCACCGTCCTGCCAGAGAGAGGAGAAAGCGTGAGCGGCCCCCGCCAGCCCTCCAGAACAGCCCCCGGCTTCCCGGGCACACCCAGCTCATCCCAGTGCCCACGCACGCTGTGCCCCAGGGAGTCCTGGCCAGGGCCACCACGCACAGCTGTGCAGGCTGTGCACTGCACGACTCTGGGAGCCATTCACAGAGACCCTGGTGACAAGGACTCTCTGAATGACGCTGGCAGAGTTTTCTCAGGCCTCAGTTTCCCCCTCTGACTAAAAGCTCTCTGCGCATCCCTCCCTCCGAAGGCTATTAGCAGCAGCAGCTAGCAGCAGCCTCCACTCGTTGGCCTGAGCTCTGCATCTCCCAGGCACCGTGTGGGTCCCCTGTGGCACCGTGGCCACCCTGCTACTGTCCCCCTTTTGCAGCCATGAAGTCAAGGGCTCACGGGGGAAGAGGCCTGTGTGTCGTTAAAGCCTGATGATTTAAGACCCCAGCGGTTTCCCACCCCTGGCCATCGCCAATCCTTGCCCCCAGCTCGTGACAGCCTCAAGTGGGCCTGGAGCAGCGCCGTACAGTTTACGAGGCGCCTGCCCAGTTTCTCACCATCAGCCCTTTCCCAACCCCGAGTCTCCCATCTGACAGGGACATGAGGCTCTCTGGACCCCGCAGGCGACCTATCTCAGGAAGCCTGACACTCACGCTGAGAAGGTCCTTGTCCGGCGAGTGGGCAGTGGGCTCGGGACCACGTTGCCCCGAAGCGGGGATGGTGAGCGGTCTCGGGCCTGTTGGGTATCCAGCAGCCCGGCCGAGGACTGGTGGGTGGGGTGCTGTGATGGGGGAGGAGGCTCAGATGACATGGCCGACCTGGAGAGGGACAGGGGCTCTCAGGGGCTCATGCCTTGCAAGGAGGGGCCTCCCCAGATGCCTCCCCACCCCAGCGTCTGCCATCTGAGACTCATTCTTCTGGCTGTGGAATGCAGGCTCGAGGCTCACTCAGCGTGGAGGTCACCTGCTCCAGAAACACGCCCGGCTCACTCCAGCCGGGGCAGGCGCCTGGTCTGGGCTCCTGCAGCTGCCGTGGGCCTCCCGCTATCATTGCTCTGTATGGAAATGCCAGGTCGCATCACTGACAAGGACACCATTGGCCCCCTCTATGTTCCCAGCGCCCAGCACAGACCCTGGCACACGCCAGGCCAGGCGTGGTAAATCCTTGTGGAAGGAAGGAAAGGAGGGAGGGCGGGAGCAGGGAGGCAGGCAGGCAGGGCGGGCGGGGCTGTTTCAATGCCAACCACCTAGATAAGGACTCCAGCCACTCATCAGACATTTCCTGGCCCCGGCTAAGTGCCGGACACTGTGGGGAAGGCAGAGGCAAAAAAGGGACCAACACTCAAGTGTTCCTCCAGGAAACTCCGGGACACAAACCAAAGAAGGCTCAGACCCTAAGTCAGGCCTGCATCCAGGAGAGGGAAGCCCGGCAGGTAAGTGTGTGGGACGCTGAGGGGCAGGGGCATTTCAAAGGCAGCATCTCCACCTGGACCCTTACTCAGATCCAGGCCTTAAAGTTAATTTCCACACAGCCTGAGTCTCCAATTGCTGCTAAGAAATCGAATTCCCTCCGTGACCCCTAACATGCATCAGAGGCTGGGGGCAGACCCAGCTGGAGGGGCTGGAGGGAGCGGACTCCATAGTCCCTGCCTCGCTCTGGCAACTGTGTCAAGAGCAGCACGTGGCCGCTGTACCCAACACACTGGCAGCCTTGCCTCAAGGCCACGAGGAAAAAGCAAAGCCCAGGAGCCAAAGGACCTTGGCTGAGTCCTTTCCCCTCTCTGGGATCAATTTTCCCATCTGCACAGTGGGGCAGCTGGGTGGACATCACTCAGCACCTGCTCAGGAAGGGGGATGGGGACTCAAGGTGGAGCAGAGCGGGGCCCTGTGGCCCCAGGACAGTGGAGGAGGCCGACTCGGACATCACCCCCGTTCACAGGGCAGCCCTGCTGGGTTCTGTGTGGTTCACATGGGGTTTTCAAATTTAAAATATGAGCTATCTTTTAAACATCCCAGGAGTTTGCTCCAAAATCTAGGTTTCCAACTAGTTTGAAAAAACTAGCAGCTTTGACAGCCTGGAGCCTCCAGTCCACCAGCCCTGCCCCATGCGTGCCTGGTCTATAGCAATTACGCAGCCCCAGGGCACCAGTTTTCAACCTGCATCCTCCAGGGAAAGGGCCGCCTCCTTCCCCGAAAGGACGAAACCTCTTCCTCCACTCCCCTTTCAGGACTCGCTCCCTCTGGCTGGGAAGGGAGAGGGCCGCCTGGCTTCCCGGGGGAAGTGATATAGCTACCTCCTGACCCTTCTCTCAGCCGCAGCCGCAGCCAGCCCAGAAAGGCCCCGGCTCCTTGGCCCGGGGGTCAGAGCTCCAGCATGACCCACCAGTACAGGTCATAGAGTCCTAGAATGTTCAATGCCTGGGGTTCTGGGAAGGGGGCCAGCCCAGAGAAGGGAAAGCCCCACGCAGGACAGCAGGTGGGACCACTGCGTCCTGGTGACACCAGGGTGAGGCGGGGAAGTGCCCTCCCCCGCATCCACAATCTCCCTCTTTCCCCTGATGTCAGGCACATCTGACTTCAAATCCCACCCTGCCGGCTGTGTGATCTTGGGCAAGTTACTTAACCTCTCTGGACCTTGGTTTCTGCATGAGGAAAATGGGGATTTTAATAGTTCTGACTTCACACCATTGTCATGAAGTTGAAATGAAACAATACATGTTAGGCACTCTGCATACCCTCCACCCAGAACAAGTGAGCATTAAGTGTCAGCTACGATTGTTGTTATAACTGTCATCATAAAGTCATTCAACAAATATGTGCCCGGTGTCAGGCCCTGTTCATGGCACTAGAGACACGGCTGAATTTGGAGCCAGAGAAGAAACAGGTCAATAAATATATAAACAAAATCATTACAGGTGGTTCCCTGGTGGCCTAGTGGTTAGGATTCCAGCCTTTCATTGCCATGGTCCAGGTTCAATCCCTGGTAGGGGAACTGAGATCCCACAAGCTGCGTGGTGTGGCCAAAAAATAAATAACCATTACAGACTGCTGAAAGGGCTGATAAGAAATACATAGAGGGACATAAAAAGTAGCAGGGTTGGGGTGCCACTCTAATGAGGGTGCAGGCTGGGTCCCGGACAGTAAGAAAGAGTGGACCATTTACAAAACAGAGGGAGGCTCTTCCAGGTGTGGGAAACAGCCTGTGCAAAGGCTCTGAGGTTGGCAAGGGCAGGTGTGACTGGAGGCCAGCAAGGAGACTGGGGGCGAGGGGGTGGCCGGGGCACTGGGGAAGGAGGGGTGAGAGGTGAGAGGCAGGTTGGGTTGGAGGGCAACACCATCATCCCCATGTGTCTTCATTCTTCACATCCATGTCTGTCTGACTGTCCCCATGTCCCCTGCCAGGGCTACCTCCCCCTAGGTTAATGAAGCAGGCCCAAACTGGGGCCCCCCTTCTCTCTCCACCCCAGCCCCCTTGACTCCCCTAGTATACCCAGTCCAGCAGAGATGCTAATGGAAGCCCACCCTCTTGAGCGGGGAGCAACCTGAAGGCAGCATGGAGTCCCTCCACATCCTGGGGCCCGGCACTGGGGCTGGGACAGAGCAGGGTCTTAACCAGCATTAGGACCCAAAGCCCCCACTGGAGTTCATGTGTACTTGTGTGCTTGGTGCCTTGCACAGTCGAGCAGCAGCAGGGGGCTCCACGCATGAGTACCTGGCAGTGGGAGAAACTGAGGCATGGGGGGCACTAGAGCCTCTCGGAGTGGGAACGGGAAGGTAAGTGCCGGCCTGGGAGGCTCAGGATCCTTAACCACCACCCTGCCCACCTCCCCTGGGCCATCAGAGCTGAAAGCAGCTGGGGCAGCTGGAGCAGGCCTGGACAAGAGCCAGCCTGCCCCCAGGGGCCTGCGTGGGGAGGGGGAGTGGCATGGGGGAGGGGGCAGGGAGAAGGAGTACATGGCCTCTGTGTGGGGAGGCCTGGGTTAAAGTCCAGCTGTAAGGAAAACAGCTGGGGGAGGGGGGAGCCAGTAGCCCCGGAGCCAGCTCTGGGGCCCACTGCTGCCCTCCAACACACAGATGGGGGGTGTGCGGCAGTCACCCCCCCACCCTCATCCCCACCCACCGGTGCTTCCAACCAGCAACACCAGGGGAGCCTTGGAACTGACCCTGGAGGAGGCAGGGCCCACCCACTGCCACTAGCCCCCTGCCTGGACGCCCTCAACTCCCTACAGCTGCAGGGCATTTGCAAACAGGCAACTGAGGCTCAGTCTGCTAGGAGGCTCTAGGCCAGACCTGGGACGGGCCTCAGGGCTGCAGCAAACTCAGACGGAATGTCACGCCCAAGGCATGCCACGGCTGCTGAGCTGTGTGCACACACCTGTGTGTGTGCATGTGCGTAAATGCGTATGGCTGTGTGTGCACAGGACTGTAATGGGCGTATTTGGCTCTGCTCACATGTGTGGTGTATGTGCGCACGTGTGTGTCTGAAGCCAGGCGCACACGTGGATGCACACCTGTTTGTGCACATCAGTGGATGGGGCGAGGCCACCCCACCCCTGGCACCAGCAGGGCCTTTACCCTGGGAAAGGGCAGGAAGGGGGCCTCAGCCCAAAATAGCCTGGGAATTTTCCACAGGCCCTGCATGTCCTCCTGGAAGGTTCAGAGGGTTCAGCTGGGCACCAGGCTCTGGTCTTCCTGACCCCTCTTCCACCCACCCACATATCAAGGGACTGGAGACCCAATCCTGCAGAGCTCCTGCTAACCCCCTCCCCTCCTCTCAGCCTCAAACCCCACCAGTCCCACCAATCGTATCAAGGACAAGTCTGTCTTGAGCCAAGTAGCCAGTTGCTGACTCCAGGGAGGGGATCCTTGGCAGTGCTATCCATCATTTACACTTTAGTGAGAAGGAGTTTGCAGTTCATTCCACAAGGCTGCATTGTTGGTAGCTTTCAGACGCTTGAGGGCAGGGAGATGGAGGGGAAGAGCTGAGTTCAAGCTGGGAGCTTCATTCTCAGCATGGTTCTCAGCAAAGCCAGATCTCTCCAAGCCTACTCTGAAAAATGGGGTGTCGAGCCTTCCATGGGTTTCTGGATGGGGGAGGCCAGGGCTGGGCACCATGTTCAGACACCTCCCAGGTGTCTGGCAGGTGGGGATGACTACTAGCCCGCGTGAAGGGAACAGGACAGGACACTGGAGAAAGTCGGTGCTAAAATGGAGATGCTGAAGATGGGGGCGGAGTCCCAGATTCTGCATTTCTAAGGAGTTCCCCCCAGCAAGGTAGATGCTGGTCAACCGACACAGAGTAGAACACACACAAGAGTAGTGCGGGTTACCGGGTTATCGGCCTTGCCCACCACTCAACCAGCATAAGAGGGTGGAAGGGAAATTTGGGGGGGGGGCTCTAGATGAGTCACAAAGTCACCTTAGTACACCCAGGTTCCTCGTCTGTAAGCTGAGGCAGCAGAGACGCCTCCCTTCCCTTCTCAGCCTCCAGCCCAGCTAAGCCCCAGCCCCGCAGAACCAAGGGCACGTGGGCCGAGGGGCTGGGTGAGCCAGCGGAGGCTGGACAGTGGGGTCCCAGGAAGCAGGAGAGGCCCATGAGGAGCCCGAGGCGGGCTTGGGCCACATTCCCCTCCATTGTTCGGGGGAGAGTGGGGCTCAGGCGGGGGAGGCGGGGAATAGAGCGAGGATAGAGGGGAGGGGGAAAGGGGGAAAGGAAGGGGGCGGGGACTTAAGGGGCGGGGATTCGGAGAGCGCCGAGGCCAAGGGGTGGGGCGGGGAGTCAGGGGGGAGGGAGCGGAGTTGGGGTAACTGGGGAATTAAGTGGAGGGGGCGCAAGGGCGGGGCGGCCTGGCTGGAGCCTGCAGCGCCAGCAGCAGGAAGAAATACGAACTTGGCGCGGAGGGTGCAGCCCGCGATGCCCGCGTCCGGGGAGGGGGAGCAAGCCCAGCCGGGAACTGCTCGGCCGCCCCAGAGTGCTGGGAAGAGGCCAGAAACCCGAGGGCCATTGACCAGGAAGAAGAGGCGCCCCTCCAGCACTGCCCCCCGTTAGCGCTCCCGAACACGCCCGCCCCGCCCAGGACCCTGCGCCCGCCGGCTCCCAGCCTGGGCAGCCCTCCTGGGAGGAGCCCAAGCCCTTGTTCGTAACTAGGGGCCTACTCCGCACCCCATCACCCCCACTTCCAGCCCTTCTGTATTCCATTCTCGCCTCCATTCTCCCAGGGCTTCGGTCAGACCTGAGTCTCAGGCCTAACTCTGCACTCCACTCCCTCTGTGACCCCTGGCAAGCGACCTCATCGCTCCCTGCCTCAGTTTGCCCATCTGTCAAATGGGACAGTCCTGGTGCAGCCTCCCAGCCCGGCGGACGTCGTGCGGAGGATGTTGTGCAGGGGGTACCAGATACAAAGGCTCGGAAACAATGGTGGAGCCGCTAACGATAGAACTGTCAGGCCTGGGGCCATCTAGAATAATCCCTCCCATTTCTGTCCCTGCTGATGGGACACAAACCAAATGCCCTGACTTTGCCACTCGGTGAGACAAAGACCCACCCTCGTCCCCGCCCAGGACCCAGAGCCCGGCGCTGGGCCTGGCTCAGCTCATTGCGAGCATCTACTCCGGGCTGGGCTGGGCGACGCTACAGGCCCCAGTTCCGGCTCTGCTGGGGCTCCTGCGCCAGCTGGGGGCGGGGGTGGGGGGGAGGGAGTGACAAACATGGCAGCTTTGAGAAGCGCGGTCATCAAGTCCGCCCGGGGAAGGCGAGCACAGAGGGGGCTTGGAGGAGGGCCCTGGCCCCGAGGAGGCAGCGGCTGCTTCGAGTCCTAAAGGCGGAATGGGGAAGTTTTTCCTGGGACCTGCAGGGGCAAAGGCCCAGGGGGAGGGAGGACGGGCGGCAGAAAGAGGATGGGAGGGTCTCGGGGGAAGATAATAGAAAGCTCTGTTGAAAAGTTTGAGACTTGACCGACAATGGGGGGCATCAGTGGACGATTTTAAGCCGGGGGTTGATCTGAACCTGTTTTTACAAGTCCTCCCTGGGTTCAGGGTGGCGAACGCATTGGAGGGACAAGACTCCTCCAATGAGGGAGTGAAGAGACCAAGAAATACCCAAAAAGCCAGTAAAAAATGTTAACAGTAGCTAACGTTCCTCCCCGCACTGGGTCAGCCATGTCCTTTTATTCTCACTCACCCCGTTATGATAGGAAAAGTTACATCCCCAGTCTACGGATGGGGAGACGGAGGCTCAGAGAAGCCTCCTATTTTGCAGTGAGACACCCCCGCCTGTGGGAACGGAGATCGTGCCTGGAGGGGCTTATCTCCTGTCCCCCACCCCCAATACACACATCCACTCCGACCCCAGATAAGCTATGGGGACCAGGGGCTTCCTTGTTAGAAATCAATACAAAACAAAAAACCGTTGCATTTCCGGCCTGCAAACTTGGGCTGCCAGTGAGGCTGTCGGGAGGGAGCCTGTGGGCGCGGAAGAAGTTTCTCGGCAAGGCCTCTGGGGCCCCTCATCCAGACGCAAACACACCCGGCGAGCGCCAGGCAGCTCCTCCTCCCCAGACGCGGCCAATCGTCCGGCGCCAGGATACCCCCAGCCCACCTCCCCGCCAAGCCCGGCCGACGTCCCACCACTGAGCCCACAGCTGGCGCGGCCAGGCCTGGCTGGGGGCTGTCTCCACCTCCCCGAGCGGCGCCCCCCACCCCCGCCGCGCCTCGCCCCAGCGCACCGCGAGTCACCCCATCCTGCTCCAGCCCACAGGCGAAAGCAGGGGGAGGGTGGTAAGGGGTGGGGGCGGGCGGGGGCGGGACGAGGAGGAGGGGAGGTTTTTTTCCGCTAGAAGAAAACAGGTGGGCAGGCGGGAAATGCAACCTGACGTCCGCCTCACATCCCTCCAGCTGCTGCCACACCCACCATTCTCCAGAGGGGGATGAGTAACCCGCGCTCCCCAAATAGGCCAAGGCGGCCCGGGTATTTCCTAGGGGCCTAGAGAGACCCAGCCTGGGGCCCTCTGCCGGCGAGCTGGAAGACCCTGCAGAGGGGGCGGTGAATGGGGGCAGCGGCGGCAGAAGAGGCCGAGGTCCCATCCCGGAGGTTCCTGGGCCTCCCTCGGGGCGGGGGCACCACACCACACCCCTCCTGGGGTCCCCGGAGAAGCTCCCTACCTGACGATCCACTCCGCTCAGCCAGCTGCTCTGCTCGAACTGCGGGAACAGAGCTGGGGAGGGGGCGCGGTTCGCGGGGCGGGCTCGCCGCGTCCCCGCCCCTGACCCCGCCCCCAGGAGCTCTCAGCCAATGGGACTGCGGTCTGGAGCAGGGGCGGGGCGGGCGGGAGCACAGCCCCGGCGGGATCTTTGTGTCCTCGCGCGCGACTGGCGGGGTCGCCGGGCGCATGGCCTTAGGGGGGGACCCGGCTTCAGGCCTGTGCCATACCCCGGCCAGAAAACTCCCCTGAAAAGGGAGAGAATCTGGTCTTCGCGCCCGAACAGGTCCCTCCCCTAGCCAACGGCGTCGGGTCTGGTCCCCCACCTGACCTTAGCTCCAGAAACCGGACGGCCCAGGGGCACCTCCGTTTTAGCGCGAAGAAAGAGATCTAGGAATGACAAGAAGGAATGAAGAGAGCGGCCGAAGGGAGGAAAAGAAAACCAAAAAAATGCAAAGAAAGAAAGAACAAAAAAACGAGGGAAATCTGTTGATTTTGTTCTTTTTGTTTGTGTTTTGCTCTTAATTTCCACTCCCTCCTTGAGTCCTCTGTGTCTGCAGGGGTTTTTTTAAATTAATTTTTATTGGAGCATGGTTGCTTTACAATGTTGTGTTAGTTTCTACTGTCCAGCAAAGCGAATCAGCTATACGTATACATACATCCCCTCTTTTTTGGATTTCCTTCCCATTTAGGTCACCACAGAGCATTGAGTAGAGTTCCCTGTGCTATACAGCAGGTTCTCATTAGTTATCTATTTTATACATAGTATCAATAGTGTATATGTGTCAATCCCAATCTCCCAATTCATCCCACCCCCCCTTTTTTCTTTTTTTCTTTTTTTCTTTAATTAATTTCGTACTCATAGGAGAGGAAACCGAGGCACGAGAGGTGACCCACCCTCTCACACACAGCAAGTCGGGAGCAGCTTCTGAAAGGGAGTCCAGCCCTGGACCCAGGCTCAGGCTGGTAGTTGAGGGGCGGGAAGGGGGGAGGGATCCTGTAACTGTCCTGGGACAACAGGGTCCAGGAGTGGGGACGGCACGGGGGTCCCTCCTGGAACTCACCAGTTCTGCTTGCTCTTGTATGCAGATAGGTTAGGGGTCCCCGGAGAAAGAACCAGGCATGGCTTTCTTGACATAAGAGAAGCCATTTTTGGCCTAAGCCATTTTGTGATCTAAGCCCAGCCACAATGTTTGTCCTTTAACAGGGCTCAATAATTAATGATCTTCAGGGAAGTGAGGGAATGCAGGAACAAAGGAAAAGTAGTCAAGAAACAAGAGTTCAGCGATAAAACAGTTGTAGTTCCTCCTCAAGGGAATGATGATGTTGACCCTCCTGACCTCAATCAACTAAAACTTGGACTCTGTCGACCTTTGCCCCAATTCTATGCCGAATTCTCCTCTGCTCAATCCCCTTCATGAATAGGGGATTAAAACTTCCCCAATTTGGGGAATTCCCTGGTGGTCCAGTGGTTAGGACTTGGCACTCTCACTGCGGGGCCCCCAGGTTCGATCCCTGGTCAGGGAAGTAAAATCCCATAAGCTGTGTGGCCAAAGAAAAACTTCCCCGATTTTGCTGTTGGGGAGACACTGCTTTGGGAAAGATCCCAGGTGTTCTTACTTGCTGCCAGTAATGATAAATCTTTCATTCTCCTGATCTTTAGCCTGGTTGTGTCTTTTCGCTCCACACCCACCAAGAGATGAACCCAGTTTTCCAGTAACACACTCTCTCCCCCCATCTCCCTCTCCCTCTCCCTCCCACCTCCTTTGTTCCCTCCTCTACACCCACACAAAGAAGAGACTGTTGAAGGCAGCCCTCTACAAGCCTGCAAGAGGGTTCTCCAACAGGAACTGAATTGGCCAGCACCTTGATCTTGGATTTCTCAGCCTCCAAAACTGGGAGAAATCAGTTGCTGTTGTTTAAGTCACCTGTCTGTGGTATTCTGTTACGGCAGCCAGAGCAAACTAAGGCAGTCCCTTCTCTTCCTTTTTTCCCCAAAGCCCTTCTCAACTAAACTGAAGCCTCTCAGAATTTCACACCTGAGGTTGTGCAGTTCGGGTCTACAATTCACTGGATGTGTTGCCCATGCTGGGCTCTGTGTTGGGCACTGAGCACCCGGAAATAAAAAGTGCCTGCCCTGTTCCCGCCCCCGAGGACTCACAGCCTGGGGAAGTGGTAGGCGGGTAGTGCTAACCAATAACCAAGATGTCAGGTGGTGGGCTAGATAAGCCTCCATGGCTCAGTGGGTGCCGGCCCTCCGCCATAGGATGAGACAGGTCACAGGGAGTTCTCTCTCCCAAACTGTGGTTGTTTAAGTCTCCTGCAGTCGGTGATATCAGCCCACCACCTTGGCCCCATCTGATGACACAGGCCTAGCAGCCAGACCTGAGCTAACAGCTGATGAGGACACGTGGTCTAAGTTTTCTGCCCAACAAGGCCTTATTAGCGGTTCAGCCAGCCATCTGACAAATATTTATTGCACCTGTACTCTGTTCCAAGCCCTGGGCTAAACAAAACTCTCATTAGCCCTGCCCCCCCACCCCCCATTGATACACTCTAATAGCGGAGGCAGATGTTAAACCAGTAATCACACAAGGTACAAACTCACTCTGTGACCCACAGCAGGGTCAGGCGTGGTGCTGGAGGAGCCAGGAGAGACTTCTCTGAAAAGTGCTGATTGACCTGAGATCTTTAATCAGGAATTAAACAAAGAAAAGGACATTCCTGAGAGAGGTGAGAGCCTGTGCAAAGGCCCTGGGGTGGGAAGGAGCATGGTGGGGCTAAGACATAGAGAGAGGAAAGGGAGTGTGGGGTGAGATGGCAGTTGCCGGAATGGGCTAAATTTATGGGTCTCAATTAGGGAGCGATGGCAGCCAGGCAAGGGCTTAAAGCAGGTGTGAATGGAGACTCCTCCCTTCAAAGTGTGTCTCATGTCCACCCACCCGCACCCATTTCTTCCCACCTTGACTTAGGCCTCTACCATCTCACCAGGAGCTGCAGCCTCCATCCAGTCGCTTCTGCCTCTCCCTAATAACCTGCTCATGCACCCGTTTTCTGTGCAGCAGGCAGAATGAGCTTTCAAAAGCACGAATCCAACCATTGTTCAAGAAAAGATTACTCATGACACTTGTTAAAACGGTAAGGCAGACTTTGTTCAGGACAATCACGATAGGTGTAGGGACCACTGCAATGGGGTTTTTGCAAAGATTGGGCTCAACTCCAAATGCAACTAGGAAAACTGGAAACTTATAGCGGGGGGTAGGTGGGAGGGGGGAGGACAGTGGATGGAAAATTACTAAGAAGAAACGAAACATCACGGGTCAAGGGGGATTCTGGCTAAACTGAGCTAGCAGGATTCTTGCTGTAGTCAGGTCAAGGTGATCAGACATCACCTGCCCCCACACAGCCAGCAGTATCTGCACCAGAGTGGTTCACTGGTTACAACCGACGACTGACACATCGTTATCACCGGCATCCACAGGAGGGCCCACCTGATCCATGTGCTCAAATCCGGCTATCCTTTCCTATGCTGCTTCTGGGGTTTTCCGCCCGCTGCTAAGGTTAGATAAATATTCTGTGGCATTTCCTCTTTCCTTCTAATTCTTTCATCGTTTTGAGAAGCCACTTTACATCTTCGGGATATTTTGGTGAGCAGGGTGAATGGCCCCATCCAGCTGTGCTGAGCTAGGAGTGCGGGCTGCGGGGCCAGATGGCGGTGAACTTCACTCTGCCAATGACTGGATCTGGGGCCACTCTCTTCCCCTGCATCTTCCCAGGCTGCCTCTTTCTGGTCGTTGCTCAAATGAGGGGACCTTCCACCCACCCTGAACTAAGTGCGTGCCGTGCCCTCCCTCAGTCTGTCCCATCGCCCATGGTTACCATTTCACCCTTCTCCCCTGTGAATGTTTTTGGTGTCTGTTTCCCCCACTAACACATTGGCTCGCCAGGGCAGGCACGTTGTCTTGCTTGGTTTTGTATGCCTGACACATGGTAGGTGCTCAGTAAATACATGTTGAAGGACCAGGGCAGAGGCAATGTCATGGAGGGTAGCAAGGTTGGCCACGGATGAGGGGAACTGGCGAGTGACTCAGTTTTCCCTTCTGTAAAATGGCACCAGAAGAGCCTACAGTTGAGAGGGAGCTGGAAAGTCCACCCCAAGCCGGGTGGGAGGCCAGTGGAGGTGGGAGCTTGCCCTCTGCTCTGCTCCTCCTGGGCTGACCCCTCCGGGTAGCTCTGAGACTAGAACCTACTCAGGGTGAGGTCCAAGGGGGCTAAGGGGGCCGGCTGAGCCTGCTGACTGAAGGAGGGAAAAGAGCCCAGGAGCCAGCTTTGTGAGCTCACCCCAAACACAGACCACCCCTCCCAAAAGGGCACAGACACAGAGCCCACTGAGATGCATGGAGACCTGTGAGCACACACACTCACACCTCCACACACAAACCTGCACTGCAAACACCCCATGTAAATGAGATGAGATATCCATGGACACACACACACACACACACACACACACACACACACGAGCAGACAAGACACATACCATACACAACACCAATATCCGCCCCCCCCACACACATACCCCCCATGCAAACACACGCAGATGGAAACACGCATAACCACACTTTCCCACTGCACAGCTCCCTGGGATTCTCCCCCAAACTCCAGACCCCAGAGCTTTCTCAGTCTAGAAACAGTCCCCCTGCCTCCTCCTCCAGGCAGGCCTCAGAGTTCACTCACAGAGTTCTTAGGGCAGGGAATGGAAGGCACCCATCAGGGAAGAAGTCATCCCCATCTGGGATGCCCACTCTTCAGAGAGAGAGCCTCCGATTGTGCCCAGGGGACAAGAATTCCCCCCTCCCAATAAGCGATGGGGCTTGGGGAGGGGGCACCTACAGCAAGCAGCCCATTCACCACCCACACCTCCTGCCCCCAGCTCACCACAAGCTGGGAGGAAGAGAAAGCAGACAGATGACTGGTTAGCAGAGCTGGAAATGCAGCCCAGAGAGGTTAGGGGACGTCCCAGTATGACCCAGCAGGTCCTGCCCAGGGCTCAGGGATCCCTTTGCCAGTAGAGCAGGTGGGATCCCTCTGATGGGCAGGAGGAGAGGGAAGGGAGGGCTTGGGGAAAGCACAGCCCCTCCCCAGGCTGGAGAGCTTCTCCAGCTGCCCCTCCCCAGCCCCTTGGCAACCCAGCCCCCCTCCCCATCTCTTTCATAATAATTACAGTTACCACTCCTTCCTCCAGATTCCTTCCTCCTTATCTCCCCGCTTCCCTGCAGGAGCTGGGCCCTTCTGGGAACAGGATGAGCAGGAAGGGGAAAAAAAAGTCCCATCTCCTTTTTTCCTTGAGCAGCCCTGGCTGCGGAGTCCTTATTGCAGAGCCCGGAGAGGGTGAGCGAGGAGCTCAGGGTCACTAGCAGGAGAGGACCAGGGTCCTCCAGGACTCCCAGCTGCCAGAACTCCAGGCTCACTCCATTCCCAGGATGGCCTGCCCCCCTGCCTTGGCTTTTGGGGACTCTGCTAATTTAATTTATTAGGGTCATTATTGATTGCAAGCTTTCTTTTTTAAAAAATAAATTTATTTACTATTTATTTATTTATTTTTGACTGTGTTGCATCTTTGTCGCTGCACACAGGCTTTCTCTAGTTGCGGCGAGTGGGGGCTACTCTTCGTTGCAGTGCACGGGCTTCTCATTGCGGTGGCTTCTCTTGCTATGGAGTGTGGGCTCTAGGCGCACGGGCTTCAGTAGTTGTGGCTCACGAGCTCTAGAGTGCAGGCTCAGTAGTTGTGGCGCAGAGGCTTAGTTGCTCTGTGCCATGTGGGATCTTCCCGGACCAGGGCTTGAACCCATGTCTCCTGCATTGGCAGGCGGATTCTTAACCACTGCGCCACCAGGGAAGTCCCTAATTGCAAGCTTTCTATGTGCTTCACACGATTTCTTTCATTCATCATTCATACAACAAATCTTTATTGAGCGTCTACTATGTCCCGGGCACTGTGCTGGGTACTGGGGAGACAGCTGTGAACAAAATCAGTGAGGGTCCCGCCCTCACAGAGCTGAAGTTTTAGGGACAACAGACACTGATCAAGTAAACTAAACAGGAACCGGACAATTCCAGGCAGAGGTAAGTGCTGGCAAAATTGGCGGTCCAGTGGTTAAGACTCCACTCTCCCAGTGCAGGGGCCACGGGTTCAATCCCTGGTCAAGGAATTAAGATCCTGCATGCCACACCAAAAAATAATAAATAAATAAATAACAATGAACCAGGTGGCCTGGTAGAGGGTGGCTGGTTCCTCTCGCCCCGGGGGTCCATGGCAGCCCTCCATGAGGAAGTAGCATATGAGCTGAGTTTGACGATGAGACATGGGATATCTCAGGAAAGAGCCCTCCAGGCAGCAGAAGCTGCAAGGCCGGGGGTGGGTGGTGGGAGGGGGGCAGGATGGAAGGAACAGAAAGTAGGCATGTGTGAAGGCTCAGCCAGCAAGTAAAACTGTCTTCTTGAATTTTCCTAACACTCTTAGCAGGAAGTTTTATTATTATTATTATCATTGTTATTGTTGTTGTTATACCCATTTTACAGAGGAAGAAACTGAGGCCCAGCGTCACACAGCTGGGAGTGACAGAGCCCATGCTTTAACCACCTTCTTCCTCTTCCATGCCAGGCCTTACTTAGGGGATGCAAAGGTTTAAAACAAATAGGGCTTCCCTGGTGGCGCAGTGGTTGGGAATCTGCCTGCCAATGCAGGGGACACGGGTTCGAGCCCTGGTCTGGGAAGATCCCATATGCCACGGAGCAACTGGGCCCGTGAGCCACAATTACTGAGCCTGCGCGTCTGGAGCCTGTGCTCCGCAACAAGAGAGACCGCGATAGTGAGAGGCCCGCGCACCGCGATGAAGAGTGGCCCGCGCTTGCCGCAGCTAGAGGAAGCCCTCGCACAGAAATGAAGACCCAACACAGACAAAAATAAAAACAAAAAAACCAAACAAATAACAACAACAAAGCAGTCCTCCAGGAGCCCTGAGCCTCGCAGAGAACTGATCCTCATGGAAGAGGCCCAGGAGGAGCCCAGCCAGGCCTCATGGCTCTCCCATGGGGTCCCGCATCTGGGTGCGGAGGGACTGGGGTCTAACCAGGCGTGCCCTTGGGCTGGCCTCAAGCCCTCTCTCAGGCCTCCTCACTCCTTGCAGCCTGGCCTGAGGAGAACAAGGTGGGACAGGAGTCCTCAGCCCCAGGGCGGTGTGAAGGCACCAGGCCAGCCCTAAAGGGACTATGCCAGGGGCGGCCCTGCTCCCCGGTCCCCACTGCGCTAGATGAGGACCTGTCCGTCCAGCAGAGCCTGGAGGGAGGAAGTGAGACGGACTCGCGCAGCCTGGTGCTGCCCCCTGGTGGCGATGGCCGGGATGGTCGGAGCCCGCGAGCATCGCCCATCTCCCTCCTTCATTCTCCCTCAGAGTGTCCCAGTTCAGATGCGCCAGCCGGGGTCCAAACCCTGCGTTAAGGGGACCAACGTCCTCAAAAATCCCCAGAGAACGAGGCAGTCGCCAACCTTATCCCAAGATGTATAACCTCAAGTCTATACAAAGCCCCCTAGTCCTGGGGTGTGAAATCGGGAGGATTTTAAGCCAAATGGGGTGGGCTGTGATGGGTGAATCACGCAGCTCATTCATTCATTCATTCATTCATTCACGCAGTCAATCTATATTAGTGGAGCACCTCCTCCATAGCGGGCTGGGGGATGCAGCAGGACAGGAAGCAGGCATCAAACCTCAGACAGCAATGCACATAGGGATGTAGACACTGTCCAAAGGAGACGGGGCGCAGGGGACAGAGTAAGAAGAGGGGGTGTGGCAACACGTCATCATGTGGAGGCAAAAATGACTAGCAGGAACGCCAAGCTGGCTGTTTCAAGACTCTCAGGTGTGGACGCCTTGGAATTGGTAAAAGAGCTGCAGCGACAGGAGGTCAGAGGGTCCGTGAAGGGGGAGGTGGTGCTGGAGCGAGGCCCTGACCACAGAAGAGGCATCTTTTCTTTCCAGGAAGACAAGATCTCTGTGGGAATCAGGAAAGGCCTTCCTCAATATGCTTCTTTTCCATCAGCTGAAAAACGGTTGCAACAATTCACAAATCTAACACATCTCTGATGTAAGTGACCCTTGGATGCCATGCACACCTGCCTTCATGCCCAGATTCTCTGCCTTTGCAGGTGTCACCTCTACTTTTACCACGTCTCACAGCTTGACCTGTTTCAGAACTTCAAATAACTGGGCTCATAGGAGATGTACAGTCAGGCTTCTTTGGCTCAGAATCATTTTTTGAGACGTGTTCATCTGGCTGAGTACACCAATAGTTCATTCTTTTCATCGCTGTGCAGAACTCCTTGGTACAAATAATGTACACGATATGATGATCCACCCACCTGCTGACAAATATTTGGGTTGTTTCTAGATTTTGGCTATTATGACTCAAGCTACTATGAATTTTCTCATACAGGTCTTTTTCTGAACATATGTTTTTATTTCTCCTGGGTAAAAACCTGGGAGTGGAGTTGCTGGCCCCAGGTGGGTGGATGTGTGCCTTTAGGAGAAACTGCCAGTCTTCATAAATGATGAACAATTTTACACTCACACCAGCAATGTAGGAGGTTCTAGTTGTTCTGTATGCTTGTCAACACTTGGGGTTGTCTGTTTTTTAAAATTTAACCAGTGGAGGGACTTCCCTGGTGATTCAGTGGTTAAGACTCCATGCTTCCACTGAAGGGGGCACAGGTTTGATCCCTGGTTGGGGAACTAAGATTCTGCATGCCACATGGCCAAAAATAAATAAATAAATAAATAAAGACTCCACTTCCCACCAACATATTTATAAATAAAAATAGAACAGAGAAAACCATAATTCAAAACAACACATGCACCCCAGTGTTCATAGCAGCACTGTTTACAATACCCAGGACAGGGAAGCAACCTAAACGTCCATTAACAGAGGAATGGATAAAGAAGATGTGTAGATACATACAATGGAATATTAGCCATAAAAAGGAATGAAATTGGGTCATTTGTAGAGATGTGAATGGACCTAGAGAGTGTCATACAGAGTGAAGTAAGTCAGAAAGAGAAAAACAAATATTGTATAATAAAGCATATAAGTGGAATCTAGAAAAATGGTATAGATGATCTTATATGAAAAGCAGAAGTAGAGACACAGACATAGAGGACAAATGTATGGATACCAAGGGGGAAAGGGGTGGGGTGGGAGGAATTGGGAGACTGGTATTGACACATATACATTATTGATACTATGTATAAAATAGACAACTGATGGGAACATACCGTATAGCTCAGGGAACTCTACGTAATGCACTGTGGTAACCTAAATGGGAGGGAAGTCCAAAAGGGAGGGGATACCTGGATGTGTATGGCTGATCCATTTTGTTGTGCAGTGGAGGCTAACACAACATTGTAAAGCAACCATACGCCAATAAAAATTTTTAAAAAAATCTAAAGAGATATAACCAAATGCAATGCATGAACCTTGGTTGAATTTTAAATTGGAGGAAAATCATGAGACATTTTTGTAAAAAATGGGGGAACTTGACATCATATATTAGATGGCATTATGGAATTATTGTCAGATTTTTTAGGTGTGATAACAGTATTGTGGTTATATAGTAAAATGTCCATTTAGGTGATGCATACAGAAATAAAGAACAAAATATCATAACGTATATGACTTTAAAATTGTTTAGCAAAAAGAGAGAGAGAGGGCTTCCCTGGTGGCGCAGTGGTTGGGAGTCCACCTGCCGATGCGGGGTACACGGGTTCGTGCCCCGGTCCGGGAAGATCCCACATTGCCGCGGAGCGGCTAGGCCCGTGAGCCATGGCCGCTGGGCCTGCGCGTCCGGAGCCTGTGCTCCGCAACGGGAGAGGCCACAACAGTGAGAGGCCCGCGTACTGCAAAAAAAAAAAAAAAAAAAAAATGTTCTTCGTCCTATATCCAAGTTTCTGAACATCTGTGAGTTTTTAAAATAAAATTTGAGGGAAAAAAAAGAATAAAATTATTGGAAACTTTCTTTAAAGTTGGCTCATTATATTTTTTGTCCTGAAACTATCTGGTAAATCTAATTTAAATGCAATTTTATTTAATGACTAGTGTTGATATTATGATTCATCACTCATTTACTTAATTAGCACTTGACTTTAGGTACCCAAAATGTCCAATTTGCACACTGATATTTTTTCAATTAAATAAAATTATGTTTCGGGAAGAAAAATAATAAAAATAAAAAATAAAATAACATTTAACCAAGCGGGATCCTCCCGGACCGGGGCACGAACCCGTGTCCCCTGCATCGGCAGGCAGACTCTCAACCACTGTGCCACCAGGGAAGCCCTTGATTTTTAATTTGTGTTTCCTAGGTGAATGGGGATGCTGAGCATCTTTTCATATGCATGTTGGCCATTTCTATATTTTCTTTTGTGAAGTGTCTGTTCAGGTCCTTTGCCCACTTTTAAGGTTGTGAGGTTTTTTAAAAAAATCATTCAATTGAAGGAGTTCTTTTATATTCTGCATACCTGTCCTTTGGACTTTAAATATTTTCTTCCACTCTGTAGCTTGCCTTTTTATTGTATCTAGAGATGGTATCTGTTAAGAAGCAGGTGCTTTGATGAAGTCGTCTTTCAAGTTTTTCTTTTATAGCTTGTGGTTTGTGCCTCGTGTCAGGTAAGAAATCTTGACACATGATCGCATTTGTTAGTTTTCGGTTGCTTTCCGTTTTTTGGTGTTGCTTTTTTCTTTTTGATGTACTTCCTTTTTAGTTAGTAAAAATAATGATACGGTTCCAAAGTCAAACCTATAAACAAGGTATAATTAGAGAGGACCTGCTTCCACTCTCAACATTAACCGTTTTAGTTCCTAAATAATCCTTCTTTTATTTCTTCTTGGAAATTATTTATCTCCCTCCCCGTTTCCTGACATTAAAAGTAGGGCTATAAAAAAAAAAAAAAAAAAAAAAAAAAAAGTAGGGCTATATAGGGACTTCCCTGGTGGTCCAGTGGTTAGGACTCCTCACGCCCACTGCAGGGGCCCGGGTTCGATCCCTGGTCAGGGATCTTACAAGCCACACGGCAAGGCCAAAAAAAAAAAAAAAAAGCAGTACTATATATACATATACACACATATCTTCTTGTTTGTTATTGGACAGTATATCCAAAAAGAGACTGTTCCATAGTAATATATGGAGATTTTCCTCTTTTTTCCCTTCTTTCCTCCCTTTATTTTTGGTAGCTGCAGAGTCACTATATGGATGGACATTTGGGTTATTTCTAGTTTTTTGTTGCTGCCTTGTGCCTACCTCACCTGATATTTTTGCTAGTCTACCTTTAGGATGGATTTCTAGAAATAGTATGGCAGGGTCAAAGGGTCCCCCATCTGTAACTCTGCTAGGTATCACCAAATCCCCCTTCTAGTGCTTGTATAGGAAAGCCTGTTCCCGCCCAGACTTGCCATAACTTTTGGTTTCTGCCAATCCGATAGGAGCAGGGCTATCTTGGACTATCTTGGATGTTCCCCAGTGTCTGCAGGCGTAATGAGAAGCCATGAAGTATACAGGTTAAGTGCACAGACCTCACTTCGTGCCTTTGTTCGCACAAACCCTGGCTTTGCCCTTCCTGGCTGTGACCCCAGGTGTAGCACGGAGCCAGCCCCAGCGCGGAGGCTGCCCTCTACACTCGGGATCATCTCTTCTGGCTGTTTCAGGCCACTGATCATTTCACAATAAAAATGCTGGCTTTACTCCCTGGGCCGAACCGATTACCTGGGTTATGGCATTTGATCCCATAACAGTCCTATAAGGCAGCTATCGTATCCCCATTTTACAGGTAGGGAAGCCAGGGGATGGAGGGTTAGAAAGAGTTAGGGCTTTGCCCAAACTCACAGCTAAACAAGCAGGAGAGGCAGCTGGACTTGTGAGGCAACACATAAACTCGCACACGTGTGTACATGCATGTACCTGCATGTCCATGTGTGCATACACGCCTGTGTGTTTATCCACACACCTGTGTGCATGTACTCATATACATGTGTATGTATGTACCTGTATCTCTGTGTATATACGCGTGTATACATATACAGTTAAGTCCCTACATACGAACGAGTTCCGTTGCGAGAGCATGTTTGTAAGTCCAGTTTGTAAGTCCAACGAAGTTAGCCTAGGTACCTAACTAACACAATTGGCTATATAGTGCTGTACTGTAATAGGTTTATAATACTTTTTTTTTTTTTGCGGTACGTGGGGCTCTCACTGTTGTGGCCTCTCCCGTTGCGGAGCACAGGCTCTGGACGCTCAGGCTCAGCGGCCATGGCTCACGGGCCCAGCCGCTCCGCGGCATGTGGGATCTTCCCGGACCGGGGCACGAACCCATGTCTCCTGCATCGGTAGGCGGACCCTCAACCACTGCGCCACCAGGGAAGCCTGGGACCAGACTTTTAACGTGGGGTCCCTTTGAGGCCATTTGCGGCTCCTGCTTCCCTCCCCTGTTCTGCGTTCCAGTCACCCACAACCAAGAGTGGCCCGTTCACCTATTCACCCATGTGTCCAGCCTCTTCCCCTGGCCTCTGGAAGGCCCTGCCTGCCCCCTTCTCTCTCCACCTATTCCTTCCAGCCCCATCTCTCACTCCTGGGTCTCTGTCACTTTCCCCAGGCCCTGGTGCCCCGAGGGCCTGGCGGGGACAGGTGAGTTTATGGGAGCTGGGATGGGGGAGCCAATCTCAAATCTCTGTGCCCAATTCCCAACAAGAGGTTTAATCCTTAAAATTCCTTCATGGCTACAGCACAGTAGCTTTTCTGTACTGCAAAGGCCGCTGTGCAGGAATTTGGCAAATGCAGGAATTTTGGCACTAGCTGCAGGACAGGAAGCCTCGGTTTCCACATCCAAACAGGGACCCATCTTAACAAGATTTTTAGGACTTAAAAGGATTTTTAGGATTTAAAAGGCCCCAAGTTGCAGGACAGGAACAGAGACGCAGATGTAGAGAATGGACTTGAGGATATGGGGAGGGGGAAGGGTAAGCTGTGACAAAGTGAGAGAGTAGCATGGACATATATACACTACCAAACGTAAAATAGATAGCTAGTGGGAAGCAGCCGCATAGCACAGGGAGATCAGCTCCGTGCTTTGTGACCACCTAGAGGGGTGGGATAGGGAGGGTGGGAGGGAGACGCAAGAGGGAGGAGATATGGGGATATATGTATTTGTATAGCTGATCCACTTTGTTATAAAGCAGAAACTAACACACCATCGTAAAGCAATTACACTCCAATAAAGATGTTAAAAAAAAAAGGCCCCAAGTTGGCTTCTGAGCAGGATTCCTCCTGGGTACCATGTGGTCTGCCTGGGCGTGAGGCTGGGCACAGGATGGGCTAAAGGGCACAAGAAGGGATTTTTTTTTTTAATAATTTTTATCATGGGGCATTTCCCCCTGCTGTCTTTATCTTTAAAAAAATTTTTTTTTTCCTTTGGCCGTGCCGCAGCTTATGGGATTTTACTTCCCCGACCAGGGATTGAACCCTCAGCAGTCAGAGCCTGGAGTCCTAACCACTGGACCGCCAAGGAATTCCCCAAAGGAATTCTTTTTACTTTGCAAAATATAACAAATATTATTCCCTCATCTTTTCAACGAAAAGGAATTTCCTAGAGAAGGGGCAGAGAAGTGGGAGAATTAAGAGGCAGAGAAGAAAGAGTATATGGCACTGAGCTACATTTTATTCACTAAACCGTGGCAGTTGCTTCTCTGTTTTGCTTAGCGCCACCCGGGAGGGCAGTACGGAAGCCGAGGCCTGAGAGATGGCTGGTCTGCACCCAGTAACTGGATGGGCAGCCGGAAACTAGGGTCGGCCTGCCCAGCAGCCTTCAGGTGGTCAGCCCTGCTGCTGCGACGGCGCTGGCAGGGTGTGTCCCACCAGCCAGGGGAAAGGACCAGTCCGGGGACAGATTTCTCCGGATCTGAATGTCAGCCCCCAGAAGATGCCAGCAGCTGCCCCTCCACCCTGCCCCCATCCCCAGAGAGACCCCAGAGAACCGAGTGGGGCACTGACTCCCGAGGGGTGGCACTAGCTGCAGGACAGGAAGCCTTGGTTTCCACATCCAAACAGGGACCCACCTTAAGATTTTTAGGGTTAGAAGATGAAGCGTCAGACGTAAACTAGGCATCCTGGGAACCAACTTCTCATTTGTAATAAATCCGAAGGGGGCTCCAAGTGGACCCGTGTCGACAAGGCAGGGGGCCACCCATCTAGGTCCCAAGTGTACTGATGGAAAGGGAGGTCAGGCGGGCCCACTGGCCACCACTCCCCAGAGGATGAGGTCTTGACCTGGGACTTGGCCAATCTGCAGTTTGGAGGACCACAGCCCTGCAGAGGCACCCAGGCCAGGCGGGCGACGGTCATGGGGCCTAGATGGCCCTGCCAGAACCGGAACAGGACCCGGACACGCCTGCAGAGCTCCAGCCTGGAGTCTGATTCTGCGCCTGCCAGGCTACTTGCCAGGTTTGACCTGGATTCCCAGAGAGGTCCACAGGCAGGAATATTCAGTGGCATGGCAAACGCAGTGCTGGCTGTGTGGGTGGTGTCCTGGGCCCTCCTCTACCGGCCTTGTTCACCGTGGTCCATGCGCCGTCCACGAGGTCTGGCCCAGCTCCCCGGCAGCCCTCTGCCAGCCCACAAAGCCACCCCAGGCCACTCTTAGACTGCCCAGCGTCAGGAGACACACTTACCAACGTTTAAAAAACATCCCGATTTTTGGCTTCTCTTGAAAACTGCGACGGCCCAGCTGCACAGGTCCCTGGTTCGGCAGATGTCGGGCCGTCCCCTTGGCCCGGCCCGGCCAGTTCCCATCATCCCAGGGCCTCCTCCTTCACTGCCTTGTACAACTTGACCTAAACCACCATTCCCATTTCGTAGCCTTGACGTCTGAGGCCTTGGTTCTGGGTCCCGAGACCTCACTGTAGACTCAGGCTGGGACGCGTGGGACCGCAGCGCCATTCTCTGAGGCTTCCCCACGCTTCTGCTCTGTCTGCACCAACCTCTGGGGCTGGCCAGGAGGGCCCAGGGCTCCGGGGGAGATGGCCACCCTGTCCCCCTCTCCCGTAGCTCTCATCTCAAAGTGGGGGGCCCCTCCTTCCAGCAGGGAGGCCGGCTCGAATACCTGGAAAGAGGGAGCAGTGAATGTGGGTCTCAAAGCCAGCTCTGCAGTCAGCAGAGGCCCCGAGAGCCCAGCCTGACAGATTAACTCAGAATCCCTGTCCTGGTCACTCGGGGTGGCCCGGATGCCTCACTGCCAGCCGCATGTGGGGTGCTCATCGGCGACAGCCACTACAGGACCACTGCCCGCCTGACCTGAGCCACAGAACAGCTCCGCCGCGCCCCCTCCAGGAGTGGACTGGGGGGTGTGATACGGCTGCAGGCAGGGCGCTGGGGACACCTCCCGCTGTTTCCAGCCTGGAGCAAGGCTGGGCAGGGTGGCCAGAGGCGAGGAGGCGTCACAAGGCCGGGAGGGCACTCAGGGGCCTGGCCGGACTGTCACACTCTACCACCTGCCCACCTGTGAAGGGGTGAAACGAACCAGCCCCCCAGCAGCAGCCCTGACCCTCTGCGGCACTGGGTCCGAACGGACGAGGGCGCCTCCTCTGTACCGGTGGGAAGGGGGCAGGATTCGGCTTCAGGGGGGCTGAGTGTGGGTTCTCTCCCAACGTCTTATGACGAACTCAGAACATCCATCATACTGGGCAGGATCATGCTGTGAACACCCATCCCTGGATTTATCCATCAACAACGGTGCCTGCCCGTCGGGTGGGTCAGTGGCCCTTTAAAGCTGCGATGAGCTGCGATTCTGTGTCTGAACAGCTCAGCCGGCGGGGGGGCCCGGGTTCCAGGCCTCACAGAGTGAGCGTTTTATGTATCATATATTAACTCGACAGCTCGAGGGAGCTGATCACTGTAAAGACACACAAAGCGAGGGAAATGTGGTTGGAACGCCTGAGCCACATGTGGCAACTTAAAATTAAATCAGTGAAAACTCTCTCTCTGCTACTTTAGCCACATTTCAGGTGCTCAGCGGACACCTGGGGCTCGCGGCTCCCTCACTGGGCAGGGCCGACGGAGGACCCTCCACCCCAACGGCGGACATTCTAACGGGCAGTGAGCGGTCAGAACAAAAAGGCCGAGAGTGGCAAATATGCCACAGCATCACCCACCCCCAAACGGGGGATCTACGGCTCCGTCTTGACATCTGAAATGTATGTTTGCAAATGTAGTTTGCTCTTACTTTCTAAAACGAGACCCTTTCTCCCAGCTTGCTGCTGCCGGTACAGTCATGACGAACCCAAGCCCCTCTTCAACGTTACCCTGTGGTTCTGGGGGCCTGAGGGGAAGATGCACCACTCTCAGGGTCCAGAGCGAGCCGTGTGAAAGGCCGTCCTCTTCAGGTTGCACCCCTCCCACCACCCCCATCAGCTTTATGAACTCGGACTCAAGGCCGTAAGTGGGAGGGAATGGAAGAGTAAATTGCACGCGCTACCTGCTGACCGTCCACGTTATGAAAAGGCCTTTGGGGAAAGCCATTTAATAACTCGACAATAAGTTTCCGTGACTTAAGACTATAATCAACCCTCAGCCAAAACCTAAAAGAAATCAATATTTTAATGTTCGAAGTTGAGCACCCGGAGAATGACTTTCCGCAGAAGGGTGGGGCGGGTGGCGCTATGGTCACCGTGGGCACCTGGGCAGGAAGTACCCGCCAGGTGGTGAGCAGCCCAGGGACACAGTGCGCCAGGCGCGGGATGCAAGGCCACCTCCCCTGGGCCACGCCTTCCACCATTTCAGTATTTCTGGTCATCTTATTGTACTTGGTTCCTGCCTGGAAAAACTTTTTCTTAAGCTTAAATGGGATGAATCAGAGGCAAAAACAACTCCCCCCCCTCCCCGAAAACCTCGTTATAAAGGAATAGGTTCCCCAGGCCTATTTGCAGGGAGAGCAGAAATCTCCCTCAACTTCCACGTCACTCACTGAGTTATAATTTTTATAGAAAATTTTATTCAACATACAACATTTTCCAGCAAAAAGGCAATATACAGGAAGAGTCGGTGTACACTGCTGCTACAGAAACAAACGAAAAATACTGGAAAAGGATGAAAAATAAGTGTCATCTGCTGATTCTATTTTACTGCACTCAAAACTAGACACGCAGCTGGCGTCAGCTCCAAAGGAAAAGGCCGGACTGAAAGAAAACTACACACAATGAATATCAACATCAGTGAAAGTCACTTAGATTCACCCAACAAAATGCCACCTCCTCCCAGTGGTAAATTGTACATGTTCATTCATTAAATATACAATTTCAATTTTCCTTTTTTTTTCTTTTTTATTTAGCTTTTTTATACAAAGTCAACAGCTTGCTAACACCAGTGGGCATGCCCTCTTTGCTAAAAGGCCCTCCTTTCTTGGTTCCGCCTGTTCCGTTTTAAGGAGACAAGTCTATTTATAATTTTTTCACCTGCTCGAATGAACTCTTGAGATCGTTAGGTTTGCCGAGAGGCAGCATAGTACACCTTAATTGTATTGAACAGCGTTTTCAATTTAATAAAAAGACCCCCGAAGTGTCTGTCAGGCCTGTATTCAGTGCATCCACTCTGCAAACGGGCTGCAGGACAGCGGTGGCTGACGGAAGGGAGACGAGTTTATTAAAAAGACCCAGGCAGCTGGGGAGACCGAGGAAGGGGCGACAATACACGAGTGAAGGAAAGAGCGCTATTTATTAGGTTGTGAGTTTCTCTGTTTCGCCTTTACAGATGCACAAAAGGTCATTGAAAAGTATAATTGAGGGAAAGACGTCAGACGAGCCTAAACAGAAGACTTACTAGCTGTGGGGCTGGCGGCCGGGCCCCAGGGCGGGGACAGCCGAGCCTGTCCAGCGCCGCGCCGCACCCACCGGCTGTTCCCCGACACGCTGACAGCGCCTTGCATCGTGGTTACCATAAAATAACTCTCATTGGCATCCAAGCTTTATAAAAACACCTTCATTTTGCTCAAAAAGGGCAATCAATAGATACAGAGAAGCCAAACTGAACAGCCTCAACAAAATAAAATTAACACCAGCAGCAAATCCTCTTGCTGAAGACTTGGGACAGTGCTCGCGCACCAGAGTTCTTGGCTGTTGTTAAAGGGCACACCCACCGCGGTCCGCCTCGCCCACCCGCCAGGGGAGGAAGTCAGTTATGGATTTTAATCGCCTTTTCCAGGTATGTGTAGCGACTCCTCTTTGGGGCTTTGTTGAAGTGGTCGAGCCCTAGCCAAGGCCGAGGATGAGACATGTTACCTGGCGGGGAGAGAAAGCAACTGAGACCACAGAGCCCAGGCTTGGGCCCCTGGAGCGAGTGCACCCCACCCCCAACTGAGGTCTCAGGGCTCCCAAGGGCGGCACCGTCTCCCCTGGGACCTTAGTTTTTTCGGCCATTGTGTGATGCCTGCCAAGTTCATCAGTTACAGGCTGCCATTCCTCCCTGTTCTACAGATAAGGAAAACAAGGCCGAATCTCCCAGCTCGAGAAATACAAGGGCCGCCACTCGAACCCAGGGCTGCCGGCCTCCCGGCCACTTACTACTTGCTTCTTCCCTGTGGGAGGGCTCTTACCAGGCTGAGGTTCAAAGTCTTTCAAGTTTACTTCATACTCATCTTCATTTATGTACTGGTGTCGGCCCATCATCACAATGGCAAATTTAAACTGAGAGACAAAAATCGAAAACGCCATTCATTCCAAATACTAGCAAAACTCACACCTCTGGCAAAAAAAGTCAAGACTTTAGCATCCCGCCCAACAAATTACTTGCAAGTATCCAAGAAGCGCGTACCTTTTCAAACTCCTTTTCCTGGATGTCTAGCAGACTCTGAATCCGCTTCATCACTTCTCTGAAATGCTCACCCTGCGACGACAAAGGGCGCATGTGCTCACAAAGCTCATGCCCTCCTGTGCTGCCCCCTCAGGGAAGGAGCCCCACTGAGCAACGCTAACCCAGAGCGCGAGGGCCCAGGTCCCGACCCGAGACACTCAGTCTCTTAGCAGAAGGACGCCTCACCTGGTGTATCCTCAGCAAGAACGGGATCCCGAATGTCCCAAACACCTCTTTGTGGAAATGTGCCACTGTGATCAGCATCTCATTTTCCTTATCTATGTCTACCTGGTCCAAAGGTATTTCCTGGGGACACACGTTTTTAACACAAGGGGTTGAGAAATTCAGTTAATGCAAACACAGCGCCACATTTTAATTCTTAATTCTGACTCACTCCTCCAACAAGGGAAGCTAGGTCAGATTTTTGCCAAAATGTCATGTTTGAGGCTTGTTAGAATAAGAGTTTAGAGCCAGGAGAAATAGCTAAGCTTAAAAGAAAACTCTGGGGACTTCCCTGGTGGCACAGTGGTTAAGAATCCACCTGCCAATGCAGGGGACACCGGTTAGAGCCCTGGCCCGGGAAGATCCCACACGCCACGGAGCAACTAAGCCCGCGTGCCACAACTATTGAAGCCTGTGCGCCTAGAGCCCATGCTCTGCAACAAGAGAAGCCACCGCAATGAGAAGCCCGCGCACCGCAACAAAGAGTAGCCCCCACTCGCAACCAGAGAAAGCCCGCACGCAGCAACAAAGACCCAACGCAGCCAAAAATAAAAATAAATAAATTTATATATTTAAAAAAAAAAAGAATCCGCCTGCCCATGCAGGGCACATGGATTCTACCCCTGGTCCAGGAAGATCCCACATGCTGTGGAACAACCAAGCCTGTGAGCCGCAACTACTGAGCCTGTGCTCTAGAGCCCACGAGCCAAAACTACTGAGCCTGCGCGCCTAGAGCCCGTGCTCCACAACAAGAGAAGCCACTGCGATGAGAAGCCCGCGCACCGCAACGAAGACCCAACGCGGCCAAAAATAAATATTTTAAAAAAGAAAACTTTTTAAAAAAAAAACTATTTATTTGGCTACATTAGGTTTCTGTTGCGTCACGTGGGATCCTTAGTTGCGGCATGTGGGATCTAGTTTCCTGACCAGGGATCGAACCCGGGCCCCCTGCATTGGGAAGGCGGACCTTTAGCCACCAGACCACCTGGGGAGTCCCAAAACTCTGGGTTTTAAGAGACCAAATAATGAGTTGTTCCAGTTACTGTGGCAATCTCAGCAGTTTTAAAATCAACAGGGACCCAGTTTCTGACTAGATGTGCTTGATGATCCATACTTAAAATTAATTTCTAAGGACAAATAAGTGAGATATCTGGAGTAGTAGAGAGTAGAAGGGTGGCTGCCGCAAGCTGGGGCGAGAGTCTCAGCGGAGCAGATGGATGGCGGTGAGGAATGTCCAACAACATGAATGTGCTCACACTACTGAACAGTACATTTTAGGTTAGGTCTATTTTATCATAATAAAACATTCAATTTTTCAAAATCTGGCAGAATTACATTAACCTCAGGGGTCACTTCATCTACCGGCACAGAAACAAAACGACAGCCACTGCCAGGAGCCGCCGTGCTGCCTGAATAAGCTGCGGGCGGCCGCCCCACCTGCCGGGGCTCAGGAGCCCTTCCTCCCTGGTGCAGCCAGAGGGACACTCACCTCTATTCGAAACGTTCGACTTGTCGCAGGAGATAAACATTCTAGGAGTTCGTCTTCTTGATGCACACCAATAATTTTGTAGCTTACGATTTCTAGCAGCCTGTGCAAAACAAGGAAGAATGTGAACTATATACATTCATGTAAAAAAAACTTTCTAGGGGCTTCCTTGGTGGCGCAGTGGTTGAGAGTCCGCCTGCCGATGCAGGGGACACGGGTTCGTGCCCCGGTCTAGGAAGATCCCACGTGCTGCAGAGCGGCTGGGCCCGTGAGCCACGGCTGCTGAGCCTGCGTGTCCGGAGCCTGTGCTCCGCAACGGGAGAGGCCACAACAGTGAGAGGCCCACGTACCGCAAAAAAAAAAAAAACTTTCTAGAAAACTATTCGTCCGTCATTTTATTACAAAGCTACGAAGATTCGCTTGTCTTCTTATGAAGATTTGAAATGTCAAAAGCAGGTATCCTTGGGGAGCAGACAGAAGAACACTGGCCAGGGACCCCCTCGGAGCGTGTGTAAATCTTTCTTGCTATGGTTCCAAACTGGGCAGGGCTTGTGAAATGTTTCTCACTCTTTAGATAACAAAGGCCTCATTCTTTTATTAATTTTGTAAAGAAAACATTCCGGGAACCAAAGAGCCCCAAAGGCTGTTCCATCCTGCGAGCCGAGTGTAAGACAAGGTGATGAGACCAGCACCTGACTCTGAAATAAAAACTGAACATCAAATCTGGGGCTTCTTTCTGCGGCTTGAACGCTGGCGAAACAGATGAGAAGTGACCAGATTTCTCAGACACGGTCAAGGCCCACGTTTTCCAGCTTCAGCTGATCAGTCTGCTTGAATCACTCTTCCTCTGCTTGACTTTTCTACCTGAATCTCCCTTTTGCACTACTGCTAATTAATATCCAGAGACACAGGGAAGGAAGACGGGCAAAAGAAAAGGATTAAATGTGAAGTATTTATATAAAGTGTTGCAAAGTATGGGCTGAAAGGTGAGCATGGCAACTACTGTGGGGGGGGGGGGCACTGCGCAAGTACAGGGCTGGGCCAGGGCTGCCCCTGCCTCCACCTTCAGGATTTGGGAAATACTCGCCTAAGTTTCCCTGATGCCTTCTCGCCGAGTTCCACAGCCTTTTTACATTCCTCTAACAGGTCCCGGACACACCCGTGCTTGTCTGGATATAGTGTTATTTCCTAAGAAACGACAAGATGAAGGCTATACAGGAAACAAGACACATGCGGGGCCTGCTTGGGCCCATCCCCGCCGACCACCACTCAGACCACCTGTCCAAGGCTGGCAGCCGCCCCACACCGCAGGGAGTCTAAGAAATGCCATTTTGAGGCAAAAAGCTCGCCATTCACAGGACAGCTACTCAGGCATTTCTCCCCCCGGAAAGGTCACTAAGAGGCTGTCCAATTCTCAGCATGGTGAGACAGAGGACAAGGACCAGGGTGGACTGTGTCATTTCAGCCTGACAGCTGCACACGGGTGACAACATGGATGGCACATGTCCCAGATTTCCTCTCAATACCGGTAGAGCTAGAAAGGTGAACGACTTGGGTGTCTGAGTAGGTACAGACTTTCCAGAAGAACCACTTAATGTGAGGCTGTGTCGTCTGCAAAGGGCCCAGCGGAGCTGCCACCGGCTCCAAGGCCAAGCAGCAAGGTCCAAATCAGTCGGAAAGGGTCTCCCTGACACTGTCACTCTGCCTGAAGCCTCAGAGGTGGCGGCAGGGGCTGGGTGGACAGAGCTCCTCCCCGCACCGGGGATCTCGAGCGGAGCCGCTAACACACGCTACCGCTTAGGGAGCTTTCTTTGGTGGTTTTAGTTTTCAGGGTCTGGAAATGAGATACAATACACAAGATGCAATAAAAATAAACACTCACACCATAGAAAAGACTCACCTCTTCCCTAAATTGGCTGTTTAACCATATACACTTAAAACTTCGCCTGTTCTCAAAGTCCGTGATTTTCATCTTAAGCTATTAAGAAAAGAGAGACTCATTTTAGATTCGCTTCCACAGAAACCCGAGCCTTCTCCTTATTACCCACGGTTACATTAATTTGGACTCATACCTGCTGATAGTAAAGTTTCTTAGGTTGTCTAGGCTTGAAGAACTGTAGAAGATCTCTTAAAGTACCTTCATAATTATGTCTAAGAGGATTACCTGGGCCATCCCTATAACTACACAAGAAAACAGCATATAAATAAAAGACTTGTTTATTTGCCTAAAACAAATATCCGTGAGTGAGCATAAAAGCAAACCTCTGGCCTGACACCTAGACTTGAAATTTGGACTCTGACTACTCCTGTCCCCAGGTCCTAAGTCCCTGCGTCTGTCACACCTGAACACTCTCTGCAAGGGTGACACGGCACACAGAAGCCGGGCCGGGCCAGGCCCAGCCGGACACACATGGGAGGGAGGTGTGTGGATGAGGTCTCTAAAGTAAGCCTGGCTTTAGATGAGGCTGCCAATTATTTTGACATCTTGGGGTAGCGTGGTCAAGATGTAAGTGGTGACAATTCTATATCTGAAACTAAGCAAGAAATGGCATGTCAGGTGAGGTGGCAGCTACTTATTACATTAGTTCGGAGATGTTTGGATGAACTATGGGACACATGCAGTCAAGACCAAACACGGGGCATCTGTGAGTGTGGCTCACCCTTGAGACTTGAAGAACTGGAGCAGCATCGGGTCGGTGTTGAGCCTCTGAGCAACTGTCTTTGCCACCTGGAGAGGGAGGGCCAGAGTCAGGGAGCAAGGTTCACATCCGGTGAACAAACTGAAACTTGCTGATACACTTTATCACTGTTCATTTGCTGAGTGCTCTTAAAGAAACCTGTTATAAGCAGCCTGAATTTAAATGCCCCGGAAAGTTACCATCTAACAGGAATAAACTATATTCCTTAGTATATCACCACAGGAACAGCGTATCTGAGGAAGAAAACCTTTTAAAGTGTTTTTCACTTTCATTGGGGAGGTCTGTCTGTAGATTTATTTCCTGAAGGCTTTTTTTTAATGGTTCACACTTGGCATGTTATAACTGAAGCAAAGCTGCTGTTAAAACTATGATCTCTGAAACCAACTTATGCCAGGGGTCAAGAGGATTTCGAAGAGCAAGAAGACAGGGCAGTGGGTGGGGGTAGGCGAGTGAGGGGAAAAGAGCTTCCGATCCCCCGGCAACATCAACATCAACCCACTTGCATCAAGAACTTCCTCAGACAGTGGACTGCAACCCCTCCTCCAGAACCAAACCCATTACACAGCCTCATCAGCAAGCTTTTTAAAAGAGAACTTTGTCTCTCTGGTGTGGAATCTGAAGGGAAAAGAGCATTTTATCAAATACCTGAAAATAATTCATTCTATTTGATAATGTAACCACAAATCCAGGATCATTGGGGATTGTTTTATCACAGAAAATCACATCGACACGGTGGTAGAGATCTCTGAAATATTCCTTTGCAGTGGGTAATTCACTGTTATCATTTTCGGGGTCATCCCTGGGGGGAAAAACACAGACAATCAAAGTCCAAGCCAGGGTTCAGGCATCATCTCCCAAGGAACAGTGATGCTGAGCAGTGCGGATCTAAACTCAGGCTAGCATTTTCCGATGCTGGGAGCCTGCCCGGCTACCAGGCAGAGGCGATCGTGGACAGAAGTGTGCGCTGAGCCACGCACAGGGCTGGCTGCTTTCCGTTCCTGATCTCGCTCCCGAAACAGAACAGTGCCCTCTCGTTCCACAGACAAGGGAAAGGACTCAGGATGCACTGCGGGGCCCACCCTGCTGGCTCTGCTGAGTCTACTCCCCAACCGGGACTTGATAGGTTATCACTTCCCAGAGAAGGCTGCAGGATCGGGTCGCTGCTATACCTAAAATGTTTACTGCCTGGCCCTTAAACGAGAGGTCTGCCACCCCTGCTCTTGGCCACCGGGCCCTGCAGCCTCCCTATGGTCAGTGTTCAGGGCTGCCCTGCCCTGGCAAAACAGCTTCAAGAGCAAGGAAAGGGCCGAGTGCGTCATCAGGCTGCCTTCAGACTGCACACCTGCCGGCTTCCACGCAGACAGATTAAAGTGACTACCCAAGTAGGTGCATTCTAAGAATTTCATGTTTTCAAGGAAAGAAAACAATCTTGCTCTTCCCTAAAGACCTTTGCCCTCCTGCTACTAGTTGTCATGCTCGCTGTAGACATTTTTGGGAAATAAAAGCATTCAGTGAGGAAAATGCTTGCCACCCCTAATTCCAAAACCCAGAGAAGGCCAACTGCTGTCAACATTCTGTCAATGTCAAACAAAACGTGACTCAGGGTCTAGAGAATCATTTCCTGGTTCTAGGACTTCTGATATTAGTACAAAGAGATAACTTCAAGAAGTACGTACTTCTGAAACACTATAATGTCACCATCCATTAGCTCATCGAGGGCTTTATCAAGAGACACGTCATAGTCCTGAATTCTCTCTGTTAAATTCGGTTTAACTTCCTACAGTAAAAGAAAGGACATGGTTACAACGCAACGTCTGTCCAATGTTTAATACGGCCACACACTGTATGTACTTTCTCTATACCCAATTCCAACAGCCCTACAATTTTAAATAAAGAGTACGAAATACTAGTAATAAGGATATAATAATCACTGACCCTAAAGAGGGAAACATCAGAAATGTACAGAGAGGATTCTGACTCAAGATCACCCGAGGCCCCATTTAGCTGTGGTCTTGACACAACAAATGCAGGGCTAGCAAAACAGGCAGAAGTCGTCCTCCCCAAACCACTAACCATGTGCTGATTACAGAAAAATAAGGATCCAAACCTCATAGAGGATAAGACTAGTATCTTGGATAAATCCTGCTCTGTCACACATAACTGGCAGCAAGTCACCTAGGTTCAAGAAAAATGAAGAATTCAAAGCTGTGATACACTGAGACTCTGGCAAAATCAACTCAGAAGGTGAGTGCTGCCAGACTTACGTATTTTACAGGATATTGGTGTGTAGATATGCCCACAGTAATTCAAGCTCCGTGTTTTGGGATCGTACATCTTCAAAAATAACATCACATCATCTACAAGGTTAAATAAACAGGCTTTGTTAGGATCTTCTGGTCAGTGCAATGTTAACAAATAGCAACTGAAATGACAACTTAGGGCACCTAAAAGTTACTGTGTGCAATGAAGTTTGTTAAGAGGCTGATCCTAGGTCTGAGGCATCATTTCTAACCTCAAACCCATGGGGAACACTGCATTTGAAGCAGGAAAGATGAGAATGAGTGCAGAGAATTTAGGAAACCTAGTTTTAAGACCTGGTCCTCACTAGCAGTGTTTTACCATCGAAGTATCGTTAAAGGTTGTGTCTGAGTCTTTGCCGGAGAAGTGACCACTTGAAGTAATACAAATAAGCAATCTTGGACCTACCTGTTTTGTAAATAAAGTTGCGCTGGAAGACAGTTTTTTTACCTAATCTCTGTAGCTGCTTAGTAGCTACAATAGCAGACAGAGGCGGTATGGCCCACAAAGCATGAAATACTGACTATCTGGCCCTTGACAGCAACCCCTGCTCTACACCATCTGTCAAGTATATACAAGACCAGCGTGATTAGAAAAATGTGGAATGTGCTGGACTCCACGCTGCTGCCAGCTTCTCACCTGCCAGGACGCTACAACCCACAGTCGGTCTGATTTGACTTCATCAAGAAGCCTTGAACACGGTGGATGTTTCGCGAGCATTTTGGGGATTAACAAGATTTCTTTGCAAGGGAAGAACACTTAACCCTGTGTGTTTAGAACGACACTCCGGGAATAAAACTCCACTCTGGAGGTGCTGGGCTGGGGGAGGAGGCACTCACGATCTTTATCAAACTTGGGTAACGTTGCTCCACTAGCAGCCAGCTCCGGATCAACTGTTTCCAGGAATATTGTCCAAGGGTTTTCATTATCACTGAGTTCAATCATCTATTCCCAAAAGAGATGCTGGGCTTAGAAGATTTTAATGGCTAAGTGAGAGTGAAAAACTATATTCAAGTAGAAGACAAGATCCAACTCTATGTAACTGGACGGAGGGGAATACCGCAGGGCACACAGTGCCTGCCGCGCACACCCAGACCAGACCAGACCGCCACACTCACCGTCTTGCCGCCGTCGGCCTCGTTATCCAGCATGGCCGGTCGTTTGGTGCCATTGCTCCTCGCCTGCATGGGCCACAGTCGAATCTGATCTTGAGGAAATCCCTGGAAATAATTACAGTTAAATTAGTTGAAGCAAAATCAGCTTATATTTTAATTCAACATCAAGGAAATGATTCTATGATTATAAGGGGAAAAAATCATGATTACAGCTCTCCCTCCTGGTATGGGCAACAGTGACCTGGCCTTCGGGATCCCTGGTGTCCCGGAAGTTCAAGCCCATTTTACCAAGGGGGAGGCGGGCGGAGGAGGGGGAAATTAGGGGAGATGCCAGAGGGCACAACCCGGAAGGGAAGGAACTCTGGTCCCAAGCTCACTCTCAGGTGGTGTCTGGACACAGTGCCTGCCTCCAAGGGCAGGATCCTCCAGGGTCCAGTTATGGAAAAGGAGAGAGAACTATCAACAGGAGGACGGGCGCTCACCATGGTCTGAGAGAGGTTCTGGACAAACTCAGCAAGCGAGGAGTTTTTCAACACTTTGAACACAGTGTATTTCACTTTTTCTTCATCGTACATATCATTTCCTTGATGGCCACAAAACTGGTCCTCTGCAACAATCTGCAAATAGGGATGAAAATGCAGAATGGAGTTTACACCACTAACACACACAAGAGAACCAGGTCAGGCTGATCGAAACCAAGGTTCAAATGCTAAAACTAAAAACAACTAGTGTTGGGCTTCCCTGGTGGCACAGCGGCTGAGATCCACCTGCCGATGCAGCGGACGCAGGTTTGTGCCCCGGTCCGGGAAGATCCCACATGCTGCGGAGCGGCTGGGCCCGTGAGCCGTGGCCGCTGAGCCTGCACGTCCGGAGCCTGTGCTCCGCAACAGGAGAGGCCACAACAGTAAGAGGCCCGCATACCGCAAAACAAAACAGACAAAAGAACAACTAGTCTTTTGCTTTGATGAACCTTCTACAGAAGACCCAAGCAGAGAAGCACCAAAATGACCAAGAACTAAATCAGGTACGAATATTTGGAAACCCTACATATTTCCATGCAGCCATTCTAAACTCATCCATAAACATCAACTAGAAATCCATCTGGATGGTGATCCCCAAATATGATAAAGCCAGGATGCACATGTACCTTTTTCTCCAGGTAGTCTATCAACTTGTTAAAACAAATGCCTGTTTCCTAACTGCAACTAAATCATGAACCAAAACCACCTGGCAGTTCACCCCCCACCACCCCAGCTGCCAGAGCTCTCCCTGCCAGGCCTCATCTGGGTTCTGCTCACCCTTCCTTCTCTGGTCCCCTGCATGCTTTATAAACACTAAGACACTGCTGCTCTGGCAGCCTGAGTACCTCTCACATCTAAGCCCATATCCTGAACTGGAAAGAACATTCCCAACGGTCAGGGAACTGGCCTGCAGTTCCTCAGTCGCACGCTCAGGGGGGCTGCCCAGACACGTCGCCGACGCCCTGGCCCGCGAAGCAGCTTCGCGCCTGCCCAGAGGCTGACCTGCACTTGCATGTAGAGATGGGCTTCCTGCCGCTCCTTCCGCTTCTGAGCCTCGATCCTTTTCTCTTCTTGTAATCGCTCCACCAACTGCTGAGGGATATCATGGTCGGTGACAGCTTGTAAAACCTCACCTGCAGGACAAACGCATCTTCCTTCACCTCTGTGCACGTCATCGCAAATAAAGCCACCCTTCAAAGTAAAATTACTTGGCACCCTGGGTCCACATCCAAACCCGCAACCCCAATCCAGCCGCTTCCAGATGATGCTGTAAGGCAGCATAAGCAGGCAAGTGTCTGGACAGGTGGCTCTAGCTTAGGTCCACTGTAACGTGGTATAAAATGCCCCAGCGGGCGAGACTCAGGGCCCAGCCGCGAGCTTGGCACAGCCAGGGCACGACACACCCGCTCCACTCACTGAGCTTCGACTCCCGGATGTAAACCAGCATGTAGGCGTTGGTGCAGTGCCGCACGGAGAGGTCGTCGTCGTGGCCCCCATAGTTGTGCTCGATGGCCTCCTCTTTCGTACACCTGGACACCACGTCATCGTCAAACTTACACCACTGCAACGGGGAGCAGCAGAGATACGGCGCTTTGAGGAGCACACAAAGTAAAAGGCAGCATTCTCCGAAAACACAAGACCTGCCTCAGGTGACCCTCACAAAACTCGCCAGCACTTCTGCCGTCCTCGTCCCACATGCTGGAGAAATTGCTAATATCCGTCCATGGGCAATTTCTGTAATGTACTCAAATATCCTAAGCCTCAGCTTAGGCTCCATCTCTGTCCACTGTGGATGGAGTCGTTTTAAATGGCACTAACCCTACAGTTACAGGTTCCGCATCTGGTGCCATGAGGGTCCTGCCTTCAAATCCCCTCGGCATGAGCTGGACGGGCTCCACCTTGGCTCTGTTCCTCACTGGCCCTGTGGCCCTGGACACAGACCCCAAGACCCTCATCTGCTCCTCCTGGTGAAGATCACGTGATGGGATCCACGTGAACCAGGCAAACACCGCGCATTACATCGCGTGGGTAATGGGGCACGTGCAATAACACACAACCAATGCGGGCCCGTGAGTGCGGGCCACAGATGATTATTCTAAGTGGAAACTAAGTGCCTCATGTTAGATGTAAAGGGATCCTATAAGGTCCAACATTCAATACTAATAACGAGAATGTATATATCAAGTACAATCATAATTAACCAACCACCTTTAAAAGTATCAGGAACATACAGGCACAGAGGCCAAGAAGGGATCCTTCACTATCAAGGCCAAGTCTGAAGCTGAGCGTCACTGAATCCCCTACACAGCATCACGTCCACCCTCCCCAGCACTTACTTTGCCATCCCCTTTAGGGTTTAGATAAACCACATAATGTCCACCATGATTATCTCCACTATGAACCAGGACTGCATGAAGAATATAATTTGCAGGGTCTTTAGGATCCGTTTTTTGCAAAAATTCATCAAGTGGTAGCTGTTCGGGGAACTCAAACCTATTTAAAATAAAAACATTTTAAGAGAAATCCAGGTTTCATTTACTTGTAAAATATTTCACCTTTAGGCTTTACTCCTTGCTAGACCTTCTAATTCACTGGCTCCTCTTTACTTGGAAAGGGCAGCTCCTACTCATCACAACAAATTATTCACACGTCAACAAAATCTGAAGCTTGATTTGAGAAAAATACCTATAAAGCACTGACACACCTAATGGAATTTTAAAGCCCAGGATATTACATAACAGTCAGTTTTTGTGACAAAAACACACTGACTTTTCTAGGATGTGGATATTTCCAAATGTTGTCATGAACGGGGGCGGCGGGGGGTGCTTGAGAGGCAGGAAGAGCGTGAGGTGGGTGCACAAGGACCGTGGTGCTGAGCAGAGCACGAGCCTGGCGTGGAGGGGCAGCTGCCACCCAGCACGGCCCTTGGGAACTCAGGCCCGGCACTGCCAAGTGTTTTGAATGCCAGATGCCAGAAATCTGGACTTTTATGTGAAATCTCACGACCTGAAAAAACGTTGGCAACTAATTCCAATAAAAATAGAAAGAAAACCAAGGTGAGGACCCAACAAAGCACACCAGCAGGTTGGGCCTAGCTTGCAGGCTGCTGGTCTGTGAGGTCTGCTGTCTCAAGAGACCCCACGGAGAAGGGCAAGAACAGACGAGCAGGCCCGGCTGGTGGCAGGTGATATGATCGACTCACACTCTCCGCCGAGTTTCAGGGGTGACTGACCAACCTCTAGGAGGCTGGTTATTGTCAGGCTGTACCCCCTGACCAAGGAGTACAAAGTCACTGCTCCAACTAATCAGGGTGCAAGTTCTGTCTCCTGAACCAGACAAAGCAGTGTGTGGTAGCAACCTTTTAACTGGTACTTTAAGGATCTATAAAACACCTGGAATGGGGGACACACCCACCTACGCCAGCATTCCTGAGGATTCTAGCACATTCTATAAGCCTATACCAACTGAGAGATAACATATTGGCGAATCCTATGTAAACCAATAGTGTAATAATAGCAAATGCCACTTCTGGGGAAAGCAAAGCCTGTGCAGCAGAAAGTACCCTCTCCCCCGCAGACTTCAGTCTGCCACAGCGTAGACAGAGGGGCTCCCTGAGGAGGAGATACGGAGGAAGCAGCCCCTGAAATTATCCCTTTAAAAGCACAGTTCTTGGGACACCTCGGCAGAGAGGAAACCTAAATAAATCAGAGATGAGACCGAAAACAGAAAAACTAAACAAAGCACTGAGACTAACCCCCTAAATCAGGATGATGGGTAAATCTTAACTCTCACATCCCACTCTAGATTACCTATCGTTGATCTTGATATTTTGGTCCGTCTGAGGGTCATACATAAATCGCATCAGTTGTAGGTGTAACACTGGTGGCAATGTTAGGAATTTCACACCTTTCTCTGCTTCCTGAACATTGAAAAAGAAGCACAGGTTTAGTTTACCTCTACTTATTTCTCGAAGCAACAAAAGCAACAGCGTTTCACAGCAAGGGTGGAACACGTTGGGAACTTCTGGTAGGGAGATGGGCACAGGGTGCCTTTAAAATGTTCTGTGTGTGGGATTTCCTCTTAGTTTGCATTATACTCTATCTTGATGTCCAGCGACAGGGGAACAGTGAAGTAAACTACAGCTCAGTCACTTGTTGCCCTATTAACACAGTCATTAAACACTACGAAAATTCTGGACAAACACGGGAAAATCAAATGGAAAAGCAGAGGATTATGATTATGTGAATGAGGTGTGCCTATGGACACCAGAACAGAATAAGACGAGCACGGTCTGGGTTGGGAGAACTGCCTGTGACCGCCGTCCTTCCCCGTGAGCACGGTCACGTGCTAACTGTTCACTCCTGCTTCTGAAGACCCCTCCGACTCGGTATCAGCAAGGCCCTCTGACCACCGTCACAGCCTCTGCCCAGGCGTCACCAGCCTCTGGGGCAAAGGACACCCCGAGCAAGGCCTCTGTGGGAGAGGCCCAGCCTCACTCCTCCCCCCACCTCAGCCAGCTGAGTCCTCACTCAAATAAGCCTTCACCAAAGCCAGTCACCACCAGGCCATTGGCGGCCCTCAGCACGGCTGTATTCCTTCGGAGCTGTAAACCTTATTTCCAACACTGGCTAGAACACACCCACCTGGAGGAACTGGTGTCCTAGGTGGCAATGTTCTCTGTTGTACATTAGCATGGTTAAGGAAACTGGGTAGTTCTGGGAAGAAAAACAAAAACCCAGGAACCTACTGCCACACAAAGGAATGGCACGGTTTTAGTACAACTTGAAACAATAATAGAAGAATCCTGTTTCTCAGCCACTGTCCATTGAGAGTCTGATTCTAAAATATATTTTGTTCACCCAGAGCCAAAAATATCCAGTGTGGATAAGGGCAATTCTGTGAGTTGACTCAAGTGTTTCCTAAGCAAATCCAGTGGCATATTTGCCAAGTAACTTACTGATCTACAAATCAGTGGCCTGACCAAGCAGGACAGCAGGTCTGTGACCCACGGCAAAATGGGCTCACCAGCACCGTGAATTATAAATGTGCGAGCTTGGTAAACCCAGGATGGTCCGAAAAAAATCATATATTAGTTGAGCCAGTGAGTCAAGGTTATGAGGCTCAAGACAGACCTGGAGGGCTGGACCCGTGAGGATGCCTTTGACCCACCAAGCAGCCTGGCCAGGGCACAGCCCGGGCCCCTCCATCTGACCATGCACTGCCGCTTGTTTACAACACTCATTGTTCTGCCAGAGTTCCTGTGGGGCCTTGTGGAAAACAAGCAGGGACACCGAGTATGGAACAATAACAGAAAATGCACTCCTCGTTCTGGAAGTCAGGATCCTCAGAAAACTAACTGACACTCCACTGCGGCGGCGGGAGAGCAAAGCACCACCACCAGCCAAAACCAGAGTCCCAGTGACCAAGCAGTTCTATCTGTGACTAGGAGCAACCGAGGGAAGCTCTGGCACAGACAGCAGTGAAGTAAGGGGCAGAGTTGTGGATGGAATTGGGGCAGGGGGGAGGTGGGGGGGTACACGTGCCGGGTGATGGTTCTGCCTCTGGTAGCCAGGAGGCACAACACCTTCCCCACCCCTGCCTGTCTACACCAGCAACACGATCAGAGCTCTCTAACACAACGTCCAGACTGAGAAATAAAATCCTTTTGCGTTCTAAACACCAGCGGCATGTGAAAAGATACAAGTGAATGTTTAGTTCACAGTCAAGCAAAAGATCTGAAAACAAGGTGGAAAGATACAGCGGGACACTAGCACACAATCTCCAAGTTACCTGCAAGCCATGCTCCCCGGCATCGTATTTATTGTCACCGTCTAGTTGTTCTACTGCCACGTAATCCACAAATGATTCAAATACTTTCAAGAGAGAAAGAGAAAAAAGTCAGCCGAAGTTATCACTAAAGCTTTGATTATAACATAGTCAATCAATCAATTCAGGCACGCCAGGGAGGAATGTAAATAACTGTAGCTGTGAGCACAGGTCTGCAACTTCACTGATCCAGCAAAAGGTGTGAACTCTTAAGGCCACTGAGGGTGTTACGTGATAACATGGAGTCAATGTTTTAATAAACTTAAGTAATGTTAAAGTACAAATTTTAACCCAAACACTTATTCTAAAGTCAGTGCAGAAAGAGAGCAGGCATGTGGGAGGGTGGGGTGGGGGAAGAGGGGGAGTTTGGAAGGGGACACAGGCTTCTGCTGTGAGAGGGAGTAAGAGCGGAGGCTCCTGTGCACAGCACGGGGACACGGCTGATAACGCTGCCACGTGTAAGTCAAGTTCATTGACCAGAAGGCAGTCATGCTGTCACAATACCTGAGCATACCAAATAACCACGATGAACACTTTAAATACCTTACGATCCTGTCACTTAAACCACAATAAAGCTGAAAAGGAAGAAGGAAGAATCCATCCAAGGATGATAGCCAATGGACCAGGAGGTAGAGTCTAGAAAGAGGTCTACACAGATGCGAAGGGCTCGCTGCTGACAAAGGGGCAGCAGAGCACCTTTGGTCCACTCTGACCATAAGCAGAAAGAAACTATTCTGGGTGGACTGTAAATAAACAGAAAAGAGAAAAAAGTAACAGATAAGAGAATTATCTTAAGACTTCAGGGCAGGTGTTCTCAGACACAAAAAGCAAAGATTGATACCCTGGATTTCACTACAGTTATGACATTCTTTAACCAAATGGGCACACTGCAGGAGTGAAAAGGCAAGCCCCACGCTGGCGGAGAGCCCGAAACCCAGGCGAGCAGCAGCAAACACAGCCCGTGAAGAACTCGCGCGTTGTGGCCATGAGGGAGTAACAGGAAGCGCACTCCCTCCCTTGCACTGGGCTCCATTACAAGGCCAACAACCGTATTCACACGCTAGACAACAGGCAGGACAGGACGTGGCCACTGAGAGCCCTCCAACGCCCCAGCTCACTGTGTGGAACTTCCAGGCTGCAGCGCAGGGCAGAGAAACCCCAACGGGCCCCAGAGTCTCCCTGAGACAGGGTGGGGCTTTCAGGGGCCCGAGGCAGTGGCCACGTGCAGGACGGAGGGCCCCGGGGAGAGCCACGCGGGAGAGCCCCGGCGACGTGAGAGGCTCCTCCTGGTCTCGAAGGAATCAGCTATCTCCAAACAACGAAATGTGCCCCGGAACAAAGGGTAAGAATATCCAATACCCAACAGGATAAAAATCACAACAGCTGGCATCCAATAAAAGATGACCAGACAGGCAAAGAAGCTGGAACTCACAGCCAGAGATGGAAAGCGAATCGATGGAGACAGATCCAGAAATCACGGAATTATTGGACCAGGACATCAAGTTATTACGAACTACATTCCATATGTTCAGGAAGACACCCAAATTGCCAATAAGCATTCGAAAAGGTAAAATCTCCCCGACTTCCAGGGCAATGCAAATTGAACTCAAGATAGCACCATTCTCCCACCAAAACGCCAGTCTGACGACTGACGGCTCTGGAGTGGATGTGGAACAACTGCTCGCACCCTACTGGTGGAGCAGAAATGGATAAACTGCTGTATCTGCTAAGCTCGACATATACACACAGGCCCTACGAGCCAGCATTCCACTCACCGTAAATGCACCAGGGGCGGACACAAGACCGGCCAACAAGCCTCACATCTACCAGCCTCACACTGAAAACAACCCGAACACCCATCAAGGAAAGAATGGTTTCAAACATTTGTGTTATGTTCCTGAAGTGGAATACTATAAAGCCATGAAAATGACCCGATACTGCTGCTCAATATAAGGATGAAGTGCATGGAGGCAATGCTGAGAAAAAGAAGAGAGAGAACGAGACACATACCCTACACGATGCCATCTACGTAAATAAATACCACAAAACACGCAAAAGTAACCGAGGAAAGAATGTCAGCAGGCCAAACAGTGGTTTCCTGTGAGGAGGGGGAGGCAGTGACCAGGAAGGGCCACCATCTTGCTTTGCAAATGTTCTGTTTCTTGACCTGGGTGGGGTCACCAGACTGTGTTCACTCAGTACCTTCATCATTTGGGCAATTTTCTCTACACTGTATTTCAATAAAAACCACCGTGTCAATGAAGCATTATACCAAACCAAATTACGAAAAGGTGGTGGTGCCATTATGTACACAGAACTTACTATTTTTCTTTCCTTTTATACTTAGCTGGATATCATAATAATCTTCTCTTCTATCAGATCGGTAGTCTACTTCTTTACACTGGATATATGACTACAAATAAGGAGAATAAGATGGCTTAAGCATTAACCGTCAAAATATTTGCATGTTTAAAATCTTTAAAAATCACTCTTTAAAACTGGTTATCACATACCACCATCTTGCCTCTGAATAATTTAGGTATGGTGCCTTCTACACACGTGCCTTTCATCTTATTTTCCACATTATCAAGCAACTGGAAGAGAAAGTTTTGGCTTTCAGAAAATGTTATGCTTAATTAACATAAAGTAATTTGAAATGTGACTAGGAAATTTCAATGGTCAAAGAAATTCTAGACTATAAATATTATGACCTTTAGCATGCAATTATCAAAAACATACAAAAATCTTCTTCCTTGGTTGGATATTTACAAAAATATCTACATGCAACAGTTGAGATTAACCCTCTATACAGCCTTTGGAATGAATTAGTAATCTGTAGTGCCTTTAGAAGCATTTTTTATATTCATTTTACCTCTGTGGAAAAGCATGTAAATTGAGCACTAAACTTAACTCGTATTGGTCCACACCAAGAGATTAATGAGGTTGAGCCTGTCAACAGGATTGACTGGTTTGTCCATGGATATTTAATGAACTGGATTCAATCCAGCTAGTGCTGCAAAAAAGAAAACACACCTTGCCCAGCCAATCACCTTGAATAGCCATTTCATGTTGTGTGTGAGTGTGTGTGTGTGTGTGTGTGTGTGTGTGTATTTCTTTCATCACAACTGGAAGAGTGCGCGTCTGCTAGTGACTAGAGATGGTCTGCGGGAAGATCCCCTACACAGAGGTCTGCCTCAACCAGAAGTTCTGTGCCAAGGCGGGGTCTGGGTCTTGTGCTACAGAGTAAGAACAGAAGTCACTATTCTAAAGTGAAGTGGGATCATCAGGACAGCTACTCAAGCCAATCTGTTGTTTCTTGGATTAGTAACTCTGGTAATTATGCCAACTTAACACATTAAAAGTACACTACCTATACTATTCAAATTTACATTTTCCCTCACACTTCCCTATCAAATAATTTTTCAGTCTTTCTGGTTTTAAACTAGATACATGCTGTCTTTTCTTTCTAGCCTAGTTCTGGTCCTGAACAAAGATGGGCATAACTGGAATGATAGTGACTGAAGTAGGCCTGAGGTTTTACTTGGTAACAACTTCTGACAGTGCTTCAAAATATGAAATGTAAGTAGTAAACAATTACGGCTGAAAACTCACCACTCGACAGAGTTCTTGAACATCATGTTGCATGAAGCTATCTAACGTTTCCCACCTTAGAGAGATAAAATGAATTTATATTTAAACTTCCAGATTTCAAACAAGAGTAAATTAACAAGCAACTCAGACTAAAAAACCAAACCATGTAATTAGTCATTATTCTTAAATTTTTATGAAGATTATAATTCAAAGACAAACTGAATTTTATCCAGACACCAAAACGTTCACAACTTTATACTGTTCTGAACATCTTACTGCAAGGGGAGGTCGTGTTTGCAAGTAAATGTACAGAAACTTGGAGACCATATGTTATCCTTTCCTTGACAGGTAAACCTAAGTGGTGAACTGCTTCTCAAGCAAAATTCTAAAAGCCTCCATTTCCAAAGAGGTCAAACAAAGGACACTGATAAAATGCCCTGACATACTCAAGTGCCTGAGCTCTGCTCTCAACCCTTCCCCGTCCACTAACTCAGCCCTCGAGCAGCAGAATGGACAGGTCTCCCAACACATACCCGAACGACTTGGTCAGCTTCTTTGTTCCTACGGGCTTATCACTGTGCTGTAATTCATAGAACACTCTTTGCAATGCTAAAGGGACGCTTTTGGATGAATCGTCACCCTCTGTCGGCATCATGTACACAGCCTAAAAGAATTGATTCAGAAATAAAAATGGAATTTTATGTGAAAGTATCATTTCTAACACCACAATGACGAAGGCAGTTGGGTAGGGCTTTTAACTATCCCCCCCACAAAGGGTCAAAAGGTCTTTTAAAAATCAAGACAGTGAAAAAAGAATTTTAAAAATGACTTAAGGCTCACCATCCAATGAGAACCACTTCTATTTCATACTTCTTAGAGCAGAGCAACATTTTTTAACTTAACATGACTTTGAACAAAAGAGTTGATGGAACTTCAATGCTACTGCAATTAACCACACTCAACTATCCCCAAGATATCATCCTATCTTGGTAATTAACGCTGCCTGGAAGAATGGTGCGAAAAGGACACGCCAGCAGACCAGCCAATGGTCCCCCCAACACCAGGAGTGTGTGCTGCCTGCGCTGCTCCCCTGCTTGCACGGCATTCCTAAAGGGCAAGTAACTATCCTCCGTTAGATTTTATATTTTTTAGAAGTTTTAGCTATAGTAAGTGAAAAATTAAGATTCCTGACCAGGAGTTTTTCAACTAATCAATTTTAATATAAAACTTTTCAAATGTTGCTGCTAATGACTTTCATATTTTTTAAAAAAGCTTTTATTATTTCTAGCCCAATAAAGTTAGGTTTGTCGGCTGTGGTAAACTTTTCATCATCTAAGTTAGCTTCACAAGCGTCCGAACACTGAGGAATAGAGCTATGTATAAGCATAAAGCAGGGGCCTCCCTGGAGACGCGGCAAGAGACAAGTCTGGTGACGGGGCTTTGCTTGCCCCTTAATACTTGAGAGAAAAGGGTGGGTGGAAGGTTGAGGGAGAGAAACACCATCCATTTACCTTTCGCAGTTGGTTTGTGAAAAATAAAGTCTGCAGCAGGCTGTTCATGTAACAAGTCGCTCCCTGATTCTTTAAACCGACATAGCCCGTGTGCTTCTTTGAATCCCACCTACAAGATCAGTTTGAGGTTGAGGGAAAACTGCACAGGACACCTCCTTGCTTCTGCAACGTGTGTGGGCGAGGGGACTGGGGGCCAGCACCTCACTGCTCTGCACCACCACCTCCTTCCCACCATCCTGACACGGGGTGACGACGTCCGAGCACCCGCCTCCAAGTGAATAACTCGTTGCCAGGCTGGCAGTTATCACACGGCTCCCTCCGGCAGTCACCAGTTTTGTCTGCTCAAGCACGTGGGCCAGTGCGAACTCAGCCCGGCACCGGAGAGGCGGCCTCCGCGCGGTGTGCTGACAGCAGCAGTGCCATCATTTACCCAGAGCAGCACTCTCAGAGAGGAGTTCAAGTCTATTTCTATCAAACTGAGTCCCAGTGTGGCTCCCTCACACACACATCGGCTCACACGTGTAGTCAGCACAAGGTGGGACGGAAACAGCCGAAACCCCTCTTTTCTGTAGCGTCCCGTACACGGAGAAGGACAGGCATGCATACCGGCAGGTTCAGACCTCAATTACAAGAGCCGTTTCCCTTTACTCTGTTACACAGGTGGTTGGTTAGGAGAGAGAACAGTCTGTACCCTCTCGCCCCCAAGAGTTAACAGGAAGCAGAACAGCCCTCCCCAGCGCCATCCCCTCCCCCTCTGTGCACGGTGCAAATGTGTGACCAGTACTAGACATTTACTGTGAGTTCAGGCCAGCAGGACTCTGATGCCGGGGGTAAGAGGTTTTTGCAAGACTGAACCAAGATACCTGTTTTGATTGGTAAGTCTGAAAAACCCAATCTACCTTCTTAGTCAAAAGATGTATCATAAGCATAGGGGGAATGTTTTCTAAAGGAAGGGGAAAAACCCCACAAAAAGTTTAACTAGAAATACCACCTTTTTACCCCCCACTCCTGGTATCTGAATACAATTCAAGGGTATGTTTCCAAAAGGCTACTCAAGAAAAGCCTGATTCCTCTGATATCAGCCCAATGAATATGAAAACTAATAAATCTTATTTGTTTTAAAATTTCCCAGGGCCACATGCAGGCCACCTTAGCCAGGACCTGGACTGAATGACCTGACCGCCCTTCTGGGCTGCCGGCTGCCCATCCCACCCGGGTCAGCCTACGCACTCATGCCAGAGGAGGGCCACGTGGGAAGAGAAAAAAAAACGGGAAGAGACAGGGGCGCCTACACTTGACTCCTTCCCACCTAGGCTGCACTTTATTTCTTCGCTCGTTGGCCTTAAGAGTCCTGCTCGTCTACAACCTGATCCCAAGGCACCATCTCAGCCCTCTTCACACTCTCCTAGTGCCCCGCCCACCTCAAACTTCCCTGCCAGGTGTCCTTACTCACACCCTTCTCCCCACCTCCAAATTCCCCCGGTCATTCCTTATCAATCAAGGACATCCTCAAGGACATCTGACACATTCTTCAAGGCCGACACCTCGCTCTTGCCCACAGACCGCCTGGACCCAGGGACGGAACCCTCTCCTCCCAGCGCCATCCACACCACAAAATAACAGCACATCTGCTGCTGCAGTTACTGCCGTCAACTCCTCTGCCCGAGTGGTCTTGGAGGTTCTTCGAGGGCAGAAAACCATGGCTGCCTTGTCCAACATAATTATATTCCTAGAGCCCAGCAGAGTGTCTGGCACATAGGAGCTGCTCAATAAATCCGCCACACAAAGGCATGAGCGCGAAGCTGGCATACGTCCGTTGATCTGGTCTGTGTGCCAAGGGATGAGCACACAGAGGGTGCTTATCTGCTGTATATATGCACCTCTGCTCCTTTCACTAGAATTCACAACATCTCTTAATAGCATCCAATTAAAGGAAAACTTACGCAACTCCATGGGGGGCATCCGCCTGTACAAAGACTTCAAAAGTAACTTTGTCATCATCTATAAATCCTTTCTCAGGATCAGTCACTTCCTATAAAAAAAAAATAAGAATATCCAACTTGCATAAGAACCCGCAAATGCTCACTTCATTCCAAACAATTACCCTGTACTTAATCAATTAAAATACTACTTTTTCAAAACACCTAAATTGTGCTTCTAGTTTTGCAGTGCTTTGGCTTGTTTTAAATAATGTTCTCTGAATGAAAACAGCAAAAGCTTGGATGTCTCCTGGAGGAATGGGAGGTGTCAGGGGCTCAGCATCCACTCAGCAGGCAGGGTCTGGGGAGGCTGCCAGAGAACCCACCAGAGAGCTGAGCAGGGCGTTCCTAAGTCCTACTGGCTTCCACCTCTGCAAAAGCAGCCCAAACGCGCTGACTTGAGAATTCACTGGTTACAGGAAACCACCCTGCACTATGCCTGCCTCAGTATTATTTCTTTTAAAGGAAACCTAGCCTATCAGGAAGGCTATTAACTACCTTACTATGTTTGACCAAAACACCGAGATGAAGTCTTGTTGGCTGCTAAAAACCTGACGTAGGAAACTGGAGAAAAAACGTTTTCAGTTACCTATCCAACTTACAAAGCAAACATTTTGATCCTAAAATGAATAGATGGATATGAAGAATGGAGAATTAGGGAACAAAGAACAACGCTCAGATCATTCAGTCTGAGTACATTGTTACTACTTACACTCCAGGCCATGAAATTGGAAAATCCCCAATCGTTCTCTTTATGGAAGAACAAATGACTGATACGCCGGCTGAACGACTTCTCATCATCTCTGTAATTTATGATCTTCAGCACCGCTTGTGCATGACAGGACCAAGACCTGTTCAGGGAGGACAATCTAAGCCTCAGTCGACAGATTTACCTGACTTTTACACAATTTTTAAAACAGCACACAAAACCTCCCATATTTTTTCCTTCTATTTTTTAGATGGAATAAGGGGACACACATTATCTTTAATGGAGAAAAAAATGTGAAGAGGGTCTGGGGGTGCCCTTGTGTGGTCTGGAGTGATTTAACTCAATGCTATATGTCTTTTTTTTCTTTAATTTTTAAAATTTTATTTATTTATTTTTGGCTGTGTTGGTTCTTCGCTGCTGCGCGCGGGCTTTCTCTAGTTGCGGTGAGCAGGGGCTACTCCTCGTTGCAGTGCGTGGGCTTCTCATTGCGGTGGCTTCTCTTGTTGCGGAGCACGGGCTCTAGGCGTGCTGGCTTCAGTAGTTGCGGCACACGGGCTCTAGAGCTCAGGCTCAGTGGTTGTGGCTCACGGGCTCTAGAGCTCAGGCTCAGTAGTTGTGGCGCCCAGGCTTAGTTGCTCCGCGGTATGTGAGATCTTCCCGGGCCAGGGATCGAATCTGTGTCCGCTGCGTTGGCAGGCAGATTCCTATCCACTGTGCCACCAGGGAAGCCCCTATGTCTTTTTAATTTCTAAAAGGTTTCAAGTTTTTTACTGGTATCTATAAAATACAAGTGTTTGAACTTTAAATACTGTCCTTAGATTTTACAAGAGACAATAGCTTTTTGGTCAGATAATAGTTCTAGTACCTAATACGGCTATTACTTGAATAGAAGAATGATGATAAAGCTATTTTTTAGGTGAACAGACCTAAAGCTGTAGGCTCTACTAATAAGTGTCACTCCTGCCCCCCTCAGGTGCTGTGAGGCTTCCACACCAGGCTGTATAGGGGGCTCTGAGCAAGGATGCCACCACCCGAGAATAACTGCAGGTGCGGTTGTTTGGGGCAGACCCCAAAAGGGTCCCTGGATCAACGTGTAAAATGTTTAAAAACCAACTTAAAGTGGAGCTTTTATAAAGGAAGGTTTTGACTGAACTCATTAGACTGAGCTTTTTATAAAGGAATGTTTCGACTGCAGACTCATCAGAACAAGGGCAAGGGCAGTGTTGTTCCCGCGGGGATGCCGCTCGCTCGGGATGCCATCGCTGGACATGGGCTGCTGGATGTTTCCCAAACTACCGTTCAGGCTCAAGTTGTCTGTCAGACTAATAAAACCAATCCAGCCTCAACGCTCATCAGATCAGATCATAATGTGAACGGAACACAAGAAGTAAAAATTTGGCCAAGGCCCTGACTGCCCCATAAAACTGGCTTCTTAAACACTCAAGTAAAGAGGAAAATGAAAGCTTTGGCAGAACAGCTGGAACCAGCGCCCTTTGGGGAACATCTTCATCAAGGGTGCCAAGGGCCATAATTGCGGTGGCAGGGAGACGTGGTCAAGGAAGCAGCTTTCCCGTGGGTTCATGGATGTGGAACGAGAAAGGGTGACAGTGATCTGGAATCCATCCCTTCAATCTCTCAACTGTGCTTCTGATAAACGTTGAACAGCGACACTTTGCTTTTTAATTTTAACTTTCTGAATAACCCATAGAAATTGGTTAACATACAGTGAGGATGTCTGCCTGAAGAATTTTCCTTAACGACAATTTCCCCCCCTAGCAGTTACTGGTAGAATAAGAAATACACCTGGTAATCCAGCAGTCAGCTAGTCCAGATAGGCCCTGATTCCATGTTCCACGGGCAGGTAGATTCTAACACACAAAGTTCAGTTTATTTGCAAGAAAAATATACACCTTTTCTAGTTTGGATATAGTACCTACCAGTGAGTTTTAAAGAGGGAATTGTATTTAATATAACTTAAAATCAAATGACTATGTAAAGGCAGAAAGGGAATTCAAAGAGAAATCCAAAATTCAAAGAGGCCAATTTGGCTTCCAATAATGTACTAGAACTACTTGCGGATTTGTAATTGCATCATTTAAACTGTCTTACGTGGAATCAGATTCAGCATTGCACTGGAGAAAGAATCCTACGCTTTTTTGGTGTGGTCTGTCTGGATAAAAGCGTGGCATCACCATAATCTTCCATGGCAGATTTCGCACAAAACACGGAGGGCTAAGGACCGACTCACTCAGTCTGCTGAAGCGCTCGACAGTGAACTGAAAGGTTGCCTCGGAGCGCCAACTCGTGTCTGCAAGAAAACGCTTTGTCAATCACCAAGCCCGGCATTGTCAGACAACACTGAAAGCAGCACAAACCTGGGTTAACCATTCTATATTCAACTGCTAAAATCTAACCCTTTGGGGAAAGGATAGCATCATTTCCAATTTAGTAACAATCTAAAACTGTGAGATGACATATAGTTTGTGTAAATGAAATCCCAAACTCAGAGGGCTAGCAACACACACCTGCATTCCCCACCAGACGAGCTCAGTGTGATTAAGAATGTCTATTCTACTCTGTCTTAATTCCCAAGTAATCCGCAGTGAGTGGAGAGACTGGAGAAAAGGAGTAAAACTTCTCACGTCACATCTGTTCAAGGACAGGACTTGAGGAGGAAAAGAAAAGGGCTTGAGACTTGGGCTGAGTGTGGAGAAGAAACATGAATTTGCAGGCAAACAAGAACTTCCGAGGAGTGGGCGACAGCCATTCCTGGGAAGCGCAGCACTGTTTAGAGATAAGAAGATTCCTAAGAAGTTAGCTAAAAATAAATGTTAACTTCATTAGTTCACAATTTTGGTGAAATATCAGACTAGATTCTCTAAGGGAATTATTTGAAAAAAAGAAGAAACTGGCATTCCTTTTGACGTGAACAAAATGAACTATTAAATTTACTCAGCAAGACCAAAGGCCAATTTAAGAAATCAAGATTTCCTCCAATAAAATGCAAAGCACTGATACAAATTCAACTAAAAGTCACACTTGGAATTCCAGCTTTTTCTGTTGCTGACTATTCCTTTCAAGTGACCCAGGCTGTGGATTAGTTTTGACAAACCCAGCAGTGTCCATGCTTCTCCAGCTCTCCCCGTGAGGGGAGCAGCTCTCCCAAGGCCACCCGCCAACCTGTTACCGGCCAGCACTTTTATAAAATATAATAAAACTGCCGCAGGAAGGCCAAATTGCTATACAAGTTTCTAAGCGCTTCCTCTCTCTGTGCCTATCTCGTGGCAGATTGGGGACAGTTCACAGGCCCAGGGGCCAAGGGCCACACTTGGTCTATAGAATAACAGGAAGGCCTTCTCTGGCTGAGAAGCAGGTGCTACTTTGACATCCCTGACCCCACGCACAAAGTGGGGTTTCGCAGGTCTGTGCCCTCAGCCCGTCTCTACACTTCACTCAGGTCACTGCGGTGCAGACTTCTCCGCACACAGAACTGCCTCCACTGTGACTGAATTTGTTCTTAAGAAAACATGTCCATCAGTCCTCATGAGAGGGTAGTATTCTTTACCAAAGAAATAAAACCCAAAAGGATGTGTAACAGCGCTTTTATCTTCGTTTAAAGGCTCTCCGTCCCCACCTTTTTTTTTTTTTTTTTTTTTTTACTACCCGTAACCTGGCTCAGCTGTTAGCAGAGAGGCCCTCAAAGGAAGAGCAGCTGGATGGGTGCGTTTTGCATTCGAGCCTCCTCAAGGGGCAGGTATTACCCTCATCCCTTGCACAGATGAGAGTCCACGGAAAAGACAAGAAACTTGTTCCAGAGAATGAGGTCCAGAATGGCTGAGGAGAAGAGCGGGCCACTCCTCCACAGCCACACAAATCATATTTGAGCAGCATCTAAACCCCACAAGGTAGGCAAGGGCAGGTGTTACTTAATTCCCACTTTACAGATGAAGAAACCGAGGCCTGCTGAGGTTAAGTGGCTTATCTCATCCAAGGTGTTAAGAAGTGAGCACAGGGGGTCTCAGTACCCAAGATCTGGACACTGAGCACAGTGACCCTGCCTCTGGTTTGTAAACTGCCATCCTACAGTTTAGGTGACCAAACGCAGAGCCCAATAAACCCGGCCTGCTGTACAGTAATGGCAGGACACACTCCTGGGACCTAAGGACATCATGTCGCAAGCCCCCCCCCCCAACTCACCTACCTGACTGTCAGTTACCATTCAGGTCTTTGTAGGATTACAGTTTTATACAGACAAAAAAATGATACACATCATAAATGCCTTTTTGCTCTTCCTCCCGACCCTTTAGTCAAATTCCTCAATTAATCTTAAACATTAAATAGGACCACACGATGGGGAGCTCAGCACAGCACGCATCCAGAAGCGGGCTAGCCCTTCAAGGCCAAGGCTCTGGGTCTTGAGCCTGGCGCCACCCTGGCCCCCATGTGCAGTTCACACTTGCTGAATCACACACTAGATGTGAGATTCTGCCTCATGTTCAAGGCAGAGGATTATCTTCCAAAGTATGCTAATGAGGAAGTTTAACATGAGATCTCATGTGAATAAAAATGTCACCACCCCACAGCTCCAAGCTCTTCATACTGTGTGGCGTTGGTGGTATAGAGATGAGCATAGCTGCCTTGCAAACTCTTCATAACTAACTGAATAACTGAAAACCTGTATTAAATACCAGGTCAAGACAGGAGGGTCTACAAAAGAGAAGACGACGTGAAACCCATCTCTGGCAGATGGGGTCAGCCTTGTTACCCTCCCCTAAGGGAGCTAAATGAAAAAATGGGAGGAAGGTACTCGGGATTCCATGTACTATTTGTGCAACTTCCTCTGTATCTATAATTGCTTCAAAACAAAACTTTTTTTTTTTTTTTTTGGTAAAAGTAGTATACTTGGGATTATGAAGGATACCTTGTATCCTGCAGGATTAGTGTTTCATCCAAACAGAGACTCTAACCTGCCTGAACACCACAGAGCACTGACTCACCTACTCCAGCATCTTATCGCAAATGACAGGATGGCAAGCTCGTGCTACCTGCTGCCCTCAACACATCTTGTCAGAAATCTCGATAACCCACCACTTTAGGTCTTTTTAAAAAAATGGCAGGCCTGAGGTTTCCCCAAATGGCGCTCTTGCAGTAACTGTATCAAACATCGATTATTCATTCTAATACAAGTCTTTGCAAATCCTAGTTAATTCCCAGAAATAAGTTTTTTTTCACGGGTACCAACAATCTAGATCTACAACAATCACTCTCTACCTCTACTAAACATTTTTCCAACCTGTGTTGCTAGCCACTCAACTACTGTGTAAGAAACTCCCCCTACTAAAAAGGCCTCTCTGTAAAAATCAGATTCTAACTCAGTGTTTCCCATACTGTGTGCCCTCCAAAGATGTTAAAAGGAGATTCAGCAAAAACAGATTCTAACGTTCAGAGGCTTGGGGAATCATTAACAAAAAAAGTCTTTTGAAGAAAGATGTTAGGAGGCTGACAGCTTAGACGTACTTTAAGAAACATGCTTAAGCCAGCACTCCTCAAACTTCCTAGATTTTTCTGATCACTTTTCACAACGCACATATCCTGCCATTAAGTGTTTCAAAACACCTATCACTACTGGGAAAACGCTGCTGTAAACGAAGGCTTCTACTCCTAGAAACAGAACCATCTCCCTCCCACCCCCCTTGCCATAGATACGATCTTTCTCTCTCCTGACCCTGGGCCTTTAGAAAGGCCAGGAACAAAGCGTTACTGAAGATCACTTCTACTTTCTCCTGTAACATGCTTTTCCCGTCTGGTAATTCGCAGTAGGAGCATTTCTACTTTTAGGTTCTATAGCACCATTATTTACTACCAATAATTTAGTAAAATTTGCCTCAAAAGGGATTTTATGTACATTATGATCTCCTTATTGATTCTCAAATGAGGCAATCTGGGGCCCCCAGGAGACTTCTAGCCATGTTTAGAGACATTTTCGGTTGTCACGACTGCACAGGGGGTGGGGTGGGGTGGTGGTGGTGGTGACAGGTGACACTGCCATCCTACAAGGCACAGGACAGTCCCTTCCAACAAAGAAGTATCCACCAAAAAAGGCATCAGAGGCCAACAGAACCTGCCCTTTTATCCACATCTGTCTCCTCCCAAGCCCTCCCCGTAAAAACACCTGGGGAAAAACGAGAATGAAATTGCTCTGTGGAAACCAGACCGGGAGGGCTCTGATTGGATTGGACCGCTCACTGCTCCAGGAGAGACTACAATCGATTCCTGATTCACGCCTGGTACATCAGACCTGGTCATGCCTTCCCAACTGCACTCTCTGAACCTCTTTTGGCATCTCCAGGGTCTGAAATAAAACCAAGAGCCCAGCAACCAAGAGACCACACCCACACCGTTGCCCTCATCTGCGGTGGAAAGTGCACTCCACAGGTAACAAAGCAGCGGGTCAGACCACGCCTCTTTACCTTCCTCAGATATTGCCTCAGCCAGCTGCCAGGGGTAAACCGCACTGTGAGAGAACTCTCAACTACGGCTGCAGTTTCTCATGGAGGCTGAACTTTTGGCAGGAGGTCTGAACAGCAGTCCTTCTGGTGGTGCAGCCCGTGACTGATGGTTTCTTTCAACTGCCCCGTTACACCCCTGGGAAGGACACAACCCTCATGAGGATTGATGGACATGCTTTTGACAGAACATGGTTTCATATTACACTGCAAGATTCCAGGGGCTGCATAAAGTGATTACTGGCTGCTACCTTCTCATGATTTCGACCTGGCAAATGCACAGGTCACACAGTCTGATAAATTACAGCGAAGAAATAGCCTCAAAAGAAAGGCTTTCCTAGGCACAAAATGTCCATGCACGTACAAATGCATACACTTTCCACAGAGAAGATAAAGACCAAAAGTCAGTCTGGGGGACAAAGCCCAAAGCTCGATTCTGGTTTTGCACCTAACCGGAGTGGGGAGAGATTATTAGCTACAAACAACTGATATACTTGCTACAATAAGAATGCAATGGAAAGCCACGTTCCAGTGTCTAGAAGTATCGTGCTGCAGACGAGAAGGAAAGGACAGTAAGATATACTTGTGTTCTGAATACTAGGAGTGGCTGGAAAATTAATTGTAGGCCTGAGCAAATACCCATCTATTACAAACTCCTGTATTTCAACCTTCTCTCCTAGGCTGGGGAAAATCAACTTACCTTGAAATCTGTAGGCAACCTTGAAATTTGAAACCAAAACAGGCTCCTAAATTTTCCTCAGATACAACCTCCTGAAAACTAGCTACTCTTAAGAAACTCAGAAGTACTCAAGGAAGAAATGTCTGTTTCCGACAGTTTTTTGCCCAATGCGCGTAAACAAAGCCCAGGTACTTACCGTCCTCCATGTCTTCCTCTGTGTTGTTGTGCCCATCACTCATGGCTACATTGCCGTTGATAACAGGGTTTTGAGTAATTCTTGGTGGGTCATCTGCATCTCCAGCTTTAAAGAAAACAAAGAAATTCCATGATTTTTACCTTCATGGCTTGAATTAGATTAGAAATATATATATATACTTGTACTCTGACAATTTCCAGTCACTATTAAGTTCCAATTGTGCCCAAATAATTGCACTTTAACCCAAAAAGTATTTACTAGTATGTTTACTAAATATAAACTTTTGTTTCTTTCAAAATGCTAAATGGGACTTGAAAACACATTACACCTCACAATAATCAGCTCCATTTGCGATGATCTTTATTTTGACATAGGTCCACGGTTTAAAAGAAGAATTTTAAAAAGCCTTTGGCGGGATTTAGGATTTAAATAGCCTCTACTGCCCATACTTCACATTTAAATCCTGTCCTTCCAGCATGTCAGAATAGCTCACTGCAACTAATGCTGTTCTGTTTGCCTGTACAGTCGGCTTTCCTTGGTAAATCAGACACTCCAATAGAAATTAAGTGTCTCAACTACAAACAGGAGATGTGGTTTTTTAAATAGCTGCACAGTTGTGTCCTTGGACTCCAATACTCAGAGCCTTTACACCATTAGGATCAGCAGTCAATCTGATTCAGCACCATGGAGAGCACCCTCCCCTTTCCCCTCTAGACAAACTCCAAACTCCAATTGTCAGGTTACTTTTCTCAAATAATTCCTGAATATAAACCATCCGATTTTCCTTCTTAAGCATCTCAAAACACACGTTAGAAATCCTTGGAAGCTAAGAAACAGGTATTACTACTCAAATTTAGACCACTGCCACTCCTGATACTTTTGTTTTATTAAATATCAATATATACAGTTAATTAGCAATTGTGTTAAAAGCTGTCTATGAAAACATAAAATTTTAAACTGATCCCTCAACCATGACATCCTGACAGAAAAACTGGGGGAGGGAAGTAGGGAAAGGAGAAATTCCTTTTCCTGTTGCTTAACTAGCTTGAACTCTAAACTCTAAAACTTATATGCTTAAAAAGCAAAATGAAACATTGGGTGCTTTGACAGAATTTCCACATTTACCCTCCTAAATTAACCATTTCAGGGAATTCCCTGGCAATCCAGTGGTTAGGACTCTGCACTTTCATTGCCGAGGGCCCAAGTTCAATCCCTGGTCAGGGAACTAAGATATCCTGCAGGCCTCGCGGTGTGGCACCAATAAATAAATAAATAAATATATATATGCGCATATATATTAACCACCTCAAACCATCACACAAAATATTTTATGAGGAAAAACCCTATGAAGGCCTTTGAAATAAACAGCACATTCCACCAATGGAATATTATGCAGCAGTTTTTTTTAAGGTTCTCAGTGTACCTATATGAAATGTTCTGAGTTATATTAAAGTTTTTAAAAATTAAGGTACCAAGCAATATATATCATCATATGCAACCCTTGCTATAAAAGAGAGAGACTGTGATGGAATAAGAGTGTGTACTTTCTCATTTCCCTTTATACCAATAAGCAAACACTGGGAGAACACAAACTAGTAAGAGGTTCTGTAGAAGCAGCAGTAGAGTGATTCTTCACTGCAGACACACACACACATCACATGAATGCACTATAAATCTTAAAGTAATTTGCTTGACGTAGGCCTGGTACTTTTAATTTAGTTCCTCAGTTCAAATCCAGCCTACGGCAAGAGCTTTAAAACATGGTCTATAATGCACGAATGCAAAAATGACAAAGGTTTCTCTGCAGGTGGCTCCTAAAAGGCAAGGCAAGTAGGGTTCTGCAGCTGAACCAGGTGCTCCTGAGCAATGTCCCATCTTTTACACACGATGGGTACACATTCCTGCTGGGCTGACCAATTTTCCACCCTTCACAGGCCTGGAGACGGTGGTCCAGGCTGGTGGCTGTGAAACTGCAAAAAGCTCCTGGTTGGCCCAGCATGTACATGAGGAACCTGTCCAGCAACAGGCCCTCCCAACCAACTGCCATGGGACCCTTGGAGAAAAGGTTGGCAACTCAAGTCTAGCTCCTAAGGGACTGAATATCCAGTTAAAAAAAGCTTCTCATAAAAATGAGTTAGTTCAACAAGAGGATTAAAATTTTAATTAAGACACGGTAAGTCCCCGGACCAGAATTAAATGATGAAAGCGCCTGATACCACAATCTGTATTAAGCTTCCAGAAATATCCTAAATGATAAGGCTGTCTTTATCATCAAGGAAGAAGTGCAAGATTGGCACGTACATATATTTATCACTCTATATAAAGTGATCCTGTTCCCGAATTTTATATCCTGCCTAGTTGGAATTTTCCCAATGTATTAACTCTCATTTGGCCAAATACGAACTACAACACTAATTTTTTTGACACACACAGTTGCAAATACCAATGACAATATGGTATGCCTCAAACACATAGACAAAAAGGTCTCTGATATACTTAAATGTCAAGGAGGGGAGGAGAGCAATTATCATTCCGAAATATATACATGACACCCAGAAATACGAAAGGAGTTCATTTCCATTACTCACAATTGGTAAGCCTTTTGACAACAACCTTGTGATAAGTACCAGAGGCATATTTTAATATATATGTGGCACAAAATACCTTTTTTAAAGAGTGACTTCAGAAACACAAAAGGCTCCCTTGTTTAGTTACAAAGCCTATATTTCCTCCTCTTTTACTGAGGATGCCTGTGCTTACATCCAGCTTTTCTCCCCACAGACTTCTGTTTGTGATGTCACAACCCAGAGCTACTGACCCCAAAGAACACTGGCCAATTGCTATGGAAATGATGTGGTGCTGATTTAGCACCTGAATCTCACTCCTGGATGAGAAAAATAGAAAATTCCAATTGTTGGCCTTGACATTTTCTATCACTTCACAAATATTTCTCAAACCTCTCCCCAAAAGGCTGGGTAGAGGGAACCAAACAACCCCATTAAACCCACCTCACGGTCTTCCAACTAAGAGTCTATATGCTGCCACCAGGAGGTACCTGGGCCACGAAGATCCAGCCATGCCCCAGAGTCACTCTCGACTCAGCCCCCCAGATTTCTCCTCAAAAGTCCCAACTAGTGGGCTTCCCTGGTGGCACAGTGGTTGACAGTCCGCCTGCCGATGAGGGGGACACGGGTTCGTGCCCTGGTCCGGGAGGATCCCACATGCCGCGGAGCGGCTGGGCCCGTGAGCCATGGCCGCTGAGCCTGCACGTCCGGAGCCTGTGCTCCGCAACGGGAGAGGCCACAACAGTGAGAGGCCCGCGTACCGCAAAAAAAAAAAAAAAAAAAGTCCCAACTAGTAATACAATCCAGTGAGCAAAACCATGGCTCAGTTAAAAGGGCAGAACACATGGATTACCAGAGGCCATGGGCCAACACTCGGTCCCTGAATCGGTCAAGCAGAGCCTAACCAGCACATTTTAAGCCCCAGTCTACCAGTTCACCCTGACTTCCAAGTCAAAACCCCCAGACTTCTGCTTGGTCCTCCTCCTCTCCTCTCTCCTGGCACTGAATCCATTTTAAAGAATATTACATAAAATAGGGGTTATCAAGGTAAATTAGAACACTGATATCTTTCTGCAAGTCCAAATATACTGCAGAAGGAGTGTTCAGAAATGGCATATTGGTTCTGAAAATCCATCAGTGGCGTAAGGCCCCCACTCTGAGCTCCTGAATCACCTTCTGGTACAAGCCCATGGTTCCCTGCCATGTCTGCATGGCTCAGCAGCAGAATCTTCTGGGGGGGGGGAGGGTTCTCTTGGCTACATCAGAGTGACTGCACAGAATCTCCAGGAGCTCTCCCTCAGAATTCTTTTTTTTTTTTAAAAAAGCTCCCCACAAAATTAGGGCCAGAAGCATATTCAAACAACCTCATCAAAACACAGAGTATCAGTGTGGGAGAAAGAAGTCTGGAGTTACTAGTTCCCTCAGGTGTTGATGTAAGTTGCTAGTGGGGGAAACCAGGTGAGGGGTCCATGGGAACACACTCTACTAACTTTACTGTACATCTAAAATTAACCCAAAATTTCAAGTTTATTTTTAAAAAGAGAACATAAGAAACCCTCAAGCCTAAGAGGCAAGGAATATAGCTATTAAACTTATACAGGAAAATTTTCGGCATGAAGCATCCATACAAGCATGTGTGAAATTCTCACATAATTAAAGGTAGAGAGCAAGGCAGCTTAGAGCTGAGATACGAAACAAAGTCTCCCACACAGACACTGGGCGGGTGCACAGAGCACAGCTCCTCAGGAGGGGCCGGCCTGGGAGAGAGGGCTGGCGTCTATGCTGGGGCAGGAGCAGCAGAGGAAACACTGGGCACGTGAGAAGGATCTAACGTCTGCTCCCAGGATTTCACAAATAAGTAACTCCCAAGTACTGGTCCCTATTGTGTGCTGGGCGCTGTATAAACATTCTCAGGCAGTGATCACAGCCTGGGATCAGGCAGAGTGGGGTGTTTACAGATGGACCCAGGGTCCCGGCTGGACTGAGAGGGATGTTGCCCTGGGCCTGTAAGCTGTGGAGCAGCTACTCTCTTTGCTTTTCCTCCATGAGACAGGAGTGGCCCTTCCCTAAGGAGGACTGCTCACCCTGAAATAAAGTATGTTAGATGGAGCTCCTGAATGAAGCCAGAGGCACCGGTCAGGAAGAAATAAAGAAGGAAGTCCTGAGCAAAGAGGCACAATGCTGTGAAAAGTTCTTTAGCCACAAATACTTTAAAAATGCCTACTCTCACCATTTTGCAAAATTATAGTGCAATATCACAACTGGGAGAGCGACAATATACTGATCCTCCTCCTATTCACTTGCATGCATTTCATGATGTGAGGTCTGTGTGTTCCCCACACTCAAGATACTGAGCAGCCCAGCACAAGGACCCTCAGGGGGTGCTTTTACGGCCATACCCACCTCCATTCTGTGCCCGCCCCAAACCCCTGGCAATGGCCAATCTTCTCCATATCCACAATCTGCCATTTGAAGAATGGACACAGCATGTGTAAGTAAGCTTACGGAGCACCTTCTGACACAGCACAATTCCCTTGAGACTCACGTCAACAATGCATTCCTTTCTCCTGCTGAGAGGGTTCTGTGGCAAGGACATGCCACTATCTGCTCACTCAGATAGCGGCAACATCCGGGTTGCTTCCAGTTTGGAGGCATTACATATGAATAAAGTGGCTGTAAACATTTTTGTACAGGTCCTGAGCAAAGAGACAGGTATTTTTACTTCAGGATTTTACACAATGAATGAAATGCTCACAGAAGCAAGGCAAGGGGTGCAGTGATAAATAAAGGGAAATAGTGACCTCCCTGCCTCTGAGTCTAAGTAGAAGGAAGGCATTCCCAATGTTCATGTACATACACGTGCACAAGGTACAAGCACTTTTACTATTCACAATACGTGGATCCTAATTCAGGATCCATACAGATATGCGTACATGGATTTGATTTCGAATAGCACCATACCATTATGTCATGATCTACTCACCCATCCCCTACAGATGACTCTTCCCAGCCACCACCACCTCCTTTTTGGCCATCTGAGTGACACTACAAGCAAACAACTGTACAATGATTTTGTCCTGCAGCACGCTGTATAACTGTGTGGTCATCTGTCAGGGTCATCTCTCTCACACACTGAGCTCCCACAAGCAGTGCTCTTTCCCAGTGGCAAAGATCAACAACGCATCCAAAGCCACTACCAAGTGGCGCTGCACAGCCTCCTGCACCAAGTTCTCATGCTGCTCAGGAGAACTCTTCTAGCGCCATCACTTATTTTCAAGAATTCAGATATAATCGATTTCCCAATGTGCTGATCCTCAAAAAACCTGGCTCTAAGCTCAAAGAAGCAAAGAGACATCTGATAACTTGAAGGTGAGAGACAGAAGATGTACCACTCGTACTAAGCCCAGCTGAGAAGCTGAGCTGATTAGAGGGGGGGCGGTCTGGTAAGCCTTCCACAAAAGCAAGGACCCACAGGTGTCAGCTATCACACTCCCCAAGAAACCAGAACCTCCAGGGCATTGGGAAACAACTTTGGACGCCCCCAGAAAACCTACAGTTCTGTGGGAGAACTCGATGGCTCTGTGTCAACTCCAGTCCCCTTTGGGGGAATTCTCAGGCAAAGCCAGGCTTCGAACGGACTGGGGAACAGATCCAGATCCAGTCCTTGGGCAGAACCTGGAGGGAACCAAGGATACAAAGGTATGGAGCAAAATTGCAGGTCTGAGCCGTCTTTGCTCTCGCCCAGGTTTACCAGTCCTGGCAGCCGCTGGGTGGAAAGGAGTAGGTGCTGACCAGGCAGCAGGGCCCATTCACCAACAAGCTCACCCCCGCCCCCCAGTCAGACAAGGACCACAGTGCCTGTGGGCCATGAGGAAGTGCCCAAGTGCTTTCCGGCCCTCAATCCCTCTTGTGAAACCTCTTAGAAGTGGAAAACTGCAACTATGGTTCAAAAACATCATTTCTAATCCACTACTGCATTACAAGGATTTCATCCCCCACCCCCACCCCGGGCACACCGTATTTGCCCGCAATTACAGTAAGGAGGGCGACGTTCTAATGACTGTCTCCTAACACTGGTCTTCTCCACACACGACTAACTTGGGAGGTAGAGGCTGAGGCTGGGTGCCCTCTTCTCACAGGAGTCAGTCCCCTTATTTGCCAAGTGTCTTGATGTGTCAAGAGCAGGCTGCGCCCTGGGCTTCAGGAGGGAACAGATAAGCAGCCCTCACACAAGAGGGCTAATGCGACAGAGGGGAAAACAGCCACGGGCCTTGGACATCCGGGCCAGGACCAGAGAGTGAAGGGAGCCGGCTGGGCAGAGATCCTGAAGAAGCACATTCCAGACAGTTCCAGAGTGACCAGGAGCAAGGCAATGGGCAAGGGAGGAGGTGGGAGATGAGGCCCAGGTTGAGGGTGGGCAGGGCCTTGAAAATCTCCGAATGTTCACGTCAAGCCTATGTCCCACCAAATGAAGAGGAAACCACCGGTGGCCCTGAAAGCACTGTGACACTCAATAACAGGTGGGTCAGGGCTTCCCTGGTGGCGCAGTGGTTGAGAGTCTGCCTGCCGATGCAGGGGACGCGGGTTCGTGCCCTGGTCCGGGAAGATCCCACATGCCGCGGAGCGGCTGGGCCCGTGAGCCATGGCCGCTGAGCCTGCGAGTCCGGCTCCACAACGGGAAAGGCCCGCGTACCGCAACAACAAAACAAAAAACAAAACAAAACAAAACAAAAACAAAAACAAAAAACAGGTGGGTCAGAACTGAGATGGTGCCGGTGCTTGGACCCTGGCTGCCAGCCCCAGGCAGCCATCTGATCAAGCCTGTCCTCATCATCACAGGCAGCAGAGCTCCATCAGAAGCGCCTCTGCTGCCCTGTGGAGGATGTGCGTGAGGTGTGGTTTTGGGCTATCTTGCCCCTGCCAAGTTGGCAGGGCTGCCTCCAGTGACTCTCTGAATTCCTTCGGTCATATTAACAGTGAAACCGTCCGTGGCTTAATCAATACCACAACGGTGTTCTGGTTTTATTTTGATTTTTATATGAATTGGCTCCATGCCTGCCCCATGAAGGGAGCTGAAAGCCCACTTGCGGGTGGTGGTCCTGCCCTGGGGAGAGTCTGAGGATTCAAAGTAGACTCTGTATTGAAACCCGACAGTTAGCTCTATACTCTTAAATAATCCTGATTTAAATTAGTTATATGAAAATAAAGCCCCAAAGAAGGCCACGTATAAATCTGTGTTCCTTAAATAAAACTATTTGTTTGGGGTCTTCAGTTTGGCTTCATTATGTAAAAATCATCTGTTTTTAGAGGATCATGCTAACTGCCATCATGTCTGTCCCACAAACCATGACTGATGACTGAGTGAACACTGGCCGGGCATGGAGAGGGGTGTACACCCTGCACGACTGAGGAGCTTATAATTATGTCTGTGCTGCTTGCTTACACATCTGGTCTTATCTGCTATATTGGGTAGGGCAGTCCACTTGTGGAAAGGAAAAACAAGTCCCAGCAAGCCCAGCAGAGACAGAGCTGCACAGAAGCTACAGGATGAAGGCAGAAAGTATCAGCAACCCACAGGAGTCAAAGGATCAATATGCAGAACACACAGAGATCCTACAATCAAAAGAGACAACGCAACCACAACAAGGAGAAATTCTTAAGAAATACAAATGACAAATCTGCTCAACTTTCCTAATTAACACAATACCACTTTTCATCTACCAGAAACAGTCTCACATCACAAAATGTGTGGTGTCAAATGGCTAAAGTCTAAATTTATAGTCAAATTATTCTCCCCAAAGGCAGTATTTATTAAAACCAAAGTCAAATATTCTTTCACTCAAAATGCCATTTCTAGATATCCATTCCAAAGAAACTAGCATACATGCCCAAAGATATATACAAGCATATTTCTTATACTGAAGCACCATTTTTTACAGAGAAAAACTTAAAACATAAATGCCCATTAATTCTAAGGGCCATATATTGTATGGCGCCATTTATTCATATAAAGTGCCCAGAACAAGCACACCCACAAAGACAAAAGGCAGATCAGTGTTTGCCTAGAGCTGGGAGGGAGAGTGGAAGGGTGATGGCTAAGGAGTGCAGGGGTCTCTTTTTGGAGTGGTAAATTGACTGTAGTGATGGGTGAATATATTTATTAAAAGCCATTGAATTGTATGAGTGAATTGCAGGATATATAAAATCTCAATAAAGCTGTATTTTTTTTGGGGGGGGAGACAAGAACTGGACAGAAATGGGCTATTCTGAGTGGGAACAAATAGTTCCACAAATCACAGCTGTCTGAGGGCCCAGCATAGTGAATGATGTGTACATTGAACAACTGAATCAGGTGTAAGTGTTCCATTTTCTGCAGTATTTCTCTAAAAGTTTTAAACATTTTTGGTGTTTGAAAAACCCATTTATCTACAAAATTTATTTATGTACATAAATTCACTCTACATTCATGTAGTTTTAAAGAAAGTAAAACTATATTAAGGGACAATGTCCACCAAGAGAGAAATCAATTAGCAGGATGTCCTTACAGAATGAAGGAAGCTGTACATGTGGACGAGATGAAAAACAGGACAACACCCATCGTACATTAAGTACACGTGTTCACTGAGGGACGGAGTCTTTCTTGCCTTCTTGCTTCCATGTTGTTTTAATGTCTCAGCGAATATGTACTGCCTTTATAATAAAGGTAAAACCACCCACACACGCGAAGCGAAGCAAAGCAAAGCACGATGCAGAAAGGCACAACCAAAGTACTGCCTAAGGCCTGACACCACCTCAAGCAGCCCATAAAGTCTGTACCAGTGGGGACTTCCCTGGCAGTCCAGGGGTTGAGACTTCGCCTTCCAATGCAGGGGGTACAAGTTCCATCCCTGGGGAGCTGGGATCCCACATGCCGAGACCAAAACAGAACAGAAGCAATATTTTAACAAATTCAATAAAAAATTTTTTAAAAAAAGGTTATATCAGAGAAAGAAAAGGGTACAGCAGCTGCCCATTTGGGGGCAGGAGGGAGTAGGAACAAAAGGATCCCAGAACAAAGGGATTACCTAGATTACTTGTGACCTTGAAGGTCCTTTTACACCGGGGCAAATGGCAGCATCCTCTCTTAAATGCCTGGATTTTCTTTAGAACTACTTAAAAAGACAAGGAAGTTCGGGGGCTGAGGATTGGGGTCAGAAGTAGAGGAGAGATTTTAAACATACTGTGACTGTGCTAACTAAAACTTTTGAAAACTAGTCAAGCACAGCCAATTTCAAATGAGTTCCTTTATTTGTATAAAGCCACAAACAGAACAGCCTAGGACAGAGGACTAAGCTGTTTCTGGTTGGTTTTTTTTCCCACGTTGGTGTCAGCAGACCACCACTCAGGCCTTACCCTCCTTTTGAGGGGACCCACCCGGACTGTCAAGGAACACCTACTTTCAAAACCTTCTAAAAAACCAGTGGCCAAAGAAAGTGTTGAAAAGTTCCTGGGAGGAAGACTAGTTTCCCAGGTAAAGTCGCGGGAGCAGAAGACATATGGTGTTCAGGGGCTGGAAGGCACAGCAACAGTGTCAGCTTTCCTGAAATTAATCGGTATATTTGAACACAATTCCAATCACAATCCAGCAGAGTAAGTGAAACAATTCTGAAAAGAACACAGTTTGAGGAATTACACTACCTGATTTTGAGACTCACTATAAAGCTTCAGTTATCAAGATGGTGCTGTGTTACGTAGACACAGATGAATGGGACAGAGAGTCCGCAAATAGACCCATGTAAACATTACTACTTGATTTGTGACAAAGGTGTAAGTAATTCAATGGAAAGGGACAGCAGTCTTTTCAACAAACAGTTGGACACCAATAGGCAAAAAAAACCCCAAAAAACCCTCCAACCTCACACCTTATACAAATACTAACTGATAATAGACCGTAGATGAACATAGATTTAAACTTTAAAACTTTTAGAAGTAATCACGTGAGACATGGCCAAGAATTCTTAGACATAACACCAAAAGCAAGATCCATAGAAAAAAATTTTGATACACTGGACTTCTCCGGAAAGACACTGTTAAGAGAATAAACAGACATGCTACAGATTGGGAGAAAATATTTGCAAATCACCTATTGACAAAGGACTTATATCAAACATATAAAGAGCTCTCCAAACTTGACAGAAAAACAAAACAAAAAAACCCCAAATACTTGAACAGACACTTCATAGAGGGTATAGGGATGGCAAATAAATACATAAAAAGATGTGTGACTGTGAGCTATTAGATAGCTGCAAATTAAAACCACTATCCACCTACCAGGATGACTAAAGTGAAAAATGCTGACACTCGAGTGCTGGCGAGGATGAAGATCAATGGGGGAGTGGGAGAGGGCACGGGCGCCTGGGAAGTAGGTGGCAGGTTCTTACGAAGCATACCTCACACAACAACTCTACACCATCCTCTAGAGAAATGAAAACTCATGTTCACACAAAAACCTTAACACGGGTATTTATAATGGCTTCATTTGTAACTGCCCAAAACTGGAGACAACCCAGGTGTCCCTCCGTGGAACAGAATGGAAGCAGCAATAAAAAGCAACTACTGATTAGGTTACATGCTGTATGATTCCATTTTCTCGACATCTGCAAAATGACAAACCTGTACGGGATGGGGAGCATGGCCATGGTGGAGACACAACCAGCACAGCGTGAGGGGAGGTTCTGGGTCCTGACTGGGGCAGTGGTTACGCAGACCTACACCTGTGCTGAAACTCAGAGCCATTCACCCCAAAGGCAAAAGAAAAACAACGAAAGAAAAACAAAGGAAAAAAACACCTGGAGGGCAGGGAGAATAAGAAATGATTTACTGACTCTTTAAACAAGCACTGCCTCGGGATATGGGTTCAGATCTTTAACCATTCGGGAAAAGAGAACTGAGAGAGCATAAAAGATATACAGGTCTGAGTCTTTTTGCCTCAGGACCTTTGTTCGGGTGGTCTTGTACACAAATGTGTGCATCACAGCTCCTGTTCTTTGAGGAGAGAGGGAGTCAAAAACGTCAAAAAGCCAGGAAAATGGGAGGTCAGACACACCCTTTGCTCCAGTAAACTCACATACATAAATAAGGTGTGCTACTTCATAAGCTACGTTTAAATTCAGACCGATTGAGCTTCCCTGGTGGCGCAGTGGTTGAGCATCCGCCTGCCGATGCAGGGGACGCGGGTTCGTGCCCCGGTCAGGGAAGATCCCACATGCCGTTGGAGCAGCTGGGCCCGTGAGCCATGGCCGCTGAGCCCGCGTGTCCGGAGCCTGTGCTCCGCAGCGGGAGAGGCCCGCGTACCGCAAAAAAAAAAAAAAAAAAATCAGACCGATTCCCAAAGAGTTCCAACTGTTCCACGCAAGCTACTGGAAAACGGAGAAAATGGGGGGAAAGACAAACAATAAACAAGTGGAAGGCTGACCATGATGGAGGAATAGAAAGCAAAATAATCAAAATCACAATTACCTCTGGTTTAAGCACGCTCTCCTTGAATTCTCACAAAATATCTGTTACTCATCTTAACAGGACCGTCTTACATATACCTTTAAGTGTGAGGGGGACCAGAGGACGATTTCCCATTGCAGGGGACCACCCAACACTGCCTGCTGCCCGTCCCCATGGCGTCAGCTGCTGCGGACAACTAGGCTGCCACTAGCTAATTATCATCCAACCATCTTCGTCCTCTGCCAGATAGTAGTAGTAAGACTCTTAAATACAGAACAAAAGTCACTGCTCTCTGTGCCAGCGAGCTTTCTGGAGGTGTAACTACAACCCTATACTGAGTCAGGTAGGCTGTTACACACATGAATGTGGTATTTTAAGGACTTTTTAATGTAACTGTATAATGAAATATGCCAACATTTAAAAGATCTGTATAACTCTGTGAATCAGTATTTTCCAAATGACCAATGAATGGTATTAGAAATGCTCCATTCAAAGTACAAGACAACCCAATAAATTTTAATGTAACAGAGCACGGTAAGTTAATCATAGGGTTTCAAACTGCATGCTGTAATCAACCTTAAGAAGCTACCAAATTTTGATGTAGTATGAAAGAATTGCCACAGTTGCCTGAAAAGGCTATACCTCTGTAAGACTGGGTTTGCTTTATATTTCCAGTAAAATTTACATTGCAACTGACAGCACCAGATATGAGAATCCAGCTGTCTTCTATCAAGCCAGATAATAAAGAAATCTGAAAAATGTATGAACAATGCCATTCCTCATTAAATTTTTGTTTTAGAAAATATTTCCTATAAAAAGCATGTTAAATGTGGGAATCCCCTGGCGGTCCAGTGGTTAGGACTCAGTGTTTTCACTGCTGGGGACACGGGTTCAATCTCTGGTTGGGAAACTAAGATCCTGCAAGCTGCACAGCGTGGCCCAAAAAAACCCCCAAACAAGCAGTATGTTAAATGTGTTACTATGTACTGGTTTATTATTTTTAAATGAATAACTAAGACTTTTAATTTCTAATTTGGCAAATAATGATAGCTATAACCCACCTACCCAGAAGCTCTTTGGGGTTCTCACCAATTTTAAAACTGTCCCAGGATCCTGACAACAAGAAGTGTAATAGGGACTTCCCTGGTGGTGCAGTGGTTAAGAATCCTCCTGCCAATGCAGGGGACATGGGTTCGATCCCTGGTCCGGGAAGATCCCACATGCCGTGGGGCAACTAAGCCCACGTGCCATAACTACTGAGCCCACGTGCCTCAAGGAAAGATCCTGTGTGCTGCAACTAAGACCTGATGCAGCCAAAAGTAAAATTTTTCTAGAAAAAATAAATAATAAACACAAATAAAATTCATGGTGACTACTAACATTTTCCCACAAAGACTTATAGAAGGGCAGGTGCAAATCTAACCCTTTATAATGGTTACCAAAGTAGGTAAAATTAAGGTTATTTGGCATTGAACATGGTGGCATGTTCCAGTCCTACTGAAACTAAAATATAAAAATGCAATGCGTTCAATTATCTGGTAGAAACTGCTGTTCAAGGTGTAGAGAATAGAATGCTCCCTGGCCTCAAAGTCTAAAGGGGAGAAGAGCAAAGAAACACAGTTCATTACAATCCATGCACATGGGCAGGAATCAGAGAGGGGCCTCTATTTTCATCTACCCAAAGGCCTTACCTCTGCCATTTTCACCTCAAATCCCCCAGAACTCAAATCCTAACCACCCGCTCCGGCCACTGCCAGTACTACTCAGGAGCCTTCCTGCTCCCCTGCCCCCAGACATAATTGCTCTCCCCCACTTCCAGAGCCCTCTCTCTGCACCTCTCGCAGCATTCATCGCTTTCTATCCTGCATTAATTACATGTTCACGTGACCCATCTATATCCTGCTGACTCTCCCTCTGCAAAGACACCTATCACCTCTTCATCTCTGTAAACCACCCCCCAGCCCAGGGCCTGAAGCAGCGATCTGAGGCGAAGGGCCAAGTATGCGCTGTGCTGAGCCAGTTTGGGGAACCGTCTTCCCAGGTTTTTACAGAAGAAAATGCCTGGTTTTCTGTTATTCTGAACAATCCTCTCCAAGGCGGTCTTCTAGAAAGGCAAAGCTAAACCCAGTTCACAGGCTGGGTCTGGAGCAGCAACTGGCCGCTAGAACTTTCTGTGATGATGGAGAAGGTCTACAGCTGCGCTGCCCAATACGGAAGCCACGAGCCACAGGTGGCTATGGAGCCCCTGAAATAGCGCTAGTGAGACGTAGGACCTGAGGGCTTACTTAATTTTACTTAAATCACTTCAAGCCCGCAGAGACATGGTTTCTTGGCCCGTGGAGTAGGGGGTAGAATAGTCGCTTTCTGCTCTAAAACAAAATTATGTGACCAAGAGCTCTCTGATAACATACCCAAAATGAAACCAGTATTTTAAGAACAAAAGGCCTTAAAAAGTATAGGACTTTTAACTTCATCAAAATAGAAATTCCAAATAATAGCTCTGATTCCCAAGGAAATACTGGCTATAACAGAAAACTTGCAGATTTGTAGTACTAATTTTCCCTCTTCCCCGTAGCCCTCAAGGTAATTAATGACCAACTTGAGAATAATTCTGAAGACTTTTGACAGCTCCCAGGGACCATGCCTGTAACATCACAATCCCCACGACCTGGGCATCCTGCAGGAGCCCACAACCATCACAGCCACCACCAGGACCGCCTGTCCTTACCGTGTGCGAATCTGTGTGGCTGGCCGCCACACATCTTGAAGCTGAACTAGTCACCTCTACGGATCATTTGCATTCTGGGTCGTCCCCCCTACTAGGATGCCCAAGAGTTACCTCACTTACTTGCATCTTCTCTAGACTCCCCAAATGCACTGGCTTGAAGGTCTCAATTTCGCCAACCCAGCGATGAATGCATTAGCAGTTTGTTAAAGTTGTATGTATGAATCTATCTCATGTTTTAAAACTCACTGTCAGGGAAAGAGGCCCAGAAGGAAGATATTCTGTGTGTGCCACAGAAACACCACCACGCAACTAGCTGGAAGTCAGTGAAGCGAGGAGACTGGCTGGCCTCTTAGGACCTCATTTCTTTCAACCCCTGCCCAGCTGAGCAATCCCGGGCTCTGGCACCTCCGACCCTGTTTTCCTTCCACCTTGTGGAAGCTGCTGTCTTAAGAAAGAAACAGATGATTCAGGCGACAGGGAGGAGAGGAATGCAGCTGGTCAGGACTTCAAGACACAGCAGGGGTACAGTCAGGTTGGTGCCATCTGTGTGGCTTGGAGGAGCCTCAGTTTGCTCATGTGCAGATGCAGGGTCATGAGGGTGAGGTGACAGGAGGACCTGAGTGGACAAGGTGCCTTGAGGTCTGACCCTGTAGCTCCACAGAACTTGGCCCTCTGAAATGCAGTATGCTTTCGCCCTGAGCCCTGGCAGACAAGGCTCAAGCCTTCTCAAGTTTAAATCTCTCCATATGCCCAGAGCCCTGAATGGTTTGCTTTAGGGATGATTCATTTCAGCTTAGGATCACATTACTGAATACCTGATTCTCAAAGAAGGGAGGCATCTACCTTTAAAAACACATCTATTTTGCTTCTGCCACCATATTCCACTTGCTGAAGTATAAGGTGGCCCCGGCTGATTTCGGCAGTGAGCTACTTTCTATATTCAAAGCATGTGGTGAGCCACACAAAAATCTTCAGACTGAGGAGCCCAACTGCAGCTTTGCCACTTGGGGTGGTGAGATAAGAAACGCGGGAGAAGGCAGCAGTTTAAATTAAAAAGCAGTAACAGGGCTTCCCTGGTGGCGCAGTGGTTGAGAGTCCGCCTGCTGATGCAGGGGACACGGGTTCGTGCCCCGGTCCGGGAAGATCCCACATGCCGCGGAGTGGCTGGGCCCGTGAGCCATGGCCGCTGAGCCTGCGCGTCTGGAGCCTGTGCTCCGCAGCGGGAGAGGCCACAGCAGTGAGAGGCCCGCGTACCGGAAAAAAAAAAAAAAAAGCAGTAACAACGTCTTCATGACAAATAGTGTCCACTGACTATGATGAGACGCAAATTTCTGTGAAGCCACATGGCTTGGGTTCAAATCCCACCACTGCCACCAACCCTGGGTAGGTTGTTTAACTTGCTCAGCGCCTTGTTTCACTCAGCTATAAAATGGGGATGATGCTGCATCTACTTCAGAGTTGTGGTAAGGAGCCAATGAGTTGATACAGACACAGCCCTCACGTCCAGGGGCCTGGCCCAGGGAGGGGTAGCTGCCAAGCTCTCCCAGCCTCTATGCAGCTCTCTAAGGTTCAAGGCCAGTTTACTGGACACCCACCTACTGCTTCTTACCCACCTTCTTGGATCATTATTAGTTTTGTTGGCTGCTGAACAAATCACCACAAACTTACTGGCTTAAACACCACACGCTTATTCTTTTATAGTTTTGGAGGTCACAAGTCCAAAATGGGCCTCACTGGGCGAAAATCAGTGTGTCAGCAGGGCTGGCTCCTTCTGGAGGTTCGAGGGGAGAATCTGCTTCCTGGCCTTTTCCAGCTTCATCTTCAATGCCAGCAATGGCCTTCTCACATCACGCCACTCCAACCTCCCTCTTTCACGGGTTAAGGACCCTGTGATTACACTGGGTCCACCTGAGTAACACTGCATAATCTCCCCGTCTAGGGATCCTGAACTTAATCGCACCTGCCAAGTTCCCTGCCAGGTAAGTAACATAGTCACGGCTTCCAAGGGATTAGGACAGACATCTCTGTGGACCATTGCTCTGGGGACCACAGATCCTCTCCCTCTAGATCCCAAGCCCATGATGCTGTTCTACACCTCCTGCCTCTGAGCACACCACCCCTCCCTCTTTTCAAACTTAGCTGTGTCCCCTCCTCTGTGAAGCCTCCGATGACCCACCCCCTTCCCCACCGTAGGTCAGTACCCACCCCCCCATCATAGCCCTCCCTGGCACATGTTTACCAAGAGCCTTCACTCACGTGCTGGGGGCAGCCAGCCCTGTACCTGCCTGTCGGGAGGGTTTGCATAAATGTCTATCTCGTGAGCAGAAGCCCTGCACCAGGCTCTGCGAGTGCACAGCAAGTACAGCTCTGCTGCCACAAGGGTACAGTGGAGTCAGAAGCAAGCCATGAGGCCTGGTGCTCGGGGACATCCAGATGAGAAAGCAGGGGGCGGGGGTGGCAAAGCCCAAGGTGCCTGCACACAGCCTGCAAGCAGGTGCCCTCTTCGGACCTGACCGAAACAGAGCAAGCGGGGAGACTTTGCAGCAACCTGACTTCCTGCAACACCCTAGCCTGGGCCAGTGGGTGCGCTGTCAAACTGGAGTGTGGTGTCACGTGTCCCGGGACCCCATTACAGTTTGTAAGAGTTTAGGGTTAGCTGGTTAACTGCAACCCAAGTCAATAGGACCCAGAACCCATTTCTTTCAACGAAACATAATTTAGATGTTAGTTTATAGGATAGAGTTGGAGCTGTTTATGGATACATTTTGGAAAACTGCTGGAAGATGGCTCCCAATCTCAGGGGTATACCTCCGCAGCACTGGACTCACTTGCATATTAGTAAAACGAACATCGAAATGACTTGGATCAACATTCTCTATGAGGAGCAGGGATGCCATCCATCCAAGCAGGAAGCGAGATTATTTGTTTCTTTAAAAAGTAGTGTGCAAATAAGGTTTAATACGGGGAATTGATATTTCACACAAAACTGTTCAGTTACCATGGTGGAATGACAAAGTTACAAGTGCAATAGCACGTCCCCTTGTATTAATGGCCTATACACGCTTGCAATGAACATGTACAGTTTCTGCAAATCCTCCCTGCGTGTTTGTTCTAAGCAATAACTGTTGAAATGTGACTTTAATAACAACCTGGGGCTTGCATTGTGTATGTGTATTTCATTTCATTTCTTAAACAATTTGTTTACACTGCATGTCTACAAAATACAGAAATTGTCCACAACAGACTGGAAATTAAAAAAACAAAACAAAACTGGTTCTTCACCACAAATAACCGAAGAAAGCCTGCTCTGTAGTGTTTGCCCAGGAACTATTTATTCACTCATTTTAATTTAGCTTTTCCAGGACACATTGTATCTTTCCAACATCCAATGTGACACTAATGCTACCAGAAACACCCTCTAGCTAAGGATCCAACCAGACTGTTTCGGTGAACTCTGGCCACTAACACTCTCTGCCCTGTCGGACATGTGCTGTACCTGCTTGTCCAATGTGGTGGCCACTGGCCACGAGTGGCGACTGAATACTTGAAACGTGGCTAGTCAGTTAAGGAATGTGATTGCCACCATGTGGCTGGTGGCTACCTTACTGCACACTGCAGGTTAAACCCTTAAGCATCCTCCTACCCCACATGTCTTCTCCTCTGCCCCCATAAGAATACGAGCTGGCATTCTCAAGCAATCCAGGTCTCAGTAGGAAAAGAGACTCAGTTTGTCCTCATGGGTAGCAGCAGGAGACCTGGAGTGCTTTAGAGAATGAAGGAGTCCTCTGGCTAGCACAGGCAGGATATCACACAGATCAGAAGTCGCCGCTTGGCCACCACTGGGAGCTGGGTTAGGGTTCGAGCTCAGCAACCTCACTCCACCAGCTACTTCTTTGGACTTTCTGCAGGTCAGGCATTCCAGCCCCTATCTGTTCTCCCTCTTGTCCTTAACAAGCTAAAGACAGAAGAGGAAAAGGCTGAGACTCTTGGGAGGGTATTCTTCCGTGCCCATCTATGATGGTTATAAAACAGCAATAGGGATTGAGGAATGTTTTTAACCAATTCACACACACTTTGTTTGACTGAATAATTTCTCCTCCTAGCTGACATAAACTACCAACTCTAAGAATCAAGCACTTCAAGATTACCTACCCATCAACTACACTTCAATTAAAAAAAAATTACCTGCCCCACATTATTTACAAGGAGGAGTTGGACTCTCTAACCATGCAAACAGGCTAAGGAGCATTACATGTCCTTACTTGAAAACAGCAATTGCACAGGGTCAATTAAGGGCCTTGAAATGTAATTTATTCCCCAAAGTCATATTGACAAAATGCACTTGCAACTCCAGGTGAGTAAGGTTAGTTTTCTCAGCCTATACCCTAGAGAAAAGCCCCCTCAACTCTTTCTGAAAGTACCATGGGGGGGGGCAGGAGGGAGCCAAGAAGTCAGATCACTACCCAGACACTGGTGGCCACACCCTGGGTGTGATCACACTCTGCATTACAGGTCACCCCAACAATCTCATACAGCCCCTTTCCAAAGCAGAGGCCAGCTCAACAACTTATTGCAAGAGCTAGACCTTCCTCTGGTCAATATTCTGGGGGCTGGTACCTCATACAGGACACTGCCCTCCCAGTATCAGGATGTCAGGGAAACCAATTAGTCACTAGCATGGAATCAGAACCCAGGGAGGGCCTGGGTTTCGAATACTCTATGCCAGGCAGGAAAATCACGTGGAACTGTTGTGGTCACAGAAGGGAACCTCCTGCTCTTTATCCTGCAGATTCTCAAATGACCTAAAAAGAAGGGAGGACCACCACCTTGAGACTCTGATACAGTACTCACATTTGTTAAGATAAACCCCAGGTTGAGCAGATGACTTGGGCTCCTTGGAAGGACACCTGGGCATCTCTGAGAATATTAACAGCTGTGCCCACACAACAGTGGTCCCAGCCGAGCTGGTGACAACACAGCACGTGCTCAGCCCAGCGAGGGCCCAGCCGCACAGTCAATGAGCCCTCCAGTCTCGTCACCCCCTGGAGCGCTCTGCTCTGCCCAACACCAAAGACAGTGACACTACTCCCTAAGGCGTGCCCCACCGAGGCCCCTCCGCCTCCCTACTCCCTGGTTCTTGCTAGCTCACACTAGTGTCACCATTAAGTTCTGGAAGCATTCACTCTAGTCCGGGTCAGTGTATTTCCCTACACAACAAACTTTCTAACTACCTCCATGTCCAACTTCCAAGTTTAAATCACCAATGCTCAGAAGTAGGCCTGCTTCTCTTCAAGAGAATTTCAACACATCTGACTTCTCATTGGCCAAGCCATGTGTTAAGTTACTACCAAAATGGCATAACTTGACTTTCTTGCCTACGCAAGACACTTAAAAATCCTGCTTCCTCCAACTTGCCTAAGTCCAAATTAGTTCAGAACAAGAAGTTTCTGAAGCAGGTGACATTTGAACATTTAACCGTCACAGTACATGTCAAGAAATACCTTGTTACAACTCGGTCCCCAGAGTAAAATTCCTTTGCCTTGGAAATCAAGCAGAAGTACCCAGGCTACATACTACCCATGCAAAAAACCAGAAACAGTAACAAATTTTAAAATACTCAATAGAAAACTTCAATAAGGTCCATCAATACCCTTGTCTGGAAAAGGAGCTTTTCCTTGCAAAAGGATCAAAAATGCCACTTCAAGCAACTTACGTTAAAGGCAATAAAACTGAATTAGCAGCTATCAAAGCAATATTGGTTTATGGCTTTGGCATTCTCTTTCACACACCACCCTGCCAGCCAGCCATCTCCTGTACTACTGTTTTGCCTTAAAATTGCTGTTTCCTGAATGAGTGTCTCCCACAAACACATTTAACAAAAAAGGAACATAAGATGGGTATCTTCAGATGGACAAACAGTCCAGCGGTGAGGAAGATGAGTACAGAAGAGCAACCCCACAAGTAGCTCATGGGGCAAGACATGGCTCTTATGCAAGGCAAGTGGCTGAGACCACCAGAAAAGTTTAGGGAAAAGGTGACATCTGAATCACTTTCCTGGGGTCTCTTGTCCTGTCTGCATTCAAGGAGAAGCAGACACTACCTGTGCAAGTACAGGGCCCAAAAGCCAGAGTTGCACGTCATGCAGTGCAAGTGTGTGTGCACTCAGAGCCTGAAGCACAGAGCAGGCTGACTGAGGATCCTGAGAGCAGAGGCCGGGCTGTGCGACTACCCATCTACCTGCATGAGGAAGGCAGCACACCTGAGTCCTTCTAATAAGCAGGGCAGTGAAAAGACAGCTGTGTGGGGTCCAGGAAGAGTGGAAGCAGAGACCAGTAAGAAGGCTACCGCAAAGTTCCAGCATGAGGCAACAGGGGCCGCCTGGTTTAGGGTGGTGGATGGAAAACCGAAAGGGCTTTTGGTAACAGGATGTGGGATTTAGAGACAAGAATTCAGGGCCGACTCCCAAAGTCTGGAGGTTCGTGTAACCTGGCTTCCCTGCTACAACCTGATTGGCAACCTCATCAAATTCATTACTAGATGCTCTAACACTAGTGCAAGAGCAAGAATACTCTCATCACGAAGGCCACTGAGCTAACCAGGCTTCGGCAGCAGTGTAACAACGCACCAAATCCACTATCCACTCCTCTATCATCCACTACATTTTTCTTAAAATATTATAACATTAACCTTATATAGCTATTTAGGCACATCAAGCCTAGGATTTCATAAACAATGCTGCTTAGATTGAGGCTGGTCAGTTTTCTTCCCAATCCAAGTCAGGATATAATTACCGTAGAACCAGGAAAGTCAACTTGCCCCACCTGTGTGCGCCATGCTTGATTAACCTGTGCCCATCCCTGCCTCAGGTGTAACCCTTTTACCATCACAACACCATGAGTGAACACTGATGCCCCTATCTCTGTGCCCAGCACTTCACACATGCTTTGTGTTTCCACCCTCACAACATCCTTGCAGGATACGACAGACCTCCTTTTCAAGGATGCAGAAACTGAGGCACTGAGAGCTTAAGCAATGTGCATGAGGTCACACAACAATTAAACGGTGAAGTCCACGTTCAGACTCAGGCCTGGCGCTAAGCCTGTATTCTCTGACCACACTGCCCCACCGTGAGTTAACTCAGTGGCTTCTTTCCTCCTTTCCACAAAACTGATCCCCCCCACCCCACCCCCCAAAAAACAAGATGAAGGTATACACTTTTTTCCAATATGTGCTGTTAACAATCTTTTGTTTACAGATAATCAAAATCAGCAGCCTGGAAGAATCAGGAGGGCGTATGCCTTCTGGAAAGTAACTTCCAGTCCCATCAAAACCTGACAGGCTCACATCAGATGTTTCTAAGTTTGGCCTAATTTCTTCTATGTGTCTCTATCTTTTCTGGGTTCTCCAAGTTGATGCTCACTTTGTAGAGTTCTTTTACCAACCAAAGCTAATGTGAGAGGAAAATCAATATTCTCATATTATTTGATTTTTGTCTTGTTACAGCGCTATTTGAAAAACAAACATGTTTTAGATATAATAAAATGCCCAAGTGTAGTTTATTTGGGCACACGTGTACAAGAGAACTCACTTTCCACTCCCAAACCTGCTTTAGCAGAAAAGTAACTTGAAACTCCATCTACCCACACAAGTTGGAAAGAAAAAGAAATCCACCACTGCTTCCCCCCAAACAAAAACCACAGAAGTCAGTGATCAATTCTTTTCAGAAACTGCAGACAACTCATTGATTTGCTCCCAGCTTGGTGTCCTGATAGCAGTGGTCTGAGTGTTGTACAAAAGTCAACCAAAACTGTCTGTGCCCATTAGTCTCCAAGATTACACTCTGAAACAGAGACTGCTCACACGGGCGGCAGAAGCACACCAAGGAACAAACATCAAGGTATTGACGTTTGTGCCAGCCCGCCTATGCAGAAGCCAGGCCTTGGGAAAACTTCCTGTTGATCTGGAGGGGGGCGTAACAAACCAGATTATCACCTCTCAAGTACCCGAGAGGGCAGAGGCCACTGCAGGTCCCTCCTGCAGCCCCTCGGCCTGCGCTCTCTCTGAGTTAGAGAGTGAATAAACTGTGGAGCACATTCATTCCTGGCCAGGCCGACAAAGGCCACCACCTCCATTGGTGCTTTTTGCCTCCCAACCTGAAAACCTGCACGGGCCTCACAGGAAGGAAGCATGTGGTCTCAACCCCACTGAACTGCCACCATACCCCACGCCCCCCCCCATCTTTTCCCTCTCTGCCCTTCACCCTTCATAACTTTCCTAACGGCTCAAAACAAGACATTTTTAATATAACTGATCCTGAGCACTGTTATTCTCCAGCAGATGTGCAAGGGCTGTGCAGGGATCAGTCAAAAGCAAATGTGACCCCTATAAAGCAGAGCAGGAGAGCAAACTAACACCGGACCCGTCGGTAGGAAAAAACCGCCAACCAAACCAGTCTCCCCGGCTCCTTCGAAACTGCCCTGCCCAGGTGGAGCGGGCAAATTCTCCGCATCCACAAAGCTTCCCTTCCTCAAGCTGATCAGAGGGAGCCCTGACAGCTTCCAGCTGCTGAGTCCACAGGAACCAAGGCGAACACCAAGCAGGCGAGAGTCACTCACAGAGCCTGGCAGACGAGGCCACGCAGAGCTGATGGTCACTAAATCCCACCCTTCTCGCTTTTTAATAGGAAGGATTTTCACACTTGCTGGTCCTAAACTACAATGTATAAACCTAACGCCACATTTTCGGAGTGGGAAGGCTAAGAAAGGCTGAAAGAGACTGCCTAAGACATGGGCAGCTCTTTAAACTGCACACCTGCGGCTGCTCACAGGGTGCTGACAACCGTAAGCCCTACAAAGACAAGGTACCCTCTGGATAATGAACCTGAGGCCCACTCAGAAGAAGACTGAAGTTTACGGAATCAGCAGTAATAAACTACAACCTTTACCATTCAGTTTGAGACGCCAGTAAATTTGCAGATTACTGATTTTACGGGCGACTTTTCCAACAAAAACTTGGATATGAGAACAAAACTCCTTGAGGAAAAAAAAAGTAGTCTTGAAAGCACGCATGACTTCTGAAAACTCTTCCTCCACTCAACACTCTCTAGTCTTATAGAAAAGCCCTTGAAACTTGTGGACACGACTATTTCCCCTGACACCCAGTTCTGCACCAGAAATACACTATGCACTGGGGCCCATGCTGATCAGCTCTCACCTGTGTTCAAAACGCTTAAAAAGTGCTAAGACAACATAAGTGGGACACGGATATGCTAACACTAGTGGATTTTTGTCTCGACTGGGGGATAACTTGAAAAGGAAATTGAAAAGCAATCCCTTTTTACGAGGCATTAAAAGGAATATACATAATTCTCTCACCAATGTATTCCTTCAGCTAATTGTTTAATGACACGTGACAAAAACTCTACGAAGTTATTGCCTTTCTGGGGCCAAGTGAGACGGACAGCCTGGTCCTTGGCATGGACTGGGTTCTCCTGACCCCATTACTGGCCACTGAAGTACCAGCGGGAAGTGCCTTCCACAGGCATCTCCACCACTTCGCCTTTTGCCACCTTGCAGGCCATTTTTTTCAGAGCACATCCAACTGTTGGCAGTACTTTACTCACAGGGGAGTACCAGTCATGGTAAGAGTTCCCACCAACCAGGATGTAGCACCCCACACGTGCAGCCACCCCACAGGACAAATGCTGCTTCACCTGAGCTTCCCTAGCACCCCCATTCATTTCCACACCCCAAGATCTCTGGCTAAAAGCAAAACAAGAACAGAACATTCAATGTCCCCTTCATTCAGGGGCACTCTTTTGACTCCTGCCTGTCCGTCCCCCTCGAAATAGGTAAGGACTCTTTTAAGACTCCTTAGACTTTGCCCTTTTAAGTACTTGGGGCCACGAGAAATAAAAGATGCCTTCCAACTACCAAGTCCTCTTGAGGTACGTAAGCCCAAGACCCTTCCGCGCTCAGTGCCTCTGCATCAAACCTCTATTACCATGGCCTTGTATCTCAAAGCAGGATACCCTGAGAAAAACTGCTGGCACACGGGCACAAAATTAAGTTACCTCTGGAGTCAGGGTGGATTTAGAGAGAGGTAGTCGTGGGGCGGGGTGGGGGGGGGAGGGCGGCGGCTTTCACGTAGTTTCAAACACACACCTGGCCGGAGGCTGACTGCACCGCACACAGCCAAACTCCCCGAAATACAGCTAACTCAGAAACGAAGAGCGCCTGACTCCGGACTCTGGGCCCGTCCAAAGGCTGAGAACATCTGCGCCCCTTGCAGGTGTTTCCAAATGAAGCCCGACGCCAGCAAGTGCTGTTATGGAACGATCTCGGGGTCCGCTTCGAAGCCCCGGTGGGCTCTGCCGGGGAGCGCGCAGGAGCAGGTGCGGGCGAGCCCCGAAGCCCAAGGAGGTCTCCGGTTCCCCGACTTTACCGGCCAGAGCCAGGACCCCGCGACGTCCGAACGGGGAGACGGTCCCCGGAGCCCGGCTCCCCAACCCGGGCGCGCAGCGGCCGCCAGCAGTCCGCAAACGCCCGCATCCCTCCCGCCGGAGCGCTCTAATTTACAACTCCGGGCTCCGGGCGCTTTGTGCCGACGAGGCCGCCCGGGTCCCGCGGGCCGGACAATGCGCCGGGCGGGGGGACCACCGGCCGCCCCCAGCCCGCGGGCCCGGCATGACTGTGCAGCCTCGCCCGGCCCGGGCCGGCCGAGTCGGGCCGGCCAGGCCGAGGCCCGCGGCCGCCCGGGGCCTGGTTAAAGATGGCGAGCCCCTCGCGTGGCTCCCGCGGCTCCCCCCGGCCACAATGGAAGGCGCCCCCCGGCCCCGCCGCGGCCGGCCCCCGGGCCTCACCTTCCATCTCCATGTCCTCGGGCTCGCTCAGCTGCTGCTCGCCCGCTTTCTGCTGCTGCTGCTGCTGCTGGTGGTTCATGTCGGCCGCGGCCTGGGCCTCGCCTGCGGCCGGGGGCCGGGGCTGCGGGCCCGGCGGGCGGGCGGCGGCGGCGAGCCGGGGCGGCGGCGGCGGCGGCGGCGGCGGGGCGGCCTCCTCCTCCTCCCGCGCGTCGTCGGCGGCGGCGGCCCCGGGGCGGCCCGCGGCGGGCGGCGGCGGCAGGGAGACGCGCACGTACTTGCTCGCGATTCGCCCAATCTCGGCGCCGAGGCGGGCGGGCGGCCGGCGGGCCGGGCCGGGCGGCCTCGTCGCTCGCTGCGGCCGCCGCCGCCGCCGCCGCCGCCGCGGGTCCCGCCTCCCGCCGCCGGGGCCGGGGCTGCGGGGCCGCGGGCCGGCCGGGGGCGGAGGGCGGCCGGGCGGGGGCCGCGGAGTCAGCCCCGCCTCGGGCCGGGCGCGGCGGGCTGGAGGCCTGGCCGGCCGCGGAGGGCCTGCGGGGCCTGGGGCCGACGGGAGCGGCGGCGGCGCGGGCGGGCGACGGGCCGGCCGCGCTCCAGGCGCTGCGGCCTCCGCCTCCTCGGCGTCGTCGTTGGGGCTCCGGCAGCGGACGCGGCGCCCGCCGGCTCGACTCGGCTCGCTCTCAAAATGGCGGCGGCGTGAAGTGTCACATCCGCATGGGGGGCCCGAGAGCGAGCGAGCAAGCGAGGAGAGCGGGCGGGCGGCGCAGGGAGCAGGCGGGCAGGCGCCGAGCCGGAGGGCGGAGCGGGAGCGGGAAGGCGGTGCGGGGAGGCGGAGCAGGGAGCGCCCCGCCCACCGCCGCCGCCGCCACCGCCTCCTGGGTCCGCCCGCCTGCCCGCCAGCGGCCCGCAGCGCCGCGCCCCCCGTGCCCCTCTCCCGGCCCGCCTCGGCCTCTCGCCGGGTGCCCGTCCTCGGTGCCCGCCCGGAGCCTCGCGGCCGGGCCCGGGGGCGCTCCGATGTGGGCGACTGGGTGCCCCAGCCCTAGGGGGCGAGTGGCCCGGCAAATGCCCCATCCCGGTCATTTGGTCACCCAGAAAGCCCCTGCGGCCGCCAGTGGTAGGGGCAGAAACCCTGCCCGCAGACGGGTGACCTCGGGCCGGTAGCTGATATCGCCCGTGGACTCCGGAGAAGAAGGCCCGGATCGGAGCGAGCGGCCAGCGCGGATCAGCACTTGCTGGCACTGTTATTTACCCCCTTTAATAGATCTGTAATTTATTCACCCAGTACCTCGCGTACGAGAACTTCTTTTCTCACTATAGCCCAAACCAGAAAACAGATTTTGGTCCCTCAAAACCAACCCAAATAGCTCTTCCTTTGGCATTAATTTATCCCCTTCATACCAGCCCAGTCTGGCTAAGATCCTTCACCCAGGGCCTCCCTCATTCCCGATCCTTGAGAGACCGGTGATTGGGGTCTCAACTTTTTGATGAGAACCAAGGCAATGTGGATAAAGAAGAGAATGGAAGGAAAGGATACACATCTCTACATAGGTGCACCTCTAAGTGACCGTCTCAAGGGAGAATATAATTTTGCCCCCAAATGACCAAGAAATTGTGATTCGTATCCCACTTTCTATCTCCCTATCTCCTGTCCCTGCAGTTTTCTCCAGTTTTCTCCACTTTATTCACTGTCTGTCTCCCCGTCCAGAAAAGAATGTTTTGTGCACTGTGGTATCCCAGATGCCTGGGACATAGCATGTACTCAATACGTATTTGTTGAATGAATGTATGATTCAAGTGTGACTATGATTCCGCTCCCTTCCGCCCCCCCCCCAGCATTTCATAACTTAAATGTTTCCCCCCAGTGAATTTCTTGCTGGACCAAAGCAGTGAGCAGACAAGAGGGAAGGAGCTACTTCACCAGGAATCAATCCCAGCCCCTGGGTCACCCCCAGATTCTGAAGAGGTGTTGTTATTCACACAGATTCTCACAAATGCTAATGAACAGTTCTCAGATGCAAAAGAATCCTTCTCTCCAGCTCTCTAGAGACTCGGGGGAGGGCAGAAAGGACTGCTCTGGCAAAGGAAGGGGTGGCAGGGAGTGATAAAGGTGCCTATCGGGTTCCACACTGGCCAACCTTATCTTCATCACTAGGTTCAAAACCAACCAGGGAATTAAAAAGAATAAGAGTAAAAAGAATACCTCGCACGATGGATAAATTAAATGTTGTACACCCAATACAATAAAATACTGTTTGGCAATGAAGAATGGATGAGGCTTGAAAACACTGTGCTGAGTAAAAGAAGCCAGACAGAAAAGATCTTATAGTGTATGATTCCAATTACATGAAATGTCCAGAACAGGAAAATCAACCTATAGAGATGTGAGATAGATTAAGGACTGGACGGTTAAGGGTTTGGGAGTGACTGCTAGTAAGTGCAGGATTTCTTTTGGGGGTGATGAAAATATCCTAAATCTGATTCTGGTGATGGTTGCACAACTCGGCGTATATACTAAAAACTATTGAACTGTGCACTTTAAATGGGTAAATTACGTGGTATGTGTCAGATCTCAATACAATTAATTTGTTTTGTTTTGCTTTTTTATAAATTATTAATTTATTTAATTTTGGCTGCATTGGGTCTTCATTGTTGTGCGCGGGCTTTCTCTAGTTGTGGCCAGTGGGGGCTACTCTTCATTGCGGTGCGCAGGGTTCTCATTGCGGTGGCTTCTCTTGTTGCGGAGCACAGGCTGTAGGCGCACGGGCTTCAGTACTTGTGGCACGCAGGCTCAGCAGTTGTGGTGCGCAGGCCCTGGAGCTCAGGTTCAGTAGTTGTGGTGCACGGGCTTAGTTGCTCTGTGGCATATGGGATCTTCCCGGACCAGGGCTCAAACCCGTGTCCCCTGCATTGGCAGGCGGATTCTTAACCACTGCGCCACCAGGGAAGTCGCCAACTAATTCTTTTTAAAAGATGAGAATGAGTGAGGAAGACCAGAGTGGAAGCTGTTCATACTCTAGATGAGAGTTGGAGATGGACTGGGGGTGGGGTTGGGGGTGGAGATGGAGCAAACGGGTTAGTATGTAGGCAGGTCAAATTGCTGAGAGCCTGGAACTGAGTGGGAGGGAAGAGAGAAGAATCAAGCATCGCTCTCAGATTTCTGGCTTGAGCAACTGGGTGAATGATGGTGCCAGTTACTAACATGGGGGAGAAGTCTGGGGGCGGCACAGGTTTGGAAGTAAAATTAAGAGTAAGTTTCTTTTGGCTTCATTTTGGGGAGTTTGTTGTTTTTATTTGTATTTTTGCTTTTTTTGGACTGTATTACATTTGAGATGCCTGTTAGACATTATCCATACAGAGGTGGTAAGGAGTTAGTTCAACAGGAGTCTGGGCTAGAGGTAAAGATGTGTGGAGATGGTATGAGAGCCTGGAGGCCACCTAGGGAGGTGGGGATAGAGCAGATTTGGGTCATAGTCAGAGGCTGATACAAAGAGGGACCAGCAAAGCAGACTGTCTCAAGTATAGGCCCCTCACCCATCCACCCAGTCACTCCATCCTGGGACCTGGTTTACTTTTTCATAGTATTTACCAGCATTTTCTTTCTCTTTCATTTAGTTTCTTTTCTTTTTCTTTCTTTCTCTTTCTCCCTCTCTCTCTTTCTTTCTTTCTCTCTCTCAGTGCAGCTTGTGGGATCTCAGTTCCCGGACTAGGGATCAAACCTCGGCCCTCGGCAGTGAAAGTCCCGGGTCCTAACCACTGGACCACATTTTGAATAACTGTTTACATAGCATAGTATGCAGAGTTCTGCAAGGGACCTTCAACCTAGATCCTACTCCTACGATTGCATTCTATTACGCTGATGAAATTAAGGTTGGTAATCAGTCGAGTTTAAGTAGAGAGACCATCTGGTTTGGCCCAACCTAATCATATTGGTCTTCTAATAGCAGAGTTTTCTCTGGTGGCAGAAGAGGAAGGCAGAGATGTGACAGATGAGAGGAGGTTCTCTGTTATTGGGATGTAGGGAGCCACGTGGAAGGATCTGAGAGTAGCCCCTACAGGCTAAGGGGGCATTCCCAGCCACCGGCCTGAAAACGGGGGCCTCGAAACTAAATTCTGCCAGTCTGAATGAGGTGGCCCTTCCCTGGAGCTGTCAGAGAGCCCACCCCTTGGCTTTGGCCTGGTGAAGCCCAAGAGGAGAGCCCATTGGAGCTGGCCTGCTCTTCTGATCTACAAAACTATGAGATCATACATGGGTGCTGTTTTCCACCTCTAAGTTTGTGATAACTTATTGCACAGCAATAAAAAATGAACATGCATAATAATGTGTCCCCTCCTACAAGCATCTTGATGAGAGAAACTTATCCTTCTCACAGTTCTGTCCTCAGCACCTAGCACAGTGCCTGGCACATAGCAGATGCTCAATAAAGGTTGAATGAACGCTTTCACCTCAGCTGATGCTAACTGCCTGCTAGGAGCTAGGGGCTGTCTGGGATATAAAGGTAGAAAAGAGTGCCTGCGTGCTTTAAAGGCTTCTCAGATGGATTTTCATAGGGATTCAATAACAGCACTTATCTTCTCTTTTCCTGCCTTGCCCATCTTTCAAGGAGGAGTGGATGACAGGTGGAGAAGTTATTCCTAGGCCACCATGGCTACTAGAAAAGCAAGACCGGGAATCCCCTGGTGGTCCAGTGGTTGTGACTCTGCGCTTTCACTGCCAAGGGCCCGGGATTCAATCCCTGGTGGGGGAACTAGGATCCCTCAAGCCAGGTGGCCAGAAAAAAGGGCAAGACCAGTGCACTTTGAGGCCTACGAAGAAGGCCCAGACTCAATTATTCCAGAGGGTTGTGCTAGCCTGTTTTCTTCTTCCCCTGGTGGAATTATAAAACCCATTTGTGGGCTTCCCTGGTGGCGCAGTGGTTAAGAATCTGCCTGCCAATGCAGGGGACATGGGTTCGAGCCCTGGTGCGGGAAGATCCCACATGCCCCGGAGCAAATAAGCCCGCGCAACACAACTACAGAGCCTGCGCTCTAGAGCCCGCGAGCCACAACTACTGAAGCCTGCGCGCCTAGAGCCCATGCTTTGCAACAAGAGAAGCCACCGCAATGAGAAGCCTGTGCACCGCAACGAAGAGTAGCCCCCGCTCGACGCAACTAAAGAAAGCCCGTGTGCAGCAACAAAGACCCAATGCTGCCAAAATTAATTAATTAATTAATTAATTATTTTAAAAAAACAACCATTTGCACACAGAAGGGGTACTTGGGGAAGAACTCTGCAGAAGTGTATCAGCTGCATAATGCCTACTTCCTGGGAGGTTTAATGCCAAGATGCCTCAAAGGATCTGTTAGAGAACTCCAAAGGGCAAGAGGATTTAGGGCACTATTTCTTTTTTATATAAATTTATTTATTTATTTGTTTATTTTTGGCTGCATTGGGTCTTCGTTGCTTTGCGCAGGCTTCTCATTGTGGTGGCTTCTCTTGTTGCAGAGCATGGGCTCTAGACACGCGGACTTCAGTAGTTGTGGCTCACAGGCCCTAGAGCACAGGCTCAGTAGTTGTGGTGCATGGGCCTAGTTGCTCCGCGGCATGTGGGATACTCCCGCACCAGGGCTCGAACCCGTGTCCCCTGCATTGGCAGGCAGACTCTCAACCACTGCACCACCAGGGAAGCCCCTAGGGCACGATTTCTGATCACTGCTAATTTTTAGAAATTTCACAACCCCTGCCCTGGTTCCAAAACCAGTGACCAGAGGAAGAGACAGAAAACTGGGGAGACAAGAACCGCTGGACCATCTGCCTTGTCATTAGGTAGAGCCAAGTAGGGAGGGGCGCCACCCTATCATTACTCTCTGAGCAAAACACATTTTGCTGCTCCCAGGGCCCATGCCATGACTCGGCATAAACAGCCGGTTCGTTTTTCTTCTTGAGACCCAAAATATTTATCTACCTGGAAGCTATGTTTTGGTCAGGGTCTAAAATAACTTAATGGAAATAGGAATCAGAGGCACTTTTTTCCCAGTATAACTAAGTTATAATCCATACCTGGAAAGACAACCTAACCCCCCAACCACAAGGTTAGTGAGGATGTGGGCTTAGAGATAAGGCATTTGGCCAAGGTCATGCCGCTGTAAACAGTTTGGGAGGGTAAGAGGCTTTGGGATGCAAACCAGATGATCTGGGTTCCATGGAGGGGTCCTGCAAACTCGAACTTGGGAAATTGACTTAACCTCTTTGAACTCAACATTCTTATCAGGGAAATGGGGAGGGCAGTTTCTACCTAAAGTGGCTGTTAAGGAACTACTTTCCCCATCCAGAAATTGTGAGATGGTTCTTGTAAGAGAGAGAATGAGATGAGACCCCAGGCCTTCCCCATTCCTGACCCACCATTGTTTCACTCAAAACGATTCCTAGGGTTTCCCTGGTGGCGCAGTGGTTGAGAGTCCGCCTGCCGATGCAGGGGACACGGGTTCGTGCCCCGATCCGGGAAGATCCCACATGCCGCGGAGCGGCTGGGCCCGTGAGCCATGGCCGCTGAGCCTGCGCGTCCGGAGCCTGTGCTCCACAATGGGAGAGGCCACAATAGTGAGAAGCCCGCGTACCGCAAAAAAAAACGATTCCTAGGCTGAGCACCCACTATGTGCCATGGACAGGGACGGGGCTGCCTGAGGTTAAACAAATGGCAAAATAGACCACAGGGGTGGCTAATTAGGTCAAGTGGCCAACATTCTTCTGGGCTGTGAGCCGGCAAAACCTTAATGTCCTTAAAGCAAGGTCTTTTCTAGAATGACTGCTCATTGTTAGCCAGGTGTGCTGTAGATACTGGGGTCTTGTTTACTTTTTTAAAAAACAGCTCAGGGACTTCCCTGGTGGCTCAGTGGTTAAGAATCCGCCTGCCAATGCAGGGGACACGGGTTCGAGCTCTGGTCCGAGAAGATCCTACATGCCGCAGAGCAACTAAGCCCGTGCGCCACAATTACTGAGCCTGCACTCTAGAGCCCATGTGCCACAACTACTGAGCCCGCGTGCCACAACTACTGAAACCCATGCGCCTAGAGCCCGTGCTCCACAACAAAGAGAAGCCACTGCAGTGAGAAGCCCGCGCACCACAACAAAGAGTAGCCCCAGCTCGCTGCAACTAGAGAAAGCCCACGTGCAGCAATGAAGACCCAACACAGCCAAAAATAAACACATAAATTTAAAGGGCAATGAACTCTGTATTTGGCTAATATCAGGCTAGAAGTTTGTCACATAGTGCACATTCTTGACAGAATTTTCTTAGCACGAATTGTAAACCAAATAATAAGCACTCCTCAAAGAGCCAGGTAACATGCTTTATGTTGAGTATCTGAATCCCCACAACCAGGTAAGAACAGTAGTAATTTCTCGTGTTTACTGAGCACTTCCTTGTGGCAGGCACGGGGCCAAGGGCGTACAGCAACTCATTTGTTTAATCCTCTCAACTGCCCTGTGATCTAAAACTGTCATGCACCCCTCTTTACAGGGGAGGATACCAAGGCACAAAGAGGGCAGGTGCGCAAAGTCTCAGAGGTAATAAAAACAAGGGAAGGGTTTCTTAATATAGGTTAAGCACAGACTTAGCAGACGAGTGACCCACCTATGTACCCAACAGAATGGAAAACAGGTTCTCAAAAGCTTGTACACAAATGTTCATAACAGCACAAAGCACAATAGCTAAAAGGTGGAAACAACCCAGATGTCTATGGACAGATGAATAGGTTAACCAAAGGTGGTATATCCTACAATGGAATATTACACAGCCACTAAAAAGGAAGCGCTGATACCTGCTATGAAACGAATAAACCTTGAAAACATTAACACTGAGTTAAAGAAGCCAGCCACAAAAGGCCACATGTTGTATGATTCCATTTATACGAAATATGCAGAATGGTCAAACCCAGACACAGAAAACAGATTAGTGGTTGCCAGGGGCTGGTTATGGGGGTAGAGAGAGTGGCTACTTAATGGATACAGGGTTTTGGGGAGTGGGGTAATGAAAATATTCCGGAAATAGTGGTGATGATTGCATAACATGGTGAATGGATGACATGTCATCAATGGTAAATTTTATTTTATGTACTTTACTATAATAAAAAGAATAACAAGGTAAAGATTTGAGCCAGAGTATCCTCTCATCCCATAGCATATGCCTCTAACCACTATGCCATGCTTTACATTCTGTTAGAAGGTATTATTGTTCTCATTTTACAGATGGGGAAACTGAGGCATGGCGAGGAGATGGTGAAAATGGGATTCACACTTAGCTCTGCCTGTCTCAGAAGTCAAGCCTAAGAGCTGCCTCCCAAGGACAGGGAGCTCCTGGCTTTGGATGGGTTCAGCACCACTGCCATTTAGGGCTCTCCTGTGCACTGTAGGATGTTTAGCTGCATCCCTGGTCTACCCACTGGATTCCTATAGCAACTGTGACAAACAAAAATGCTTCCAGAAGTGGCACTGGGTTGTTCAATGACTCAACTTACTTTTCTATTAATAAGCCTAAAAATGAACTGCTGACTTGGAAAATTATTTTCAAAGACATTTGAAAATGAGGGTGGAGAATATCTATGTGTTAAAAGTAAAATTCATTTAACCTCACACTTAGTCATTCATTCATTCTTTCAACAAATATTGGCCAAACACCTTTCCTGGCCCGCATACTCAAGGTCTGGATGGAGGCAGAGAAAAAGAAATCTTGCTTTAAGGCAGTAATCTGGGTCCCCTGGCTGATGAGGCTGGCTCATCCTTCCAGCTGGAAATGCCCTTTCTCAGAACCCCTCTCTCCCATCTCTTAGGACTCTTAGACACAGAGCACAGCTAAGCTACAGGGCTCTACGGCCGGTCAGGAAGTAGTTCTTTCCTTCCATAGCCCTTGCTCAGGAAATATTTTTGATTGAATCAACGAATACACGTGCTGGCAATAGGCAGATTTCTTGCACCACTGTTAGGAGTGCAGTAACTGTTGCAAGCAGCAACTGGATTTCATCTGCCAGAAGGGAACTCAGGGAATTTAAATTAATTAAAATAATGGCATTTGATATCAAGGTTGATAGGGAAAGAGTCTCAGGTTCTGAGGGCAACAAACCAGCTTGAGAACACCAAGGTCCCTTTCGTGTTAAAGAAAATTACACACAAAAAATGGACAACGTTTATTAAGCATTTACTACATGCCAGGCACCCTGGTGAGTGTTCTACCTCTATTTTTTCTTTAAATAGTCCAGAACCTCCAAAGACTTAATACAGAAAGATATCCTATATTAATAACTACCATATTTCTTTAGAAAGTAGTTTTTATTCACAAATAATCTCTGCTCCTCCCTGGCATGTCTACCAAAGTAAAGCAGAAAGGGAATTCTTTTTTTTAAATAAATTTATTATTTATTTATTTTTGGCTGCGTTGGGTCTTTGTTGCTGCATGCGGGCTTTCTCTAGTTGCGGTGAGTGGGGGCTACTCTTTGTTGCAGTGCAGGGCTTCTCACTGCGGTGGCTTCTCTTGTTGCAGAGCACGGCTCTAGGCACGTGGGCTTCAGTAGTTGTGGCACACGGGCTCAGCAGTTGTGGCTTGCGGGCTCTAGAGCGCAGGCTCAGTAGTTCTGGCGCACGGGCTTAGTTGCTCTGTGGCATGTGGGATCTTCCCGGACCAGAGCTCGAATTGTGTCCCCTGCATTGGCAGGCGGATTCTTAACCATACGCCACCAGGGAAGCCCCTGGGAATTCTTGTCTATACTTCAAGTATCTACATTTTGAGAGAGCCTTTTGAATTTCTTTAAACATCAACAATAGTATTTTTAAGTGGCAAAGAACCATGTGCTTCAGGATTTGGTGTTACTATTTTTCTCACAATAAGAAAAATCAAGGCCTAGAGAAAAAGTGACCTTTTACCCGAGTCCTAATTTAACCACTTTGTACTTGTTTTTTATTTATTATTATTCAGAGGTTAATTCTGCTATTGACTTGAAGTAACTTCCCAAGAAAATGAGTGCAAGAGGGCAGTGGTAAAATACAGTTAAGACAGAATTAAATTCTTAGATACTCTAAGAGTAGAAATTCAAAAGAAGATGGCAGAGAAAACAAATCTTCAATTAATAAATCTACATGATGGCTATAGCCCTGCTTCAAATGTTGCATTTAATTAACTGGGCCAAATTTAAATTGAACTGCCCTGATTCTCTAGGAGAATGACTGTCATTCCGGAGTCGTGTTTTTTTTTTTTTTTTTAATCAAACGATGCCACAAACATATCTGGAACACCTACTAAGTCGGTCATTACCCTAAACATAGGAGCCATTTATGTTAGATCATTTCTATTGTTACTTATCGACTCTGATTTGCTTTATCAATTCAAAAACAAATACGTTTGTATCTCTATTACATTCAAGGCATCAAAGAGGGTGGAAAGTGGTTTGGGCTTTTTCAGTTTCACTTGAACTTATGATGTTACCTGGCTTGTTTTATTTCGCCTTCATGTAACAACTTGACTTTTGTGCGTTTAGCCACAATACTGTGCACAAGAAAATTAACAGTGGTTTCCTTGGAGGAAGTGGGGGGTGGGATTCTGTGTCTACTTTTGACTTTACTTTTCCACAGGAATTAGTAAACTATGGCCCGTGGACCAAATATGGAAGCACTTGTTTGTAAACATAACTTTTATTGCAGGGGGTAAAGTAGAGGAGGGATAAATTGGGAGATTGGGATGGACATATACATACTACTGTATATAAAATAGATAACTAGTAAAGACCTACTGTATAGCACAGGGAACTCTACTCAATACTCTGTAATGGCCTATTAGGGAAAAGAATCTAAAAAAGAGTGGATATATGTATATGTGTAACTGATTCACTTTGCTGTCACCTGAAACTAACACAACATTGTAGATCAACTGTATGCCAATAATTTTTTTTTAATTTTGCATATTAAAAAAAATAAGTTTTATTGGAACACAGCATTCATTCATGTATGTATTGTCTATGGCTGCTTTCACCCTATAAAGGCAGGATCAGAAGCTGCTATAAAGACCAGAGGTCATATGGCCCGCAAAGCCAAAAGTACTTACTATCCGGCCCTTAATGGAAAGTGTCAATTCCTGCTGTACTGTTTGAATTTTTTTTGAATCATGTGCATATAATACTGTAATAATAACATTTGGAGGAAATACACATCAAAACTATATAGCATTCGAGCAGAGCTACAGGGAACCTCTGAGATGAGAAGGCTGAGACCCCAGGGCTCAGGAGCGGGTCGGTGGTAGGGAGTCCAGGTGGCCCTTATCTGAGACTTCCACCCTTGTACCATTTTTCTTGGTTGTTTCATCTGGTACAATGGGTTCCCAGGTTCAGCCAGAGCTGGCGCCATGGAACACCTCCTCTTGTCCCCTTTCTCCCCCAGGGTCACCAGAACTTCTCTAGCACGTTCTGATCCACATTATACAAGTCACCCCAAAGCAGTTTCTCCGCGCATGTCCCAGGACCTTCAGCATCACCATCCCAGGAAAGGCTTGTTAAACATCCTGCCTGGGACTTCCCTGACAGTCCAGTGGTTAAGACTCTCCACTTCTACTGCAGGGGGCGCGGGTTCAATCCCTGGTTGGGGACGTAAGGTCCCTCATGCCTCGCAGTGCGGCCAAAAATACATCCTGTACCAGGAAGACTCTTTCAAGTAGGTTTAGGGTGAGACTGGGGCTGGGCATTTTTCCGTGCCCCACCGGCAGTGCTGACTCACACCCTTGGCAGCCTGTTGTGCTTTGCTGGTGTCCAGCATCCCCACCCTCACCCCACGGTGGACAAAGCCCAGTCTTATAGTTACAACAGCTCTGATGTGGTGGGCACTCACGTGCCAGGCTCCTGAGTGCCAGGCTCCGTCCTGAGTGCTTCTCATGCATTCATTTACATGTCCTGACAACCCCAGGAGCGGAGCCATGCTTGTAGTTGTCCAGTGTGTGTATCGTACAAAGCGTGGGGCAGCAGATCAGTGTCGGGAAGGGGCAAGGAGAAGGAGGAGTCAACTACGGGGCTGGGGGGATGTGGAAGAATTTTTAAGGTGTTCATTTTGATAGTGGGGGAGGGGGATACATGACCCTATGCATCTGCAAAACTGATAGAACCTCATCAAGAGTGAACTTTATTGGGGCTTCCCTGGTGGTGCAGTGGTTAAGAATCTGCCTGCCAATGCAGGGGACACAGGTTCGAGCCCTGGTCCAGGAAGATACCACATGCTGCGGAGCAGCTAAGCCCTATGCGCCACAACTACTGAGCCTGTGAGCCACAACTACTGAGCCCATGTGCTACAACTACTGAAGCCTGCATGCCTAGAGTCCGTGCTCTGCAACAAGAGAAGCCCACGCACTGCAACGAATCACTGCAACTAGAGAAAGCCTGCGCGCAGCAACAAAGACCCAAAGCAGCCAAAAATAAATAAAATAAATTTATAAAAAAAGAAAAAAGAGTGAACTTTATTGTACACAAATTTTTTTAAAAATCAAGAGGGATATTGGGGGATCCTAGGACGGAATGCAGACAGTAACAAGTGAATCTATATCGCAAGTGTTCGACATAACCTCATTGAAGGGGGTGGGAGAAAACAGGAGCTGACACATGACTTTGGAAAATGGTATTTTTAATGGAAAATATAAAGCTAAAATCAAAGCACTGGGGACTTCCCTGGTGGCACAGTGGTTAAGAATCCGCCTGCCAATGCAGGGGACACGGGTTTGAGCCCTGGTCCGGGAAGATCCCACATGCTGTGAAGCAGCTAAGCCCATGCACCACAACTACTGAGCCCACGTGCCTCAACTAACTGAGCCCACATGCCACAACTACTGGAGCCTGCGCACCTAGAGCTCATGCTCCGCAATGAAGAGTAACCCCCGCTCGCCACAACTAGAGAAAGTTCGCACACAGCAACAAAGACCCAATGCAGCCAAAACTAATAAATAAATTAATTAATTAAAGCACTCTACGTTAAAAAAAACAAAACAAAACACTGGGCTGAAATCCAGGCTAAGAACCCCTGGCCAAATTTGCTTCTGGCAACAAAGGCTCCCCTGCCCTGGGATGAGACGGGTGTCTGTCAAGAGAGGCACGAGCAAAGGGTCTGTGTAGGCTAGTCCTGGTCCTGCCTGTGATTGGGAGCTATTACCCCATTTTACAGATGAGGAGGCCAAGACAGGAGGTTAACTGGCCCAAGAACTAGTCCAATAAAGTGTCATTTCACCTCTGGAAATAACTCAAAATGTCCATCACCTGATGAATGGATAAATAAAAGTGGCATATCCTACCATGGAATATTATTCAGCCATTAAAAGGAATTACACACTGACACACGCTATCTTAATGAACCCTGAAAACAATATGTTGAGTGAAAGAAGCCAGACACAAAAGGCCACATATTGTCTGATTCCATTTATACGAAATGTCCAGAATAGGTCACTCCATAGAGACAGAAAGCAGATTAGTGGTTGCCAGCAGCTGTGGGGACAGGGAACAGGGACTGTTAGTGGGTATGGGATTTGGGGGGAGAAATGAAAATGTCCAAAACTGGCCATGGTGGTGGCCGCACAACTCTCTAAATACACTACAAACACCTGAATTAATTATACACCTAGGAGAGTTGTATAGTATGTGAATTCTATCTCACTAAAGGTGTTGTTACTTCAACAAAACAAAACAAAACACTTAATGGGTTGAGGGATCAGCGGGAGAAGCCATTATGGGAACCAGAGCTACAGGAGTCCCCGATTAAGCCTGATCAAGACGACAACCTCCCAAAAGCACAGAGACTTCATGGCAGAGCCCATGGGGGAAAAGCCAGCCGGAAGCCTGGCCGGGATTGGCGAAGTCCTGGGCAAGAAGTGGAGGAAAGGGACTTTGACAAGGCCTATGTGGTCCTTGGTCAGTTTCTGGTGCTAAAGAAAGATGAAGATCTTTTCCGGGAATGGCCGAAGGACACGTGCGGCGCCAACACCAAGCAGTCGCGGGATTGCTTCGGTTGCCTTCGAGAGTGGTGCGACGTGTTCTTGTGATGCTCTCTGGGGAGCCCCCGACCCCGAGCCCCAGCACTAAGTCTCCAGAGTTTGCAGCCAAGTGAGGACTCCTCCCCCGTCCTCTACAAAGGAAAAGATTGCTGTTGTCATGCGCAACTCCCATGTACCCCAGGGTCTTTGGGGAGTTCTCTCCCCTCACCTTTCAACGTTTTTGGAATTTTTTCCCTTGCATGCATCTCCCTTAGCCTTTCCCTGCCAGTTTTGTGACAGCAGTTACCAGCTTTTCTGAGTGATTCCTGGTCCTGTCCTCACCCGCCCCCTGCTCCCACCTCGGGTCTGTTTTACGCCATTTGGTCCTCTTTCTGGCAGAACAGTCACTGTCCTTGTAAAGTTTTTTTAAATCAATAAAGTCAGTGGCCTTCCAAAAAAAAAACTAAAACAGATTCCCACTCTGGCAGCCTCAGCACTGCTCCATAGGAGGCCTTAAGAGTCACACCAGGTTGCCCTCACCCAGGCAGGCCTGTCAATATTTCAAAACCCACATCCAAGAAATTCCTAAATTAATACTCTGCCACTGAACTAATACAAATAGCCATTGTTTTGCCTGATCCACTCCATGCCAGCTACTTTCCTTATTTTATCTCCACTTTTTACACCAGCCGGGTAAGGATGTATCCCATGCTCCCATATTTTCTGAGCGGGTTGTGTTCCTGAAGACTTGGCAACATTTAAAGCTAATCATTCAATGGCTTCCCTGGTGGCACAGTGGTTAAGAATCCGCTTGCCAGTGCAGGGGACACAGGTCCGAGCCCTGGCCCAGGAAGATCCCACATGCCGCGGAGCAGCTAAGCGCATGCGCCACAACTACTGAGCCTGCGCTCTAGAGCCCGCGAGCCACAACTACTGAACCTGTGTGCCACAACTATGGAAGCCCACAAGCCTAGAGCCCGTGCAACAAGAGAAGCCATTGCAGTGAGAAGCCTGCACACCGCAACAAAGCGTAGCCCCCTCTCGCCGTAACTAGAGAAAGCCCTCACGCAGCAACGGGAGCCCAACACAGCAATCAATCAATAAATAAATTTAAATTAAAAAAAATAAAGCTAATCATTCAAGACTACCCTTGATAATGGAGGGTGGGTATTTCTGTTTACCTACTCACATGGGGTTGCCCTAGTTGTCAGTCTAGACACATATGGGTGCTTCAGGCCTCTTGGTCCTTTGTGCCTGGAGATTATTGGAGCCTTAAATTAATGTGGGGGGGGGTGTCTAAGGAATTTGTATTATTTCACATTCAGACAAAAACTGGGACTTGACTCCTATTTTTATGGCATTGATTCAAATTTGCACTGAAAATGAAACCCAAGATGATGATCTTTTTATGGAGAGGTTGGCAGCTTGTCCAAAGTCACACAGCAAATAAGTGACAGGATTCTAAGTCTGTCTACACTCTGAAGCTGGGGCTCTACTGCCCTCCAATTATCCTGGTTGTTTAAAAATCCCACCCGTGCAGGGGACATGGGTTTGTGCCCCGGTCCGGGAAGATCCCACATGCCGCGGAGCGGCTGGGCCCGTGAGCCATGGCCGCTGAGCCTGAGCATCCGGAGCCTGTGCTCCGCAACGGGAGAGGCCGCAACAGTGAGAGGCCTGCGTACGGCAAAAAAAAAAAAAAAAAGAAAGAAAAAATCCTACCCTCTGAGTTTAAAGTGGATAGCACTGATGGGATCCAGTTGGGCAAGGAAAGTGTTGCAATAGCTACACTCAAAGGGACATGGTATTCCTTTTTCAAAGTATTTGGTCTAGGGTGGAATCATTAAAGCTTTAGATTCATTAAAAACTTAAGTTTCTAAAACCTATAACAGTCTGGATTTGAATAAAAGCTTTTGGAATTGTTTGCTCTTGTTGGTTTTTCCTTTGAGCATCTGTGTGTGATGGGGCAGGACCCAGCCAGACTATGTGAGCTCCATGCCCTCACCTCCCTGAACCTGCTCCTGCATGTACTGAAAGTGGAGAATCATGCCTACCTGTCCACCTCACTGAGCTATAGTCAAGTTCAAAAGGGATAAAGCAGGGGTTGGCAAACTATAGCCCGTGGGCCACATTTGTCTGGTCTACTTCCTGTTTTTGCATAGCCCAAGAACTAAGAATGTTTTTTACATTTTTTTCAATGGTTGGAAAAAAAAATCAGTGAATAGTATTTCATGGCATGTGAAAATTATGAAGGTTCACACTTCAGTATCCATTAATAAGGTTTATTGGAATACAGATACACCCATTCATTTATTGTCTGTGGCTCTTATAATGGCAGAATGAAGTAGTTGGGACAGATTATATGGTCCAAACTATTTACTATCTGAACCTTTACCAAAAAAAAGACTGCTAGCCCCGGGGGATAAAGGATGCTCTAGGTAGAATAGCACTTGTCAGGACTTCCCTGGTGGGGCAGTGGTTAAGAATCCACGCACCAGTGCAGGGGAATCGGGTTCAAGCCCTGGTCAGGGAAGATCCCACATGCTGCGGAGCAACTAAGCCCATGCACCACAACTACTGAGCCTACACTCTAGAGCCTGCGAGCCACAACTACTGAGCCCGTGTGCTGCAACTACTGAAGCCCGTGCGCCTGGAGCCTGTGCTCTGCAGCAACAGAAGCCACAGCAATGAGAAGCCTGTGCACCACAAGGAAGAGTGGCCCTCGCTCTCTGCCACTAGAGAAAGTCTGTGCACAGCAACAAAGACCCAACGCAGCCAAAAAAATAAAAATAAAAAATAACACTTGCCATATAAATATCAGCTACTATTTATTCTTCTTTATTAACCATGTTCCTAACACACCAATCTTTTATTTTTTTTAACATCTTTATTGGAGTATAATTGCTTTACAATGGTGTGTTAGTTTCTGCTTTATAACCGATCTTTTTTTTTAACCTGTATTTTAAATTAGTTTTATTTGTAAGCATGCATTTTCTTCTAGAAGATATTTTTTAAAATATCTATTGTTGGGAGTCCCCTGGCAGTCCAGTGGTTAGGACTCTGTACTTTCACTGTCGAGGATGCGGGTTCAATCCCTGGTTGGGGAACTAAGATCTCACAAGCTGAGCAGTGTGGCCAAATTAAAAAAATAAAAAATCTATTTTTGTTAACCTAACAAAGGACAAATATGACATAGACAAAGGTTGGAGATCTTTCATGTGGAAAAGAATACTTTTTGATAAAAACAAAGTAAACTTGTAATCATTAATTTGGTCATAAAACCAGATAACAAATAGTGAACAAACAGAAGATGCTCAACCTAGTTGTTAACAAAGAAATCCAACTTTAAAACAAGATACTTTTCACCCAGCAAATAGGCCGTAGTTAAAAATTAAAAAGATGAATACCCAGTGATGGAGAAGATACAGGAAAATGGACTTATACTGCACGTGGGATGTTGCCCTGAAATATAAATTTTAAGTGTTTTACTCTTTTCAATTTGAAATTTCTTTAAATTTAAAAAATATATAGATTTGAAACAAAAAAAGACATAAAATATTTTCCATTATTTGTTCAACAAATATTTCCTGAGCAACTAATGAGTGCCAGGCCATGGGAAAGAATTTACATTTGATATGATTGGAACAGGGAGGCCATTGAAGTGTTTTAAACAGGGAATAGCATGATCAGAATTACACTTTTAAAAATATCTCTGGCTGCTGGATGGAGATTGGCCCTGGAGCAGGGAGATCAGTTAACAGGCTTTGGCAATTATCATCAACAGAGATGATGAAGGTATATAAAGTAAGATATAAAAGTTACAGAAGGGTACCCTCTGCCCAGCATTGCCCTCGCCTCCCCGTCACACCCTTTAGTATAAATTCTCTCCGACCTTTCATCACAATGCTTGGGACATTCTAGGCCAGCTGTAGGATAATACGAGCCACATATGCAATTTTAAAATTTCTACGAGTCACATTTCAAAAAGTTCAAAATCAGTTCCTCAAAAAGTTAAACAGTTACCATATGACCCAACCATTCGACTAGATACACATCCAAGAGAACTGGAAACGTAGGTCCACACAAAAGCTTGTACAGGGACTTCCCTGCTGGTCCACTGGTTAAGACTCTGCGCTTCCACTGAAGCGGGCACGGGTTCCAATCCCTGGTTGGGGAACTAAGACCCCACACGCCCCAAGTGCGGCCAAAAAATAAATTAAAAAAAAAAAGTCTGTCTCCTCCATCAGAATGGAATGTGTGCTCAGTAGGGTAGTAACTGCCCTCATCTCCTTCAAGTTAGAATCCACAGGAAAAGACTCAAATATCGACTAAAGGAACAAACCTATTCGTTTGCAGGTTTTGTAGGTTTCTCGGAGCCGGGATTTCAGTGGCAGCTGTGGGAACTAGCAGAGCTTTGTAGCCGCCCCACCTACTAAGGTGAAGCCCCGCACCTTTCTCCAATGTTCCAACCTCACAATCGGCACACAACCCTCTCCCTGTCTGTGGGGTTCCGAAGGTTGAATTCTCTGTGCAGGTAAAGCAAGGAAGGGCATCCAATGTATGGGGAAACACAAAATCCGTGCAAAAGAAAGCCGAAGACGGTGTTTAAATGTGGGCTTGAATGTCAATTACAAAGGGATGGGAGTAAGGGCTGCGAGCTTCAGATGAAACCAAGGGAGGAAAGGGATCTTACAAGTTTATGGAGATAGAACAAATGCTCAGTATTTTCATGTTCACTTACATGACTTCAGCTCTGGACTGGTGTGATTCTGGATTTGAAGTTTTTGTTTGTTTGTTTGTTTTGTTTTTTTGAAGGGGGAAATGTTATGACATTTCTAAATACAACAGTCAATTCAGCTGTACTCAATAAGGTAATCTTGTTCCTTCCTTGGAAGATAATAGGTAACAAAAGTGATTTAAGGGATTTTCAAGGGTAATTAGGACTGCACTTGGGCATCTGTGCCCATCTTGGAGCCTGGGTTCTGTGGAGGAGCCCTTTCAACCATTATTCTGGTTAGACTGATAAGCTCCCCTTTTGCTCTCCACCCTAACCCTAACCTCTGTCCCCCATACCCATCCTTCCACTAGCTGTTCAAAGACCCAACCCCATTTTGGTTGATTCAGTCAACTTCCAAAGGAACAACGCCAAAAGCAAGAGAATGAAACACAGGCTCAACTGCAAAGGAAAAGGTCAAAGGCTTATTTGCAAATCACACGCTCACATACCTAAAACCCCCCCGGAGAAGAAACCAACCAGCTATGGAAGGCAATTCAAGATTTCTATAAGTTGGCCCATGGCAAGATCTACCTCCCTGAAATCAACAGCTTTCTTACAAACTGACAATCAAGTTGGAAAACATGATTCTAAAAAACATACCTTGTTTTTGTCTTGTGCCCCTCCAGGCATCCAGAAACCACCTGCAGCGTAAGCTGGTGCCAGGGGTGTTAGGGGTATGTTGCCTCAGGAATTGGGGGACATATGCCCCTTTGGTCCTCCAGCTATACTCAGGCTTCCGTTTCCTTTTCTGAGGTGGCCTTGACTTTGACGGCATGGCGAATCCCAAGAAAGTAAGTTCTCTGGGAGCATGAAGAGCGTCTTGTGCTTGGGAGGCCCAGCAGTGAAGGGAAAGAGATCTGGTCCTACTCTTCTCAGCCTCCAGCCTATTGTAGGCTCCCTCCCACCACCACCCCTTCCCCACCCCTAGCTCTTCCGAAGGCTGGGTATGGAATCCTTGCTCATTTGCATAGCTTAAAGGTTTACGCAAGGTGTGGTTCCAGGACAAAAGAAGGACTACTCTAAAGTCATTTTGAAGCCTCTACCTTGTATTGAAGTACATGCAAAACTCCCTCATATTTGGACTTTCGCTCAAATATTCGCTATGACATTTTGCCAGCTAGGCAGATATAGATAGGTAGATAAGATGATAGAATCCATTTAATAATGGTCCAAATCAGTGTCTACCATTTAAACACTATGCATTTCACAAATGAACTTATCTACTAAACAGAAACAGACTCACAGACATAGAGAAGAGATCTTTGGTTGCCAAGGGGGAGGGGGGTGAGACAGGGATGGACTGGGAGTATGGGATTAGCAGATGCAAACTATTATATATATTGATAGAATGGTTAAACAACAAGGTCCTACTGTATAGCACAGGGAATAGCACAGGGAATTCAATAGCCTGTGCTAAACCATAATGGAAAATAGTATGAAAAAGAGTGTATATATATGTATAACTGAGTCACTTTGCTGTACGGTAGAAATTAACACAACACTGTGCATCAACTATACTTGAATAAAATAAATTTAAAAAACCCACAACACTGTGCATTTCATCTCACCCATTCTTTCCCTGAAGACTTAGCCCTTCGTGGGTCCCAGAGTTAGCTTCTGCTGGGTGCCTTTGGGGCTACAGAATCAAGCCCACTTCAGATAATATCCCCATAACCTTAACACATTATTGCATTGTTTAATTACGTTACAGTACAGGTTCCTTCCATAGTTAAAGGAAACATAATTTTATATAACAGGGCTTCCCTGGTGATGCAGTGGTTAAGAATCTGTCTACCAATGCAGGGGACATGGGTTCAAGCCCTGGTCTGGGAAGATCCCACATGCCATGGAGCAACTAAGCCCGTGCTCCACAATTACTGAGCCTGCACTCTAGAGCCCACGAGCCACAACTACTGAGCCTGTGTGCTGCAACTACTGAATCCTGTGTGCCTAGAGCCTGTGCTCCGCAACAAGAGAAGCCACCACAATGAGAAGCCCGCTCACTGCAACGAAGAGTAGCCCCTGTTCGCCGCAACTAGAGAAAGCCCACGCGCAGCAACAGACCCAACACAGCCAAAAATAAATAAATAAATTTATTTTTTTTAAATAGAGTTTGCAACAATACTACAACTATAATTGTTGCAGGCAAAAATCATTAAAAAAGTAATAATTTTATATAACATGATTGCATGCCATACATACTGTACGATATTGACGCATACTTCACAAAGCTCCCGTTAACGAGTTCATGAATGTGAAATAATCAGGTAAATTTAAAAGCTTTATATTTTGCAGAAATCCTTACTAGGTTGTCATACAGGTGTTTGGGAACGGCCAAAGTGTGTGTTTCTGTTTAAAGACACCTTATTTAATATATACTGTTGTGTCATGTACGTTGAATGCAGGGCCAGCAGCGCTACAGTTTGTGCCTGATGGAGCTTTTCTAACACATGCGTTTTCTCCTTAAAGTACGTCACACTTTCTTGCACTTAGGAACATAGACAGCACCTCAGCACAACGCTTGGGGGCCGCTTTAAACAGTTAAATCCACAAAAAGTGCAAATGCGCAAAAATCATGGCACTAAATAGACCACGAAAGGACACTGGTGCTCTGCATCAGAGCCGAAACAAAAGTCAGGGTGTTGGTCGCCTTGTTTGACTTCAGCTGGGAATGTGCTTGTCGGGAGACTCAGATATTTGTCAAAGACTTCGGAAGTACTGTGAGTGTGCATTTAGGGATTACAAACATATTTTAGTGAGTAAGTGAATTCACAAATACAGAATCCATGAATGATGAGGATAGGCTATTTTATAACTCAATGAAAAAGTCTTAAGAAAATAGAGTGTAGGCTCTTGCCATCAGAAAATTTGCTACCCACTACATTTTTTTTTTAATTATTTAATTATTTATTTATTTTTGGTTGTGTTGGGTCTTTGTTGCTGCCCGGGCTTTCTCTAGTTGCGGCGAGCAGGGGATACTCTCTGTTGCAGTGCGTGGGCTTCTCATTGCAGTGGCTTCTCTTGTTGTGGAGCACGGGCTCTAGACGCGCAGGCTTCAGTACTTGTGGCACGTGGGCTCAGTAGTGGTGGCTTGCAGGCCCTAGAGCACAGGCTCAGTAGTTGTAGCGCAGAGGCTTAGTTGCTCTGCGGCATGTGGAATCTTCCCGGACCAGGGCTTGAACCCACGTCCCCTGCATTGGCAGGAGGATTCTTAACCACTGCACCACCAGGGAAGTCCCCCACTGCATTTTCATGACTACACTGAACTGGTTGCCAGCACTGTTCTTAAATCTCTCTGTGTCTCTCCTTTTCTCCCTCTGCTGAGTATACAGTCTGTCTCCATTGACACCACAGACAAATATTGAGTGCCTCCTGAATGCCAAGGCACCGCCCTATGAAATCAATGACAGAAATCTAGGAAATTAACAACAGGCTCTTTGTACAACTTCTCTACAAAATTGTAGTAGATTTTTTTCTTAAATAGAAAGAATATGGACACATGGTAAAAAATCAAAATGCTAATAGTCTAGAAAGGCATTGAAAGAAAAGCAAAAGCTTCCCCTGTGATCCCGAGGTTCTTACACTGGTTACCTGAGCTGGCTTGATAGTAGGACTCCCTGACATGCCTCAATTTCTTCATATGGGACCCGTCATAGTATTTAATTCGGAGGCTTGATCCACGTTTGCCTGTACGTGAGAAGTCTGTCTTCTTTCCCTCAATAAACAGTTATTGAGCACCTGTTATAGCTCAGGTGCTGTTGCAGGTACTGGGGCTATAGCAGAGATCAAAAAAGACATATACACACACAAATCCCCCCCCTCGAGGAGCTTACACTCTAGAGTGAGCGGGGCAAAATGAAACAAGTTTATCAAGTTATTAAGTCTATTAAAATATAACAGGTACTATGGAGAAAAAGAAAGGAAATTAGGGGACTAGGGGGTTTGTGGAGGGGGGTAGAGGATTAGAGGGAGTGGCAGCTTTAACCAGAGCAGCTAGGAATGCTAGGAGGTGACTTCACAAAGGGAGTTAGCCAGGAGGCTTTAGGGAGAATAGCAAGTGCATAGGCCCTGAGGCAGGTCTGGGCAAGGTTTACTGGACAAAAACAGCACGAGGACGCACAGTGGGTGAGTGCAGAGAGCTAGGAGAAGAGTACATGACAGCCAAGAAGTAGGGAGTGGGTGTGCTGGCCACCGGGGGGTCAGGACCTTGGCTATTACTCTGGGTGACACGGGGTACCAACAAAGAATTTTTGAGCATGGAAGTGACATTGTCTGGGCCCCTTCAGACAGCGTGAATGATTTCTGGTGAGTCCTTTCAGAGGTTTGCGTGTGTAGATAAACCAACACACAGGGCTGCCTTCACGGTTGTACAGCGTGTATGGTTGCACATAGGCTGGTGCCCAGAAGGCCTCCACACTGGTTGCCAGCTTGAAACCCTTCATAATTTTTTTTTTTTACATCTTTATTGGAGTATAATTGCTTTATAATGTTGTGTTAGTTTCTGCGGTATAACAAAGTGAATCAGCTATATATATACATATATCCCCATATCCCCTCCCTCTTGCGTCTCCCTCCCACCCTCCCTATCCCACCCTTCTAGGTGGTCACAAAGCACCGAGCTGATCTCCCTGTACTATGCGGCTGCTTCCCACTAGCTATCTATTTTACGTTTGGTAGTGTATATATGTCCATGCTACTCTCTCACTTTGTCACAGCTTACCCTTCCCCCCTTTGTAATTTTTGAACAAGAGGCCTGGCCTGCCCCTCACTGGCCTGAGGGCCCCCCCGGAGGCCAGGACAGTACCTGTTTGTGTTTATAGCCAGTGCCTAGCACAATGCCTGATGTGAAGGGTGGCCTCAGCAAAGGTTGACGTTAATAATACTAGGGACTAAATTCCCACACTTTCATGCATACGTTTGCTCCTCCCACAAGCACTGATTGAGCACCTAGTATATACAGGACCCTGAACAATAAGTCTTCTGAATACAAACATGAAAGGTTTTTAATCCCCACCTTGCTTAGCTTCCAGCCTAATTTTACATATACAGGTAACACCCAATGACTATTTGTCATCAACAGTTCTCTTAATACAGGAACAGGTGCTGAACAGAGAGACAATTTGCCATGATTGCACCATCTTAGTCCAAACTACTGATCTGAAACCATTTGCTTTCTTTAAAAAAAAAATCTGCTGACCAAATTATATATCCTATACAAACCACGAAAAATGCTCAAAAATGTTAAATGGCTAATGTACAGGTTAATCAAAATTTGCACGCATTGGGCTCTTTCCCCCAACTCCAGTTACCTTAATTTTAGTACCAGACGACAAAGGAGGGTTTTGCAAACTTTGGTCATTTCTTTCAACACTTCCTGAGGCTATTCTTTTAAAAGAGAGATTCCAGGGAACTCTACTCCATATTTTGTAATAACCTATAAGGGAAAAGAATCTGAAAAAGAATACATACATATATATATGTATAACTGAATCACTTTGCTGTACACCTGAAATTAACACACCATTGTAAATCAACTAAAAAAAATCAAAAGAAAGTAAAAAAAATTAAATAAATAAAATAAAAGAAAGATTCTGCTTAATGGGAAAAGATTTCATTGCCTGGGATTTTTCCAGAAGGACGTGAGTGAGGGTTGATTTCAAATTTCTAAATGAACAAAGGGCTTCTGAGAGTGAGTGTGTGGTTAAGGACATGTTCTGTATAGGCTGACAGCTTTGTTGCAGTCCTGATTCCACTGCCATCTAGCTGGGGGGGCCACCATCTATCTGGGGGGCCTTGAGGCCTGGGCAAGACACCCTCAGCATCCTTTTAAAAAAACACTTCTCGGGACTTCCCTAGTGGCACAGTGGTTAAGAATCCGCCTGCCAGCGCAGGGGACATGGGTTTGATCCCTGGTCCGGGAAGATTCCACATGCTGTGGAGCAACTAAGGCCGTGCACCACAACTACTGAGCCTGCACTCTAGAGCCTGCGAGCCACAACTACTGAGCTCACGTGCCACAACTACGGAAGCTCACGTGCTGCAACTACTGAAGCCCATGCACCTAGAGCCTGTGCTCCGCAACAAGAGAAGCCACCGCAATGAGAACCCTGCATACCGCAACAAAGAGTAGCCCTGCTCACCGCACCTAGAGAAAGCCCGCACGCAGCAACGAAAACCCAACACAGCCAAAAATAAATAAATAAATAAAAATTAAAAACCACTTCTCAAACAATACTGGCAGGGTTCTGCTTTGGTTTTTGGCCATGCTGTGCAGCATTCGGGATCTTAGAACCTGTGCCCCCTGCAGTGGAAGCGCAGAGTCTTAACCACGGGACCTCCAAGGAAGCCCCTAAAACAGTACTGGCGGTTTTTTAACAAGCATAAATTTCTCATCCAACCTGCCAGTCCACTCTTAGGTATCTACCCAAAAGACGTGAAAACATGCGGCCATACAGACCTTTGGGTCAACATTTCGAAGGGCGTTATTCACAGTAGCCCAGAACTGGAAGAATTGAATGTCCATCAGCTGAATGGATAAATAAAACATGGTCTAGCCATACCACAGAATATTATTGAGTCATAAAAAGGAAGGAAGTACTGACACAGGCTACCATACGGATGAATCTTGTAAACATGATGCTCAGTGAAAGAAGTCAGATGCAAAAGGCCACAGAAAGTAGGAATTCCAATTATATGAAATGTCCAGAATGAGCAAATGCATCAAAACAGAAAGTGGATTAGTGGTTGCCTGGGGCTGATGGAGCAAACGGATTAACTGTAAATGGACCCAAGGGATCCTTTGAGAGTGACGGAAAGATTCTAAAATTAGATTATAGTGAAGGTGGCACACGTCAGGTAAACTTACTAAAGATCATTAGACTGTGCTCTTTAAATGGGTTAATTTTATGATGTGTAAATTATGCCTCAATAAAGGTCAAAAATAAAACCCTTCTAATGTTGATGTAAACTCTGCTGCAGATATAACCACTAGTTAAATATGCAGCTACTTGAGTCATAAGTACTTTAAAAAGGACTCACTGGCCTGACAAACTGCTACTCCCTACAAACCCCCTCACACTTAGCTACCTTAGGTCCCTGGGGTTCCTCTGATGTCAGTTGCCGCTTTACTTATTTTTTTGCGTTTTATTTTTTTACTATTATTTTTAAAAAACTTTATACAGGGACTTCCCTGGCAATCCAGTGGTTAAGACTCCGTGCTTCCAATGCAGTGGGCGTGGTTTCGATTGCTGGTGGAGGAACGAAGATCCCACATGCCTTGAGGCCAAAAAAAATTTTTTTTATGCAATTTTGAAAGGTTACTTTCCACTTACAGTTATTATAAAATATTGGCTGTATCGCCTGTGTTGTACAATACATTCTTGAGCCTATCTTAGACCCAATACTTTGTACCTCCCTCCCCTCCCTCCCCCATAGCACCTCCCCAACCACTAGTTGGTTCTGTGAGTCTCTTTCTCTCTCTTTTTTTTTTTAGCGGTACGCGGGCCTCTCCCTGTTGTGGCCTCTCCCGTTGCGGAGCACAGGCTCAGAGGCCATGGCTCACAGGCCCAGCCGCTCCGCAGCATGTGGGATCTTCCCGGACCAGGGCACGAACCCGTGTCCCCTGCATCGGCAGGCGGACTCTCAACCACTGCGCCACCAGGGAAGCCCTCTGTTTCTTTTTTGTTATATTCACCAGTTTTTTGTATTTTTTAGATTCCACGTATAAGTGATATCATAAAATAATTGTCTCTCTCTGCCTCCACACTTTTGTTCCAGCAGTTTCCATGGCCCACAGGAGATGAAATTCTGGACATTTTTCAGTCTTCCTCAGACTTCTGCTCTTTCTGAAGCCTTCTCCACTGACCCCACTCTCTACACTCTACCCGGACCCCACCCCCCGAAGAATGGATTATTCCCCCCTCTAGCTTTGGTCTAACTCCAAGATGAGAAAGTTCCAGAGATTTGCTCTTCAACCTAGGTCCTGTAGTTAACACAGTGGCGTCATGCACTTAAAAAGTTGTTGAGAGGGTACATTTCAGGGTAAGAGTTTGTACTACAAAAGAAGAAAAAGAAAAGCAAGGGACACAAGAATCTTCGAGGGGTGATGGATATGCGTGTTCCCCTGACTGTGGCAATGGCATCACGGGTACCTGTGTACGTCCGAATTCACAAAAATGTATACATTAAAGGTGTGCCGGGCTTCCCTGGTGGCGCAGTGGTTGAGAGTCCACCTGCCGATGCAGGGGACTCGGGTTCGTGCCCCGGTCCGGGAAGATCCCACATGCCGCGGAGCGGCTGGGCCCGTGAGCCATGGCCACTGAGCCTGTGCGTCCGGAGCCTGTGCTCTGCGGCGGGAGAGACCACAACGGTGAGAGGCCCACATACGGCAAAAAAAAAAAAAAAAAAAAAAGGTGTGCCATTTTTGTATATTAAGTATACCAAAGCTGAAAAAATAAGGGATAGAAAAATAAATTAAATAGTGTTTGGTACATTACATTTTTTTTTTTTTTTTTGGCTGCACTGTGTGGTATGTGGGATCCTGGTTCCCTGACCAGGGATCGAACCCAGGCCCCCTTCATTGGAAGCACGGAGTCCTAATCACTGGACCATCAGGGAATTATCTTAAAGGGAATTTTAAAAAATGTGTCTATCGAACCCAGTAGTGTGAGCTTTGTGTCACTTTTAGTTTGTTATCCGAGGCTCTACATAAGTGCATGACAGCTAGTAGGGACTCAAACGTTGCGGAGATCAGGAAGGAAGGAGGGAAGGAGAGAGGAGGACAGGGTGGACATTGGGGCTATAATTTAGCTGTGATGGAAGGCAAGACCCCAATGGTTTCGCTCATCCATTCATTTCCTCAACAGGTCTTTACTGAGCACCTACTATGTGCCTGGCATTGTGCTTGGCCCTGGGAGCAAGAGTGTGAACCAAGCAAGTCTAGCAAGGATTTCTGTCAATAGGAGACCTCCCAGACCTGGTATGATGTTAAAGGGCTAATCAAAGTCAACTGCACTCATTTCTTTCTAAATACAATTATTTTCGGGTGTGTGCACCAGCAGGGGATGAGTCATCAGTACGCTTCCTTTGGCCCTACATTCTCGTGCAGGAGACGGATAAAAAATAGATCCGTCTCTATGTGCCAGGAAGAGAAGCAAGGCAGGGTAAGACAGGGTAGTCCAGGAGCGCCTTCTAAGGAGGGGCCGTAGGAGGTAAGCATTCAACAGCCCAGCTTTCTCTGGCTGTCAGCCCTGCTCTTTGTCAGGGGGAGGCCCCTCTGTGCCTCAGTGTTTGGATTCTGAGCAATGGAGATAGGGCTGCTAGCCCCTGGGGTTACTCTGCAGATGGAACAAAGCAATGCCCAGAGAACCCGAGTGCTGGCTGTCACTGTCATGAGGACACTGGCCGGGCAGGGAGCCCTGTATTTCCAGGACGTCTCCTTCAGATTCTGATGTCCAGTGCGGTCAGCTCACCTCTATACAGACTGTTCAAAAGAATAATAACAGTAGTGATCATAATCATAATAATTTGTTCCAACAGTTAATGTCCATCTCCCCACTTGACTGTCAGCTCCTCGAAGCAGAAGAGCTTCCTCAGCCTGCTTTCCGTCTCCCCAAAGCCTGCATATGATTGGGGCTCAAAAGCGGTTTGGTGAATGAATGAATGAATCTGAAGAACTCCCGTGTTTTGACCTTCTCTCCCTTCCCCTCCACTCGCTCCATTTCCCCCCTCCCCCACACTTTTGGGAGGACTGGCATTGGAGCTGAGCCTTGAAGCTAGACCAGGGGGGAGGAGAAGGCAGAGGCTACATCAAGGAGGGAAAAACCAGGAGGGCAAAGACCTGGAGGCTGGCTTTGGGCTCTTTCTGAGTAGCAGGAAGACGGGAGGGGTCTGGGAGGGAGGGTGCGAGATCAGGTTTGGCCTGCTGGGTGGAGACCGGATTAGGCTTCTAATCTCAGTGCTACTCTCACACCCAGGTTGACCTTGGGCCGTCTCTCCTCTGAGAAGGAAACCTGTCCCCCTCTCCTGGGACAAGATGATGTTCAGAAGCCTGTCTAGGTCTGCTCCCGACCACTCTGGAACGTTCCCGTTTTTCTGCAGACCAAGCACCGCTACCTCCACCCAAACTCCCGCAGCGGATCCCTACCTGGCCCCCCACTCTTGTTCCTGCGCCATCTGCACGTGGCATTTGGGCTCCTTTCAATGCTTGGGTGCCTGATTCTTGAGCCCTGTTTGGGTGCTGGGGGCACTATGGAGACAAAAGTCTTCGGCTTGAGGAGCCTTCCTTCCTGAGGGGAAAGCCAAGCTGAGAAGTGAAATGCACAGGGTCACAGGGGGTCTCTGGAGAGGAATAAAGCCGGGAGGAGGGCAGGCTGGGGGAGGGCACAGGTAGAGGGCTGCAGGGCAGGTAAGGCCCTGTACGGTGTGGAGGATGAGGGTGTGGAGAGGTCTTGCAGGAGCACTGCTTGGATTCCTTATTGCTGCCGTGGGATGTCGAGGCTAGGGAGAGGTGGGCTTTCCTGGGGGTGGCGAATTAGGTCATGTTTCCTGGCTTCAACCCCTGAAAGGCCCCTATTACTCTTCTGTTTTTTTAATTTATTTTTGGCCGCGTTGGATCTTTGTTGCTGCACGCAGGCTTTCTCTAGTTGTGTCGAGCGGGGGCTACTCTTCGTTGCGGTGCACGGGCTTCTCATTGTGGTGGCTTCTCTTGTTGCAGAGCATGGGCTCTAGGCGCGCGGGTTTCAGTAGTTGTGGTGCACGGGCTTAGTTCCTCTGCGGCATGTGGGATCTTCCGGGACCTGGGCTCGAACCCATGTCTCCTGCATTGGCAGGCGGATTCTTAACCACTGCGCCACCAGGGAAGTCCCCCCATTACTCTTAAGACAAAGGCAAAGCTTTCCCAGGGGCAGCCTGTGTGGCCAGGCCCCTGTGGTCCTCTCCACCCTTGGCTTCCTCCATCTCTCCCAGCCTCTCCTCACCAGCCACACGGGCCCCAGGGCCTTTGCATGAATGGCTGCTTCCTCTGCCAAGAATGTTCTTCTCCTCCCACCTCCCTTCCAGGACTCCTTTCATCTCTCACTCCTGGCTTTGTCACTTCCTTCAAGATGCCATTGCCAAGCTCCCCTGACTGGTTCAAACCAGTTGTCATCTCCTCTCCCTGTACGTTCCTTCTCAGCACTAGCCCAGGTGGTAAATGCACGTTCCTTTGGGACAGTGTTTGAGGACTGTCTCCCTTGCTGTCTGTTGAATCCCCAGCACTTGGTAGAGGACCTGGCACATAGTAGGGGTACAACTCAAGTTTGTTGGATGAAAGAATAGAATGAGGAAAGGAGGAAGGGACGAGGGGGCGGAAATGGCACAGCCCGTTGGGTCTTTGTGTTCACAGCAGAGCCAAACATGCTGGGATAAAATCCAGGCTGAGCCACTCCCAGCTCTGGGACCCCAGGGCGAGCACAGGGGCTCTTTGACCTCAGTTTTTCTCATTTGTAATAAAGGAGTGATCACAATAGCTTCTACCCTAGTGGACTTTGTGTGTGTGTGTGTGTGTGTGTGTGTGTGTGTGTGTGTGTGTGTGTGTGTGTGTGTGTGTGGTGTGGTGAAATATATATAACAAAAATTTACCATTTTAACCATTTTAAAGGGCACCATTCACAATTTGCTGGCACTAAGCACATTCATAATGTTGTGCAACCATCGCCACTATCCAATAGTTCCAGAACCTATTGGGTTTTTACGAAGATTATATCATGCACCTAAAGCTTTCACACAGGCTCATGGATTTGGGAAGCGCTTGGAGAACATTATTAATTATTATTAGCAGTAGTATTGACAATGGTACCAAGAAACACTTATTTCTCATTCGCTGTGTCACAGGCAGTGAGTGCTCTGGGCCCAGACATACCTTAACTCATTCAATTCTCACCCTGACCCAAGGAGGTGCAGGTTCTGTGATCCCCATTTTACAGATGAGGAAACTGAGGGAACAGAGCAGTTCAGTAACTTGCCCAATGTCACACAGCAGAACCAGGGAGGCAACCTGGCTCCAGAATCTCCGCTCTTGACCTCCGTGCAGTGCCAAGCTCAGGGGAATCCGGAGCAGTGGGTGTTTTCCCAGAAGCAGGGAGGGGCAAGGGAGGAAAGTTTCCCAGGAGAAAACTGGGGCAGGGTTTTCCCTCACTCCAAGTGCCACCTGTAGGTGACATAAGCCTGCTGCTTGTAGGAAAGTAGGGCGGATGCTTGTTCCATCTGCCCGCCTTCTCTTTGATTCTTCTTCTACCATAGCTGTCATCTTTTCAGACTGGCGACAGGTCAGCCTTTTCACTGGGGGCCAGAGGGACCAGCTGTGACTTTGATGGGCTGAACTGCTAGAGTAGAAACCATGAAGCACCCATTTACTCCTGGGCAGGCCAGGAGCTGATTCACACCCAGCCCTCAACTTCTGCTCTGCACATCTGCCATCAGAGGGATGCCAGGTGGCAGCGTTGCCAGAAAGGAAAAAGAGCGGGCACGCCCGTCCCCACCGGCCTGCCTTATGCTGAGATGCTCGTGACATCCAAACAACAGACTGCAATTTTCTTCTCCCTCCAGAGGCTCTGTACAAAGAGAGGGCAGTTTTCAATGTAATAAGCACAAGAATTCCTGGGGTGTTTTTTAAAAATGCAGATTCCTAGGTCCCACTTTCAGTCAGACTGGGCTGGGGCCTGAGCATCTGCTGTTTCCACCAGCCCCCTCCCAGCCCCCCCCCCCACATACACACAATGACTCTGATAGAGCTGGGTTTTGGACCACCCCTAGGGAACCCATGGGAATACAATAGGTATTTTTATTTTAAATGGGGATTGGTATAGAATTCCCTGACTGTCCAGTGGTTAGGACTCCATGCTTCCACTGCAGGGGGCTTGGGTTCAATCCGGTCAGGGAGCTAAGATCCTGCAAGCTGCTCGGTGCATGCAAAAATAAAATAAAATAAAATAAAATAAAATAATAAAATAAAATAAAGTAAATGGGGATAGCTAAACTAAGTGTAAATCTCTCTGTCTTTATTCATGTCTGTACCAGCTGATAGGATCACCTGGGTCTAGTAAATGTATGAGCTCTTCATTACCTATCATTTCTACTGAGATAGTAGTAAAAGCAAGAGCACACATTTATTTAGGACCTACTAGGCAAATCTGCATGACATTTGCATTCACATTTGCATGTTTATCCTCCTAACACTCCCAGGAGACAGTACTATAATTACCATCTCCATTTTTCAGAGTAGGAAACAAAATAACTCATCCAAAGTCACACAGATAGAAGAGGCAGAGCTGGGATTTGAACTCAGGCTTGTCTGAGTGCTTCATAGCCATGCTGCCTTCATACACCAGATGCCCTAAATAGGCGGCAGGTTCAGAACGGACCATGAACAGGAAGTCTGTCCCGCTCCCCGCCCCCACCCCCACCCCAGATGTTTCCCAGGCCATGGAGTTGGTATCGAGACCTCTTTTCCTCCAGCTGCAGCTGCGACTTCTATCAGATGTCCCTTCAGTTCCAAGGATGCTGTTGACAGTAGGAAGGGGAACTGGTTGGGAATTTGATGCTTGGGGCTGAGGTGGTCAGGACCACAGTTTGGATCTAATACGCACTATGCTTGTTTTCAGCATGGCGCCACCCACAAGAGGGTAGATTTATTGCTATAAATGTTCAGACACATAGATCCGGTTGGCCTGGGTGGGAAGACAATATGGGCAGCAGCATTGCTACCTGGTGGCCCCTCTCTCCTCTGCAGAGGTCAGAGACGTCTCAGAGAGATCATACTAATCTTGGTCTCTTCCGGCTTGTGACGGCCACGTGCACTGTGTGTGGCGGGCTGGCTCATGGTAGCCAACAGAGCCTGGACTCTGCCCGAAACAGATAGAAAGGAGGCGATCTGATGTATACCTGCCGCGGTTAGTGATTTCCTCAGAAGGAAGTGGTGGGCAGGATCGTGACCTCTCAACATTGTCCTTATTCTGACCCCTGGAATCTGTTACCTTACATGCCAAGGGGGAGTTGAGGCTGCTAATCAGCTGACTTTAAAATAGGGATTAGGGGGAATTCCCTGGTGGTCCTGTGGTTAGGACTCGGCGCTTTCTCTGCCATGGCCCAGGTTCAATCCCTGACCCGGGAACTAAGATCCCACAAGTCATGCGACCAAAAAAAATAAATAAATAAAATTAAAAAAAAATTTTTTAATTAAAATAAAATAGGGATTAGTATCCTGGACTATCCAGGTGGGACCAATGTAATCACAGCCCTTAAAAGAAGGACAAGGGAGGCAGAAGATTCAGAACTGGGGATGTGACATGGTGAGAAGTACTGGACCCGCCAACGCTGGCTTTGAGGATGGAAGGGGCCATGAGCCATGGAATGGGCGGCACCCTCTGAGAGAAGCTGGAAAAAGCAAGAAAACAGATTCTCCTCTAGAGTCCCCCGAAAGGCACATGGCCCTGCTGACAAGTTCATTTTAGCTTAAGAGACCCACGTCAGACTTCTGACCTGCAGAGCTGTAAGATAATAATTTTGTGTTGTTTAAGCCACTAAATTTTTGGTCATTTGTAACAGCAGCCACTGGAAACTAATACTGGCACAGAGGGGCTTCCCTGGTGGCGCAATGGTTAAGAATCTGCCTGACAATGCAGGGGACACGGGTTCAAGCCCTGGGCCGGGAAGATCCCACATGCCGCAGAGCAACTAAGCCCGTGCGCCACGACTACTGAGCTTGCGCTCTAGAGCTCATGAGCCACAACTACTGAGCCTGCGTGCCGCAACTACTGAAGCCCGCACGCGTAGAGCCTATGCTCCGAAACAAGAGAAGCCACTGCTATGAGAAGTCTGTGCACCACAACGAAGAGTAGGCCCCGTTCGCCCCAACTAGAGAAAGCCCGCGCACAGCAACGAAGACCCAGTGCCGCCAAAAATAATTAATTAAGAAAAAAATACTGGCCCAGAGCATTACGCTGAACATGATGACTAACACTGTTAAGCATCTCTTGAAGGTGACTCCTTGAAGTCAGGATAGGTTGGGCTCTGTTGCAGTAACAAACGACCCCAAGAGCCCAGTGACCCCAGTGGCCTAAGATAACAAAGGTCTACATCCTGCTTATGCTACACATCCATTGCCAGGTATTGGAGGCTCTGCTCCTGGGACTCAGGGGCCCAGGTTAACACGGCCGGATTCAGTGCCAAAGAGAATGGGGGATGCTAAAAGAACACAGTCATTTCCACTCATGACTCATTGGCCGGACTAATCACAGAGCCCCACACATCCACTAGGGGGCAGGAAGTACCATCCCACTGTATGCCCAGGAAGGGGGAACAGGGAATACCTGGACGACATGACTAACGACCTTCATGCCACCCTTCTCACCCATAGCAACGAGTCTCTGGCAGCCGCGTGTGCAGCATGCACCTTGCACCACTTATTGGACTAGGGTTGTTTATCTGACTCATCTTGGGCAAAGGGGAATCCTTTCCCTGGGAATTTGGAATTGGGACTAAATAAGAATGTGGATTCTGGAGGCAGGCTGCCTGAATCCAAATCCAAGCTCCACTCCTTAACACCTGGGTAGTCCTAAGCAAGTTATTTCCCCTCCTGGGGCCTCGGTTTTCACATCTGTGAAATGGGAATAATTACAATAGTACCTACCTCATAGGGCTGTTGTAAGGAGAAAATGAATTTACATGTAAGGTGCTTTGCACAGTGCCTGGTACATAGTAAGTGCTCAATATGTTTGTTTTTGTTGTTATAAATTAGAGTTCTTCTGTTCTAGACAACATACAACTTTACTCTATCTTAAGCAAAAAATAGGCATTTGTTGGAAGGAGAGAGGATAGATCAGAGAACTAAAGGAAAAGCTGAACAACCTAGACCCCAGTAAGGGACAAGAGCAGCCCTGGGACCCAGGAAGCAGGATCCAACAGTCTCTCTAGGCACTGCTGCAGGGTGAGCCAGCTCCAAGATTCAGATTCCAAGACAGGTCGAGTTCCAGCATATTCTTACCCCTTGGTACCTTGATCAACAAACCCGGCCAAGCTGCAAGTGGCTGAGAAAGAGAAGTTCCTTGAAGGGAAATCAAGGGCTGCTGTTGGAGGATGAGCTCAGATAACAGTTTGCTCTGGGCATCACTAATCCATCCAACATCTTTGCAGAATTAGAGGAAGACCTTCCCCGTGGGCGGATGCAGCTCTCAGCCTGGATGAATGGCTTGATGAGCACAGGAGGGACTGGGGTTCACTCTCCAGGTGCTTCATTGCTCAGGGGCCCTTGTGCAGTGCGGAACCTGCCTAACCATCTGTGGCCACACTATCTCCTCTACCAGCCACATAGAGAGATTGAGAGAAAGACGCTCTGTGGCTAGGACTGAGCTCTGAAGCTGCCCCAGTCCTTGGAGTGGTCCAGGAGCAGGGAAAGTCAGGCTGGAGAGAGAAAGAAAGAATGCAACCTGCAGAGAGAAACAGAGCCAAGAGGCTCTTGAAATGCAAATCTGGTCTGCATTTCTGATGGCTTTCCATTTCTGGACCCTCCTGAGGCCTTTAGGTTCTGCGAAGCGCTCCATGTCCTTCTATCAAGCTCCCCGCCGCCCACTCCCCACCCCCGCCCCTGCTTTTGCTCAAGCTGGCTGCACTCCTGCCCCAGCAGATTCCTGACAACAGAGGAAGCATTTGGTTACAGCTGTCATTCTCCTGGGTTGACAGGGAGACATTTTTGCCCAACACCGCTGGGAGGTGAGATTCTGATGACACCCAGTGTACAAAGGGGAGTGGTGTGGTGGTGCTGGAGTCCCTGAAGGTAGTGATGAAAAAAGACGTCGGATTCTCTGCACTTAATGGATGAGAAGATACCCACCTCCACCCCCTGAACTGTAGCTATTCTAGGAAAGCAGCACTGGCAGCACCCAGAGAAGCTTCCACAAGGCGGAGCCTCTGGGGGTAATATTCAAAGAAATCCCCGGGGCTTCCCTGGTGGCGCAGTGGTTGAGAGTCCGCCTGCCGATGCAGGGGACGCAGGTTCGTGCCCCGGTCTGGGAAGATCCCACATGCCGTGGAGCGGCTGGGCCCGTGAGCCATGGCCGCTGAGCCTGCGCGTCTGGAGCCTGTGCTCCGCAGCGGGAGAGGCCACAGCAGTGGGAGGCCCGCGTACCGCAAAAAAAAAAAAAAAAAAGAAAAGAAAAGAAATCCCTTTGACGAGTCCTGCTAGACAGTCTGACTCCAGGCCTTCCCCATTTTCCTGGGTCATAAGGCCCAAGGTGATGAGGTGATGAGTCCATATCCAGCGACATGATAAATGTGGCACTTTCTCCCTCCCCCACCCCGACCACCCCCGGGGCATGTCAGAGGAGGATTATTTTATAGCAGGTCTGTGATTTCATAATACTGATGGATCTGCTATGCAAATACAGGGTAACCTTGTATAAACTGAAATGTCCCTTCTCTGGGTCACGGTACCCTCAGAGATAACATGACGGGGATAGAGTGAATGGTCGCAGTTCCTCCGTATAACACTGTGTAGTTAACCATCATATGTTTCCACCTCCCTTTCTCCAAGTTCCCCTGGGAGAATTTCATGAGGTCCTGGGCTGCCCTTCCCTTCTCTCCATGTGGCTCAGGCTGGTCAGAATAGACCATTCCCTTGGCCATTGGATTGGCTCGTGACATAGGCATGTGACCCAAGCTGGGCCAATCAGAATCTTCTCTAGGATGGATTGACATGTTGGAGGCAAAAGTTCTCCTAATGGGGCTACTGAACTGGGGGTCTGAAGCCACCAGAGGTCATTGTTTCTGCTACGTAGCAAGAATAACCATGCAAAATAAAGCCAGGCAGCAACTCATAGAACAGACAGAGAAAGAGAGAGAGACAAAGAAAGAGAAAGAGCTCTTACCGACCTCTGAAGTTCCCAGCGATTTTCACCCATCAACTACCTCCAAGCTCAGCTCTATGAGTTTGGGTTTGTATTCAAAAGAGAAAGTCACATTGGGGCCTCCAGTTTATGTGATTTTGGAGTGGCCCTCCTCAAGAAAAAAAAAATTAATTATGATTTTAAAATTGTTAGGAAACAAACAGCGGGCCAGATTTGCCTCGAGTGCTATAGTTGGCTAACCCCTGATTTGTTTTTGTTTTGTTTTTTTGGCCACATCATGTGGCATGCAGGATCTTAGTCCCCCGACCAGGGATGGAACCCGTGCCCCCTGCAGTGGAAGCATGGAGTCTTAACCACCGGACCGCCAGGGATGTCCCTGCTTACCCCTGATCTAATGTACCAAAAAGGCGGACGTATGACTTGTAAACATAGCACCTAAAACACTCTAATGTCATACACTCAGTGCTTAGGAAGAGATAAGTAAAGGCCCCCAAAACTCAAGCTCATTACCCTCACACCCACTTAGCATCAGTCATTTCATTTGTTTGCATCTATTTTTTTTTTCCAGGATGTTATATCAGATTAAACTCAAGCGCTGCCTCATGACCACATTAGTCTCTCAGTCTGTCTACAAGGCACCTGACAGCTGGCAAATGGTTAAGAATATTTATACTTTTTTTCTTTTAACTGTACAAAAAAAAAAAAAAATCAGTCCTGCCAGTACTCTCTGTCCTCTCCTTTGGAAACCAATTTAGTAGTTCCCTGCACTCAATTCAGCTCCCACTAACACAGATAAGCTTAATAATAGGTGTGAGGCACCGTACTAAGTGCTTTAAAGACATTTTCTTATTTAATCTTCTTGATAACCCTGGGAGGCAGTGTGGGGGGGGGCACTGTTGATTTCCTACTCGGCACATCCAATCAGGCTTTTCTTGAAATACAGAAATGCATGTGGCCCACGTGACTGAGGGCCAGCCAATCCCATCTCCAGCCCCAAGAGTGGGGTCTGATTGGTCTAAACTTGGTAATCCCGTTTTGCTGCCTATGATTGGTTCAGGTAACCAGGCCTAAGCCTGTCAGCTTCAGGCGTTCCCCAGGGAATGGGTTCTCAGTCTTAAATCGGACCAACTAGACTGAAAGGAAGGAATTTTATTCTATGATCAGGGGGTGACTGTTGCTCATTGGATAGGAACAACAAGGCATGTGGCTTCAATTACCACGAGAAGCCAGAAGCCATCCAGTAGCCACAAAAGAAACTCAACCTTAGCCTGAAGCTGAACCCCAGATAAAAAAGATGGAAAGTTTCTGGGTCCTTGATACCAGATTCATCTTCCGGATTAACCGTTTCTGAAGACCACCCTACCTCTGGGCATTTTGCTATGTGAGGTGATACATTTTCTTATGGTCGATATAAATTTCTGTTCCTTACAGCCAAAAACATCTTGCTGATGCATGTAGACATTTACCTTTATTTTACATTTGAGAGAACTGAATTCACAGATGTTATGTAATGCAAATGAGTCACTCAACTCGTAAGTGGCAGATCTGGGTCTGTCTCACTTACATGCTAATGCCTTTAATCACAGGGGTGTGAGGATTAGCTGATGCGCCAATGCCCCACCACCCCCATTGCTGCAATGCAACTAATGACAACAACAAGAATAATAGTATATAATACTTGTTGAATATCTCATACTACATGTCAAGTACTGTTCAAATTCACCTGCATTCATTCTCGTAAATAGTTACCATTTCCCCCATTTAACAGATGAAGAAACTGAGGCACGGAGGGTTTAAGCTACTTGTCCAAGGTCACATAACTGATGAAATTCCAACTGTAAATGCTCTTACTCACTCTGCTAAATAGAGAAGATGCACTTTAGTACCGAGTTCAGTTGGCTGAGCCTAGGAACTTGCTGCCATAGACCTCACAGTATTCTATCATCTTACGCTCAGGCTGCTTCACTTATTTGCAAAATCAGCCTAGAGCCTTTAGGCATTCATTAGAGTTTCCAAACCTTGAGGCATGGCGGGGAGGCAAAAAATAGTGGCCCTTATTTTTCTGTGCCCATTTATTTCCTGGCTTATTTTACTTGCTGGCAAACTTTCTCCAACTTGCTTCTGTATCTGTACCACCACCCACTTCCTTATGTTATGACTTTAAATGAATTGCATTCTTGGAACATTCACCTCTCCTGTCTGAAGCTCAGGAAACCCAGCTGGCAATAGGTTCATCTCCTACTTGTTTCTTCTTGCACATCATTAACTTAGGAGCTGAAATCCATTCCAAGTCTATAGCCAGTGTCTAAAGGACACCCACCACAGGCCCAGCACTGTTCCAAGTGCTTAACATACGCTCCTTGCGACAACCTCTGAGGCAAGTTCTATTATTATCATCCACCCTTTAGGGATGAAAAAAACTGAAGCCCAGAGAGATTAAGTAATTTGCCAAGGTCACAGAGCAGTATGAAACAGCAAAGATTTGACAATAAAAATCTGACTCATCACTCATTGTGGTGAATCCTGGCATTACACTTGCTAGGGGAAGAAGGAAAATCTGTCTGGTATCAAGACACTTTCAAGATATTAGTTAATAAAATAGATAACCAACAAGGACCTACTGTATAGCACAGGGAACTATACTCAATATTTTGTAATAACCTATAAGGGAAAAGAAGCTGAAATAGAAAATATCTATCTATCTCTCTGAATCACTGTGCTGTACACCTGGAATTAACATGACATTGTAAATCAACTATACTTCAATAAAATTTTTTTAAAAGTGTCAGGGGAAATAAAGCTAAAAAAAGAAAAAAAAAGATATTAGCTAAAGCGTGCCAGCCCCCTACTGGGCCAATCTTGTGTTTGCTGAATATTCTATCAAGCGAGGACTTATATTTCTCAGATCCGATCTTCCCCACCCTGGTCTCTTGTACTCACCCTGGTTTCCTGAGCATAAAATGCCCTTTGCAGGCTTTCTCCTTGGCTCTTTCATTTCTCCAGAGCTGGGCTGTCCAACACAGAAGCAGCCAGTCGCACATGGCTAGTAAGCACTTGAAATGGGGCTAGTCCAAATTGAGATGTCCCATAAGCGTCAAATGCACACTGGATTTTTAAGACTTAGCATTTAAAAAAAAAAAAAAGCAAAATATCTGATCAATAATTTTTTTTTTATAACTTTATTTATTTATATATTTTTGGCTGCGTTGCGTCTTCGTTGCTGCACGCGTGCCTTCTCTAGTTGCGGGCGAGCAGGGGCTACTCTTCATTGCGGTGCGCGGGCTTCTCATTGCAATGGCTTCTCTTATTGTGGAGCACGGGCTCTAGGCATGTGGGCTTCAGTAGTTGTGGCTCACGGGCTCTAGAGCGCAGGCTCAGTAGTTGTGAGGCATGGGCTTTGTTGCTCCGTGGCATGTGGGATCTTCCCGGACCAGGGTTGAACCCATGTCCCCTGCATTGGCAGGTGGATTCTTAACCACTGCACCACCAGGGAAGCCCTCAGTAATTTTAAATTTTCACCTGTATCTTCTTACTTTGAAAGTGTGGTTACTAGGAAATTAGAAATCACATATATCGTTTGCATTATGTTTCTAATGGATGGCATCCATTTAATGCCCCCTCCTCCAGGAAGCCTTCCTGAACCACCCTACCCAGAGTAAGCCCTCTCCCTTTAGCTGGGTTCTAACCACAGGTATTTATTTCTCTGTCACCTAAAAGTCTGAAAGTGGGCAATACTGGGTAGGGATGGGGCTTCATGGTGTCTGGAACCCAGGCTCCTTCTACCTTGTTGCTGTGCAGTGCATGACTTTCATTATATGGTTAAGACAGGTACTCCAGTATTTTCCCATCCACCCCCTCTTTTGGGACACTTCCTGTAAGGTGCACACATCGCTTCAGCTTCCATCCCATTGGCCAGGACTCAGTCACATTGCCAAGCCTGCTGCAAGGGAGCCTGGGAAGTGCTGCATGGCCATGTGCCCAGCTACAAACTGGGGGATCTATGACTTTAAAAGAAAGAAGAGATATGGGAGGACAACCGGTCACCTCTGTTCCATCTCCAATAAGCAGCCTCCTCTTTATTTCCCAGAACCACTGGTCATAATCTGTTATTATTTTAGTTGCTTATCTGTTTCCTTTGGGACACACTCCCTTCTTTGAATATAAACTCTGAGAGGACAGACTTGTAAGTCTTTTTTTTTTTTTTTTAAGATGGGCCTTGGTATCTTCTTCTTTTTTTTAACAGTTATTTATTTATTCGGCTGCACTGGTCTTAGTTGCTGAATGCAGGATCTTTGTTGTGGCATGCGGGATCTAGTTCCCTGACCAGGGATCGAACCTGGGCCCCCTGCCTTGGGAACGTGGTCTTAACCACTGGACCACCAGGGAAGTCCCTGTAAATCTTTTCAGTTCTGCGTCCCGCTATCTGATGGACTACCTGGCACAAACAAGGCACGTAATAAATGTTTGTTTAATAGATCAATGTTTGTTAGACCCAGATCATTTTGAACAAAGCCATCCTGCAGGTAATGAGTGGGGTTTGTAGCATTTTTCCCACCACAAAGTCAAGGTATTAAAAGAGATAGTTTTCTAGCAGATCATCACTGGGCGGGTGGTTGGGCTGGCAGTGCCTCTAACTTCCTTTTAATACTAAACCAGTGTATGACCCAGGTGGACTGTTTCCAGAGAGAATGAATCCTTTGGGTGGCTAGGGTCCTTAACCGTATCAGACACCTCTTCAAATGTTCCCTGGAATTAATATGACAACCCACCTAGACCTCAAGCACTGCTGCCAAATCCAGCTCCCTAAATGCCATTAGCTCCTTTCTAAAAGCCTCCCAGTGTTGTTAGCTGTTCGATCCAATCCAAATTCCAATGACTGTCATTGGAGGATTTCTCTCTTTTCTGATTAGTACACAGAGGATATGGCTGTGGCATCCCACAGACCTGGACTCAAATCCTGCCTCCCGTCTAACCAGCTGTGTGATCCTAGGCAAATGACTTAACTGCTCTGGCCTCCATTTCCTCGTCTGTAGAATGGGGATAATAATACCCACCTGATAGTGATGTTGGGTGGATCACAATGATTGTCATCAGGACAAAGCAGGGTGTGTAAACTCACCACTCAGCACTCACCGCTGTTGGTCCATAGTATTACTTTGGCCGTATTTACCCTTCCACCTGGCTAAACTGGTCTGATGACCATGCCCATTCTTGCCAATAATAGCAACGATCATGAGGATGATAAAAACACCTCACATTTATTGAGGCTTACTCTGTGCCAGGCATGGTCAGGGTCACATTATAACTTTTGTGGGACTTTCCTCTGTTAAAAAAGACTACAGTGGCGCAGTGGTTGCGAGTCTGCCTGCCGATGCAGGGGACACGGGTTCGTGCCCCGGTCTGGGAAGATCCCACATGCCGCAGAGCGGCTAGGCCCGCGAGCCGTGGTCGCTGAGCCTGCGCGTCCGGAGCCTGAGCTCCGCAATGGGAGAGGCCACAACAGTGAGGGGCCCGCGTACCGCAAAAAAAAAAAGAAACTGACTCCGGAGCCCCAGACCCTTTGCACTTCCCAGTGCCACCTGTCCTCAAGGCTCCTTAGATTTTACTAAGAGGCCTGGGTTGGTCCCTGTTGCTGCTGTGGCCGCCATTGGAGGCCGCCATGTTGGTTGAAGCAAACTCATGGTTACGCTCCTGCCCTTTTCCTCCTCTTTCTCTCAAGTATCATCGGAGAAGCAGTATTACTTACAGTAAATGAAAACCAAGACTTGTACAGGAAGCGCAGCCTGATCCATTACAGGGTTATTCTAGCCTGTAATGTACCTGTGTGCGCTCAGACACGGCCAGACTGGAGAGGGTCTGAGAGGGTTTCAAGCTGCCCTGTGGCTGCTTCGTGGGGTCAAGTCTCAGGAATGCAGAACTGAGGGAGGGAGAGCAAAGACCCCTGAGGATGCTCCTCTGGGTCTCCAGGCACTACCACCCCAGACTGCCATCAGCATGGCTGGATCGGACCCCAACAGAACCTCTGACGCTGACGGCGGGGTAGGGGGGGAGGTTACCTGCAGCCCTAGGGCTTTGGAGAGCCTGCAGTTCGTGCCCGTTGGGGGCAGGGAGGGCCTCCAGTGCTGAATCACTAGACACAGCCCTGACCCCAGCTGCCTGAATTGTGCCAAGGTTCAGCAGCTGCTCGGGGTTCTTGCCCCCTCTAGTGGCCACGGCGAGAAAACAGCTGCTTAGCAGCTCAGCAGAGATTTGGGAGCTGGATCCCAGCTGGTGCCGAAAACACACACTCTCCTGTCCTTGCACTACCAGGTAAATAACAGAGACAACTCAGAAGAACGGATCCCAGTCAGACATCTCTTTTAAAATAATGATGGTGGGGGGAGGGATAAATTGGGAGATTGGGATTGATATATACACACTATTATATATAAAATAGATAACTAGTAAGGACCTACTGTATAGCACAGGGAACTCTACTCAATACTCTGTAATGACCTATATGGGAAAAGAATCTAAAAAAGAGTGGGTATATGTATATGTATAACGGATTCACCTTGCTGTACAGCAGAAACTAACAGAACATTGTAAATCAACTCTACTCCAATAAAAATTAATTTAAAAAATAAAAGAATGAGGGCTTCCCTGGTGGTGCAGTGGTTGAGAATCTGCCTGCCAGTGCAGGGGACACAGGTTCGAGCCCTGGTCTGGGAAGATCCCACATGCCGCGGAGCAACTGGGCCCGTGAGCCACAACTACTGAGCCTACGCATCTGGAGCCTGTGCTCCGCAACGGGAGAGGTCCGTGCACCGCGATGAAGAGTGGCCCCCACTTGCCGCAACTAGAGAAAGCCCTCGCACAGAAACGAAGACCCAACACAGCCAAAAATAAATAAATAAATTTATTAAAAAAAAAAAATAAAAGAATGATAGTGCTAAATAAACATAGATGTCCATGGCCTTATCAAATAAATGCGCCCCAGCCATGTTGGTTATAAAAGGAATCTTGTTTTCTCATTAAAAATAAAAGACTTTATTGTGTCTTAGAGCCATTTAAAGTTCATAGGAAAAAAAAAAAAGGTTCACAGCAAAATTGAGGGGAAGGTATGTAGATTTCTCATATACGCCCTGTTCATATGCATGGCCTGCTGGATATGTGGAGTCCTGTTGCATATGCACGGCCTCTCCCACTATCAAGACCCCCCCACCCCCTGCCAGTGGTAGATTTGAACTGACATGAACACATTATCATCACCCAAAGTCCATCCTTTACATTATAGTTCACTCTTTTTTAAAAAAATTATTGTTTATTTAGGCTGTGCCAGGTCCCAGTTGCAGCACGAGGGATCTTTGCTGTGGCATGTTTAGTTGTGGCATGTGGACTCTTAGTCGTGGCATGCGGACTCTTAGTCGTGGCATGCATGTAGGATCTAGTTCTCCAACCAGGGATTGAGCCCAGGCCCCAGCATTGGGAACTTGGAGTCCTACCCACTGGACCACTAGGGAAGTCCCCATTATGGTTCACTGTTGTCCTTTCTATGGGTCTGGACAAATGTTTCACGACATGCATCCATAATTATACTATCACACAAAGTATTTTCACTGTCTTAAACATCCTCTATGCTCCGCCTTCTCATGCCTCTCCAGTCCCTGGCAACCACGCATCTTCTTGGTCCTCATAGTTTTGCCTTTTCCAGAATGTCATATAGTTGGAACTATACAGTATGTAGCCTTTTCACAGGCTTCTTTCACTTAATAATAGGCATTTAAGGGCTTCCCTGGTGGCGCAGTGGTTGAGAATCCGCCTGCCGATGCAGGGGACACGGGTTCGTGCCCCGGTCCGGGAGGATCCCACATACCGCGGGGCGGCTGGGCCTGTGAGCCATGGCCGCTGAGCCTGCGCGTCCGGAGCCTGTGCTCCGCAACGGGAGAGGCCACAGCAATGAGAGGCCCACGTACCGCAAAAAAATAAATAAATAAAAATTTTAAAAATATGTATTTAAGTTTCCTCCATGTCTTTAAAATTTTTTTCTTTTTATTATTTTTTATTGAAGTATAGTTGATTTACAATATTATATGTTTCAGGGGTACAACATAGTGATTCAATAATTGTATAGATTTTTAAAATTTTTATTTATTTTTGGCTGCATTGGGTCTTCGTTGCTGTGCACAGGTTTTCTCTAGTTGCGGTGAGCGGTGGCTAGTCTTCGCTGCGGTGTGAGGGCTTCTCATTGCGGTGGCTTCTCTTGTTGCACGGGCTCTAGGGCGCACAGGCTTCAGTAGTTGTGGCTCGCGGGCTCTAGAGTGCAGACTCAGTAGTTGTGACGCTCGGGCTTAATTGTTCCGTGGCATGTGGGATCTTCCTGGACCAGGGATCAAACCCATGTCCCCTGCATTGGTAGGCGGATTCTTAACCACTGCACCACCAGGGAAGTCCAATTGTATAGATTATACTCCACTTAAATTTATTATAGGTACTTCCCTGGTGGGGCAGTGGATAAGCCTCCGCACTCCCAGCACAGTGGACCCGGGTTCGATCCCTGGTCAGGGAACTAGATCTCACATGCATGCTGCAACTAAGAGTTCGCATGCCACAACTAAGGAGCCCACGTCCTGCAACTAAGGAGCCTGAGAGCCACAACTAACACCCAGGGCAAACAAATAAATAAATAAATATTTTAAAAATAAACTTTTTTTTTTTTAGATTCCATATATATGTGTTAGCATACAGTACTTGTTTTTCTCTTTCGGACTTACTTCACTCTGTATGACAGACTCTAGGTCCATCCACCTCACTACAAATAACTCAATTTTGTTTCTTTTAATGGCTGAGTAATATTCCATTGTATATATGTGCCACAGCTTCTTTATCCATTCATTTGTCGATGGACACTTAGGTTGCTTCCATGTCCTGGCTATTGTAGAGCTGCAATGAACACTGTGGTACATGACTCTTTCTGAATTATGGCTTTCTCAGGGTATATGCCCAGTAGTGGGATTGCTGGGTCATACGGTAGTTCTATTTGTAGTGTTTTAAGGAACCTCCAAACTGTTCTCCATAGTGGCTGTATCAATTTACATTCCCATCAACAGTGCAAGAGGGTTCCCTTTTCTCCACATCTTCTTCCCCATAGCACAGGGAGATCAGCTCAGTGCTTTTTTTTTTTTTTTTTCAAGACCAGCCCCACCCCAGCTCAGTGCTTTGTGACCACCTAGAGGGGTGGGATAGGGAGGGTGGGAGGGAGATGCAAGAGGGAGGAGATATGGGGATATATGTATATGTATAGCTGATTCACCTTGTTATAAAGCAGAAACTAACACACCACTGTTAAGCAATTATACTCCAATAAAGATGTTAAAAAAATTAAAAAATGAAGCTTATCATACTAGTAAGAAAGAAAGAAAGAAAGAAAGAAAGAAAGAAAGAAAGAAAGAAAGAAAGGAAGGAAGGAACATAAATTATTGGATCTATTCCCTGTGTTGAACAATATATGCTTGCAGCTTATTTATTTTCCTCCATGGTTTTTCATGGCTTGATAGCTCATTTCTTTTTAGTGCTGAATAATATTTCATTGTCTGGAATATTATTGATCCAGTCACCTATTGAAGGACAGACGTCTTGGTTGCTTCCAAGTGTTGGCACTCCTGAATAAAGCTGCTATAAAAATCTTTGTGCAAGTGGTTAAGAATCCGCCTGCCAATGCAGGGGACACGGGTTAGTGTCCTGGCCCAGGAAGATCCCACATGCCGCGGAGCAACTAAGCCCGTGTGCCACAACCGCTGAGCCTGCACTCTAGAGCCCGTGAGCCACAACTACTGAGCCCACGTGCCACAACTACTGAAGCCCATGTGCCTAGAGCCCATGCTCTGTAAGAAGAGAAGCCACCGCAATGAGAGGCCCGCACACTGCAACAAAGAGTAGTCCCCGCTCGCTGCAACTAGAGAAAGCCTGTGTGCAGCAATGAAGACTCAACACAGCCAAAAAAACATTTTTTTTAATAAAAATAAAAATCTGTGTGCAGGTGTTTGTGTAGACTTAAGTTTTCAGGTTTTTTGGGTAAGTACCACGGAGTGAGATTGTTGGATCATATGGTAAGAATATGTTCAGTTTTGTAAGAAACCACCAAACTGTCTTCCAAAGTGGCTGTAGCATTTTGCATTCCCACCAGCACTGAATGAGAGTTCCTGTTGCTCCACATCCTTGCCAGCATTTGGTGTTGTCAGTGTTCTAGATTTTGGCCATTCTAATAGGTGGGTAGTGGTATCTCATTGTTGTTGTATTGTTGTTTTTCACACAGAATTGAAGATGGACTCTCATGAGTAAGAAATAAAACTCTTAGTTGACTACCAGAAATACTTTTCTTTTTTTTTTTTGGCCACACCGTCATGGCTTGTGGGCTTTTATTTCCCTGACCAGGGATTGAACTGGGGCCTTCGGCAGTGAGAGTGCGGGGTCCTAACCACTGGACTGCCAGGGAATTCCCAATGACTTTCTTTTTTTAAAGTGGTTCCCCATCATCTGAAGGTTTTCTTAACCTGGAATCCACGGACCACTTGAGTCTCCACATACAGGCCTCAGAAATATAATCTCTTCAATTGTTTGTGTGTATTTGGGAAGAAAGAGGGTCTATAACTTTCATCGGCTACTAAGGGTGTCTCTGACTCCAAACCCTCCAAAAACTTATGAATCACTGAAAATTCTTGTTCCTTAGCATGGCCTCAGCCACCCTCATGATCCTACATCTGTTCACCTTCCAAAAATAAAACAAAAATGAACAAAAGCTCACCCTCCCTTTTGTCTGCTGTCTTAACGGGGATAGTCCAACTGCTGTAAATCACCCCCACACCTCAGGGGCTTAACACAATAGAACTTTATTTGTGGGAGCTCCTGGCTAGTGAGCCAGCCCATCAGTCAGGGACTCAGGCTCGGTCTGTCCCACGGCTCTGGTTTCTTCAATGTCCTCTCCGTTTGGTTGGCGAACACGGAAAGAGCAAGGGGATCAGACATTGGAGGTTTCTGTAGGCCAGTCTTGCAAATGGTGCCAAAGGCATCTCTTCAAGTTCCAGCAGCCAGAAGCCGGTCACGTGGCCGCCAGGAGCTGGAATGCGGTCCAGCCCGAAAGGAAGAAGCGAATTTGGAGAACAGCCAGCCAATCTCTGCCACACCTGGCTGACTTGTACTCAGTGGTCCAGCTCCTGTGTCGTCTCCTCCAGGCAGCCTTCTCTGACCCCCACCTACACCTCAGCCTGCCTCCCCACTGATTCGGTTAGATGAATACTCCCCAAACTTTAATGCGCGTTCAAATCGCTGTGGGCCTTTCTTAAAATGCAGATTCTGATTCCGTAGGTCTGGGGTGGGACTTGGGATTCTACATTTCTATCACCTGCCAAGGTGATGCCGATGTTGCTGGTCCATGGAGCACACTTGGAGCAGCAAAGAGTTAGATGCCCCTCATCTCACTTTCACAGCGCTCTGTGCTTTCCTCCATCAAATCGCTGTGCAGCTGAGATGGCTCATTTCTGGGGCTTTCTCCTTGGCTCCGTGAGACCAGGGGACTGCATTTGTTCACCATCGGCCCCCTCCAGTGCCCGGGAGTGGGAAGCCTGGCGAATGTCAGTGAATGATTGAATGGGTCTCTCTTCCTTTGTAATTGGGATGCCCCCTCCCTGCCCCATGGCTGAGCCACACTGAGTATGGGGGGCAACTTGAAACTGACAAATTGATCAGGGTCAGAGCTGGCCCCTTAGGCAAGAATATGGCATCAGACGGACTAGGCAAAGCCCCTCCTCTCAGGATCCGTGGTAGCTTTGCAGCACTCCCCCTCCTGCCTCACCCCAGGATTCCACATCTTGGGGCATCCTCTGGCCCCCAATGCAGTTTCTAGCTTCTGTTGATACAGCAGTGACTCTGACCCCTAAAGTGATACCCCCTCCTCTTGATGGTTAGAATATTTATGCTCAGGAGAAAGCCGTTTAGCCTCATGCTGTCTTAGGTTCCATTCTCCAGAAGTAGAAGCCGTGACAAAGTTTCGTGGACAAGTATTTTATTCAAGAAGGGCTCCTAGGAGAAATTGGTAAGGGTGTCCCGTGGGGAGCACCTGCCTTCGGCATGTAATTCTGGCCTCAGATTCCCTGGGTTCAAATCCCAACTCTACTCATTGTCTGTCCTTGGGCAAATCCAAACTCTCTAAGGCTCAGGATTAAATTAATGTGTGAGAAGTATTTAGCTCATGGTGAGCTATAATGAAGATTAGCTGTAATATGTATGGCAGGGACACTGTTTGGGGATGAGAGTAGAAAGAGAATGAACTTGGAAGCCAGACAGACCTATTATCAGCTGCGTGGGCGTAGGCAGTCCCTTCAGTTTCCTGGGCCTCAGTCTTTCTATCTGTAAAGTGGAGCTGCGGTAGGAGGTAATCAAGATAGCCTGTATAAAGCAATGAGAACAGTGCTTCATGAGCATTGAAAAAGTGGTAGTTGTCTCACTATAGCTTTTTTGAAGGCTAATTGACATATAATAAATGCAACGTATTTTAAGTGTCCATTTTGATGAGTTTGATGTACATATACACCTGTAACACCATCACGGCCGTCAAGACAGTGAACCTCTCCATCACCCCCAAATGTTTCCTGGTGGCTTTTGTAACCCTCCCTCCCTCCTTTTCTCTTCTTCTGCTTTGCCCCCCCATCTCCGGGTGACCACTGATCTGCTATCTGTCGCTGTAGATTCATCTGCATTTTTTAAAAAGTTTTCTGTAAGAGGAATCATGTGCTCGATCTTTGGGTGGTCTGGCTGCTTTCATTCAGCATAATAATTTTGAGATTCAGCCAAGCTGTCGCATGTCTCAGTAGCTCATTCATTTTTATTACTGAGTAGTATTCCTTTGTATGGGTGTGCCACGATTTATTTATCCATTCTCCTGATGATGAACATTTGGGTTGTTTCCAGTTTGAGATTATTAAAAAATCATTTTCTTATTGTGGTAATAACACACAATATTAAATTTACCATTTTAACTTTTTTTGTGTGTGTGTGTGTGTGTTACGCAGGCCTCTCACTGTTGTGGCCTCTCCCGTTGTGGAGCACAGGCTCTGGATGCGCAGGCTCAACGGCCATGGCTCACGGGCCCAGCCACTCCGTGGCATGTAGGATCTTCCCGGACCGGGGCACGAACCCGCGTCCCCTGCATCAGCAGGCGGACTCTCAACCACTGCACCACCAGGGCAGTCCCATCTTAACTATTTTTAAATATACACTTGAATGGTGTATTCACATTGTTGGACAATAGGTCTCTACAACTTTTTCACCTGGGAACACTGAAACTCTGTACCCATTAAACGCTAATCCCCCTCCCTCAAGCTCTTGGTAACCACCTTTCTGTTTCCTGTTTCTAGGATTTTGACTACTTTAGATACTTCATATGACTGAATACAGTACTTGTCCTTTGTGACTCCTTATTTAACTTAATATAATGTCTTCAAGGTTCATCCATATTGTAACATGTGACAGTATCTCCTTCTTTAAGGCTGCATGATATTGCATTGTGTGCACGTACCACATTTTCCTTATCCACTCATTTGTCAGTGGACATGTGTGTTGCTTCCATTTCTTGGTTACTGTGAATAATATTGCAATGAACATAAGTGTGCAAATATCCCTTCGAGATCCTGCTTTGAATTCTTTTGGATATATGCCCAGAAGTGAGATTGCTGGATCTCACGGTAATTCTATTTTTAATTTTTTGAGGAACCTCCATACTATTTTCCATGGTGGCTGCACTATTTTCCATTCCCATCAGCAGTGCACAAGGGTTCCAACTTCCCCACATCCCCGCCAGCAGTTATTTTCTGTTCTTTTGATGGCAGCCATCCTGATGGGTGTGACAAAATCATTTCACAATACTTTAAAAATGATACACAATCTTTGAAACAGTGCAGAATGTTATAAACTTTTTGAAGGACGATTGACATACAATAAATGGCACATATTTTAAGTGTACATTTTGATTTTGAGTTTTGAGTTCACCACAATCAAGGTAGTGAACATACCCATCACCCCCAAAAGTTTCCTGGGATCCCTCTGTGTTCCTCCTACTCTTTCCTCCCTCCCCGTTACTTCCAACTTCCAAGCAACCACTGATAACTACATGCTGTAAGGAAGAAAGTAAAACACACCTGCATTGGCTGCTATAGGTAGCTGTGGGTCTATATCATCACATGACCTCCCAGGGGTTGCTGGGGTTTGGGGACCATTTATTTTTTCTTTTTTAAATTAATTTATTTTTATTTTTGGCTGCATTGGGTCTTCATTGCTGTGCGCGAGCTTTCTCTGGTTGCGGCGAGCGGGGGCTACTCTTTGTTGCGGTGCGCGGGCTTCTCATTGGAGTGGCTTCTCTTGTTTCGGAGCACGAGCTCTAGGAGCGCCGGCTTCAGTAGTTGTGGCACGTGGGCTCAGTAGTTGTGGCACGTGGGCTTAGTAGTTGTGGCACGCGGGCTTAGTTGCTCCACGGCATGTGGGATCTTCCTGGGCCAGGGCTCGAACCCGTGTCCCCTGCATTGGCAGGCGGACACTTAACCACTGTGCCACCAGGGAAGCCCCTTTGGGACCATTTGTAACCTAATGACACTCCTGACCATCTGTGTCCCGAATCTGGGTGCATTGTTCCTTCTGTGGCTTTTCCAGGGTCCCATAAATACTAGATTGTAGGATATGAAGTTGTTGATACTCAGCTATTTTTGAGCCACAAAACGTGAATTTCATATGATTCAGCTTAAAATCCAACAATTCATGTATTTACTTATTCATTTCCCCAATGGGATCTACAGAGATTCCTTCCTGAAATATTATGACCCAGAGCAAGTAAAAATGTTAAAATAAAGAAGAAAGACTCACCTCTAACCACTTAAAAGGAAGACAGGCTAATTGCATCAGGAACCAGGGAGGAAGCAGTCAATGAACTTGATAGTCATTGTACTGTACTTAAGTTTAGCTGTTTCCAGGAATCTGGGGTGAAAAGGGAAACACAGAGTGTAAGCTTTTTGCTGTCAGATAAAAGGAACTAAGTTCAGAAGGGAAGCCAGATGTCATTCTCAGCCCAGATCTGGGAAGAAAAAGGTCAAGTCTGGGTGAGTCGTCATCTCCTAAACCTCATTTCTGAGAAAATCACATTTTTCTTTAAGTTGGAGGAGTTAACAGTGGCTTTTGGTTCCAGCTGGGAGGCATCACCATAGCAAAAGGCAATTATTAGATCAAAGCGACAATTTAATGCATCTTTGAAGGCCACTAATTTGATGCAGAGGTGGCAATCAAACCCTGCGCTCATGACTGGTTTGCTTGACCTTAAAATAAACTTGTCAGTTCTGCTCCATGCTTTACATTTTCAAATAAATATCTCTTTTATTCTCACAGCATTAAAACATAAACAAACAATGACATAGACGCAGAAAGCTTCAGGGACTGATAAGAGGGGATTTCATGCAGGCTCTCCCCAAATCACCTAACGACATGGCAATGGGAATCTTATCTTCAGAAAAAACTAGATTCAGGACACACCGACTCCCTTTCCCCACTGCTCCAGCCTGTAATTATCTCACAGCTACAGGTTTCTTCCTTTAGGCCAGTGGTTCTCAAATGAGTCAGGAGAGGGGTGATACACACATTTTGGCAATGTTTAGATACATTTTGGGTTGTCACAAGTGCTGTGTGTGTGTACGTGTGTGTGTGTGTGTGCTCTTGGTTTCTAGTGGGTAGAGGAGGTGATGGGGGGGAGGGAGGATGGTGAGAGAGATGGAGAGGAGGAGGAAGGTAACTGTAGCTAGAAAAGAGATGAGAAGGAACACAAAATGAGACAGGAGAAGAGGGAAGAGACGGGAGAGGAAAGGCACCAAGCCTCACATGGGTGCTGGATCCAGCCGACCTGACATCTCCGCCTGGACTTTCCAATGATGTGAATCAATCGCTTCCCTATTAGCTTAAGCCCGTTTCAGACGGGTTTCACTCATTTGTATCCAAAAGGCTCCTAGGGACTTCCCTGGTGGTCCAGTCGGTGAGACTCCGAGCTCCCAATGCAGGGGACTGAAACGCACAAAAAGATTTGTGCAGTGTATGGAGAAGGTGCCGTGACTGATCTAACATGTCAAAAGTGGTTTGTGGGGCTTCCCTGGTGACACAGTGGTTGAGAGTCCGCCTGCCGATGCAGGGGACACGGGTTCGTGCCCCGGTCCGGGAAGATCCCACATGCCGCGGAGCGGCTGGGCCCGTGAGCCATGGCCGCTGAGCCTGCGCGTCCGGAGCCTGTGCTCCGCAACAGGAGAGGCCACAGCAGTGAGAGGCCCGCGTACCGCCAAAAAAAAAACAAAAACAAAAAACCAAAGGCACTTTTTGGCCCACCCAATACTTTATCCCCTGCTACGTCTCTCCCCTGAGGCAATGAGTACTAGGCTGACTTCAGTGTGAATTCGGGGAAAAGGAATGGAAAGACGTGGGGAGAAAACTCAGAGTATGTAAAAACTCATGGCACGTTAGGTGATCAGATAAATGATTAACCTCATCCTTCTTATTCGTTCTTTCCTCATATCTTTAAAAATATACCTTTCAATCCAATAATTCTTAGGAGTATTAACACAACAACTTCTTATTGGTGAGGGGGAAATGCACTGAATCAAATCTGCAGTTAGATTTTAATGCACATTGCTGAGAAATTCCTTCTCTAGTCTCATACAATTCAGTGCATGCCAAGAATGCTGGCTGTTTGGGGATTTGAAGAAAACAGCAGTTTGTCCATCTCCTGTTTTTCAGAGCCTCCCAGAGCTCTCTTTCATTCCCTAACATTTACCATTATAGCAATGATGCAATCTGAGTCCTAGAATCTCCTGTGTTCTCCACCCCCCGCCCACCACACCCTACCCCCTCCCTCCTCGGCTTGTCAGTTTCTGACAAGTGCTAGCAAGAATCTAAAGTTCAAAAGGGTAAGTTCATGCAACTAAATGCCAGGGAGAGTTGAGTAATCTTTCTTTGCATGATACAGTACTTAGGTTTATTTTTTCAAATGCCAAAAAGTCTTCTCTCTAACTTTCCCATTTTTGATAGAGAAGTGGGTACTGAGAAATATGGCTCTGCTGGAAGAAAAACAGTAACTCAAATGGTCAAATGATAAGTGTGTTTGGATTTCATCCTCAGCACTGGAGGGCAATAGGGAGGAGTAGAGACTGTGGCAAACTGGAATCCCAACCCTTCCCTTTTTAAAGGGGCAGCTACTGCTGAATTCCAGTTGCTTGTTGCCAGGGTAAGTGTAGGCACAGTGTTGCCATAGCTTAGGAATTTTCAAGAGAAACTGGAAGTGTGGAATTTGATGTTAAAACAATTTTTTGAGTTTTATATAGTAACTTGATTTTTTTTTATAGAGCATTTTTTTCCAGCCCACTTTCCTGGGCTAAATCCTGATTTCAGGCCACCGCTTTGCAATCCTCTTTCCTTAAGTTTCCTGAGCAATCTCTCTAGACGTTGAGCAATAGCCACTGTACTTTTCTCTCCTCAAGACATTCTGATGACCCCTATTCCTCTGCTGCTGTCCCAGGGATCTCTATCAGTCTCTAATCTCTGTGCATGTGTGTGTATCATTTTTTTTACACACATTAACAAGCACTTATATAAGGTACTATATAAGCCCTTACATACATTATTAAATTTAATCTTTACAAAACTGTGAGGTAGACACATATATTAGTTGTTTATGGCTACATAACAAATAACCCTATTGCCCTATGATTATAAGGGTGTATATAGGAACTCTCTGGGCTATTTTTACAACTTTTCTATAAATCTAAAATAATCTCAAAATTAAAAGTTTTAAAAAAATTACTGATGCCTGTACCCTATCCTAATAGATTCTGATTTGATTTGTCTAAATTAGAGCCTGGATGTAGGGATTTTTTATTTTTTTATATATTTTTTGGCCACACCCCACGGCTTGTGGAAATTAGCTTCCCGACCAGGAACTGAACACAGGCCCTCGGTGGTGAAAGCGCAGAGTCCTAACCACCGGACCACCAGGGAATTCCCCTCGTCTTTTTTTTTTTTTTGCGGTACGCGGGCCTCTCACTGTCGTGGCCTCTCCTGTTGCGGAGCACAGGCTCCGGATGTGCAGGCTCAGCGGCCATGGCTCACGGGCCCAGCCGCTCCGCGACATGTGGGATCTTCCCGGACCGGGGCACGAACCCGTGTTCCCTGCATCGGCAGGCGGACTCTCAACCACTGCGCCACCAGGGAAGCCACCTCGTCTTGTTTTTTTTTTAATTACTTTTTAAATTGAAGTATAGTTGATTTACAATGTTGTGTTAATTACTGCTATACAGCAAATTTTTAAAATATAATTTATTTATTTATATTTGGCTGCGTTGGGTCTTGGTTGCTGAGCACGGGCTTTCTCTAGTTGCGGCGACCAGGAGCTACTCTTTGTTGCGGTGCGCGGGCTTCTCATTGCGGTGGCTTTTCTCGTTGTGGAGCATGGGCTCTAGGCGCGTGGGTTTCAGTAGTTGTGGCACACAGGCTCAGTAGTTGTGGCTCACGGGCTCTAGAGCACAAGCTCAGTAGTTGTGGCACACGGGCTTAGTTGCCCCGCGGCACGTGGGATCTTCCCGGACCAGGGCTCGAACCCGTGTCTCCTGCGTTGGAAGGCAGATTCTTAACCTCTGCGCCACCAGGGAAGTCCCTATACAGCAAATTGATTCATTCAGTTTTATATATATATATATATATATATATATATATATATTCTTTTTTAAAAATATTCTTTCCATTATGGTTTATCATAGGAAGTTGAATATACTTCTCTGCTCTACAGCAGGACCTTGTTGTTTATTCATTCTGTATATAAAAGCTTCCATCTGTTAACCCCAACCTCCCACTCCAACCCTCCCCCAACACCATCCCCCTCGGCAACCACCAGTCTGTTCTCTGTGTCCGTAAGAATATTTTTAGTCTTGTGTTTCTAATTTGCAGTCAAGATTGAGATTCACTGTCTAGATACTGAATCATTATCAAAATTATTTCACAAATTATTCTTAAGATTCCTTTAAAAAAAGATACAGCAAAGAGGATATGTCATGCCATCCCACGTGTTTTGGTTTCTAGTTTGAGGTCCTTTGACAAAGATAAAAAACGTTGATGAAACAACGTTATATGACTGAGCAGTTATGGAACGTTAGCTACTTAGAATGTGGAAACAATACTTCTAACCCTAAAAACTACATTGATCAATTTCATGGTCAAAAGGAAATAAAAAGGGAAGTGTCCTGTCATTTTTTCCCCTTCCTTGTTTGTATAAACTATACAATGATCCACTGTGAATACTTACCAAATAATGCAAAATTACCTTCACATTAGTAAAGTACACAGTTGTTAAACACACACTGTAGTGTTGGGACCATTTTGTATCCTGTTGTGGTGGTGGTTACACGAATCTAGACACATGTAATAAAATTTCATAGTATTACACACTCACACACATTCACACCCAGTGCCTGTAAAAACTGGTGAAAGCGAATGGGGCTTGGAGTTTGGTGAATAGCACTATACCAATGTTAATTTCCTGGTTTTGATAATGGGCTCTATTTGTTTATGTAAAATGTTGTCACTAGGGGAAGCCGGGTGAAAGGTGAAGAGCTCTCTATACCACGTCTGCAAATTCTTGGAACTCTAAAATTATTTCAACATGAAGGCTTTATTAAATATGTGGGAAAAATTGAAGCGCTACTTTGGGCGTGGAAGTTTTGCAATAAAACACAGAACAAATAGCCACCGTTCGCTGGCTTCCTTTGCCTTTAGGATTAAGTTCAAAGCCCTTAGGATGGCAGTTAAGGCCCTTCTTGACCTGGTTCTGGCTACTTTTCCCAGATCCTTTAGGGTTTGGGACACACAATCAAAGTGTGTCATCAGGAGATGCCCTAGAAACACCAGGTGGTGAAAAGACAGTTCAGTCCCTCAAAGCAACATGAGAGCTGGGCTGGGTCAGGGCCTGGGTCCTGCAGACAAACCATTACACCCAAAGCTCCCTTTTAATACAAAAATTTCATGACCTCACTTTACTGAAAGAAAATTCATGGACAATGTAGCCTCTTTCCGCACATAATTTACAAAAATGAATACCATGCCCCAACTGTATTTTATTTTATTCTTCTTCCTGTGTTTTTTTTTTTTTTTTTTTTTTTGACTGCACTGTGTGGCATGCAGGATATTAGTTCCCCAACAAGGGTTTGAACCTGTACCTCTTGCAGTGGAAGCTCGGAGTCTTAACCACTGACCCACCAGGGAAGTTCCCCCCTCTCCAACTGTATTTTAAAAAGGAAAAATATATATATAAAAAAAGGAAAAATATAAAGAAAGTCATTTATAATAAAATAACATCCATTTCTATAAGTAAATGCTTAGGCACAAGTACTCTGGGAGACTTTCACAGGCAGATGCTAAAAATGCAAATTGATAGGGTTGTGCTGTGTAGCCATACAGATATCACATTTGAGGATGTGAATTTCCCAGATGGTACATGACTCTTGGTAAAATTCCGAACCAAGCAAATCATGATCTTCCTAGGATTTACAGGGTAGCTAACTTCTTGGAATATTCAGGGTATAACAAAATAGTACAAAAGGCCCTTTGTGATTATACATAAAACAGAGAGGTAGGTTCAGAGCCTACAAGTTTTTTGTTTGTTTGTTTGTTTTACCACCTTTGTGAATGTTCAGTGGAAGATTCAAAAGTCACAGCGGGGACACGGGACAATTCTTCATTTGACAGCACTGTCCCATGCATTGCAGGAGAGTTAGCATGTCTGGCTGTTGCCCACTCAATTCCAGGAGCTCCCCAATAATTGTGGAAACAAGAAGAGCTCCTTAAATTTCCCAAATGTTTCCCTGGGAGGGGGGTAACTTCCTGTTGAGAACTAATATGGGAGCGGTCAGCCACATGTGGTTAATATAGGGCTTTAAAATGTGTGTGTGGGGGCTTCCCTGGTGGCGCAGTGTTTGAGGGTCCGCCTGCCGATGCAGGGGACACGGTTTTGCTCCCTGGTCCAGGAAGATCCCACGTGCCGCGGAGCAACTAAGCCCGTGTGCCACAGCTACTGAGCCCGCGAGCCACAACTACTGAGCCCATGTGCCACGACTACTGAAGCCCGCGTGCCTAGAGCCCATGCTCTGCAACAAGAGAAGCCACCGCAATGAGAAGCCCATGCACCGCAACAAAGAGTAACCCCCGCTCACCGCAACTAGAGAAAGCCCACGTGCAGCAACAGAGACCCAACGCAGCCAAAAATAAAATAAATAAATTTTAAAAAATCCTTTGAGGGGCTTCCCTGGTGGCGCAGTGGTTGAGAGTCCGCCTGCCGATGCAGGGGACACGGATTCGTGCCCCGGTCTGGGAAGATCCCACAACCGCGGAGTGTCTGGGCCCGTGATTCATGGCCACTGAGCCTGCGCGTCCGGAGCCTGTGCTCCGCAACGGGAGAGGCCACAACAGTGAGAGGCCCGCGTACCGCAAAAAAATAAATAAATAAAATAAAATGTGTGTGTGTGTGACTTCCCTGGTTGGTCCAGTGGTTAAGACTCCACGCTTCCACTGCAGGGAGAGTGGGGCTCAATCCCTGGTTGGGGACCTAAGATCCCATGTGCTGCACAGTCCAGCCAAAAAATCAAAACAAACAAATAAATAAATAATGAAATATGTGGGGTCCCCGACTTGTGATGTGCTGACAGTGTAAAATGCTCATAGGATTTCAAGACTTGATATGAAAAAAAAAGAGCATAAAATATCTCATTAATAACTTTAAAAAAACCAAGTATTTGTTGAAATGATACACACACAAAAAACCTCTGTTCTTCAATTGATTAATTAATTATTTTTTTCTTTTTGGCCATGCCACATGGCTAGTGGGATCTTAGCTCCCCAACCAGGCTTGAACTTGCAACCTTGGCTGTGAAAAACCCCAAGTCCTAACCACTGGACCACCAGGGAATTCCCTAAAATTTTTTTATTATAGCCATCCTAGTGGCTGTGAAGTGGCATCTCACTGTGCTTTGGGGTTGCAGTTCCCTGATGTCTGATGATGTGGAACATCTAACTATAGCTTTTTTTTTTTTCCGGTACGCGGACCTCTCACTGCTGTGACCTCTCCCGTTGCAGAGCACAGGCTCTGGACGCGCAGTCTCAGCGGCCATGGCTCACGGGCCCAGCCGCTCCGCGGCATGTGGGATCTTCCCGGACCGGGGCACGAACCTGTGTCCCCTGCATCGGCAAGCGGACTCCCAACCACCGTGCCACCAGGGAAGCCCTAACTATAGCTTTTTGATGACAAAGTTTAACAAGTCCCTACAGGAAACAGGCTTTTGTCTTCCACAAAGAGACAAGAGATTCTCCAAGGTGCCTGGTAGGGACTGAATGTTTGTGTCCAACCACCCCACCCTCTCAGATTAATATGTTGAAATCCTCCCTCACAATGTGATGGTATTTGGAGATGGGGCATTTGGGAGGTGATTAGGTCATGAGGGTGGAGCCCTCACCGAGTAGGATTAGTGTCCTTATTAAAGAAGCCCGAGGACTTCCCTGCTGGCGCAGTGGTTAAGACTCTGTGCTACCAATGCAGGGGGCCTGGGTTTGATCCCTGGTCAGGGAACTAGATCCCACACGCGTGCCTCAGCGAAGAGTTTGCGTGCCACGACTAAGGAGCCTGCGTGCTGCAACTAAGGAACCAGTGAGCTGCAACTAAGGAGCCCGCCTGCAGCAACTAAGACCCAGCGCAACCAAATAAGTAAATATTAAAAAAAAAAAGAGAGATCCCAGAGTGTTCATTATTCCTGCCCATGTGAGGACACAGTGAGAAGACAGCCATCTGCAAACAAGGAAGCAGGGCCTCACGAGATAGAAGATCTGCTAACATCTTGACCTTGGACTTCCAGCCTCCAGTACTGTGAGAAATAAATGATTGTTGTCTAAGCCCCCCAGTCTATGGTATTTTTGTTACAAGAGCCCGGACAGATTAAGACGGTGCATATAGTTCCAATTGTGTTCTGCTTGTTTTCTTGCTTAGGTAGGGATAGGTCTGCTATTTGCTGTGGTTCTCTCCACCTTGGACTTGGGCTCAGCTCTTCACAGCCATGCTGCAGGCCCTAGACGATAGCCTGAGGTCTCCAAGGATTGACTTTCTCTGTAGAGACAGGCTGGGAGACACTTTTGCAAGGGGGAGGAGAAAGGAAGGATAGGACACTGGAGTCTCCAGAGTCCTGAGGCACTCCCAGTTCCTCCAGGGAACTGATTCAACAAAGTAAGCAAAGCTGTGTTTCAGAGCCTCCTGGGGAGTGATGTGTAGCTCTGGGAAAGCATCTGCAGAGTAATGTCCTAGCACTATTGATGCCGATGGTGAGGATGACGAAAGATCCTCAGTGTGATGAGCAGGAGCCCTGCCAGGAGCTGCAGAGAGCAGCCCTGCTTCCTGTGGAGCATGCCTCCCTCTCAGGAGACAGGCTGACCTGAGGAGGAAGGGGGTGCCTACAGCCGCTTGGCATGGCCACGCTGTAAAGTGCAGGTCATCAGAGTAAAAATGGGAGCTGGGGTGGTCAGCAGGGTCCATGTACAAAGAGGGGACTGGAAGCCAGGTGTGGGGCATCGAGGAGCATTCACCACACCCCAAGAGTGGTGGGCTGCCTCAAAGGGGCATCCAAGGAGGGTCAGATACGCATTTGTTAGAGGATGCTGGCTGTAGTATGGAAAGCAGACAGCAGGGGGCGGGAGGAAGCCAGCCGAAGTCCTGTCTGGGAAGTAAAGCAGCAAGCCCTAGGGGCACCTCTGAACAAGTGCGGGTCCTGCTCTAGACACTTCCACAGACACAAAGGCAATACAAGACGTGGCCGTGGCCCTCTGGAACATTACAACCACAGCTGGCAGGCCAGGAGACACACGTTTGCTGTTCTCGTGTGCAGTAAGTAGGTGAGCGAGATTTAGCAGCACCTCCTTATTGTGACGTAAATAAATAAACAGCCCAACAGCAAGGCACACCCTCTCTTAGCATGTGCTTTACCCCCCAAGGCCAGTTAGCTGAAAGTCATACCCAGCCACAGGCTGTTGCCACCCAAACACCACTTCTAGAGGCTTTCCCTGTGCATTTGTAAGGTCATGACCTTTCACTCCCGTCAGTTCATCTTTCTGAGCGTCAGCATCTTCATCTGTAAAACGGATCATATAATTATCTCCATCATAGTGTGGTGATGAGGATTAACCCAGATAATGCAAGCAAAGTGCTTAGCACAGGGCGCTCAGTGAATTTTTAAAAAATTTTTATTTATTTTGGCTGTTTTGGGTCTTCACTGCTGCGCGCGGGCTTCCTCTAGTTGCGGCGAGCGGGGGCTACTCTTTGTTGCAGTGCGCGGGCTTCTCATTGCGGTGGCTTCTCTTGCTGTGGAGCACGGGCACGCAGGCTTATTAGTTGTGGCTCACGGGCTCTAGAGCTCAGGCTCCGTAGTTGTGGCTCTTGGGCTTAGTTGCTGCGCGGCACGTGGGATCTTCCCGGACCAGGGATCGAACCCGTGCCCCCTGCACTGGCAGGCAGATTCTTAACCACTGCTCCACCAGGGAAGTCCTCAGTGAATGTTAATGATAATTGTTATTTCTGTTTTATCTTGATATGTCAGTATTAAATTATTATTCAACCGCAAAGCTGACTCTCCCATAGGACTGTGAATACCCTGAGGGCAAAGTCATCTTTGCATCTACCATAAACCTAAATGCTTACTGCCGGGGGTGGAGGGGAGAGCTGTGCCCCTGTCCACAGTGCTGAAGCTTCACGGCCTGGGCATTCCTTGTGATTCTTCCTCTCAAACCCATTCACACTGTCCTCTATGAAGATGCCCTCTGGATTTGCACATGATAGTGGTCCTGGCATCAGCTCTCATCTCATCTCCCAGCTATGTTAACTGAATACGGCAGGTAGTAAAAGGGTTCGTACCACATGAACTCACTGTTGGAAAACACACCCTGTCCATGCATTCATTTTTGTAGAGCATATATTGTGTACAAATTATCAAACGTGTATAGAAGAAGAATATATACCAAACAGTTAATGGTCTTATCACATTATGGTGGGATTGGTCACTGCAAGGGGATTGTTTTTTTTGAACTTATTCTCCTCGGTATTTTTGTTTGTTTTAACAATAACCCCTACTTTATCTTTGTCAAATTAATTTGAAAATAATGTTTAACGAGAAAACACAGTTAGGTGCTCGCTTCAGCAGCACATACAGTAAAATTGGAATGACATGGAGAAGATTAACATGGCCCCTGAACAAGGATAACTCGCAAATTCATGAAACGTTCCATATTTTTCAGACTTACAGATGTTGAAAACAAACTTATGGTTACCAAAGGGAAAACATATGGGGGAGGGATAAATCAGGAGCTTGGGATAAACATAAACACACTACTATGTAGAAGATAGATAACCAACAAGGACCTACTGTATAGCACAGGGAACTCTACTCAATATTCTGTAATAACCTATATGAGAAAAGAATCTGAAAAAGAATGGATATAATGTATGTGTATAACTGAGTCAATTTGCTGTACACCAGAAACTAACACAACATTGTAAATCAACTATACTCTAAAACATTTATTTTATTATTTTATTTTATTTTATTATTTATTTATTTATTTTTTGCGGTACGCGGGCCTCTCACTGCTGTGGCCTCTCCCGTTGCAGAGCACAGGCTCCGGACGCGCAGGCTCAGCAGCCATGGCTCACGGGCCCAGCCGCTCCGTGGCATGTGGGATCCTCCCGGACTGGGGCACGAACCCGTGTCCCCTGCATCAGCAGGTGGACTCTCAACCACTGCGCCACAAGGAAAGCCCTAAAAAAATTTTTTTAAAGAAAACACCGTTAGTTGGGAGAAACTGCACAAAGAAGGTTTGGGAAACACCTTCAGGGTCCAAAGGCAAAAAGATCAGTTCCATAATTAAGTATCCTATGTTTATATCAGCATCACAGCCCCAGAACATTCAGAAGACAATGGATTTTGACGTTTTGTTATGTGTATGTATCAAAGCATCACAAGAGAGAAAGGATGTTAGAAACCAGCAAATCCAGCCCCCTCATTTTACAGATGACGAAACAGACTCAGGGAGTGGAAGGGAGGAAGCCAACAACACTTGCTAATCAGAGGCATCTCTGGGATTAGAACTCATGTCCTCCTGGCTTCCTTCCCATGTATCAATTTCCTCGGGCTGCCATAATAAGGTACCATATACTGAGCGGCTTAAAACAATAGAAATTTATTCTCTCGTGGTTCTGGGGACTGAAGTCTGAAATCAAGGCATCCACAGGGCCATGCTGCCTCTGAAGGCTCTTGGGAAGGATCCTTCTTTACTGCTTCCTGGCTTCTGGGGGTGGTCAGCGATCCTTGGAGTCCTTCGGCTTGCAGATACTTCACTCGAATTCCTACCTGTTGTCACATGGCCTTCTCCCTGGGTGTGTCTGTACCTTTTTCGTTTTAGTTAATTAATTAATTAATTTATTTTTGGCTGTGTTGGGTCTTCGTTGCTGCGCGCGGGCTTTCTCTAGTTGCGGCGAGTGGTGGCTACTCTTCGTTGCGGTGCGTGGGCTTCTAATTGTGGTGGCTTCTCTTGTTGTGGAGCACAGGCTCTAGGCACGCAGGCTTCTGTAGTTGCGGGGTGTGGGCTCAGTAGTTGTGGCTCACGGGCTCTAGAGCACAAGCTCAGTAGTTATGGCGCATGGGCTTAGTTGCTCCGTGGCATGTGGGATCTTCCTGGACCAGGGACTGTACCGTGTCCCCTGCATTGGCAGGTGGATTCTTAACCACTACGCTACCAGGGAAGTCCTGCCATTCTTTTTTTTTTAATAAGAATCCCCATGATTGGATTTAGGGCCCACCCTAATCTAGTATGACCTCATCTTAATCTACATCTTAATTACATCTGCAAAAATCTAATTTCCAAATAAAGTCACATTCACAGGTATCACGGGTCAACACTTGAACATATATCTTCTGGAGGGGACACAGTTCAACTCCATAACACCCCATTTCAGACATACCAAGATGCCTTGACGTTCAATCATAACCATTCTTAGCAATACCTTCTAATTCTCACTGACCACTTGCCATGTAGCAGGCACTGTGCTGAGTACTTTATAGACATTATTTCATGTGTTTACACTGTAGACACTATTATTATCTCCATTTTACTGATGAGGAAACTGAAGCCCAGAGAGGTGAAGCAACTTGCCTGGTATCTCATGCAGTTAGTGAGGCTGATTGTAATTGCCAAAAGGGGTCACAGAAATGTTTCCAGTCCCATGTGCCTTTCCAGAATGGTGTTGTTCCCCATCAAGAAGCAGAATCTATTAATCCTCTATCTGAATTTGGGCAGGACCTTGTGACTGCCTCAATGAATAGGATATGGGGGAAGTGACTCTAGGTAACTCCCAAAACTAGGTCATGAATGGTGATACAACTTCCAGCTGCCTCTCTCTTTGAGGATGCTTGATCCTGGAACCCAGCGGCCATGCTGTGAGGAAGCCCAAGCCAAGCACTTGCAGAGGCCCAGCCTACAAGCAGCATGAACCTCCCCATGTGTGAGGGAGGGAGTCTTCAGATGATCCAGCTTCTGACCTTTGGATCTTCCAGCTGAGGCCTCAGATAAGGATGAGCAGAGACAAGCCATCCTGACTGATGTGCTCTGCCTGAGTTCCTGATCCACGGTATCTGTAAGCAAAATAAATGGTTGTTTTATGGCACTAAGTTTGGGGGGTACTTTGTGTTGCAGTCATAGCAACAAGAGCAGCTGGTAAGTGGGAGAGTCAGGGTTTGACATTGGGAGTCCCAACCTCTTTTCACTCACCCTCACCCTTCCCCGCTCTCGCTTTCTGGTGAAACTCCAGCGTTACCAGTGGCTAGCAGCCCCCTCTCTCCCAGTCTGGGGACTTCTGACTAATCTCAAGAGCAGTTATTTTTATTTGGAAAATAAAAATTAGAATTCAAAGGCAATTGTTCACAGAGTGTGTAAAAGCCTCTCTCGGTGACAGCTGTGGTTCTTCCCACAAAGGAGAGCCACCAGCCCTCTTATCACCCTTGCCCGCGCCCCCCCATGCAAGAAAACGTGAGTCAAACAAAAAGTAACGAGACCGTCTGTTCCTTCCTGCCGCCCATGCCGTTTGCTCAGATCACAAAGCTTCCTCCTCCTCCTTCTTCTTTTAAAATAAAGTCTCCGGGCTTCCCTGGTGGCGCAGTAGTTGACAGTCCGCCTGCCGATGCAGGGGACGTGGGTTCGTGCCCCGATCCGGGAAGATCCCACATGCCGCGGAGCGGCTGGGCCCGTGAGCCATGGCCGTTGAGCCTGCGCGTCCGGAGCCTGTGCTCCGCAACGGGAGAGGCCACAGCAGTGAGAGGCCCGCGTACCACAAAAAAGTAAAAAAATAAAAATAAAATAAAATAAAAAGTCTCCGAGGATCGGAGGGCCAGGCATTGTCTTTTCTGTGCCTACCTTGCTTCCTTCCAAAACAGTGGGACACATGCCTTCCGTTTGCTTTAGCATTTTCGTATTTTGAGCTTACATCAAGGCAATTTATTAACAAAAAACAATAATTTGAGGAGTCCTTCTCACAGAGAGCGACCACGGAGACCCCCCCTTCCTGCGGGTGCTGTCGGAGGGGATGGGGGTGACATCCTCAATCCGCCCAATCTTTGTTCCTGAGCGGGCGAGGGCTCTGAGGGCTGACTGGGCCCCCGGTCCAGGAGTCTTGGTCCTATTTCCTCCTGTGGCCCGGAGTTTGATGTGGAGGGCAGTGATGCCCAGCTCCTTGCACCTCTGGGTTACATCCTAGGCAGCCAACATGGCAGCATATGGGGATGACTCATCTCAGTCAGCCTTCACCTTCATCCCGCCAGTTACACGGCAGATAGCTTCCTTGCCAGAAAGGTCGGTGACATGGACAAAAGTGTCATTGAAGGATGCAAAAAGGTGGCACACACCAAATACATTTTCTCGCTCAGCCCCTGAGGGCCGAGGCTGATGATCTGTTCTTCCTTCTTTTCTTTCCCCTTGCGAGGTGCCCTTTCTGCGCATCTTCTCCAGAATCCACCACCAGAAAGAGAGAGAGGGAGAGGGCGGGGCGACGGCTCAAGCTCGTCTGCTTTAGCGTTAAAAAAAAAATCATACTTAACACCTGGGCAGGTCTAGAAGCTCATCTATGGGCCCTCAGGCTTGAGAGCCAAGTTTGGCTGAATATTGTAACCAAAAGTGGGGTCAGGCTACTCGTCGCCCAAAAGCCAATAAAAAGGCAAGGGTGGTGGAAAGGAAACTCTACTTTATTTTGGATGACGGCAACTGGGGGTGGGGGCAGTGGATGCCTGTCCAAAGGCCAGCTCCTTCCCCATTCCTCTCCTGTGAAAATCTGGGGGTAAGAGCTTTTATAGGTGAAGGGAGAGGGCTACATGCAGAAACAGCACAGTCAGCTCTGACAGTCATCTTGAAATTGGTCATCGGTGGTCTGACCAGTGTCATCCTGACTGTTGTAAGTACAGTTAATCTTCAGTTCCAGCGTTGGTTTGTTTCCATTTCTTTTTTTTTTTTTTCTGAATTTTATTTTATTTATTTTTTATACAGCAGTTTCTTATTAGTTATCTATTTTATACATATTAGTGTATATATGTCAATCCCAATCTCCCAATTCATCCCACACACCTCCCCGCCCCTGCCACTTTCCCCCCTTGGTGTCCATACGTTTGTTCTCTACATCTGTGTCTCTATTTGTGCCCTGCAAACTGGTTCATCTGTAGCATTTTTCTAGGTTCCATATATATGCGTTAATACATGATATTTGTTTTTCTTTTTCTGACTTACTTCACTCTGTATGACAGTCTCTAGATCCATCCACGTCTCTACAAATGACCAAAATTCATTCCTTTTTATGGCTGAGTAATATTCCATTGTATATATATACCACATCTTCTTTATCCATTCGTCTGTCGATGGGCATTTAGGTTGCTTCCATGACCTGGCTATTGTAAATAGTCTTGCAGTGAACATTGGGGTGCATGTGTCTTTTTTAATTATGGTTTTCTCTGGGTATATGCCCAGGAGTGGGATTTCTGGGTCATATGGTAGTTCTATTTTTTGTTTTTTAAGGAACCTCATACTGTTCTCCATAGTGGCTGTGTCAATTTACATTCCCACCAACAGTGCAGGAGGGCTCCCTTTTCTCCACACCCTCTCCAGCATTTGTTGTTTGTAGATTTTCTCATGATGCCCATTCTAACTGGTGTGAGGTGATACCTCATTGTAATTTTGATTTGCATTTCTCTAATAATTACTGATGTTGAGCAGCTTTTCATGTGCTTCTTGGCCATCTGTATGTTTTCTTTGGAGAAATGTCTATTTAGGTCTTCTGCCCATTTTTGGACTGGGTTGTTTGTTTTTTTGATATTGAGCTGCATGAGCTGTTTATATATTTTGGAGATTGGTCCTTTGTCCATTGATTCATTTGCAAATATTTTCTCCCATTCTGAGGGTTGTCTTTTCGTTTTGTCTGTAGTTTCCTTTGCTTTGCAAAAGCTTTGAAGTTTCATTAGGTCCCATTTGTTTATTTTTGTTTTTATTTCCATTACTCTAGGAGGTGGATCAAAAAAAATCTTGCTGTGATTTATGTCAAAGAGTGTTTTTCCTATGTTTTCCTCTAAAAGTTTTATAGTGTCCAGTCTTACATTTAGGCCTCTAATCCATTTTGAGTTTATTTTTGTGGATGGTGTTAGGGAGTGTTCTAATTTCATTCTTCTACATGTAGCTGTCCGGTTTTCCCATCACCACTTATAGAAGAGACTGTCTTTTCTCCATTGTATATCCTTGCCTCCCTTGTCATAGATTAGTTGACCATAGGTGCGTGGGTTTATCTCTGGGCTTTCTATCCTGTTCCATTGATCTATGTTTCTGTTTTTGTGCCAGTACCATACTGTCTTGATTACTGTAGCTTTGCAGTATAGGTTGAAGTAAGGGAGTCGATTACTCCATCTCCGTTTTTCTCTCTCAAGACTGCTTTGGCTCTTCAGCGTCTTCTGTGTCTCCATATAAATTTTAAGATCTTTTTGTTCTAGTTCTGTAAAAAATGCCACTGGTAATTTGATAGGGATTGCATTGAACCTGTGGATTGCTTTGGGTAGTATAGTCATTTTCACAATATTGATTCTTCCAATCCAAGAACATGGTATATCTCTCCGTCTGTTTGTGTCATCTTTGATTTCTTTCATCAGTGTCTTATAGTTTTCTGAGTATAGGTCTTTTACCTCCTTAGGTAGGTTTATTCCTAGATATTTTATTCTTTTTGTTGCAATGGTGAATGAGATTGTTTCCTTAATAACTGTTTCTGATCTTTTGTTGTTAGTGTATAGGAATGCAAGAGATATCTGTGCATTAATTTTGTATCCTGCAACTTTACCAAATTCATTGATTAGATCTAGTAGTTTTCTGGTGGCATCTTTAGGACTCTCTATATATAGTATCATGTCATCTGCAAACCGTGACAGTTTTACTTCTTCTTTTCCAATTTGTATTCCTTTTTCTTCTCTGATTGCCGTGGCTAGGACTTCCAAAACTATGCTGAATAATAGTGGTGAGAGCGGACATCCTTGTCTTATTCCTGATCTTAGAGGAAATGCTTTCAGTTTTCACCATTGAGAATGATATTTGCTGTGGGTTTGTCATATATGGCCTTTATTATGTTGAGGTAGGTTCCCTCTATGCCCACTTTCTGGAGAATTTTTATCATAAATGGGTGTTGAATTTTTTCAAAAGCTTTTTCTGCATCTATTGAGATGATCATATGGTTTTTATTCTTCAATTTGTTAATATGGTGTATCACATGGATTGATTTGCATATATTGAAGAATCCTTGCACCCCTGGGATAAATCCCACTTGATTGTGGTGTATGATCCTTTTAATGTGTTGTTGGATTCTGTTTGCTAGTATTTTGTTGAGGATTTTTGCATCTATATTCATCAGTGATATTGATCTGTAATTTTCTTTTTTTTTTTTTTTAGTATATTTGGTTTTGGTATCAGGGTGATGGTGGCCTCATAGAATGAGTTTGGGAGTGTTCCTTCCTCTGCAGTTTTTTGCAAGAGTTTGAGAAGGATGGGTGTTAGCTCTTCTCTAAATGTTTGATAGAATTCACCTGTGAAGCCATGTGGTCCTGGACTTTTGTTTGTTGGAAGATTTTTAATCACAGTTTCAATTTCATTACTTGTGATCAGTCTGTTCATATTTTCTATTTCTTCCTGGTTCAGTCTCAGAGCATTGTGCTTTTCTAAGAATTTGTCCATTTCTTCCGGGTTGTCCACTTTATTGGCATGTAGTTGCTTGTAGTAATCTCTCATGATCGTTTTTATTTCTGCAGTGTCAGTTGTTACTTCTCCTTTCTCATTTCTAATATTGTTGATTTGAGTCTTCTCCCTTTTTTCCTTGATGAGTCTGGCTAATGGTTTATCAATTTTGTTTATCTTCTCAAAGAACAAGATTTTAGTTTTATTGATCTTTGCTACTGTTTCCTTCATTTCTTTTTCATTTATTTCTGATCTGTATGATTTCTTTCCTTCTGCTAACTTTGGGTTTTTTTTGTTCTTCTTTCTCTAATTGCTTTAAGTGTAAGGTTAGATCGTTTATTTGAGATTCTTGTTTTTTGAGGTAGGCTTGTATTGCTGTAAACTTCCATCTTAGAACTACTTTTGCTGCACCCCATAGGTTTTGGATCGTCGTGTTTTCTTTGTAATATGTGTCTAGGTACTTTTTTATTTCCTCTTTGATTTCTTCAGTGATCTCTTGGTTATTTAGTAATGTATTGTGTAGCCTCCATGTGCTTGTGTTTTTTACATTTTTTTCCCTGTAATTGATTTCTTATCTCATAGCGTTGTGGTTGGAAAACACGCTTGATATGATTTCAATTTTCTTAAATTTACCGAGGCTTGATTTGTGACCCAAGATGTGATCTATCCTGGAGAATGTTCCATGTGCACTTGAGAAGGGAGTGTAATCTGCTGTTTTTTGGATGGAATGTCCTATAAATATCAATTAAATCTATCTGTTCTATTGTGTCATTTGAAGCTTGTGTTTCCTTATTAATTTTCTGTCTGGATAATCTGTCCATTGGTGTAAGTGAGGTGTTAAAGTCCCCCACTATTATTGTGTTACTGTCGATTTCCTCTTTTATAGCTGTTAGCAGTTGCCTTATGTATTGATGTGCTCCTGTGTTGGGTGCACATAATTTATAATTGTTATATCTTCTTCTTGGATTGATCCGTTGATCATTATGTAGTTCCTTGTCTCTTGTAACATTCTTTATTTTAAATTCTATTTATCTGATATGAGTATTGCTACTCCAGCTTTCTTTTGCTTTCCATTTGCATGGAATATCTTTTTCCAACCCCTCACATTCAGTCTGTATGTATCCCTAGGTCTGAAGTGGGTCTCTTGTAGACAGCATATATATGGGTCTTGTTTTTGTATCCAATCAGGGAGCTTGTGTCTTTTGGTTGGAGCATTTAATCCATTCACATTTAAGGTAATTATCAATATGCATGTTCCTATTACCATTTTCTTAATTGTTATGGGTTTGTTTTTGTAGGTCCTTTTCTTCTCTTGTGTTTCCCACTTAGAGAAGTTCCTTTAGTATTTCTTGTAGAGCTGGTTTGGTGGTGCTGAATTCTCTTAGCTTTTGCTTGTCTGTAAAGCTTTTGATTTCTCCATCGAATCTGAATGAGATCCTTGCCAGGTAGAGTAATCTTGGTTGTAAGGTCTTCTCTTTCATCACTTTAAATATATCGTGCCACTCCCTTCTGGCTTGTAGAGTTTCTGCTGAGAAATCAGCTGTTAACCTTATGGGAGTTCCCTTGTATGTTACCTGTCATTTTTCCCTTGTTGCTTTCAATAATTTTTCTTTGTCTTTAATTTTTGTCAGTTTGATTACCATGTGTCTCAGCATGTTTTTCCTTGGGTTTATCCTGCCTGGGACTCTCTGCACTTCCTGGACTTGGGTGGCTATTTCCTTTCCCATGTTAGGGAAGTTTTTGACTATAATCTCTTCAAATATTTTCTCAGGTCCTTTCTCTCTCTCTTCTCCTTCTGGGACCCCTATAATGCGAATGTTGTTGCATTTAATGTTGTCCCAGAGGTCTCTTATGTTGTCTTCATTTCTTTTCATTCTTTTTTCTTTATTCTGTTCCATGGCAGTGAATTCCACCATTCTGTCTTCCAGGTCACTTATCCGTTCTTCTGCTTCAGTTATTCTGCTATTGATTCCTTCTAGTGTGTTTTTCATTTCAGTTATTATATTGTTCATCTCTGTTTGTTTATTCTTTAATTCTTCTAGGTCTTTGTTAAACATTTCTTGCGTCTTCTAGATCTTTGTCTCCATTATTTTTCTGAGGTCATGGATCATCTTCACTATTATTATTCTGAATTCTTTTTCTGGAAGGTTGCCTATCTCCACTTCATTTAGTTGTTTTTCTGGGGTTTTATCTTGTTCCTTCATCTGGTACAAAGCCCTCTGACTTTCCATTTTGTCTATCTTTCTGTGAATATGGTTTTTGTTCCACAGGCTGTAGGATTGTAGTTCTTCTTGCTTCTGCTGTCTGCCCTCTGGTGGATGAGGCTATCTCTGTTTCCATTTCTTGAGGCCAGTTCTCAGAATTGTGGCAGCTTATGTCATGGCTGGTCATCATGTAGTTAACTTCTCCACCTGTTGGGGGTTTCAGTATCTGTAAGACAGCTCACAGGATATGGCTCAGAATATTATCTATAGCTCTTGAGAAGGAACTAAAAGTCCTTGACTATGCTTAATGACTCAACTATTATTATATAGTCTTGTTGGACTGTTTTCCTTTGTTTCTGCGTTTTCTCACTTCTCTAATTAAACTTTTTCTTTGGCTAAAGTTTTTCCACAGCCAAAAGGCAGGCTGAGGACTTGGGGCCAGGGGGAAGGGCCATAGGGTCCTGCTCTGTTTCAATACAAATCTGTGTTTTCTTTCTTCTGGACATGGGGATCAGTTAGCACTCACTACAAGGTGAAAATGAAAAAAACCAAAACCAAAAAACCCAACAATCTCAACCTAAGCTGTTTTTAAAAATAATAATAATTAAAACAAAGAAATCCATTCCCTTACATGATGGGGAAGTTCAGGCATGGGTTGACTTTGGATGAAGCTGGATCCAGGGGCTCAGATAATAATACCATCCAGACTCAGAATCTCTGCCTTCCTTCACTTTGCCTTCTCTGTGGTTTCTTCATTTTCCTGCTTCTCTTGGGGTTCCCTGGCAACTTTGGATTCCTCATGTCACTGATCCAAATGCAGAGGAAGACAGAGTTTCTCTGTCCAAGAGATGGAAAAGAAGTCAAGGTTGGAGGCTTGTTTTCTCTGGTTGGCCCTTCTTGGGTCGTGAGCTCTGCCCTGAACCCATCACCATGACCTGGGGATGGACCTGTTGGCTCCCTTTGGGTCAAAGGCTGTGAATGTGACCACACAGGAGATTGGTGAAAAGGGGGACACAGGGACTATCATCACAGGAAAGAGGAGGATTTGGATAGCCATAAATGGTGACTACAGGGTGGAGTTGGGGTACACAGAGAAAGAAACGTTAAATTTCATAAAAAAAAAAAAACGTTAAATTTCCACAGCCCTATTAACTCTGTCAGGGCATTCACAGAAGGTAATACAGAAATGGTCATTATACACATTTGGAAAGATGCTGAAAACAACAAGGTCCTACTGTATAGTGCAGGGAACTATATCCAATCTCCTGGGATAAACCATAATGGAAAAGAATACATACATACATATATATATATATATGTATATATGTGTATAACTGAGTCACTTTACTGCACAGCAGAAATTAACACAACATTGTAAATCAACTATACTTCAATCAAAAAAAAAAAGCAAGAAAAGATGCTGAGCTCACTGTCAATCTGGGAAATGCAAAGGAAAACATCCAGCGAGACATGACTTTCCCATCTCCCCCATCCAGTGAAAATATAAATGAAAGTTATATCCACCCAGTGTTGGCAAGAGTGTGGGGATCAGGGACTTATACACTGATGATGGGGTGTAAACTGGGACTTCCTTTTGGGAAGACAATCTAACAATATTTTCTGAAGATTTAAATCCCTACTTCTAGGAATCTCTAGAAATAGCTATGAGTTTCCAAAGATCCAAAGATACATGTTTAAGTGATGATGGTGAAAGGGTTGTTTGTAAAAATGAGAGAGTGGAAACACCCTAACAGTCCATCAACAAGGAATCAACAAATATATTATAGCATCTTTGTCTGTGGAATACCATGCAGTTCTGTGCCACCATTAAAGTGAGAGGAGCAGTCCTATGTGAACTGACATGGGATGTTCTCTAAAATATATCAAATGTAAAAAACAAGATGCAAAAGATGCACAAGGTATGACCCCGTTTATAGAAAAAAGAAAATATATGAGAGACAACAGAATGCCATGGTTACATGTATAGACTTTGGGGCCAGGCTGCCTGAGTTTGAATCCCAACTCCTCCTCTCCGAAGCTGCGTGACTTTGGGGAAGTTACTTCACTTCTCTGGGTCTGAGTTTCCCCCTCTGTAAAAGAAAGATGATAAAAGAATTTGCCTCATGTGGCTGTTGTGAAGATTCAATATATTAAGCTATGTAGATTGCTTGGGGCAGTGCCTGATATGTGGTAAATGCCCGGTTAGTGTTAGCTATTAGCCCTGTGCACGTTATCTACATAAATGCAAAGAAAAAAGACAGTAAGAGTGTGCTCCAAACTGTTGATAGTGGAAACGGATGAAGAGGGACTTCATAGTTTGCTCTATATAGATCTGGAGTGTTAGAATCTTTCACAACGAAAATACATTCAAGGATTACCAGGGTAATAGTGGGTTTTTTTTTTGTTGTTGTTGTTGTTTTTTTTGCGGTACGCGGGCCTCTCACTGTCGTGGCCTCTCCCGTTGCAGAGCACAGGCTCCGGACGCACAGGCTCAGCGGCCATGGCTCATGGGCCCAGCCGCTCCGCGGCATGTGGGATCTTCCCGGACCGGGGCACGAACCTGTGTCCCCTGCATCGGCAGGCGGACTCCCAACCACTGTGCCACCAGGGAAGCCCGGGTAATAGTTTTAATATCCATCACCCTGAAATCCCCAACCATGAGCTTGATTAACATTCTTCCTTTTGTGGGATGTTCTCATTCTGTGTGAGCTCGTATTCTAATTCTGTGTGGCACAGAGCAGGGCTTAGCGTGATCCATCCCCCACTCTTGTATAGTTGGAGAAGGGGAAGTTGCCAGTATTAAGCCACTTGGCCAGTCTCAACCTTTGACTAACTGGTCATCCTGGGGCCCACACCCAGAACCCTGATCACCTCCAACCCCACTCCACTCCTATCCCTACCGTGGGGTTCAGTCTTCAGCACCTTTTCCTCCTTCTTTGTGCTGTACAAATCACCCCCACTCAAAAAAGTCCTGTTCCATCCTCCTGCCCACACTTGGAAGCAGATACTATTATTACCTCATTTTCCAGATGAGAAAATTGAAGAACAGAGTGGTTAAGTAGTGAGCCCTAGGTCACACAGCTAATAAATGACAGATCTGGGCTTCAAACCCATCTCTTTCTGATGTTAAGGCTTCTTTTCTTGTTTAACAGTTAGATTAAATAAGTATTTTAAATAAGTCAGGTATGGAAGGGGTTACAGCTGGTGCCGTCCATCCAAGAAAAACCTCGTAGCAGGAATGTCTTCAAGTTTCATCACTGCCAGCGTTCAGAGCTTGCCATAGCTGTATAGGGACTGCTGGCCTGGGCCCACATCTGTGGTTTCATCTGGGTCAGACGGTCCCAGCCAAGAGGGCAGAGGCAAGATGAGAATGGAGGACCAGGCTATGTTCAGTCCCTGGTCTCATCCCCACAAGGAGCTCAGGGAGGCCAAGAACTGGAGGTTTGAGCAAGTCAGCGCAAAGGGAAGCGGAAACAGTGACTCAGCTCCGGGTCACCATTCCCTGCTTCTTTGCCTAAGAGATGAGTCATCACCTTGACGCCTTTAATTTTCAGACTTCTAACTCATCCCAGCCACGCATAGGAAGCTGATGAAGGACCGCTCCCTGCCACATGGGCTGTGCCCCCAGGTGGCCTTGAGTTCAAATTCAGTCTCTGTTACTTACTAGTCATGTGATTTTGACAAATCACTGAGCATGCATTTCCCCACCTGTAAACTGGAGATGCTAATGCCTATCTTGCTAGGTTCCTTCACCTGATCAATATTTATTGAGCACCTACTATGTGCCAGGTGAGAGCGATATGGTAATAAACAAGACAGACAAACTTCCGGCACCTGTGAAACTTACAGCCTAGTGGGAGAAAACATGTATATATAATGTAATGTCAGGTGGTATTAAGAAAAATTAAATGGATGAGGCAAGAGAGGCTCAAGAGGGTTGAAGGAGTACTTCCCTGGTGGTCCAGTAGTTAAGAATCCACCTTCCAATGCAGGGGATGCGGATTGGATCCCTGGTCGGGGAACTAGGGTCCCACATGCCACGGGGCAACTAAGCCTGCGTGCTGCAATTACTGAGCCCACACGCCACAACTAGAGAAAAGTCAGTATACCGTAGTGAAGGATCCCGCATGCTGCAACGAAGATCCCTCGTGTCACAACTAGGACCCGATGCAGCCAAATTGAAGAAAAAAAAAAAAGAGCGTTGAAGGAAACAGTTTCCAGTGTCCAGCATGGGGCCTGCACATAGTAGAGCCTCAGTGAAGAAATATGAATTCCCTTTCTTGCAGTTTTAGGAAGGAAGGACCACATGGTTTTCAGCACTGAAGAGGCTTCCCTTCCCTGGAGGAGATGCCAGGTGACAATTCCCACACAGGGTCCCAGGACTGGCTGAGGATTCCCCGCCTCGGAGCAGTGGAGGGGAAAGCTGTTCAGGGTGTGCGTGTGCGTGCGTTTAATATATTTTTTAACTGAGGTGAAGTTCATACAACATAAAGTTAACATTAACCATTTAAAAGTGAACAGTTCAGGGAACTCCCTGGCTGTCCAGTGGTTAGGAATCTGTGCTTCCATTGCAGGGGACATGGAACGTAAGATCCAGCATGCATCTCGGCCAATTAAAAAGAAGAAAAAGTGAAAAATTCAGTGACTTTTTTTTAATAGAAAGTAACTCTTTTTTAAAAAAATATTTATTTATTATTATTTATTTATTTATTTTGGCTTCGCTGGGTCTTAGTTGTGTCAGGCAGGCGGGATCTAGTTGCCCCCTGCATTGGGAGCGCAGAATCTTACCCACTGGAGCACCAGGGAAGTCCCAACAATTCAGTGACTTTTTTTTTCTTAATATTTATTTTATTTATTATTTATTTAATTTATTTATTTGGTTGTGCTGGGTCTTAGTTGCGGCAGGCAGTCACCTTAGTTGCGGCTTACAGGCTCCTTAGTTGTGGCATGTGAACTCTTAGTTTTGGCATGCATGTGGGATCTAGTTCCCCCACCAGGGATCGAAAATGGGCCGCCTGCATCGGGAGCATGGAGTCCCAACCGCTGAACCACCAGAGAAGTCCCAATTCAGTGACATTTAATACATTCACAGTGTTGTACAACCATCACCTCTATCTAGTTTCAAAACATTTTCAGCACCCCAAAGAATCCCTGTACCCACTAAGCACTCACTCCTCATTCCTCCTCCTCCCAAACCCCTGAAAACCACTAGTCTGCCTTCTGTCTATAGATTTACCTCTTCCAGACATTTCATATAAACGGAAGCAAACAATATGTGACCTTTTGTGTCTGGCTTCTTTCACTCATTGTGATGTTTTTGAGGTTCATCCACATTGTGGCATGCATCAGAATTTCATTCCTTTTTATGGCAGAATATTATTCCATCATAGGGATAGACCATATGTGTTTATCCCTTTCATCAGTTGAACTGCATCCTTATGCTTTACCCTCTAGACACATCGCATGCCCCATCCCAGTCCTGGGAGCTGATTCCAGGAAGCACCGAGAGGGAGAGAAGTGAGACAGGGAAGGGAGAAGAACCAATAAAGGGTGCGTTAATGGGCAGGGTACCATGTTGGACAACAAGGTCTGTTTCCCTGGGGGTCCCCTGAGAGCCTGTGTGGGGTGCAGGTCACTGTGACTCCAATGGAGGGCAGAGAGCCTGAGGCATTTATCCACCAACGTCTGTCCTTCCTGGTTGAGAGAAGCCCTCAGGACTTTAACTCCCCCCACGTTTCCAGGGTGAGCCTGTGTTGGGTTGAGTTGGAGAGCGCCCTCAGGTAGAGAAGAGGAGAAGTGCAGGTTAGAGCTCAGGTGAAGCAGAGGATGTAACCAGAGTCAACAGCCTCTGGGACACTTACGCGCGTGATGCTTGATTCAGGCTGGTCAAACATGCACGTGCCTTATAAATATCAATTCATGGATTCCTCATGACAGCCCCATGAAGCAAGTGTTGCTGTCACCCCCATTTTACAGGTGGAGAAACTGAGGCATGGGAGAACGGCAAACAGCTTGCACAAGACGACACAGCAAGTCCTAGCAGTGCAGGATTCAAACCCAGAAAGTCTGTGCTTGTCACCACCACTTACGACTCTTGCCCACTCTGTTTTGCTTCCTTTCGTGCCTTCCATACTTACTGAGCACCAACTCGACCTGGCTGGTCTCAGCTTGGGGATCACCTCCCCTAAGAAACCTTCCATGACCATCCATCAAAAGTAGACCCCTCCAGGGCTTCCCTGGTGGCGCTGTGGTTGAGAGTCCGCCTGCCGATGCAGGGGACACGGGTTTGTGCCCCGGTCCGGGAAGATCCCACATGCCGCGGAGCGGCTAGGCCCGTGAGCCATGGCCACTGAGCCTGCGCGTCTGGAGCCTGTGCTCCGCAACAAGAGAGGCCGCGATAGTGAGAGGCCCGCGCACCGCGATGAAGAGTGGCCCCCGCTCGCCGCAACTAGAGAAAGCCCTCGCACAGAAATGAAAACCCAACGCAGCCAAATAAATAAATAAAATTTATTTAAAAAAAATGTTTCAAAATACAAACTTTTCAATACTAGATGCTTTGACTCACTCACTGTCACATTCTGGAATTGTCCCTCAAATTACTTCCCTCTAATATAGTTTTTGTTTTTTTCTTTTTGTTTTTGGATTAAAAAAAATTTTTTAAATTGAAGTCTGATTTATTTGACATGTTTCAGGTGTACAGCAAAGTGATTCTGTTACACACACACACATATGTGTGTGTGTATATTCTTTTTCAGATTCTTTTCCATTATAAGTTTTTACAAGATATTGAATATAGTTCTCTGTGCAGTTTTGGGTTATTTTTAGAGGTCAATTCTGATCCCCTTACAAACTCTGCTCCTGGCTCATTTATTGATTGAATCAGTATTTACTGCACCCCCTACCAGGAGCAGGGCTCTGTGACCACACCCCCGAAGATGGGGAAGGAAACTGAGTTCCCACCCTGAAAAAAAACACTGAGTATTTCTGGCAGTGTGAAGAGGGTTTGCAGCATTTAACTTACGTCTTTATCTTCCTCTTGACCTCTGTCATAGCCAACATTTCCCGAGGTCTTACTGTCTGTGAAGCATGGCATTGGCATTGCTAATTTCATCCTCAAAACAGACCTCTGAGCAAAATATTATTATTAGTGCTATTTTTATCATCCCCATTTTACAGATGAGGAAACTGAGGCCCAGGGCTTAAGTGATTTGTCCTAAATCACGCTGCTGGTGGATAAATAATGGTAACAGGATCTGAACCCAGGGAGTTGATATCAGAACCTACGCTCTTACCCACTATAGGAGACTCGCTATACTGGAATTTTTGATTGTCCAGAAAAACCCCCAAGTTCTCTGTCATTGCATGTCCTTCTATATATTCACTCAGTAAACATTTGCCAGGGACTCTCTGTCTGTTGGCAAGGCCCCAGTGAGGCCATGAGCAGGGTATGGAGATGAACCAGAGCAAACTCTTGCCATAGAATTTGGGTAGTTTGGGGGAAGGACCAGGATTTTGCAGCCAGATCCTGGCTTGGTCAGTAATTAAGGTTGCCAGATTTAGCAAATAAAAATATAGGTCACCCAGTTAAATTTAAATTTCAGATAAACAGTGAATAATTTTTTAGTATCACTATGTTCCATGCCAGGTTTTGTTGTATTTTATCTGGCAACCTTACAGGTAATTGCTTTGTGACCATGAGTACTCACTCAATCTGTCTGATTTCAGATTTCCTGTGTTCAAAATGAGGATAATGATCCCCATTTCACAAGGTTGCTTGGAGGAGTGAAAGAGCACCTTTATGTAAAGTACTCGGAATGCTTCAGCTTTTCATAACTGGTCCATTTCCACAGACAGCGCACTCCAAACTGCTCCATGCAGTAGCTGGGGTTGAGGGACTTTTAAAATCAGCTCAGGCCACAGCCTACTGAAGACCCTTTGAGGTTCCCACAGCTCCTAGACTAAAGCCCACAGGCGTCTGGATGTTTTCTAAAGTCCCGCAGGCTGTAGATGGTGTCCAGGACAGAGACCCTCCTCAGGAACCCAGCCCAGGGGCTAACCCCATCCATATTGTTTTTCTCGCAACCCATCTTCTTTCCCCAAAGTCAAGTGCCTGGGACAGTAAGTTCTCAACATGAAGGAGGTGGGAAAATTCACAGGGGATTTAGGGTGTGAGATGTTGTAATAATCCATTGTGATCCCACCAGATATATTTTGAATCCAAACGCCTCTCTCCAGCCTCTTTTCTCCTCTCTATCACGGCTGCCCTATCCAGGCACCACCACCTCTTGCCTGCATTATTTATTTATTTGTTTGTTTGTTTATTTATTTTTGGCTGCATTGGGTCTTCATTGCTGTGCACGGGTTTTTCTCTAGTTGCAAGAGAGCGCGGCTTACTCTTCATTGGGGTGCAAGGACCTCTCATTGTGGTGGCTTCTCTTGTTGCAGAGCACAGGCTCTAGGCACATGGGCTTCAGTAGTTGTGGCATGCGGGCTCAGTAGTTGTGGCTCGTGAGCTCTAGAGCGCAGGCTCAGTAGTTGTGGTGCACAGGCTTAGTTGCTCTGAGGCATGTGGGATCTTCCCGGCCCAGGGCTCAAACCCATGTGCCCTGCATTGGCAGGCGGATTCTTAACCACTGAGCCACTAGGGAAGCCCTGCCTGCATAATTTAAATAAACTTCTTCTTTTTTTAAATTTAATTGATTTTAATTAAAAAAAAAATTTTGGCTGCACTGGGCAGCATGTGGGATCTTAATTCTCCAACTTGGATCAAACCCGTGCCCACTGCAGTGGAAGCGCCCAGTCTTAACCACTGGACCACCAGGGAAGTCCCTCTTTTATTTTTTTAAATTACATAATTTATTTATTTTTTGGTTACAATTTTTTTTTATTTTATATTGGAGTATAGTTGATTAACAGTGTTGTGTTAGTTTCAGGTGTATCAATAAACTGCTGGCTGGTCTCCCAGCTTCCACATTAAAACTCACAAGAGCAAACTTTTTATTACGGAAACATTTCAAAAAATAGACAAAAGTAGAGAGAAGAAAATAATGAACATAATTTCAACAACAATCAGCTAATCAGCTTATGGCCAATCCAGTTTTACCCACTGCCGGGACCCCTGGGATTTTTAATTCCTCCAAGGACAGGATAATCTGACTTTTCATCAATTCCCCTGCAAACGTATTGTTTGTTATGGCATAAACTTTATTCCAAAATTTCATCAGGGATTTGCTTTTGAATCCAAAGTTTTGATACTCAAAACGAAAGTTTAGAGACCTTTAAAAAAAAAAAGCCTCTCTTTTACAAATCCTGCAAATCAAAAGCCTTGGCTTTCAAGATTATAGTCTCTGCCATGAATTTCAAAAGCCTGCTTAGGAACTCATAAAAGCCAAGACTTTGGCATTTTCTTTTTTTGAATTGGTTTGGGTCAAGCTTCTCCAAGGGGTGTATCCAGAATGATTCAGGCCTCAGCCTCAATACTTGGTTTTGTGGAGAGAGAGGTCACAGGATTTCTCTTAAAAAGGGAAGAAACAGCATTGCTGCATGTGCAGAAAATGTTACCCAGGACTATTTTTATTGTTGTTCAAATAATAATTTTAATGAATTTAAGTGATTTCTCAGAATGTTCACAGATGTGAAGTCCACAACCCTGTTTTTCCATAGACTTTTAAGCTCTTTGAGTACAATTTCTCCTAATATAAACTTTTACAAGACCCTAACTTCCAAGTTTGAGGGGGTTATTTTCTATTTAATATTTCAATATGCTGGGTGTTTCTGCAAGAGTAGCTTGCTTCTCAGGGCTGTGCAGCAGTGCACCCTTGCAAACCAGTGTCCTGGATGTCACCTAGAGTCTCATGTCATTTGAAAATTCTGCTTAGCTTTGCATCATCTGATTTCCTTGGTCATAAGCATTGGCATTAATGTTGAAGTTAGCCACCTGTTTTAAAAAAAAAAAGTAAGATTTTATTTTTAGGCAAATCCACTGAAATCTCCCAATATTTTTCAAACCAAAAATCACTAGAATCAGGACTTACCCTCAGGCCTGGACATGATACAGACAAACCGAAGGGGAAGGAAGGATGGTTAGTGGTGAGAACCACTTACTGAGAATAGAATCGCTGGTGTTTATCCTTAGCTCAGCCAACAGCTTCCCTGGTGACCTGATGTGCCAACGCTGGGTTCAGTTACCAAATGGGCAGTTTTCCTGATGACAAAATCAGAATATACTGAGTCCTCAAAGCCAGAGGCAAGAACCCTTCTGTTTTTCCTAAAGTGGCCCAAATTATCACCACTGGGTATGACTTGATCGTTGTTTTTTTTTTAATAAACTTTTAAAGTTACAACTCTTTTAGATTTACAGCAAAGTTGCAAAGATAGTAGAGATTTCCCATATAACCCACACCCACTTTCCTCTGTGATTTTCCTGCATTATAAACATCTTACATTATTCCCATATATATGCTACAGTTAATGAACCAATATTGATACATTTTTACTGAAGTCTATACCGTGTTCAGATTTCCTTAGTTTTTACCAAATGCACTTTTTCTGGTCCAGAATCCCATACAGGACACACATAATTACATGGAGGCATCATGGCTCCCTAGATGCCTCTTGGTTGTGACAGTTTCTCAGACTTTCTTCGTTTTTTGTTTTTTCCATTTGAGATGTAATTCATATACTACAATATCCATTCTTTCAAAGTGTACACTTCAGTGGGTTTTAGTATCTTCAAAAATTGTGCAGTCATCACTACTAGTCCCTGAACATTTTCTTCACCTCTGTAAGAAAACACACACCCACGTAGCACTCACTCCGCATGGCCCCAGCCCCCAGCTCCCAGCAACCACTAATCTACTTTCTGTCTCTATGGATTTGCTTATTCTGGAAATTTCATATAAGTGGAATCATACAACAGGTGGCTTTTTGTGTCTGGCTTCTTTCTCTAAGAATGATGTCTTCAAGGTTCATCTGTGTTGTAGCAGGTATCAACCCTTTGTTCCTTTTTCACGACTGAATAATATTCCACTGAAGAGATATAGCACATTTTGGCTATCCAAAATGTGGATGTATCAATGATGGACATACTCACTTTTGGCTGCTATGACTTTCCTTAATAACTTCAAGGAGTACTGCTTAGGTGTTTTGTAGAATGTCCTTCACATGTTTCGCATGATGATGCTACTGTTATGGGTTCTGGGGAGGAAAACCATAGAGGTAAAGTATCTTCTCATTGCCCGCATTGAAGGTGTATGCTACCAGTATGATTTCTCACTCTTGATGTGAACTTTGATCACCTGGCAGAGATGGTGTCTGTCAGATTTCCACACTGTAATGTGCCCTAATTTTAATAGACTGTTGCATCAGTTTCCTCTTTGGCTGTGTGGTTGTAATTCTGACATTAATTTTTGCTGCATAGATCTATTCAAAGGAAGGCTGGTTTTAACTTATTTGATTTGAATTCGTGCTTTAAAGAGAGACCTTTTATTTTTTTCAGATAGAATACATTTAATTACATTAAAATATCACACTGAAGTGATTTGTAGAGATTTTTAAGCAATTATTTAATATGCAGTGTTGGTGGGGATGTAGAGAAACAGACATTTCATAGGCCGTCTGGAGTTAGGGTCAAGATGGGGAGGAAGTTTGACATTTCGCACCCAAAGTCTTAAAATGTGCCACCTGAATCCATCAGTTCTATGTTTAGAAATTTATATGAAGAAAATAAATACATATGCCAAGATTTGACCAAAACAAACAAGTAAACAAAAAACCTCAATCCAACTCAGTACGGTATATTAGTAGGAACCAAAAATCGAAAATAAACTAAGTGCCCCAAATAGAAAATTAGCTTTAAAATCGATGACATAACCCCACAATCCAATGCCAACCAACCATTTAAAAGGATGTAAAGGTGTGAGCAGCTAATCACAATTTATGGCAGGGAAAAGAAGATGGAAAACAGCACTGATAGGAAAATTCTAATTTTGTAAAACAAATGTATATATGTATATGCAGAGAAAAAATAATGGAAGGATATGTATGAAAATATTACATTTGTTTTTTGAGTTGTGGGCCAAGAGTTTGGTTTCTTTCCATTTATTTGTATTTTTACATTTCCTTACAATGACGATGTTTTGATTTTGTGATAAGAAAAAATTAGTTTTAATTTTTTTTTTTTTTTTTTTTTTTTTGCGGCACGCGGGCCTCTCACTGTTGTGGCCTCTCCCTTTGCGAAGCACAGGTTCCAGACGCGCAAGCTCAGCGGCCATGGTTCACGGGCCCAGCCGCTCCGCGGCATGTGGGATCTTCCTGGACCGGGGCACAAACCCACGTCCCCTGTATCAGCAGGCGGATTCTCAACCACTGCACCACCAGGGAAGCCCTAGTTTTAAGTTTTAAAGTTATTTTTGATCTACTACATTGAATAATGTGATTTCTATGTATTTAGCCATCAAAGTGCACTTTAGAAAGGAACCTGACAAATAATTATATCATCACACTAGGCCAATCCCAGCTCTCTTGCTTTTTCCTTTTTTTTTTTTTGCTTTTTCCTTTTTTCCACACCCTGAGGCATGCAGGATCTTAGTTCTTAGCTCCATGACTGGGGACCAGGGATCAAAACCCCACCCCCCGGCCTCCACCCAGTGGAAGCGCGGCGTCTTAACCACTGGACCGACAGGGAAGTCCCTACTGCTTATTTTCTGTATCAGCCAAGGTCCCTGCACCAAAGAGGTGGCCGCTCAAATCGGGTGAGTTGAGGAGAGAGCAGTACAGGGGATCATGTTGTACTTGGAGGCCAATGACAGCTGAGTTACCTCTCCTGTGCTGGAAAGGCAAGGAGAGGGAGTGGTCACCAGTAGTCAGAATGGGTAGTCTGCTGCCACCCCACCGGTAAGGAGCTGGGGGAATAAGTACCCTGACTCATGTCCCTCCCTCTGCTCTCTTTTTGGGCTCCCATCATCTAGACTACTGGAGATGAGAGGGCATATCCCAGTTTGTGGACATGGGCTACACTGGTCAGCCTTCCTGTGCTGGTAGCCGAGAGAAGAATGTGCAGAGTGGACCTGGAAGGGTGGTGGCCAGAGGACAGCCAGCCAAGGGCCATTGGAGCTTGTTTGAGTTGTTTAACCTCTATAGTATAATAAATATATTTGGTCTTCATCCCTGCTTCCTGGCACAGATCTAAAACCCTTGGAATTTCCTGAGTGACAGGGGTGGCTTCTGTTATTCACAAGAAGCTCCTTTCAATCACATCTGAGTTCAGGCTAATGAGGCGGCTTAGGGTGGGGCCCCTAGACAGCCTCAGGATGGGGCTGCTCACCAGAAAGACCAAGTGGCGGGAGGGTTAGAACTCTTAGCACCCAACCGTCGACCTCCAGGAAGGGGTGGAGGGGAGCTGGGGATTTCAGCTCTATCAAAAGTCTTGAACAGCACCCTCTTTCTCTCTCTCCCTCCGTTGAAAGAAACCAGCTGCCAGGTCTCGGGTTGCCCCACGGGGAGTTAGTTAATATAATTATCACCCAAACTGTTTCCTTTCCCAAAGGAGATTACAGTGGGATCCCCGCTGTAAGCCCTCCCGTCATACATACCCCTCCCCTTTCCACGTCCCCAGCAACCTTTGATCTGTTTTCTGTGACTATAGATTAGCTTGCATTTTTTCAAAACTGTATGTAAAGGAAATGAATCATAAAGCACGTACTCTTTTTTGTCTGGCTTCTTCCACTCAACACAACTATCTTGAGATTCATCCGCGTCGTATTAGATACCAGTAGTCCATCCTTCGTATCGCTGTGGATCGCCGGGTCCACTGTAAGGACGTACAATAGCCCCTGTATCTTTCACCTGTTGATGGACATTCAGGTTGCCTTCAATTTGGGGCTGTTACAAATAGAGCTGGTATAAACATTTGTGTATAAATGTGCACGTAGGCTTTCTTTTCTCTCTGATAAATATCTAGGAGTGGTTAGGTCTTATCATAAGTGTATGTTGAATTTTATTTTTTATAAATTTATTTACTTATTTATAATTTTTGGCTGTGTTGGGTCTTCGGTTGCTGTGCGTGAGCTTTCTCCAGTTGCGTAGAGCTGGGGCTACTCTGCTTTGCGGTGCGCGGGCTTCTCATTGCGGTGGATTCTCTTGTTGCGGAGCACGGGCTCTAGGCGTGCGGTCTTCAGTAGTTGCGGCTCGTGGGCTTGTAGCTGTGGCTCTCAGTCTCCAGAGCGCAGGCTCAGTAGTTGTGGAGCACGGGCTTAGTTGCTCCGCGGCATGTGGGATCTTCCCGGACCAGGGCTCGAACCCGTGTCCCCTGCATTGGCAGGAGGACTCTTAACCATTGCTTCACCAGGGAATTCCCCCCATATGTTGAATTTTAAAAGAAACTCTTGAATTATTTTTCAAAGTGATTACACCAGTTTACATTCCCACGAGCACTCTAACAGGATGCTTAACAATCACTGCACTAACTCACTAAATGCCAGAGGTCCCTCTCATTGTGATAACCCAGCCCCCAGCCCCCTTTACAAATGCCCCCTGGGATGGGGCAGTGCTGTCACTATTGAGACCCACTGGACCAGAGGATCTTTGGTTCCAGCACTAGGCAAGGATCTGCCCCCATTTAGGAACCATGGAAGAAAACCTATGAACCCCCATATTTCTGAACTGAATTCAGTAGCCTGAGGTCCAAGATGATCACAAGAGCAAGAGGTAACTGCTAGTAGCACATCTTGGCTTGGCCTTGCATTCTGTGGTTCTTCAGTATCTGAAAAGACCAAAATGGTCTTTATTTAAAGAACTAAGGTTTACATGCAGTGGTGAAACCCAAGTGGTGGTTAGAGCCTAGAGTCAGCTGACCCATTTGCTCTCTCTTCTTAATTTTGTCTTTGGCCCTGGAGCCTCCCTGGGGAAAAAATAAGAGGTGTTTGGTAATCTTGCGCTGAAAGTGGGTACTTAAGTCAAAAGTACACCTGAACTCAGCTAATTTGCACTAATCACCTATGCCAGCCGCGGATCAACCAGAGAGGAGAACGTCCTCAGGATGCAACCACAAACACGCATTGCGGGAGCTTCCCACATCAAACACTATTTTGATTTCTAAAACCTTCATCCCCTGCCCCCTACTAAACTGGAGAGTGCATCAGAATCCCCTAAGGGCTTGTGAAGACCCAGAGTGCCTGGTCCCACCCCTAGCGATGCTGATTTCTTATACCTGATTTCTTCTATCTGGAGAGGTACCTGAGAATTTTCGTTTCTAACAAGTTCCCACGTGGTGCTGGTGATGCTGGGCCAAGGGTCACACTCTGAGACTCACCTCCCGATTGGAACCTTTTCTTTGACAATGGGAAGTTCAACCATGGCAGTGATTTTTCAACTGATGTGATTTTTTCCCCCCAGCGGACAAAATCCGGAGACATTTTTGGTTGTCATAACTGGTCCTGGCCATTAGTGAGTAGAAGTCAGGGATGCTGTTCAATATCCTATGATGCATAGGACAGCTAGGATTATTAGAAATTAATTAGAAATAATTATTTGACCCAAAATGTCAGTAGTGCCAGTGTTGACAAACCCAGCACTATAGGAGAATGCTTAAATAAATTAGAAGATTCCCACAAGGAATAAATATTATGCAGCCATTAAGAAGAATGCTCCTTGTACAACAATAGTCAATATTCTGTAAATGAAAGTAACCTTTTAAAATTGTATAAAATATTAAAAAATTAAAAAAAAGAAGAATGCTCCTTATACTATATATAAAAGAGATAAACAACAAGGACCTACTGTATAGCACAGGGAACTATAATCAATATCTTGTAATAACCTATAATGGAAAAGAATCTGGAAAAGAATATATATATTCTTTTTCAGATATATATATATTTACATATATCTGAAATGTCTGAATCACTTTGCTGTATACCTGAAGGTAAACACAACATTGTAAATCAACTAAATGAGAAAAAAAAAAGAATGGTCCTTAGACCTTTTTATAACTTGGGGAATTGTTCATGATATGATGTGCGGGGAAAAAAAAAGGATAAAAGAAGTATATTCAACATATTAGCTGTTTCATTTAATTTTCTTTGTACTGTACCGCTACCTAGAATTATCTGGTTTGTTTCTATGTATACTTATATATCGTCTGTCTCCATTTACTAGGTTGTTAATTCCTGGTATTCTTTAGAAGAGCATTAAATAGTTGCTGAGCATGTGAATATGTAAATGTAAGTAAAATCAGTGGTGTGCTGGTAAATGTTTAACAATCAACTCTCAGAAAAGAAAATCTCTGATTTGTCACATGCGCCAGTTTCCATGGTGGCTGATTTCAAGCTACCTCCGGCTTAAGAAGAGATGAATTAGAGGGCTAGCTCCTGGGCTAGTTGATGTCCTCCAAGGATGAGTAGAATAATCTGGCTATTAATATGATGCAGCTCCCAATTTCTGGTCTCAAGCCAGCTTCCAGATTCCTGATTGAGAGCATCAGTTGAAGAAATGTTATGCTAATCGTGGCAGGAGTCTGGGGAATGATGCATAGAAACATTCTGGGTATTGGGGACCCATAAAGTGTAGGTGTTCAGGCGGTGAACTGCATGAAGGTGGCACATCTGGGGCATGTGCCATTTACATCACAGACACACGCGAGCTTGTATGAAAGAACGCAGGCAGGCTCAGAGATTCTTGTCTTCTGAGTCCTGAGGCAGGGGGGTATACCTTCCTTCATAAACCCCATGGACTGCTGGCCATGTACACATTCTGGAGAGCACACAGACACACGTGGTCCTGTTATATATACACGTACGTGGCTGGGCATCCCCTAAGCTCCACCTTTCTCAGAGGCCCAATTCCGCTCCCTCAACCCTGACTCTGAGGCTGACATGATTGTTCCACCTGGGGGAGAGGGCAGTGGAGTATCACCATTGCTGGTGATACATATATGTCCTGGGACGCCTTCAAGTGGGTAAAAGTATTTGACCCTCAGCCAGGGCTGCTGTACACCTGGCTACAGGAATGTACTTAAAACTGTTTTAAAAAATCATTTGAGGACTTCCCTGGTGGCACAGTGGTTGAGGGTCTGCCTGCCAATGCAGGGGACACGGTTTCGCTCCCTGGTCTGGGAAGATCCCACATGCCGCGGAGCAACCAAGCCCGTGTGCCACAGCTACTGAGCCCACGAGCCACAACTACTGAGCCCGTGTGCCACGACTACTGAAGCCCGCGTGCCTAGAGCCCATGCTCTGCAACAAGAGAAGCCACCGCAATGAGAAGCCCATGCACCGCAACAAAGAGTAACCCCTGCTCACCGCAACTAGAGAAAGCCCACGTGCAAGAGACCCAATGCAGCCAAAAATAAAATAAATAAATTTTAAAAAATCCTTTGAGGGGCTTCCCTGGTGGCGCAGTGGTTGAGAGTCCACCTGCCGATGCAGGGGACATGGGTTTGTACCCCAGTTTGGGATATCCTCCTTTCTGTTCCACCATCCTTGGCTTATAGCTTCCTTCCTAAAGGTTACCTCATGGTCAAAGATGGCTGCTGCAGCCCTTGCAATCTTGCTTGTGCTCCAGGTAGAAGGAAGAAGGAAGTAGCAAGTGGGCATGTTAAGTCAGTTCCCTCTAAGTAGCTTTCCTGGAAGCCCCACCCAATGACTTCCTCTTATTATTTCATCATCCTCCCTTAATTTCAAGGGATGCTGGGAAATGTAGTTCTTAAGACGGACACATTAAGTTCCTAAAGCTGCCAACCTCCTTCTCTTCAAGGCCCGCTGGGCACGTTTGGTTTCCCACAGGTACGATCATTTGGTTGCCATCTTTGTTCCCTCCATTGGCCTGGAGGACATGATAGCCCTTGCTAAATTCACCCAGAAAAGCTTAAATGATGGCCAACAAAGCCCATTCTTCCTGAACACTGGAATGTCTCGAATAAAAAAAGCTCTCCTCCAAAATAAAATGGCCTTGGACATTATAATGCCTCAAAAGGAGCCATCTGAACGATTATCCCAATAAAATGTTGTGTTTTCATACCTGAAAAAAAGAAAAAGGGCACATTGCCCACTTGAATAAAATGTAGGCTCTGTTAGCAAAGAAAAACTGTGGAATGATAATTGGGAAGGGAGCTAGCAGACTCTGTTATATATATTATCCCATTCCGTGCTCAGTTTTGAGAGATCCTTAGGAAAATCCACCATTTCCCCCATGAGGTCTGAGATTCTGTGACACGTCTGGGTAAAAGATTTTTTGTCTCATAGATAACAGACTAGCAGCACTATTTTCTATTGTTTGTCAAGGCAGGTAGAATTTACTTGCCCTAGGTTAGCTGTATTTCATAACAAGGGGAGGAGAACATATAAGGCTTCCAATTTCTGTTAAAAATTTCTTTCTTTAAAACTTATCTTTGTTTTCAATCTGTGTTACTGTTTAAAACAAGAGTTTACCTTCAGTTTACCAAAAGAGGTAAGTGGGTTGTAACTGGATCCAATCATGAGCATGCCATTTATGCTCTCAGAAAGGCATCAAAAAGGGGAATCAGAACCCACCTCTTCCACCTTCCTTCCCTACTTGCTGGAACACTCACCTCCTGTTCCTGTACAAGATGACTTTGGAAGGTGAGTTGTGGGCCTTCTGGGTCACCTTTGGAGTCTAGGACTTTTTGAACAATCAGAGAATACCACCTTCATTAGAGAGCTGAATGCAGCCTGGGTGAAATCTAGATCTGGTGGTTTTAAAACATGTTCTCCATGGGACTTCCCTGGTGGTCCAGCGGTTAAGACTTCGCCTTCCAACACAGGGGGTGCAGGTTCAATCCCTAGTCGGGGAGCTAAGATCCCACATGCCTTGTGGCCAAAAACCCAAAACATAAAGCAGAAGAATATTGTAACAAATTCAATAAAGACTTTAAAAATGGTCCACATCAAAGAAATCTTAAAAAAAATAAAATAAAACATGTCCTCCAAATCTATGACACTCCTCTCTTCAATAGATGGGGTCTAATTCTCCCCTCTCCTTGAATGTGGCCCAGACTTAGTGTGTTGCGTCTAAGGAATAGAATGTGGCAGAATGATGCTGTGTGACTTTTGAGGCTAGGTCATAAAAAGGGTAACTTCTGCCTGGTATTCTCAGCTCACTCACTTTTGGGGAAGCCATGTCTTGAGGACACTCAAGCAGCCTGTGGAGAGCCTGAGGCTCCTCATCTGTTCATTTCACCATCCTGGTTCATTGAAGATCAGACTGCGGACTGGGAATATGTGTCTTCTCAGTGAGATGTTTGGATTCCTTCTTCTCCAAGAGATCTTCTCACTAAGTCATCCTCCTCCTGCTGTCTTTGCTTCAGCAAAGGATGGTGATTCTGGAGACAGGCTGCCTGAGTTTCAATCCTGGTTCTACTGCCTACAAGCCGAGTGGTTTTTTTTGCTTTTTAAAAATTTATTTATTTTTGGCTGTGTTGGATCTTTGTTGTTGCGCGTGGGCTTTCTCCAGTTGCGGCGAGTCGGGCTACTCTTCGTTGCAGTGGCAGGCTTCTCTTTGTGGTGGCTTCTCTTGTTGCGGAGCACGGGCTCTAGGCACGTGGGCTTCAGTAGTTGTGGCGCACGGGCTTAGTTTCTCTGTGGCATGTGGGATCTTCCCAGACCAGGGATTGAACCCTGTCTCCTGTATTGGCAGGCAGATTCTTAACCACTGCACCACCAGGGATGTCCGAGCTGGGTGGTTTTATATGAGTTATTTAACCTCTGTAAGCCTCAGTCTCCTCATCTGTAAAAGGGGACAATCGATGGATACACATCAGGGTTTCTCAACCTCAGCATTACTGACATTTGGGCCAGATAATTCTTTGTTGTGGGGCTATCCTGTAGGATGTTTAGCAGCATCCCTGGTCTCTACCCACTAGATGCCAGTAACAATGTCTCCCCTATCCCAGTTACAACAACCAAAATGTTTCTAGACATTAGCAAATGTCCCGTGAGGGGGCAATATGACCCCCAGTTGAGAACTGCTGACCTAAGTCATTTATTTCTGTGCATGGTGCTTAGTCAGCACTCGAGAAATGATCATCATGATTATTTTTCTCTCTTCTGATTGCAACAATATTAGATTTCAGCAACGTTTTTGCTAGGTGTTTTTTTTTAAGATGCTGTTTGCATTTTTGTGACAAAATTATTTTTTTAAATGTATGCAAGATGGCTAATTTCATGTGATGTGAATTTTAACTCACTTTATTTTTTATTTATTTACTGTTTAAAATTTTTTATTTATTTATTTTTTTGGCTGTGCCAAGTGGGATCTTAGTTCCCCGACGAGGGATCGAACCCATGCCTCCTGCAGTGGAAGCAAGGAGTCTTAGCCACTGGACCACCAGGGAAGTCCCTGTATGCTGTTAAATGTTAAATAAAAGATGTTTTATTTTATCTTGTTATTAGTATTGCCTTTTGAATATGATTTGACTTTTCTTTTTTTTCTTTGACTTTTCTTTGACTTTTCTTATGTCTTTTGTCTCATGTCCTTGAGTCTAACTTTGACCTTTCTAGCAGTAATTAATCCATGAGACCACTTTTGCTGCCCACTGTGATGAATGCATGCATTATGTATCGTGAGAAGCTATTGGTATCCTTTATTCTCTTGACATTTCTGCTCGGTAGTCAAATAGGTGAGGGAGGGCTTCCCTGGTGGCGCAGTGGTTGAGAGTCCGCCTGCCGATGCAGGGGACACGAGTTCGTGCCCCGGTTTGGGAAGATCCCACATGCCGCGGAGTGGTTGGGCCCGTGAGCTATGGCCGCTGAGCCTGCGCGTCTGGAGCCTGTGCTCCGTAACGGGAGAGGCCACAACAGAGAGAGGCCCGCGTACCACACACAAAAAAAAAAGGTGAGGAAAAAGATGGCCTGCCATTGTGGGTTTTTTTGTTGTTGCCATTGTGGTTTTAATTCAATCACATTAAGAATCTTGGAGTGGGGAAGGCCTTTTTAAGCTTGATGCAAAACTCAGAAGCTTTATTTATTAAAAAAAATTTTTTTTGGCCACACCTTGAGGCTTGCAGGATCTTAGTTACCTGACCAGGGATTGAACCCGGGCCCTCAGCAGTGAAAGCACCGAGTCCTAACCACTGCACCGCCAGGGAATTCCTTCTGGTTACTTTAAATGGATTGAAGTTTCCAGATCTTAGCTGAAAGGTGTTATATTCACTGTGGCTCATACAGCCTCCCAATTCCAAGGCTGGAGGCTAATCCAGAAGCATTTTCCCAGGCCCCTTGAGTGCTAGTCTTTGTTGAATGATTTTGTGTGCTGGGATTGTAGGAGTTTGTTCTCTCCTCACTTATCATTTAATCCTGAGACTTTTAACCCCTTTTTTAACCCTATGACTTTCTAACATCATCTCCATTTATTATGCTCAGAGAGACTTAGTAATTAGCCCAAGGACACTCAGCTAGGAAGTGCCTGTACAATTATTTAGAAAGCCAGATGACATGGCACCATCTCACCATCATCAGAAAGAGAATGTAGTTCAAGTCAAACCAGATCATTCCTGGTTCCTGGAGCCCTTTCTACTTCTGTGCCTTTGAATCTATGGGTCCCTCCACTCTGAGGGGCCTCTCCCTTCAGGGAGCCTTGCCTGTGCTTCATGGCTTAGCTACAACGCTTCCTCCCCCAGGAAGCCCTCCCTGATTCTCATCACTGGGAAATAGCATTTGGCACATGCTCATGCTGCTTTTCACAGTGGCCACTTGTGAGACTCACCCCACAGCTTTTGCAGGTTGGCTATGAGCACCCACCAGGTGTTGATGTGTAATAATGTTGCTTAGGTTTTAAAAAAGGCAGTTTAGAATGAAAAAAAATAAACTCATTTGCCAGTAGCCAGGTCTCCAGTCATTTTGTGTGTATGTGTTTGTGTGGGACAAAGAAAAAGAGAGAGAGAGAGAGATTCATCTAAGACCTTGGTAGCTCCCAGAAGAATCTCACTTATCACAGAAAACGTTACAATGCATTCAGATGATGATGATAACGATAATTATTTGCTGTAAAAATAACTGAAGATTTTTCCTATTGTAAAAAAAAAATTGAAAAACATTTTCATATTATAGAATCAATAAATTGTTTTTGTAGTGCCTGTACAAAACAGACCCTAGGCTGTGTTCCTCTAATACTGAGTGGACAAGTACCCTGCCTGCTGCTCCCTCCCATTCTGGTCGACCTAAAGAACTTGGGATTCCTCTACAAGCCTTACTTTTGCCTGGCATGTCCTTCCTGCCATGGCCTCCATCCCCCTTTCTTTCTAAACCTTATCTTTTTAAGATTCAACCAGGAACAAGACTGCCAAGCTCCCTGCCCTCTAAGAACTTACTTTTTGTTGAAAGGAGACACATAAGTAATCATTTCAGATACTGATACAGGCTATGAAAAAACAAAACCAGGCAATAGGAGAGTGTGGAGGGTGGTGCTTTAACGAGGCTGGTCTGACAAAGGCTCTCTGCTCGCGGGCCATTTGAGAGGAACCTTGAGGAATGACGACGAGAAGGAAAAGATTCCAGAGAGAGAGGGAACTGCGAGGGCAAAGGCAGTTCCCGAGGAAACAGAAAGAAGGCCAGTGTGGCTGGGCAGCCCAAGCCAAGCAGAGACTGGCGTTGAGATGAACACAGAGGAGGCGGGGCCAGGTCCTGCAGGGACTTGTAGCCCACAGAGAGGAGGTCAGATTTTATTCCCAAGGTGATGGCTTTACAGCCAAATTGCTTTGTAGAAGGGTTTTCTTGCAGCTCGTGGGACTTCTCCAAGCCCCAGTGGCTCATGCCTCCGCCGCCAAACTGTGAAGGCCAGTTTTGCCTCTGTGCGGTCATCGCCCCTTTAAGTGGCGGCTTACTCCTCAGACCCTGAGCCCCTGGGGACGCCCCCGGCTGGGTGACCGCAGCGCGCAGCCCCGCGCCTGGCCCACAGCAGTCGCGCAGCCCGGGTCGGCGGAGACTGACCGGGCGATTGCGCACGGAGGCTGAACAAGAAGTCGGCGCAGAACTTTCCCCCTGGAAGCGGGGCCTCCCACTCGGCGCGGCCACGCGGATTCCGGTAGTAGGAGGCGGGGGCGGGGGCTGGCACGTGAGGCAGGCGGCCGCACATGGCCCAGGAGTGTGCTTTTTTCGGGACAGGTGCGGGGGCCGCCAAGTTCGCGAAGGCGCAGACGCAGCCGGGCCTCGGCACCCCGTCTCCCACTCAGGTTTATTTTCAGATTCGTGGCCGCTGCGGTCTGGTCAAGGGAAGGTGTCCTCGGAGAGCGCCAGGGCGTCTTAGTGGGGCGGGCCAGAGGGTCCCCCACGCACAACGCGCAGCGAGCCGCGTGCCTGCTGTCTGCCCAGCAGGCTGGTGGGAGCCCGCGGGCCTCGCATCTCGGAAGTTTTTCTTTGGACTCTGAGGCTCAACTTGCCCATCTAAGAAATGGGTCTGAAGTAAACAGCTGGCGAAGCACTTTGCCAACTTGGATTCAAGTTGGGCGTTTAATTCACTTTCTTCGATTCCCTCCTCCCTTTGGAAGCCCAAGGGGCTGGAGTAGCGGGATGCCACCCACCACACCCTTCCGTCCCCGCAGAGCGGTCACGGGAGTTGATTTTGCGTCCCCTACGGCCTGGAGGCACCGGATCAGCCCTCCTGTGGGGTGCGGTCTCGGAGCCCCGGGTCACGTGACTCCTGCCCGCTGCCTCTGGCCAGCGAGCAAGTGCGCATGCGCAATTCATTCTCTCTCTCTCTCTCTCTCTCTCTCTCTCTCTCTCTCTCTCCCCCCCTCCCCCCTCCCCCTCTCTCTCTCCTCTCTCCCCCTCCCCCTCCCTGTCTTTCCTCTCTCTTTCCCTCCCCTCTCTCTCTCTTCCTCCCCTCCCTTCCTCTCTCGCTCTTTACTTCTCCCTCTCTCTCCCTCCCTCCGTCCCTCTCTCTCCCTCCCTCCGTCCCTCTCTCTCCCTCCCTCCGTCCCACTCTCTCCCTCCCCTCCCTCTCTCCCTCCCTTCCTCTCTCCCTCCCTTCCTCTCTCCCTCCCTCCCCCTCTTTCTCTCCTTCCCTCCCCGTCTTTCTCTCCCTCCCTCCCCCTCTTTCTCTCCCTGCCTTCCTCTCTCTCTCTCTCTCTTTCTCCCCCCCTCCCTCCCTCCCTCTCTCTCTCTCTCTCTCACTCTCTCTCTCCCCCTCCCCCCTCCCCCTTAGGTTGGCTCGGACGCAACCACTGTCAGCTCCTCCCCCTCCTTCTCCGTCTTCACCCTTCCTTTCACTCCCTTCCCCTCGCCCTTTGGTTACGTCAGGCGGACACGCCGATGAGCCAATCACGGCGCTGTGTTTAGAGGCCGGCAAGCGGAACCGGTCGGATTGGACCAATAGAAGCCCTCGGATCCGGCGCGCCCCAACCGGGCAGGGGAGCCGGGGCCGAGTGGGCGGTGCTTCCCCGTCAGCATGTGGGCGGGGACCAGCAACCGCAGAGGCGTCAACGACGGCGGCAGCAACGACGACGTTCCTCAGTCTTCGGGGTAGGCTCGGCGGCGCCGGTAGGGCTACGCGGAGCGGTCGGCGGTGGCCCTAGGGAGGCCGCGGCGCCATGGCGGGGCGGTAGACGTGCTCAGGCCGGCGAGGCGAGAGGCGGCGGTGTTCATCCGGTCCGCAGCGCCCTTCGGCAGGGGCCGGGGGTGGGGAAGACTGGGTCGGGGGTTGTCCCGGGCAGCGCAGGGCCGCGGGGCGGGGCTCGCAGGCCGTCGGGGTGCAGGAGGCCTGGGCCGCCGCGAGGAGCCGCCGCAGGCCGCTGGGCCCCGCCGCCGGGCCGCTCGACGACGACGCTCCCGCGGGGGCCCCGCCTGAGCAGGACGCGGCCGCGGCGGCTGCGAGGCCGCGGGAGGCCGCGGAGGATGGAGGAGCGGAAGGAGGAGGGCGAGGCCGAGATCCAGGAGCACGGGCCCGAGCACTGGTTCTCCAAGTGGGAGCGGCAGTGCCTGGCCGAGGCCGAGCAGGACGAGCAGTTGCCCCCTGAGCTGCAGGAGGAGGCGGCGGCCGCCGCGCAGCCCGAGCACAAGCAGCAGAAGCTGTGGCACCTCTTCCAGAACTCGGCCACCGCCGTGGCCCAGCTCTACAAAGGTGAGGGCCGCCGCCGCCGCCATTTTGCGCCGCCGCCCCCGCCTCGCGCCCGGCCGTCGGCGGAGAGCCCGGGGAGCGGTTGGCTGGGCTCCGGCCGTCGCAACGCGGCCCCACCGCCCCCTCCTCGCAAGATGGCGCCGCGGGAGGCGGGCCCTCGGGAGGCGGCCGGGGGCCGGCGTGGGGGGCGGCCGGGCTTGGGGCCGCCCGTGGGGCCCTCCCGCTCCTGGGGCCGGGCCGCTGGGTGCCCCCGGGCCGGGGAGGGCAGGGGAGGAGCCCCCGGCCACAAAATGGCGAAGGGAGGCGGCGCGGGGCCCCTATTGTGCTGGAGCCGGCCTCGGGGCGGGGACTGCGAAGGGGTGCCTCCCTCTGCCGCGCATCTGTCCCGGCTGCGCCCAGGGGCCCCGCGGCTCCCCCTCCAGCCCCGCCGCGACCCCTTTCTTGCCCGCTCCCCACCTAGCGCGGGATCCCGGAACCCTTGAACAAAATGGCGAAACCTAATATGGCCGTTCCGGAGTGATTGACGCCCAAATAACATTGCTTTTTCTTTTTTTGTCTTTGTGTGTTTTTTTGTTTTTTCTCTTTCGTTTCGTCGTTTTTCAGACCGAGTGTGTCAGCAGCCAGGACTTTCTCTTTGGGTTCCCTTCCAAAATGCAGCCACTGCCGTCACCAACCTTTACAAAGGTAAGGACAACTTTGCTGCATTGCTGGCTAAGGGGAAGGGCGGTCTGCGTCAGGGTTTAAGTCCTGCGTTCCTTAGTGCATTGGCCACCTTGACCTGGAGGTATCTCCCGAGTGTTTTCTGCTTCTGAATCCAGCCACTAACTCAGTATCTTGCAACTTGAGAATTCTGGCGGTGTGATGTTATATCTAGATAACGGGTTCTCAGCCGGGGGCGTTTGGTCCCCTCACCCCATGGCGATATTTGACAATGTCTGGGGCACTCCAGAGTGTCATCACTGAGAGGAGGCCGCTAACTGTCCTCGGTGCACGAGACAGCCTCTCCACCCCCCAAATGGCAGTAGTGCCGAGGTTGAGAGGCCCAGAGCTCCAGACTGAGATGTGCTTCTTAGGCACCCAGGGAAGAGGAGTGTGTCTCGCACAGAGGTGGGAGGGACAACTTGTTTGTGGAAAAGCACCTCTTGGAATAGTTTTTCTTGAGTTAGGCAATTTCGAGCATGATGGTGGCACAGCATAATTTAAGTGCGTCGAAAACTAGCTAATTGGAGTAATCTGTACGCACATTAACATGCAGATATTTGATGGAGTTGCTCTTCCCTAGCAACTCCATCAAATACTTGCCTTCCAAGCTGCTTTCTGCCTGACGGTACATTGTTGGCAGGAAATCTGATCAGTTTGAGTTGATATCAAGATTTGTGTTTCATGGCAGTGCTTTTCTGCAGTTAATCCCCGCCCCCCACGTAAAGATATGTGAGTAAATGTTCTTGCTCATCGTGTTCTCTCAGCAACAGTGGGTTTAGATTTGTTTTGAAGATTTGGAAATTTGGGTTTGATATTTGGCAAGGTTTCTGTGGGAAAAGGATTTGAATTTGAGTGTTAATTTTAGTAAAAATGTAATTTAAATAAATGCTTTTAAACTGCCAGAAGCTGTTGATAATTGCAGTAGAGCTTTGTGTTTTTCAGAATTATCTAAATAAGGTTGAAACAGGCTGTGGAGTGACTTGATTCTCAGATTCTTATCTGCATAAGAATAAGCCAATTAAGATAGCATTCTTTAGGCAAAAAAATCCCTTATTTTGGATTTCCTTTTAAACCTTGCAGTTTTTTGGGATGATAATTTGAGAATGTAAACTGAACCTGGTGAATAGAATGTTAATTTCAGGGAATGAGGAGCTAATAATCTAGGCTTACTGAGAAAAGGAAACCTAATGAAGTGGTGCCCCAGTGGTCAGCTTTGATTTTATATAGCTGAGTTCCTTAAATTTTGACTCTAACATTCATTACTGCTTGAGGGTTTTTAACATTCTCTGGAATGGCTCTTGGTTTCACCCAGACAGGGAATTTTGAAATAATACTTCAGACTCATATTTTTGGAAAATTCTGCTTTCTTGGAGTATAATTTACATATAGTAAAATCACCGTTTTAAGGTGTATGGCATGAATTTGACAAACATACATTGTTAGTAAATGGAATATATCTATTCCCCCCACCCCAGGCAACCGCTGATCTGAATTCTGTATATATGGTTTTTGTGTTTCCATAATGTAATAAATAGAACCTTATAGTAGGTAGCCTTTTCTGTTTGGTATCTTCTATCCACTTTTCATAATGTTTTTGAGATTGATCTATTCAGTTCACATTGCAGGTATTAATAAATTGTTAAGTGCTTTTTGTTTTTCTGACTAGTGTTGTGTGTGGAGGTATCACGGTTTATCCATTTCAGGTTTTGCAATTATTTTTTGCTTTAAGGGGAAAGCAACACATAGTTTTAGTCCATCTGTGTGCCACGCTCTAGGACTAGGCCGTAGAAAAATATGAATGTTCTCTGACTTCTCAGTTTTTGGTGCTGTTGTGTGCTCCTGGAATGCATCTCTTTAGGACTGTAGCTGACGGTTTTCTTTAGTGTTAATTCTTCATGTAAAAAAGTGGGCTCAGAAGCTGAACTCTGAAATAATCCCTAATTTGATTTCTTGATTTGAAAATGCTTCTTATAATGTATTAGTTTCCTTTGTTCAGAAAATGTAATGGAAGACATTAAATTTCTTTTTAAATAAACATGAAGTTCTTGCATTATGGCAAATGCTGGATTGTCAGTCCAACCTTAGCTTTATTTTGTGTCCTATTTCTGTAAAATGAAATATATCCCCTTTTACCTGAGGAATGGTTGGTTAATTGTGGTTTGTGGAATTTGGTAGTATAGCAACATTATTCTGTTCCTAGCTGACTCAAGGAAAGTGTGGATAAGCTCTGCAGATCCTCACATTCTTCCTCCTTTTCAGGGTGTGGTCTTCAGAGAACAAGAATGCAGCTGTAGGAATAATTGGGTACCTTAAATAGAACCAATAAAATTAGCAAGGTAGTGTCACAGTGCATGCAGCTGTAAGTAGTGGTAAATTTAGAGTGTTCACAGTTCTTATTCCATATCTAAATGTGATTTATGGGGGCGGGGATGGGGGAGATTTTGGAGGATCCTTGTAAATGGGCAATGCTCTTGCAGTTTGTATGATTAAGCGCTTATCTGACAAGCTAAAGATGGCTCATTTTGCCTCACCCAGCCTGGGGAGAGGTTGGTACTTCTACCAGCTTCCTGATAGCACCTAAGATGAGCACATAGGAAGGTCAGAATTGAGGTAAAAGTCTAGCAGAGGGCCCCTTTTGATGTGGCGTTTTGAAACATTGAACGATGCAGTTGGTTTGGTTGAATGTGGCTGGAGACTTGGAGGAGAGTGAATTGGGGTGTCCTCAGTGTGCACAGAATTTGGCAAAATGGAGTTCCTTTTGCTCCACATAGTAAGTTGAGTCAGACATTGGCATCCTTTTTTGGAAGGGAAGAAAATTCTGATGTCTGGTTTTTGTTTTTACTTTGCTTTGATAAATCTAAAGGAAGTAATGTTTGTTAAATATTCAGTGGTGTTGTGTCCCCTGGCTTAGTACGTTTTCTGTTGTCTGCAGCAAAGGGAGTGAAGTTACTGAGGTGGTTTTAACTAGCCTGGTTGATGCTTATCTGAAAAATGCTTTGTCAAGCTCATCTCTTTCTGCCTCTTAAATACACCTCCCATTTCCTTGGGTGACTGGTTGCAACCTCTTTACTGACTCCTCATTAGGAAAATAATGAATTCTAAATTCCTTCTACGGTGTGGGGTTACTTGCTCAGTAGAGGCTGGCCGTCCTTTGGAGCCTCATGGTCAGCGGAGGTGGGCGCTGGGGCCCTGCTTGCTCTGCAGCAGCTGCCTGGGAGCCAGTGCTCACCCACATCCCCCAGAGCCACTTCTCGCTGCTTATTGTCATTTCCCTCAACTTTGTAATATTTTTCTTTTTCGATTTTTGTTTTATGTTAAGCTCCATTTTTTTTTTTGTTGTTGTTTAATGCTAAGCTCCCCCGCATTTTAAAACTGTCTGAAACTTTAGTTGTATACCGACTTCTCCCACATATGTTAAGAGCTTTCTCTTGATACTGTTTATGTTAAAGATGTTTTTGGTTTTCTCCTTGAACAGCATTTGCCCCAAGGTGTGACTCTAGCGGTACTTGGAGAAGGCCAGCAGCATCATTATCATGGAGTCTTCTGCTAGATTGTTCTAGTTCAGATTTTAGACTGTTACTTTTACTTAGTCGTATGGTCCTGGAGACAGATAATGGAACAAAAAATATTTCACTATTGTAAGCCTTCATTTTCTCAATTGTGAGTAGGAGTAAGTACGCACAACTTAGAGTGCAGGCTCTTAGTGTGTCATGCAATGAGTCTTCAAGCATGGACTGTGTTGGTGGTCAGGTTCTGTTTTTCAGATGATGTTTTTTGGCTATGGGCAGTGCTTAAGATGAAGGGAAGAAATTCTTATTTATTTATTTATTTTTATTTCTGTCAGAATAACCTTTGTGGTGTGTCTTCATTTTTCCCTGAAAGGGCTGAAAGTAAATAGAATTGACAGGAGAAAAATAGTGTGATGCCCTTTAAAGTCCTTATTTTTGAGACATCTTGATTCCAGATCCTGTTTATAGTGTGTAGTCACTTCATTGTGCCCTTCTTGGGCTTCTCTGTGAACTGAAAGTGAACGGAACGTACTGAAAATTTTTGGATGAGTGATTGGTGTATAAACAACTGGTCAGAGAAAGCATGTTCTACCTGGAGGCAAATAATGAAATTTCAGCTTAGGTTTTGACTTTCTGGAGTTGGTTTGTGACTTTCCTGCTGCAGAAAACTATTGAACTTTGAGAGTGTTCAAAAAACCTTAGTATGGATTGCAGTTGAATACCCCGTTTTATTTTACTAAGCAGCAGCCTCAGTCATTATTAATACCATTTATAGATTTTTTTGTGAATTTTTATAGAAGACTGTCAGTTTCTGATGTGTAACTTCTCTGTAAAAGGATGTTTTAGCTGCAAATAGCAGAAAAGACAAGTCAGGCTGGACATGGATTGGCTGCTCTCTGCCTTGAAGCCTGAAGGTGGGATTGATTGAATCCAGTGGCTCAGGCCTCCCTGCTCTATAGCTCTCTGTAGTCCATGTGTGGGCCTGCGCATACCAGCTTTGTCATTAGGCTAGTTTCAGTGTTGGCAGCTCACACCTCACAGCTTAGGGTCACTCACGGAAGGTTAGAAGAGCCCAGAAGCTTCTTTCCCAGGAGCTACCAGTAAATGACTTATGTCTCTGGGACAGAATTGGGTCACATGGTTATTCAGAACCAGTATCATAGCCACAGTTTTGGGGTTATGCAGATTTGTTTGAGACTATACCACAAGTTTCATCATCAACTGAGCAAATGTGGAAGAAGCCTTTATTCAGAGCTATCCAAACAAAAACTTGTGAGTACCTTTAGGAAAGGGAGGACGAGGACTGGATGGTAGGGAACCGTGGCCACTCTGATCCTTCCCTGGTTCCTGCTGTTTGTATGTGCTAGGTGAAGATTTAAGTCAGTATGTAAGTTACCTAGAAGTTCGTGTTTATCTTTGGATACCACTTTGTTAGGGAACTTAGAAATTGTTTCCTTAAATCAATTGAAAAAAGAGCTTCCCTGGTGGTCCACTGGCTAAGACTCTGCACTCCCAATGCAGGGGATCCCGGTTCAATCCCTGGTCAGGGAATTAGATCCCACCTGCTGCAACTAAAGATCCTGCATGCCACAATGAAAATCCCACGTGCCTCAACTAAGATCTGACACGGCCAAATAAAATATAAATAAATAAGTAAATATTAAAAAAAAAACAATTGAAAAGCAGTTTTCTTTTTCTTTTTTTTTTTTTTGAAAAGCAGTTTTATTTTGGTCATGACTCATATCTTTTCCTTTTTTAAAAATTTATTATTATTTATTTTTGGTTGCGTTGGGTCTTCGTTGCTGTGTGCAGGCTTTCTCTGGTTGCAGCGAGCGGGGGGTACTCTTCGTTGCGGTGCGTGGGCTTCTCGTTGTGGTGGCTTCTCGTTGCGGAGCACAGGCTCTAGGCGCGCGGGCTTCAGTAGTTGTGGCATGTGGGCTCAGTAGTTGTGGCGGACGGGCTTAGTTGTTATGCGACATGTGGGATTTTCCCGGACCAGGGCTCGAACCCGTGTCTCCTGCATTGGCAGTCCTATTCTTAACCACTGTGCCACCAGGAAAGTCCCTAGATATTTGTTTCTAATGAAACAGTTAAAATACATATTTTTTCCTACAGCAGACTAGTTGGTTAGTGCAGATTGAGTTCTAAGTTTAAATGTTTTGTAGTTACTAGTATTCCTTGGAAATGTACCCTGATCTAGCAGTGATTTTTCTGGTTTGTAGATCCTCTAAGGAGAATGGGAGATGACTTCTCTATTGTTGAGGAAAAAATCGATTGTAGAAAGAACTTTTGCTATTTAGTAACTTTTTAGGGCAAGGCCCTTTGAGCCTCAGTTCCAATTCCTTGTTTATGAAATTGAGGTATCTGCTTTGGCTAACTCACATAAGGTTAGTAAGTATCAAAAAACTATAGATAGTGAAATCTGATTGTGTTTATGTTTCATGTAAGAAAGTTCTGCATTTGGTCTTCATTTCAGAAATCAATATGATTCTTTGCCTACTGCCCCTTGCCAGCAGTGGGAAAATGAGACTAATAAAAATCCCTTGAATTCAATTTCAGCTATTTATATAAAAACAGTTTAAAAAAATATGAAACAAAGATGTCTACTGTGAGTTGTATGAATCAGTTTGTTTCTTGAATAAGGAAATGAATGTGTTGTGATTAAAGGTTAGATTGACATTTTGATGCCCTTGGGCTTTGCCTAACCTTCGAGATCATGGCCTTTTTCCACAGTGGCTTTGGCATCAGTAAAAGTGTTGGACACAAGACTGTCCCCACAGTTTTCTTTGCTCTGCATTTCTAGAATTTGGGTGTCTAATTGGAAGGTTCAGGAGTATTCAAAGCAGTCTTTGGCTGAGAGCCTTCTGGAGGCCATCTTTGTGTGTACGTTTATTATTTTACTGGACACTAAATTAACCAGTGATTAAAATCTAGTCTGGTCATTCCTAAGATTCTCCAATGAGCATTTAGATCTCTTCTACTTAGTGCAAGATGTGATAGGCGGGTTTAATTTTCAACCAAGTAACTCTTTAAAGTTCTCAAATATAAGAACTATATTTTAAACTATGTTTTAGTGTCAATATGAGATTCTCTGTTTAAGGAAATAACTGAGATTGGATTAATCTGGGCGGTAAAGTAATTGGATTTGGCTGTCAGGATATGTTAATGGTATAAGACCAAATTATGCCCAGACAGTGCAAAAGCATGTATGTACCTGAAGACCTTAAATGTTAAATCTGCTTTTCTCCTCCTGTACTTCTTAGTCTGTAAAAGTCTGTTTACAAAATACTTGATTTTTAGCGTGTTCTTGGTTGGTTGTGTTGTTGAGACTTGTGCAGAATTTTTGAGGTGAAGTGATTGGTCAGTTGCATACATTTTAAAAGAGGTTCACAACTACTTATATAACTGCCTTCCTTCAAAAGTATGAATATTGAGTTTTCCAACTTTGTTCAACTCTGTGATTAAAGCATCAGCCTGTTGCCGATCTGACTTTTGGGCTTTCCTTGTGTCCTCAATCAAAACGAATCGAAGCTCTTCCTCCCAGGATTGTCAGGGTTTTTTTTTTTTTTTTTTAAACTGCCTCATCTGGTTCCTTCCCTTTGGCTCTTGAGTTTTGTATCAAGTTCAGCTTTTCTTATTTGCTGTCTGGTTTGCTAGGTGTACATTTACATGCCTGCTTCATATTACTTTGCACTATCCATGCTTGCTTCGAACTTGTTTCTTGTACCCCTTTCAACTTTTTGTCCCTCTATACTTCCAATTCTGGACCTGCCTCCATTTGGTTCTCGAAAAATAAAATTTCCTGAGTCATTCTTTTTGGAAACAAACTTCTCTGGTTAAGAGCTTGATTTTAACAGCTCTCTTCGGTAGGGCAGCTTTGTAGAAATCTAGTTGCTTGTTGATCCATAACAGTGGACGGTTATCCTCCTTTCTGTGGTCCCATGGGATGGGCTTAGTTTACTCAATGATTTGATTTCTCTTAAAATGTTTCTAGCTCTTTCAGAATCACTTAAGGTCTACATATAACTTTACAAGGTCATCTTAGAGATTATGCATCCTTTAAGGTTGGCTTCATCTAAGTCTTTAAGACTAAGAGATGGGAAAGCACTGTATTAGCCTCTTAAATGCTATTTACCTTTGAAATGGGGTTCGTGCTTGTTTTGTTTATGATGAAATGAGAAATCAGAACACGTTGATTCACATTGTAACTTGGGCATTCTAGTAGTGAGACACTGGAGAAATTACTTCATTCATGAGTAGCTTTTTCTTTTAGACGCGTTATTTATTTATTTATTTATTTTGGTTGCACTGGGTCTTAGTTGTGGCAGGCGGGCTCCTTAGCTGTGGCATGCGAAACTGTTAGTTGAGGCATGCACGTGGGATCTAGTTCCCTGATCAGGGATCAAACCCGGGCCCCCTGCATTGGAAGGCGGAGTCTTATTAACCACTGTGCCACCAGGGAAGTCCCACGAGTAGCTTTTTTTATATTTGTAAAATTAGAAAGTTGTGATGGAGTTTAATATTTAAAGAGTACTCCTGTGGGTAACTTCTTTCATTTTTCTTTTTAACTTTTTAGCAATAAGAACTGATCATCTAAGGAATAGGCCTTGTTATAAAGTTCTGTTTGTGCTGCCCTCTTGCCATCTTTTTTAATAATGCAAATTCATGCAGCTTGGGAGCCTCTGTGATGTCTGGATTATTGTCTTTCTGGGACACAGGTCTTCATTCACTGGTTTGCTTATCCTTTCAGCATCTACTTTAGATGTCGCAGACAGAATTAAAATCCAGGTCAGGAAAAGTAAGAGGAATGAAGATATATTGGTGATTTTCCTGCTAGCACAGCAAATCAACTAAAAATAAATTGCAGTGACTTAAGTTTGCAAGTATTAATATTGTTTTCAACTGTGTAAAGCCACTAAAGGGGCAGGCATCATTTTATTGAAAATCTGGGTTCGGTATGTACAGGGAGCGGGCAGTATCTACAGGGAGAATAGGAGACCAGTCTGAGAGATTTTAAGACAGGGTCTTTTGGAAGTGGTTATAAGTTACAGAAAACTGTTGGGAGCTGGAAGCAGATTGAAAACGTTCCTGGGAAATGAATGAAGCTTCTTGTTTCCACAGTGCTGTTTGGCTTTGTTGAGCAGTCAATCAGAATTAATTTTCCCTTATTATTTCTAAAATGTTTGCTACTGCTTTTAGTGTGTTTCCAGTTCTTGGTGCTGAACCTGTCAGTAGGAGTACACCTCCGAAATGACATGGTACATGCAAGGTGAGCACCGCCTGAGTGATTTGTTGCGGTGTATAGTCATCTGGTGAATGATGTGAACGCTCCTGTTTAGTTAGAACTCCTGAGAATTCCTTCTTTTCTCAAAGCTTAGTGGTTAAGAACCACAGACTCTGGAACAAAAATTCCAGCTCTTGAATACTGTGGTAGAGTTACTCAGTGTCTGTTTGCTCAGTTGCAATGAGGGGACAGTAGTACTGCTCTCAAGGTATTTGTGTCCCTTTCTTCTCAGGGGAAGCTGGGTATAGTACCAGTAAGCATTTAATAATTCACCTATTTAAAAATTTTTTTTTTTTTTTTTGCGGTACGTGGGCCTCTCACTGTTGTGGCCTCTCCCGTTGCGGAGCACAGGCTCCGGACGCTCAGGCTCAGCGGCCATGGCCCACGGGCCCAGCCGCCCCGTGGCATGTGGGATCCTCCCGGACCAAGGCATGAACCCGCGTACCCTGCATCGGCAGGCGGACTCTTAACCACTGTGCCACCAGGGAAGCCCAATTCACCTATTGTTAGCATTACTAAATAAACTAGCTTGATTAGATTAAGTAAGCTTTTTTAAGGAAATAACATTATTAAAATGGTAATTCGTTTAACAATAAGTAGTCTCTGTTTTTATCTGTTGAGTTTTTTTTTTAAAGAACAAGGCAGAAGCTCTAGGATTATGTGATGTGTTTACTGAATTTAGAACATTATGATTAGGTGTCAGGTATGATATTTTAAACATGAATGAAGTTCAGTTTAATAGATTACTGATAGACTTAAAGAGCCCCATACTTAATGATATTCATTTTGGTGAACTTGTAAAATCGTGGTTTTCTTTAGGAGAGAATGCAGCTTGGCTATACTGATCATCATGTATCTTCTTCTTATTCTTTTTTCCTAACAGAAAGCGTGGATACCCATCAGCGAAGTTTTGATATTGGAATTCAGATTGGCTATCAGCGACGCAATAAGGATGTGTTGGCTTGGGTTAAAAAGCGCAGAAGAACTATTCGTAGAGAAGATTTGATCAGCTTCCTGTGTGGAAAAGTTCCTCCACCGCGAAACTCTAGAGCTCCCCCAAGACTGACTGTAGTGTCCCCTAACCGAGCTACTTCAACGGAAACTAGCTCATCTGTAGAGACTGATTTGCAACCCTTCCGGGAAGCCATAGCTCTGCATGGTAAAGCCGTTTAAACATATTTCTTTGGAAAAATGGTTAAGAGTGTGCCTGTGGACCCAATTTCACATTTAGGTTTAGGTCCAGATATATTGTCTGTTTTTTGTCTATTCTAGTTACTACTTGCTCTAGAAATGTTTAAATAGAATGTAAGCTAAGAACTTACATGGGCAATTTTTGAATGTTAGCCAGCCTATCCTAAAAAAAATGTTTTTAGAAAGTTAGTTTGAGCTGATTGGTGTTACAATAACAGCATTTTTTGCAACATTGATTAGAATTTATTGCTTTACACACTGATATTGTACATGTTTCCTTACTCTTCTGAGTCAAAGAGGAAGTTCTTGTGTCTTAAGAATACTGTTGCATTTATAATTACCTGGAGAGCCTAGTCAGTTACGGGCAAGTAAGGCAGATAACTGTTGGGCTAGTTCTCATGGGAACTCCCTTTGACACCTTAGGTTATTGAGTGTGCCTGTAGAACCTGAGCGTTGATGACCCAAGAGGGAGTGGACAGATGTAAGAATAATTAAATTGACTTTCCTTATGTCTGTTGTCCCTTAGGGCCTTGCTTTGATAGGAGTGTTAGAGAACAGGTCCATCACCATCTCCCCGGGCCAGACCTGCCATAAAAAGACATTCTTGGCTGAGGGGTTTAAGTATTATTGGAGAAGCCTGGGGTATGTAGTCAGTAAGTTTGTTGTTGCTTGTTCTCTAATACAGGCTTCCAGATAGAACTGGGAGAGGTACTTATAGGACATTCAATACTGCTGTAAAAATAAAACAACAAAATAATAAGACTTGGTTGAAGCCAAGATGAAAACATGGATTGTACAAGTGACTAGACAGAAGTAATTAGTGAGTTAGCTCATGAGTCCTGTTAAAAGTTAACATATTTCTGAGCCATAGTGTAGGTCATCTAAAATAAAATAACCTGGTGATAAAAACTGGGATGTATACAAAGGGCTTCTATATCATCGAAGCTTTAATGCTTACAGAGATTCTTGTTCTCTTTGGCAAACATTGATTCTTTATCTAAAACGCCATTCAGAACATGGGAGTTGGAAAAAGTGTTGTTTTTTTCCCCTCCTGATTGTGAATTTGTTTACGATAAGTTAAAAACACAAAAACATTTTATTGCAAGGAAGTCCATGATGTATGGATGCAGTACATAAGACTGCTTGCTGTTTCTAATGTAGTGGAATAGTTGATGCTGTCAGAAAGTTTGAAACTCAGGCAAAATAGAGATTGATCTGTTCCTACTGAATTAGTTTCACATCTTTTACCATTGTTTGAAAAAAATTACTACAAGTGTACATAGTTTGTCAGATTAATTTTAGTGCATGGTAGTATTTGATGTAGTTGTGTTTTCCTTAAGCATTTTGATTTCCTTTGTCATCAAGTGGATTTATGATTCATTCCATATTTCTCTTGTTGAAGTGTCTTTTTTTCTGTATTATACTCTACTGTAGAAGGTAGTTTTAAGAAACATAAATGCCACTCTTGTTATAAAATCTTAATGCAGTTGTACACATTGTAAAAAGGGCAAGCTAGCAGCCCTCCCCCCTGCAACTACTATATTCTCCACATCCCATTACATTTTCTTAAATTGAGTTTATTCAACTTGTGATTTATTATTTTACTGAACTTTGGGAGTTTTAGTGGTGATGTAGATTTTGGAAGGTACTATTTATAATTTTGACTTATGTTTAAATTGTGAGGGTTTAAAAAAGTTTAATTATAAAGCTATAGAAAAATAACCTTTCCCTTCAATAAACTTACGAAGTAGTGCCAATCCAGAGTACATTGGATTCCTAGGGTTCATAAACTGAATTCATGTAGTTAAAACATGAAGTTGCTATGCAGTAATAGGGCCCCTTGAAAAGAGTACACAGAACATTATATACTGAGTTTTGTGTTATATTGGTTTTAGAGGACATAGCTGTGTTGGGAATGCTAGTCTGACTTGAGTATTTTTAGTAATTTGAATGATTTCTAATAGGGCATTGTTAACTAAATTGTAAAGCAGATTAATGACTAACTTTGTAACCAGGTGTCCTCATGATCTGATTTATTGAATAGCTGTAAATTGAAGTCAAAACTGTTTAGATCTTTTAAAATATGTTTGGAAATTCATCTTAATTAGGGTACATACTGGTCAGAATTTGGTTTTGCATAGAATTTGCTTAGCCAGATCTATGAAATGTGAGGTCAAATTGAAGTTCTTGGGGTTCTACGTTGGAGGGAGAGTCTAAATTCATGAAGTTTTGGGGTGCCGGGGGAGACAGGAAAAGAATTGGTATACTGAGGCTGACTTAAACTTATAATCAAAGCAAACATTAGTGTAGGAGTCATATTGATTTATTCTTATCCATAAGCAACCTCATGTCCTTAAAAGAGAGGACAGGGCTTCCCTGGTGGTGCAGTGGTTGAGAGTCCGCCTGCCGATGCAGGGGACACAGGTTCGTGCCCCGGTCTGGGAGGATCCCACATGTCGCGGAGCGGCTGGGCCCGTGAGCCATGGTCGCTGAGCCTGTGTGTCTGGAGCCTGTGCTCCGCAACGGGAGAGGCCACAACAGTGAAAGGCCTGCGTACAGCAAAAAAAAAAAAAAGAGGACAGTTACCCCTGTAATTTTTTCTTTTTTTCTTTATCGGCTCACTTCCAACAAATGCCACCTATATGTGCTATATGTTCTTTATATGAAGACAGATGGCCAAGATATAAGATAATTGTAGAGTTTTTCATGTAGAAATTGTAGAGTTTTTCATGAGGGTGTGATGATAAGATCCTTTGATCAGTACCCTCATGAGCCTTACATTTAAGTATTGCAATTAAAAGTACATCAATTAATGATTATCAGTTTCAATCAAAACTGTCAACTAATGGTTATGGAGGTTTAAGGAATATAATCCAGTGCTTTATTTTGGCACTTGTTTGCAACATATGTTGTTTATTTTCTGTGTAACATGGTATCTCCTTATCTGGATGCTAAACTCACCAGAGAAATCAAGGAAATGTATATGCATGTGCTAAATTGATCTCTGTCCTTTCCTTATTCATCCTTGTCTTAAAATAACATTATCAAAAATTTACTGAGAACTGAATTAATAGCTGGCACCTTGTTTTTATGTAAACAAATTTCAGATAGACCAAAAATCATCTGGACCATTTTGTGGTTCCCTGCCTGCCTTTCTGATTATTCCTCTCTTAGTCATCCTTTCTCTTCTAGAGACTTTTATTGTCTTCTCTTTAGGCTACTTTGACCTCTGACCTTTCAGTGACTTAGGTTACATTCCCCAGGGTTTAGCCTTTAGCCACCTTCTCCTGCAATCCCTTTAAGGGCCATTTCAGTCTTAATTTACAAAATTGGTCCTTATAGTTTAGACCCTCTCTCCTGACTGCTAAAGACGTATGCCCCATTGTCCCCTGGTGGACATCTTCACCAGGGTGTCCTGTAGGTGTTCAGAGCGGACTCATCTAGCCTCAACAACAGCAAAAACAGGTCTTTTCTGTTTTTGTGACCTTGCCACTCAGCAGATGCGTACGTAGCAGATTCTGTGCAGTTTCTAGGGAATATATGATTGAATAGGGTGCTTCCTTTTCTGTTGAGGCCAATGCATACTTGGATGATTTATTTTGATGTTATATGTAAGGTGTTCTGGGGTCAGAAAAGGACATTTCACAGTGCGGCCTGGCCATGGGTTCAGAGAAGGCTATTCTGGAGGAGGTGAGTTCTGGGCGCTTGGAATAATCTCCTTCCTGCTCTTGCTTCCCAGTCCTGAGTTGACCCATTCACCAGTCCCTCTTTCCTGGGACCACTGGAGTGATCTTTTTGATCTTGTTGCTTCACTGAAAAATAACCTTTGTATCCCTGTGTCCTCTAGGGTGAAGTCTGAACTGAGCACAACATTGTAAGACCCTTGTGGTTTGATCTGACCTTGGGTCAGATATCTTAGCTATACCGTGTAATCTTTTGAATACCTTCATGCTCTTTTCTAAGGTTTTCTTCTGCCTGTTCATCTCTTCAGACAGATCGAACATCTGTGACGAAGCTTTCCTTCAGTTCCCCCGATTTTCTCCAACCTTCCCTGAGCTGTGTGTCTGCTCTCCCCTTTTGCTTTGCTTCCATAGCTATCCCTTCCCATAGACTGGGGCTACAGTGGTGCAGGGACCGTGTCTTGGAGCTTCTGGCTTTAACAGAACCTGGCATAGATGTGTTCTGAGCTTAACACAGGGATTCAGAGGTCTGCTAAGTCAACGCAGTGGGGGCAGAGAACCTTTCCAAAGAGTTGAGGCTTATAGGTCCCCAGGTGACTGCAGTATGAGGAGGGTGAGGAGAATGGAGAACAGAGCCGGGTGTATCTTAGTGCTGCAAAGTCAGCTCTTCACACTGAACAACTGAGTCTTGGAGTGGGACCTGAGGGTGATGTACCTTTAGAGCGGTTCTTTCAGTGTTTACTTCACGTCAGCGTCCTGCTGAGGAGGGTCTCATTTAAAACTAACACTTCCCCTGGATTATTGCCGTTGTATTGATGAAGAAGGCTTATTTGGCTAAATAAAATAGACCAGGTCAGTAAATGGTAGAACAGATATTCCAGATCTGTCTGGTTCCCCAATTCAGTACCTCTACATGTGTACATTTGGGGTTTCTTCCCCCCCACCCCCCTTAGTAGGGCTGGTGGATGGCATGGGAAAGGTCTCTAGGCTTGTTTTTCTTCCCTAAAGACATCAGACTATATACATAAGTTTGGTATTTCTTGCTGGGGTTTTTCCCCATAAGTGAATCTGGATAAGTAGGCTTGAAGATGAATGGCTTTAACCTGTATTTCTGGTTCATTTTAGCAGGAAGAGTATTTAGGCTTTGTACATAGGCTGCATTCCCAGCATGACCTTGGGCAAGATGGCTAATGTCTCCAAGGCAGTCTCCTCTGAAAAGGAGATACATAAAGTGAGAAGCAGAGTACCCACCCTTAAACAAAGTGTTCTTTGCCTTGAGAGAAGGAGGACTTCTGCTTAGTTCTAAGTCCTGAGTGCCTTCTTTGCCTCTGGATAGCATTACTGCAAAAACAGACCTGGAGGTCAGGTGGCCTTTGAGGATACTTTTTCTCCCTTTTCAGGAAGGGTGGCTTTTTAAATTGCAGGTAATCATTCCAGAGGAAGGGATAATTTAAAACTTAGTGTTAACTACCTACTTATATTACTTGCTGAGATCTTGAGCTTCTTTTATGTTGGTATAAACTGGTGAAGTTGAATGTTCTCTCTGTCTACTGGATGAAGAGATTGTGAGCTGACTTGCCCAAGCTAGTGCTGTGTCTAGAAAGCCTTAGATTGAAATCTGGTTTCCTCATTTTGGGTTCTGTTTGTCATCATAGGGATTAGGTAAAAAGGGTCCAGAGCTAGAATGGGGCATATATGTGGAAGATAGAGACCTGGATGGGAAAGTAAGCCGGGTGCCAAGTCAGACTTCACTCATTTGCTAACTTTATTAAAAACCTGCTCTCAGTCATTTCATAGGTGGACTTTGTAGGTTTTTGGCCCTGGTTCAGACTGTTCCATAAAAATTGGAGACACTTGGTTTTATTGGTAGTTCTAAAAGTCATTTTGATGGCATTCTCTTGACTGTAGTACAGGGAACTAAAACCCCATTGGGACTGGGTTGACCCTCTGTAAAATTCATCAGTTCACACAGGGTCTGGGTGTTAAAACTAGTCACTGGTGGGAGCCATTGCTGTCATTGGCATTTGGCTTTAAGATATCTCCTTGCTCAAGTTCAAGTTCCTTTTGTGTTTAAACAACAAAAGTTTAAAAAAGACAGTGGGCTGCTACATTTGTAAGTACTGAAAGGGTCTTAGGCAAATGCAGGTAGTCTAGCCTTTAATATGATATTGGAGAATTTCCCCCGAAAAAGGAAAGTAACAAAAGAAAAGGTTTTTGTTTTGTTTGTCTGTTTTTGAGAAAACACTGTGTGTGTTAAAAGATAGCTTTTTTAGCGAGGGTTAAAATCTGAAGCTTTTTAGTCTGGAAACTGTGTGTGTGTGTGTGTGCGTGTGTGTGTGTGTGTGTGTGTGTGTGTGTGTGTGTGGCTGTGGTGTTATGAGTTCTGATTTCTGCAATTAAAATCCTTCTGTGGAAGGTGCGGTCATTTAAAAATGCAAGTGTATCTTGTCATTCTGTAGCCTTTCCTATTGCCCAACATTTACTGGACACAGTAAACAGCCAAGCATTCTATTTATTAGAGGCTAGTGATAGGGTCAGGTAATACAAAGATGAATCACATAATCTCTCAAGGAGTTTCTAGCCTAATAGAATTGTACTATTAGTTTGAAACATAATCCCAGGCAATCAGATTGAGGCACAGTGCCATCACTTTAGGAGTTACTAGGCTCTATATCTGGCCTCTCTTTTGTCTAACAAAGTCTTTTTCTGGCATATGTGGTGATCCTTAGTCTCTTAAATCATTAAATTGCTTGAAAAGATTCTTGGATCTGGAGAGACTGGGTATAGGGCCATATAAGAAAAATGCATTCATTTGATACCATATTCATTTGATACTATTACCCTTACAGGGGTGTAAGGTCAGGTAGGAATTTTTACTTTAGAAAAAAATGTAAGGCAGATTCTGAATTTGTCATAAAATGGATCCCTTCTTCTAGAGTTTTGGAAAGCTGTGAATCTAGGCAGCATGGACCAATAGGATTTTCTTGCTCCTTCGAGCCACAGGTTTTGTAGCTTTTGTTATTTTTTCAGAACATTCTTTGGCCTGTGTGTAGTAGAGAAGTTACCAAATTTCGGTGAGAACAAATCTTCCTGATAAAATTGAGATCTGTACATTTAAGAAGAAATTTGATTATTTATGCTTGGTTCTGTGTCTCTCCCCTTTTCTATCACTCTTCATTCCTTCTGTTGATAAAGCTAAATATATAGAAACAAACATTGACAGCCACACAGATACTTAGGTTAAGTGCTTTTAAACCAATGGTACAGTATGAAAGAAACTTCTTGGCAATTTTCTGTTGTAGAGAATTAATTAGAACTGACCTGTGGGGGATTTATATCCAACCACCTTTCAAAATCCCTTTTCCTCCTCTTGCCCACACTCCTAGCACAATGTGTGGAACACAGTAGATTCTTAATAAATGCTTGTTGAATGTTGCATTCTGCATCTTCTTGAAATAACAGAACTGTCAATAGTCATTTAACAGTAAAATGTTTTAAAAACTTATTTGGAAATTAAGATGTAAGAGATTAATGCACCAAAAGCAAATCTCATCTCTTAATTGCTTAAGATTGATTATTTCAAGTAACCTTCTTTAATGGAAACTCTTGTGAAGGCTGGAATTTTTAAATTATACCCTTTGTTCAGACCAGCCTCTGAGAACAAGAACAATTAAGGCAATTAAGATAGCATTAAATTTTTGATGAAAAGTTGGCATTTTCTGTATATTAAGATTAGATATTAGCTACTGAAGTTTCTGTGGGTAGGACCTAACTAAAGCTTCCAACATTAATAATACAAAACTGTTATGAATTTGCGGTAAAATTTTCTTGGACATTTTTTTCATTGAGGTGAAGTCCATGTAGCCATGCCTCAAAGCCAGTTTACTCACCTAGTACTTCCTTAATAATCCATTGGTAGTTTAACATTTAAGTTTTATTTTTTTCACTAGTTTTCTGATTTATAAATATTAATTTCTTGGAAAATTTGAAAATTTCCAAAAAGTAAAAAATCCAGTATCTTGTTTTCCAACTATACAGAGATAACTGCAGTTAAATGTTTGGTGCATTTTCTTCCAGTCTTTTTTTTCAATGTATAAATATTAAAATTATTTCATAGTTGAGATCATGCTGCGTATATGGTACTGTATCTTGCTTTTTTCATTTTAACGTCGTGAGCATTTTTCCCATGGCATTAAAACTGTCTTTGAAAAATTGAAAGCATTTTGGGCTGTCAGCATAACTGAAAATGTTTTCTTGGTGTGACACATGTATCTTTGTAATTGGTTTGATTTAGTGTGCTTTACTTCAATAAAAGTTCAGTATTACAATTTACAGATTGGGGTGGGGAGTGGTATCTACTTCAAATTACCCAAATCTTCCTAGTAGAATTCACTTTTCCAGGATTGAACTCCTCCCCTGGTGCACTTAAAACACGACATTTACACACAAGTGCTTGCTTGCTTAAAACCTCAGAATACAACTTTGTGCAAAGGGAGTGTATGTCCATTTGATTAGTGCATTTCATTTCAAATGCAAGAATGCCTGTTTCTTAGGGTTCCCAGTCAGAATGTTAATCACTTTGTCCAAGTTGTGGGGATTTCACATCCCCCTTCTGCCGGAGATGAGAGAGCTGGTGGCGCAGACCTGCAGAGGGTCCTGGACCTGTGCTGAGTGGAACCACAGTAAACAGTCTGCCTTGTCTCCTCCAGGGCGAGTCTCGAGGCTCGCAGGTGCTGAAGGGGGCTGGGAGGCCAGCAGAAAGGGTAGAGGCGGCCTCTAGGCCACTTCCAGGGCTGCCGGATGGAGGAAGGGAGGCTGGCTGGGCTCTGCATTTGCTCTTTCTGTGTGACCTAACTATGTGCTGGTAAACTGGAATTATATGTAATTAATTCTGAAAACAGGATTTTCTTATGACCCTAAGCATGACCTTGGTATGAAAATAATAGTTCTGTGCTACTTTTTAACAATTTGCCATGTAACCTAGATTCCTATAACTTGGACTGTAACTTTGTTTTAGCTCATGTGGGAGCTTTCTTTTCAAAGTATGATTAAATCCTCTTGATCTTTTTTCCACCCCTGCACTAATCCTTTAAAATGAATGCAGAAACTTTTAAAACTGATAAGTTTATCTTGTATTAAGCAATGGAGACTTCTCTGTCTAATCATACTACTTGTTCTACTGCTTTTTGTCAATTGATATTCCCATAGCCCTTTTGAAAAAGTGTGTTTTTGGTAGAAATTAAGTTGTATGCCCTTGGGCCATACAACTTAGTTTTTAGTTCTGAAGCATGTTTAGATTCTCTGTACTTGTATAGGCCTGATTGTTCATGTGGCTTAGCTAAGGTTTCCTAAAGCATCTTCTAGTAGCTGTCATTGGTTTATAAAATAAAATTTGGGTTGTTTAAAATATATATTTTTTGGTTGTTAATCTTAATTTTTTTTTGACACTTGTGAAAAGTCTTTTGGGGGAAGATTAGATAGTTAAACTTTGAAAAGAATTTTCACTGCTGAGAGTAGATAATAATAAATAGGTAATGTTGCACATTGTGATTTTGCTTTAGCTGTCAAACTAAGCCCAGAGTCATACACCCAACAGAAAAAAAATTATGGTTTTCTGGAAGTTACTGGGGAATTTTCAAATTGACCAAATTGATGTTTAATCTCTCTTCTTTTTTCATGGAGGATAGCAGTTGAAGGATTTGCTTGAGGTGCCTCTTCACTTCTGATGGAGCGTTTTGAGCCTTGGGTGTTAAACATACAGCTACGTGGCTCCTACATTAACAAGAGGGGCATTGGAGCAGGGTTTGTTGAGTTCTTTTTTGGGTATTGAATGCTTAGGGGATCCTGAGTTTAATTACTGAAGTAGCCCGGTTTATTGCTGAGGGCCCACATTTTGCAGCATAATTACCGTAGAATCTCCTGCATTATGAAACAGGTATGAAAAGGTGGTCTCAAGTACACAGACACCTTTCAGTATGTTAGAGGCTGCGAGATTAGGAAAAAAGGCACAGCTCTCCCCTCAAGGAGTTTACAGTCTTGGTGGAGAAGTTAAAAACAGAAAAAGAAAAAACCAAACCCAGCAAGTTGAGAATAATTGAGTTTTAACTTCATGGCAAAGATTTAAGTGAAGAGAGCCACCTGGGTATATATTTCCTGGCATTGGAGAGGTGAATAAACATCAACAGCTTTGGATTTCAGAGTGACGGGTAGGGCTCTGAAGCTTCTGTTATGTGCCAGGCACTGTGTTCATGAGATACAGATGTAAAGACACAGTGTCTATAGGAAGAGATGAGCAGTGGTGCTATGCTATGTGAAATCAGCCCAAGGCGTTTCTTTCCCTTCTCTTTAACTTTTAATAAAGTTGTGTGGGCTGGGGAAGAAGCAGCGTGGTTTTTTTCTGAAGATGTTCGGTTTGAGAGGGCCAACAGGCAGTTAGAAATATGGATGGGCCCTTGATCTCAGGAAAAATGTCTGCTCCTGTGGCACGGATGTGGAAAATGATGCCTGTGGGTAAGCTAAGAGGCCAAGGCTCTCACCTGGGTGACATCAGCCTGTGAGGGGCAGAAGAGAAGCCTGCAAAGGCCAGTGAGGAAGGAGCAGGCAGGCTGGAGAACAGCAAAGAGGAGAGTTTCTAAGGAGAGGGAGGAGAACCAGGAAAGTAGCCCCAGACTGGGAGGCGGTGCTGGAGGAACTTGGGCCTCAGGCAGTGGGGAGCAGATGTTGGGAGGCAGGTGCAGCCTGGGCCGTTTTTAGGAACTGCAGATAAGTTGATATTGGCAGTGCATGATTTATTAAGCCTTAGGATGGGAGTGAAGAGGGCAGAAGGGAGAGTTAGCTTTAGCTGCTCAGAGACAGACCTGTGAGGCAGGCCGGGCCCTAGGTCCTGAGGCTGAAATAATTTAGGCTCGAAGAGGTGGGTAGCATAACATGAGTAGGAATTTAGATTCTGTTTGTCTTGGGTCCCAGCTCTTGCTTACTAGCTCTGTGACCTTGAGTGCCTTGCTCAGCCTTTTAACCTCGGCTTTTCATCGGCAAAAAAGATAGCACAAATATAGGCTGAGTTTGAGGATGAAATTAAAAAGTGCTTATTAATACAGTGCCTGACATAGGAAGTATTCCAGTATTAGTGCTTTTATTTATTTTTAATAGGCACTAGCCTTGGAAATGAGTGAGATCAGATTTCCTCTGGCCACCAGGGGAAGGGAGAGAGGATGCATCTTCTACAGGGAGAGCAGTGAGGGGACTGGTTGGTTCCTAGCGTAGGGAGTTGAGAGCAGTTTAGAAAGGAGGTGTGGACTGCAGAACTTGATCAGCATGTATGGGAGGTGGTTGAGGCCAAGGGTTTGGGAATGTTCACAGTATTTGTAGAGTGAGAACAATGTCAAAGGGAATTTAATAGCTTTGGTGTGGTAGGAAGCAGAGAATCCTTTTTCAACTTAATGTTCAAATTTAAAGTACATTTATGGAGTAAATGAGAATGGGCCCCTACGAAACAAACCTCTAAGCTTACTTTAAGGTACAGGTCCTATTCTTGGGAAACACTGATTATACTAGATCATATCAGTTTAGTCAAGCACTAACAAAATCCATATATGAGGCTAGGATAGCCCAAGGGGGAGTCCGTAAGAAGGAAAATCTACAGGCGGTGATGTCAGGTTATTAAATTAAATGCTGTGGTTTGTTTTCAGGCCTCTCATGCCTTTCACAGGTGTATCCTGAACATTTAGAAGCAGAACATACAATGGCCTCCTTTAACTGTTCAGGGGTCTAAGGAATGAGTGTCTGACCATGAGTGCTGGAATACTCTGGATTTAGTAACTCTTAACCTTGAAGGCAAGGCAGCAGGATTTTTTATACCACCCTTGTTCTCCCGCCCCCCGAAGGATTAGAGATGATGCTGAGTGAGGCTGCCCTAAGGGGTATATACCAAGTATAGTATAGTCCAGACCTTGGGGTGATCATATTGCCTGATTTGTCCAGGGCAGAATCACTTTGTATTTGATGTCCCAGGATCATTTTTAACAGTGACCCTTTTTCATGTTCAGTAGTGTACTGTTTTAGATGCTAAATTAAAAAGTCGCCTTATCTATAGAAATGTCAGAATAAGCCCACTCAGGCCTGCAAGTGACTGCATGCTCCCCTGTTTGCACACACACACAGCACAGGGATCTATTGGAACGGTGACTTTGTATAACCAAAATCTTCTCCTGTTTAAAGCAAGCACCTCCTTCCTCAGCTCTAAGTTACCTATAGTCCGTACCTAGTAGAGTAGATGGCAGGATGTCATAATGGAGTTGTACACCTAGCATGGTGCCTGCCGCATAAGCTTCCAGTAATTGGTAGTAACCGATATTGTAAATATTGGTAGTATTACCAGTGAACATTTCCTATGTCAAAGCCAGATGATTCGTTCTTCCAGGAAAAAACTGCTGCCCGGTGACCCCCTTGCAAGGAAAATAGGCAGACATCCTTTGACACTATGACGACGTTGAAAGTAAAGTTGGGTTGCTTTCAAGAGGGTTAAATAATCGAGCAACTCTAAAACCTTTTTTCTTCTTCCTAGGTCTTAGTGGTGCAATGGCTAGTATAAGCGTGCGTTCGAGTACCCCAGGCTCTCCTACACATGTAAGCAGTGGATCGAATGCTAGTCGAAGGAGAAATGGACTCCATGATGTCGATTTGAACACTTTCATATCAGAAGAAATGGCACTCCACTTGGACAATGGTGGAACTAGAAAGCGTACCTCAGCCCAGTGTGGCGATGTCATTACAGACTCACCAACCCATAAACGCAACAGAATGATCTAAACTGCAAACATTTTCACACCCACCATGCTGCTTGAAAGCCACTTGATCCTCAACATATACTATTATTGCAAAGGAAACATGAGGCCATCTTCCCTTGTTCACTGTTTAAGACAAGTGAATTCTATAGTGGTTGCCATAAAAGGAAGTTCTAGGTATTTACAGTAGATGCCTCTTGTAACTATGGCTTTCTTAAAACTATAGTCCTAGCAGAGGACATCAGATATCGTGTAGTCGTTAGCAAGATCATCATAGGCAAACATATATCCGTTTCAAGGCTAAAAGTGACCTTAACTGTATTTATTCTCAAAGGGAAAGGAAGTATCAGATGTTTATTTGGTTATAGAACGCTTTTTTGGGTGGGGGGCTCCATTTCCTGTGTGTTGAGTATTTTGCTTCAACAGTATTGCCAGGTTCCTAAAATTGTCTAAAACACGTGATTTGGCTTCCTTGTCAAATCGCCAGGCTTCCATTTTTGCAGCAGCACTGTACCATGCACCTGGTTTCTCTCTAGTAACAGTGTGCAACTTCTGATTATTGAACTGTGCCCTATTTTTAGTTTTCAAAGCAGTTTCTAATTCTGGTGATTGTGTGATGTAAAGAGGTGCTATGATGGTCATGCAATTAATACTTAATATCAAATCAATACACAACTTTATTGGATTCACTTTGTGTGTGTTAGTGCTCTAAAAGTAGCAATATTATTAAATTGCCCCCAGATTAACCTTGTAGGATTGAAATACTCATTTTTAAGACAAGTACTACTTCCCATGCAGGGTACTGTCCTTATGGTAAATGTAAACATGTAGACTGCATTCATGATGACCTAAAGTAGAGAGGTCATGAACTTCATGGGCTTCCTTTTTGGTTCAGTATTAGTGAGAGCGAGATGGATGGTGGGAGGGTAGGTATTCTAGTCTGTTATATTCTGTTTAACATTTTTCATGAATGTTCTACTTTGTGCAGTTTCCATTGGAATGGGTGGAAGATAAAGGTCTTTTATCTGCTAATAATGTGATCACACCTTAAATAGCAAAACCCAACTCTCCAATCCCTCTCCTATAAAGTGCAGTTTGGAATCTCATTCTGGAAAAGATGGAATCGCATGGAGGTTCTCTAGATGTTAGGTAGACTTAAATAAAAGTTCTCAATAGATTCCTCTTTTGAGTAAACATAAGACCTCTTGTACCTACAATGTTTTAGAGCATGTTTCATCTTCATTTTTAATATCTTGAACTGAATGGTAGTCTTTTTTTAGATGAAGAACTGATGTCAGCCTGCCAGGTACTGTAATTTATTCTATCATATTATTATAAATGTATCAAGTAGGACAGTGAAAATGTTTCCTTGCAAACTTGTAGCTCAGTATCAGTTACTTTGTTTTTATCCTTAAAAGACCATTACAAATCAGTGTAAGGGTTTTTCCAGTAATTACTCACAGCACTTTGTTAAAGTTTGCAATTTCTTCAGCCATTTAATAATCTTTCTGTGAAGAAACTTTGCTAAGTTAACCATAATATTCATTGGGTGGGATGTGAATGTAATGTGTGAACTGAAGAAGTTCTGTATTCACTATAGATACAGCCCTTATTTAAAAAAAAGTAAATTCCATACTAAACCTAGGAATGAAAGTGAGGCATTTCTAAATTTTTGCAAAAGTGGATCATTTTTTTTGTTTGAATATGATAGGAAGAATTATAGCAATGTATCATTTTACCGGAAACGGGTGAGCCTATGTATTATGAATACTTTCAGGCTTCCCTTTGGAATATATCAAGAAATGAATCTGGAGTTATCTTTGTTTTTGTATCGTAAATTTAGATTCTGGAATTGGGTTTGGTGGTGTGAAGCATTGCTCACAAGCAGCCAGAACTCCTCTTCCTAAAGGATTTTGAGGCTGAGGAACACATATTTAATCTCCCCTTTATGCCTTGGTTCTAGTTCCTCTTTCCAAGTTAGTAACAACAAAAAAATTTTTTTTGGTGGTTTTTGTTTTAGTTGGTGCTCTGAAGCTTAATCTCAATACCCTTTACTCTCGATTGTCAAATTTTGATAAAACATGTGCCATTTTCTTTGGTAAGAGAAAGCAGGTCTTCATGTCTGCCAGAACACAATTTATATATCTTATTGGCTCCATTAAACTTTTTGAAAACTTTAGCATTTGTTACTTTTTTCCATTGCATTTAATTCTAAATGCTCTGTCACCCAGCAGTAACTCTTCCCCCCATCTCCGTCCCGTTGCTCTCCTGTGCCACCCGAGCACAGAATAAACCAAGACCTAGGAGTAGAAAGGGAAATGATTTCTCTTAGGAAAACTTAGTTCTGACTGCTAGATTTTTGCAGCCTTTCTTTGTGCCATTTTAGATGCAAAACAAATCATGGAAGATTGCATATTTGTGTGATACTTTTTAATGTTGGTTTTTTTTTTTTTTTTTTCCTTCAGTCTTTTGAGAACAGTGTAGGCTGACAGTTTACTTTGGGGGAACAGAACCTCTTTTCATCTTAAGCTAGATTCTCTGATTCTTTTAGACGTCATAGCTCATGAGTTCTGTTCCTGTTACCCTAACTTGGCATGAGTGGGTTGAGTTATCCTTAAGCTGCAGTGTTCTGAGCATGGCTGAAGCATTAAAAACTTAAGTATATAATGTTTGGTATTTTATAGAGCAAAATTAATGGAAAGCATTTGGCTGAATCTAAAGACCTGCAGTCAAATTCTTCAATGTGGTTTACCCAACTGGAGTAGTGGTACACACCTTAAATCATTCAATGAATAAATAATTAAAAAAAAAAAAAAACTATGGGGCTTGTCTGCAGTTTTGTTTTGGTCATCACATCTGAACAACTTTGACATAATCAGATGAAGTTCAGGCTTAAAAAATAACTAGCCGAAATATTTTTCCCAAGGGCTGGTGGAACTCATTAAACTTGAGTTACTGTGGCTTTTGGGCCTTAAGGTTGCCGTACAGCAGTGAAAGCTGGGCTAATTTGCTGAACAGTAAGGGGGGTCGCCAAGGCCTGGCCAAGAGGGTGAGCTAGCCTCAGTGCAATGAAGGTGAAAGATGCCAAGAGATGATTTGGAAATGGGCCTTTAGCTGGGGACACAGGCAGCACAGTTAATTTCAGAAAATGATTATGAGTGGATCAGTAGTTTTTGGCACCATTACTACCTGAACTTTTTGAGAGGTATAGTGACTGTTAGCAGATTAATCTCATTACATTTTATTTTGTATAGCTTGCTACTACCTGCCACTTCATCCATTAGATTGATTATTTAGGTGTCTAGTTAGGAGGTTGGGAATCTTTCATAGGTAGGTTGTGGACTCTTGGAGTGCAGTTACGTGAAAGCTTCCGCCAGAAGAAACCCTTGTTTATTTTAAACTTAAGATTCATATGTTTAATTTAGTTAAGTTTAGGAGGTTACTCTGATCAGATGTTGTTATAGTACCTGCTCCCTCCTTGAAAGCTGTTACAACTTTGATCAATTCAGATGACCTCACCTGGTATGTCTTGCTTCCACACCCCACGCTGGAATGTTTGTGAGGTGTGTGATGTTTTAGTGGGGTCACTTTGTGTTGTACTGATGCACTTGACAAGGTTTTACTTCTTGTGGTGGGCCTTGCATGTTCTCTGTGGAGTCCAGCACAGAGTAGCCTGTGATGTAAGAGGATTTTGAGAGTCCAGCACAAATTTTGTGGCCCTCGGCAAAACTGGGACGTTTCATTGATGTTATTCCAAATTTCTGATGGCCCCTCATTTTATTTGTGTTGAGTTAATGCTTAAAAAAATTTTTTTTAACAGGAAAAATCCAGCCACACAGCAGCTTTATAGTATATGCAGGTCTTTCTGCATAAGAATGTATATGGTGATATTTTATGACTAAATAGAATTCCATGGTATGTCTGGGCCTTCATGGTGGGTCCCAGTTTTTTCCAGTTAGTAACAGTGAACACTCAAGTTTTTTTTAGGTTCCTATGGGATAAATTTCTGCAGGTAAAGTTGTTGGTTCAAAGGAATTCATATTAAATTTCATATTAAAATTCAATATTAAAATATTGATATACTTTAGTATTGTATATATATAATGTATATAATATTTAATATACTTATTTAATATTTAATAAGGAGGATCGGCTAATACTTCCATCAACATGATTATAAGAGTGCCTTTCCCCCTACATCTTAGCCAGTGTTGGGTAGCTGTACTACTTGCAGAGAGAAATGATCTCACGATTTCCATTTGCCTTTTGCCCCGTTGTATGAAGGAGGAACCTTTGCTTGAAATCATGTGGATTTGAATGCTGACCCCTCCACTCACTAGGTGTGGGAGCCTGGGTAAGTTTGCCTCTCTGGGCTCGGTTTCATCATCTGTGAAATAGAAAACAATGATGCGAAGCTTAGTGACTTGAATTCTGTGGATACATTTACATCTGCATTTATAATCTGCCTTCCATCAGTGGAGCCCTTATTAACTCTGGAATGTGGCTGATAGTTTTTTTTTTTAATGTGCCATTGAAAAGATTAACATACTCGTTTTTATAAAGAAAATTAAAATGTCAAACATTAGCGTAAAGGCTTTTCAGCCCTCTCCAAAGGTAAAAACTGGATAGTTTTGGAGAGTAACCTTCCAAGCAATTTTCTGTAGGTTTCTAAGTCCTTCATGCGTGTGGCCACTCAGCTGTGCTGGTTGACTCCTGTGTAGGAGTTAGTGCTGGATCACACACTTGAGTGATGTGAGAGACTGGAACGTGGAAGCTCCAGGCTTGAAAATGGGCTGATTTCACCATGTCCTGGGACAGTTTGAGAACAGAGGGGTAGGTACCAAGCACAAGGTGAAGCTTGTGGGTCTGTGTGATGATTAGTTTTTAGGGCAAAAGTTTGTCTACATGTTCGTGAGATCCTACTTTCAAGAACGAAGTTGAACGCCTACCTAGGATGCCACAGGCCAGCAAGTACAGGTGACCTTCCTTTATGAGTCCTTAATCCTCGAGTTGGGGAGCCAGGCCTTCAGAACCCAGGGGACTGGGTGCTGGGTGGGCGTGTCCACTCTGAGTTCAGTGCAGGTCCCGGTTGTGCTTTGTTGCAGCACAGCGGCGCTTGGTAGGGCTGGGGTAGTCCTCTGCTGCGGATCTGGTGGGTGTGTGCTTTGAGCTACCTGAAGTGTTTAGGGTTCCGATCGTTCATGGAGCTGTCATTGAGAGCGCTAGGAGTCCTAGGCTTTATCCAGCTGCAGCAATTAGGAAGGCTCAGCAGGTGTGCAGCCTGAGGAAGAAGGGCTGGGGGTGCTGGGGCAGCCCGCCCCCACTGGTTTCCCTGGGGTGCTTTCAGCCCCCTGGGCCCCGGTGGGCTCCTAATCCAGATGACCCCCGTAAGTCCACCAAGGTATGTGCCACTGTACCTTTGGGATTTGTGGAAGGATTCTCAGGCCATTGGTATCTGTTCCTTAGGGGTGGTGGTGATGCTGGGCTGAAATTCCTGGGGGAGAGGAGACCATTGATCAAATCATGGAGGAGGCTGATTGCTTTTTTCACCCATCTCTTCTACAGTGAGTCTCACGACCACAAAGGCAGTGTTGATTTCAAGGTGTATCTAGAAGTTTGTAACTACCACGAAGTTCTGATGTGCTGTTTGGGGCTTCTTGGGTTAACATAAATGTCTACAGAACTGTGTTTGCTTACACAATTATATTTGGTACGTTAAGGCTTGTCTCTTGCCCATCTCAGTGTTTCTCGAGCATTTGGACTGTGATCCACAGTAAGAAACACCTTTCCCTTGAAGACCTAGTGTGGACACACATGCACACACACACCCCCCACAACTGAAACAAGTTGTAGAGAATTGTTACCTTTTTGTGTGTGGTGCACTTGACTTTATGGTTTCTTGCTATTTCTCTAAACAGTATGCTGTCTGTGAACTACTACACTGATTTCCCACCCAGTTTGAAAACCTGGGAGCTCTGGATATCAGCGCCTGGCACAAAGTGTAGGAACTTGGACATTTCTTGAAAGAGTGAGTAGATAAAGGTGGCTTGAAGTTTTCTAGATTTTCATGAAAAGTCCCTCTTTTTCCCTGTGGACCTTCACAGTCTGTCAAGAACCAGGGTATGGTGGTCAGTGAGGTGAGCGCTGTCTCCTGTCCGAGGTGAGGTGAAGATGCCTGGGACGACAGCTGCACGTGGGAAGCACACCCAGGAGCCGCTCAATATGGTCCCCTCCATTGTCCACCTGGCTGGATAAAATCCCCTTAGAGTGTGAGAAGGATCTCTCCTGGGTTCTATGCTCGACTCCAGCTCCTTTTGCTATTTCGTCTCCTCTCCAGTTCTGTGGTTCTCAACTTACCTGCACATTAGAATCAGCCATGGTCAGGTGTACCCCAGACACACTAGAGGAGACTCCTTGGGGTGGGACCCAGGCACTAGCATTTTTCAAGCTCCTCTAGTGACAGACAACTGTCCAAGGACCTCTGGTGGGTTCTTCAGAGAATCCAGAGGGGAATGGTGCTTTGGCCCTTTCCAGATTGTTTATTGGGCAGGTGGCCAGTGGCACCGGGCTCTCAGGCCAGCCCTGAGGCTGAGGGCAGCTGGTCCTGTACCCTGCCGCTCCCCTTAGCTGCCTGCCCAGCCACCTTCAGTCCCTTAGGCCTTCAGGAAGTCTGGACATTCTTCTGGGGCAGGCTGTTTTACTGGGCGTGGCAGGGGGAAGTTGCACCCACAAGGCCCCAGGGCGCTGTGAATCATGACTCACCAGGAGTGACCCAGCAGTCTTGCCTCAGGAGATGACTCTCCTGCACCTGGCGGGACTGTCACCTTGGGAAAGGTTTAAAAATAGATTCCTGGACTCCCCACCTACATACAGAATCCAAAGGTCTGGGGGGGGGACAGGGTTTCTGTTTTTAAAAGAAGGCAAATTAAATAAAAGTGGGTCCTAAGTCCTACTACCTGGTTATCTCTACATTTAAAAAATTTTATTGGTAACACATGCACTTGGGAAAATAGTACGGAAAAGTTCAAGGTGACAAGTCTTCCTGAGCTGTCTCCTCTGGGATGTTGTCGTGTGTGGAGTTGAGCCTGGAGTTGTGCGGCCTTCTGCCCCTGAGGGAAGCTGGGCCAAGGCCGGGGCTGATGGGCACAGCAGGAAATGAAGGACCTTGGTCCCAGAGCGTGCCAGCCATTGCATTTACTCAGCTTGGAATCCTGTTTCAAGGAGCAGTTCCCCGTTGCAGGAAATCAGGGTGAGGTGCAGACCCCCAGTCTCCCTACCTTGTCAAGAGTTACTGGGCGCACTTTAGAATTTCTGTACATGTACTTAAATATACGTATTCCTGAAAAACTATACAAAAAGGGTCACATACACTCTCAACTGCACTTTTTGTTTTCAGTTAAAATAAGTTGGAGGGCTTCCCTGGTGGTGCAATGGTTAAGAATCCGCCTGCCAATGCAGGGGGACATGGGTTCGATCTATGGTCCAGGAAAATCCCACGTGCCGTGGAGCAACTAAGCCCGTGCGCCACAACTACTGAGCCTGCGCTCTGTAGAGCCCGTGCGCCACAACTACTGAGCCTGCGCGCCTAGAGCCCGTGTTCCGCGACAAGAGAAGCCACCGCAATGAGAAGCCCACACAGTGCAAGGAAGAGTAGCCCTTGCTCCTTGCAAGTAGAGAAAAGCCCACACACAGAAACGAAGACCCAATGCAGCCATAAATAAATAAATTTATAAAAAAATAAGTTGGAGCTCTTCCTTTGCCAGCCTGTACAGACCTGTATCTTGTATTAGTAATGAGTATTGTAATGGAAAAGGGTGAAGATACCTGCCAGCTCCATTTTCCGGATGAGAGTGGAGCTTGGATGCCTGGCATTGTGGCCACTGCCCTGTGCAGGGCTGGGTGCGCAGCGGGCTCCTGGGGAGCCCTCTTGGCTGCGCTGGCCACTGTGCTCGGACGACATGGAGCCTTGTGGGTATAGTCACCCACCCACCTGGGCAAGTGTTGGCCACTCTGCCTCGCCCTCCCCGTCTGTAAGGGAGGATGAAATGGTGTGATGCCTCACACGGAAGCATATCCGCCTCACACGGAAGCATATCCGCCTCACACGGAAGGATATCCGCCTCACACGGAAGGATACTTGCCTCACACGGAAGGATACCCGCCTCACGGTGAGCACCGAGTTCTTAATCCTGGTACCGGGGCCGCAAGAGAGCGTTGTCCCTTTTTCCAGGGGAGCCAGAGCGGCTGTCCTGAGGATGGAAAGTGGTGACAGCGGGGGACGCTGAGGCACCCAGGCCAGAGGAGGGCGCTCTGGGGGAGGAGGGGCCGCCGAGGTCGTCGGGGAGAGGCACCGGGACGACGGACCCGCCTCGAAGGGAAGGCCTGGGCCTCCACCCAAGGACAGCACGAGCGCGGCAGGTGGGCTCCGCGGAGCCGCCTGGGACTCGACGTCCTGGGACATGACGTCCCGGACACTAAGCTGCCCAATGAAACTCGTTTTAAATCGGCTGGCTCTGCGCGCCTAGCGGCTGCCGTGGGCGCCCCTCCAGATGTCCCGGCTTAGGTAGGCGACCAGCGGGGTCACCGCTGGTACAGGCTCACGGCAGGCAGGGGTGGGGTGTCTGAAGGCCGAGGGAGTTATTTCCAGGCCCTGGGCGCCGAGGTGGCCCCGTCTGAGGCTGGGGTCAGCTGTCACCCCAGCTGGTGTTCTCAGCAGGTGCCAGCGATGAGGGTTTCCCTTCTTGGGCATGACCTAGCAGGGCTCGGGGGCCACCCCACTGGAACCTTCCCCAGAGGCCTCTCCTTGTGAACATTTGCTCCAAGTTGTGCAAATACTGGAATTCTTTTGATTTATGTCTGCCCCCTGGGGTGCCCTTTCACCCACTGTTGAGAAGGCTGTCACTTTATTCTTTTTGGTTCGTCTTCTATGTCATCTCATAGGACCCTCCCCTCCCCCATCATCCTCTATGCCCCTTGTTTCTCATCCTGTCATGATTTTATTTACTGGTTTACTTTTGCGTTGTGTCTGCTTTTCCTGGAGGCCATGTGTGTTATTCACTGTCATTGTGTCTGTCACCGGGTGGACATCCTTAACCATATTTGATGGGATGAGGGGATCCCCATTTTACATATGAGAAGACAGAGGCACTGAAAGGTTAAGGGGGTGCCCAAACCAGGAGCTGAACCCATATCTGTCTGCATCTGCCCTGTCTAGAATGTACTTGTGAGCATTCCTTGTCTAGCTGAAGCTCGGGTTCAAATTCAAGAGGATTGGGACCTTGAGCAGGTTACCTTAACCTGAGCCTCAGTTTCCTCGTTCAAAATAGGGATGACACTGGTTAACTACCTCCTGGGGTTGTAGGCAACAATTTCTTGTTTTGGGGACCTGGCCAGGGACTGGAGGATGCCCATGTGAGCTGCATGACCTGGTCAACTGGACGAACTTGGATTGAGTTTGAGAACTTCCTTCAGACACACCATTCAGTGATGCAAGCAGATGCTGAAATCGTTTTCCCTCACCCGCAGAGCCATGCACCCCGCAAAGTCCTGGGCCCCCACCCCTCCCCCAGGGGCACCTAGGGTCGTCCGTGAATATCCCCTTAAGGCTGGGAGCCTGGCATTCTCCTGCAGGGACTCACTTCCTGTTTGGGCCTGGAGTTTGGAAGGTTGAAAAACAGCCAGGGTCAGCTCCTTGAAAATGGCTGGGCCCGCACACCAGAGCCTTAAAGGGACAGTTCTCCTAGGGCAGGGCTTGTACCGGGGATTCCTGGCGCTGAGTGGGTGCTGATGAATGGGCCCAGCGACCCTGGTGTCCGGATTTGAGCCCAGGGAGCCTGCCGCCAGATCCCGCAGTGCTCCTCTTTTCCCCTAAGGACACAGCCCCAAGCCCCCTCCCACCTTGCACCACCTCCCAGTGCCCAGTCCAACTGCCGGACTATTTTGGAGGGACCCACACTGCCAGGACCTCACTCCCTAATTCTGTTGAACTTTGGTCTGGGCCTTCATTGTCAAACTGGGTAACAGTACCCTAGGCTGACTGAAAATTCCATGAAGTCCTGTTTGTTGGGGGTGGTGACTGAAAATTCCATGAAGTCCTGTTTGTTGGGGGTGGTGACTGAAAATTCCATGAAGTCCTGTTTGTTGGGGGTGGTCCACTCAGATGCTGACGGGGTCAAATCCATGCGTGAAGCTGGCATCCCCAGGACGAAGGTGAATTGCAGAGTGCACAACGGTTTAAGGAAGTTTGAGTTCAACACAGGCTGTTGGCTCAACTGAGCACCTTCTATGGGTGGGGATGGCTTTGGCCTTCCTTGGGTCAGGGCACCTGGGAGAATGGGTGGATGCCTTTCCAGGCTCCTTCAGGCTCCTCACCTTGCCCACCTCTAAAATGGGCTCTCTCACCGGCCCTGGATTTGGGGTCCTGGCTTGGGATACTCAGGAATCCATGAACTGTAACTCGCACTTACTTATTCTCGGGGTTTAGTCCCTGCTCCTGGACCACCCGCCTCCCCCCCAACCCCGCCCCCGCAGACTCCCTCCCATCCCCAGGCTGTGCCAGGGTTCTGGTGGTGTCTCGGGTCTGCCCTCCAGGGCTTTGCCTCAGAAGTCCTTCCTAGTCCCAGCTGTGGCTGTAATCCTTCCATTAGCCTGTGCAGGAGACAAACACATGGCTGTGAGCAAAACAGGCTTGGGCTTTTTGGCCAAAACAAACAGGAAGTCCACCAGTCCTGCAGGAATTTGTGCTGTGCCCACAGGGAGATGAAAGGCCAGTTGTGCTGGTAACCCCATTTCTCCACTGTCTCTTGGGTGCTTCACGTGCATATATCCCATTGCAAGGTTATTGCAACCCCTAAGGCATGTGTATGTGTCTGTTTTGCCAATGGAGAAGCTGCTGCTCAGAAAGCCTGAGTGACTTGTCTGAGGATACCCAGCTGGCACTCAAACTTGGAATTTCATCTCTCCAGTCCAGACTCCGTCTGTGTGATTTTCCTTTACCTGATCAAGGCACAGTCCTTGTTGCCATGGAACTTGTGATCCGGTGGGGAGTGTGTCATTCCGGATCATTTTATGTGTTTAACTTTGTTTTATATTCACTCCAGTTAAATGGTGATGTTTCGTGGTCTCAGCATAAAGAGAGAGAATAGCTTCTTTTCCACTCAATCATGCCTTTTCTTCAGTATAAAAATGGAATTCTTTATTAGAATGGCTGGCACACTATTTAAAGAAACAACAACACAGCAGGACTAAAAAAAGTAATGCTGATGTACAATCTCTGGACACAGGATTTGAATATCCTGGCTCCACCACTGATGAGCTGTGTGACCTTGAGCAAACCCACTTAACTGCTCTGTGCCTCAGTTTCCTCATCTAAAATGTGGATAAGTTGTTGTTATGAGGCTTAAATGGAGTTAATGACTTAATAATCGAAAGTTCTTATAGTAGCATTTGCCATTTAGTAAGCACTATAGAAGTGGTTTTTTTTTTTACTGTGATAGAATGGATAAATATATTATGGAAGGTAAATATACTATGGAAGGTGGAATTCCCTGGCGGTCCAGTGGTTGAGGCTCCACATTAGCACTGCCGGGGGTGGGGACAGGTTCGATCCTGGGCAGGGAACTAAGATCCCACAAGCCGTGTGGCATAGCCCCCCCAAAAAAGGAAGGGTCCTCACCCATAGCAGATAGAGTTAATAGCCCCCTTGGTCCCTCAAACCCCTAGGGCAGGCTTGTCTTGGGGATTCCTGGTGGTGAGGGGTGCTGATGAATGGGCCCAGGGACCCTGGAGTCAGGATTTGGGTCCAGGGAGTCTGCCACCAGATCCTGCAGTCCTCTTTTTCCCTAAGAACCCCCCTCTACCCCCTCCCACTTTTATCGCAGAGGCAATAGTTTTGACATTATTTTGGTATCTATCTTTCTGGACCAGGAATCAGTAACTATAGCCTGTATATAGCCTCAGGGCCAAATTCTACCCCTGCCTGGTTTTGTGAATAAAGTGTTATTTACATTCGTTTGCTTACATATGGTCTAGGGCTGCATTTGCAGAGTTGAATAGTTGTGACCTTATGGTTCACAAAGCCCAAAATGTTTACTCTCTGGTCCTTTACAGAAAGCTGACCTCTGCTCTAGACCATTTATCATTATAAAAAAAAAAAAGGAATTATATTGTAGGCATTTGTTTGGCAGTTTGCTTTTCTTCACTTAATATTAAATCAAGGACCTCCTTGGGAATTCCCTGGTGGTCCAGTGGTTGGGACTCGTGCATTCACTGCAGAGGGCCTGGGTTCAATCCCTGGTTGGGGAACTAAGATCCCTCAAGCCGCGTGGCATGGCCAAAAAAAAAAAAAGGAAGGAAAAAAAAGATCTCTCCACACGCAGACCAGCCTGCTGCTAGTATTTCAGAGTTTGGCCATCCCATAATTTATTAGCCCATCTCTGTGATGTCATTTAGTTTATTTCCCTGTAGTCTATTGCAAAAAGTGCTGCAGTGATTCTTTTGTGTATATGTGTGAGATTTCTAGATACCAAGAAATAGAAATTCTGGGTCAAAGCATACATACGTTTAAGAGTTGGATGGAGACTGTCAAATCTTCTTCTCAAAAGGCCAGTTTACCATAATTCAAAAAGATACATGTACCACAGTGTTCACTGCAGCATTATTTACAATAGCCAGGACATGGAAGCAACCTAAGTGTCCATCAACAGATGAATGGATAAAGAAGATGTGGCACGCATATACGATGGAATATTAGTCAGCCATAAAAATGAACAAAATTGAGTTATTTGTAATGAGGTGGATGGACCTAGAGTCTGTCATACAGAGTGAAGTAAGTCAGAAACAGAAAAACAAATACCGTATATTAATGCACATATATGGAATCTAAAAAAATGGTACTAATGAACCTAGGGGCAGGGCAGGAATAAAGATGCAGACATAGAGAGCAGACTTGAGGACACAGGGGGGAAGGGGAAGCTGGGACGAAGTGAGAGAGTAGCATTGACATATATACACTACCAAATGTAAAATGGATGGCTAGTGGGAAGCTGCTGCATAGCACAGGGAGATCAGCTCGGTGCTTTGTGACCACCTAGAGGGGTGGGATAGGGAGGGTGGGAGGGAGACGCAAGAGGGAGGGGATATGGGGATGTATGTATACGTCTAGCTGATTCACTTCGTTGTACAGCAGAAACTAACACAACGTTGTAAAGCAATTATACTCCAATAAAGATTTTTTTAAAAGCCCATTTTATACTACCCCCAGCAATGTCTGCAAGCACCCATTTTCCCATATTGTCTCCACACTTGAAGGTTGAACCTTGCCAAATTAACTTTGAATTTATGGTACAAAGTTGAATTTATAGTTCTCATAAAAGCCTGAAGGGATTTTTGGAAACGCATCAGAAATATTGCTATTTAAGTTCAGCTGAAAGAATTCACAACTGAGATTAGCTAAGGAAATTTTGAAATAAAGAATTTAAAACTTAAAAAATGGTAATAATTAAAAGTTAGGTGTTGGGAATTCCCTGGTGGTCCAGTGGTTAGGACTCTGCACTTTCACTGCTGAGGGCGTGGGTTCGATCCCTGGTTGGGGAACTAAGATCCAGCAAGCTGGGAGGCACTGGGGGCACGGCAAAAAAAAAAAAAAAAAAAAAAAAAAGTTAGGTGTTGGCACAATGAAACAGGATAGATACTCCAGAAAATATACTTGGTATTCCATCAGAAAATAGCACAAATGATGGAAGGGATGGATTAGCCAACAAGTGGTGTCAGGGAAAACAATATTTTGGGGAAAAATTGTTAGCGCATCATCTCATGCGCTCAGGTATTTTGAGAGATTAAAAAGTTAAATGTAAAACATAAACAAGGAAAATGTTTGTGAATGCTTAACCTTATAAGCATAAAGAAATGGACAATATTTTTTAAAAATAAAAAATTGTGAGCATAAATTTAAACTCTTGTTCATCACCAATATGAACAAAATTGAAAGGAAAATGGGACTGTGACATGTAATACACCAAAAAGGAAAAATAGGGACAGGGAATTCACAGGCAGAAATGCAAATGACAAATCAATATATGAATAGAAAGTTCAACCTTACTTTGTGAAATCCAAATTTTAAAAAGAGATACTGAGGGTTTTTTTTTTGTTTTTCTTTTTGAGATACTGAGTTTTGAATACAGTTTTGAAATGGTAAGTGGATATTACTCAGCACTGGGAAGTCCGGGATGATGTACCTTCATACATGTTGTTCCTGAGAAGGCAAACTTCCAATATTCCAAAAAATTAGTTGGCCATCTGTATCAAGATCTTTAAAAATGGTCCTAGCTTTTTTTTTTTTAATTTTTTAAAATTTATTATTTATTTTATTTATTTATTTTTGGCTGCATTGTGTCCCCGTTGCTGCACACGGGCTTTCTCCAGCTGCGGCTTGTGGGCTGTAGGCACGCGGGCTTCAGTAGTTGTGGTGCACGGGCTTCGTTGCTCCGCGGCATGTGGGATCTTCCCAGACCAGGGCCCGAACCCGTGTCCCCTGCATTGGCAGGCGGACTCCCAACCACTGCGCCACCAGGGAAGCCCGGTCCTAGCTTTTGATCCTATAATTCCACTTCTAAACATTTACCCCAAGAGGGGAATAATCAGAGTTGTGGAAACTGCAATAATATGAAGTGTAGTATTATTTGGAATAGAAGACACAAAGAAATAATATAAAAACCTAGTGATAGGGGACTGATAAACACATCTTATTAGTTTCACTAGGTGGAAAATTATGAAGTCTTTATAAAGCATGCTCTTGACTCTTTCAAGAAGTGGGGAAATGCTCATAATATAATGGGAAATGTATGCAGCATGATCTTAATTTGGCTAGAACAGTGCCTGGTAGCTAGTTTTCAGTAAATGTGAGCTACTATCATTATTGATGATGTCAGACCCTCAAATTATCATTCATTCATTCATCGCTCAGTTGCATACGTATCAGTGTTCCGGCTCCTTGCCTGGTCCACCCTGTGTGAGCCATTTGGGGAAGGTTGTAGAGCAGTGGCCCCAGGCTCCTTCCCCCTGCGGGGGGTCCCTGGACCATCAGCTGGCTCTGTTTCTGGCTAAGCACTGCCATCTAGAGGCCTCTGGCCCACATGGCAGCTGTCCCTTGCAGCCCCTCCCGCTGACACTGGGCTCCAGCCCCAGGGGTGGAGAGGGCGCGGTCGACCCTGCACCCTGCCCCACGGGAGGTCTGCTTGGTCAATGCTAGAAAGACCTTTAGGTCAAGATCCTTACAAGGATCAAGGAAGCCTTTGGGGCCGTATTTCTTAAAATGTGGCCCTTGAACCTGCATCGGTGTCAGCTAGTGGGAGACTTAATAGTAAAGATCCAGGGTACATCCCAATCCCCCTGAATCAGACCTTGCTGGGGGGAGGTGGTGGGCAGGGGTGCTGAATAGCTAGAATTTTAACATGCTCCTTGGGTGATTCTGATGCATATTGAAGTGTGTTTTTGTTTTTAATTTTTATTAGAGTGTAGTTGCTTTACAATGTTGTGGTAGTTTCTACTGTACAGTAGAGTAAACCAGCTATACGCATATATATATATCCACTCTTTTTTGGATTTTCTTCCCATTTAGGTCACCACAGAGCAGTGAGTAGAGTTCCCCGTGCTATACAGTAGGTTCTCATTAGTTATCTATTTTATACGTAGTATCAATAGTGTATATACGTCAATCTCAATCTCCCACTTTATCCCATCCCCACTTTTCCCCTTGGTATCTGTACGTTTGTTCTCTACGTCTGTGGCACATTGAGGTTTGAGAGCCATCGATAGACCATTGATATTTTATAATTTAATGGGCGTCAGAGCTTGGCATAGAGCCTTTGACCCTGGAAACATACATATAGATAGATATATTTTAGGAGGTTCCTTGACTCCATTTTAAGACTTTTTAAAGGGCAGTTTTAGGTAAGCAAAATTGAGAGGAAGTACAGAGATTCCCATATTATACCCGCCCCCCACCAGGTAGCCTTTCCCATTATCAACATCCCCTACAGAGTGGTACATCTTATGAACTTAGACTGACACATCATAATTGTCCAAAGTCTATAGTTTACATTAGGGTTCATCTGGTGGTGTATATTCTATGGATTTGGACATAAGAATAATGACAGGTATCCATCATTATAGTATCATACAGAGTATTTTGCTGCCCCCCAAATCCCCTGTGCTCCACCTATTCATTCCTCCCTCCACCACAACCCCTGGAAAACACTGATCTTTTTACTGTCTCCCTAATTTTGCTTTTTCCAGAACGTCATATAGTTAGAATCATATAGTATATAGCCTTTTCAGACTGGCTCCTTTCACTTAATAATATGCATTTAAGATTTCTCCATGTCTTTTCATGGCTTGGTAGCTCATTTCTTTTTAGTGCTGAATAATATTCTGTTGTCCGGATGTACCACAGCTTATGAATAAAGCTACTGTAAACATGCACGTGCAGGTTTTTGTGGGGATCTAAGTGTTTAGCTCCTTTGGGTAAATACCAAGGAGAAAGATTGCTGGATATTGTATGGTAAGAGTATGTTCAGTTTTGTAAGAAACCACCAGACTGTCTTCCAAAGTAGCTGTACCATTTTGCATTCCCACCAACAATGTATGAGAGTTCCTGTTGCTCCACATCCTCACCAGCATTTGATGTTGTCAGTATTTCAGATCTTGGCCATTTAAGTAAGTATGTAATGGTATTCACTGTTGTTGTAATTTGCATTTCCCTGATGACATATGATGTGGAGTATTTTTTCATATGCTTATTTGCCATCTGTGTTTCTTCTTTGGTGAGGTGTCTATTAAGGTCTTTGGCCCATTTTTTAAATATAAATTTATTTATTTATTTTTGGCCGCATTTGGTTTTTGTTGCTGCTCGCAGGCTTTCTCTAGATGCGGCGAGCAGGGGCTACTCTTCGTTGTGGTGCGAGGGCTTCTCATTGCGGTGGCTTCTCTTGCTGTGGAGCACGGGCTCTAGGCGCGTGAGCTTCAGTAGTTGTGACACGTGGGCTCAGTAGTTGTGGCTCACGGGCTCTAGAGCACAGGCTCAGTAGTTGTGGCACACGGGTTTAGTTGCTCCGTGGCATGTGGGATCTTCCCGGACCAGGGATTGAACCCATGTCCCCTGCAGTGGCAGGCAGATCCTTAACCTCTGTGTCACCAGGGAAGTCCTGGCCCATTTTTAAATAAGGTTATTTATTTCCTTATTGTTGAGTTTTAGGAGTTCTCTGTGTATTTTGGATAACAGACCTTTATCAGATGTGTCATTTGCAAACAGTTTCTCCCAATCTGTGGCTTGTCTTCTAATTCTCTTGACACTGTCTTTTGCAGAGCAGAAGTTTTTAATTTTAATGAAGTCCAGCTTATCAATTATTTCTTTCATGGATTGTGCCTTTGGTGTTATATTTTAAAAGTTATTACTATGCCCAAGATCACCTATCTAGGTTTTCTCCTGTGTTATCTTCTAGGAGTTTTAAGAGTTTTACATTTTACATTTTAGGTGTATGATCCATTTGGGTTCATTTTTGTGAAGGGTGTAAGATGCTGCAGCCAGAGCCACAGTGAGTCCCGGAGAGAGAGAACGCTGACCTGCTGCTCATAAACCCTCTGGGGCATGAGTGGGGCTGGCTCTTTCGCCCACATACCCTGGAGAAGGGGGAAACCCTATTTTTTGTTAGTCTGTTCAGTACTCTCTGTCATGGGGATAGCTGCACTTTAAAAATTTCTGATTGATAAAATAAGCAGTGATTTGAGTGTAATAGAGTAAAATCCTAAATGTACTGTGTTTGTTTAACTTCTCTCTTCTGAGCAACATAGTAGAGTTAGTAACTAATACCTTACCATTGCCAGGTACATGAGAAGAAGTGTCACAAAATAGGATTTTGCAAATCCTAGCTCATCACCTATTAATGCTGTGACCTTGGTCAAGTTACTAACTTCTAAGTTTTCTCATCTGTGAAAGAGGATTCACAAGAATATCCTACCTGTGGCAAAGACTGCTCATTTTCCCCTAAGATCGTTTCTCCCCTGAATTTTAGCTGGGGCTATGCCAAATGAAGACTACATTTCTCAGTTTCCTTTGCAGCTATGTTTAGCCTTGTGACCAAGTTCACCAATAGGGTCTAAGTGATGTGGGGAACTTCTGGGATGCGCTGTTGCCATTCTCCTCCCCTTTCCTCCTTCCCCTGAGCTGGATGGCAGGTGCAATGGCTGGAGATGGAGCAGCCATCTGGAACGTGAAGTCGTTTTAGGAATAGAGAGTGGAGGGCATGCATAGTAGATGGACAAGACAGAAGAAAGTTGTTTCTCTGATACCGTGGAGCTGCCACACCAGCCCTGGACCACTCCATAACAGATTTTTATGTCACAGAAAAGTAAACTTCTATCTTATTTAGGCCACTGTCATTTTGGGTCTCTGTTACTTGTAACTGAATTTAGGCCTATTAAATGCATGACCTCATAGAGTTCTTGGAAAGATTAAATGAGAGACTATGTACAACTTGCTTATTGCAAGAGCTAGCACATTATCAACACTCAGTAAATGTTAGCTTCTTGTTGTAACTTCTCTAGCATCTAATTATAATAGCTGTCCCTCATCTCCAACGAGAGCTCTAGAGGGGAGTCCTTCCGGAAAGAAACATGATCAAGACTGTGTTGGTTCCAAACAATAAATAGTATCTGGGAATTCCCTGGCGGTCTAGTGGTTAGGACTCTGTGCTTTCACTGCCAAGGGCCTGGGTTCGATCCCTGGTCGGGGAACTAAGACCCTGCAAGCCATGTGGTGCGGCCAAAAACAAAACAAAACAAACAACCAAAAAAACCCCAACAGTATCATCATCATAAACAACGAATTCAGTTAGAAATGATTTCATTTGCGCTCTTCTGTTTACTAGTTTTAGCTGACAAAGCTCAGCTTTCCAAGTTTGCATGGTATTTTAATGGCAAGATAAGTCATACATTCTTTAATTTTTAAAATTTTATTATTTATTTATTTATTTTGGGCTGCATTGGGTCTTCGGTGGCTTCTCTTGTTGCGGAGCACAGGCTTTAGGGGTGCGGGCTTCAGTAGTTGTGGCGCATGGGCTTAGTTGCTTCAGGGCATGTGGGATCTTCCCGGATCAGGGCTCGAACCCGTGTCCCCTGCATTGGCAGGCAGCTTACATTCTTTTAAATAGCTGTGTTTACAAACACATAGCTCCATTATTCCACATTTGAAACCCAGCCTTTCAAAACAATTTAGGTGTATTCTTCTCCTTGGCTTTCTCTGTTTTAGAAAACATGTTGGAATGCTTTCCCAGAGTCAATGGCAGCAGTTCAGCTTTGTGCTTTGTAACCTATGGGTGGTCTATTTATCAAATATTCAGCGATATCTACTGTGTCCAATTAACATTTGTTTGACTCAGCTGTTTCTAAGATCCCGTTTAGCTCTCAAGGTCTCAGTATTTTGATTCTGCAAAATACTGTGAGTTTTTAGAATGCAAACCTTGATTCCTAAGGAATCCCAAGGGAAAAAGCACAGGCAGAGTAAAACTGAAGGAAGAAAATTGTAACAAGATTTGTTATCAATGGATGAAAGGAAAGAGAAGATAAAAATCAAGATGGTTACTCTTTAATGTTTAAAAAAACCCTTCAAAATCAACAATATTAAATGTAACATTTGGGGGGGTGGATAAAACCTATTACTACTCTACATTGATATAATTTTTAAAAAACCTGAAAGTACTAATATTTTTATTATGGCATAAAGCAGTATTTTATATGTTAACTCAATTTTTAAATGGGTTGTATTTTAACAGCCCATCAATTGTTTGATAGGTAAATTGGAAATTATTTTCTCTGCAGAAAATAGTAAAATAATAACATTTCCCAAGCTAGCCCAACAGGGCCATTTAAACTAAATGGTAGCTGAATTATATACTTATAAATATGGTTCGAGTTCTGGGGTCCAGGAGAAACTTTAGCTTCATTTATTGAGATAACCATGCTTTTCTTAAAATTAAGTTGTGTGGGCTTCCCTGGTGGCGCAGTGGTTGAGAGTCCGCCTGCTGATGCAGGAGACACGGGTTCGTGCCCCGGTCTGGGAAGATCCCCCATGCCACGGAGCGGCTGGGCCCGTGAGGCGTGGCCGCTGAGCCTGCGCGTCCGGAGCCTGTGCTCTGCAATGGGAGAGGCCACAACAGTGAGAGGCCCGCGTACCACAAAAAAAATAAATAAAAATTAAGTTGCGTGAAGTGAAATTCCTATTCGTCGTCCCTCTTGTTCTTGTATTTTGTCTGATTATTTTTCTTTAGGCCAATCCATATCAAGGTTTTAGCTGCCCTTCCCTGAAGGGTAGGTACCGAATCCTTTTAATGTGCTTGATAAGGCACCCATCCCTATTTATGAACAGTTTTTTGGTTGTTATTAAAGCATCTCCAGTATCTGGGCAAGAATAAATCGAGTAAGTCATGTTCCATAAGCCGCTTGTGATCAGACACCTTGCCTTATGTCTTTTTTTTTTTAAGGGATTTAAAATTTTTATTTATTTATTTGTTTGGCTGCGTTGGGTTTTCGTTGCTGCGCGTGGGCTTTCTCTAGTTGTGTCGAGCGGAGGCTACTCTTCATTGTGGTGCGCAGGCTTCTCATTGTGGTGGCTTCTCTTGTTGCAGAGCACAGGCTCTAGGCACATGGGCTGCAGTAGTTGTGGCACGTGGGCTCAGTAGTTGTGGCTTGTGGGCTCTAGAGTGCAGGCTCAGTAGTTGTGGTGCATGGGCTCAGTAGTTGTGGCTTGCAGGCTCTAGAGCGCAGGCTCAGTAGTTGTGGTTCACGGGCTTAGTTGCTCCGAGGCATGTGGGATCTTCCCAGACCAGGGCTCGAACCCGTGTCCCTGCATTGGCAGGCGGATTCTTAACCACTGCACCACCAGGTTAGTCCCTGCCTTGTGTCTTAATGGGAAACCATGAAGAATCAGAAGAGTGAATCTAGAGATAAAAGCCAAGAGAATTTCTGAGAACAGAGTGCAGGAACCATCCAGCCAGGAGTCAAGGATAGAATTGAAGTTCAAATAGAACAAGGACTTTGCCTCAAGAATTTGAGTCAAGCTGACTGTGTTTTTTTTTTTTTTTTTTTGTGAATAATATTTCTTTCTCATGCTGTAAATTCTATTTTATTTTATTTTTTTCGGCTGTGCCGTGTGGCATGTGGGATCTTAGTTCCCGACCAGGGATCGAACCTGTACCTCCTGCAGTGGAAGCGCCGAGTCCTAACCCCTGGACCGCCAGGGAAGTCCCTGAGTGTGTGTGATTTCAGCACGTATGCAGTGACCCCCCTTCTCTTTTTCTTCACTTTCCGCAGAACCCAAAATTTATTGGGGTATCCACCGGATTAGGGCTGCTGTAACACATGACCACAAACTGGCTGGCTGGAAGAAAAGACATTTATTCTCACAGTTCAGGAGGCTGGGAGCCTAAAATCCAGGTGCTGAGGGGGGCTCCCTTTGGGGGAAAAGAGGGAGAAACGGCTCCAGGCCTCGCTCCCAGCTTCTGGTGGCCTGAGGTGTTTCTTGACTTATGGCCGTCTTCTTCTTGTGTCTTTGCATTGTCTTCCCTTTGTTTGTGTCTTTATGTCCAAATTTCCCCTTTTTATAAGGACATAAGTCATATTGGATTAGAGCCCACCCTAATGACCTTATTTGAAATTGATTATCTCGGTTAATCTGATATCTTCAAATATGGTCACCTTCCAAGGTCCTGAGAGAGGACCTTGACATCTTTTGGGGAGGGGGCCCAAGCGTCCACCCTCCTCAGGGAGGTCCCACAGTGTATGGCTGGCTAGCGGGTACTGGCACCCAGCTCTCTCTAACTTTCCACATTCCACACCACATCTCTCTAGAGCTCCATATTTACCCATGTGAAAGGGAGCTGCCAACTGCACGTGAATCTTACGAAATCTCCAGTGTGGGAATCATTGAAGGATCTTTGAAGGATCCAGACGGCCCCCTTTCCAGGTGAGCAGGCCCAGGGCAAGGAACCTGCCCAAGGTCCCGGTCCAGGGACAGAACAGGACTCTGGGGAAAGGCTTTGCCTGGGAGGCCCCATAGCCACAGGTTGTGAAGGAAAACCTTGGGCCACCTGCCTAAGCTGGAACCCGGCTGTGGAACTCGCTAGCTTCGTGACCTTGAGCAGGTCGCATGACCTCTCCGAGCCTCAGTTTCCTCACAATCACGAGGATCAGAGGAAGGGCCATATTGGGGACTTCCCTGGCGGTCCAGTGGTTAAGACTTTGCGCTTCCACTGCAAGGGGCGTGGGTTCCATCCCTGGTCAGGGAACTAGGATCCCGCATGCCGTGCGGTACAGCCAAAATAAATAAATAAAATAAATAATTATCCTATTAAAATTTTTTTTTTAAAAAAGAAGGGCCATTTACAGGGTGCTCAGCACTGTGCCTGGCGAGCAGCGAGTGTTCATGAAGGGTTAGCCAATTGTTGTCCATCTCAGGGCCATTCCTCCGAGGGTGGCTGTGACCCTTGTCCTGCACCGAGGCTTGGCTTGTAGTCAGAATCCTGACTTCACTTCTTGGATGTGTGATCTTGGGTGACCAACTTCAGGTCCCTGAGCTACAGTTTTCCCATCTTTAAATGGGGTGAATGATATTCCCCATCACAGAGAGTCATTATGAGGCTTAAAGCGCATTTATTCATTCAACAAATACATATTGCGGTCTTTTACTGCAGGAGTCTATCTAGAGATAAACATTAAACAAATGAATGAGGGACTTATTTAGCAAGTGGGAAGGATGTAAGTGCTGCAGGGAAAACAAAGCAAAGAATGGGAAGGAGGTAGAAAGGGAAAGAGAGGGGGTGGCAATTTAAAGACCTGAAGGGGAGGAGGGAGTGAGCCATGAGGGCACAGAACATGCAAAGGCCCTGGGGCAGGAGGGTGCCTGATGGGTTTGAGGGACAGGATGGAAGCCAGTGTTGCTGGAGGAGAGCAGGGGAGCAGAGAAAAGAGAGAGGCGGAGGTGAAGGCAGAGAGGGACAGAGGCTGCTGGAAGGATCTTGGACTTACAAAGAGTTCAAGTTTAGCCATTGCAAACATTCCACTCATATTTTTTGGGCTCTCCCTTGTCCCAGGAACTATCTGGTACTGGGGACAGTCCAGACCTCGAAGAGCTCAGCCGTGTACTTGGGGGATGTTGGGGCTTTGCAAAGGGGCCAGATCTGGGGAGTTCTTGGGGTTGTATCTGGGTCTTATTAGTTTGGGACCAGAAATGGGTGCTCTGAAAGGTTTTGGAAGCAGACAAATACACCCTTTCAACATCTAGAGTCTTATCTATTAGACATGACTTAAAATTTTTTTTCCTAGGGGTGATTGAAGCCCACTGTTCGCCTGGGTCTCTTTTTCTCCTATGCCCACCAGTGGCTGAAGTTAGTTCATTTGCCTTCTCCTGCACTGCTGCTGGCAGAACTCTGCCAGCCTTTGAGTTGGATACAGATAATATATTCTGTTGAAGAGCAGGCATTCTTAGTATTATTTAAATCTTTGAAACATTAGTCTGTTGAATATGGAACTTGAATCCGATGGGGCCTTTGGACCAAATTCTTTTCCTCACTCCCATCTCTCCCCCATCCCTCCTTCTCCAGTTCTTTCCCTCCTCACCACTCCCCCCGCCACAACCCTGAGTTCCTTCCTGGTTTTGTTCTCCCCAAATGATGCCAGTTCCTGTGTCTGTGTCTCTGTGTCACTTGCTGTTTCTCTGTTCTGTCTCCCTATCCCTGTCTTGACTCCAGCGATATTGACATTTGGGGCTGCATCCTTCTTTGCTGTGGGGCCGTCCTGGGCACTTTGGGAAGTTGAGCAGCATCCCTGGCCTCCACCCACTAGATGCCAGTAGCACCCCCTCCCCAGTTGTGACAACACAGATTGTCTCCAAACACTGCTAGCTGCCCCCTGGGGGACACAGTAGCCTGGAGAACCTCTGGCCTGTCCCCTTCTTCATCCCTCAGTCTCTCATCAACTGTCTCTCTCTGTCTCTGGCCAACACGAGCAAGTAATCAGGGCTGACTGTCCCCAGGGCTGGGAAGCCAGGCTGCACCACATCACCCGCATTTCTTCTGGCCTGTACTCCACCCCCTTCTCAGTTTCCATGGGGTTGAACCGTGAGCTGGCAGAAGAGTGGGAATGGGGACCGAGGCCAAGAAGAATGTTGGCCTGTTCTGCCCGTGTGTGTGTCTCAGAGCACCTGCAAGATCACGGGGTGGGTGCTTGTTAAACCTGGAGGTTCCTCTCATTGAGACCCCTTCTTTTGGGCTTTGGATAAACACAAGTGACAGCGGCCTATGGCCTGTGTCTCAGCTTCCAAAAGCTGCCTCAGCAGATGGGTAACTACTGCGTATCCTCGGCCTTCCTGTCTCTCCCTGGAACCCAAACTAAGTGCCAAGGGTCTCCTGAATTCTCCATGGCTTGGGCTCTGGCCAAGGGGGCTGAGGTACCTGGGGTCAGTCACGTCTAAATTCTAAGCTATCAGGTGCTGCCCCAGAAACCCAAGTGTGGGCCCACACCCTGTCCTGGGTGCACATCTCCACGGCACATCACCTCCTGTTCCCTCAATCGCCATGCTTGGCCCTGACTCCCTTCTCCAGGTGAGCTGTGGAGTGGATGCTTTGGCTACCCCCCCACTGTCAAGGTCTCCGTGGGAGGGGGCCACGGCAGGTGCAGAAGGCTGCGGGATAATAGCGACACAGATAGAACAAACGTATGGACACCAAGGGGGGAAGGTGGCAGGGAGCAGGTGGTGGTGGGATGAATTGAGAGATTGGGATTGACATATATACACTAATATGTATAAAAGGGATGACTAATAAGAACCTGCTGTATAAAAAAATAAAATTAAATTAAAAAAAAAAAAGAAGGCTGCAGGATGGGAGAGCAGAAAGGGCTCACACAGACCTGACTTGGAATCCAGATTCTGCCACTTACCAGCTGTGGGACCTTGAGCAAGTCACTTCACCTCTCTGAGCCTCTGTTTCCTCTTCTATAAAACAGCAATACCACCACCTAGTGGCATATCTAGCTTATATGATGCCTGGAGTGGGTCATTAAAAAAAACAAAACACTCCTTCCCCCCTACCATTTTAGAAATGGCTTTATTCAGATATAATCCACATCCTATATAATTCACCCATTGAAAGTACAATTCAATGTTTTTTGGCATATTAATTAAAAAACTTGTGATGAAATATATATTGCATGATTTAGCGTTTTGACCATTTTTAAGTGGCCTTAATGACATTAGCACCTCCTCTTTATGACAAAATGATCTTCTGTGATGTCGGTAACAATCGTCATCTTCTGGATTGGTTCTTTGGTTTTAAAACGAGGGAGTAACAACTAAAAGAGAAACAAATGTTTCATTTTAAAGATGTTATCTGAATTCAGGAAGGTGTTTCACGTGTGAACTAGAATTTGCACTTATTGAAACAAAAATAGGACACCTCGAGGGTTCCCCCGTCTCACTGTCCTAAACTGTCCATACAGGGACTTCCCTGGTGGTCCAGTGGTTAAGACTCCGAGCTCCCAATGCAGGGGGCACGGGTTCAATCCCCAGTCAGGGAACTAGATCCCACATGACGATCCGCGCGGCCAAAAAGCAAAACCAAAACCAAAACCAAAAGTGTCCACACAAATCAAAATGCCAAGATTTTAGGAGGTAACTCCAGCTTGACGTCCTCGTCTTGGGCCCCCCCCCCCCTTGTTTACATGGACTCTGCTGTTTGCACGCAGCGGTACTAAACACCAGGGGGGCGTCAGTGACTCAACCTGCACCCAGAGAGGGTGACGCCCAGCATCTAGGAATTTACTCCCAAAACAAACGTGGGGAGCTGAGTCTGTCTGGCTGTGTGGCTGGGTGTTCTCAGAATGAATTGCTATTTAGAATACAATGTTTATGAAGGGACAAGTATCAGTAATAAAAACGTGCTGCTTTGAAGTTTATGTGTATATTATGAAAACTCAGCGGTAACTAACGGCAGCAACTGTTTGGAACTTAGGCCAGCGAAGATATTTTGGGGGAAGAGTACTGCGGTGGTGAGGATAAAAAGCAGTCCAACTTGTGGTCGATTTCATTCTTGGCTTCAGCTCTGTACAGATGAGATACAGCCTCTTATTGCCTCCATCAGGGCAGCTGCTCCCCGACCCGCTGGGTTGTGGATGAGCCTTAGAGTTCAGGTGCAGGAAGGAACCCAGCACGCTCTCCAGCTCATCCTGCGTCATGGGCTCTGATACCTACCTGATGCCCCATCATCATCGATATAGGCCGATGCTGCTCTTGCCACTGACAGGTCTCTACCTCGCACTTAGGAATTTTTCTAATCTGGGGTGTGGCTCTCACTCAGGCATAAATCACTGTGTTCCCACTGAAACTCTTCTCCAAGAGGCCAAGGAATATGGAATTGTCAGCAATCGAACTTTTTATTTATTTATTTATGATTTTTGGCTGTGCTGGGGCTTTGTAGCTGCGTGCGGGCTTTCTCTAGTTGCGGCGAGCGGGGGCTACTCTTCGTTGCTGTGCTCCGGCCTCTCATTGCGGTGGCTTCTCTTGTTGCAGCATGTGGGCCCTAGAGCACGCGGGCTTCGGTAGTTGCGGCGTGTGGGCTCACTAGTGGTGGTGCACGGGCTTAGTTGCTCCACGGCATGTGGGATCTTCCCCGACTAGGGATTGAACCCTTGTCCCCTGCACTGGCAGGCAGATTCTTAACCACTGGACCACCAGGGAAGTCCAGCAATCGAACTTCATGATGTTTTTCTATGTAATTTTCTGGGTAACCCACGTTGCTCTGAGCCTTCTGCTTTGGGGATATTAGTTGAAGCTCACGTAAGATCCCTTTTTATTAAAACCCTCAAAGTAAATTCCACCTATGAGGTGTCCGCCTGGTACAGACAGTAACGGAACTGCCAGGTATTTAAAGATGGGCTGGGGGCAGAGGGTTCCCGTGTTAGCTGTGTCCTAGAGTGATTTAATACCGGATGAAATCCTGACACTGTCCTCCCAGCCCCTCCTCCCCAGTCCCAGAGCTGCGCCTCACATCATCCTTGAGGTCTGGGCATCAACTACACGCTGACCTGCCTGCCAACCATGCCACAGCCGGTGGGGCAGATGCTCACATCCAATTCGGGGAGGAAGACCTGAGGCTGAGCGAGCATCCGGATCTCACGCAAACCTCCCAGCCGCCACGTCCTTCTTAGCCCCACGTCTGGACACCAGGACTCCCCTGAATTGTGTGTCTGTTTGTTGGGGGGGGGCATCCCTGGCACCTCTCACTTGGTACCACGCAGGCCAGTTTCTCTGGGACTGTTCCCCACCCCTTGGCTGTCAAAGTCTGAGGTCAGCTTTGTTCCAGGTCTGTTTGGGGTTTTCTGGTTGCACCTCCTCTTGGGCCCTGTATCAGTTTCCTGGCGCTGCCGTAACAAAAGACCACAGACTGAGGGGCTTCAAACAACAGGAATTCATTCTCTTGCAGTTCTGGAGGCCAGAAAATCAAAATCGGGGTGTCCACAGGGTGGGTTCCTTCTGGGGGGCTCTGAGGGAGAATCTATCCCCCGGCTCGCTCCCGGCTTCCAGGGGTGCCGGCAATCCTGGGTGCTCCTGGACTGGTAGTGGCCTCGCTCCATCTCTGCCTGTTTTCACATGGTGCTCTCCCTGTGTTCTGTGTCCAAATTTCCCATTTCTTATGAAGAAACCAATCATTTGATTGAGGGCCTTCCCCTCCCCCAATCCAATATGACCTCATCTTAACTATTGCATCTGTAAAGACACTATTTCTACATAAGGTCACCTTTTGAGGTTCCAGGTGGACATGAGGGCCCCCATCTCTTCCTGATTCACAGCTCACATCTTCTTGGTGATCCATCAGGGCGAAGGGCCCGGATGAGATACCTTCCCAGAGGGGCTGTCTGAGTCTTGTGGTGCACGGGACCAGGGAGGTGGCCTCTCACCTGGGGAGGGGATGCAAAAAGGAGAGGTTGGGGGAAGGGGAGGGGCTCCAGGGCTAGGATGGGAGCCCAGCAGGGCAGGCGAAGACACTTTTTAATGTGGCTTCCTGCTTGCGATGAGAGAGAGAGACAGAGAGAGAGAGAACTTGGAGCCAGCTAGGCGGGATCTGAACTTGGGCAGTTCTCTGCTCAGATCTGGAGTTGGGGTCCTGAGGGAAGGGCTGTGTCATTCTTAGCCCTGTACCGCAGATCCATTAACTCAGACCTGTGGAGGTGCAGCTGAGCTGGAGGCCCGTCAGGTAGGGGCACCCTCAGAGAGAGTGACCAGGGCAGGCTGCTCAAATAGACGACCTTGAAAAGCCCTTCATAAAGTCACATACCCGTCTCTGCACAGCCTGGGATGGGAGGTGAGGCCTGGGGGTGCGGAGTGATAACTCATGGAGTATGGGGGGGCTTGGGCAAGGGAGTCGTGGCTGAAATACTGTCCTCGGGACCTGCCCCTGACAGCCTCCTTCTCGCTAATTACCCTGGTGACTGTGGTGATAAATCCTATTCACCTAAGTCTGGGTGCCTGGCAGGCTGAGCATCGGATGCAGCCATGCCGGACCCTGCTCTGGCCATTAGCAGCCCTGCCCGCTGAGTGGACCCTCTGGGCCTTTCCCCTGCTTTGCAATCCCTCCCGTCCCTTTGGATGGACCCTGTGGGAGAGAGGAGTCAGGTGACCCTGATTGCCCTAATATACTCTGTTATGAGCTAAAATGTCCTCCCCACCCCGGAACCTCAGAATGTGACTCTATTTGGAGATGGGGTCTGTGGAGAGGGAATTACGCTAAAATGAGGTCCTAAGAGTGGGCCGTAATCTAATATGACTGGTGTCCTTATGAGTAGAGGAGATTTGGACATAGACACGGAGAGAGGGAAAACACCATGTAAACACACAGGCGGCCACCTGCAAGCCGAAGAGAGAGAGACCTCAGAAGAAACCAACCAGCCAACACCTTGATCGTGGACGTCCAGCCTCCAGGACTGTGAGAGGATACATATCTGTTGCTGAAGCTGCCCCGTAGTCAGCAGTACTTTGCTGTGCAGCCCCTGAGACTAATGCGCACTCCCACTCTGCTCCGGGACCCCTGAGCCAGCTCGGAATGACTCGTGCAAGGGGTCGTTTTCAAGCTTTATTTCCTTAGCCACCCAGCTGTCTTTTCCAAATGAAGCCTTATCTGACAGCTTAGTGTACCAAACAGAAAATCAGGATTATTCCAGTTGATTGAAGGGGAGGGAGGAGCTGCCTGCATCCACTATTTTGACATCCTTATTTTCACCTAACCTGTCGGCCCTTGGTGCTTTCCCTAGAGCACAGGTTATGAACCACGGCACCGGAGGGTTATACCCATTTTGCAGAAGAACTGTCCGTCTGGGGCTGGCAGTAATAATGTGAAATCCGTCACTTCTTTCCATCTTGGTGTCTACTCTTATGTTTCAAGGTTGCATTATTACAGAGAATCTGTAACATTCTTGATATACTGATTCCCAATCACACGTTCGGAGACTCGGTCTAGGATGAAACGCTGGATTGCAGTCGGATGCTGGGGTTCAAGGCCCTCCTCCACCACTAGCTGGGTGCCCTGCGAGCTAGTCCCCTGACCTCTGTGAGCCACAGATTTCTCATCTGTAAAGCGGGAATCGATGCTAAGATTTGTGAGCTGGGAGACAGCTTAGGGGAGTAGAATAAACACGAGTTTTGGAGTCAGAGAGACCTGAGTGTGAATTCAGCTCTGCCACCTCTTAGCTGTGTGGCCTTGGGTACCTGGAGTCCCCTCTCTCAGTTTCCTTACCTGTAACATGTGGGTAATCAGGGCAGCCTCTAGGGTTGTCCTGGTGTTGCCGAAATTTGGTGCCAGATTAAATCTCGGAGGCAGAGTTTTGGGTGAAGTAGAAAGAAATAGCCTTATTGCTTTGCCAGGCAAAGGAGGCCACGGCGGGCTAATGCCCTCAAGCCTGTGTGTCCCGCCCTGGAGGGGGGTAGTGAGGAGTCTTAGAGTGTTCAAGGAGCAGCGCGTGATCTGCTCGTGCATATTCTTCTGATTGGTTGGTAGTGAGGTAATCAGGAGTTATCAACCTACTGGTTCCAACCGGTCTGGGGTCTATGTGCTGGTGGGCAGCATGCAGTTAACTTCTTCCACCTGGGTTTCAGTATCTGCAGAACAGCTCAAAGGACATGGCTCAGAATATTATCTGTAGTCCTTGAGGAGGAACTAAAGGTCCTTGACTTGGTTTAATGGCTAAAGTATCATTTTGTCTTGCTTGACTGTTTTCTTTCTTTCTGCATTTTCTCACTTCTCTGATTAAATTTATTCGTTGACTAAAGCTTTTCTACAGACAAAAGGCAGGCAGAGGACATGGGTGGAGGTCTATTCTGGGAAGACCTCATAGGGTCCTGCTCGGTTATACTGGAGATTCAGAAGATCATGATTCAGAAGATCATGTCTGTAGAGCGCCTGGCCCAGAAATTGACATATAGCAGGTGCTCAACTAAACCCAGTTCTCTATTAACTCTCCTTTCTTTCTAGTATGCCAGGGATTGGCACACTTTTTCTGGAAAGGGACAGAGAGTAAATATTTTAGACTCTGCGGGCCACACAATCTCTGCTGCAGCTGTTCAACTCTGCTGTTACAGCAGGAAAGCAGCCACAGAGAGTATGCAAACAAATGAACGTGCTGTGTTCATCCGATTCAACAGTGTGCACTCGGAGAGTTGAATTTCCTATCATTTTTATGTCACAAAATATTCTTTTGATTTTTAAAACAAATTGAAGATGTAAAAACAATTCTTACTTGTGGGTTGCACAAAAACACAACGGGCTGGATGTGGCCAGTTGGCCATAGTTTGCCAACCCCTGTGTTGGACTGTGAATGTCTCCAAAACATGTGTAATTTCCTTTATATCCTGAGTGCCTCACGGAAGTCTGGACCTTTGTAGCCTCCAGTGAGGTAATGAATGTCTATCTCTGTCTTAGAAATACAATTGTGGGAAATAGTTGTAAATAGGTATGTGATCAGGCAGGCATATTGCAGGTGCTCAAGGTGCTTTTGGAAAGAATGAAGCCCCTTCCAAGGGGAATTTGCATCCTTCAAGAGGAGGCAGGGAGAGCTGGGAGCCCGGGTAGCTGAGAGCTTGGAAGTCCCTGTTAATTGCGGCTGTGCAGCCATTCCCAATTCAGCCAGCAGGGGGCGCCGGGGACCGCTTTCGTCTGGGTGGTGGGAAGTGTTGTAGCTGCGCCCTGCCAGGAGATGGGAGACTGCGGGGAGATGGACGAGATGACTTCCGAGGGTCTTTTCTGCCCGGTGAATCTCAGCTCTGTTTTGCAGAGGGAGACTCGGGGATGAGCTGCCCGGAACTAGCAATCAGCAACCGGGAGCTTGGTAGAGCAGCCCCCTTTCCCTGGAGATGAAATAAAATGAAAATCTTCCCCTCGTTGCGGTGGCTGTCATTCTGGAGTTTCAGCGTGTTCCCTTTATCACTCCTTGTGGTTAGGAGTGATAAAGAAAAAACGTATGTGTTTATAGAGGAATTAATGGTGAAAAAAAAGCCAGGGCTTTCTTTAATTAAAGGCAGGCCCGTTAAGCGCATGACAGATACCAGGTAGAAAGAAAATGGTAAGATTGAGCTGGGAGTGGGCACCAAGGACCTACAAATGACACTCTCTTAGCCTCTAAAACCTCAAAGAAACCTGCGAGGCGAGACTGAATGACTGCCCCCAAGGGCTGCCCGTGTTGTCTTGGTCGGTGATGATTCCATCCGTGAAGACCGGATGGAGAAATATCACAGACAGGTCCATGGTGCAGGGCAGTGTTTCCAAAGCATGGACTTCAGACCAGCAGCAGCAGCATCACCTGGAAGCTTCTTAGAAATGCATATTCTGGGGAGCCACCCCCAATCCCCTGAATCAGACACTGGGGTTGGGGGTTGCAGTTGGCCCCTAACAAGCCCTCCAGGCGGGTGTGATGCACGCCCAAGTGTGAGGACCAGTGGGGTCCGTAGCTGTTTTCAGCCTCAGCCACACATTGGAACCGTTCACCTGGCTTTTTAAAGCCTTGAAGTGGGCGCCACAGCCAGACCCATGACATCAGCCCTTAGGGTTGGAGCCAGCTTCTGTGGTTTGTTAAGACTCCCCAGGTGATTCCAGTATATCCAAGGTCGCACCCACTGCTGTAGTCTAAAGTAGTTCTGGGATTAGCCAGACCCAAGTTCAAATCTCAGTTTTATCACTTACTAGCTGTTTGTCCCTGGGCAAAGCATATCACTTCTCTGGCCCACAGTTCCTAGTCTGTAGAATTGAGATAATCTTCCCTCCCTTGCAGGATTGTTTAAAGATGGAATGAATGTTGCAGTAAGCATCCTGTGTATAGAAGCACCTAGAACAAGCACTGGCTCCCAGTGGAGGTTCAGCACATGATAGCTCTCCTTCCCTGCTCCCTTTTCTTGGACAGTGGAATTTTTTAGAGCAAGGACCACATTATATATATATTGCGGAGCACAGGCTCCGGACACGCAGGCTCAGCGGCCATGGCTCACGGGCCCAGCCGCTCCGCGGCATGTGGGATCTTCCTGGACTGGGGCACGAACCCGTGTCCCCTGCATCGGCAGGCGGACTCCCAACCACTGCGCCACCAGGGAAGCCCCCACATTATATGTTATTTGCATCCCCAGGGCATTATCAATCCCTTATGTATACCTTGGTACTGCGTGAGGGCTGGGGAAGTGAACATCTGAGAGGTTTAGCTACGGGATTTCTTATCTTACACTCTTGCTGGGACCAGGCTGGGGTGACCTTTCTCTGCTTTGTCTTAACCCAGGTCAGCCCTGATGTCTGTTTAAATGCACCGTCCCCTTGACCTTTAGGACTCTATCCCGATACAAAAAAATTTCCAGCATGCTAGGATATGGGTGCAAAGATGTTTACTGGTGCATTGTTTGCCCTGGAAAAGATTGGAAACCTAACTTTTCCAATAGGTGAATAATAGAATAAATTATTGTACGTTCAGTATTATGGTGCATCACAAACCACTAAAAAGAATTAGGTAGATCTATATGTATTGATCTGGAGAGAGTTGTACTATATATTATTAAGTGAAAAAGCAAATTGCTGATTCATGCCTGTGACGTGATTTCTTTTTGTTTTTCTTTTCAGGAAAAAGTCCTCCTATTGTTGCAGGAAGGGGGGCCCCTTCCAGGGCCCCAGAGTGGGCTCTTGTCTAACACTTGGAAATGAATTGTCTGAAGAGACACACGTGCCGACAAAGCAAGAGACTTCATTGGGAAGGAGCGAGCAGGCGGAGAGCAGCAAGGTAAGGGAACCCAGGAGACCTGCTCTGCCACGTGGCTCGCAGTCTCGGGTTTTATGGTGATGGGGTTAGTTTCTGGGTTGTCTCTGGCCAGTCGTCTTGCTTGGCCCATAGTCTGACTCAGGGTCCTTCCTGGTGGCGCATGCATCTCTCAGCCCAGATGGATTCCAGGGTGAGGGCTTCTGGGAGGTTGGTCGTCTCCTCCCTCTTTTGGCCCCTCCTGAATTCTCCTGGTTAGTTTTCAGCAACACCCTATTCCTTATCAGGACCTCCTGCTGTGAGACAACTCAGGCAAGCAGGCCTGGCCACAGCAGGTGGTTTTGGTCAACAGTTCCGTAGCACTATAATATGTGTACCCATCTGTGTGTATGCGTGTGTCTGTGTCTGTGTGCATAAAGAAAAGCAAAGCGTGAAAGAATACATTCCAGGCTGTTTGAATTGGTTTCTTTGTGGGATTGGTGAGCGGGAGAAACTCATTCATTCATTTGTTCATTCATAATGTCATTCATTCATTTGCTCATTCATGTTTTCATTCAATTAATATTGATTTAAGGTCCGCTACGTGTCAGGCATTGTAGCCCTGGGGATACAGCCATGAACAAAACAGACTAAATTGCTCTTTCATGCAGCTGGAGTGACCAAGTGTCCTGGTGTGTGCCCTGGAGTGCCGTGGTTTTAGTGGTGAAGTTCCATTGTTGCAGGAAACTCCCCAGTCCTGTGCAAACTAAGATGGGTGGTCACCCTCTGGAGCTTGCATTTTAGCATGGGGGAGACAGATAAACAAATATTAGAGGATGGTAGGTATTTGGTGGTAAAAAAGCTGTCTTGGAGGTCTTCTAACTCACCTGCCCAGGCACTGAGGTCCCCCTTTACATTCTGACCGGCTGTCAGTGATGGAAGGCTGCTCTGAGCATCTTGACTGCCCCAAGGGTCGTCGGCCAGCTCTCTGTTTTGCTGAGTTGGCAGTGGGACCTAATTTGTTAATTAAGAGTAGATGGTGAGCTGTCCTCGTACTTTGATTAACCTAATGGCCTTCCCGGCACGACTCGGATTCAGCTGTAGGCATCACTGCAACTTTTAATAAAATGATTTGAAGGGCCATTAGGAGACACTTCCCGTCACTGCGCAGATAACCGCTTGGCAGCTGAGATGAACAAACACTTGGGTTTTGGTTTGAAGGCACTACGCTTACTCTTTTAATCATGCTTGAGGGCTTTGATGGCCTTTTCGGCTCTAACCCAATTTGCTCTGCTTTGTAAAGGCGGCCAGGAGAATATGCCTCACAAGCTTCGAGGCAGGAGCAGATGCTCTTGGTGTCCTGCCCATGTCCCCTTGGTCCCAGGATCTTCAGTCTTTGAGCACCTGTGACACCTGAGACTCTGCCTAGGACTTTCCTTGGGGGCCTTTGCATGGCTGGGAGAGCTGGGCGGATGTTATGAGTTGAATTGTGTTGAAGTCCTATCCCCGTACCTGTGACTGTTGGAAATAGGGACTTTGCAGATAACCAAGTTAAGATGACGTTATTAATGTGGGCCCTCATTCAATACGATTTTGATCTTATGAAAAAGGGAAATTTGGACATGCACATGGGAAAAACACTTTGTGAAGATGAAAGCAGAGATCAAGATGATGTACCTACAAGCCTAGGAATTCCAGTGATCACCAGCAAACCCCCCAGACGCTAGGAGACACTATGGCATGCAGTCTCCCTCCCGACCCTCAGAAGCAACCGACTCTGCTGACACCTTGACCCTGGACTTCCAGCCTCCAGGACTGGGAGACAGTACGCGTCTGTTGTTGAAACTGCCCAGTGTTCGCTACTTTGTTCAGCAGCCACAGGAAACCAACACAGGGGCCTAACACACACTCCCACATGCAGGGAACATCCTTCCACCGGTGATAGATGGGAGCTGGTGGATAAGTCCCCTGGCACCCTGGTGGGGTACTCTGTCTCCCAGAGGGCCCTGGTGAGGTGGAGCCCGGTTTGCCATGGTGATCACCTGTGACAAGCACATCCTGTACTGGCTGCCCTGCCCGGTCTCATTTCTCATCCCCTGCCTGTGTTTCCTGGGGTCTTGTCCCAGGTAAGCACCTGGCACTTGAATTTCCATCTCAGGGTCTGCTTCTGAGACAGGCCTTGGTGAGCGAGTCTTGACCACTGGCACGCACATGTGCACGTGTGTGTGTGTGTGTGTGTGTGTGTGTGTGCGCATTGTGCAGTGTAAAGATCTCGGCTCACAATTTCCGCTGTGTGAGCAAGGTAACTTCATGCCTGAATTGAGCCCTCAGCCTGTTGCCTTGTAGACTGGCCATCACCTTCGTCTGTGGGGTCCTCGCCAGCTCCTCCCCCTGGGACTGGGGGCTCTGTGAGCTGAGGCCTGATGGGGTCACGGCTGTGTGCCACCACCTTTCTGGGCTGAGATGACCTGGTTTTTCTGATCCTTGGGTCTGGTTCCTGCAAGTCAAGGTGGCAACGTTTTTCTGGTCCAGCTCTGTCTTGGTCACTGCAGGGGCCAACCTCAGCAGCTCCGCTGCGGTGCAGAGAGGCCTGTTGCTCTCTGAAGGGGTCCCCCACTTCTGAGCTCCTTCCAGGAGCATGAGCAAAGCTGCCACGCGCTCTGTGCCCCTGGTGGGTATCTTCCTTCAGGAGATGGAGCTGGCCCTGGGCTGCGCGTGGCTGGCCTCGTGGCAGTGTGCCCCTGGACAGGCCACTGCATGGCCCCATTTCCCTCTCCCGTGACACTGACCGGGACTGGCATTCCCGGTGCAATCGTGGCTTGGGGTCCCTGGGGCAGGAAGAAGGACCTCCTCACTGGGGTATAGGACATGACTCAGGGCCATGTGAATTTGAAAATTACACCAGTAACATACAAATAGATGAAAAAACTCCAACAACACAGAAATATTTGGAGTGATCCGTGAACGTTTCCTTTCACTTTGTGCCTTGATGGTATTTTCTTCCTCAGACTATTATATAAGTGTGAATATAGATCTAGACACAGATAGATATAAACAGATGTAGATATAGATAGATAGCTATAGCTTAGATGTGGACATCTCTATATATGTAGATACAGATTTGGATAAAGACACAGATATAGATAAAGGTGTAGACATATCTATAGGTATAAATAGATACAGAGAGTGTATTTTTAAATACTAATGCCATTGTGTTGTCTGGGTGGTTATGTGGCTTTCTCTTATCCCTAGATGATGGTCTAGAAAGTTTTCTGGACCAAGCACATTTATACCCACCTCATTCTTTTCAGCCAGTCCCCTGTGGATTGGCAATCAAGTCGCTCCCATTTCTTTCCCAGCTTTCCCATACAATGCTGCAACAAACACATTTTAACAAACTCTTAGGTCTTTATGTATTTGTGCAAGTCTTTCTGTAGGAGGGAGAATTCCTGAGTTCAAACGGAAGCACATTTCAAATTTGGGGAGGTGCTATCCAACTGCCCTCCAAAAAGGTTGAACCAATTTCTGCCCCCAGAGTAATTGAATTTTTTTTTTTTTAATTTGTTTATTTATTTTTGGCTGTGTTGGGTCTTCGTTTTTGTGCGAGGGCTTTCTCCAGTTGCGGCGAGCGGGGGCCACTCTTCATCGCGGTGCGCGGGCCTCTCACTGTCGCGGCCCCGCATTGCGGAGCACAGGCTCCAGACGCGCACGCTCAGTGGCTGTGGCTCACGGGCCTGGTTGCTCCGCGGCATGTGGGATCCTCCCAGACCAGGGCTCGAACCCGTGTTCCCGCATTGGCAGGCAGATTCTCAACCACTGCGCCACCAGGGAAGCCCAGTAATTGAATTTTAATATTAAAAAGGACTCTGGGGCTTCCCTGGTGGCGCGGTGGTTGAGTCCGCCTGCCGATTCAGGGGACACAGGTTCGTGCCCTGGTCCGGGAAGATCCCACATGCCGCGGAGCGGCTGGGCCCGTGAGCCATGGCCGCTGAGCCTGCGCGTCCGGAGCCTGTGCTTCGCGGCGGGCGAGGCCACAACAGTGAGAGGCCCGCGTACCGCAAAAAAAAAAAAGAAAAAAAAATTGAAGTATAGTTGATTTACAATGTTTTGTTAGTTTCAGGTGTACAGCAAAGTGATTCAGATGGCCTGAAAGTAAATGAGTTCCAAGCATGGGTAGATGGTTTCTGGAGCATTTATGGGCCTGAGACAGTGCATAGAAAAGATAGTTGCCTTTGGAGTGTTGAGTCAAGTGTCTGGAACTTTTCAAACCTGAGGATCATCTGGGGGAAGCAGAGTGTTTGACAACCAGGCACTGGCATTTGCCCCCATTTGTATGGCATTTTGAGGATGACAAAGACATCGACTTTGCACATTCCCCCCTTGAGCCCTGCAGCATCTCTGCAATATAAGTAGTTGCATATTTTATGATTCACTCCAGGGACGAGAAAACTGAGACCCAGAGAGGCAATGTCGTAGAATGTTAGGACTTCCCTAAGTGATTCTATGGGGCATTTACTCCAGAGCTAAGCAGTGAGCCCAGGGGCCCTCCTTTCCATGCCCTGACTGTGGGCCTGGGGCTCCTTCTTCCAGAGTGGTAAGAGGTGTCAATTGTGGTTCTCAGATTGGGCTTATAGGGAGGACCCCTCTTTGTCACAGATTCAGGGCATTCCAGGGCTGCCCTGGCAGGAGGATCACTTCCTGTGTTGGCATCACATTTCAGGTACCTCTTTCCAGCCAGTCAGCACCTCCTGTCAAAGAAGCTCTTCATTTTTTTCTTACCACCTTTTTTTTTTTTTTCTCTTCCACACCTCCTCACATCCCTTCCCTTAGTGGGGCTCTGGGGAATTACCCACCCCAATCCCCCATGTGCCAGGCCCACTGCGTAACACTTCATTCCCATGTTAAACCTCAGCACATCAGCAACAGGAAGGAGCTGTTATTTCTAATTTGTAGACGGGGAGATTGAGGCAGCTGTAGAAGAAGGTGCTTGTCCAGTCACTTAACTGGATTAGAACTGGTTTTAAGGGTATCTGGGATTTGTTTTAATCCAGTATGGTAAGATACACAGGCACAGAAATGACTTGGAAGAATTTTTTTATACTCCCTAGAAACTGGAGGCAGGGCATGTCATGCAGGGCCACATAGGGAAGCACCAGGGTTGGTCAGGAGGCAGAGGGAGCGAGGGGAGAGTGTGGGCGTGAGCTTTTATTGTGTTTTCGAGGCAGGCTAAGCAGGCTTAGGGTTGGCTAGTTGGAATACTTTCAGTGGGCTCTGCGGCCCCTAGTAGTCCGGTGCCTGGCCCTGGGGCTATTCGAGCAAGGGGAGAGTGGCCCAGAGGGCATGTAAGACCCTGACTCAGGAGGTGATTGGGGTGTGGGCTCTGACTGGGCTGGTTTGCATCTGAAACATGTATTTTCCAGGGAGCTGTTTGCTTCCTTTAGGTGTCAGCTAACCCTGGGAAGGGCAGTCCTTCCTGGAGCAGCCAGCCTTTAAGATATCAAAGCATCAAACATATAGAATGAAAAGATGTGATTAATACAGATCCCAATTCTTCTGAGTACAAAACCACATTTGTTCTGCTACACCCATTCATCCTGGTTAGAGACCAGAGGACAGTTCCTTGAGACCCAAAGAAGGATGCACCTTTTCTTTTTTTTTTTTTTGCCTATGAATAATTATTTCCTCATTCCAGAGTGTGTGCCTTCATTCTCTTTCTGCATCTTTCTCTTCTTGCAGTCACTTCCTGTATGATCTCCAACATGACAACTGTCTTTGCTGGGCCCAGGCTGGGCAACTGTCAGGTGTCTGATTAAAAAACACAATGCACTGGTCAGATGCACCATAACAATAATAACGAACAGACAGAAGGATATTAACCCTTGAATTCTTTGCTACATCTCTCTCTTTTCTAGGGCCAGAGCTGAGGCTGGAAATATTGTAGTATTAACTTTTTCAGGCCGGCAGTCAGCAGGACTCTGGAAATCAGATCGGGGGTTTTCTTTACCAACACTGGGAGGTGAGCCCCAGAGGACCTGTCTGTCCTGCTGTGGTTCCTTGGCAACTTTTTCATTCCCACCAAAGTATGGCTGCGTGGTGGAGAAAAGACAGAGAGAAAAGTTTTGGGCTTTGAAGTCAAAGAGACCTGATTTTGAATTCTGGCTTTGCCAAGGGCACTACACAGCTTCCTTACCCTCTCTGGGCCTCAGTCTTCTCATCTGCAGGGTAGAGAGGAGACTACCCAACTCACAGGGCGTGAGAGGGCTCTATGAGTCCAAGTGTGAAGTGACTAGTGATATACAAGGTGTGGGGATGCTGTGGTGAGACGAAGCTCTGTGCCAAGTAGCTCATGGTCTAGCATGGGAGACAGACTAAACACAGAGAAAGCGAATAAACACAGAGAAACAATCAATTGCAAAAAGTGCTCTCTAGGGCATGACATGCACTGTTAGAGTCTAGGGGGTGGGAACTGACTTTTGCAAAGATGGTCAGGAAAGGTCTCTTTCATGAGGGGAGATTTAAGGTGAAACCTGGAGGGTGAGAAGTAGTCAGTCATGGGGAAGTGGGGGGCATGGAGACAGCATGTGCAAAGGTCCTGGGGCTGGGAAGACATGCGCTTATTCTAGGGATGGATGAAAAGCAGCGAGCGGGGAGACAGGGTGTAAGATGAAGCAGGAAAAGGAGGGAAGAGCCAAAAATAAATAAATTTATTTAAAAAAAAGATGCAGGTGTGTTTTAGAGGGGGAATCAATAGGATGATTGTGTACCGATTCCTTTCTTTTCAATAACAGGTTGGTCTTAATTTTATCATATATGGTCTTAAAAATGTACACGTCACTATTAAAAAATGTGTCTTAAGGCCCACATTCTCTGTGCTGAGGTCTCACCAGCACCTTCTTCTTGTCATACATCACGGGTTTTTTTGTATTTTTAAAAAAATTATTTATTTATTTTGGCTGCGTTGGATCTCCGTTGCTGCACGCGGGCTTTCTCTGTTTGCGGCGTGTGGGGCCTACTCTTTGTTGCGGTGAGCAGGTTTTTCATTGCCATGGCTTCTCTTGTTGTGGAGTACGGGCTCTGGGCGCGCGGGCTTCAGTAGTTGTGGTGCATGGGCTTAGTTGCTCCGTGGCATGTGGGATCTTCCCGGACCAGGGCTCGAACCCATGTCCGCTGCATTGGCAGGCGGATTCTTAACCACTGTACCACGAGGGAAGTCCCTACATCAAGGTTTTGATGTATGACACTTGGGGCTGGATCATCCTCTGTTGGGAGGGTGTCCTGTGCACTGCGGGAAGTGTAGCAGCATCCTAGCTTTCATGCCAGGAGCACAGCCCCCCACAGTTGTGACAACCAAAAATGTCTTCAGACATTGCCAATTGTCCCTGGGGTTGGGGAGGGGGACATTGCCTCTGGTGGAGAACCATTAACCCGCATTATCAAAATCAAAGACCATGACCTTTCCCTTGGCCCTGGGATTACATGGTAGCTTTGAGCTGGAGCTGGGCTTTGTTCTGTGTGGCTCAGATAATGACAATAATGATAATGATAACATAATCATTCTTAGAGCTGACATTGGCTGGGGTTACTGTGTCAGACACTGTTCTAAGCCCCTTTATCCTCTCAACAGCCTCACAGTGTAGGTTTCATTATTACCCCCATTTTACAGAAGAATAAACAGAGGCACAGAGAGGTTAAGAAGTTCAGCCGGGTTCACAGATGCTAAGTTATAAACAAGACCTGAACCCTGTTGTGCTCAAGGGCTTGTTCTAACCCTAAAGGCAGTGGTGAGCACTGAGTGGTATTAAGACGGAAGCACAGGGACTTCCCTGGTGGTCCAGTGGCTAAGGCTCTGCGCTCCCAATGCAGGAGCCCCAGGTTCGATCCCTGGTTAGGGAACTAGATCCCACATGCTGCAACAAAAATATCCCGAATGAGGCAATGAAGATCCCGCGTGCCGCAACTAAGCCAAATAAATAAATAAATAAATATTAAAAAAGAAGAAGAAGAAGAAGAAGGAAGAGACAGGCGAGATTTGCACATAGTAAGAGTGACACTTGAGGCCAGGGTGGAGGATGAATCTGCAGTGGACCAGTGAGGCTGGAGGCAAAACTGATGCAGAATCCAGCTCTGGAGGAAGGAGCTACAGCAACCCAGACCAAGAAGCAAGTTGCCTGGAAGAATGGGGCTGTTCCTTCCTTCCTCCATTCATTCACTGGTTCCTTTCACGGTTATTTACTGAGGATTTCTGTGGTGCCTGATGCTGTTCTAGGCACCAGGCTTGGTACTGTAACTCCCCTGGGAGAGTTTATAATCTAGTGGGAGGAGATGGACAAACAAAAAAAATACAACAAAACAGCAATTATGCCATCAGGCAAACCAACCACAGAAACGCTTAGATATGATGATGAATTCTAGGTAGGAAATGAGGGGACATCGAGGCAGATGGAGTGAAGGGTCCCTGTTCTAGGTCGGGTGGTGGGGACTCTCTGAGGTGGCGGCTGTTGAGCTGAGTGCCAGCCTGGGGAAACTTGAGGTAGGGGGTGTATTCTACAGAGAAAAGTCTTTCTAGCAGGAATGACTTGGAGTGTTCTAGAAGGGACAGGGAGGTCAGAGAGTGGGGGAGTGGAGAGAGCGAGGAGGAGAGTGCCTTGTGGGCCAAGACAAGGAGCTTAGTTTTTGTTTATTTATTTTATCTTATTTTTAAAAAGTGTTTAAATTAAAACAACTTTTTTTGGAACTTAGTTTTTAGTCTGAGTGCAAGGAGAACCATTTGGAGACTTTTAAGCAGAGGAGTGTTTTGTCTGTTTTAGGAATTAAAAGGTGGCACTCTGGTGGCACTGGGTGGGAATGGAGCATTCCTGTTAGGAGCTGGTGGCAGGTGCCCTTGGGGACCTGAGAAGATGCAGCCAGAGCTGGGAGGAGGGGGTTGGTCTTCGGGCAGGAGTGGTTGGACCACTGCAGCTCCGAGGAGGAATGAGGGCATCACAGTCAGATTCCAGAGCTGCTGGGAGGGCACCCCCTTCCCACCCACAGGAAGTCAAAAGCTGGGGCTCAGACCCAGCCGGGGCACCTGGAGATGCCCTGCAGGACCCCCCACCCCCACCCCCAGCAGCAAAGTCACGTGGCCTCATCCACCACCAACACATCCGCCTGCTGGAACCTTCCTCGCCAATTCTATTTTTGCTCCCCTTGGCAGCTCTGTGGAAATTAAAAGGCTATTTGCAGTGACTAATGTTGCTAATTCTGATCAAACAATTTAAAATTCATCCTTCGCCATATCAGAGACCCACTAGGGAACAGAATTAACACATCATTTGTGGCAATTTCTATGAGGGTTGGTGGAAAACAAAAAAGACATTAAAATTGGTCTCAATTCAAACCACTGCTCGTTAAACAGCCTCCTTTAAAATATCCCATCTTGGTCTATACAATAGCTCTCCATCTGTTCCCGGCTTATTAGCCAAGGGGAGGGACCTTGACAAGCTGGCTGCTGACTCCAAGGTGCTAGAAACTTACTTGGGAGTCTTGTGGCAATGCATTCTGCTGTCCTCTGCAGCTCTGCTCACCCGGCACCCCTTCCAGCTCCACGCCAGCCACAGCTGCCTTTGGGGCCTCCTGTCCTGAGAGGGGAATGTGGCTCTTGTTTCCAAAAGTTAAAATTCAAGAAGCCAAATGTTAAAAAATGAATTAAGCTTCCCAGTCTTGCATGAAATTGAGTCATTCACTTACCACCTGTGTAGTTTTTGCCATATCCATATGCTATGATTTCCTTAATATGAATCCGACTCTTTTAAAAAATGAAATTAATATCTTAATTTAATTTATACAAGAACCTTTATAACATATCTAATATATATCAATTAAAGGAACACATCAATTCAATTTTAAACAGGAAACTTTATAACACTATTGTAAATGGAAACCCAACATCACAAACAATAAATAAACATTAAGTGTAAAAATAAATACAATGGTTTAGAAACATTTGACAGTTTACTTTTTACCCCTTGGCTTTTCTATGAGTTTCTGTCTTTGTGTGTGTGTGACAAAATACCCATAAAAAGGGGGGCAAACAATTAAAACACATATTTGTAAACCTTTTGACCATTAGATAAATATGAAAAAGTTAAAAAAGGAATTGCCGGGACTTCCCTGGTTGTCCAGTGGGTAAAACTCTGCGCTCCCAATGCAGGGGGGCCGGGGTTCGATCCCTGGTGGGGGAACTAGATCCCGCATGCATGCCACAACTAAGAGTCTGCATGCCGCAGCTTAGTGTCCGCATGCCACAACTAAGAAGGCTGCATGCCACAACTAAGATCCTGTGTGCTGCAACTAAGACCCGGCGCAGCCAAAATACATAATAATAATAATAAAGGAATTGCCAGTTGAAAATTAATAAAGGAAACCTCAACTAAAATTAGAGTCAGGAGGGACTTGCCTGGCAGTCCAGTGGTTAGGACTCTGTGCTTCCACTGCAGGGGGCATGGGTTCATCCGTGGTTGGGGAACTAAGATCCCACATGCCATGAGGCACGGCCAAAAAAGAAAAAAAAAAAAAAAATTAGAGTCAGGAATGGCCTGTAGAGGGAGCTGTCAAGCATTACCTCTCACCCTCATTTGGATGCACTGACCATCATTTGCACACCCCACAGGAAGAAACTACCTTGCTCTCTCAAACAGGATGGGTAACCAGTTTACTATCCTGAAGGAAGAATTTCTCCTTACTCAGCAACAGCCCAGCCAATGAGAAGCCATTGTCATCGTGAACTCCTAATTTCCTCCAATGAATTTCATTTAGAACAGCCCATCCCAACTCCCTACTTTCCCCTATAAAAGCAGACTGTCTTACTCTTTTCTCTGGGCATGTCTATGGTTTGCTATAGATTGTGTGTCCTGAATTGTAATTCTTTGCTGTTTCCCGAAGAAAACCCATTTTGCTGGTGAAATAACTGTCTTTCATTAGTTTTAGGTTAACACAGTTGAAGAATAAGCAGCTTACATGTAACAACAAGAACAAAATAAAGATAATGGAAAAGGAAACAATGGTATTAGATTCTAGTTGGATACATTTTGCCAGTGAAGGCCATTTGTGGCTGGGGACAGGCTGAACATAGTCTCCCCTGGAGGATCAGGGGAGACCTCCCAGAAAAGGTGACCTGCCATCCAGTAGCTGTCTCTTTGGGGTCCCACAAGAGACCTTTCAGCCAGGAGAATCTTAAAAGATTTAGTTGATTTTTTTTTTTTAATCTCATATCTGGGGTCCCTGAAATTACCCAGTTCTACCTGCCTTGGGCAGGTGTGTGTGTGAACTTTGACATTGATTTTATAAGCTCCAAGATTATGATAACGTTTCTAGTCTCCTCTCCATTCTGCCCTTCCCATCACTATGGCAACCCGCAAAACGAAAAGGGCAGAAGGAAGGTCTTTTGTTTGTTTGTTTTGTTTTGTTTGTGTCTTTGGCTGTGTTGGGTCTTCGTTGCTGTGCACGGGCTTTCTCTAGTTGCGGCAAGCGGGGGCTACTCTTCGTTGAGGTGCACAGACTTCTCATTGTGGTGGCTTCTCTTGTTGTGGAGCACGGGCTCTAGGCGCTAGGGCTTCAGTAGTTGTGGCTTGCAAGCTTCAGAAGTTGTGGCTTGCAAGCTTCAGAAGTTGTGGCTCGCAGGCTTTAGAGCGCAGGCTCAGTAGTTGTGGCACACAGGCTTAGTTGCTTCACGACATGTGGTATCTTCCCGGACCAGAACTCGAACCTGTGTGCCTTGTATTGGCAGGCGGATTCTTAACCACTGCACCACCAGGGAAGCCCCAGAAGTAAGGTCTGTCTTTGATCTTATCTTGCCTGGGGCTATGCACATCCTTTGATCTTCCCAGAGAGACCCAACCCCATCAGGAAGTTCAGCGCTGGGTGTTGAATAGCCTGGGTTACCTGGAGTTTATTCATTTGTGGTATCAGAGAGGTGTAGGAAATAACTAGAAATTCTAAAACAATTAACTGGAAATCACAGGAAAGTCATTATGCAAAGTGTGGCAGACTGTATTCTCCAAAGATGGCTGCAACAGTAGCTCCTGTCCCACATGCTGTGCTAGAACCTTCCCAGCCCCATCAAGAGTTGTAGCCTCTGTCCCCTCCTTGTGAAACTGGATGGGCCTTGGTGGCTGTCTTGACCAACCGAATATGGCAGAAGTAATGGTATATGACTTCTGAGGCTAGGTCATAAGAATGCTTGCCTTAAAAAATTAAAAACAGAGTTACCATATGATCCAGCAATTCCACTCCTGGGCATATATCCGGAAAAGATGAAAACTCTAATTTGAAAAGATACATGCACCCCAACGTTCATAGCAGCACTATTTATGAATAATCAAGACATGGAAGCAACCTGTGTCCATCGACGGAGGAGTGGATAAAGAAGATGTAGTGTATATATACAATGGAATATTACTCATCCATAAAAAAGAATGAAATTTTGCATTTGCAGCAATGTGGATGGACCTAGAGATTATCATACTAAGTGAAGTAAGTCATACAGAGAAAAATACGTGGTATCACTTATACGTGGAATCCAAAAAATGATACAATTGAACTTATTTACAAAACAGAAACAGATTCCCAGATGTAGAAAACAAACTTATGGTTACCAAAGGGAAAGTGAAAATTTATGGTTACCAAAGGGGGGGAGGGATAAATTAGGAATTTGGAATTAACAGATACACACTACTTTATATAAAATAGATAAGCAACAAGGATTTACTGTATAGCACATGGAACTATATTTAATATCTCATAATAACCTATAATGGAAAAGAACCTGAAAAAAATATAAATATAACCCAATCACTTTGCTGTACACCTGAAACTAACACAATATTGTAAACCAACTATACTTCAATAAAAAAAGATAAAACAAAAAAAGTTTGCCCCTCTTTCTTTAGTGTAGAAGACAAACTGACTATTCAGAATCTCATTTTTTTTTAGGCTTCAATTATTTCTGTAACATTTTGCCCATTTCTGCTAACCTGTGTACATATGATGGGTACAATTCTTCCTTGAATATTTTTCTTTAAATGGACTTGACTGGCTTTCTCTTGGTTTTATCCTTGGTTGTCATAATATCTATGAACTAATAAGTTTGTGCTAGTTGTAAAATACAAATTACTTCATCATGAGACATCCTGCTTAATGCACTTGGGAAAGACCACTTCTGTGGTCTTTGGTTTCAAGTGGATTGCTTTGTATTTTCAAGTAAATGAACTTCGTAATGATTCCTCTCCTTGCTTTATATATATATATATATATATATATATATATATATATATATATATATATATATAAATGCTATGCACATCCACCTGTGCTTACTCTTGGAAACCAGCCACCATGCTGTGAGGAAGCCCAAGCATCTTATAAAAAGACCCAGGTGAGGGGTCTTTCTATATGAATGTCCCCAGTGCATAGCCCTGGCTAGGTCCCAGCTGATAGAGAGCCCCAACTTGCCAGTCATGGGAGCTAACGTCCAGCCCTTAAACTAGCTACCCCAGTGGGTGCTGCACGAAATAGAGATGAGCCCTACCTACATTACATATTTGTGAGTAAAATAAATAATCATTGTTGTTTTAAGCCACTAGATTTTGGAGTGGTTGGTTAGGTTGCAATAGATAATCCAAACAAATATATGTCCCAACAAAGGTTTTCTGCTTTGTGGAGATAAAATATTCACCTATTTTCTACCACTACATGCACTTCCAATTCTTTTGTAAAATCAGCCCTCCTTATGATTCTTGATAGTTCTTGACAGTGACATCTAAGTAGAGACTTGAAGAATGAGTTCAGATGAAGGAAGGTAGGAGAAGCATTGCAGGCAACAAGAACTGCTTGGACAAACGTGTCACAGCACAAGAAGTTAAGTGGGCACCGGGAACTAGAGGCAGTGAGGTGATTCTGAAATGTAAGAGGAAGGGAAAGAGAAGTAGGGGATGAGGATGGACAGGTCAGTAGGGGTCACGTCCTGGAGAACCCGCTGGGGTGCAGAAGATTAGAAATGGTGACTCACCGGTAATCATATAATAAACTCAAGTGGGACTGGTTCCTAAATCTGGGCTCCCCGGCCCCCAGCACGGAACCTCATCCACTGTTTTCAGCTCTGGTGTAAACCTCCCTTTACGGCCCTGAAGGTTGAGTGAGAAAAGAAGGATGATTATGAAAGGAAATGGTTGAGACCTTAAGCTCCAAGTTCAAATGCCAGCTTCCTGCTGTGACGGCCCGATGACATACAACTTCTCTGGGTTTCAGTTTTCTCATTCCAAAGATGGGTTGACAATAACAGCACGTACCACATGAGACTGTTTTGCAGATTCAATGAATTAATTAACATAAAACATTTAGCACGTAGTAGGTGCTCAATACATGTAGCGCTTACAACATCTGGAAGTGGAGGGGATGGGAGAAGTTAGTGAGGGTGGACACAGTGAATAGATTAATTGAGCGACTTCTCTCAGTTCTGTGAATTGAGAAATACAATGGTTTTCTGATCCCTCCAAGATGTCTTTTCAGATTTTTGAGACATTTCCGAGTTGAGACGAGGTGAACAATAGCCTTTCAAGGCGGAAATGAAATCTCACATTCATAAGAAACAGCCAGCCCTCTAGAAGGAGGCTGGTGATAGAATGGCTGTGCTTGATTATTTAATTGAGGTTCGTCACGCTAAGCGGGGCTAAGCCATCCCTCCAGGCCCCTGAGGCTCCACAGGAGGGTGACCCTTGGGGAAATCTGTGCTTTTAGGTCACCCTCTCAAAGCTTCCTTAATGGACTCCTTAATAGACTGCCACTGTCTCGGGAGTGAAATGGAATTCCTTCTGCATAAAAATCGAGGTGTGATGTCTAGTTCATATCCCGTACAGAAGGGAGCTCGTTCTCAGTGATAAGAATAGAAACCAGGAAAGTTTCCTCTCACCCTTCCATGGGTTCCATTATCACTGAAGGAACGAAAGCAAGGATGAGGGAGGGAGTGAATGAATGAAGGAGTGATCAGGTGAGCTAATGAATGGATGAGTCGGCGTGTGAATGAGTGAATAGGTAATGTGAACGCACCTCGACTGTCATTTTACACCAAGCCACCCTTGGTTTGCCCTTATTCCACCACAACAGCCAGATTTGGTCTGAATATTCCTGAACGTGAGACCTGATACAGGTAGTTTGCAGGATACAGGTAGGTTATTTGGGGAGTGATCCCAGGAAGCAGCAGAGCGGGCGCTGGGAGAGTGAGATGGGGAAGGGAGAAAAGAGCACAAAGTGAGTGTGTGTTTTGTGCTGTTTAAATGCTACGGGCATTTGGAGGTCAGTGTTGCTGGAGATTCTTAGAGGAACTGTGTAGTCCACACCTTAGAGGTGATTCACCAAGGAATGGGAGGCAGGACATTTATCCATCCATTCCCATCTCCCCATGGCTGAGGGATGCCGCAGGTGCATTAACTGCACCTCACTTCCGGGCTGCATGGTTCTCCTTGGGCAGAAAGCAGATGGGATGTTGCACCCCTCCCAGCTGGGCTGAAATCAGGTGAGGCCCAGAGAGGGTGGTGCAAGACCCCACAGGATCGCTTTCGCCTCCCTGCTATTCCTCTCTTTTCTCTGCTTCATGTCACTGGGGTCTTTTCTCAACTCAGCGGCCTGATATTTGATCATGGAAATTCCCACTGCACCCAACCCCCTTCAGTGGACTCCCTTTCCTCTTGGATAAAGACAAAATTACTTAAAAGAGCCTGCATGGCCCTCTGTGATCTGGTTCCTGCCCACCTCTCTAGCCTCATGCTGTACCTGGCTTCCCCCTTGCTCTCTGCACTCCAGCTACACTGGCCTTTCTGCTCATCTTCACCCTTGCCATATGCTTGTCCTGCCTCAGGACCTTTGCACACACTTTTCCCTTTGTGCCAAATGCTCTTTGGTCCAGTTAACTCCTCCTTATCCAGGGGTTCTCACTTCAAGCATCGCTTCCTCAAGGAAGCCCAGACCAGGTCAGCTTCCCTTGTTATCTGCTCTGATAGTTCCCTCACCTCTCCTTTCTGAGCCGAGTGCTGGTTGGAATTTTAGATTCATGTGTGTGATCCTTTGATTAACATGTGTCTCCCACTGTGCCTTAAGATCCATGAAGGGACTGCATCTATTTCTGCTTATTCCTGTTTCCTCAGTACAGATCCCAGTGCCCGGCATTTCGTAAGCTTTCAATACATATTGGTTGAATGAGTGTGTGAGGCTTTTCTTACTCCTCTGGTTTCCATCCTTCCCCACATGCCGCAGGGCTCAGATTTAGCCTTGTTGCTGGTCTTCCTTAGAAAGAGCCTTATTGAAAAACATAATTTGAAAGGATACATGCGCCCCAATGTTCACTGCAGCGCTATTCACAATTGTCAAGACATGGAACCAAACCTAAGTGTCCATCAACAGATGAATGGTAAAGAAGATGTGGTACATGTACACAATGGAATACTACTCAGCTATAAAGAAGAATGAAATAATGCTGTTTGCAGCAACGTGGATGCAAATAAGAGATTATCATACTAAGTGAAGTAAGCCAGAGAAAGACAAATACCATATGATATCACTTATATGTAGAATCTAAAAAAAGATACAAATGAACTTACAAAACAGAAATAACTTACTTACAAAACAGAAACAGACTCACAGACATAGAAAACAAACTAATGGTTACCAAAGAGAAATGGGGGGAGGGATAAATTAGGAGTTTGGGATTAAAATATACATACTACTATGTATAAGATAGATAACCAATAAGGACCTACTGTATAGCATGGGGAACTATACTCAATATCTTGTAATAACCTATAATGGAAGAGAATGTAAAAAAAAGAATATATATCTATGTCTATATATATATATCTGAATTGCTTTGCTGTACCTGTGAAACTAACATTTACAGCATTGTAAATCAACTATATTTCAATAAAAAATTTTAAAAAAAGAAACAGCCTCATTGACAAGACAGGCTTCTTAAGATGTCCCGGGAGTCTGTGTTCCAGGGTTTGCTGTTCCTGCGACATAAAAAGCCTAGGTTACGCAGTTTCACAGATATGAGCCCCAGTCCTGTCGTTCAGCGTGATGCTGGGCAAGGATCCACAAGCCCTTCTCTCATTTCCTCGTGTGTCAGACGGAGACGGAACCTGCTCCACGAGGGCACTGCCAGCCGAGTAGCTGGCACATTGCCTGCATCCTACCTGCCGCTTCCCTTCCAGTCTCTCGCTGCATCTCCCTCCTCCGGGGCCTCGGCTGGAGACAGAGAAGCAGAGGGTTGGCAGAGCTGGGGACGCAACTGGGGAATCTCGAGGCGCTCTCTTTTCACTCCCGCTCCCTGGCTATCGATTGCTGCAACACCTGCAATTTTTGCTTCTTTAAAAAAAAAAGCCCAACACTCCATCAGCTAACACCTCTTGTAGACAGTCTGACGCAGGCCACTGGGGTGGGGGGCGCTGGGTGCTGGTGAGCCCCGGGCTGCTTCACCCCAGCTCCCCTTGGCCGGAACTCGCCGGCAAACAAGAAATAGCCTTGGAATGAAAACTTTGAAGTCATTCATTCATTCAACAAATATTGATCGAGTTCCTACTCTGAAGGGCAGTGGATCTGGTCTGAGACAGGTGTGGGTTTGGATCCTTGGTTATTCCTGCTCTACTCAGTACCTATTGTGTTCCTAGTGTGTGCCTGGAATACAGTTGGCACCAGCTGAATAGGTGCTGAATGATGGAACACATTTTGCTGTGATTGGCAAGGCACATCGCTTTTCCGAACCTCAGTTATTCATCTCTGAAATGGGCATATGATAGCCTGTCCCCAGGGGGATATTAGGAGATGCTGCAGATGGTGTGCAGAGCTGGCACCCCATAGATTCCCTACAAGCAGTGGCTTTGACCATGATGGGGATTTGAAATCCACCCTGTCTGGCAGTGGAGAACCCTTTCCATCTGGAACCGTATTATACCTGTGCCGCATCCGTTCTGTGGCCAGTAAGTGGAATTGTTTCTTCTTTTCCCTAATTATATCCATTTGCTTTCTCTTTCTTCTGTTACAAAAGCTGAGATGTTAGACTCATTGGCTGTGAAGCTTGAATTCTCTTCTAATTATGAGAAAAATCACTCTTTCGTTTTTCTATTAGTCCTAATGGAAATTAGCTGCATCGATCTTCCAGCTTTGGGGTGAATCTCTAGAACTCTAGCAGCATTCCTGCGTGCAGACTTTGGAGGGAAGTCTGTGGGTGTCCCTCAGCTAGGAGGAGGCCAGGGTTGTGGTTTTGGAGTTGGGTAGACCTGAGTATGAATCCAGTTATGAGCTGTGTGACCTGGGGCAGGCCCCCTCATCGTCCTGGTGTCAGTTTCTTCATCTGTAAAATGGGCGTATGGCTTCATGCTGTTCTGAGATTATGGGGCGCGGGGACGGATTCTCTTGATGTGACAGCTGCTTCCCTTCTCCTACCTGTCACAGGCTGCCTTCCTGTGATGCTGCATATCTGGGAGGGGGTGGCCCTTCTCCTGGACATTCAGATGTGTCCTGAGGAGTCTTCTATTAGGACTGCCAGAAGGGGACCAAGCAACTACGTGACACTGTTTTCCTAGATCCCCTTCCGCCAAGGTGTTTGGATGGATAGATAAAGGTGGTGATTTCTGGATGTTTCTGTACCACTTTCCCTAGGCCACGGTGTCTCCCCAAGGGCATCGTTTACCATGCAATAGCACAGGTCCCTTAAGAGAAGCCAGAACTTCAAGGACACACCTGAGAGATGGCTGTAGGGGATCAGCAGCTCATTCCTCACCTCTGGCCTCCCAGCAAAACACAGAAGGGAGAGGAGGCTCAGTTCTGAAGCTGAGTGGAGGGAGGAGAGGCTGCAGGCATGGCGCTCTGATAATTCCCACCCTTCACTGTTAACTGTAAGCCCACAGGGATGCTGCTTAATTTTTCGACACATAAGTTCCTCATCCACAGTCCTGTGTCGGATTCCAGGCCCTGGGTCCATTCTCCAGACCTTGAAAGAGAGGTGGAGGAGGGAGGAGATCTCAAGAGTCACCTGGCAGAGCCCAGGGGAGTTTTGACATCTTGGCTCTGTGGCCCCTCACCTCCAAGGTCATGTCCATAGTCTCTGCGGAGGGAATGCTGGCTGTTGTGAGACCCCAGCCACGACCTTCTCAGTGCTCAAAAAGTTCCTCCCCATCAGCCAGGTCCCAGGAACAGCTGGAGGGCAGAGGTGGGCAGGAATGGGCAGTGGGGACTGGAGGGGAGGAAACCTACCTCTCCAAAGCCTTTCCTCTGGCATTTGGTGGGGCTGCCCTTAGGGAGGGAGGAGGCTGGGTGTGTTGAGGAGAGGCTGATGCCTCTGGAGGCCCATGGCAGCCTCCCCTGGGGTTCAAGCTCAAGGAGCCTGCCTGCCAGAGGTCTCCACTGCAGCTCAAATGGCTGGGGTTGGTGTCCTAACCTGGGCTGCATGTGTGTGTGTGTGTTTGTGTGTGTGTGTATGTATGTGTGTGTGTATGTGTGTTTGTGTGTGTATGTGTGTGTTTGTATGTGTGTGTTTGTGTGTGTGTATGTGTGTGTTTGTGTGTGTGTGTGTGTGTGTGTGTGTGTGTGTTCCTAAAGGAGAGAGAAAGACAGGGAGAGGATAATCCACAGAGAAGGATAAGAGAGAATAAAGAGGGAAAGAAATGAGGGTGGAGAGAATGATCAGAGGAGGAACGTGAAGGAAGGGGAGAGAGAAAACAGAGGAAGATCACCTCTGCCTTTGCGGCATTCTTTTCCGGCTTCTTACAGAGAGAGGGGGGCCTTCCCATCCCACAGCTGGGCAGGGGCAGCCAGACCCTGGACTACGTGTGGGCTACACATCTGGCCTTTCAGCTTCCGCTGGAGGGAGTGATGCTGATGGGACCTGGTCATCGCTATTCTGTTCAGGGAGCTGGATGCTGCTGGCTCACGTGGAAATGGATCCTGCAGCCCACCGAGCCCAACGCCAGCAGCCAGGCAGCCGTGGCTATGATGCTGGCCCCCAAACAGGAGGGGCCTCCTGGGCCTGGTTCTTGGGTCACAGCCCTGGGGGAATGGCAGGCAGGGCTGACCTTTCCTGAGGCTGCCTGAGAAAGGAAATGAGAATCTAATGATGCCAGAGTCTTGGGGGAGGGAGGTGGGGCGTGAACCCCTCACAGTGTGTTCCCGGGCTGCAGAAGCCTGTGCCAGATATGGGCATAGCCTTGCACTGGCCTGGCAGCTTGGAAGCAGCTGCCATGGAAGAAATTCAGCTAACCTTCATTTCCAGCTGGCTTCTGGCGTCAGGAGCCAGCCTCGAGCTGTGGGAAGAGGAGAGCGGGATGCCCGAGTCAGGCACAGCTAGGGCTCACATCCCCACTTTGCACGGCCCATCATCTCCGGAGTCCCAGTTTCCTCATTTGTCAAATGGGGCCGATCCTAGTAAAAGTGCATTTGCTGACAATTATGGAATACTTACTGTTCCAAATGCTTTAGGGCCTGAACTCTAATGTGTCCTCATAACAGACTGTTATGGTTATTTATTTCTAAAAGCTTAGTGGCTTAAAACGTCAACTGATCATTTTCTCCCCCACTCCTGTGGGTTGGCAGGGCTCAGCTGGGCAGTTCTGGCTGAGGGTCTCGGGTAGTGGTGGGTCAGCTGCAGCTGGGGCTGGAGTCACCTGAAGGCTGGACTGGGCTGGGCATCCAAGGGGCTTCTTCTATCCCAGGCCTGGCCCTGGGGTGGTCCTGGCCTTGATCTCTGCACGGCTCTAAGCCTCCAGGACCTCTCCCTGTCACCCCATCAGAGCATAGGGAGTGTATTAGTTTTCTGTTCCAACTGTAAGAGATGACCACAAATTTAGCTGCTTAAAAAATACTCATTCATTATGTTGCAGTTCAGGAGGCCAGAAGTCCAGGTGCCATGTGTGTCAGGTGCAGTGTGCTCAGAGCCTCACAAGGCCCAAATCAAGGAACAGGCGGGGCTGCGATCCTTTCTGGAGGCTCTGAGAGGGAATCCACCTTAAGCTCATTCAGCTTGGTGGCTGAATTCAGTAACATGTGGTTGGAGGCCTGGGGGTCCTCGTTTCCAACTGGAGCCTGATCTTTGCTCCCAGGGGCCGTCCATGCGGCCCCTCCAGCGACGGCACGCAGAGTCCCTTTCATGCTTGAGTCTCCCTGACTTCTCCTTCTGCCGCATCTCTCTGCCTCCAGCCAGAGAAAGTTCTCAGCTTTTAAGGGCTCCTGTGATAGATGGAGTCCACTTGGATGACCCAGGATAATCTCCTGAGCTCAGTCCACAGCCTCCGTCACATCAGTTAAGGCTCAAGGTAGTTGCATGTCTCCCATGGCCGCTGACTTCCCTGCGGCGAAGCCAAGTAAAGACCAAGGCACAGGGTCACTTCCATCATATGTCAAAGCATCACAGACCCCACCCAGACTAAAGGTGGTGGAGAAATAGACTCCACGTCTTGGTGGAGATTCTCACTGCAAGGGAACATGTGGGAGGGGAAATATTGTTGGGACCACCTTTATTTATTTACTTATTATTAAAATTTATTTTTATATTGGAGTATATTTGATTTACAATGTTATGTTAGTTTTAGGTGTACAGCAAAGTGATTCAGTTATACATATATCTATTCTTTTTCAGATCTTTTTCCCATATAAGGTTATTACAGAGTATTGAGTAGAATTCCCTGTGCTATACTGCAGGTCCTCTTTCATTATCTGTTTTATGCACAGTACTGTGTATATGTTAATCTCAACCTCCTAATTTATCCCTCCCCCGCATCTTTCCCCTTAGGTAACCATAAGTTTGTTTTCTAAGTCTGTGAGTCAGTTTCTGTTTTGTAAATAGGTTCATTTGTATCATTTTTTTAAGTTTCCACATACAAGTGGTATCATATGATATTTGTCTTTGTCTGACTTACTTCACTTAGTATGATAATCTCTAGTTGCATCCGTGTTGATGCAAATGGCATTATTTCATTCTTTTTTATGGCTGAGTAATATTCCATTGCATATATGAACCACATCTTTTTATCCATTCATCTGTCACTGGACATTTGGGTTGCTTCCATGTGGGACCACCTTTAGAAAACAGCATGCACCACACCACCCTAGCTCATTCTTTTTCGTTTCCTTCATGAGTCTAGTCATAGGTTTGTCAATTTTGTGTCTTTTCAAAGAACTAGTGCTTAGTTTTATTAATCTTTCCTATTGTCTTTTTACTTTCTATTTCACTTATTTCCACTCTAATCTTCATTATTTTTTTCCTTCTACGGACTTTGGGCTCATTCTTATCTCCATTTTATTTTATTTATTGTTTTTAAAAATGTTATTTATTTTTTGGCTGCGTTGGGTCTTTGTCACTGCGTGTGGGCTTTCTCTAGCTGAGCGAGCAGGGGTTACTCTTCGCTGCGGTGCAGGGGCTACTCTTTGTTGCGTTGCGCGGGCTTCTCATTGTAGTGGCTTCTCTTGTTGCAGAGCACGGGCTCTAGGCATGCAGGCTTCAGTAGTTGTGGCTCGCGGGCTCTAGAGCGCAGGCTCGGTAGTTGTGGCGCATGGGCTTAGTTGCTCTGCGGCATGTGGGATCTTCCCGGGCCAGGGCTTGAACCTGTATCCCCTGCATTGGCAGGCGGATTCTTAACCAATGTGCCACCAGGGAAGGCCCTTATCTCCATTTTATAAATGAGGAAACTGAGGCGCAGAGAGGTCACATAACTTGCCTATAGCCCAACAGCCTGTAACTGACGGTCGGGAGTTGGAGGGGTGGGTGGCCCCAGACTCCCGACCAGCAGGCAGATGTGAAAGCACGTGAAGATCGGAGCACAGTGCCCGCAACTATGTGACAACCAGACCTAGGTATCTTTAATAGCATCTAGAGTCAGGCTGTGGGTGGTTCCCATCCTACCACCTTGTAGCTGTATGACCTAGAATAAGGCTGTTTCCCTTGAGGAACTGACAGTCTGTGGATAAAGCAGACAGTAGGAACTGATAGCATCCAGATATAATGAACATGGGGGAGAGGATGGACAGGGGGCTCTGGGCCGCAGGAGGCCTAACCCAGACCAGAGGAAGGAGAAGCCCTCCTAGGGGAGAAGTCCACCTGAGACCTAACAGAGGAGACAGGGTTACCGAGATGAGAAAGGGGCAGGAGGTCCTGGGTTTAGGCAGAAAGAAGAGCATGTATGTGTAAAGTTCTGACATCAAGAGAAAATGTGGCATCTTTTAAGATCACTGCCCCCCTCCCCCCAACCAATTTGTGTCCACCCAGAATCCCAGAATGTGACCTTATCTGGAATAAGGGTCTTTGCAGATGTAATCAGTTAAGGATGTTAAGATGATGCCCCCAAATCCCATGACCTCTGACCTTATAAGAGGAAGAGGAGGGGACCTGAGACACAGACACAGCGACCCACAGGGGAGAAGGTGGTGTGGAGACAGAGGCAGAGCTGGGAGTGTATTGTCAGCAAAGCCAAGCAATGCCAGGGATGGCCGCAGCCACCGGAAGCCAGGAGAGAGGCTCAGATGGGGTTCTCCCCACAGCCTCCAGAAGGAAACAAACCTGCCGACACCTTGATTTTGGACTTCTGGTCTCCAGAACTATGGGAGAAGGAGTTTCTGTTGTTTTAAGCCACAAAGTAATGGTCATTTATTACTGTAGCCCCAGGAAACCAGTGCAGCACGGCATGGGGCGTCGTCATTCCAGGCCACGACGAAACCGATGGGGGTTTGCACCTGGAAGGCATTCTCTCAGGCAAGTCGTTCGCTATCTGGAGGAATTAGCTAACCCTGGAAAGGCAGGCTGTCCTGGTCAGCGAGGCCCTGGGTGCCAGAGCGCCAAGAATACAAAAATCAGAAAATATAGCACCACCGGAAGTAGGAAGGATCACACTCAACTTACTCACAAGGTAACGAGGATCCAAGAGACCGTGTAACTTTTCTAGCGGGACACAGCTTGTAAATCAAAGCACTGGGTCAGATTTCAAGCCAGGTCAAATAAGTCTTTATTGAATGAATGAATCTTTATTTTTAAATTTATTTTATTTTTTTAATGAAAGCTTCTTTATTTCTTAATTTTGGCTGTGTTGGGTCTTCGTTTCTGTGCGAGGGCTTTCTGCAGTTGTGGCGAGCGGGGGCCACTCTTCATTGTGGTGTGTGGGCCTCTCACTGTCGCGGCCTCTCTTGTTGCGGAGCACAAGCTCCAGATGCGCAGGCTCAGTAGCTGTGGCTCACGGGCCTAGTTGCTCTGCGGTATGTGGGATCTTCCCAGACCAGGGATCGAACCCGTGTCCCCTGCATTGGCAGGCGGATTCTTTAACAACTGCACCACCAGGAAAGCCCGAATCTTTATTTTTTATTGAAATATAGTTGATTTACAATGTTGTGTTGATTTCTGCCGTACAGAAAAGTGACTCAGTTATATATCTATCTATATATTCTTTTTAAAATATTCTTTTCCATTGTGGTTTATCACAGAATATTGAATACAGTTCCCTGTGCTATATAGTAGGACCCTGTTGTTTATCCGTTCTATATTTAATAGTTTGTATCTGCTAATCCCAAACTCCCAGTCTATCCCTCTCCCATCCACCCCCCTTAGCAACCACAAGTCTGTGCTCTATGTCTGTGAGTCTGTTTCTTTTTTTTAAATTTAATTAATTAATTAATTGATTTTTGGCTGCGTTGGGTCTTCGTTGTTGTGCGCGGGTTTCCTCTAGTTGTGGTAGCGGGGGCTACTCTTCTTTGCAGTGCGTGGGCTTCTCATTGCGGTGGCTTCTCTTGCAGAGCAGAGCACGGGCTCTAGGCGCGCGGGCTTCAGTAGTTGTGTCTCGAGGGCTCTAGAGTGCAGGCTCAGTAGTTGTGGCACATGGGCTTACTTGCTCCGTGACATGTGAGATCTTCCCGGACTAGGGCTCAAATCCGTGTCCCCTGCATTGGCAGGCAGATTCTTAACTACTGTGCCACCAGGGAAGCCCCTGTGAGTCTGTTTCTGTTTCATAAAAATTCATTTGTATCACTTTTTAGATTCCACATATAAGTGATATCATATGGTATTTGTCTTTCTCTTTCTGACTTATCTCACTTAGTATGATAATCTCTAGGCCCATCCATGTTGCTGCAAATGGCATTATTTCGTTCTTTTTTATGGCTGAGTAGTATTCCATTATATACATACCACATCTTCTTTATCCATTCATCTGTCGATGGACTTTTAGGTTGTTTCCATGTCTTGGCTGTTGTGAATATTGCTGCAGTGAACATAGGGGTGCATGTATCTTTTTGAATTATGGTTTTCTCTGGATATATGCCCAGGAGTGGGATTGCTAGATTATATGGTAGCTCTATTTTTAGTTTTCTGAGGAACCTCCATACTGTTTTCCATAGTGGCTCCACCAACTTACCTTCCCATCAACAGTGTAGGAGAGTTCCCTTTTCTCCACACCTTCTCCAGCATTTGTTATTTGTAAACTTCTTAATGATGGCCATTCTGACTGGTGTGAGGTGCATTGTAGTTTTAACTTGCATTGAATGAATGAATGAATCTTTACATCCACTTACCTGCTTGAAAGTGGCTGCTCCTTGGCAAATGGGAGGAGAAATGTGATGGATATTTTAGCCACAAGTGTCTGTGCTTTAATTACCTAGGTTGCTGAGTCATTTGCAGAGGTTTACAATGTCTAATTTTTTTTTTTCTAGCCTGAGCTAGGCTAGTCCTTTAGGCTGGGAAAACTTTGACAATGTATCTTTTTAAATGCATTTTAGTTCCTTGGACACGCTTTTCAAACGTTGGTTGTTTCATTAACGTCTCAGTGGAGAAATCATAATCGTAAACACAGATGTCATTTACTGAGCTTCTACTATGTGCTAAGTGCTTTAGACTGATCACATCATTTAATCTCAACAGTCCTGTGTGGTAGCACAGTGATCCCAACAGTAATAATAATAATAGTAGTAATAATAATGACAACAGCAATACTGGCAATAACAAACAATAATAACAATAACAGCAAATATTTATTGAGCGTTAGTCGCTAAGTGCCAGGCACCATCGTTATCCCACGCTGAAGTACCACTAAGGACCTTTGGGTTGAATTTCAGATACTTCCCAGCATTCTCGCCCTCCCTCTGAAATGAGATATTTTTTGCATAAAGAGAACAGGCCTATCCTCCTTCTATATTCCAGAGGGCTGGAGAGGACCCCTTGCCCACATGCCTCTAATTGGAAGGTATGAAGGAGGTCCCCCAGTTCTGGAGGGCAGCCCCCAAGCAGTGTCCATTCTGATCAGAGGGTGCCCAGGCCCAAGAGCACACTGCTTGGTGCGTCCCAATGTCCATAGCAGCACTGTTTACACTAGCCAAGACATGGAAGCAACAACCCAAGTGCCTATCAGCAGATGACTGGCTTAAGATGTGGTAAATATATACAATGGAAGATTACTCAGCCATAAAAAAGAATTAAATTTTGCCATTCGCAGCAACATAGGTGGACCTAGAGAATATTATGCTTAGTGAAATAAGTCAGACAAAGACAAATACTATATGTCATTTATATGTGGAATCTAAAAAATAATACAAATGAATCTATATACAAAACAGAAACAAACTCGCAGACATAGAAAACAAACTTGTGGTTACCAAAGGGGAGAGGGAGGGAGGGATAAATTAGGAGTATGGGATGAGCAGATACACACTACTATACATAAAATAGATAAGCAACAAGGATTTACTGTAGAGCACAGGGAATTATACTCAATAGCTTGTAATGGAATATACAATCTATAATGAAATATAATCTACAAAAAACAAAACAAAACAAAACTGAATCACTACGCTGTACACCTGAAACTAACACAATATTGTAAATCAACAATATTTCAATTAAAAAGAAGAAAGTGCAGACTGCTCAGAATTTGTAATAAAAACCTGATGGCTTTGACCTAGGAATCGCCATTCCTCAATCTTGGGACTGGAGGTGCTCTGGGGGCTCTTGTCGGGGGAGAGATGCTATTCTCCATTTCTCTCATTCACAGAGCGCCACTGGGACCTGCCCTCAGCCCTGCTGTCCCCCAAGAAGACAGCAGGCCTTGGAATGCCTCCCGCCCCTCCTACCCTGAAGGTGATACCCAGACATGGCTTTGGGGGTGGGAGGAAGGGTTATCTTCTTCCCTCCCCCACCAATCCCATTCCATTTAAACAGTAAAACACTCTTGTATCAAGACTAAATTTTGAAAAAAAAAGGAAAGAGAGAGACTGCTCATGGCCCCATTCTACAACGGCTATTTTTTCTACTTCTCGACCTTACCTTCCAGTCTTTGCCCAGATGATATCAAAACCCAGCCTATGTGGATGGAGTGTGTCCTATTTGCCAGTGGATAAGGACATTGATCCTGGAGGCTGGCTGGGTGTGTATCCCAGCTCTGTCGCTTAGTAGCTGTGGGACTCTTGGCCAGTGACTGATCCTCTGTGAGCTTCAGTTTCCTCATCTGTAACTTGGGTAACATCACCAACCTCTTATAATTCCCATGAAGATTAAGTGAGATGAGTGAGCAAAGCTGCAGCCTGGCACCTGGCATGCAGCCAATGTCCATGAGTGGTGGCTCTCAGTGGTGGGTAGCTCCTGGCCCCTCAAGCAGGCCTCCCCCCATTTCCGCAGGGGATTCTCCCCGCTGAATCAACGCTACCTTGTTTTCAGATCTCAGTTCAAATATCACCTCCTCATGGAAGCCCTCCTTGTTAGAGCTGCTCACTAACCTTTTCTCTTTTCTGCACAGGACTCATCTCATTTGCAATGTTGCACTCTTTGGTGTGACTATCTAATTAATACCTGTCTCCTTTTCTGGACCGTAAGCTTCAGGAGCAGAGCCTGTGTCCTTTTTGGTCCCCACTGTATCCTCAGAGCCTAGCTCTGCCCTGACCCAGAGTAGACTCCCTCCTTTGACCTCCATGAGCCCGACTGCCATGAACTCTTAATGAATCACTGAGCCCTTTCTGAGCCCAGAGAATGATCACTGAGCACATCTGCTGTCTCTGAAAATGTTGACTCCTCCTAACCCATGTCTTGCTGCTACTTCTACATCCCTGGGGCTACCCCTTCAGGGAAGGAATTTCCCCAAGTTTGAGGGGATGCCTGCTTTGCTGGGGTTGCTTTGGATTGCCATCAGGATCCGTTGTCTGAGCTTTTGTAGCATCTTCCCTGCCCCTCCCCCTCCCCCCCGAGGGAGAGGTATCCCAAATGGATACAAGTTGGTGACTTGTTGCAGTTGAATGACCTCAGAGGGCATGAGGCCAGCCCTGTGCCCCCATCCTGGAATGGCCACAACCTTGGGCCCAGTTGGAGGCTGAAGGCAGGGATTTTGGAGGCTTGGGGAGAGGAGAAGGGGAAGAGAAATATTTCCATTGCTAGTAATGTCAGCTTCTTGTCCCTTGCTGGGACTGAGTCTCAGGCAGTGAGAGACTCCTGGGTGGGCTTTATTCCCTCCCTCCAATTCTGGGAGGCTGGGGTAATTGGTGAAGACTCTGTAGATTCTGTGATGCTCCTGGCACAGACTTGCCAGGGACCGACTCTGTTTAATGATTGACAATAACAATACCAACGCAATGCATTTTACCCTGTTGGTAAATTTCAGTTGCAAGATCTAAATCTCCTGTAGTTCCTCTGGTAGCACAACACGTCCGTGTTTTAAGGCACTATTAGCTAAATTTTGCAGACTGACCACGGGTGGATCACAATAAACCAGACCTATCCAGGTTTCTGGGGACACATTCATCTCAGATCCCTTTTGGCTGGCCTTGGAGATAGTCAAGGGTCAAGACTGTGGCTCTGGGGAGGAGGAGAACTGGGTTCAAATCTTGGCTCTTCCATTTCCCAGCTGTGTGACCTGGTCCGGGTGACTTCATCTCTCTGAGCCTTATCTTGCTCATCTGTACAATGGGAACAAGAACATTAGGAGGAGTGGGGAGTGAGGTCAGGATATTTATTCTCTTTGTTCCCACCTTATAGGGTCAATCAGGGTCAACTGCATCTCTTGATGGAAGGTCACAGCTCCTGCCTGACAGCCCTCTCCTCACAACTTTCTCTGTCTTGGGATTCTGGGAACTGCTTCCTCCTCACCCCAGGCTTATCTTTCAACAAACTAAGCCCACCTTTCCCATCCTTTTGTCCTCCTTGACCTCAAGCTCTGGCTCCCTCCCACCTCTCTAGCTCTCCTTATCAGCATCTTTCCTTGTTGGTCCTCAATTCTTGCCACAGTGAGAGAATCCCATCCTCTCAAGCAAGTAACTGATTTAAGCAGGGATTCTCACTTGGCGATCCAAGGGTTATGTAGGGTTTTGCATCTATCTGCATTTTTCTAGGAAGAGGATCTATAGCCTTCCTTCCTCTCCCCACATTCTTGACACATAAAAAATTTAAGAACCACTGGGTGTCTGTCACTTCTCCCAGGATCATCTGATTTTAGAGATGACTTTTGAATAGCCAAAGGAATGAATCTTTAAAAGTGGAATTATTACAGGGGGTTGCACAGATCCTAGGGCTTGGCGCAGCCTGGAGCTTCTTCAGTTGGCCATTACAGACTGTGCTTGTCTGACATTAGCGCTTAATGCATAGTTACTGATTTTATTATCCCAAAGTGGGAACACAAAGTCTCAGAGATTCATGTCGGATTATAAAAAGGCCAGATTTACTATTCTCTAAAACTTTTTTCAGAGTGAAGGAGAAAGGAAAATATTAATAAAAAACGACGTGCTAAATTAAATGGACCAGAGAGCAGATAACAAAATAAATCTCACAACCAAGGAGTCTGGCTCCCTGATGTAGGCGGGAGAATATTTAAGAGGGGATGAAATGGATAAAGGAAAGGAAGAGGAAAGTTTCTCCCTCTTTTCTTGGAGTGACTCAGTCTTTGCCTTTGGGAATCAGAAAGCAGAGTATGCATGCCCTTGTGTCTTAGCAAGGTCAGGTGGTCCAGCATCGGGGGAGGGTTGATCTTTTGGGGATGGAATTCTACTCCCTTTTTCCCTTTCTCGTCCCCTCTTCCTCCTTCCTCTCCCTTCTCTGTCCGTCTCTGCCTTTTGTCTGTAAGTCCTGACGAGATGCTGGGTGTGGTGGTAAGCAATTTTACCAACATTATCTCACCTTGCCAGCTCTGTGACCTTGGGCCAGTGACATAACCTTGCTGAGATTTAGTTTCTTTTGTTCGTGAGGGGTTGTGAGGCTGGCATGAAATGGTACATCTGAAGCCATGGTGCAGCGTCTAGGAGCAGCAGTCAATTAATAAATGTTCTTCTTCTCCTTGTAACAAAATTAGCCAGCCCCTAATGCATCTAATTAATAAATGTGCGTTTGAAAGATACTGACGCAGTGAACGAGGAACGGCGGCTCCTTCTGTTGCCTGCAGGAGGGTACTTGGACACAACCGGCTGAAGCTGCCTGTTTTTACATGAGGTGGGATCTTGATTCTTGTTTTAAGGTGTGGAGTAGGCAGGGGTAGTTTTTGAAATACAAATGTGCATTGTGTTGCCATGACAAAGATGTTGCAAGGAAATAGAAAACCACAGAACTTCAGAGCCAGAATACATGTCAAACAAAATAACTCTATTTTCCAAGCCCAAACTGGGACAGAGGGTCAGAAGGGTACAAATGATCTTATGGGGACAGCAGGACAGAGCCATATTGTCTAGATTTTGAGATGCTTTCTTTTAAACCCTTTAACAGATCTGAAAATAGAATACCTTTTGTGTGCATTTAGCGTAGTTTGTTTTTTAAGTCTGGAAAAGCTATTATACCAAATGTGCATCTTACAGGCAATGGTATCTTTTTTTAAAATAATTAATTAATTAATTAGTTTGTTTATTTTTGGCTGCATTGGGTCTTTGTTGCTGTGCGCGGGCTTTCTCTAGTTGTGGCGAGCGGGGGCTACTCTTCGTTGCAGTGCGTGGGCTTCTCATTGCGGTGGCTTCTCTTGTTGCGGAGCACAGGCTCTAGGTGCACGGGCTTCAGTAGTTGTGGCACACGGGCTCAGTAGTTGTGGCTCGCGGGCTCTAGAGTGCAAACTCAGTAGTTGTGGCGCACGGGTTCAGTTGCTCCAGGGCATGTGGGATCTTCTTGGACCAGGGATCGAACCTGTGTCCCCTGCATTGGCAGGCGGATTCTTAACCACTGAGCCACCAGGGAAGCCCCAGGCAATGGTATCTTAAATGGAGCAAATATGGTTGTGAAATCAAGCTGCTGCTGCCAGAATCAATGATTAGTCCAAAATGGGACTTACTCTTCTGCACTATGAAGAGATAGACCAGTTGACCACTGTGTCCTTCCAGCGCGTATGGCAGAAGATGTCGATGCCCTACCTAACCCTCAGCATCTATCTCCATCTCCACTGTGCCTCCATCTCCTCGTGTTTCTATCCCGACGGCCCTTTGGGCTGACAGTGTGATCTGCCTGTGCGTCGGGGAGGCTGAAAGTGTCAGAGTTCACATCCTTGGAAGCACGCCTCAGCAAACAAGGCCTGGAAGTTGGTGGAAAATACCCCAGATTGCTCACCCCTTAGATGGGAAACTCTGAGGTGTGTTCTGCACTGTCTGCCTAGCGTACCCCAGTGGTACTGAGCTCCAGTTTGCACACAGGGCACCTTGCTTAGGAAAGAGGTCCAGGTAGTCATTCATTCTAGCAGTGTTTATTGAGCACCTACTGTGTACCAGGCCATGCCACCCTAGGCTCAAGGAACTCACAGTTAGAGGGTGGTGGAGAAGCAAACAGGTACACAAGCAGGTCATTACCATGCAGTCCAACGAGTGCTGGAGGGTGGGCTGGGGCTGAGAGGGCTGACACTGCCCAAAGAGTCATTTGATTTGATTATTTTTAAAAATTTATTTATTTATTTATTAAATATTTATTTATTTATTTGGCTGCCTCGGGTCTTACTTGCGGCACACGGGATCTGTCATTGCGGCGCGTGGGCTTCTCTCTAGTTGTGGTGCGTGGGCTCAGTAGTTGCAGCACGTGGGCTTAGTTGCCCCGGGGCACGTGGGATCTTAGTTCCCCGATCAGGGATCGACCCCACATACCCTGCATTGGAAGGTGGATTCTTTTTTTTTTTTTTTTTTGCGATACGCGGGCCCCTCACTGTTGTGGCCTCTCCCGTTGCGGAGCACAGGCTCCGGACACGCAGGCTCAGTGGCCATGGCTTACGGGCCTGGCTGCTCCGCGGCATGTGGGGTCCTCCCGGACCGGGGCACGAACCCGTGTCCCCTGCATCGGCAGGCGGACTCTCAACCACTGCGCCACCAGGGAAGCCCGGAAGGTGGATTCTTAACCACTGGACCACCAGGGAAGTCCCTGCCCAAAGATTTTAAAAAAGAGGCAGCAGTTTTTATTAGTAATAACAGCTGCTGATGTTTGCGGAGTCTTTCCCGTGTGCACTATAGTCTCTGTGCTAATTGATTTGCAAACAGTATTTTGCTAAGCTTCCCTTTAGCCCTAGGAGGTAGGTTCTACTATTCATTCTAGCTTACAGATGAGAAAGTTGAGGATCAGAGAGGTTAAGTAACTTGCATCAGGTCATACAGCTAGTAAGAGACACAGTTGGGATGTGAAGCCAGGCCTGTTGTGAGCAAACTGCAGGCCCATAACCCAAATCCTGGCCCCTGGCCTATTTTTGTAAATAAAGTTTAATTGGAACATAGACACACCCCGCATTTACATATTATCTTTGGGTGTTCTTACACTATAGTGGCCAGAATTGATTAGTTGTGATAGAGACCCTATGACCTACAAAACTGAAAATAGTTATCTGGCCTTTACAGAAGAAGTTTGCCGAGCCCTGCTTAATTACATCAAGTCATTTCATTCTCACAGCAACACAGTTATCACCCCCATTATACCAGGTAGGGAAACCAAGGCCCAGAGAGGCAAATTTACTTGTCCAAGGTCACACAGAAGAGCTGGGATTAGCACTCTGGCCGCAGTCTGGTCCAGAGGCTGTGCTCTAACCACTCTGCCCCATTGTCCTTCCCAGTCAAACTAGCAAGGTCAGCTCCTTAGGCTTAATTTTCACATTCTATAGAGCACAAGGAAGAAAAGAAGGTACTTGTTAGAACTGGCTACCAGCAGATGTCAAATTCAGTGGTACCAGAAGTGTGCGTTGGGAGGGAAAATCTTGAGGACCGGAAATTTCAATATTTATCTTTGTGGTGACCACACAGTGGGAACTTTGGCAGCTCGCCCAAAACGGTCTGTCGGCAGGAGGCTGCGGGGACAAGCTGGAAAAAGCGGTTCATGATAGTACGGAGCTCATGGGGTTCCTGCAAGGATTAAACCAGGTGATAAACTCGAGGTGCCTGCTAAGATCCCCGTGGGTATCTGCTATTTTGTGTCCTCAAGAGCTGCTCCCAAGGAATGTTGTTAGTTCCTGGGCAGTATCTGGTTCACTCACTAGCTTCTCTCTCAGCTCTGGGTCTTTGCATGCACTGTTCTCTCTGCCTGGATTTCCTTACCTGAGAGCTGAGACCAGTGTCTGCCCAGCTCTCCTAGGTTGCGCAGCCTCAGATCAGGTGTCAGGCGTGTAGGGATGCTGCCTGACCTCTTCAGCCACTGGGCTGTGTGTGCATGTCCCGGCTGTACCACAGCCCACCGTCTCCCCTAATTATAATGTTCCCCGACCTGCCTGCCTTCCCCTCTGGGTTGTTCGCTCCCGTGGAGCACGGGCTGTGTCTTGTGCAGCTCTATGTAGCAGAAGATGAAGTTAGAGGGATTCTAAGTGTGAGAAGGATTTGATGGGCTCGCTCTGAGATGGGGGGCTCAAACACAAGGACCAGATAGAGGCCTCTAGGAGCTTTGGCTAGAGAGAGCAGGCATTTGTTGGAGCTTTTAAAAATTTTTTTTTTTCGGACTGTGCTCGTGGGTTTTTCCAAGGTGTTGCCTTCTTTGGTTTCAACTCTGGGATGAGGTAAAAAGAAAACCAAGGGAAATACCACCATGTTCTTCCTTGGGTCCTGAGGTCTATAGCTGGTCTGGCTTCTTCTCCTCACCTTCCAGAATCTTCTTACAATTGTTTTATATAATGTCCAAGGTTTTACTTGCACTCATTGGGAGGACTAGGGAAAAGCATGTCTGCTCCATCTTCCTGGAAGTGTCTGCACATGGAAGACACTTTGTAAATGTCGGCTCTTATACCTCGTGTGCGATGAAAGTTGTTCCTGCCTGGGGTAATGGTGTTGGAAACCTGCCGTGTGCTGAATGGCAGCCCCCCCAAGATATGTCCACCCAGAACCACTGAGCTGGACCTTATTTGGAATAAGGGTCTTTGCAGGTGCAATTGAATTAAGGAATTCAAGATGAGATCATCCTGGATGATCTGGTTGGCCCCAAATCCAACTGGCGGATTTGAAAGAGGAGAAGATGCAGCAGAGAACACCGTGTGATGATGGAGGAAGACAGTGGAGTGACACATCTACACACTCAAGCCCAGGACCTCCAAAGATTGCAGCAGCCCCCATATGCAGAGAGAGAGGCATGGAGCAGATTCCTCCTTACGGCCCTCAGAGGGGACCAGCCCTGACAGCGCCTTAATTTTGGGCTTCTGGCCTCCTGAACTGTGAGAGAATACATTTTTGTCGTATTAAGCTGCCCAGTTTCTGGTAATTTATTACAGCAGCCACAGGAAACTAATAAAATACCCAACTTGGATGGTATACTTTTTCTTTCTTTTTGTTTTTAGTGTATTTTATTCAATTATAGTTGGTTGACAATGTCGTGTTAATTTCTGCAGTACAGGAAAGTGACTCAGTTATACATATATATACATTGTTTTTCACATTCTTTTCCATTATGGTTTATCACAGGATATTGACTACAGCTTCCTGTGCTATTCAGTAGGACCTTGTTGTTTATGCATCCTATATGTAATAGTTTGCATCTCCTAACCCCAACTCCCAGTCCATCCTTCCCTCACTCCCCTCTGCCTTGGCAACCACAAGTCTGTTCTCTATGTATGTGAGTCAATTTCGTAGATAAGTTCATTTGTGTTCATATATATATATTTTTTGGCCGCACCCTACGGCTTGTGGGATCTTAGTTCCCCAACCAGGGATCAAACCCGTGCCCTTGGCAATGAAAGTGCAGAGTCCTAGCCACTGGACTGCCGGGGAATTCCCTGTGTCATATTTTAGATTCCACATATAAGTGATATCATATGGTATTTGTCTTCCTCTGTCTGACTTACTTCACTTAGTATGATAATCTCTAGATCCATCCATGTTGCTTCAAATGGCATTATTTCATTCTTTTTTATGGCTGAGTAGTATTCCATTATATATATATATATATATATATATATATATATATATATATATATATAAAATGTCTGTCGACACTTAGGTTGCTTCCATGTCTTGGCTATTGTAAATAATTCTGCTATGAAGAGTGTGTGCCGTTCTTTGGGCATGAGAGATCATTCTAAGTGGTCTCCAGACTTGACATTACATAACTTCAAACCCTGTAGAAGAAAATCAATCCTCTTTCAATCTCCTCTCATTCCTCTGATTATTTGAAGCCAAAAGTCTCAGTTTGGCATCATCTGTCTTTAACTTTTACTGATCTTCCACTTAAACAAGACAGAACAGTCCTCAGATACAGAGCCTCTGTGGGCCCCAGTAGCTAGATTTTCATTGTATTTATTTTTATGGCTGATTATGGTAATTATTACACTGTAATAATGATAAAAAGTCTTGTTGGAAAAGTTATTTATTGAGGTAAGAAAAGCAACTGGTTTAAAGAAAAATATTAAGTAGGTAATTACAGATATTGCCTAACATTGTGAAGAGGGTATGAACCTTCTGATGTTAGGAGATACTGTGCTAATAAGAGGTGGTGTGTGTGTGTGTGTGTGTGTGTGTGTGTGTGTGTGTGTGTGTGTGTGTGTGTGTGTGTGTGTACACTTGAATCACACAGCTCATGAGTTTACTTTTCTAGCCATACCAGAAATCCCTGTGATACAGGTGTTTATGAACTAAGGTAAATCATTTTGAACAGCAAACAGCAGTGCAAAATTAAAATCTCTCAACAATTAAAGGGCAAAGCTGTCACCTGTTATGAAACATCCACTGGAATTAATAAAGAAGCAAGAAGGTTATTTTAGAAAAGCATCAAAACAGTATCAAAGGCCCCAAACCTAAGTGAATTTTCTCTCCTCTTTGGGTAGACGGTAGACAGCCAGATGACCTTGACTTGACTTTGAATGGATCTTGCCTTGTGGTTGGCAACCACGTTGAATGAGGGGAGCATGTAGAGAAGAGATAGATAGCTGCCTCGAATCCATCCTTAACTGAAGAATCAGAATGAACTCGGTCATGCATAGGGTGCTTACTGAAATCTCATAATCACGGGCAGAAGTCGGGGAAGAGTCTTTTATATTACAGAGAAATGGAAATGTTAAAGCCTTTCTAAAGGGTTGTGTCCCTTTCAAAAAGATGGGGTCCTTCTACAAGATGACTAGCCTGGACTCTGAAAAAGTGTCAGTGACATGAAAGTTAAGACAAGGCAGTGGGGCTGTTCTAGGTTAAAAAAGACTAAAGAGATATGACATCAAAGTGAAATACACAACCTTGATTGGATTCTGGATTAAACAAAGAAAAGTGATATCACTGACATATCACTAAAAATATATCACTGGGGTGTTGGGAAGATGTTAATATGAGCCACATATGAAGTAGCATTATTGTATGACTGTTAAATCTCTTGGGTGTGCTAATGATGTTATTACACAATGGATTATGTTGGAGAATGTACTTGTTGTTAGGACATATATGCTGAAGTATTTAGGGATGAAATGCTATTGTTTTCAAATAGTTCAGAAAAAAAAAAAAACCCAGACAGAGATAAGCAAATGTGGCAAAGTGTTAATGATTGGTAAATCTAGATGAACCTAGGTGTCCATTATCATATTATTTTAAATTTTCTATGGGATGACAAATTTTCAAAATAAAGAGTTGGGAAAATTTTCCCAACTGCACTAATGGTCTGGGGAGATGGGGCTAGACTTATTGCTTTGTAGTTTTCCTTGCTTCTATGGAAATGACAATTTGGCAATTTAAATGTGTCAATAGAGCTCCTTAGAGTTTCTGGTTTTAGTGAATTACTTTTTTTAAAGCATTTCCTTTGTGTGAACAAAGCTCTAAGGGAAAAAGATCCTCTTCTAGGCTTCAGAGGCATTAATAAACCATGGAAGCTCCCTTTGTACAGTATCACAGGTTTTCTGCTCTGTTGGATCCAGGACAGGATGATCCTGCTCTCCCTGCCCACCAGGTGTCTCATGCTTATGCTACCTCTCTCTTGTACCAGGGCAATGATTCCGATTGTCTAGGCAGGGTTGGCAAATAAATAGCACACATACTGCTGCTCCTACTCCTGTACCCATAGAAGCCATCCCTAATCAATTTCAACACGAAGCTCCAGCCAGTCACCACTAATCAATCTCAGAGAAATGGTCATGACATCCTGGACCTTTTTTTTTTTTTCCCCAGAGTTTTCAAGCAAAACAAGTGTAAATCTGAGTTATTCTAAACCTGGTACAAATGGTATCCTGGTCCTTATGGTGACCCATCCCTCTCCACTTGCCTTCTCCCAGCAAAATAATAAAACAGGATGTTATCTTGCCCCAAATCCTTTTTAAACATTTAATGGGACACCAGGGTGCTCTTGTCTGCTCACCAGGCTTCCACATATGGGGCTGCTACTGCTCCCGTGGATGCTGCCACTGAGCTGATGGGTGTTGTTCCCTCTGCCAGAGGAGTCTCTTTTCTATTCTTCTGAATTTCCTCCGGCTTATCCACTGGGGCCCTTGGGGCCAACACTTAAAAAAAAATAACTGGGAATTCCCTGGTAGTCCAGTGGTTAAGACTCAGTGCTTTCTCTGTGTGGCCCTGGATTCAATCCCTGGTCAGGGAACTAAGATCGTGCATGTTGCATGGTGTGACCAAAAAAAAAAACTTAATTGAGGCATATTTTACATATTGCATATTTCTTCCATTTCAAGTGTACAATTTTTTAGTAAATTCACAGAGTTGTACAACTATTGCTACTGCCCTACTGAGATCCCTCACGCCCATTAACCGAGGCCTTCAGACTTGGACCAGGACTTACTCCATGGCCCCCCCACCCCGGTTCTCAGGTCTGTGGGTTTGGGCTGGAACCACACCACCGGCTTTCCTGGGCCTCCCGCTTGCAGACAGCAGATCATGGGGCTTCTCAGCTTCCATAATTGAGCCAATCCCTCATAGTAAATCTTTCCCTATTTTTATATATATCCCATTAGTTTTGTTTCTCTGGAGAATCCTGGCTAATTCGGAGGTCACACTGAAAACTGGTCATTTTCCCTTTCCGTCTCTGTGAGTAAATAAGAGAAGGAAGCACAGATGTGCTCTGGGCTTGCTTCACAACCCACATGACTGGACTTTGCACACAGGCCCTGGGCTGTAGTGTGCAGCTGCTAGTGTCAATAAAAGGGCCCTATTTGCTTGTTTTTCAGTGGCTAATCCTGGCAGCAGAATGTGCAGGAGACCCTCTGGTAGATAGAGTGGAGGAGAAGCCAGTGGAGAGAAATACCTGGAGAAATGCTCCATGGATGGGAGTCCAAATAGGGAGTTCTTTTATCCAAAACAGACACCATGGACTTACAAGATCTTGGGGCTGGAGGAGATGGGAGGCACTTGGGAAGACCCACAGATCAGCCCGGAACATTTATTAATCCCCTGTTGTTTGCTAGGCCCCATCACTTTCCTGCTCTGGGGAGCCCATGGTGTGTAAAGCCCTATTTCAAAACCCAAAGCTGGGTCGCCTCTCTAGCATCCCTGAAGGATGATCTTCCTTTCTTAATCACCTTCAGAGATGGAGTGCTCACTGCCTCACCTGGGTCAGGGTGGCCGGGATAATGCTCCCCTGCTTAAATATCTCCATGTGCAGAAATGACGTCTGCATTTTGATGAAAAGTACTTGTCTTTTTCACTTACCTTTTCTAAATGCCAGGTTCCTATTAGAGGTGAGTATGCAGATGGCAGGATTTGGATCTGTTTCCTTTGGCTGTGTTATTTTTTATTTCATCAGACGTTTCTGAAACAATCTTATAATTTCCCTGGTATTCTTGATAATTATACTTTGGATTCTCTCCTCTCCAATCAGGCTTCTGCTGTTCCACTGAGACCACACTTGTCAAGGCCGCTGGTGGCCTCTAGATTGCCAAATTCAATGGTCAGCATTGCTGTCATTTTACTTTTCATCCCACTAGCATTCAACACTCCCATCTTCTTAGAACACTTTTTTCTCTTGGCTTTGGTGTTCACTTTCTTGGTCTTCCACATATTCACTGGCAGCTACTTTATAATTTCCTTTTCTACTTCTCTGCCTCTATTCTTTGCTATTCTCTGCTCCTGACTTGGAATCAGCCATTTGTGTGTTGATCCCTGGCTTCTCTTGGTGGGGAAGGGTACTTAGAGACCACAGTCTGGGAGCTAGAGGTGCCTTGTTTTTTTTGTTTGTTTTTTTTTTCTTTTTAAAAATAAAATACATCTTGAGTTTATACTGAGACTTCAAGTCCAAACTCAGGACCAGCAGGTTTTTACTTAACTTCTTCAATCTTATACCAGTGTCTTCTTTCTTCCATATCCAAATTCCTGACTCCCAAGGAAACCAACATAATTACTCATTTGCTTTATTCCATAACACACAAAGAATGATCTTAGGAAAATGATTGCAACACTGCCATTGATGATTTGATTAATGAAAACAGTTTGAGGGTTTCTTTTTTTTGCCTTAATGTATATCTTACTAGGGATGTTTTAAAATCACTATGTTTTAAAATTCACTTGAATAGTTTCTTTCCATGTGGTTTTGCCACTAACTCAGTATACAAGGAGGCTCATTTGTTTCATTTTGCTTTCTTTCAATTTTTAGGAATTAAAAAAATTAATTTTAAATTTTAGGTTATTTTTTTAAATTTAAAAATTTAGTATACAAAATATTTATAATATTATAAGGTCAAATTTACACAATCTATTCATTGAAATCTAGTTTCTCTCTCTCTCCCCTCTTTAACTGTTTCCTCCCTCCCCTGGTAGGTAGCTATTCTTGTTTTTGATTTATTTTCCCATTAAAAAACGTGTTCATATTCCACCTCTTTCTTAGGGAAATGGCAGCATAATATACACATTTTTCTCTACCTTGATTTTTTTCATTTGAGAATACATCGTGAGGACCACTCTGGAGCAGAACGTAAGACATTCTGCCTTCCTTTGGCAGCTCGAGTAGTGGATGGTGTTGTGTCAATGTTTAATATTAATTCAACCAGCTCCTGCTAATGCCCCAATATACGTGATTCCCAGTCTGCCATCACAAATGACGCTGCAGTGAATAGCCTCGTGCACACTTCTTTTTTTGTCTTTTTGCCAGTGTATTTTTGGGATAGATTTTTAGGAGTGGGGTTATGCGTCGATGGATAAATGCATATGTAATTTTGTTAGATATCGCAAAACCCCCCTCCACTGGAGTTGCGCCCTTTTGCATTCCCACCAATAACACCTGAAAAGTCTGTTTCTCCAGACTTTACAACCTACAACAGTAGGTTGTAAAACTCTGAGGATGTTTGCCAATGGTTAGGACAGAAGCCACTGGACTGCTCTTTGCTCTCACTCAACAATCTGGTCTGTCCACGGCAGCCAGAGCTCTGTTTATAATGTTAGTGATATCATGTCTCTCCCTTGCCGAAAACGCTGATGGCTTCCACTTCCAACATACAACCCTCTCACCTGGCAGCAAAGTCCTACATAATCTAGGCCCTTCCTACTCTTTGACCTCATCTTGTTAGTCTCTCCCATTGACTTACTTTGTGCTGGCCATCCTGGCCTTTTCTCTGTTCCCTCAGTCACTAAGGTTACCCCTTCCTTAGGGCCTTGGCATTTGCTGTTCCTTCTGCTTGGAACTGTCCCCCCTTCTTTGCACAGCTGCAGAGTCTCCATATTTACATACCAGCTTCTCTCCTCAAAGAAACCTTTCCTGACCAATGACCCAAAAAACTCCTCCAGTCATTGTTCACTGCCTCATCCTATTATTTTGTACTCATTTTTTGGTATTGATTGATTGATTATATGCTCCTTGACAGCAAAGTCTTTTCCTGCCTTCTCATCCTGGAATGCTCAAAACGTATTGGTTCGTTGGATGAATGAATAGATAGCAAATATTTCACCTGGGAAATGATCCTCAGGCTCATTCTCAGTCCCCGTCAGTAGAGGGCGCTCCTTGAAGGCAGATCATCATTTATTCATCTCTGTACCTGTAGTACCCGCCACTTGATAGGAGCTCATGCAGGACAAATCAGATTTTGTGTAGCCTGAAGTTTATACAATTGAGGAGCCTTCTTTAGGTAACAGAATCTACAATTACAAATATCAAATTAGGTAGAAGGCTTTGGAAGGGACCCATGTAAGAGAGAGCCCCTGATGCTTAACCCTCGTTAGTTTCAGGGAAACCCATCTGGAGGGCTCATGAAATGGCTGTTGAATGAGTGACTGAGTCAAAGGTAGATTTTAAATGCCTGATTTCACTGGTTTCATTTTCAGTGGGTAGAAACACAAAGAAAGCTGTAACAGTAGGACAGAATACCTGCTCCATTTTATTCTTGCACAGAATTAGGATATTTTTTATCTTTCCAATTTAAGGCGGTTTCGACCTCAGGTACCCAACAGGAAAGAAACTAATCAGGTACTGTGACATTTCACTGGGGCCTTTCTACTAGGGAGCAGCTGTCTTGGCCTTTCTGTTCTCCATTCTTCTTTCTTTTGCTAACAGCACATCCATTTCCTTTCGGAGAATTGTCCTCTGCCTCTTTTGATCCTTGCCACTCAGCTGGGGCAGATCCAGTTTCCAAATAAGGGTAGGCACCCCAGGCCTGTCAAGTTAGCACATTTCAACCCCCAGCGCCATTAATTTAATTATTATTATTATTTTTGGGCTGTGCCGTGTAGCCTGTGGGATCTTAGTTCCCCGACCAGGGATTGGACCCCGGCCCTCTGCAGTGAAAGCGCCGGGTCCTAACGACTGGGCAGACCGGGAATTCCCTCCAGTAATTTAATTAACAGTCACTTCCATATCCTTTATACTATGTGCTAGTCACTGGTTTAAGCGTTTTATAAATGTATGTTCATCCATTTAATCCTCACCACGAGTGTCTGAGGGAAATACAATTATTGGCCCTGTTTTACAGATGGAAAAATGGAGGCTTAGAGGGGTTAAGGCTTTGCCCAAGTTCCCAAGCAGGTAAGTGATGGAGCAGGGGTTTGAACCTTGTCAGTATGGCTCTTGACCACCTTATTGGGTTGCATCTCAATTAGTTCAGGCAAGAGAGAAGAGAGCTAAGCCAGTCCCAAGAGTCATAATCCCAAGGCTTGGAACTATAGGGGAGGATTTCTCTTACTATAGCAGCTGCTAGCAGTTCAGGTGATGAAAGCTGGAGGCGTCCAGGGCCACGGTGTAGAGCTGGAAAAGGTTGCCATCCGGAGGAGCGATGGGGACACTCTGGTGGAGACTCTGATGATGCTGTTGGCACCCCCGTTCTCAGCCCATGTGTGAAGGTCTACCTCTGGGCTTCCCACACATGAACGAAGATGTTCCCTTTATTGTTTAAGAGAGTTTGAATTGGGTTTTCCGTCTTTTCTAAAAAAAAGTTCAACTTGGTTTTTTTTTGTGTGTGTGTGGTACGCGGACCTCTCACTGTTGTGGCCTCTCCCGCTGCGGAGCACAGGCTCCAGACGCGCAGGCTCAGCGGCCATGGCTCACGGGCCCAGCCGCTCTGCGGCACGTGGGATCCTCCCAGACTGGGGCACGAACCCGCGCCCCCTGCATCGGCAGGCGGACTCCGAACCACTGCGCCACCAGGGAAGCCCTCAACTTGGTTTTTGACCTTGATGACTTTTCATAGTATGATTTGAGGAAGAATTCCTCTTGGGATCCTGGAAAGGAGTGGTGCGCCCAGACTCCTAGGTACCATCCTCCTGCTGGTAGGATAGTGTATGGAGGGTATGGATAATGAAGGCAGATGGCATGGGATTGATTCCCAGGTAAGGCCCCTAGGAAAGTCACGTAGGCCCCTTGAGTCTGGGGAATGGTGAAAACTGCCTTTATGGGTGGTGGGTAAAGGTTTAACGAGATAATATGGGCGAGAGCTTCTGGTACATAGAACATGCTTCATGCATATAAACGCTCTTGTCCTCTCCACCCTCTTAGTCTCTGTCTTTACTTGCTATTAGTCAGGGTCTTCCAGAGAAACAGAACCACTAGTGTATGTGTATAAAAATATATATCTATTTATATTTATTTATATATTTAAATATATTAAAAAATATAAACCTATATTTAAATACATATACGTATTACTTTTTTAAAATTTTAGTTTAAGAAATTAGCTCACACAATGGTAGGGGCTGGCAAGTCCAAAAATCCAGGACACTAAGGCAGAGTTTTTGTTTTGTTTTTTAATTAATTAATTAATTAATTAATTTTTGGCTGTGTTGGGTCTTCGTTGCTGCGCGTGGGCTTTTTCTGTAGTTGCGGCGAGCGGGGGCTACTCTTTGTTGCGGTGCGCGGGCTTCTCATTTCAGTGGCTTCTCTTGTTGCGGAGCACAGGCTCTAGGCCCGCAGTCTTCAGTAGTTGTGGCTCGCGGGCTCTAGAGCGCAGGCTCAGTAGTTGTGGCGCACGGGCTTAGTTGCTCCGTGGCATGTGGCATCTTCCCGGACCAGGGCTCGAACCCGTGTCCCCCGCATTGGCAGGAGGATTCTTAACCGCAGCGCCACCAGGGAAGTCCTAAGGCAGAGTTTTTTTTTTTTTTTTTTTTTTTTTTTTTTTTTTTTAAGGCAGAGTTTTTACGTTGCAGTCTGCAGGCAAAATTCCCTTTTCTCCAGGAAACCTCAGTTTTTGCTCTTAAGGCCTTCAACTAATTGGATGAACTGCTTGCATTATGGAGGGCAAGCTCCTTCACCCAAGGTCAACTGGTTGTGGATGTTAATCACATCTACGTGATCCCTTCATGGCAACATCTGGTCTAGTGTTTGACCAAGACAATCGGCACCATAGCCTGGCCAAGCTGACACCCAAAATTAACCATCACGTTTGCTGATGCAGTTTCTGTGGACCTCAGTTTCCCCATCTGTTAACTGGAGAGCAGGCCTTGCTGTGCCCTGCAAGCTTCTCCTCTATGAAGTGGGAATAATGGACCAGCATGGTTCCAAGGGGCGAGTGAGGGAGAGCCCAGGAGCAGGATGAAGATGATTTCTGGACATGGCGTCCTCACTGTCATGGGACAGAAGCTCCTGCAAGTTGAGGCCTTTTGTTCCCTGAGTCCCTGAATCATCTCAGGGCAAGAGAAGGTAATATCAGAGCTTGACGGTGGCTGATGGCATGTACCTGAGCTATTTATATGACTCCCAGCTCTTTCACAAAGACAATTTCAGCCCCATAAGGGAGAAAGCACAGCCCCCCTGGGTAGCGGCTCCCAGCACATAGACATGCACAGTCGATCTGTCATCATCCTAAGGAAGGACCCCCTTCCTTGCCTTCAGTGCCCACGCTGGAAGGAGAGAGGAGGGAGGAAAGTAGGAGGAGGGGAGGAGGTGACACAGATGATTACCTATTTTGTGGGAAAGGACACCCACATTTGTAAGGTGGAGAGCAGGGTTTGCATCTTAGTTCTAACATTTCCTCACGGTTCTGGCTTGGGTAGGCAAATCAAGGGACCTCTCTGACCCTCAGTCTCTTTATCTGTGAATGGGGGAATCCTGGTAATAATGCATGGTTTGCAAGGATGTGGTGAGGGTGACACCAGATAAAATATGTGTGAAGCTTTTCATTCTCTGATGTCTCTACATGGCCTGATGGGTGAGAGCTCCCGGATGAGAGGATCAGAGAGGTGGCCCCAGGCTGGATTTGGTCATGCCCACAGTGCTACTGCTGGCCACTCTAAGGTCAAGTTCAGCTCTCAGTCATCCTGGGTCTTGGCGTTTATGTTTATTTTTAGCAGGGGAATGTTATGGTAAAGGAAGGGGAGAGCTATTAATGAACATGTTATTCAATAATGAGAGATAATGTGAAGCTATCCTAATTGTATTACGAGTCTGTCACTTGAAGTTCATACTGTGATTCAAGCTCAACGTTTCAAGTATTTTTAAGTGGGAGCTCAGGTTTTCAAGTACCGGAAAAAAAAAAAAACAATTACCTAAAAGTGGTAAAATTAACATCCCTTCATTCTCGGCCTTCTAAAGAACTCTCTGATTTTATATCCTTCACAGCTTATCCAGGCAAATGAGGTTAGGAAAGGAGACAGCTTCTACCCAGTGACGAAAAGCTTCCGTAGAATGATTCTTGGTGTTTGAAAAGGCCAGATGGTAAACATGAACGTTTTCGGAATGGTTTGAAAGTCACAGAGTATGTTTACCTTTATTCCACCTGATCCTCTTAGGGACCCTGAGAGGCAGGCATCACAAAGCCTGTTTTGCAGTGGTGATCACTGAGGCTCAGAGAGGTGAAGTGCCTTGTCCTAAGGGGCAGAGTCAGTGCAGGGAGGACCCTAACAGCAACCCTAACCTATCTGCTGAGGATCAACTTAGGTGAGAACGGAGTAGAGGCAGTTTAGATACCTGCTTTCTGAAGGACCAAATGCTTCCTCAGGGCTCGCTCTTTTTTTTTTTTTTTTTTTACATCTTTATTGGAGTATAATTGCTTTACAATGGTGGTTTAGTTTCTGCTTTATAACAAAGTGAATCAGTTATACATATACATATGTTCCCATATCTCTTCCCCCTTGCGTCTCCCTACCTCCCACCCTCCCTATCCCACCCCTCTAGGTGGTCACAAAGCACCGAGCTGATCTCCCTGTGCTATGTGGCTGCTTCCCACTAGCTATCTACCTTACGTTTGGTAGTGGCCCTGGGGCACTGTGTGATGTGTTTAGTGTCCACAGACCTGTCACAAATCTGTTCTCAGCCCCGATTCGACCTCATCTTGTCCCTCCCTGTCTCTGAGCCTGTCTCCAGTCGTACAGAACATCTGCGTTTCCAAAGGGTGTCTGCGTCCCAACAGTGGGGCCTGAGCTGCTTCTATTTGCTAAATAGTTTTGCATTTATGTTTCCAGTTACCTTCTATTTATGGCTAACAGTACCAGCTTTCCATTTAGGGTAGGGATGTATGATTTCCTTTTACAATAATATAAAGGTATTTTACAATAAAGGCATTTTACAATAAAGGCATTTTATGCCTTTTAAGAGTGTGGAGATATATAAAAAATATTTAAATAGATAATAGAGGTGTTGGCAGATATAACAATAATCACAAAGGTTTACCGAACGCTTACTATGGGCTCGGCATGATTCTAAGCACTTTCTTTTCTTTTTTTTTTTTTTTTTGCGGTACGTGGGCCTCTCACTGTTGTGGCTTCTCCCGTTGTGGAGCACAGGCTCCGGACGCGCAGGCTCAGCGGCCATGGCTCACGGGCCCAGCCACTCCGCGGCATGTGGGATCTTCCCGGACCGGGGCACGAACCCGTGTCCCCTGCATCGGCAGGCGGACTCTCAACCACTGAGCCACCAGGGAAGCCCTCTAAGTGCTTTCTATCTATTAACTCATTTAATCTTCATAACCAATGAGGCAGCTTCTATTATTAGCTCCATTTTACAACTGAGCACTGGTCTTGCCAAAGCCATGTTGACCAGAAAGGGGTGGAGCTGAGCTTTGAGCCCAGACCCCTGACTCTGGAGTCCGTGCTCCTATGCAGTCGTCTGTGTGGGGCATATAGGAGCAGTGCTTTCGGGAACGCCTGCCCAGGTTGTGTTTGGGGTCATCAACTTGCCCCGGTTTGCCTGGGACTTTCTTGGTTTTCAGACCAACAGTCCTGCATCCAGGGAACCCCCTCATGACTCTTGTTATGTCTCAAGTCTTTTTCAGTCTTTTCTGAGATTGCATCACTGTCTATGTCAGCAGCATGAACCAAGCATATGCAAGCAACCCAAACCTGCCAGGTCTGTGGCTCATGAGGAGTAAATAGACACAGATCCTAACTGTGTACATAACATCCAGAGACGCTTGCCTAAAGATAGCTGTAAAGTGCCTGATTGCCGTCTATGTAACCCACAGTGTCACTTGCCTTATCGGTATAAATAACAGTAAAGACATCCCATATCTCTATCTACAGCAGAGTAAAACGTGTCATATCTGGATGTACAGAAATACCAAATCCTGGCATACTGACACATATCCTATGGAATAAGGAAACCCCATTGGCACATCTGAAATAACAGTGATGACGTTGATGATGATGATGATGCTAATAATAGTGATAATAATAATAATAGTGATGGTGACAGCTGCTCTTTATTTAGCATACCCTTTGTTCCAACATAGTACTGAGCACTTTACATGCATTATCTCAATTAATCCACACAGTCCTTGTGGGGTAGTAGTAGTATTAGCAACTCCATCTTACAGAGGAGGAAGCAGAGGCACAGAAAGGTTTTATCCCAAGATTCCAGTCCCCGGGTTATTCAGACACTAATCTAGGTTTTGCTGGAAGGGATGTTGTAGATGTCATTAAAGCCCCAAGTCAGTTAATTTCAGATATAAAGATTATCCAGGTAAGCGTAATCCGATCACATGAGCTCTTTAAAGCAGAGGGTTTTCTCTGACTGGGAGCAGAAAGGAGCCAGAGGGATCTGAAGCATGACACAGTATGACACGCTGTGCTCTCCCGAAGATGCAGAGTCTATGTGGAGAGGAATGCAAGTGGCCTCTAGAAGCTGAGAGAGCCCCAGATTGACAACCAGCAAAGAATCAGGGACGTCAGTCCTACAACTGCAAGGAACTGAATTCTGTCAGTAACAGGAATAATTGTGGAAGAGGATCCTGAGCTCCAGAGAAGAACACAGCGGCCAGCACAGTGATTTCAGTCTGAGCAGAGACTCCAGCCATGCCCGGCTGAACTCGACCTGTGGAACTGGGAGCAAATATGTGGGTGTTAGGCTGATGATTTGTGCAACAATAGGAGACAAATACTGATGGTGTCTTAAAAGTGGAATCAAAAGTTAATTGAGGGGCTTCCCTGGTGGTGTAGTGGTTGAGAGTCCGCCTGCCGATGCAGGGGACACAGGTTCATGCCCCGATCCGGGAAGATCCCACATGCCACGGAGCGGCTAGGCCCGTGAGCCATGGCCGCTGAGCCTGTGCGTCCGGAGCCTGTGCTCCGCAACGGGAGAGGCCACAACAGTGAGAGGCCCGCATACCGCAAAAAAAAAAAAAAAAAAAGTTAACTGAACTTAAAATCTTAGTTCTTTCAACAAATATGTATTGCCCATCTAGCCCAGGCCTGCTCCAGGCTTTGGGGACACAGTAGAGAATAATGAAATCACAAAATCTCTGCCCCCTTGGAGCTGACATTCTTTGTGGGCATGTGTTAGGAGGAGGCAGATGATAACAAAAAACATGTAAAACACGTATATCTGGTGATTTGTGAATGCTATGGAAAAAGAGAAGGCAGGGAAGAGGGTTAGAGAGAGAGAGAGGGAGAGAGAAAGAGAGAAAGTGTGTGTATGTGTGTGGGAGGTGATGTGTGGCTAGGGACACATGCGGCATGTGACTAAAGTCTTAAAGGGAATGAGCCGTACAGAAAGCTGGGGGAAGAGCATTCCAGGCGGAGGGAATAGCAAATGCAAAGGTCCTGAGGTGGGGACATACCTGGTGAGTCCAAGGAGATCTTAGGGCAGAATGAGCAGGGGGAGAGTGGTAGGAATTGAGGTCAGAAAGTTAATGGCATCCAGATCCTGCAAAGCCCCCCAAATGGTCATATCAATTACATCCCCTCTCTGCCATGTTTGAGGGAAACCCTCTCTCCACCCGTCCACCCTTGCCAATACCTGTTAGGATCAAAAGCCCATGGTTTGTCAGTTGGATGGATGAATAGTGGCGTCTCCTCTTTCTAATTTGCATTTCTGGGTCACTGGTGAGGTTGGGAATCTTTCCTGATCTCTGCTGGCCATGCGTACCTCCTTTCCTTCCCCAGGACCACCCCCAGTTTGTGCATCTGTGTCTGTTATGAAGAAGAGAGTTTGGCATTTCTGTGTGTCTCTCCTAGGGGTACGGAGTCCAGAGAGGCTATGCCAGGCTTTCTATTCCATCACCTGTGGACAGACCCCCATTTATGCTCCAGCTGTAAATTCCCTCCTTTCCTGTCCCACTGAGGGCACCTAATCAGAATGCAATGAGTGAATCCGATGTTTCATAGGAATAACCTTGAATCTATTCGTACATACATTTGCAACATTTGACACTTTATTATTAGCAATAGATGACTTGGTAATACACCTCGCGACTGCTTGCAATGCAGCATATCTTGGTTGAGAACTGCTGGCAGAGCATGGGCAGAGGAAGGGTGCATGCATGTGTATGTGTTTAGATGTGCATATGTGTATGTGTGTGTGTGAATGTGTGCATGCAGATTTGTGTGTGTGTGAGTGTGTGTGTTTGCGTGTGTATGTGCGTGCCTATGTGTATGCAAGTTTGTTGTTTGTGCTTGTGTGTATGTAGGTTTGTGTGTGTTCTGTTTGTGTGCATGTGTGTGTGTTTGTGTGTGAGTGTGTTTGTGAGTGTGTGAGTGTATTTACGTGTCTGTGTGTGAGTGTGTGTGCAGTGAATGAGTTAGAGACAGAGCAGACCTTCATTGCTCCCCCCTCAGAGCCACAGGGTTACTCTCAGGCACCAGCCACTCCACCTGCCTCACCCACCTGCATGGAGAGACTTTGCAGCCTTGGAAGTCGAATCCCCAGGACCCTGGTTTAGTGTCCTCAGGGTTTCCCTCTGCTGCCAGCTGGGCCCCTTCCTGGGAGGTCTTCCCAGAGGGCTCGCTTGGACCGGGACCCCCAAAAGGCCTTTGCCAGCTGCTGAGCACCTTGGCACACAGTCATGGCCATGTGAAGACAGAGGCAGAGACCGGGTGAGGCTTCTACAGGTGAAGAACAGCAAGGTGGCCAGCAAACCAGAAGCCCTAGAGGATGGAACAGATGCCTCGTCACAGCCTCAGTAGGAACGAGCCCTGACGACTCCTTGACCTTGGATTTCTGGCCTCCAGAACTGCGAAACAGTAAATGTCTGTTGTTTAAACTATCCAGTTTGTGGTACTTTGTTATCACAGCCCTAGGAAATGAATATGCAGAGAAATGCAAGCAGTTTGGAAGGGTGGAGTGTAGAGTTTGGGGTGAGGGCCTCTCAAGGACATGAAGAAAGAGCTAAGGGTCCTGCATTAGATTTAAAACATCAACTACCCAATCCCAGGAAGGGAGAGCTCTGAAGTGGGGGCCTCAGGGTCAGACTTGTGTTCAAATCCTGACTCTCCTGTGTGATCTTAGGCTGTTGACTTAACTTCTCTGAGCCTCAGAGCACCCATATTTCTTAAAAGCACCATGTTATCAATCAAGAATTTATTCCTAAGGCCCATTTTATGATGTAAAATGCTATAACTGATCAGGGACATCACACAAAATAGAACTCGATTATATGTTTCAACAGACAGTTGTTGAGGATGTAAAGCAAGGCACTTGTCAGGACTGCCTGCAGCATTAAAAGATAGGGCTCCAAAGGCACACGGACTGGCAGCACTGCCTTCTTTTCCTGGTGACTCACCGTGTGGCCAGCAAAGGCATTCTGCATTCTCCCTTCAAGGGGTTCTTGGAACTGCCTTCAAAATTAGGGTCACCCGCTGGAAGGTATTGATGTCATTTTGACGTTCTTGTACGGGTTTGAAGGGCACAAACTTTTTGAATGGCAAGTGCTGGGGGTGTCATGGTTTCCATGGTGATGGGAGAAGCCAATGCCAGCCCTGAAGGTGGTGAGAGGTGGGCAGTAAATACCCGGTTTGGTTTTTTTAACTTGGGGGGTGGATCTTATTTGCAGGGAAAATGGTTTGAAAATTGTATAAGAGGGAGAGTGGACCAAAATGTGTGTGGGGTCATCATTCCAGGTGACGTGTTAAGTGAGTTGAGGGTTCTTTTGTCCTCAGCAGCTTATATAATGAGCCCTGATGTGTGTCTCCGTGTGTCTGTCTGTGTCTCTGAGTGTATGTCTCTGTGTCTTTGTGTATGTGTGTGTGTGTGTATGCATCTCTTGAGTGTATGTGTGTGTCTCTGTGTATGTGTTTGTGTGTGTGTATGTATTTCTACATGCCTCTGAGTGTATGGGTATGTGTTTGTATAGTGTGTCCATGTGTGCATCTCTGTGTATGAATATATGTGTATATGTATGTCTCTGTGTGCACAGATGTGTCTGTGTATCTGTATGCATGTGTATATTATATGTACATATCTGTGTGTATGCATATAGCTGTGTATATGTATATGTGTGTCTATGTGTGCTTGTAATTATGTATATGTGTGGATGTATTGTGCCTGTGTATCTGTGTGCCTCTGTGTGTGTGTATGTATGTGTGCATGTATGTGGGTCTTTGTGTGTTTATGAATGTGCCTCCATGTACCTATACATGTATGTGTATGTTACACATGTATATAGAAGCTGTCACATGTGTGCATCCGCTTGCACGTGTCTGTGCGTCTCTGTGTGTATGTACACGTGTATATGTGTGTTTGTATTTGTGTATATGTCATATATGCCCTGTGAGGCAAATTTTGGCTCCTTCTAAGAAAAAGCTTTCTGGCAAAGTGCCTCAAAGAAGAAGGGCTGGGCTTCCCTGGTGGTGCAGTGGTTAAGAGTCCGCCTGCCGATGCAGGGGACACGGGTTCGTGCCCCGGTCCGGGAAGATCCCACATGCCGCGGAGCGGCTGGGCCCGTGAGCCATGGCCGCTGAGCCTGTGCGTCCGGAGCCTGTGCCCCGCAACGGGAGAGGCCATAACAGTGAGAGGCCCGCGTACCACAAAAAAAAAAAACAGAAGGGCTATGTCAAGACAGTGAGTCCCCCATCACTGGAGGAGATCAAGAAAAAGAGAGAGACTCAGGGATGGTGTATCATGTCAGACCATGGAAAGTGACATGAACCCCACTGAAATTGGCAGTGGAGGAAATATACTGGTTCTTGCGGTCAAGAAGAATTCTCAGGTAGTCCACAGAATTGAAGGAGGGGCTGCAGACACCATCCGTTCTGGAGGTTGGACCTGCTTCTCTGTGCTGGCTTCATTTTCTCCCACTGTTTGGTCCACATAATGGGGAGGATGGTGGCCATCAGTTCTGACTCCATATCCTCCCAGCTTAACAACCTTGACGGCAAGAGAATGCCTCAAGGGAGGACTCTGATTGGCTCAGCTCGGGCTATATGCCCACCCCTAGAAGCAGTCAGTGTGGGTGTGGCCAGGTCTGACCTGGGTCCTATGTCCACATCAATGGTTGAGAGTAGCTTCTGTTATAGAAGCAGGGAATGGAGGAGAAAATGCTGGGCTTCTGAACCCCTTAGTTACTGTGATTCACTATGGATGCTGTAGGAGGGATTCAATATGAAATGAGAAGATGGACCCCCCCACCTCTAAGGTACTTGGGCAAATAATAGAGATGTTTAAAACACTTGATAAAGGAATGTGTTAAGATTCATTCCAGCATCTCGGTTTTGTGATTTTAGTCCATCTTGTTGATACCTTGAAGCCAACTTGGCAACCAAGGATTGTTTTCTGAATAGCAGAGGTGCTGACCAGCCGGTGGTACTATGTGTGGAGGACATATGGGGGTGGCCTCTGGCTACTGGCCACCTTGCTCCCCACCTCTCAGAGAAGGCATCTCAACGCTGCAGCACCGGGGGTAGTCATTTAAAATTAACTGGGTGGTTATCAAATCATTCTTGCTTATTCTAGTTATTCCCTGAGCCTGTCTGCTACCCCTGCCGCACCCCCCCAACCCAAGAATTTTAATGAGTCAGTTATGAGAGAACAAGATATAATGAGGGATAGTTGGGGGAGAATGTGTCTACAGAGTTCCTTGGAGCTCTTGCATGAGATTATTAGAGTTAAAACAACCATTTAAGAAGTGGAGGAAACAGTAAAAATATTTTATTACGTTTACTGGGTAGGTTGCCTCTTGCCCAGTTCCACATCTGGAAGAAAATACTACCTCATAGAATCCCAGGCTCTCTGCTCTCATCTCCACTCTGCACACCATGACCTGAGTAGTCTCATGAAAACACTCCTTGCTCAGAAATTTGTAATGCCTCTCTATTGCCCACAGCAGGATCCCAAGCCTAGGCTAAATGTGCTGTTATTCTCCACTCCTACACCCAAGGCAGACATCACTAATCAATCACAGAAAGTCTCAAACTCCTTCTTTGTGTTGCTAGCCATCAACTGGGGTTGACCACAAAAGGAAACCGATGTGCCTTGCCAGGTCTCCAGTGTCAAGTGAGCTGGCAGCAGAGTGTGGATGAACCCAGGACTTTCAACTCTTGATCCATTGCTTTGTTTGGGTTCTGGGTTAACACACAGACTCTAGAATTCAAATCATGGCTCTGCTAGTTACTGGCTCTAGGATCTTGGCCAAGTCACTTAACTTTTCCAAGCCTTGATTTCCTCATCTGTAAAATGGGTGTAACTCTATGCTTCCTCTTAGGGTTATTTCGAGGCATCAGTGAGGTGGTTCAAGTAAAGAAAACTCTTAATAGTACACAGTAAACCTCCCAGGACACAGTGGCTGCTGCTAACCTCCTCCCCACACCCCCACCCAAATTTATATCCCTTTGAAGAAGCTGGAACCCAGGGGGATCTATGATCTCACACCTCTCACGGCCAGAACTGGTCTCCAGGTACTAGTTTTAAAAAGATACCCAACTTCCTGGGAACTGTACATTCCTCCTCCCTCCTGGGAGCCCAAATTCCAAGAAATGCAGCTAAAATTGGCCCTCGAACAGCTTTTGCAGAGCACGTCGCAGCTTTTTTTGGGCCTAGAGAGCCAGTTTCCATGATGAAAGTGGCACAGAAGGAGAGACCCAGCTAAAAACAGCCACCGCCCAGACTGGTGTTAATAGGATGCAGCCTCCCCTTGTCGCTTCGGGGGTTTGGACGCTTCGACTTCCGCAGCAGGTCTCCCCATCACCACTAGGTGGCAGCATCGCAACGCGCGGCGGGGACCGCGCCCCAGGACCGTAACAAAGAGCCGCTTCTGAAAATGATGCCCATGCAATACTCACCAGCCACAAAATTCTCCCCTAAATTCTCCCCCTTTTATTTGGGGGCATTTATTTATTTGCATTGCAGGAGATACCCTGTGGAGGTGTCTCTTCTGAGGGCTGAGTTAGTGCTTTAGAAGCGAAGCTGAAGAATCATCTGAGCGCCGGTGTCCCAGCCCCCAGCCCACTGGACTTAGGACATTCCTTATGCCTTGGGTCCAGCGTCGTAATCGAAGAACTTCAAAACTACAGTTTTGAATTTTCCGGGAGAGGTGGCCTCGATTGGCAGAGAGAGCGCCAGCTTGGGATTCATGGTACTGCCTTGAGGGGCCACTTGCTTCCCCCTCTGAGCTTGAGGGATGGAGCTTTGGCCCTGGAGTTTGCCTGCTTGTTCTCATGTCACTAAGTGTATGGCAGATGGGCCACTAGTGGAAACCCCTCCTGGCCCATAGTGAGGAGTAGCTGAGTCACAGATGTGAATGTCTTAGAACAGTGCTGCCACATCACAAGGACTCCAATCTTTGCTGCTTTTGCGCCTTTCTCAGTATCTCCAGCATCTGGCACATAATAGCCACTCAACAAATTGTAAGTTAAAGAGCCTCACTGCACTTGTTTGGGAGACAACGGTGGCAAGGGGGAGGCTGGAACCATTTCCCAGGCTTCCCTTCTTAGAGTGTGGTCCTGGGCTGGCAGCGTGGGTAACATGGGTGCTTGTTAGAAATGCAGTGACTTGGCCCCCGTCCAAGCCACCAAACCAGAATCTTCCTTCACAGCATCTCCAGGGCTTTTGTGGCACGTCGAAGTTGGAGGACATGGCTCTGAGGTACCTTTCGCCCCAGGGACCTGGGATTCAGCCCCAGGAAGCTGGGATTCAGCCCCAGGAAGCTGAGATTCACCCCAGGGAGCTGGGATTCACTCCCAGCCCTGAGCAAGCTCCATCTCCCAGATTTGCATCTTGCAGCACAGTAGCCCTCAGCAAGGCCCTGTATTCTAACCTTTTCTTGAATGTCTTCTCCAGCTGCCTGGGTGCTCAGGTGTGACGGAGGCAACAAGCTGCTGTGGGTCCGGCTCTGCTCCACACGCTTCCCCGAGCTCCCAGGTCCGGCTCCCCACCCGTCCGCAGATTGCCCCAGCTCCCCTGCCTCAGGCCACAGCATCCTCCCCATCACCCCAGGGACCAGAAACACACTTAGCAAGTCTCCTCTCGCCCTCCCTACCCTTAGCCCTGTGGATCGTCACCAAAGCATATGCCCCCTGCCAGGCTTCCTCTGCAGTTGCTTGCTCTGGTTCTTTGTCGTTCAGCTCTCTTGGGAACCATCCCCACATCCCCTAACTGTCCCCCACCATCAGCCCTCTCCCCAGCTCCTGATCTCACCTCTCACACCTCTGCCAAGTTACCGGCCTCGGCCGCTTTCACTCTGCCGTCCCAGGTCCTGCACCAGCTCCGCACTGCCGAGTCAAGGTCTCCCTTCGTTTGCCTGGTGGCCAAGGCCTCCTGTGGCCTCTTCCCAACCTCTGATCCACCTTTGTGGCTGCATCTCAGCTTCTTTCCCCTCGTCCTCACTCAGATCGGGTCACAACCCGTGGGCCGAATCCACCCTCAGCCTGTCGCTGTGGATAAAGTTTGGTTGGCACAGAGGGATGTCCATTTGTCTACCAATTGTCCGTGGTGCTTTCCCGTTTTTACAAGGGCAAAATCGAGTCACTGCAACAGACACAGCACAGCCTGGAAAGCCTAAAATATTTACCATCTGGCCCTTTTCAGAGCATTGCCAGCCTCTCTTCTAGATCCAGCCCAAGGGCACGACAGGCTTCGGGCCCCTCATACACACGCCAGCCTGTTACAGCTCCCAGGCCCTCGCCCGTTTCTGCTGCTGGAGATCCTGCCCCAAAGCAGCCGAGTCCGGCGTTCCTTCAGTAAGAGTTCACGGAGGACCAGACGGGTGCCTGGCTTGCCGGGTGCTGGGACGAAGTCCTTGTCTCAGCTCACGTGTGGTTGACACAGGCTGTCATCAGAAGCACCTTGGACCTTTAAAGTAACATCTCCAGGCCTCTCGTTTTATTATTTTGATGTCTTGACAGCCTTGAGGCCAGGTGCCTGCCCTTCGCACTCAGCTAAGGCACACAGTGCACGTCATTATAGCTCATGTGACCAAAGGAATGGATTTCTCTCTCTGTTTCTGGTTTTCACCCTGGGGACTAGACTTCATCTCCCCCATGCTTCCAGCTGCTTCTGGAATCCCATTTTGGGCCAATACTATATGTATCAGTGCTTCTCGAACTTTGACGTGTACCGGAATCACCCAAAGATCTTGTTAGAATGCAGAGGCTGATTCTGTAGGTCTGGGATGGAGCCTGAGACGCTCCATTTCTGGATAAGGCTGTTACTGCTGGTCCACGGATCACACTTTGAGTATTGAGGATTGGTTCGCACCTCTCACTTCATCCTACGATCACTTGGGGGCTTTTGAATGCTCATGTCTGGGCCCAGGCCAATCGAATTGATGTAGGGGGTGAGTTAGGGCCCAGCCTTTCTGGGTGGTTTTAAATGTAGAGCCAGCATGAAACTTTGACCTAGAACCACCGGCCTAGAACTATGAAGCTTCTTTCTGAACATCCTCCCCTTCACATCACTGCCGTCGACAGCAACAGGGCTCAACGTTCTCAGGCCAGCAGCGTCCACATCACCTGGGAACGTGTTAGAAAGGCAGAGCCTCAGGTTCTGCTCCAGAGCTGCTGAATCAGAAACTCCGGGGTGGGGTCAGGCAATCTGGTTTTTTTTTTGCGGTACGCGGGCCTCTCACTGCTGTGGCCTCTCCCATTGCGGAGCACAGGCTCCGGACGCGCAGGCTCAGTGGCCACGGCTCACGGGCCCAGCCGCTCCGTGGCATGTGGGATCTTCCCAGACCGGGGCACGAACCTGTGTCCCCTGCATCGGCAGGCGGACTCTCAACCACTGCGCCACCAGGGAGGCCCGGGCAATCTGTTTTTTAATAAGCCCTCCAGGGAATCCAGAGGCCACACAGGTTCGAGAACCACTGTCCTAGAAATGTCTGACCTTGGGTCCACCCTCAGCTCCTAACTGGTCTTCCTGCTTCTGGCCACACGCCCATCCGATCCAGTCTTTATTCTGTAGTGATAGTGACTTTGCAGAAAGGTCAATTCGACTAGATCACTCATGTGCATAGAACATTCTAAGGCTCCCCACTGCCCTCAAACCCATGTCCGCCCACCTCCCACTGCAGGAACATGGAGCCACGGATGGTTTCCCCTTTCACATTGCGGGGTTCACAGGTGCTGAGTCTCGGAGGACAAAAGTCAAAGAAGAGGAGTCATTCTCTTTTCTGTTTCTCTCTTCTGTTGACCAAGGCACGGACTGAATTCAGGGCTTTTTCTGATCTAAAGAGATTTTGTGACCTTCTCTGTTAACCACAAAGCCCCCGTTCTCCGGAACTCCCTGCTACTTTGTTACTGGAAAGTGGGGCAAAAACTCTGGCTCTTTCGTCTTTTGATCACGTTACCCTTCAAGCTACTAGCAGAAGTTTTGGGGCCTAAGTGCAGGGGAAACCCGTCTCTATGATTAGCACCCTGGCTCCCTCTTCTCTCCCATTAGCTCCGGTGGTTCGCAACCTTGTTTGCTCACTGGAATCACCTGGGCGTTTATAAAGATACTGATGTCTGGGTCCCCTGCCCAGAGATTCTGTTTTAATTGGTTTTGGGGGCAGCCTGGGTATTGGGGTTTTAAAAGCAGCCCACCCCCATCCCTGAAGATCCCAAGGAACAGCTAAGGTTGAGAACTTCTGAATTTGGCAAGAGATCTGTTCTTTGAGTCCAGAAAGCCTATTTAATAAGGGACGGAAAAATTGTTTCCTTTGCTTGAGGAATTATGTGTCTCTGGGTCCAAGTGTCTGAGCCCCAGCGCTGATGCCAATTTGACACAAGGCCGTGGGCGTCTAGATCCTGGAGGCATTCACTCAAGCCCACCCAAAGGGGTAGGGGTTGGATCTAACAGTAATTGCATCCCACACACATTCACTCTTTAAATCGTACCTGACCATGTAGGTATTATTATCTTGATATCACAGACTAGTAAACTGGGGTTTGGAAAGCTTTTTTAAAAGCTACCTTTCATTAAGAACTTTAAACTGTGCTAAGTGCTTTACATCCATTTCCTTAGTAAATTATCAAATGAGAGATAGAGATCTTCTTCATCAGTGAAGAAGTCCAGGCTCAGAGAAGCAGAGTTACATGACAAAGGTCACACAGCTCTTAGAGACAAATAAACTTGTATTTGAGATCCTTTTTTAAAATAACCCCAAACCCTGGTTTCCCAGCCCTCTCTCTCCTTCATCTGCAACATTAAGCAAACATTAAAAAAAAAACCCAAACCCCCCCAAACAACCAAACCTGTTAAGGTGAACACAAGGAATCTGCAACTTGGTGTCCCATCATCTGTATGCAAACTTCACCTTAACGGTTTCAGCTGTCAGGAGAGAGTCTAATCCTCATTTGAGGACACGTTCAAAGTTGTGTTAGTAAAAATTACTTTGTGTAATGAACTCTTAGATCAGTTCTCATTGAAATGAGCTGGAATTAGATTTTTGCTCTTCCCATATGTAATGCTTTCAATTCGATGATGAATTACCAGAGTCAGCAGCTATCTGCCATCTCAATGCCATGCACGGATAGTTACAGCTTTCTTGTTTGCTGGTCCTTTGCAGAGGCAAAGCACGCTTACTGGAGTGAGTTTTTTAATTTATGAGGGCTGTTTGATAGAGGCTTTTTTCTTTATTCAGGGGGAATTTGCCATTTTAACATTTAGATTCATTTGTTTTCAAAATCTCTTGTGGGTCACTGTGTGAATATTAATGACGATATGCCCATATTATTTGTGTGACTTAGGGCAAGCCGTGTCACCTCCCTGGGTTTTCCGTTTCCTCATCTTTGAAATGAAAGGATTGACTCAGGTTGCTGTTTGCCCAAATTCCGTAGATCTGAAGGTGTTAAGAAAAAGAATTAGAGAAATATTGGGCTCCACGAAGTCAGGATTTCTGCCTTTCCAATGGGAACTGCTCCTTTATTCTGTGTGTTTCTGCCCCAGCCCATAAAGTAAGGACTCATCCTAACACACCTGCCCTCTCAAGCAAGTGGGGAAGCAGCTTTGACCCCGAGCTGCCTGTTTCTCAAGGGAAGAAGAATGAGTCATAACCAGGGAGATGAGGAAGGCTTGTCATTCCTTGGACCCTTTGCACAGTCTGGGGACACAAAATCCAAGGGCTGCCCTGGACACCCAAAGTCATTTCTTCCTGCAACCAGCAAAGATGGAAGAAGCACTGCATTGTATATCGTAAAGT